>NC_092814.1:254500300-255792800 GCF_023375885.2 Dermacentor andersoni | reverse complement strand
ACACACATCGTTAGTTACAGTCTGTCACTCTTTCGCGGTAAGTGACATCACTGTCACAGCCGCTTGTCCAAGTTCGTCTCCTTCATAAACCGAAGAAGTCCCTTCGTCGCCTTCAGCTGCGATGTCTTCTGTCGGTGATATGCGAAAATAGTTGCAACTGAGAATGGTCTATTGTCAAGGTGCGCTAGAACGGACGCCAGGGACTGTCTTGGAACATTATATTCAGGATAGTAGCACAGAATGTGTTCCAGCGTCTCCTCGCAAAGACAGGCATTGCAGAGAGCGTTGTCGGCCATTCCAGTGCGAAATGAGTAAGATTTCATGAAGGCCACCCCTAGCCATAAGCGATAAAGCAGGGTGGCCTCACTTCGGCGGAGTCCAGATGGCATACAAAGATGCATCAGAGAGGGCAGGTCGTATTGACGATTGCTCCGGTTGGTCTGAACGCTTGGTGTGCACCATAGAGAGAGCGTGATCTCCCGTGCAAGCACTCGAAGTCTGCTGGCTGCGTCGGACCGTGAAAGTGGTATCGCCTCTTCCTGTGTGTCTTCAAGAGCTGCCCGAGCGGCTTTATCGGCGTCTTCATTTCCTATGACGCCGCAGGGACTTGGCAGCCACTGAAATGTCACGTGATGTCCTTTCTCATGAGATGTATGGAGTAGGCATCTAATATCGAACACGAGCTGTTCGAATGGCCCGCGACGCAGAGCTGATAGCACAGATTGTAGGGCTGCCTTTGAGTCACTGAAGATTGACCATTGTCGAGGTGGTTCTCGATTGAGGAAACAAAGTGCAGCGCGAAGAGCAGCTAGTTCCGCAGATGTCGATGTCGTTGGGTGGTCAGTCCTAAAGCTGATGGTAATAGCTCTTGCTGGGACGACCACAGCACCGGACGAACACTGAATGTTTGTGGAACAATCAGTATAAATATGTGCACTGTCCGCGTACCTCTCGTGCAGAAGAAGCAGAGACAGTTGTTTCAGCACAGGCGACGACAGCTCAGACTTTTTTCCGATTCCTGGTATGCTGAGATGGACTGTGGGGCTGACAAGACACCAAGGGGGTATCGCTGGTTTAGATGGAGCGGTGAAGCCCGAGGGAAGTTTGTCGTTGTGCTTGACGATAGTTTTAGAGAATGATGCTTGGTGCCTGTCTGAAGGTAGTGTTGCAAGGTGGTGGTAGCGGCACGTGCAAAATGTGACAGCCCAAGCCATAGGGCTCCTGGAATAAGGAATCCTCCCACCTAGGGTGAACCGGGTCCTGACTCGGATTAGCGATTCAGAAAATAAAGATATATTGCTCTCTCTCTCTCCTTTACACATTCTTTACGGAAGGGCGCTTTCTTTTATCTCAAAACTTTATTTACGCGCTCTACATTTCCTTCTTTCAAAGCGCTTGAAATAACGTGTTCGTCGAAGAGTCAGAGAATACCGTGTCTCGCCAAATGATTTGTTCCGGGAAAGGCATAACACAAATTGCTTCTGTATCGTGGAGAGAATGAAGAAAATAAAACGGGCTGCGAGTCTCAGGACGGGGATGCTGTGCGTGCGGCAGCGTGGTTGCCTTTATTGTCTGACGAAGCAATATACGGAGAGGGTGTCGCGCGCATACGACGCCCACGTTCTCGCATTGCCGGCGTAAGCATCGTGTGCAGCTGCGCGTGTCGCAACAAACAATATGCGATTCCGCAACACCCATGTACTGTACTGTGCTTGATGTGTACGATGTTCGCTTGCACAACGACCACACAATCGGGCACACGCGGCGCACTGGTGGCCCCGAATGTATTCGCAGGAGGCCTGCCTGCGAATATAAACTATTTACTTGTATTTCCGATCGGCTGCAAGTGGTATAGCGGCTTCAGTATGTCCACAGCAGTGTGGCCGTGGTCTTTCATCGCCCGATGGCCGCACCACGCTTTTCTCATGCTTCGGCACGGTGTTGAGCAACCGAAAGCTTCTCAGTAAAGGCGCTGAATTACATGTAGCCTGCGTTCCTATTTGTTTACGAAAATAAATACGTAAGTGAGCGCTGACGACTTGGCGGCACTTGTTTGGCCATGTTTTCTTTATGAGTGTGTACATAAGACTTGCACACTTGTAAGTAAAATAAGAAAGAAAGAAAGATTGGAAGAAAGAAAAATCACGAATCTTGCTGATGAATTCTGCAGGCTGCGCATCACAGGCAGGACACAATTGGTGCTGTGATAGTAGCTTCAACTCTTCAGTCACATTTATGTCATTTGGCAACGCTGCTAAATACAAAAACTATTAAGTTGGAATCAAAACCACGCACCCATACATGCACGCGCACTACCAGTACAACGAATAATGCGTGAGGCATTATCAGCCAATAAGAACAGGAGCCGATCGGCTTCACACGTGCATTCATTATGAACCTGCGTTAGAAGCGCTTGCTTGCTATTTGACATTCACACACTTTATCGGAGAATTTCAGATCTGTCACCTGCGTCACAAGGCCCGTGGTGTGGACGTTCCCGAAGCTGCCGTCTGGTTGCTGCAGCTGGGCTAGAGGTCTGAGTGCATCGTGGACAGCTGCCGACCCACCTCCAAGTTCGTTATCGGTCAAACAGGCCATGGCCAACACGTTGATAGCAAGGGAGTCCATGACAGCAGCTGCAATCCACATTTTACTCAATGTATATGCGTCGTCCGCACACTTGTCTAGCACACGTATATAGAGCACTGGATCGGTGCGCTCAAAAGTGCGCTTGTGCATTCTGTACCGTATATATCGCGGTTGGTTTGAGACGACTGAAATTTTTCCTGTATTAACACCGCGTAAATATTTTTGACCTCACAGACACCTTATTAAGAAGTGCTGCATCTTGCTATTATTCTATTCACTTTTATGTTTGAAGAACCTCATTCACACGTCTGAGTCTATGTCGTAATTTGTTTTCTTTGCTCTTGACGCCCCGCGGCATGTTTTTGTACCTCCTCGCATTTGATTGCCGTTTCTGTCTTTGCTGTATTTTGAAACAAAATATTTATAGGACAGTTTGTCCTCTGTACCTTTTTCAAATGGCCCCTGCGCTATCCTTTGGCTACGGGGCCGCACAGGTTGTGCATAGTGTGTCCGTATGACTGATGAGTAATAAATAACTCAGAACTCGGAATTTGATGTTAAGCACGTATTACCAGAAAGGTTGGTCGGCGCTACTTGATGACATTTCCAGGTTTTAGCGGGTGATTCATTGCCATTTTTGTTTGCTTTGCAAGAGCACACGGCATGATTCTTTGCAACAACACGCGAGTTTCAGCAGTAGGGTTATGACTGAATTAAGGGCACGCATTTTCTCAGCGACGTCTTAGTGATCATTCACGCTTGGTTGCACAAGATTATTCGAAAAATTGGGCAGCTTCGCTTCAATAACTGCATGTTAGTTAATAAAGATGCAATAACAGAAATAATCCCGATGAATACATCTCAGTTCTGGCTCTTAAACGGCAGCAGCAACCGAAGTGTCAGCATACACTTTTCCTCACGTTTCGGACCCGTGGGTATTTCGGTCACTACGTTCGGAAATCAATGCCCTGACCATACAACCAGGGCCCGAATTTAGAACAAGATTTCATTCTTGAAAATTATTCGCCATTGGGTCATACATTTTTCTAATTATACGTTCGCTACGACAATTGGCCCGCGCGTGTTCTTGCAAATCGATGTAGCATGCGAACTGCTTCAGAAGACGCGCCCCGAAGAACGCCCTAGAGGCTGAGCCACATTGTGGATCATCCATATATATATAATGTGGGTTATAAAGCGTACAAGTTTCCATGCTGTAGAGAACGAGTGATTTCCTCAGTTGTGTGTCTTTCTGGTTCCTCATTAGCTTAGCTTACGCTATAATGGAATCACCATTACGGATCTAGTAGCGCGTGTGTCGTCTCGAAAAAATTAACATCACGATGTATTAAAAACAAACATCCCTTTCATATATTTCTTGTTCCGCGGTTTTCCAAAGGGCTGAGAACCAAATCTGGGAAACGGTGACGGTGACCGCGGCGCAGTGTCGGCGCCTTTGCAAACCTAAAACTGACGCTCTCTTATCTCATCCTTCCGACCTGCCGTCACGAACCACGCAGGAGACAGCAGCTGGGCCCTAAAAGTACGCTGCTCAAATGGCCAGCCACTCTGATGGATGCGCGTGAGCCACGAGCGTATCGTCACCTGGGCTTTCGGCTGCCAGCTCTTGGACGTTCGCCATGACCATGTCGGTGAGCTTGCGGCCGCGGTCCCCGAGCGAGCAGAGAGCCAGCAGCTGCAGGGCCTCTGAGAAGCGGTTGCGCGGAACAGGGTCGGACGATTTCTTCCGCAGTAGCGCAGCAAGATTGCGGCCTCTCGGGTCTCGTATAGGCTGGCAGGATGCGGATAGCGCCAGAACGTGCAGCGCCAGCTGTCCCTTCTCGGCAGTCCTGTCGGCGGGACGCAAGAATATTTGTTCAGCGAGGCATCACCATCGGCCCTTATAGTGACGTTGAGGCGCTGAGTATTGAAACGGGGCTGCCAAGCAATGAATAACCTTCGAGTTTATCACTGAAACTTTTCTGTCTGTCACCATGAGTGTTCGATAGAATGAAGGTTCTCGCTAATGGCGCGGGCTATCACTCGAACGCCCCACAAGGAAGCGTGAGGACATCTATTTTTCAAGGGCACTAAGTGATAAAAAGGTGGTGAGAAGAATTAGTCCGTGAGCACTGCGGGAAGGCTGCCAGTCGCAGACGGCACTTCGCAGTGCGCATAAGCGTTTTGGGATTCACGAAAAGCTCTTACGCTAGAATCGCTTGTAAAAGCAAATTTTAGCCTATCCTGTTGTTGGACGTGTTATTGGTCAGTTTTTGCTGAGCGTCAGTTACTATCCACGCTGCTTAGATTTCACGCGCTGAGGCACTTCCTAGAAATACATAGATTTCGATTTCTTGATAAGCGCGTCTCTCTGAGAAGAGAGCGACGCGCTGTCAGCTTGTCCACATTTCAACAAAAAAGCCGACTGGACGCACCCTCACGCTCCGTTCAATCGGGGGCTGAATTGATAAAGCATTTCGTTCGTAAGCGTTCTTTGCAATTGACCTGTCGCCTGCGGTAAGAATAGGACCAGCACCAGGATTGGCTATAATGCTTTCTTACAAACAATTCTAGTACAGGCACGGTTTAGCGTTGTGCACAGGCTCACTAACGTTACCGCTCAGCGGATGTGTGCAATACGTCTGAATAGAGCGGACCGTAAACGCGCGTGAGATTTTATTTGTTTCGAGTGATATGCTGACATGTGAACCCGCCGGATATAAAGGCACATGGCACCCACCATTGATTTCGTTGCTTCGTTTGCCAAGGTTCGAGTGTTTTAGTGCGTTAACGGTGGGAAAATAATTTTCCTGGCAGATGACTACGTCGTTTCATTTTGAAAATAGTGGGAACACTAGACTGCGTGCCTTGGTGTACTTTCTGCGATTTTTAACAGCACAGTGAAGGATGCTAATACCCATGCCGCAATGATATGCTGCCATCATGCCCGTGGCCACAAAGAATCGTTTGCCTGTCGTCTGCTAGTCTCACTTCCTGACTATAACGAAGAATAACTAAATGTATAAATGACAGACCACAAAAATGAGAAATATATAGAAAAAACTTGCCTAAAATAGACCACAGTAACATATTTAGTAGAAGAAAGTAGAAAAGTCAGCATGTGTCATTGTTTCACGCAACTAATACCCTGCAGTTACCGTAATGTGTCCACCACTTTACAGTATCGGGACTATCTTCTACCTTGAGACATTTTGCTTGATATTGTCACGTAGTAGCGATGGTGAGTAATACAGCGGCAAAACTGTGAATGTCAAAACTAACTTTTTATTGGGTGAGCTTATGCCCACAAAAGCAAGTTACACTCAAAGCACAGCGATAGCGGCGAACACGGTCGGCGATCGTCGAAATCTGATCTGCCGGTCGAGCTTTTATACACGAGTCATCGAAGGTTCCATAGTAATTGCTGGTACCCGCATGTCTTCCAGAAAGTTCTACACAATTCGCATCGCACATGCAGTCATATTACGCAAGCTTCGGGGACAACAGAACCATCGAAAACATTCGAGAAACTTCCGATACTTGCGGGCGCGTCCCGCGCTTAGCGATAACGTTTGTTAGACAGTTAAAAGCGGCCACCTGAAAAAGATAAACAAATACACGTGTCAGTATTGTTGGAAAAGAAGAAAACTCATTTCCCTTCCACTGTGTGAAGAAGTATGACCAGCGAAGTTGTGTATGTGGGCCCCTCAATGGCAGAGCTGCGCCTCCGTCGCGGGTCGGCCCGGCATTGCACTTTCTTTCGGATCTGTTCACGTATGGAGAGTGTTTAATACCTGCTTTACTTCCGTCGCGGGTCGGCCGGGCATTGCACTATCTTTGGGATCGGCCCAGGTACGGGGAGGGCTTAACGCCTGCGTCACCTCCGCCGCGGGTCGGTCCGGCATTGCACTATCTTCAGGATTTTTTTTCTGCTCGCGGACACGATAGGGGGGGAAGTAGCCCTTAACAGCTTCGCTGTAATAGCCGAAGTGCGATTTCTATGAGATGCATATAGTGCATTCAAAGGGTCGTGTAAGTGTTGTGTATAGTAAAGGCTGCAAATAACTGCTAGTTAAGTATAAATTCCTATTTTTTTGTTTCTGATGTTCAACGTTACAATATACGAGACGTAGAAAATACGACACACGAGAGCTTTATATATATATATATATATATATATATATATATATATATATATATATATATATATATATATATATATATATATATATATATATATATATATATATAAATTAGGAAAGTGTGTGTATGGGTGAGATCATATATCTATGATGTGTCTATTAATCAGTGAACGCAATAGAAAACTCTTGTATATTTATTGACAGAAATTCCTGTGCGTAGTGTCTACTGAGTGGCTGCTGTAAAATTGGTGTAACAGTCTTTAGTGTTAATACATCACGCATGTAAGCTGAATATATGCACAGGTTTGTCTGCAAAAATCGTGATGTGCATTCTATACTGAGTGACTGCTGCCACCATGATGTTAAAAGTAATTAGCTGTTAAGTTTATGATGAAACTTTTATGCATCATCAGAAACATATAGACGTGTAATCAGAAATTGGAGACCCATTTTTGCGGTGGTAAACTCATCCTGAAACTGTTCGCGTAGGTATTCGGTAAGCTGTAAGGTGGAACGCCTATGAAGTGCATCCTTTAAGGCCGGATATCTCAAAGGTCTCGAAAGGGATAGAATGGGTGTCAAGTTGCGCAAAACAAGGGTAATGTGCGATTACGTCCTTCGTTATGCTGTAGACATAAATATGTTAATAATGATGATGATTTTAATGGTCGATGATCATCTTTACCTCGAAAGTAGTGTTAGATTTACGATTATTTATTATTGTTATATGGCACTTAAGAGATGTCGCTTTTAATTATCACCGGCTTCTCTTTTTCCCATAGAGCTATGAAAAGAAAAAAGAATTAAACACAATGCATAATAATGAAAAGCAGACTGCTAATCGCAATAAGGCAAAGTCCAGTCGCATAAGTACACTAATGCCACACTAAAACTGGAAGTCAACTCAGAAACACAGCAACACAAATTGGGGCCACATAACTACACTAAAATCAGGGCACGTGAAAAAGCACAATTTGATTCAAATGAAAGTACATGAATCCAGTCATTGAATAACTATTTTCACTAAACACGCATTCCTTGTCCGCTAATCGACTTCGATTCCAATATATCAAAATGTGTCCTAGAGTGAATAGTAAGATTTTTAGAAGAGTTATAACAAAGTATGTCCTGAGAGGATGTGGATATTCGTTCTTAGTATCACATTCTAGCTGACTGCGTGCTTCAAAAGGTTTTGAACCAGAGTTGCACAAACGGTTTGTTAATTTGTCATGAATAGGTGATATGCGCAAAAACCAAAGCAACAAAAGAACAAAAATAATGGGAGAGTGGTAGTTATAATCCTGCAGCTGTATGGGTGAAGCCCCACACATGGGATTTTTAGCTTTCTTTGTCTTGATTGATTGTTGGCTCCTTTAAAATGAAGCAAGAACTATTCTTAATGTGTCTTTTATGTATGCTTAACATTATGTATGCTTAAAAAAGAAAACGACAGACGCCTCCATTAACCTCAGGTTCACACCTCATCTAGCTTAATGCATACTGACAAAAATAAACTGAAGCTTGCTTGTCAGTGCAATGTTCTGTATTTATACATTTTTTGAAGCCAACAGCGACCACCAACACGGAGTAGTCTCTGTGTTGTGTGTGTGGGTCTGTGTACTTTTTGTCCCATGGCGAGTGCTGTTTGTTTTAAAGTGTATACGGTGCACTGACTAACTAACCACCTTCTAATATTCTGCAATTACCTCAAAATCAGTAGTCGTCTGGCTGGTACAATAAAAATTATTTGTAAGTGACTTCACACACCGTACTCAGATACACGCGCACTGCATGGCTTTTTTAATAAATTTTAACAACAACAAAAAATTTAAAAGAGCGTCGCACTGAGCTCTGTACAATCTTGCTGCTGCCATATGTATAATAAAGCACCACGCACTGTTGTTTTCCGGGTCAGTTTCAGCGTGACACACTGACGAGGTACCAAGGTCCTGCCCTCAAGCAAGCAACATGACCTTGCACCAAGAGTTGTATCCATAATCAGGTGTATGCAAGATTGAGCTTTAACGCGAGCGTCCTTTACGCGCGCAACGTAATGCCGAAGCAACTTTGAGTAATTTTTCGGCATAATTATGACTTGATATGTAAGCTGGTTCTCTGTAGAGCAGTAAGCAGATCGCTGTTTCTCTATTGTTTTCATGTGGCTTATACATTCATCAGTTTTTCTCGCTTTACAATAAAGAACTGTAGTGGCGCGACTATCGCCTCCAAAGCCGGCGTAGATGACGAGGGCTCACGCGCAGGTAGCGCGAGAACAGAACACGCTATAGCGCGCTCGACCTGAGCGGCCGCGCTGTCGGCCACTGCCGTGATCCCGCTGCACCGTGGCTGGCCGGCCTAAATAAACCGTGGCCACGGCGGCGACCTCTTCGCGCCGCCTCCTACAAATTGGTGACCCGGACGACCGAGCCCAGCCTTCCAACAGAACTATTCTATTTTCTCTGTGAAACCAACTGTACCCTGGCCCTTCTTTGTTGCACCATTTACCTCAGTGTTATAGTTGCCACCTACTCTCTGTCACGCGTGGCTGCATGAAATATCCGATGCCTTGGTTTATAAAAAGAAGAAACAAGCCTTAAAAAGAAATTAGAAAAAAAAACATTTTTAGGTGAGAAGAGTTTTGGTATTTCACCAGTCAGCGATGACAGACGTGACCGATATCTGACTTTTAAAAGCAGATTACTTATGGATCAAAAAAGCATTCGATTGTATTTGCATTTTGAAAATAGAAACAACTTTTCAACCTGCCCTCTACAACATCTGGGCACTGTGACATGACACGCTCTTCACGCCTAGCATGAAGCCTACTACACGCTGCACACCCAGCTTGACGCTATCGTGTCTCAAAATTGTGCACGAATGCACGTGGTCCCTGATTCAAAAATGATTGATTGACAAGGTCGGGAGAGTTTAGTAAACTGGCTATCAGGGCTTATTAAATAGAAAAGCGTACGCATTTATTTACTTCGCTTTCCTTGCTTTGAAAGTGCATGTACTTTTTCTTCTCCTTCCTTTTTTTACCTATACTTGCAATCCATGGCAAGCGGAAACTTATTGGAAATTGACCTTTACGCTGTTATAACAACTGGAGGAAAACTGGTGTTGCTTGTATTTTGAACCTACTGCACATAAGCGGTTCTATTGGTATTCCTGTTTTCATATTTATCTTTCGAAGGATCTTCTGATGTAAAATGAAACAAAAATTCGTTTTCTTCTACAATACCCTAAATTACAAATTCTTTCTCACAGCCAATCAGAGAAAAAGCGCTGAACACATTGGCCAGCAGCGCAATAAAACTGAGTAAAGCAAAAAGAACGAAGATGCACACGAGTGCTACGTTTTTTAAGTTTAGTGGTTTGTTAAGTTCGGCTGTTCAAAACTAATCTTCGCTACATGCGAATTGTCTTTTTGCGCTACAGTTAAATATAATCAGCTTTTACCATAAAGACCTAATTTTAGTTTTGAAACAAACTGCATATTTGCATGATGTTTGTTATTTTGCAATGTTTCTGTGATGCGCGATAGAAAATTCAAACAGGACAGAAGTTTACAGGAAGATGGAGGCTAGAAGTAATAAACAGTAGTCGAGCATGGAATGTTGGGCGCAGATGTTTCGACAAGGGAAGTTCTCTTCGTCCTCACGAAAAGAAATGCCCTTGCCAAAACGTTGGCTTCAGCGACATTCCTTGTTTGCGCACTATTCATGGCGACAGAACATTGTCGTTACACATCAAGTACCGTGGAACAGAAAGAAAAGTAAAATACCAGAAAAATTTGAAACAGAAAGAACAACTTTTCCTGTAATACAAACGAGCCAACTGCTTTCGAACAAACAAACGAAAAATTATGTTGAAGTAAAATTAAAAAAAAACTTTTTAAATAAGAGAAACAAATGAAATATAGAAAACGAAGCTTTACAAAAGTTTTCTGGCGAGGCAGCTGCCAGAAAATTTCTGCTTCTTCTAAGGAAATATACTTTATAGTGTGGTTCTGCTTTCGTTTAAAAGCGTGTTCGGCATTGTCAGTAGAATGCACACACTGCCACTTTGATGCTGCTAGCTTCGTCTACATAGAGTAGCGAACGCTGCATGGATGGGGCTCTGCGCAAATGTGATCGACAATACACGTGCAGTAGCTGCTCACTTCCCTGGTAATCAGTGCCAACACGGCTGAGGGTTCGCGTTTCTAACGAAACATGCAGTGGCTGTTTATATGTTCAGTGCGTTATGTTGAAGGTTAGACTAGAACTTGAGTAAAGCGCACAAAAATTGGTCTTTAGAAACTCCTAAATCAACAAAGATCACGCGTCAGAAAGGTGAACAGTTTGCAGTCAGTAGTTATTATTACAAGTGCAGAAACTGTCGCAAGTTGGCCGCTTTGTTAGAATTACGGCAAAGTCTCTGGCTGCAATGCTGGGTACCTGGATTGGATACCAGATTACTACTAGTTGTCTTGTTCTTTTGTTTCTATTTTTGGCTACGAGAGTAAGCTTGATGTGGCGAAAGCGTTTTCGCCACTTAATTCTGGCAAGGCAAGACGACAGGAAGCAGGCTGTCATCCGTGCTGCCGCACTGACACACGCATTGGACCATCGGGCCACGTATTTGAGCAAGTTTCTTGCCCCGTTCTTACCGGAATAAACGTATTTGCACATACGTATGACCCGACGGTGCATTACGCCTGGCTGTCGAGCGGCCGTGAGGACGCGTTGCTTGCTATCAGTTGGCGTTGTCAGATCTAAGGGCGAGTGTGTTTTGAGACTGAGATAAAGAAAAGAAAAAAACAAGACAACTGAGGAAATACTTAAGATCCGAAGAGAAATCAAACCCTGGACCGCAGCATGGCAGGCACAGACGTTACCGCTAAGGCCACCGATAAAGCTGGCGAACACATTTTTCTGGTTGTCATTAACCACTGCCTAAAAGCTGCTGAGGTCTTTGCCGCATTATTTTTGTTGATTTCGGCGTTTCGAAGGTCGATACTTGTGCGCTAGCTATACGTGCATGCTACTCTAACCTCTGGTCGTATGACGTATTTAACGCATGGAGTCGCTTGTAAACGCCTCCTTCGTTAGAATAACCAGCCCTGATTGTCAACGAAATGCGCTACGGCACGTACTCCTCCATCTTGTTCGTGCAGGTTCCAAGCTGGCACTTACGATGACGGGAAGGTATGCGTGTATCATAAGCAGCTTTGAGCGTACTCGAACCACTGCATTCTGAAAGTGGTGCGAATCTTTGCGGAATAAGGTTGTGCAAGAGCGTCCTCCTTACCCCTGTATGGATCGGCCAGTACAATGTACCTTTAAGGCAACAAACTGGATTGTTCGCACGTACGTCCGACGTAGCTTTAGGCACTTCGTTTTGTGAATACAGTGCATCAATCCCAAGTAGTGGACAAGCCGGTCTCAAGGTTACTGCAGATCAAGTTTTTGCGGTGTGGCAAATGTATGCGTTTCTGAGTGAGTGCCCGTAAGAAACAGAGAAGGAAGCTGCAGGTCAAACGTGATATACTTTGACAACGGCTGATTCACCAGCCGAAACGTCAGTAAAATATTCTGGGCAAATCCAACGGACGTCGCACACTATTTTCCTTCATTTTCCTACCAGGGCCAACGTGATTTCCTCAGCCACAACTGTATATGCATATATATATATATCGGCGGATAATTGCGTGGAGATCTTTACTCGAGGCACATCCCCCTTTCACGTACAGAAATAAATGTCCAAGGATGTCGTTTGGCTGAGGACGAACTGTTACTGCACCAGATTCAATTTGCCTAGACGTCCTTGCCACGAAGGAAACACTCCATTTTTCCCCGCATCATTGTTATATGAAAACACGTGGTATTATTTTCCATCACTGCGGGACTAGTGCGTCGCACAAAAAAGAAAAGAAAGACGGGCTGTTGCACGTGGCTACTAGCACAACAATAACGACAACAGCAACATGGCAACAGCTGCTCTCCTACACTGTCGAAGAAAAACAGAATGAGCGCCGAGATGCCTAGTTGCACGAGCAAACCGACATCGCAAATAGCTAGGCGAAGAGAGAGCCAGAGTTATCGAGGCGTCGTTGCTTATTGGCTGCCTCCTGACAAATTCCGGCTATTATTCACTCTGCCCAGTGCGCCTTTTGGCGGCCGGCGCAGGCAGGCGTTCGGAGTCGGCCGACTGTGCAGCCCATAGCGTACGTGGGCAGCTGGACGAGCAGCTGGTGCTGCAGCTCGCGCACGTGCAGCAGGGCCTCCACCGAGCAGCGGTCGAAGAAAGCCGGATCGACCAGCGCCAACGCCAGCGTCCGCTGATGCGCCTCGCCGGGGCCCGCCGGGACCTTGTACTGGTGGCACGGGTGCGTCTTGAGCCAGGATCGCGCACGTCCTAGGGCCTCCTCCTCGGTGGCCAGCAGCCCCTGCGAGTCCGGCGGCCCGTCTAAAGAGCCGCGAAAGGGACGCACCCGCGTCACTTCTCCGGAGAGCAATGCGACAGCGCGGCGAAGACAGCGAATTCCAAGCACGTAGTGCCGCGCGGTGACAGGAGCGTGAAAGGTGAACGCGAAACTATAATGTCCGGAACATATCTGCGCGCCACGGTCGCCGATGCAAAGAGCTCCTGCTGGAATTAAATTGCTGTGCACGAAATGGCTAGCCATTCGTGAGTGTTCGTTTGAATAACTAATAAGAAACTTTGTATGACGGACGTTCCACGTATTTTCCTGCGCACAAAGAGCGTGCTCGTTTCCCCCTACACTGTAAAACCCAGCCGTTATTTTAACCGTCATGCTTTTATAATTTTTGCCAAGCCACCGGCGTCATTTCGGCAAGACGTTTGCATCTCCTCCGTGAACAAGGAGGGAAGGAGAGAAGCGCAATTACCACATAAAAAAAAAAGAAAATTGCTTGCGATAATAACGCAGTTTGATTGGCTTCCGTGTGCAGTACGTCCTGGGGATAAGCCTAGCAAAATGACGGCCTGCCGTCATTTTTACCGTCAAATGCTTGGAAATAGAGCTGCCAAGATGCTTCTCGTCATTTACTGTAATATTTTTTACAGTGTTCCTTTGATTCTCGTGTCTATTAAAGATGGAGGGAATGCAAAATGATTTTTTCTTGTCAGGCGTTTGTTGCAGTGGCACACCAATAGGATGGACTTGTTTCAGTGTCTTTGCACCTCTATAGAATAATGCTTAAACAAGAATTAAACAAAAGTAAAGGGTTTGTATAAGCCTACATCGTCAGTGAGAATGTCCACACAGCATGCTGTGCTCTTTCTCTACAAGGCTTCCGTTCATACAGCATGCACATGTAATGGTCATTGTGTTCCCAAAGCGATAGTGCCAAAATAGCCGAGTATTAGTCTCGCATGTTGTACAGGCTGCTGAATGAATTCTATACTGACAGCCTTCCACAAGGAATGTCCGGCTTGTGAGCACGTGCACCTAATTGTATACTTCATGTACCTTCCGTTCGCAACTTCCCGCTTGACCACTGCGGGACTTAGATGAGCTGGCTGGCCCTTGGGAAGGCGAAGTATGACGGCAAACAGCGCGACGTCCGAGGTGAGGCTGCGCGCGGCGCATGGTTATGTCTTAAGCCGGAATTCAATAGTTCTCTCTGCATGCGATTCACCTTACATATCCGCGGCGCTTTTACCCCCCAGCGTAGCTGAGAGGACTTTGCCCTCCAGTGGGCGTAACCAGGCTGATGATGATGATGATGATGATAATGATGATGATGTAGCTGAGTGGTTACGGCGTTAACCTGCTGAACCCGAGGTCGCAGGTTCGATGCCACAGCGGCCGCGTTCGGCTGAGGGCGGAATGGAAAAACGCCCGTGTGCCATGCATTCGTTGAACGTTAAAGACTCCCAGGTGTGCGTAGATTAATCTGGAGTCCCGTATTACGGCGTGCCTCTTAACTAGATTGTGGGTATGGCCCGTGAATTAAACCCAAAATTTATTTATGACGCCTAGTTTTGTCGTTACTAAAATTTTGACAACTCAAATAAGCTGATTTGAAAGGCGCATATCTTAAGTTTAGGCTCTAAACAAGGGCGCTATAACGTAAAGCTATTCCAAACTTTTCTATTCCAATTTTGCAATCAGCCTCTCTCTATAGATAGATAGATAGATAGATAGATAGATAGATAGATAGATAGATAGATAGATAGACAGACAGACAGACAGACAGACAGACAGACAGACAGATAGACAGATAGATAGATAGATAGATAGATAGATAGATAGATAGATAGATAGATAGATAGATAGATAGATAGATAGATAGATAGATAGATAGATAGATAGATAGATAGATAGATAGATAGATTATGGTTCCCCGCGCTACATGCCAGTAATGGTGCATCGCACTAGTCGCTCTAGAGCGCTCTCGCGGTGCTGTTCACATTGGGCTGGTCGAAATCGAGCGCTCGGAACACATGCACCTGCTTCATTTAAAGCGCCGCGCTCCAGCTCAGAACACTCGGAGGCGCTCCAACCTTCAACAGCATGAATAAAGTTTACTGCGCGGGCCTTTTTGGGGACACTGGCTTAGAACCTTTTGTTCTTATAGTGAATGATTGCAAAGTCGGCCCGACACTGTGCACTTCGCTTGCCTCTCGGCACTATAGCGCTAGCAGTGTGTGTGAGTGTCTCGTCACAGCTGCATGTGTTGCGCGTTTGACTGTCGGCCATTCTAAAGACGAATGCATAGGAGTTAGTAAATGCGATGCCGAGCCGCAATTGGTACAACATGGTCTGTTCGAGTCGTGCTAACCCAGTCGGTGGATATGGCTGTGGTTACAGGGACGACAAACATAATCGACAAATGATGACACCCAGCTTGCTCTTTTCTTGCACGACTTACATTTAAACCTAGCTCGTAACATCCCGACTGACGCAACATCTTTAGATTTTGAAAAAGCGTTCGATAAGGTCCCTCATGGTCGTCTGTTAATAAAGTTATCCCGTCTTAACATTCATCCTTGTGTTCGAAGCTGGATTCGAGGGTTTTTTAATTAACCGTCAGCAGTTCGTATACGCTAACTCACTCTTTATCCTTGACACCCGTGCTTTCAGGCGTACCTCAAGGTAGCGTACTTGGTCCCCTACTTTTCTTAATATACGTCAATGACCTGCCTTGTAATATTTCTTCTCATATCCAACTCATCGCAGATGATTGTGTGGTTTACCGAGCAGCTACTAACCCCACCGACCATTTGGCGTTACAAAATGACCTATCGCGCATACAAAACTGGTGTAACATTTGGCTCACGTCTTTAAATGTAGCTAAAACCGTGTTAATGTCTATTCATCGCCGTCGTAATTACGATATGCCTAATTATAGCATCAATAACATGTAGATTGCAGCAACTGATTCATTCAAATATCGTGGTGTGTATATCTCGCGTGACTTAACTTGGACCTGTCATGTTAACCGCGTAATAAATTCTGCTAATCGCACTTTAGGTTATCTACGCCGTAACCTTTTCCTCACTCCTGCCCCTATTAAACAACTTGCGTTTCAAACCTTGGTGCGGCCCAAGCTGGAGTATGCCGATGCTATTTTTGACCCCCACCACAATAACCTTATTAATGCCCTCGAGTCGGTTCAGAACCGCGCGACACGATTTATTCTGTCAACTTACTCGTACAATTCAAGCATCTCAGCACTAAAAGCCCAAATAAACTTACTCTCTCTACCCTCACGCCGTAGAATAGCACGTATTAACCTTTTTCATAAATTTTTCCATTCTTTCCATTTTGACAACCCGTACATAAAAAAAGCACATCGCATTGCCCGCACCACTCACTCTAACACAAGGCCATACCGTGACTTTTCAGCAATCATTTTTTCTGCACACAACACGAGACTGGAATGGCCTGCCCACCGAATTCGCCACTATCATCGACCCACTTGCATTCAAGCGACTCATCGAAAATATCCCTTTGTAATTTATAGCATCTTTCTTTGTCACTAACTCCCCACTCCCTCATGTAATGTCTCAACAAGAGACCTGTGAAGAAATACATGAATAAATAAAAACGTTCGACTCCTACAAGGGCAAGTTACATTCACGGGACGTTGATCACAGCCCAGCCGCAGCAACAGTTCGCGAAAGCGGAATCAAACCACATTGACCACTCTCATGTGCAGATCGGCGGGTTCATCGGAGTGGTCATTCCCTCTGATATTGCAGTGTCCCGGACGCCATTGAAAAATTGTGTCCCGTCGCTCACTGGCCCTTCCGGAATGGGGCGAGAAGCGAGTGACAGCCCGTCAATCGCCACATCGCGGATGTAAAGGGAGAGAAACAGGCAGTGCAGAATAGGCGAACACCTGCACAAAGGCGTCGCGTCGCTCCTCAACGCCAGATGAGGAAAAGCAGGATCTGAAGTTATAGAGAAAGTTATAGTCAACAAAATCATTGAATGTGGGTCGCTAAATAGAACATTCGCATGAATCACACTGAACCACGCTCGTAGGGATCGCTTGGTGATGGTTTTCTGTAATGATAACGTTTTCTGATTACAATTATTGAGTAATAATATTTAATGCAGTATTCATTTAAATTTTATTGTGTATCTCGATCTGGTATGCAAAAGGGCAAATGAATTCCACGACGAAAACAATTTATTGAAGAGGAACGCAACAAGGAGGCCTTATCTACACTTAATCCGTGAGAACGACCAGTGGGTCTTCGCTATATATCTTGTGGTAGTTGTCAAGACGCAACCGCTTTGGCGGCACTCGAGGCCATCCAGCGATAGCGCTCACCCTTCACCTTCAGGCTGTATTTCTGCAAAGTGCTTCTTTCGCAAGATAAGGGTGCTGAAGGGAAAGCGATTCCGTTCAGTTTCACAAGACGCCAGTGGACCTCGGTGATCGCCTAGGACGCTGTAATCTCCAGTAGTTGACGGTAGATTAGGATAAGCAATGGGTTGACAGCCGATGAGAAAGAGAAAGGTAGACACACAGGAAAACCACGGAGGTTAACCAGGAAAAAATTTAACCGACCATTACGATGCTCCCTTGTTCGAATCTTGAGCGCAGCTGTTTATGTGTTTTGAATTTGCGATATATTATAGCAAAGAATTCCATTCTGAAGGACGAGGTGCTCTCGGCGGCGGCACTGGCTGGCTTTCTGGGGGTGAGCGGTTGTTTCTGGCAGTCAGAGCTGGAGAGGACGTATTTGCTGACATGAGAGAACATCTTCGGCTAGAAATAACGGCGGCGAACTTTCCCCCAGGTGCGCCTGATGTCGAGGTGTCCCGCCGAACTATCAACATGAAAGTGCTGTAACACCTCCGACCTCAAACACCCTGGGAAAACGAGTGTCATTCGACCTCAATGAAAGCTGTTCGCTCTTCTGTACAGCACACCGCCGATCAACCGAAAGCTCCGCGCCGTTCTTTTCGTTTTCCTGACAATGGGCGCGCTCGGCTGCTCTAGGTGCTATATCACTTCTTTCATTACCCGCCGTGGTTGCTCAGTGGCTATGGTGTTGGGCTGCTGAGCACGAGGTCGCGGGATTGAATCCCGGCAACAGCGGCCGCATTTCGATGGGGGCGAAATGCGAAAACATCCGTGTACTTAGATTTAGGTGCAGGTTAAAGAACCCCAGGTGGTCGAAATTTCCGGAGTCCTCCACTACGGCGTGCCTCATAATCAGAAAGTGGTTTTGGCAAGTAAGACCCCATGATCTATCTATCTACTTCTTTCATCCACGGATCCTCCCTCTGCTTTTCCCCAATGTCCACGTGATTCAGCACGAGCAACGGTAATGGATTTTCTTCGCTTGCTGGTGCGGAATCATGCGGAAGTCGGGAAAGTCTGCCGGAGATTCTCTGCTCAAAGTGGGAGCGCTGCCATAGCACTGCGTCAGTCCACTTAGCTCGGACAGGCGATGCGAGGGGCTGACTTTTCGGCAAACTGCGAAATAATCGGCCGGACGGGTCTCCTACGCCTGGTCATCCAAGCTGCTCATCCAGAGCGTCGCGCTGCTCCTTCTATTGGGGTCCGTTTTCTTGCAACTGTTGCCGGCACTGGGGCGCGATGTGGCCGATGCGGTCGCATAGCTGGCAGCGTGGTCGCCCGACATCATCACGGGTATTTCTCGCTGGCCAAGGCACTGGAGGACGACGTGCATCTTCTTCAATAGCCTCCAGGCGGTCAGATAATGCGGCTATAGAGTCTGCGATCGCCCTGAAGTCCCTATCGCGGTCAGTGGAACCTCGCGGGCAATGATGCTCTGCCGCAGCGCAGGTAGCGACACATGTCGGAGGCGGCTGCATTGTTGCTACAGCCGGTGTCACTCCGGCGGGAGGTGCCGACGCTTATGGGTACCACGACTGCTGGCTGGCAGAGAAATGGGTGCCGATATGTAGTGGCTGGGACGCGTTCACCATCAAAAAAGCTGTCACATCAATGCGCTGTAAAATTTGGAGGAAGGCAGAGCAGCTGTCCGGGTTTGCAATAAGGATTTGCTCCAGCACGTCCGGGCTCAAGCCGCGCATGAGGTGCCGCAACCACTCCTCTACAGTCATAGACGGATTAATTTTGGTGCAGAGCTGCACAACATCATAGTAATATTGTTCGAGGGACTCTGATTGTAGCTGGGTCCGGTTTTGCAGCCGCAAATATGCGATTTCGATTGAGTGGCGACTGGTGAAAGACGTTTTTAGTAACGTTGCCCACTCTTCCCATGAATTAGGGGTCCCCGTTAAAATTTGAGTGATGTGCCACTTTTTTGCGTTCCCATCCAATGCCAAATACAAAAATTTAACGTTTGTGGCTTGACTTCACTTCCTGAGTGACGCTACATGTTCGTAGCAAAGAAGCCATTCGGAGATATATTTTTCTGGCGCGCCTCTGAAGATTGGCGGTGCGATAAAAGGGGTAGACATGGTGGCGAAAACTGAAGGGGGTTCGGTACTATAGTAGAGTTATTATAGGGAGTTTCCTGGACATTTGTTATCACGGCTTATGATTGCAGAGCGGGGTCTTCACTACCACGCACCTCCACTACTTTGTAGCGAAGGGACGCAGCTGTTAGGGATCAAACGCATCAGCTCACCAGGGAGACGAAGATGAAGGGGGATGAGCTCCGGCAGGGGCAAGTCCGGATCCGCAGATACGACGACGAGAAGTAGCATTCCAACAACTAGGTTTATTAATTTGGCATTTACTTTAAGTTTACACTGTACACATATTTATATAAAAAACGATGACATAACCGTCGTCGATGGCCTGCCTGAATGGCCTGGTCTCCCTTGGTGAAGTGGCGCCGTGAGCTGCTGTCTCTTTGCTCTCTTCAAAACTATTCAAACCATTCCGTAAATTAGTTTCTGCAGCATTCAAGGGAGAGATGGAGATTCTTGTTGGGAAAGAACCGCGGACAGGCGGAAGGCGCAGGCTTCTCCACCAATGGGTTATTTCGACCAATCAGGCAGGCCAACAGCATCCAATAAGAGCCAGAGTTTAAGAGGCAAAAAATGGTCGCGTAAACACTCCGCATACAAAATCAATTCGGCCATAACTAATCAATTTTTGACGCCTGATACAACCGAGCGTGGGAAGAGGGCGTGACACGTGCACGTAGTCACGTCTCAGGTGCGGCGGCGTCGGCCGGGCGAGAGCACATTCCCGAGGTGCCGTCGCTGTTATTTCTGCACAAAGGCTGCCCCTCATCGAGGAGCCCACAATATTCGTGGAAAGAAATAAGAGGTGCCCGTGGTATACTCTCTTCGCGACAATATTATACAGGACCCGGATACCTCGTCCTGCCAGATATATATGTCACACACACACACACACACACACACACACACACACACACACACACCTATAATATGTATATATGAAGTATATATAATATGTATATATGTGAAGAAGAAGACACAGAATCGAGGCGTCCGATTTAACTATATGAGGGTCGACAGCAGATAAGAAAAAAAATATGTAGAGGCTGTCTCAACTATCATGCACCAAGATTTGAAAACGCGCAAGCGTCACGTAGCTGGACCTAACGAAGGTAATGTATTTTGCCGTTTCTTGGAGATACTAAGATTATTTCTTGCATTCCGCCTAAGTACATAATAAGTCTGAATTAATTAACCAACTCCTCAAATATTATACTGTGGTATAAAGGTTATAAACAGGTTTTATACCACAGTGTTCTATTCCATCTATCAGGAGAAGACGAAGTGTCTTTCGGGCAGAACGCCTGATTTGGCGACGACGACGAAAAGGACGTAGACCCTAACGTCCTGTTGTTGTCCCTGGTTCCTGCTGGCCTCGACAGAGCGACCGTTTCGTTGACCTGTAGTGGTGTTTTCGCTAAGTATCGGGTGGTTTAAGGTGTCTCAATAACCGTATTTTAGTTCCTGGTTGATTGGCATTCTTTGCGTCAGCCGTCTTGAGCTGATGTCGACCAGTTCTCCTGGCCAGGCGCGATCCGCCTAGTCAGCATCCCTGCCACCTAATGAATTTCCCAGAGATTTATTTTTTCGCAGTGGCGTCAGCACCATTCCTGTGGCGCTTGTGCCTACCGATGGAGGTTCCATCAGGATCACGAATCCACAGGCTGTCCAGAAGGCACTTAAGGCCACGTCCAACCACTTCCAGACCATCACTGATGTGCGAGCGTTCGGACGGGGAGGTATAGTGTGTCGTTCACCCGACCAGACCTGTGTAGAAGACCTCTTGAAAAGCACTTCATTCGCTTCCACCCCGGTGAGTGCTTTCATTCCGCCTCACCTTGCGTGCACCAAGGGTCTTGTACGGGGCGTAGACTCCCGATTAAGTCCTACTGAAACCCTGGACAAGCTATCCGCAGCAGGCGTCATTGCTATCTACCGTTGCAATCGACTGACAAATAACGAGAGGGTTCCGACAGAATCTGTTATTGCAACGTTTGTGGGCACATCATGTCCATCTGAAATAAAGGTGTGGCCTCTTGTGTTCCGTGTAGTGCCGCTTGCGTCACGTCCAATCCAGTGTAAGAATTGTTGGAGATTCGGGCACAGCGCAGGAGGATGTAAGTCTAGCTTGCGTTGCCGCACCTGTGGGGATGGTCATTCTTCAAGTGAATGCTCTACTCAATCTCAAAAGTGCTGCCTCTGTGGGGGAGAACACCCAGCAGACTATTCGAACTGCTCAGCTCGCGCTCAAGAAATACAAATTCTTGCAATAATCGACCGCCGTCGCTGCTCCCGAAGAGATGCAATTTCAGTTATCAAAGACAGTGGCTTCAGATACTCTGGTGTTACAGCGCGCAACACTCCAAGCATGGATCTTAACCTCTCAGAAGCAATTGACTCTGCTGTGGAAAAAGCAATGGCTAAAGCTATGGATAAACTGATATCCAGTCTCTCTGATTGCTTAGCGCAAATCATTTCCAGTCACATGATGCAAATAATGCAGCCCACTTACACACCAATGCAGTGCCCAGTATCTAACGCCACACCTCGAATGCCTAGCAACGAGGTAGAGACGCCTTCCACAGTTGCAGAACATTCCACAGACACTACTTCGCTAGTCCAAACACGCGAGGATGAGCCCTCTTTTTCAGACACTGTTAGTGTCACAGACATGGAACTTGACACTCGAGCTCCCAAACGTATGGGGTCCCCAATTTCAAACACTATGAAACCAAAATCAAAAAAGAATCAACCAACTCCTGTGCTTACAGAAAGTATTCTAAAGGCGGCAGTTGCCGCTGCTGTGTGTTCAACACCATGGGACAGTTGAAAGTGCAGCAGTGGAACTGTCGTTCTATATTTTCAGCTTCAACAGATTTATCTTGCCTATCTATTCAATTCAATCCAGATATCTTACTTCTTCAAGAAACGTGGCTTTCACCAGAGAAAAATTTTCATTTAAAAGGTTTTCGGTCCTTCCGATTAGATAGAGACTCGCGAGGTGGAGGATTAATGATACTTGTTTCCAGTAAAATTGGTCACGAGGAAAAAATTTTTCAAATCATGGACTGCGACTGTGAAATTTAGGCTATAGATTTATGTCTCCCAGGATACCATCTATTTTCAATTATAAATGCTTATTCCCCCAGCGGTGTGCAAAGTACACGTCAACTTGATAGGGCTGTGGCTGCTTGTAGAAAAGAAATTTTGTTTGTAGGGGATTTTAATTCGTATCACGTGTCGTGGGGGCTAAAAACAGATTTGTGTGGTAAGCGACTTTGAGAGTGGACTATTAATAGTGACCTTTTATGTCAGAACACAGGACAAGTAACGTTTGCTAGAGGACCCTTCCGTTCAGTGTTAGATTTGACATTTTGTAGCACTGGCATCAAGGTTTTGTCGTGGGTAGCGGTTGACTCAACAACCAACAGTGATCATCTTCCTGTGTCATTTGATATCAGTTGTCAAATAACATCTTTAGAATACCAGGCATGCACATTTATGGACCATACGAAATTTAAGACTTTCTTGCGTTCTGCCGTTTCGAAACTTGCCGATGCCAATGATAAGGAAATCGCTTCAACCATTTGCTCAATTCTAGAGGATTCCCGGAAGCAAGCTGAATTTGTCATCCCTTCGGCTAAAGGCATCGCTTGTCGTTGGTGGAATAATGAATGTACGCGGGACTATCGAAAAAGAAAGGCCGCTTGGAAAATGCTTCTGCATAATCAGTGCCCGACAAATTGGAAAAATTATCAGTTTCATGCTGGTGTATCTAAGCGTACTGTTAATCGAGCCAAAGAGGAATACTATATTAGAAATTACGATTATCTATCTCATTCAAAAAATAAGCGTGCTTTATTTTCATTCCTTCGTGCTAGGAAGGTGCTACCAACACCCTTAACATTAGATTCAATTGTTTTGACCCCGCAGGAACTGAGCGCCTCCCTAGAGGAGATTGCCGAAGGCTTAGAAAAACGATTTACGGCCAGGCTTCCGGCTATTCATTCTACATTAGATCCTTGGGATGGCTTTACTCCAATTTCCTTAGCTGAACTAAATGAGACTGCACTATGTGTACCGAATTCAGCCCCTGGCCCTGATGGCGTCACAAATGCAATGTTAAAAATATTGTTACAGGAATCGCCTAACGTTCTTTTAGACCTGGTGAATTATTCAATTAAATATGCTTGGATTCCGTTGCACTGGAAGCTCGCCAAACTAATATTGATGCTTAAGAAACAAGAAGGAAGGTATGTATTGGAGAACATTAGGCCCATTGCGCTTACATCAAACGTAGTAAAATTCATTGAGAGGCTTCTTCAGCGTCGCATCATGAAATTTATTAATGATAATTCCATTCTTAGTCCCTGTCAGATTGGTTTCAGGGCCGGCTGCTCCATCTGGCATGCCCACGTCGACTTAGAAAGCCGAATACAACTCGCTCGACGTCATAAGCAATACGCTGCCTTAGTGACGTTCGATATCGCTAAAGCATACGACACTGTGGAGCACACTGTATTGATCAATCGGTTAACTTCCTGTGGCGTTCCTGGGTATATAGTAGCGTGGATTCAATCATTCTTAGGTGAAAGAGAATTCTATTGCTACGAAAGCGGCGTTTCTTCTTCTAAACACAAACAAACGAGAGGCGTACCGCAAGGCTCAGTTCTTTCCCCGGTGCTTCTTAATATTCTCATGAGCACACTACCTTGTCATCAAGAAATAACTACTTATGTTTATGCAGACGACATTGCGTTTTTTGCATCTGCAAACGATATCCACACGCTATACCAACGACTGCAAACTTACCTTTATGATGTGGAGAGGTGGTTAGATGCTAGTTACTTCACACTCAATGCTAGCAAATGTGCTGTTCTCGTTTTTCCGATACGTGACATAGTGCACATTTCATTGTCTTACCACTTTCAAGACATACCACAGGTCGAATCTGTTAAATACCTCGGAATTATTTATAACGCCTCTCTCAACTGGCGCTCACACATAGATCATGTGACTGGGAAAGGTACCCGTGCAATTGGCATATTGCGTAGTCTGAGCAGTCGTCGAATAGGATTGAGAAGAGATACACTCCTAATGATATATCGTATGTACGTTCGCCCTGTATTAGAATTTGGTTGCGTGCTCTTCTCTGGAGCTCCAGCCTACATGTCCCCTCCTCTAATCCTCTTAGAAAGAGAAGCATTACATCTGTGTTTAGGTCTTCCTAAATTTGTTGCAAATTCTACTCTTTATCTAAAATCCCGTGTTCCGCCACTTTCGTGCAGGTTCCGACTTTTGACGGTGCAGACGTTCTTAAGGATTTATGAATCACCACTGCGTCATCCCCAAATAATCTTTATTTCACAACCTGCATTGTTTTTTTCGGTGTCATCTGGCCGCGACTACATAATCCGGAAATTATATTCGTTCAAAAATTACTTGACTCTTTGGGCGTGCGCATATGCGATGTACTTCCTATTCCCGACAGAGCTGTTGCCACGCATATTCAATTCGATGACATCTTTCATAATAATGCAAAATTACTTCCACACCATATTCTAGACGGTATATTACAAGATCACCTGAAAAACCTTCAAACAAACGTTGTAATTGCTACAGATGCTTCACAATGTGAAAAAAAGTCAGGTGTAGGAATATTTTCCCCGACTCTCGATTGGACATTTTCTCTTCGGCTGCCAGATTTCATACCGATCTTTTTAGCCGAATTCATGGCCGTGGTGCTGGCATTACGCAAATTAGGACCATCAATTACGTCAGCCGTGATAGTCGCTGATTCGTTATCATTGTGCTCATCCCTTACTGCGTCTAGTGATTCTCGCGTGATGAGGACATTTCAATCATTGGTACATGGTTACTTGAGAAGCGTGCGTTTGATTTGGGTGCCTGGCCATAAAGGACTAATCAATAGTGAAATTGCAGACTCTCTAGCCAAGGCATCGATAAGTGGCCCGATTCTCCCTTGCTGCCCTTTGACTGCTTATGTTACTGCTGCTAGATTTCGCAGGAGTATCATTATACAGTCAGTATCAGGCTCCACAATTACTAACTCTGTGGATTACGGACATCTCCTACACCCTTGGAACAGAGATTTTTGCTGAACACGGAACATTGAAGTGTCCATCACGAAGCTGCGCTGCCGTATACCTGCATTGAACTTCTACCTCCATAGGTCTGGTCTGGTCCCCTCACCATTATGCTCATTCTGTGGCGAAGCGGAGACAATCGACCATTTCTTGTTGTCTTGCAGACGTTTTTCTATTATAAGAAAACGACTACTCAAAATCCCGCTTCGCTCTATTGGTCTAACTTTATCAGTGCCTGTGATCCTACCTTTTGGAGCCTCCATTGTTGGGTTCAGCCACAGAAATGTTTGCTTGGCGATCCAAAATTTCCAAACCAATCGATTTCCATGTTAGATTGATCGTTCTCCCTCCCAACCATAGCTTTCTGTTATTTCTTATCTATTATTAATTATTATTATTATTATTTTATACCCGGTTTTCATCTGATTATTTCCTTTTTTTCTCCAAACACAAAACAGTTACTTTTAAACTCACACGCTCAAATTGTTAACTCTCTTGTTATCATTATTATTTTTATGCACCTTATTAAACCACCCGATTCTTGGCCAATCCCCCAGTGTGGATATGTGAGGACAACAACAACAACAACAACAGAACGCCGAGTCTTCCAGCTCTACTCAATTTGCGAATTTCTTAGACTTTGCAAGTGAACTGCTGTTTCCTCCTTAACTGCGATGGACATGGAGTCTCAGGCACGTCCACCAGCCTCGGCAGTGCCAGCGGCGGCTGCCTCCAGGAAGCCTAACGGCACGGAGAGAGACACTGACAGCGACGATACCATCCAATACTATGTCAGCAGTGAAGAATCTTGTGACGACACCTTCGAGATGGTGCGGAGTTCACCACTGGCAACCTGAGACGCCTCAACAGGCAAGCCGTGTATTCCCATCTAGAGGCGCTGGTTCTGAATGAAATCAAAGACCTCAGAGTGAAAACCCGTAAGAACATCCTAGCGATTGACGTAGAACACGCGGCTGCGTTGGATTCTTTGCGTAAAGTCACGGAACTTGACGAGATGAAAGTCCGCCCTCATATTCCGCTGGGTAAACAAGTCAGCACTGGCGTAATTTACAATGTTGACGAGACAACTGTCGATTCCGATCTGTCGGTATTAATCAAGCCAGCTACTGAAAACACCGTCGTCACAAAAATGTTTCGCCTCGGCACGTCACGGTGTTCTAAGCTCATATTTAAGGGCGAATCCCTCCTATCACATGTAAAAGTGGACCACTTCCGACACGCAGTTCGCCTCTTTATACCAAAACTGCTGCAGTGCTGGAAGTGCATAAAGTTTGACCATGTGAGTAGTGTGTGCAATAACACGACCGTCTGTTCTCGATGCACGGGGCCCTACACCACCAACACGTGCGAGGCCAGTGTGCTGAAGTGCACAAATTGCAGCGGCCCTCACGATGCATCCTCGAAGGAATGCCCTTTGATTCGAATGGTAATGGCAATATTGAAGAAAATGGTTAGAGACCACTCGCCTCACCGAGAAGCAGCAACATCTATTAAGCGACGATGATCACGTCGCTGACGTCGATCAAGAACCTCCAAAGCCTCTGCACAACGCGAGCCACGTACATTACCGCCCACCCTTCCGCCCAGGCAAAACACAGTCAGCTCAAAGGACAAGGGTACATCGAACAGCACGGCAGCTGACGCTTGGTCTGCACTTTTGAGGCTACATGCCCTTACTGAGCGAAATCATACTTCTATAGCAAGGGACACTTCGTCTGCTCCTGATAAATTGACGGACCAAGATCGCCAAATTGTCGTGATCGGCTCTCTGGTGAGTGCTATTCGTGTTCTTCTGGACAAGCTACAGACACCAAGAGCTCGAAGTGCGTTGCAAGTGCTGGATGCCATCAACCCGGTTCTAGCAAGCCTTCAGAAGTCCAGTCTTTGCGAACTTCTACAGCATAGCCATGGCTCATCGACAACAAGAGCAATCGTTCCGGGATGATGTCAGAAGCATCTCCATATTCTAATGGAATGCGAGAGGCCTGAGGTCACCTATTTCGGATTTTCGGCAGTTCGGAAGTATGAGCCACTTAAGGCTTTCTCATCGAAACCGGCCACGTCACCCGGAAGATGCTTACCAACGATTGCACAAAGTCCAGGCAATCAATGAAATATGTCGTATCCTCTAAGAGCTGCTTCTTACGCACAGCTCTTTGAGCGGTTGATGACAGCTCTACACTCTTCAAAAAGCTTGCACCCTTTGGGGTGTATCTTGTCCCACAACAATAATTGCCTTGCTTGCGTTTCCTTTTATTTTTTACCATGCGACCGTTATTTTCAGGTCCCGAACGGCATGTGCGTTGACAACGTAACATAGCATTCTCGACAGGAAATTAGCTAGCGCAGATTTGTCAACCAAGGAAATGCAAGCTAGAAGACGATTATTGTTGTGGGGCAGGATAGGCCCCAAAGAGTGAAAACTTTTTAAGAGTGTAAGAGCTGCCGTCTGCATACTGAATTTCAAAAGTTCGGCTAGAGGTTTCAGTATAATGAATATGAAGGAATTCATACCCTACCGGTATGCAATAGAATCGTATGAAGCAGCTAATAACAAAAGCAAAATTATTTCAAACGTGAAATCACATCCACAAATAAACTATTAAGTGAGGCATGAATCTCCTAGAGCACCACAGTGAAGAACAAAATATGGTGCCCGAACGATTTAATTTCAGGTGATCCATTTTATTAACATTAACAGACACATAGAAAATCTTATTTATGAGAGCACTTGTTTTAAATTTTACAAAGACAGTGTTACGGATGGGTTGCTGCTTAACAGAAAATAGTATATGTATCGAGCGTGAGTGCTATAAGATGTTGTCATTGAATCTGCGTCTTCCTAACGTGTTCAAAATCTTGTTACATTATGTCCGCTTTCTTGGGAAGTGGCGTTGCTGCTGGCGGTCATAGTCATGACTGCTTGCAAGGGGACGGGCCCCGTCAGGCACTTTGCTTTCATCGTAAAGTGTACCTGTTACAGTTTGAATGAAGTTTACTTTAGTCTATTAGTAGGATTCTTAAAAATGTTAGCATACTTGGGTTAACAACACTTAGTGTTGAGTCGTAAGAGAAATACATAGGCAAGCAGGGATTGTTTCGAATTATTGTTCTGGCAGGACAGCCGCGGACGTTGCAGAAAGCTGCCAGTTCATATAAGCAAACGCATGCAGCAGCCGACGTTAGTACGATTAGTTCCCGTCAATCACTGTACAATGCTTGACAATCTTGTTTCATTAATCTTCAGGGTGCATCAGATAACCTAATTGCGTTGTTGATCCTTTACGATCTCCGCACTTGATTGGACATCCGGATGTGAACTGCATCCCACGCAAATAAATAATGTAAATGAGCCCTTTTTTGTCCCATGGACACCGCGTAAACTTTATACATCACTCTCCTTAGAAATGAGAAAATATTCGGTATTCGATTCGATATTCGAAGGCTGTTCTTCAAGAATATTCGGACATCCTATAGTGACAGTAAAAAAAAAAATCATAGGAAAGATTTCGCATTCCACAAAAAAGAAGGGAAATAAGACAGCCAAAGAAAAGAAAAGCACGGTGCGCCTTCCCTCCCCTTTTCAGGGAAACAGTTCCCCTATACAGATGCGACTGGAAGAGGCGGTGCCCCAGTCGCTCTGCAGCCATGAGCGCGCCGACGCGTCACGCATGACACGCTTGGTCGCCAGGTTTGGGGAAACTGCTCACAGAGCAAATGGGTCGTGCAAAGAGGGACTAGGAGACGGATTTACTTGAACACGAATGGAACGTGTGCTATAGTTGAAATATACATTGCGGGTTTGCAGCGTCGCAGAGGCAAAAAAGGACATGGGCATACTAAAGCGCTTCTATATCAATTGTTTTTATTCGAAGAAATCAAATATAAGGATCCGAGGAAAACGCACGAAACTAAATGGAAAGGAACAGCCGCGCAGAATTAGGTACACGTGAAAGACACTAAACCGCCGAACGCATGGAGAACCCCTCCGGCCTATATACCGCTTTGCCATCTATTTGGCACCGGGTCACTCTGAGCGAAATGAAAGCTTAATTAAATTAATTTTTTTGTTGCGTAGCCATAGTCCATCTGAAAGACTGCTGACGCAGCGGCTGTTTGGCCCGGAGCTATAATAAAGTTCTTCAAAAATTCCCTGTTCCTGTTGTGCGGCGAGTTTCGCGCGAGAGCAGCCATTTAGGTAAATATCCGCGCTGCAAGGACAGCAGGAGCAGTGGAAAGAAACTGCACGTTTGTCTGTCGACATAAGTTGTTGTGCCCTCGCATGCAGTCCAGTTGGCCCAGTGGTCGAAATTGGATACTCGATAGAAAATCGGTATGTTCTTCTGTTTCTCATTCAACAAGTTTTTCCGCGTGTCTTGCAGCGCAATTTTGCATTTCTGCCCCAGTATATTTATCTCTGTCGTTTTGGCGAGCTCATTTGGTATGTTACCTTTTGCCTTTTTCTCTTTCCCGGTTTCTCATTACAGGTTACGCAACCGCAGTTATCCTGTAGTTAACCTCCCTGGCTTTCATTTGCTTTTATCTCTCTCTCTCTCTCTCTCTGTCCCGTTAAAATTGTTCTTTCTTTTGTGCTGGAGTTCGGGTGGTAGGGCCACGTTAAAGTAAAACGCTTACCCCAAGTTTCAGCTCCATTTTATAGCTTGGGGCAGCACTCATGGCGAATGCGTCAGAGCTCATATGCAAGGCAGCGTGTCACAGGCCCCGTGCCTTCCGACGCCATGTGGTGGATTAGCGTTTTTTAGAGCGTAGCTCCTAGGCGCCCGTTCCTGCAGCGAGCGTTGGCGTGGTAAAAGCTTGCTTTAATCTCCTTGCCACGCATTTACGAACTGCAATACCTTTGCCACCCAAAAGCATAGCAGTTGGTTTTTTCACATATTCCTGAACACTAGTTCAGGTTGCAGTCGTTTGTACAGGTCGGTTGTCCTTAATAACTCGCAGTGCCTCTGTCACCCTCTTCTGCAGTGGCTTGCTAGAAGCGCTGCTGTGCTGTGTAAAGTCTGCGCAGATGGTGACCGGTTGTAGTCGTAGGTCTGTGCTCCCTGTCTCTCTGTATCTAGTTTCTTCTTACCTTTCTACTTTTTTCTCCCCCGTCATCCAGTGAAGGGTAGCAAACCGGATTTCTTGTTCCGGTTAAACTCGCTGCGTTCTTCGTTCTTTGGGCTCTCTCACAGATAGTCCTGTCCTTCGTTAAGCGAAAAGCTGTCATGACTTCACTGCATGCTTTTCGCTGCCACTGCCTAATCTTTTACTAAGTAATCGTTGGTAGGCGCAACTCTCATAATGAATCCCTAAGTGTGCAAGGCTGACACTTTTCGCGTAAGTATTCCACTAAGATAAAATTTTGAATTCATTAGGACACGCTAAAAATTTTATAAGCATGTTAAATATCTACGATGAAGAATTTCGACGAGAGATAAGCTTGAAGATAGTTAATAGGAGCTCTTAAGTTGCAAGTGTCAGTAATTGTTGTGGTGACGTGAAATCAATCGCAATTGACAGTAAGTCGCATAAAACATTTTTCGGGAACAATGGCGCATGTTTTAGTGTAACGACTTAGTGAACGGTTGTGTCATATAATATCCTCATATATCGGTAGTTATATAAAATTTCCCAAGTTGTTGAAGGCCCGAAAGAAAACAAAAACAAAAAAAGTTCAACAAGGCTGATTCTTGGGCTAGTTGGTACGGTTTACTCATAATGGCAAAGCCTTTAGCGCAAATAAAGAAACAGGGACGTGACAAAGACACAGGACAGCGCTCTGTTTCTGTCACGTCCCTGTATTTGCCATTATGAGTAAACCGTACCAACTAGCCCAAGAATCAGCCTTGTTGAACTTCATTTCTAGTACAGCGGGCGCTTTTCAATGTGCTTAGCTCAGTCCTGTGTCTCTCTCACGTCCCTGTCTTTTTGAATGGCGCTAAAGGCTTTGCCATTATACATAAAAAAAGTTGTTTTCACGAAATGTTTGTAAGCATTGCAAAGTTATTCAAAAGCCTAGCATAACGAAATAAAGAAGTACGGACACAGGTCCAAGCATGGAGATATTTCCAGCGATTACGGAAAGACGTTAAAATTGCGTAAGTTATTTGTCCCTGCCTTTCCTCCCCTTTTGTCTCTCTCTCTCTCTCTTTCTCTTCATCGGCACTTTCATCACCGATACTACCCTGATGATTTGGTAGCCATTCCAGAGTCCCTCCTAAGCCAGGCAATGTGTAGCCTCTGTAATGTCAAACATGGACTGTCTATGGGGACCCACGCCGCAAAGTTAACAGTAAACACTGTGGTGCCGCCTTCGAGTCGTAGAAAATTGGCCGTTGGAGTGGCTGTTAATCGTTATTAAAACAAAATTCGAAACCAAAGTTTTCAAGTTCTGCCGCTTTGTATGTTGTCATGTGAGCTGTTTCGAATTGGACGGTGGTGGCTTTTCCTGATAGAATTGTTCGGTGTGAGTGAGCCGTCGGTATATACTATAGGGTTTCCCAGCTAACGTTAGCCAAGGTGTTAAAAGAAAAAAAAACTGTTAAAAAGCATCATGCAAGATACAATTTTATGCTTTATGGTGTTCATTTGCCAGACCTATTATAAACCATCATCAACGATCTTATGATTGTACCTTGGATAGTGTGTGTTTTTTTGTTGTTGGTGTTGAACGTCTTGACTAGCGTTAGCTGGGACACACGGTACATGTGTGCGTGTAGGCGCTGTACATACCATGTAAGAGGAGTAAAATAAAGAACTTGAGCGCCGGCGATCACAAACGTGTTACAATTTTCTGGAAATCTCGTATACTGTGATGCTCGAGCCGCTACATGAGGAATCAAAAGGGAGTCAGAGGTCTCCCTGTGGATGTGAAACAGAATGGTAACTATTCACAGTGAGCTGATACCGTTCTGCAAAATGAGGTGCGTGGCCTCTCTGCAGATAAAGAGGCTAAATGGTGGCAAACAGTGCGGGCAAGGTGTCTTCTGTGTAGCCTTGGTGCGTCAACAGGTCATGTTGAGGTGGTCTCGAGTGATTTCAATAACAGGCGCTGTTGACGCACTTCGACGAAAGCCCAGCCGAAATCGAAGAGCCTGATTGTACGTAGGCTTGCTTCAATTGCGTTGATAAATCTCATCACGTTGTACTGCCAGTGCACACAGAATATTTATCACGCACCCCAAGGCTGTCGACCTGGGGGCGAGTCGTAACAAGAGACAGTTACAGCTCTTCTGGTACTGGATGTATACGTTGCCAGATTTACGACATTCTCATCGGTGAGCGACCACGCTCGAAGCCTGTGACGGCGCCTTGGTAGATATTGTGGTACTCCATGTGCCACTACAGATGTGCAATCATATCATGAGAAGCCAACAAGCCAGGCGTGCAAGGATCATCCTCTCCATCACTTTCCTCACACAGCTAGACATTTGGATTGGCCGGTATAATGAATGCTACGAGTGGAATTGCCGGGCTTGAGAAGTAGAATTAGGCGACCAGACTTCTAGCTAGGCCAACTCGCCACGAAGTATTGCAGATATGAAGTACGAGGCGTTTCTCCCGTTCACCAAGATCACGCAAGGCTTTGTATGCAAGTCCTGTAGATGATGTACATGAACAGAAAATTTTGTAGGATCTATTACGCACGATCTTTATGTGCTGCACTTCGTTGCAAATCTTGAGTCAATATTTTTCTTTGTGAAGCGATGAGGAGTAGCCAGTGCTATCTAGAAGCGCTAACCTCTCGTATTACATCACACCAATAAAAACAAAGTGGTAATGATGCCAAATGCCGAAAGGTAGGCCTGAGGTGTACTCCTCTAGTCAGCTACTCTGCGCTGAGGAAAGGGAAAGAGGGAAAGAAAGAGAAGTATAGTGGGTGGCGATGGCGACAGAAAGAAATTGCGGATGCTGTACAGTTTTCGCAAAAAGTGTACGGGCTACGTTACCTACGAAGGCAAGGCTGTCTAAGGCATATTTAAAGGAATACCTATGGTACGCAGTAAGTTCCAACGCCCTAGAGAAAAAAGAACCTTCGTAGTCATCATCGTGTGGTCTGCCGTGTCAGGAGAGCCACCTCTAACACAGCTGAAAAAAAAAACATATATGGTGGAGGCGTAGGGTAGTTCATGTTATCTTCTGAGTAAAGTAGGGCATACGCCTACACAAAGCCCATGCCGCCTTGAGTTATTGGACGGAAAAAAATAGGTGCAAAGGAGATCACTGCAACAAAGGCTTCGAGCCTTTGTGGCATTTCTGCGAGTCTGTGATTACTTTCTGTGAGTCTGGTGGCTCACTCACACAAGACAATTCAGCACTTTTACTTGAGCTTATCTGAACGCCCTGGATTACCTTTTGTATTCGTCTGACATTTGTTTTGTCGACCATCGAGTTCCGCGCGGGGGTACCTTCATTCAGAACGTCAAGAAATTTCTCAAAGCGAGAATTCTATGAATTTCAAAGAACATGTTTGAGCGTATGTGAGGTTCGTGCACTGTTCTTTATATTGTTTTGTCGCAGCGCCGATGTGCCGATGCACCGACGACGATGAAGCCCGCGAAGGCGCGAGCGCTGGGGTGTTGGAAAAATAATGTAGTTGGTTCTTGCATTTCAACATCGCAGCATCGTTTTCCTGCTCCGCCATAGTGGTGACTCCGAACGATGGAACACAACATTCCAGGAGTTTCCACCAGGCCGCTAACAAGCACCGACTTGTACCGCGTGATTGGTAGCCAGTCATCTGACCTCGATATGTGTGGGTCCCTCCCGTGTGTTTCACTATCATTGAACCATTTAAACACGCGTGGCGAGATTGCGTCGGACGAAAGACAATGCAGTTGATGCAGCTTGAATCTTGCAAATACGTAAGACTGCCGTCTTTTAAACAACACTAACAACAACAACAAAAAGCAGTCAATTATTGGAGACAAATCGTAACAAGCGTCTGCCTTTACGTTTATCTTCGAATTTTCACAGAATGCATGGCATGTGTTGAAATCCAAGATTACAACACACGGGAAAGATGATGATAAAAGTGTGGCTCATAATTTATTGAGGTACCATAGACTTGATGGAGATATCTAGGAAGCAACAACAGTCATGATAAGCCTCTTCATTTACTACGAACGCTAGTTATGAGCTAGAGAATGAGCTGGACGTGTCCGTCCGTCCGGCCGCTTGTAAGATTTTGGAAGCGTTCTAAGAAAAGAAAAGAAATCGCCGTTAGTGTAAGGAATCAGTGCAGCATTTATTCTGCTTCAAGCTTAGCGTTTCGTTCACGTCCGCCTTCTACTACGATCAGTCGTTATAAGCTATAGGAATGCACCTGAACGGGTCCGTGTTCCGACTGTGCGGATACGCCCTTGCTACGCCGCTGAAAAAAAAAAAAAAAAAAAAGAGTTCGGCACGGTAAGTGTAAGACCAGAGATGAGTATAAATAAAAAGATCTATATTCACGTTTTGATATCATCCTCCACGTCAGAAAACGCCCAGAATTAGCAAAATAATAGCGTTTAAATTCTTTTGTGCACATCTGTGCAAAAATAAAAAAAAATAAAGAACAAGATGTTTTACTAGCCAAAACCACGATTTGACTATGAGGCACGCTGTAGTGTGGGACTCGGAAATGTTGGACCACGGGGGGGGGGGGGGGGGGGGGTTCGTTAACGTGCACCTAAACTTAAGTACACGGGTCTTTGCGCCCCCATCGAAATGCGGGCGCCATGGCCGGAATTCGATCCTGCCACCTCGTGTTTAGCAGCCCAACGCCATAACTACTAAGCAACCACGGCGGGTCCGATTTGCGCAATGTGAAGCGAATAGTGTGGTCGGAATGAAGCGATTGATCTTGCTCGGCTCAAGGGAAGAATTACAACGTATATCAATATTGATTCCGAAAATGAAGGGATAGCCTATACAAATATCGTGGTGGTGTTGGAGGCGCGGTAGGTGGTAGGGGGGTACAGTGATGGTAGAGCAGTACTCAAGGTGGGCAGCGGCGGGTGAGCCGGTCAAACCGTGTGGGATGTGTGTCATCGCGTGTGATTAGAAGACAGCACCGGGCCGCCTGCAATAGTGTGTTCTCAAGATCAAGTGGAAGTCTAAACGCACTGAGAACTTGGAACCTAATACCTACTGTTCGCTGTAATTGAGTTAAGCCAATCAGAGATTCAGTATTCTGCTAGTTTTTTTTTTTTAACCGTAAGGCAGATGCAGTAATTCTCGTCACGAGGTAGCATCGGCTAAAGAACGCAAATGAGTTTACCGTGAAGAAACACGAGAATTTTTAGGTTCGTAGCATTGGTTGATGAGACAAAATGTCTCGTAGCCTCTTAGCCCGATTTAGGTCCAAGTTATCCGCTCGCAGATGGCGATCGGACGCCTATTGGCGGGGTAGAAAAGGCGTAAGTAGGCACTGCGTGATCTGAGTCCTCGGGATTTCCGCTGATAAATTGCTGCTTCTCGACCTTCCTCGTGAAAACATGGTTGCTAGTGAGACATTCTTCTATTCAAAGGTTGCTAGCAACAGAATAAATGAGTCCAGTGCTTGCAAACATGTCCTCATTGATAACGTTGTATGTAAGCACATTAGAAATACACACATAGCATATATTAAAACCCTTAAATTTGACACAATTTGCGAATTTGCAATTTGCATTCACCAAAAGGAGGAGCGTGCTACGTATGAAGCTGCATGACGGGTCGTGCACCCGGAAGCCGAGACCATTCTTGCGCATGGACAGATTACGCAGCTTCCTTTGCCCATCAGCCTCGTCCTTGTTGCGCTTGAAAGTAAATTAATATAACTGGAAATGTACATGACAAGAAGAGGAAGGAGAAATTTTAACGGTGGCGATGGCGAGAGCTGTCGTCATCAACGTCAAGTCGTCGTCGTTATCATGCCATCGCCAGGCCGCCGCCTATGTGTTCGGCTTCCCGCTGGCCATTGGGCGAAGAGAAAGAAAACTGCCGCTGCACCATAGAGAAAGAAAATATGGCTGCACTGCTGACGCTGCAGGCAATCCAGGCCCCAGCAAATAGGCTTATAATATAATAACACGTCGTTTTGACCCAGTAACAGTGCTCATGAGTTCACCTCTTTACTGCGTAGTCAAATACATCACCACCAGATTACCGCGCATGCATATATATATATATATATATATATATATATATATATATATATATATATATATATATATATATATATATATATATATATATATATATATATATATAAACACTGATATTTTTTCACTGCATTTCATCGAAGCCTACAAAATTCACTTGTATTATACCACTGCCGTTCAATTACGTTCCCAGACATACATCCCCTGGAAGAAAAGCCAAAGTAATTCGTTCAATAAACACAGTAATTACATCAATTTCATTCAGGGAGGTTAACCAGAGGGGATGATCCGGTTTGCTACCCAACGCTGGGGAAAGAGGGGAGGGGGAGGTAAAGTGATAACAAAGTAGAGATAAAGAAAGAAATGAGCAAAGACACACAATCGCAATCGGTCACTGTCACCGCACAGCACAGTAACACTTGCAGCACTATAAATATCTGTTCAGGCTACAGCCGCTTGTCCAATTCTGTTGCCCTTAAAAACTGCAACAGTGCCCTCGTCGCCCTCTGCTGCGATGGCTTGTGATGACGGCATTTTAAGATAACTTCCTCTGTTAGAGGTCTTTGGTCAAAACGCGCTATCGCGGTTGCGAGCGATCGTCTCTGTAAATTAAAGCAAGGACAGTCACAGAGAAGGTGCTGAAGAGTCTCCTCGTTACCACAGTCATCACACGAGGCGTCGTCGGCCCATCCGATTCGGAAAGCGAAAGACTTGGTGAACGCCACACCAAGCCATATTCGACAAAGCAGGGTAGCTTCGCTGCGGCAGGTTCTAGCTGGAATGCAAAGACGTAGAGAGGAGTCTAGGTTGTGCAGCCGGTTGTTGTGAAAACTTCCTGCGTTCCACAAGGAGAACGTGATATGACGGTTGAGCATTCGAAGTTTTCTAGCGGCATCGGTCCTTGATAATGGTATCGGCTTCTCTTCGTCGCCTTGAAGAGCAGACCAAGCAGCGTTATCGGCGTGTTCGTTCCCTATGAAGCCGCGGTGACTTGGAAGCCACTGAAACGTCACCTGGTGTCCTTTTTCAGTCAAGGTATGGATTAATTCTCTAATCTCGAATACCAGTTGTTCGTGTGGTCCACGCCGCTGGGCTGATAGCAAAGACTACAGTGCTGACTTCGATTCACTGAATACTGACCATCTTCGAGATTGCTCCTGGCTGACTAGACGAAGTGCAGCGCGAAGAGCTGCAAGTTCCGCAGCCATCGGTGTCGTTGGGTGACATGTTTTGAAACTGATGGTGGTGGCCTTCGCTGGGAAAACCATGGCTCCAGAGGAACACTGGAGAGTTGCCGATTCATCGGTATAAATACGTACGTGGTCGGCGTACCTCTCGTGCAAAAGGAGCAGAGTTAGTTTTTTAAGAGGATGTGATGACAGCTAAGATTTTTTCCTGATTCCTGGTACGGTGAGGTGCACTACAGGTCGAGCGAAACACCATGGAGGAATCGAAGGCTTAGTGCGGGGGTGAAGCCTGATGGAAGGCAGGTGTAATAATCTGATATCGTAGTACAAAATGATGCCTGCGGCCTTTCTGACGGTAGTGTTGTCAGATGGTGAGAACGGGCCCGGGCAACGTGCCTAATGTGCACTCTCAACACTTCCACCGCAATGTTTGTTTGTATGGGTTGGTCCCGGGCGATAGCAAAAGTCGCTACTGTCGATGTGCATTTTGGCAAACCAAGACAAATCCTGAGAGCCCGAGCTTGTATAGCCTGTAGAGCACGAAGATTTGTCTGGCAAGTGTTGGTCAGTACGGGCAAACCGTATCTCAAGAACCCCAGAAAAAGAGCCCTGTACAATTCCAGCATTGCATGCGCTGATATTCCCCAAGTGTTTCCGACCAGAAACTTGAAGAGCTCGGAGATTGCTGTCAGACGCTGTTTCAAGTAGGTCACGTACGGGCTCCATGAGAGATCTCTATCAATCATTATGCCGAGAAATCTGTGACTCTTCTCATAAGAAATTATCTGGCCATTTATTGACATGGCGTAGGGTGTCATTGGTTTGCGAGTGAATGCCATCAGTGCATATTTGTGTGACCAGATTTCAAGACCTTGGTTGTAGCGGTATATAGCTGTCAGAGTAGCAGCTTTTTGAAGTCTTGCACGTATCTGAGGACGTGTCACACCTGAAGTCAATATACATATGTCGTCTGCGTACATTCATTTCTTGATCGCTTCTGACAGACGATTAACGAGACCAATGAGTGTGAGGTTAAATAAGGCAGGGCTTAGTGTACCGCCTTGAGGAACACCTCGGTAAATGTAGTGTCGTGCAGTTTTCCATCGCCGGTACACACAAACAAAGATCTCAAAAAAAGGTAATGAGAAATCCATTGGAAAACTCGACCACCTAGGTCAACCATCTCAAGAGCATCGAGGATAGCCTCGTGAGATACGTTATCGTATGCTCCCTTGACATCCAAGAACAAAGCTGCAAATAATCTTTTGCGTGACTTTTGATGCTGGACATACGTAGCGAGATCAACAACAATGTCTACTGATGAGCGATCTGGACGAAAACCAGCCATGCACTTTGGTAACATGTTGTAGTGTTCCAGGTACCACTCCAACCGGGCAAGGATCATGTTTTCCATTATCTTTACCACACAGCTGGGCAACGCTATTGGGCGGTATGAGGTGAGTTCAAATGGGGACTTGCCTTGCTTCAGGAGAGGGACCAAGCGGCTTGCCTTTCATTCTTCGGGTACCATGCCATCTTGCCAAGATACGTTGTGTAGATTTAACAGTTCTCTCCCTGCGCCATCACTCAGGTTGTTCAAGGCACGGTAGGATATTCCATCTGGTCTCGCGGATGAAGAACGCCTGCATAGAGCAAGAGCCACTTCTAGTTCCTCCATTGTGAAAGAATAACCATGCGGCAGTCACGTGAAACAGGGATGTGACTGGGGTTTGGAAAGCCTGGACCGGTTGCTTGGCCAGCGATCCTTGCAGAAATGTCTTCTGAAACATCAGCCTCTGGTCGCCCCTGGAAGAGCGCCAGCGCTTTGAAGGGGAAACGTTGTTGAGGGAGGGCACGTAGACCACGCATGGTTCTCCAGATGTGGGAAAGTGGCTTTCGGGGGTCTAGTGACTGGCAAAACGTTGTCCAACGTCGAGATGTCAATCTATCTTTGCGACGTTGAATTTTCTTTTGTAGTCATCTGGCTTTCCTAAGGTCTTCGATGGATTTTGTACGCCGGTAACGCCGCTCCGCACGACGACTGAGTGCACGAAGTCGCTCCAACTCTATATCGAATTCCGTGTGCCTCAACGAAACCGTGACCGTCCGCGTGGCGTCTCGCATTGCAGACTTGATTGTTCGCTCTAATCCAAAGGACAAGCCCTCTTGACAAGTATCTTCCATGGTGGAAGTAAAATTAGTCCAGTCAATTAATTGAATGGTGTTCCGTGAGAAGGACCTGGATATCCCTTTGATGACAAGGTATGTGAGAATATGATCATCCCCGTGTGTCTCGATATCCGAAAACCATTTAACGCATCTTGTGAAAGAGCTGGAGATGAAAGCTAGGTCAAGAGAGCTGACATAATTCACGCCCCGTATAAGCGTTGGGCTGCCGTCATTCAGGAGTGAAAGGCCATGGTTGCAGGCGAAGTTTGCAATTCTTTGCCCTCGTGTATTTGTCCTTGTGCTTCCCCATACCATATGGTGCGCATTAAAATCTCAGATGATTACATATGGATCAGGGCACACCGACAAGATGTTCGTTAATCGTTTGGGATCAAAATTACTTGAAGGCGATATATAAACGCCTACAAGTGTAAACATGAGTTTGTCCTTTTTAATTGTTAGGCAGACATGTTGATTGTTATCATGAGGCGGAATCGGCTGGCGAACAAAGTCAGTTCTCGACGAATAAAAACGATGACTTCGCTGCATGCCTCAGTTGTTGCGGCTATAACCGCTTCGTATCCCGATTATCTGACTGGTTTTGACATGTTAGGCTCACATATGACAATTATTGGGAACAAATTAGTATATACATACTGACGAAAGTCTGAAAGATGTGACTTTAGTCCTCTTGCGTTCCACTGGACGATTGTCGCTGCCTTGACTTCCTCTCGAAAGGATGGGCGATGGTTGGCCATGTCTCTATTCGAAAGACTCAAGCATTGGGCTTAAGGCGTCCAGTACTTTCAGTGCACTTCGAGCAGACGTGGTTCCAAGGTTCGACAGAATCACTCGAATGGCATCTATGAGGGGACGCAGCACTGAAATGACTTGACGATCTGCTTTGGGCGTGTCATCAGCGGCAGGAGTAGGCTCCCGAGCGGGCTTGACGATCTGTGGTTCTGTGGGAAGTTGCTGGCTCGGAAGCGCAGGCCATTCTTCCTGAGAAAGATTCCTTTCGGCTGACTTTCTTGTGCTGTTCAGCCCATTTTTGGCCTGATTGGAGAATGTGGGTGCTACAATGGAAGGGCCCCTCTCCTTTCGTGTCGCTGCCTTTCTTGAGGAGGTTTCGTGACGCCGACGCCGACGCCGGATCGTTTCAGCTGCCTCCCTGTGTGTCGAATTGTCCCGAACCATTTGCTTGAGAACAGCGACCTCTTTCTTGATGCGAGGGCAGTCCCTAGACGAGCCAGCATGGCAACCATTACAGTTGTCGCACTTTAGGACATTAGCCCGGCACGTGTCCTCCGCGTGAGGCTCAGCACACCGGGGATACAGTAAAGAGTTTGGACAGACCCCCTTGACATGTCCAAGCCTAAAGCACTGATGGCATTGAAGAGGGTTTTGTACGAAGGGCCGAACAGGGTGTCAGAAGTGACCGACTTTGAAGTGAAATGGTAGGCAGTCTCCCTTGAAAATCCGTTTAACACAGCGCGAAGTTGCAAGGCGGCTCACACACATGATGACAACACCCTCACTTGCTGGTTTGACGAGGATAGGCAACTCGGGCCACCACAGAGGCATGAGGGAGCGTGATCTATGCCGACTTGTTCACGCCTTTGTAATCAGCCGTGTACTCTACTCCACCCCCTATCTCAAGCTCTCTCGCCGTGAAACTGACGCCATAGACGCCCTTATTCGCCGAGCATACAAAGTCGCCCTCCACCTTCCCATAAATACACCTACCGACCGACTCTTACAATTAGGCCTCCACAACACAATCGGGGAACTTGTAGACGCGCACCGCCAAGCACAATACCTTCGTCTCACACAAACCAACACTGGCCGGTACATACTGCACTCCCTTGGAATCCGGATACCAGCCAACGATCCGACATTACGCCCCATATCAAAACCCTTACACCGCGAACTGCTCATTAAGCCACTCCCCCGTAACATGCACCCCGACCACCACGATAAGCGCCGCAGAGCTCGAGCTACAGCGCTGCACCGTTACTACGGCTCGGAACCGGACGCCGTATGGGTAGACGCAGCCTGCAAGGGTGATGAAGCGGTCGCTGTCGTGGTGGATCACACTCTCTCTCCGATTGGAACGCACACACTCCCCCCAGACACCTCTCCCGAAGCTGCAGAGGAAGCCGCCATTGCCCTAGCTATCATCAACACAGAAGCACGGTATGTTTTATCAGACTCCAAAACTGCAATCCTAAATTTCGCACGAGGCCGAGTCCACGTCCCTGCTTTTTGCATACTGGACTCGCCCGTTGCACCCCCGCCCCGTCATGTGGAGCTGATTTGGGTGCCCGCGCACTGCGGGAATCCTGGAAACGAGGCCGCCAACCTCTTAGCCCGAGGTTCTTTAAACCGGGCTCTTGCGGCCTCCGATCCGGGATTCACGAAGGAGCGCGCGCACACTTTCAACGAGCTGACGAATGCCTCCAAGGCGGCGCGTCAGCTGTACCCCGCACCGCACAAATCCCTTAGCAATCGACGAGCAACCCTTTGGCGCCGATTACAAACTCACACTCTCCCATCTCCTCTGACTCTTTCTCACTATCACCCACTTTTCCTCACATCAGCCTGTAATCTCTGTCCCGAACCTCGCGCTTCTGCTCTCCACCTCCTTTCACATTGCCCGGCGGATCCTCCCCCGCGGGGCCTCGAGCACCTGAAGACCTGGGAGGACTGGGAGACCCTGCTGCGCTCTGGAGACCCGGTCGTGCAGACCATGGCTACTGATCGGGCTGCCGGCGTTATGGAGCGAAGCAACATAAACGCTTGAGTGCAGTGGGGTCGTGCGGGGGCCCGGGAGCCTGCGTGCCCCAAACTCCTCAGTCTTACAATAAAGTTTTTATGATGATGATGAAGTCCGCGTTGGGAATGGCGACATCGATGTCACAAATGACCCCTGCTGTGGATGCATCATCCATCGGGATATAGGAAAGCACTTTGATGCGCTTTAACTCCGAGGTTTGCTTGAGTTTTCCGAGCGCACTCCCGTTGGAAACATTGATTGCGAGGACATTTTTTCATGTATTTATCGGAACGTCCTTAATTTCATTCGGCGCGACCCCTTCCAAGAACACAGATAGTTCTTGCCTGGTCAGCAGTGGAGGTTGCTTGATGGTTCCTCGGGTACGAACACGATGACGTGAGGCCAGCGTTCAGACCTTGACTTCAGAGTCGCCGTGCTCGCTTGCGTTGGCGTATTCGCGTTGATAGTCCTCCTTTTGGCCCTCTTTCTGCGGACAGTGATGAAGCTATCATCCGATGAGTCTTCATTCGACATGGAGTACAGCTCAGTGTCATCGGTGTCACTGAGCACGCTTCCTCTTCCTCGTGAAGGACGGCCTTGATGACCTCTGGCCAGGAGGGCCTCAGGAAGGCTCCGCATCCATGGCCACAAAACCGGGAGCCGAGGCACCCGGAAATTCCGAAGATTTCGCCAGAAACCAGAGAACACAGAAAGAAACGTTCCACCAAGAAGACACCTCGTCGTCGTCCAAGCAGAACATTATTTTTAAGCAGAACATAAACAATAGTGGCACTGTGCGTGTGGTCGCGGACTCCAAGAGTGCTTCGGCACGTTTGATACATTAGCTAAGGTGGGCCTATATTCGCAAAAAGCTCTTACACGCGAGTTCTTCGCTAGAGATCATTCCCGCCAATACTGACGCTGGACATGCTATTATAGGAGAGGCGACCGGCCAATGGCAAAGAGCACTTACGAACGAAAACATTTGTGGATTTAGCCCCTATAGTCATTAGTGGTAAAATTCCCAAAGCCCTTCGGAAGTATAGGCATAAGCTGTTTGCCATTGACAGGCTGTCTTGACTAATATTACGTTCAACATTGCGATTGGCTGGCAGCTTCTCCTATGAACGCTTCTAACGTAAGAGCATTTTTATGACTACGGCAGCAGGACGCGCGGAGAACCGAGCGATTATATTGTAATTCTTTTCTGTGCTAGCTTCGTCAGGGGACCAGCCAGCGCTCATCTTACGCCTTCGTTATCACCATGATCAGCCGGCCGTGAGTGGCAGATGACAAGAAAGGTAGATAATCGAGCGGAAGGGATCATTACATTATACATACGCCCCGGGAAACATCCTCTTTCTGTTGTCGTTGACGAAGCAAAATGCAGCGTTGTATATAATTTCCTCCGAATGAAGAAACTTTATATGTGTATACCCCAGAAAATTGAGAACCAATACAGTTCAAGACTGCAGCGTTCCTTGTCTAGAGCTATTGGTCGTAGTCTTAAACAGGCTGAAACTGTATAAACTGTTCACGTTGGGTGAACCTCGGTTATTTTGCGGTCCGTTCTTTTTCCCGCTCGGATTTTCTTGCGGCATAGTTGAAACTAGGGATTGTCGAGGAACAATATCAGGCGCGAATATTGAAATAAAAAAGCAAGAGGTGTTACCACCCCGCGGAAGAGCTACGAACTCGACATCGCCTCCCAACCAATTCCAGCCGTCTTTCGGGGCCGTAATGCGCCGGCAAGCGCCTCCTCGTGCGTCCGACGCATTTGGCGCCGCGCCGAGCAACAGCGCCCCAAGCGCTGTCGCCGCCGTCCGCGGCGGTAATTGGCGCTCGAGTGGCGCGTCAGACCGCGAGGCGCCCTCGTTTAAGCGCCGTTCTCGCTCTCGTGCGGCCGGAGGCAAAAAAAGAAAAAGAAAATACTGCGTTAGGTTGGGAGCCCATCGAGCCAAAACCTAATCCTGTTTGAGCCAGGGGAAAGCGAAAAGCGCGCTTCGTACGGAAATCGGGGTTCCGGCAAGCAGCGCGCACGAGAGAAGAAATCACGAATGTCACGACGACGCCACTCACCGAGCTGAAAGCCATTCACGGCCAGCGGCGGAACAATGCAGAGGAGGGCCAACAGTAGGGATCGCTGGGGCGCCGGGGCACCAGCGGGATCGTGGCGGCTTCCTTTCATGATGTCTCTCTGTGCGCGCAGTGGAGCCCCGCGGATTGAGCCAGTTCCTCTGCTGTCAAGTGAACGGCGCTTCGAGGGCCAGCGAGAGTCGTCCTCTTATCAGATCGCTGCTGCGAACTGAGAAGCGGAACCCGTCGCCCGCGCGATAGGAGATGCTCCCACTGCTTGGAGTGTCTCCCTGCATCGGTCCCCCTCTTCTTTTTTTTTGCTGTTGTTATTACGCCTTGTTTTGCCATCCCCTTCGGAGGCGCGATTCTGCGTAGATGTGCCAACGGCAGGGTGTCGTCGCCCGGCGTCAGGAAACTCGTTTAAACGCGAGATGTCGTTGGCCCCAAGCACCACACACACACGCACACACACACACGCGCACGCGAACACACACACACAAGCGCGCACACACACACACACACACACACACACACACACACACACACACACACACACACACACACACACACACACACACACACACACACACACACACACACACAGACACACACACGCACACGCACACATGCGCAGACACACACACACACACACACACAGACACACACACGCACACACACATTCACACGCGCACACATGCACACGTACGCACACGCAGACTAACGTACGCATACACACACACACACTCCCCATACACACACTGGCTACATACACGCGTGCATACACACACATGCAGAGACCACACACGTGCGCGATTATCACATGTCCCAACCTCTTATGCAAGGGAACAAGTTGGTTCTCTTGTCTGGTGGATTACATTATGCGATGAAAATACAAAAAAAAATGCGTGTAACATGGCTGTTTTGTATGGCACGCCAAATACTAAATAAAACGCTTCATGTCTACGGAAAGACAGAGAGGGAAGCAAAGGCAGGCGAGTTCATTTTGCTATGGTCTATCGCGTATAAATCAAGGGAGTCTTTAGGCATGTGAGATCCTCTGGGCTGGACGCCGCCTACAGAATTATCTGACCGGACTATCTGGGTTGCTCGGTTGCCATTGTCAGTAGTTCAAATACTCGTTTTTTTTTTTTTTGTAATCTGACATTGGTAAGCTCGATTTCTCCTCCAATACGCTACAACTTCAGGCTTGGAGCGGCGCCTGCCACCGGCAAAACATGCTGAGGGTCAGTGGGGCTATAGTAATGCAGGTACAACCAAATTATGAAGATTATGAAGGCCCACTAAGCTTCAACAAAAGACACTCTCTCACCAGAACCAGAATTGGCCTCCTTGGTGCAGTATTCGGCCACTACCTCCCTCATGAAGGATGCCAACATTATACCAATCCACAAAAAGGGAGACGTTAAAGCATAGAAAAATTATATACCCATTAGCTTACTTCCAGTACTGTATAAAGTATTCACCAAGATAATTTCCAATAGAATAAGAGCAACACTTGACTTCAGTCAAGGCTTTAGGAAGGAATACTCTACAATGGACCACGTCCATGTCATCAATCAGGTAATCGAGAAATCTGCAGAGTACAATCAGCCTCTCTATATGGCTTTCATAGATTACGAAAGCATTTGGTTCAGTAGAGATACCAGTTATAGAGGCATTAAGTAATCAAGGCGTACAGGAGGCTTACGTAAAGATGTTGGAAAATATCTACAAAGATTTCACAGCTACTTTAACTGATTCTCCAGAAGAAATGTAGACATGTACCTACAAAGAAAGGGCTTAGGCAAGGAGACACAATCTCTCCAAAGCTATTCACTCTATGCTTGGAAGAAGTATTCAATCTACTAAACTTGGAAGGCTTAGGAGTGAGGATCAACGGAGGATATCTCAGCAACATTCGGTTTGCAGATGACATTGTGCTGTTCAGCAACACTGGGGACGAGTTACAACAAATGATTAAGGACCTTAACAGCGACAGTGTAAGCTTGGGGTTGAAGCTCAATATGCAGAAAACAAACATAATGATCAATAGCCGGGCAAGGGAGCAAAAGTTCAGGATCGCCAGTCAGCCTCTAGAGTCTGTGAAGGAGTACGATTACCTAGGTCAATTACTCGCAGGGGGCCCTGATCAAGAGAAGGAAATTTACAGAACAATAAAAATGGTTTGGAGCGCATACGGCAGACATTGTCAGATCCTGACTGGAAGCTTACCATTATCATTGAAAACAAAGGCGTACAATCAATGCAGTATACCGGTGCTAAGACATGAGGGAGAAACTTGGAGACTTACAAAGAAGCTCGAAAACAAGTTAAGGACCACGCAAAGAGTTATGAAATGAGGAATGTCAGCAGTGAAGTTAAGAGATAGGAAGATAGTGGTGGGGATCAGAGAACAAACGGGGTAAGCAGACATTTCGATTCACATTAAGAGAAAAAAATGGTACTGACCAAGCCTTGTAATGCGTAGTTTAGATAAACGGTGGGCCATTAGGGTTACAGAATTGGTGTCCAGAGAAGGGAAGCGCAGTCGAGGACGAGAGAAGACTAGGAGGGGTGAGGCAATTGGGAAATTCACAGGCGCACGTTGCAATCGGTTGGCACAAGACGGAGGCAGTTGGAGATCGCAGGGAGATCGCCTTCGTCCTGCAGTGGACATAAAATAGGCTGATTATAACAATGATGATGATGATGATGATTTTGACGTGCAGAGGGGAAACTGGAGTCAGGTAGAGAAAATATAGAGAGATAAAGTTCAAATTATGCGTGTGCGCTGGACGGTGCCCATCGCTTTCACAGACGGGCACTCAACTATTGAGGTATGGTAGAAGAACTACCATGGTTATCTGGGCTGATGAGCTGTGAGGCCAGGCTCCCAAGGCGTTTGCTTCGCTAAAATACTGATCACTCTATTGTGTTTGTTTCTTTTACTTCGCTTGCTCATCTTTAATACATCTCTCCATTGTTATTATTAACCGAGGGTCCCGTTGCAGTCTGACTTTGGGACCCCTTCATCTGTATATTGTCTCTTAACCATTCATTGTATTTAAAGAATAATAAACTGAAACTGAAACTGAAAGCCCTCTACTCAGTTTGTGCTGGAGAGTCTGACACTATTCGTGGAAGCGGGTACAGTGCCAGAGGAGGTGAGTGATAGTTTCCTCTCATCTGTACTCAGCGCATATACGTGAGTCAGTCATTTTAATACTATAGCTGAACTACTTGGTGAATGCTACTACGACACAGAGCCGACAGAGCACTGGAAAGTCACTTCGTGATAGATTTGGTGGTAAATGCAATTGCAGTGACTAATTGAGTCAGTGCAAGTGATGGTAGGAGTTCTACTGGTTATTCCAAACAGCCAACGTGATAATACGCGCAAGATGGAGAAGCTTATTTGCAGCATCTAGTTTTGATAGTTGTATAATATCTGTCGGCACTCCGGCGTGGCAACACCGGAAAGCATCATCGGCAAGGTGGTTACCAACAATACCACAATGTCCCTGCTTCTTCTGAAAGATTATATCGTTTCCACTGGCAGCAGCGAAATGACAAATTCAATTGATTTGGGAAAACCAGCTGCTCGTAATTTAGACGGTGAAAACTTAGCACGCATTGAAGGACGGCCTTTGAGCAACAGAATGTTGTTCATTCGCAAGGTAGTTCTTTTCCAAGATATTCCTAAGTGGCGGCGAGTTCGTATATCTTGGACGTTATGATATGTGAAGTACTTAACGATGACCGATCGATGTCGTACAACAAAAGCGCCTGTGCAAATTGCCATGTCCGCGTAAACATGGAATCTGTGATCGTACAGGAAGTATGTAGGAGCGTTCGTTTGGTCTTCTTGATATTGCTCGATTGGATGGTGTCTGGTGTCATTACTGAAACCCCTACACGGGATAGGCCATGAATCAGGCAGTATTAGGGAAAAAAGGAAGATAACTAAAAAGGAACTTTGTGAATGAACAAGATATGGATGGGATGATAAACCCATAGATTAATGATTGTCATAATAAAGGAGCGCAATTTTCTAAAACCTCGTAATTTCAATTTAAAGAATATATTAAAGATGTGTTATTAATGTTGTTAGTCATCATGAGAAAAACATACATTGTGAAAATTCGCATGGTAGCTTGTTTGTTTCACTTAAACATTAAATATGGCGTCACACACGTTTCTGCCGCAGCAATCTGTAGTGCCGACGCCTGAAGGGAGAGTATCACAGGTAGCCTTAAGCGAAGCCCCCGCTGACGAAGGGGACTTTCCACGGGCCTCTTTCTTTGAACTGTAAACCTACGGCAATCTAGGAAAAAAATGAAAACCGCTCACAGCACCAGTTAATTCACATTTTTCTTTCTCTGTTCATCCCGTTCCGCTAAATCTACAGCCGTGGTGTACGGTATCTGGGGCCGAACTCGGAAAACCTTTCGTCGTAGGTGTTCTTTGCCACTGGCTGGCCGCTTTTGCCAATAATATGCCCAGCATCAAGAATGACGGAAGTTTTCTCTTTTAAGCTTCAAGATTTTCATCTTCATGTGCAGTCTCAGACGCGCGTTTTCTGGTAGGCAGAACACATCTAATTTGTACGACTCGTAAACTGTGTTAGGATGCTTCGACGAGTGAGGGGGGAGTGGTGGGAGAAGGAGGCGCAGGGATGTAGGAGGGGATTGCTTGGCGTTTTGTTCGGAGTTAAAACTCAGAGCGGGAGAATCTATATAACAGGAAAAAGCGAGTCTGGCAGGTCGCATCGTGGAGCCTCGTATTATATGTTTGCTTTTGGTTTCGTTTTCACGCGTGAGCATATATGCCGCCACTTTGAAGATTCGCGGTGCGGGTGTATGAAGATCCGCTATAGAAGCTGGCATAGCGCCAAGAATGAGGTCAGCGGCACAGCTATCACGGCGGATGATCAATGACCTAGATAAGAACAGGCGAGCGGTGCTGCACATGACGTCGTCGGCACAGCTGGCAGTGGTGCCAGCACGCACATGTAGCGCGGCACAGAGCGGATGGTTTCAGCGCCCGACATAACTGGGTGCTCGGAGAGGCACGCAATCAGTTCTGCATCGGCGTTTCAAAAGAACAGTCATTGCTTGTAATATTGCAAGTAATATGGAATGAGCGGGTCGCTGAGCTAGGACTTAGATGCAACGGAAGTGCCGTCTACTACAACGTGAGCCTAGCGATACCGAAATCATTGCTAAACACCAAGCCCGTGCCGAACATGCTCGGCAATACACTCGGTGTAGACGTGCCCTGGAGACCCCCTAAGAGCTTGAAGCTCGACTAGCTTCATGTCCTACCCCGCACCGTGCCCAAGTCAACGCGGAGTTGGCGGATCATCGAGAACAAACAATAAGATAATGATTAGATAAACAATGACGGCAGAAATGAGAGAAAGTACGCTCTGTGAAATACGGGTTCACTTCGTAGAACGAGGGTCGCTCTTTCTCGGAAAACTGCGCCATCACACGCCCCAAGGCACGCTGGCTCCTCTGTGGAGACAGGCAGCACATGGAGCAGATACGCCTTGAGCTTTCGAAGACGGGGCTACTTGTGACCTTTAAGCGTATATGAAGCACTTGTACGGTAGCCTGGTCCCTGAGCGCCCGCTGTCGGCGCACCACGCTGCTTCGTCGGATTCCTCCGTTGGAATCGTGTTAGCGCTTACGTGTTAAAAACTGATTGCTGTTTCACCTGTTTACCCGCATACCAGACGCGCTTGTTCGTTCCCTCCGAGACTTAATGTTACCCGCAAAGAGTATATATAATTGGGACCATTAGAATGTGCGTTCATTCGCGCTACCGATAAAGAAAGGGAAATAAGACCCTAATAAACTCAGTGGTGCTCAAAGCCGGTCCTGGCTTTAACGTTCACCTTTTGGGATGTATTCTATTTTTGTCAGTGATGTTTAATTCCAGCTCGCTCCGTTCGTAGACAAAAAGAAACAGGGGCGGAATTTACTGAGCTGCGCTGTTCGTATGCATTTTCTTAGCCAAGAAGTTCTTATACGCTAATATAAAAGTGCAACTGAAGTAGCAACGCATCTCTCTTAAGGAGTCGTATGAGAGCGAGGAAGAAGCAGAACTCGCATTAAACGACAAGAAACGAAAGTAGCGCGGTCAACCGATAGCATGATCGTACATCATGCATCTGTAGTTGAGGCTACATGCTTAGGGTAAATCACTACACACCCCTCTTCGACAGCTCCCTTTTCCGGGCGTCTGCTACAGCGCCGGCAAGCGCCACCTAGCTCGTCCCTTCACCGCACCGCCACCAAAAGAATGCTAGTGGAAGTGCCACGGATTCTTCATACATTTCTGCGAGACATAGGACTGGTTGGGCGCATGACAGCATATTTGGCGCTGAAAAGGACGCTCAGCGAAGCAACTGCCGACCAAGTCGGCAAGGCTAACCCCGCCTATATCAACATCACCACCAGCACCATCTTACAAAGCGAGTAAATGTCTTTATTTCGATACTGATTACAGAAATTAAAAAAAAAAAAACTTCATAATATATAGTTCATATGGCCTCAAGGCAAGGTGACCAGCACCCGTACATTCACCGGTATGGTATGTGATCGCGCTGCACAAAGTTGCAGGTGCGGTACTAATGCCGCGCATAGGCTCAATATGAGCTCCCTGGGTAGCCGGTTACCGTCTAAGGGGCTAGTCGAGCATGTCGTCTAGCACCAACCGACGACGAAATTCGCGCTCTCTTCGCATAGGATCGTGGCAGAGTACACGAAGAGCTATGAAAACAGCCCTAAAAAAGAAATGCAGAAAGAACCCGTCGCTAGCGACACTCTCAAATTATGACAGAAAACTTCACTCTGTAACATCCGCACGTGCGCAAGTTTTGCTGCCTATCACAGCTGATAAAACACGATGATATCTCGCACCAAGTCAAGAGTTTGTTTTGCAGGTTCAGGTGGCCGTATTTCGACAAAGGCGAAATGCACAGAGGCACGTACACTTCAATTTTGGAGACCGGTAATAAATCATAGGTTGATGACGTCAGGGCCTGGAGCCCCTATCTACGAGTACGTTGTCTGTCATGGCCCAAGTGGAACCTCATAGAAGTCAAGACTAGTGAGTAAACATCACCACAATTATCCGCGTCAACATTTCCATCAATTTACCAGCCTCATGCATAAGAACACATGTGTTGAAGTGCACGTCAGAATATTGCACCGCACCGTACACGATGCACCTAATGGTTCAACAGTCTAGCTGGTTTCGGATTAGATCGGTTCATTTCTGCGATCTTGCACTTTGTTCGGAGCAGTCACTGTGCATGTAGTACGAGGACAAGGGAGGGGGTGCTGGTATCCAAGCGGCGGCACACACCATTCTGTAAACATGCGATGGCGGACTGTGGCTCAAGAGCAGCAGTGCGTTAAAATTACGGACGAATTTTGGATGTTGTACAACGTCAATAGCCTATTTTTATGTTCACTGCAGGGCGAAGACCTCTCCCTGCGATCTCTAATTACCGCTTACCTGCGCTAAATGATTCCAAGTGGTGCCTGCAAATTTACTTATTTTATTACCCCACTTAATTTTCTACCGTTCTCGACAGCGCTTCCCTTCCCCTAGCACCCACTCTGTATTTCTAAAGGATCATCAAGTCGCCATGAAGCTCAAAGTGTCCCACATAACGACCTCTACTGCAACATAAGATGCCGCCATACGTGCAGCTGTTAATTACATCGCAGAAGGAAAACCTCGAAGGTGGGTAGCTTTTTGTGACTCAAAGGCAACCCTTCAGAGTCTGCATTCAGCCTTACGACTCAAGACTCATGAACAACTGGTGTTCGAGACTAGAGATGTTCTCCTTCAAGCCCTCATAAAAGGACATGACGTCATGTTGTAGTGGTTTTCGGGGCACTGTGGCATTGTCGGTTATGACCTTGCCCGGTCAGCCCATAAAGAAACTTCCTATGTCTTTATCAAGGACAGACGCTGTGAGGTGTTTTCGTTTACTTGCTCAAGCCAAGACTGAAACTTCGTGGAACACACCGATTTTCTTGAACTGTCGTCTCTACTGACTGGGTCCAACTTGTTGTAATCTTTTTTGTAATCTTTATGTTTTTGTAATCTTTATGACATCGAACTCGACGTTCTTCGGAGTTTATACACCGATTAGACAGCAGACCACTTTCAGAGAAAAAAATTCGTTGACCATGGCTCCACGTGTCACAAGCTTACAAAGCGACGCGGGAATTCCTACGATTCATGAAATCGACTGACCTCAGTGAACGATTGTAGGCGTGAAGTGATGGACAACCGCACGTATTCACACTGATAACATCCTTCTTCGCTTCCTCTCCTTTCTTTCTTTTCATCCCTTAAAGCCATTCCCCCCTTTTGGATAGCAAACCGGGCGTGTGTCTGTTTGACCTCCCTGTCGTTCCTTCCTTCTTTTCCTTACGCCTAATGGACCACGGATTATTTGCCCTACGAATTACGTCACCTGCCCAGCTCCAATTTTTCCTTTTAATTTCAAGTACGACTACCCACGTTTGCTCTCCTCCAGCCTCTTAACGTTAGGCCTTCCATTTTTCATTCGACCCCTTGTTTGAGCGCTCCTCAACTTGTTCTAAACTTTCATTGCTAACCGCCAAGTTTCTGCTCCATGTGATAGTACTGGAAGAGTTGAATTATTGTAGACTATCGTTTTCAACGACCACGGTGAGCTCCCGGTCGCGATTTGGTAATGATAGCAGTATGCGCGCCGACCCATTTTCATTCTTCAGTAAGTTTCCTTCTCATGACCAGGGTTCCCTGTGAGTAATTGACCAGATAAACGTAATAATGCACACTCCATAGAGGCTGACAACCGATCAGAAATTATTGTTTCCTTGACAGGTTACGAAACATTACCTTTGTCTTCTGCATAGTATTCTTCAACCTACTCTTATATTTTCTCGGTCAAGGTCCTCAATCAATTGTCGCAATGAGTCCCCAGAGTTGCTGAACAGGACAATGCTATCGGCAAGCTGAAAGTTATTGAGATATTCGCCGTTGATCGTCGCTCCTAATTCTTCCCAGTGTAACAGCTTGAATATTTCTTTTGAGCAGGTATAGTGAATATCTTTGTAGAGACTGTCTCCTTGCCTGACCACTTTCTTGATAAGTATTTTCCCACTTTTCCGGCAGATCACTAAAACATGTGAAGCGGGAACTATCACTGAGGCAGAGTCGAAGCCAGAGGAGTTGTGGATACGTGCTCTGTGGTTGAACGTAAATATGCAAATATGAAGTATATCATATATGTGAAAAATGTCAAATGTCAAAATTAATTTTTGAGTGGCCAATTGAATGCTGCAATTACCACGGCCTTTATGAGAAGTTCGTTCAGTTTTTCAGTACAATTCATGTGATATGCAACTGCACCGCTAATTAAATGCAAATGTCTTAGCTTTGTCCAAGCACGCTGAACTAAGTGATCGAACTGTGCGCCGCCGGGAGAGCACACAAGGCAGTATAATTCGAGTGTCGAAAACGCTGATCTTGTTGACACGACGTGTTTCAGTAACCGCGCTTAGCGTCGTGCACGTTTCCCACCGTTCACTTCACGATACCACGCCACTGTGGCAGGACTTTTCATCCGTCATGTTCACCTGACTACTATGCGGCAGGAGCGGAACGACGTGAGACTGTCGCCGCCTGAAAGAAAATTCTTGCGCGGCATTCACAAACGCCTATGAAGGGCTCTTTAAGAGCAAATGAGAGAAGGAAACTATAGAAAGAACATCGCACGAAGCGACTAAAACGCGTAAGGGACGTCATTTCGCCCCGCACTGATGTCAGCCTAGGATTTAGAATAAGCATCGCCAGCTACTCATAAGACGACGATTGCTGTCGTCTTCTGTCGCTTTCCTTGACCGTCTGGTCTTTCCATGGCCTATTGTCTCTTAGTGGCTTTGTGCATGCAAAGGATAAACGTAGTGGCGTCCTCATGAGTGTTATTCTGCGCGCTTATTTTATCAAAAACGAAGTTTCTCCAGTGATACACGTCATTGTGGCTATATATATATATATATATATATATATATATATATATATATATATATATATATATATATATCGCGACGATTCTTCGCTTCGTTCGTGAGGCGTATTTTATTTCGAGCAGTCCACAAGATTTTCGTATCAATGGTAGCACGTGGTTTGATCGGCCATCTCATTTTTTTAATATGTGTTCGTATTGCCGCCCTGCTTCATATCATAGACAGGATTGGCATACGTCGTACGCATACGTTCGTTCACACCGTATACGCTACAGAATGAGCAAAACCGTGGGCACAGACACTACGTCGCTTCGACTTGGTGCTAAATTGAAGCAACGAGCAATATAATAGAAGGCTGAGGCTAACAACACGGAAGACGACAGGGAATTGTACAACAACAACAAGCTTTCACAATTAGAAATGCTAAGGCATTTTTTCGTTGTTTCATCTCGCATGAAGAACTATAGCCTCAAAAGTGTCGGGAACAATAAACACCCGCAGCTCTATGAGCAAGAGAAAGCTCAATCAAAAAAAAAAAAAAAGAAGCGTTCAACACACCTCAGTGACAAACTTGACGGCTGTCAGGGACGGACACTACACTCTGAAAAAAGTTTACACCCTTTAGGGTGTATTTCTGGCACACACCGATAATCGGCATCTGCCTTGCTTGCGTTTCCTTTCTTGAAAACGCTGCGCTCGTTACTTTCCAGTCGGGAATGCTATATCATGCTGATAGCGCGCATGCCGTTTGTTACTGCGAAGTACCGGGATTGCAGCGTTAGAGAAAGGAAATGCGGACAAGACAGATGACGATTATTGTTGTGTGGCAAATATACACCCCAAAGGGTGCAACTGTTTTTAGAGTGTAAAATGTCATGGCCAGTATGAAAAGTCAGGCTATCGCGCGCATTAAGAAACACCGCCCATCAGACATTAATCAGAAGTTCGCGGCACCGCAATAATGTTAGTGCCTTCCACAGGAGCGCAGGCTCAATATAATTATAGACTAAAATTGATCAATGCAGTTTGAGATGACAAATTAGAGCACGTCGCAAAACAATATAAGCACGCTCCATCCTCGGCTATCCGAGAATGGCGCCTATCGTAGAAGTTTGTTCTTACATCGGCAGCTGTGACGACAGTTTAGGTTTCTATGAATCGACTTACGCTTACTATTGGCTCAAGTACTGAAGTTCGCACCTGAGTTACCATTACATGCTCGCCTTTTTTCGACTACAGCGCTCATCTTTGCAGCGGCGGGCAGCGCAAGCTTGCTGGTCTGATGAACATGCTGTTTTTAGCTTAGCGAATACGCTTTCTTCGTAAGATTTTTATTACGCCAATATTTGTTCGTCGGTTCGCTTAGTGAATTCCGCCCCAGGGGCCAAATCGAGAAAGCTTTTCGTTCTCCGGATCATATCGTGATTGGCCAGGAACCATCGATAATAATACCTTAACCGCTGAAATCGGCCGGTGCCACTTTCTGCAAACTGCTCTAGCATGTGAAGCCGCGTTCTAAATTGCATAGGAACCAAATTACAAAGCATATGAGCAGTCACATAGAACAATCTACCATTGGTCAGCCATGTTTCCTAATAACATTCTTTGCCCTCATGGCTCGTCAGCGCCCGCTGTTCTTGCGCCCTGCTCGAGCGTGAGAGCTGCGCTGGATAACATCGGATGTGACACCGCTTTCGCGAAGCTTTTTCCTTAATAAGAAATTGTTTGTTAGATGACCGGCTGCTTTTTCTAGTAAGGTGTTAGCAATTGTGATTAGCCGATGTCACTCCCTACGAAACGCCGTAGTTACGAACAACTTTGTGAGTATCGCCCTCCATCTTTTTATGCGAGATCTTGAAAACGCACTGCGACCTAGATTATGCAACTGCCGTGTGACCTATCATTCGTGTTGTCAGCAACGAAAGTGTACAACTTCGAGAGAAACCCAAGGAACCTGTGTGGTGGCCGCACGACACGAGGCTAAATCAGAGCGAGTGTCGCGTTTAAAAAGTTTTCATTCTTCGCGCCGGGCGGAGCGCGTGGGGAACTATTAATCCCACTTACGAGCAAGGGTATGTATATATCCTCGGCACGTGCCGCAGGTTTCTTCCTGCGCGTAGGCCTCACGCTCCTGTGAGTGCCGGCGCAGCGCAGTCGGTGGTTGTGGTGGGCGTTTTTCGTCGATCATTTGCCGACAGCGTAGGCGGGCTCCTCAGACGTGCGCCCAGCCTTCTTCGTCACTCGACGCGCGAGCGATGCGCTGTACGGCGTCCGCCTGCGGAAGCAAGGCACGGGCTGCCTCCAAAGAGCCTTCTGAAGTCGCGCTGTTAGATGGGAAAGCTGCGACGATATGAGAAGCGCGCGGCAATAAGACACGTCTAATGCAAAGTTAAACCGTTAATTGATCGTAAGTAATTTTGTGTTAATATCGCCAAGCAGCATATGGGTTATCGGAAACGTTCATGGTGGAAAGCTTTGGATTGTTTGTTATTTTCAACTATAGGGATCTTTACTGTCCACCTACATCACTGTTTTTGCGCCCCACTAATTTTCCGGAATGCGGCTGCCACGACCAGGAGTTGAAACTATGCCGTCATGCTCACCAGCTGTGCTCTGTGTGATCACTGGGCAGCCGGAATGATGGGCTGCCGGAGCCGGTGATACACGAGAGCTACGCAAAGCGGGGCCCTCCGAGAGGTGCGAGTAAAGGCGGCGGTTCTTTCCATGCGGCAACGAAAGCCCAGCGGCGCGCTGTCCCGGCGAAGCCACCAGAGACACTTTCGGAAGTGTGCAGCCTCTATAGCGGTGATGATGGCGGGCGCTATACGTATGCCATCCGTTCCTTTTACATGGAGGAAGGCCTCAAGCAACCAGCTAATGGCCTCCATAACCAGACACGAACTGCTCGTTCTCCTTACTCACTACTATATTCATTTAGTCATTCGTTTCCTTATTTCTATTTCATTGCTACCAGAGTGTGCGCATTATAGAGAAGAGGACGTATATTACAAATACGGCATTCAAAAACGCGTGGCAAATATTCAGAAATCAAGTTATCACGCAGCAACTTTTCTAAATAGCAGATTGCGATTTGTCATCTTGATCAAAGTATAGCCGAAAGCAGCCAGCCGATGGCAAACAGTACTTGCGAACACATGAGACAAAGTGAGCGAGGAGACAGGCAACGGGTGGTACGGGATTAAAGAAAGAAAACTGCCATAAGGCCTAATTTAAGGCTCGCATGAGTGTGTACAAGTTAACAGATTATTATTTTAAGTATAGGTATGTCGGTGACAGGTATAGTAAGTTCTCTGAGTCACTTGAATTTCGAGAATCATCGCCCATAAAAATATATGTGAATGAGGATAAATTTTTTCTAGTTGCATCACGTTTCTAAAAGTTGGGTGACGTGAATCACGACGAGCTTACACTTAACATATTCTCACACTCTTCAACGAAGCACAATAAACAAACTGGTTTATTGTGGGCAAACGTCTCCCCGCAAACTCCAGACTAAAACATTTTCACGCAATTGACACTTTGCAGAAAAGCTGCTGCGCTGCGGTTGGAACGATAGCAGACGGCTCCAGGCCTGGCTGATCACTCCGCCACATTCAGGCAAGCCTCGTGCCTACGTTTCTGAACGCCATGCCAGCAAACTGCGTCGCGTATGGTTGTACTAACTATTATGGAAAAAATAACGCCGTTTTTTTTTTTTTTTCGATTTCCGTCCGAGAAGCGATACCCGCTGAAAAGAGCGTCGTGGGTGAACGCCGTAAAGCGGTTGAATACGGACGGCTCAGGGTGGAAGCCATACATGCATTCAAGGATTTGCAGCGCGCACTTCATAACAGGTGTGACATGAATTTTGGCCTGTATCGAGTCCTTTGTATCAATATTCCCCCTTCTTCAATAGGCCGGCCGTCCTAATTTTCTGATCACCCTGACTACGTGCCAACTGTGTTCTCGTACACCCGAACTTCCGAACAGGCTGCAGTGCAGCGGCATGGTCGCTGGGTAAAGAGGCATGGAACAGCACGTAAGTGACAGCGAGGTGTAATTCCGGTGTGGCATCCGCGCGATGGCATCAGCTAGTGGTTTCAGAACGCCACTCTCGTGCTCGGTATACTCTCATAGCTCTCTGAACGCGGGCTCGCGCAGAGGGCATCTCGGCGGCTTCAACCATGCGCGCCGCGGCATCGACTAGTGCTTTCAGAGCGTGCTCTTTTGCTCGGTGTACGATCATGCTCTCTGTACCTGGGCAAGCGCCGCCGTCGTCTCATCAGCTTGTAGTTTAAGAGGGCTCTCTTGTGTTCGGTGGACGCTCTTAGCTCCCAGCGCGCAGGCTCGCTCCGCCAGCGTCTCGCCGGCTTAAACCTTGCGTTCACGCCAGCTAACATACGCGTTTTTTATCGCGAGAGGAAATACAAATGAGGGGCCGCATTTGCTAACGATTATTTTTGAAGTCATTTCATAGTCGCGCAGGCCACTGCACATCCGGTTGCACATAGATTGGCTAGTTGATGCGACGAGTTATGACATAAATGCAATCTGTTGGAAAATATGGCGGCAAGTCCGGGATCATTCTATGTTGCCACTCGAAGTGCGAGATAAGTGAGTGATATGAAAGGATAGCCGACCGAATGCAGCCTGCTCCGACAGCTAGCAATACGACAGGTTGCATGTGTAAGCGTCTATGCAACTCCACCCAGTTCATCACTGGGCTTGATTTTAGCTTTCTTTTAATACATACACGTAACAGTTTGCACAGCACTGAATGTAAATTGTAATACAGGTGGTTTACCTTCTATAGCACTGCAGAAAAACAAGTGCAACAGTGCCTCTACAGACGTTAAATCCAACGGGACTGCTGCATCTGATAAGGACAAAAATGGTGAGCATTTTTCAATACTACCTGCTTCAACAATATCAAGTGACAATGCTGCCAGTCATGATAACAAGCAACGTGTATGCTGAGCACCAATGCTCACCTAATATTTACTGATTCACTAGGAACTTACTCAGCTGTTGTGATTAACATATCTGGAAACGCATCATGCCACTGCAGCTGAGCGAAGTAAAGATGGGAATGGCGTATGTTCAGAAACGTGTATCTCTACGTCCATGTTTAAGTGCAATATCAGGTTCATTATGCAAGAAAAGGTGAGGCGTGCAGACAGGACACAAGAGAATAGAAGTGGACAACACGAACGCCGACTATCAACTGAAGGGAGCACTGAGGCGAAAAAAAGAAAGAAGACACAAAACTCATCTGGGCAAGCTTAGACCTCTTCTTACATAATGAATCCTTACGAACTAGCTCAGCTTTCTGTCGTTTTATGCAGTATCAGGTATTACATGGTTTTGTGTGACAAACTTGTAATTTCAATTTCAGAAACACGCACTGTTTCTTAGGAGGCTCCCAGTGACCAAGCTGTAGGTCAGAATCTGCCACGGTTAAAGAAGCTACCCAATAAATTTAATGGTCAGTAATTTGGCGTGAACAGACCTAGAGTTTCCCAACCTTTGCTTTCACTACTTATTAAAGTTGAGGATCCTGGCACTTGAGCTGCTAATGAACATACTATATGAAACCGTTATGCTGCCGGTCAGACTAACAAGCAGCCACAGTTACACGCATGCTGACCAGCACTGCTCACCTAATATTTACTGATTCGCAAGGATCTTGCTCAGCTGTTGTGATTAACATAACTGGAAACTCATTATGCCACTGCAGCTGAGCGAAGTGATGATGACAATGCTGTATGTTCAACAAACGTGTATGCCTACGTTCATGTTTAAGTGCAATATCAGGTATTACATGGTTTTGTGTGATAAACATTTCTATTTCAGAAAGATGCACTCTTCCTGAGGAGGCTCCCAGTGGCCAAGCTGTAGGTTAGAGTCTGCCTCGGTTAAAGGAGCCAACCAATGACTGCCGTGGTAAGCAATTTTGCGTGAACAGAACTCGAGTTTCCCAGTCTTCGTTTTCGCTACATATTCAAGTTCAGGATCCCGACACTTAAACTTGATTCGTTGAAAGTAGTTCCTTGTCCAAACTAGTTGTCTGTACCTTTCGTTACACCTGATGTTAGTTAATTCTTTATGTTTGCAGGCTACGAGCAACACGCTAGAAGAGATTGTGCTTGCTGAGATGAGTTGAAGGAGAACCTAAAGCACATGGAGGGAAAACTTGGAGTGCTGCATGAAACTGTGTCACAACTGCAGAAAAGGAACGACAGTCTTGAAAGTCAGCTTGATCCATCTAAGCTGCAATCGCTTACACTAGAAACGATTCAGAAGTTGCCCAAGAGCTGTATGTTTTACACTGGGCTACCATGCTATGAAGTTTTACAACTACTGCTGGTGAGATGTTTTACTGGAACTGGGAAAAAAAGCCAAAATGAAACTCGTGGCCGGCGAAAAGAAACTGGATTAGCCATGGAATTTTTCATGGTTCTTGTGCTGCTTAGGACTGGAATTCGTGGAAAGAGCTAGCGCGCAATTTTGGGTATATACGAAAGCCAATTCAGTCGTATTTTCACAACATGGATAAATTTCTTAGAGAGGGAACTTCAGTACCTTAACTGTATACCCTCACGAAACGAAATTCTGCCACATCTCCCACAATCTTCCCGAAATTTTAAAAACACCAGGCTTATATTGGATGCCACGGAGGTCAGAATCCAGCGACCATCATCTCAAAGCGCACAGCGCAAGGCATTTTCTTCCTACAAACACTACAATACATATAAATTCCTCAGTAGGTGCACACCTGACGCATATATCGCGTTTGTATCCCGTTTATGGGGAGGCTCTGTATCGGATAAGAATATTCTGCAGTGCAGTGGGCTCCTGGATGACTTGGAGCCTGGTGACGCTATTATGGTTGACAAAGGGTTCACATTACCCTACTTGCCTCCTGGACTGTCTGTACACAGGCCTCCATTTCGAGAACGACATGAAATACAAATGAATGCCGAAGATGCATTGGAGACAAGACGCATTGCATCAGTAAGGGTTCATGTAGAAAGGGTGACCGCACGCGTCAAAAGCTTCCATATCCTATACGGGCCATTTCCAATTTGTATGATAGATATTGCCAAGCACATCTTCAAAGTGTGCTGCTTTTTAAGCAATTATCGATATGTACTCATTAAGGACACCGACTGACGATGATGAAAATGCCTTGAGCAATGTCACCTGCAACCTTCAGGTAGCTGTGATCCTCATTCTCAGTGCTCCCGCGTGTTATAGCTTGATTACTTGTAAGCACGTTGTGAATATTTTCGCAGTGATTCTCATTGCTTGATCACTTTCTTGATCCATACTTTTGCGCTGGTCAAAAATTAAGGTAGTGATATAATAGATGTTACATATATGCTTTCCATACTCCTTGATTACACACTTCATATCTGCTGGTATTGTTAGTTTAACTGAATGCCTTTTCATAGCCTACAGAAGCCGTACAGAGACAGGGGATATGTACCGTAGATTTCTTGATTGCCTGATTGATATAAAAGTGATTTAATATTGAATATTGCTTTGTTAAACCAGCCTGTTTATCACGATGATGCAGTCAAGTACGTGTTCTCCTGATTCCATTAGAAATTAACTCGACTGCTTTATAAGATGCCAAAAGCAAGGTGATAGGCCTGTAATTCTATAGTTCATCGAATACCTACATTTTTGCGGTTGCCATGTTGGCACTCCTCTCTCGGTACACTTGAAATCAAATCAAACTTTATTTCATCTCTCAAAAAAGAGAGAAAGGGGGCGGCGGGAGAAATCTCCCTTACTGCAGCTTGACAAAGCCCGGCTTCCTGTGGTACAGTTCTAGTGTGCAGCACAAACATAGGTACATGACAGCTTAACATTAATCTCCGCACTTTACAGAAAATATGAAGGAAAAGAAATGTCTAGTACAGTAACATGGGTGTACAGGCAATAGATTGTTTTTTTTTTTTTATGTAGCAGAACGAAATGAAAAACGCTATCAGAGAGGTACATAAAAAATAATTTCAGGAGGTAAGCTGTGGCAATGTAGCTAAAAAGAAAATGAAAAAAAAAAGGGTACATCAGACGCATCAAACTCAATATAAATAGACGACATGCGTATATCTGCATATGTATATACATATGTAGGAATACACATGCTCATGCATACCGATATGTATACAGTAATCAAGTACAAGAATCGCACAGCGGGATTTCGTGAAAGGAATATCGTATAAATATTTGATATCATCATCAGCTGCAGCCTACTTTATCTCCACAGCAGGACGAAGGCCTCTCCCTGCCATCTTCAATTACCCCTGTCCTGCGCTACCGATTACAACTAGCATCCGAGAATTTCCTAATTTCATCGCACCGCCTAGTATTTTGCCGTCCTCTACTGTAATTCCCTTCTCTTGGTGCCCATTCTGTAAACCTAATGGTCCAACGATTATCTAAACTGCGCATTACACGACCTGCCCAGCGCCATTTTTTTCTCTCAATGTTAATTAGAAAAATTAATGCCTTGAGCAATGTCACCTGCAACCTGCAGGTAGCTGTGATCCTTGTTCTCAGTGCTTCCACGTGTTATAGCTTGATTACTTCTAAACATGCCGTCAATATTTTGTATAAAGGGTCACAACTTTTTCAAGTACGATATCCTCCCCATCTTTCATCAAACCGAATGTTATTCCAGTTATTCCATCTGCTTGTCTTTTCCCCCAGGACATATCTTGCAAAGCCCTTGTAACACGTCACTGCTAGTCACACGAAACCTTCCAGTAAAGGTTGTGCGGCTACTCTAGAAACTGTGTAGTATAGAATTTCGGTGCTTCCTTTACGATATCGTCAAAACTTCTGAAGACATTGCCATACCCATCTTTCACTGAATATATAGTCTTCTTTCCTATGTCAAGTTTCCTTCTTACAGATTTAATGTTCAAACATAATATGCTGTGCTCTCATGAGGGCAACAGTGAAATGTTTTCTTCATCAATTTTAATAGTACTTTGTATTTTTATGTGTGTGTATAGCATCTCTCGACAGCTGGCCCACAGTTCCCAGCCCCATAGTCTATAAGCCGATGAGCCATCCAAAGTAAACAAATTTGTATGTTCTATAAGTTTGTGTTTATCAGTGGAGCTGCGTGGCGTGTATGGCACATGTATTTTTGCATGTATAGCACTTTTATGGTTGTCGCCATTGGTGGCTTTGCGCACCCCGGCCTTCGCTAAACTGTATGCTTACAACACAAGTTTGTATGTGCTGTGAATAAAATTACATTTCTTTTTATTCCACATATTTTAAGACTGATTTAACTCTGGTATATTTAATACCATTATAGCACTAGCGGTAATTTATCGTGTAATTGCAGCGGTATATTATGCAGGGATACATATTTTCTTGATTTCGAAGTGCTAGAAGCACCAGCATTCTGTCATGCACCCAGTAACTAGTAAGATGCTTTCAAATTGTCCATAATAATAGATCTTCCATAGTGCTCTTCATTTGCTCGGGCAAACCCAAAGAAGGCTGTGGCATTCTGTAAACAATCGCTACAAAGGAGAAAGTCTACAAGTGGTGTTGAGAAAGTAAACATGCAATGGCCAGTGTAGTTGTACAAAGTTCATACATTTTATTTCAGAGTACACACTGAACATTTCACTCAACATTCTAGGAGGAAACAAACCTTATTTGCACATATTGAAAAATTCTGTAATATTCTTCGCTGTAATTTGCAGCTAAGCAGCTGCTGATTGGACACGCGGTTTGAACTATGCTGGTCACTTTTCTAAGTTGACTTTCGCACTGTAATACGTTACCTTCTAGCATGAGTATTGGTTACTGTCTGCATTAAGCCAAATATGCTCGTCAATCTAAATGGTCGCTGCTGGGCATTTCTAGAGGCTACGGCTCGCATATGTAGCCATGGTGGCTGTGGTGTGAATGAACTAGCAAATATGGTTTGGTCGTTTGATCTGGCTTTGACTACATTCACAATGACAATGCTGAGTTAACAAGCCTGTAATTGGTGTCTGTGGATACACCACATTGCAATCGTTTAGCGACATTCTTAAAGTATATCTAGGGCCGTTTCCCTATAAACAGTGTTCATAGCACAGACTTATGCAAAGTTTGCTACATTTAATGTTCAAAAGGAAACTCTAACTGCACTTTTTAAGGAGAGCATTTATTTTCAAGGAGATATAAGGGCTCTCTAATCTATCTTTTGAAATTCAAGGATTTGGCACAACGTTAACAAAAGAGTTACGTTACGTATGGCAATCTGATCCGAAGTCTTGCACTGGGCACCTATGTGCACGGAAAGTGTGATCTTTTTATAGGGACAATGTGTTCTTCACCCCTTCCAACCATTTGTAACAGGGTATGCCAGTGAGTTCTGACCAAACTAGTCCGAGTAGCATACCTTCCTTAGCCACTTTACATAAATTAGTTAAATAACTTAGTTTAGGCAGTAAACGAGGAGAGGGGGTTAACCGAGGGTTCCGATTTTTATTAGTCATATCATAAGAAGCCACCAATGACACCAAGGACAACATAGGGGAAATTACTTGTGCCTAATAAATCCAATAAAGAAATGATAAATTAATGGAAATTAAAGTGGATGGAAAAACAACTTGCCGCAGGTGGGAACCGAACCCACAACTTTCGCATTTCGCGTGCGATGCTCTACCAATTGAGCTACCGCGGCGCTCTTTCCCCATCCACTTTTTGGGGTATTTATGTGTCCTAGTAGAACCCTGGGAGTGTCAATTTGCAAAGTGTCAATTTCAAGCAGAGTTCACTGGAGCCTATTCAACACTGAAGCTCGTCTCACACTTTCACGCACCTCGATGACCAGCAGCCACGCCGTAACTTCACATTGGGCGGGCGGCGCTGGCGCGTGCGCGTGAGACACGCGCTGCCTCTTCATGCGCGAGGCGTTGCTAGCGCTCTCCTAATGGCGATGCGATGAGGCGCTTGGAAGGGCACTTCGCGAGGCTGCTCGTAACCGGCATTCGGAGAGCTCTCTGCGGCTATATAGAGCGCACAGATTGGCAGCCGTTTTAAGACAAAGGGTAAGTTGGGCAGCTAAGCATGTAATAACAAAGTTGCTTTAAAAGAAGAAGATGAAAATAAACTTTATTAAACATAATGGTTCGGCAGTCTTGGTTCTGGTGGCCCCAATTCCCTTAAACATGTTATTTGTTGATCTTAAAACTCTACAATAGGAGCCAGTAGTTGAGGGTTCTTCGTCGACATTGTGAGTCCGTCAGCAAAAGTTTAATACAGGAATTTTGTGGGAGCTACTCAAACAAGCTTTCTTTCGCTCTTTCTTTCCTTTCCTTTCTTTCCTTCTTTCTTTCTTTGACGGCAGGTAGTTCAGGCGTCTGGATGCTTGTGGCTACCAACGTTGAGAGCACCTTGGAGCGAAAGACGCACGCACGCACACACGCACGCACGCACGCACGCACGCGCGTATTATTGCGCTTAGTATGAGCTACAACACGAAAGCACGTGGCAAAGCGGTGGCACGTTGTAGCTCATAGTGAGCGCCATAGTGCGCATACAAACAGAGAGCGAAAGAGGGAGAGAGATGCGCCTGCAAGCACACACAAAATAGTGAAATGTAGAAGTTCGGTGGCGGACATGATGGTATGGGGTTATTCTAATTAGGATAGAAGGCGAGTTTGCATTCAGTTTACCAAACAGAAGCATTTCAGCCATAATGTCATGTAATGGCACAGGGACCAAAATGACCAAGTTTCTTTTTCATAAAAGCCATTTGTTGAGTGGCCATCCCTTTGCTAATTGTATATGTATACAGATGCACAATAATAGAAAAGTACGTGCATACTCAGAACTGGTCTTTAGCACCGCCAGTTTTGAATTGTGAATTTGAATAATGAAAGGTGAATTCAGCTCTTGCGATCCTGCTGGCATTGCCAACTTTACGTTCATGAAGACAACCAAACGGTTGATTATGTGCGTGTGTGTGCCTTTAAGTGAATTCCTCTCATTATGATATATTTGAGAATGCAGCACTTCTAGGTAGTTTCGTGGACTTTCATCAAGCATTCTAACCTGAGGTCACTTCCCGCACGTTTAATAACAAAAATGAGTCCGATTTTACTATTATGTCACTCACTATACCTCTATGTCCTCTAGGAGCTCTGCGGGCCCCAACCATCGCACATGTCTTCTCAGCCAGCACAGCACTTTGCAGAACAATGGTGTGGTATCTTGAGCACAATATCGTGCATTGGGAGTTTTCTGCGGGTAGGAGCGGGGAAGACCGTTATTCGCTTCCTCTGTCCTAGCCGAGAAAGTGCGCGTATCGAGTTCATTGTTCCTCAAAGTAGGCCATCGTGCAGGCTTGCGACTGTCAAGCTTGCCTTTCACGTGTCCCCCAGAACTCAAGAACATGCACGCGATGAACCAACAGATGTACAGAATGTTTTCACACAGCAGCTGTTACGATTAAAATGCACGAGATAGAGCGGACACGTAGAAAAGAAAGTTACTCCATGTCTGTTGGAAGCGCGAGAACGCACATTTATAAGATTTCTCAAACAAGGCACTCCTGGTAACGTCTAAAAGTAGTAGGCAGGTCGGCGCATAGACGATCGTCGTATTTCGTCAAATGTAAGCATTTAGTGTAAACAGCAAATTTAAAATTAGCCTGCCAAACTTCAAGTGTGCCCTAACTGTCTTTCGTATATTGTATTTGTTTTACATCCTCATTTTGCATGTACACTATGAAGTATTACTCATTGCCTTTAAGTTTACTGAGTGCGTTTTACATGAAGAGAGAATCTGGAGGCAATGTAGTTTGCTAATTCTATTGAAGCAATCATACAAAAGCGGTAAAATATTAGATTTCAATAAAGTGTGAGTTGTGAAAACGATTAAGGCTAATTACAAGAGTATAAGAACGGCAATGTTGATGCCACATTGCAGTTATTTAACATGAACAAAGAGAATACAGAAGGTTTCGTACAAGTTAAGTCGGAAACGTGGAGCCTCACACTGTGCACGCGAGACCTTTTTCATTGTCAGTTCTAGTTGTCAACGTTCCTCGCTTTGGGCGATCCAGACGCATCACACTGTTATCCCAATCAGAAACCTTACGCAAGTGAAAATCTGACACGTGAGGCATTCGGTATGCCCTTACGCACTAAGACCGCTGCAGTGCCATCGGTGCCCCTAACTAGGCCATGTCAGCAGAGTCTGCAAGCATGAGGCGACGATCAAATGATGCGGTGAAGTTCATGAACACAGAACTGTAAAGTGCGCAGATTGCTACCGCAACCACGAAGCAACATCGCTGCACTGCTCGAAAATAACGATGTAATGAGTATTCTTTGGAAGATAATACGAAACAACCCTAAGCCCAAAGAAGCTGCGAGAACTTTCCGCCACCGTATGCGCCGTTCTCGATCCACGCGCCGACGGGACGGTAGCTTGTGACATCCAAATGAAGTCTCTTCCAGACCAGCCTTCACCCTTACCACATTTACTTCTGTCCATCAGGGAAAAAAGAACGAAGAGGAAACCCTTCACAGGTGCATGCCAATCTGACAGCTGATATTTGAAAGAAATCGAAGCTGAATAAGCGTGTTCTCCGCATTTATTTATTTATTTATTTCATCATTTATTTATTTATTTATTTATTTATTTATTTATTTGAATACTCTAAAATCCCTAGCGGGAATTATATAGGGGGGACGGACGATAAGTACTCATTAGGATACACTTGAAAATGCGTACGCATAATACATTCATTACACAGTAGTTGACGCAACATTAAACCAATAGGCGCTTCTTCTCAAGTATTTCGCAACTACACAAAAACAGAAAAGAGAAGGCCGTGACAACCTAAGAATAACAGAAGTTTACATACAATGACACACTAAGTTAAAAGGGAAAAAGAAAAACAAAACAAAACAAAGAAAAGCCTCAATGAATGCATTATGAAAGCTGTGAAAAGCTACTGTCTTCTAAGTAGCTTTGAAGTGGTTTGAGAAAAGATACTGCCTCTTTTACGAAGACAATTCTGGATGGCAATAAGTTCAAATCCGTTATTGATAAATTTAACGGCGAGTTCTGAAATTTATTCGTGGGAGAGAATATTGGGCAAACATTGTAGCAATAATCAAGGCGTGATGAAGTGTGAGGGGCTGCTAGAATATGCGCAAGCGCGAGCGGAGATGTACTATGCAATTATGACCGAAAGAAAATATAGTCGTGAGAGCATTCTGCGCATCGCAAACGGGTTGATAGTAAGGTATTTTTTAAAGTAGTTACGCTTTGATACAGTGATTATGATGGTAGAATGACACGGGTTGCTTTGTTCTGCACTGATTCAAGCAAGTTTGCAGGATGAGCTTGATGGGGATGCCTAATAACGGAAGCAAATTTCATAGAAGACCGGATTAATTAAGTATATGCGTCGAGTCTGTTATCTTTATTTAGCAAGATGTAACCAAAGTGTCAGTGGTCCCAGATTCTTGGAGGTATAAGAAGTGATGTGCTCTGTATGGGGGGGGGGGGGGGTCTGTCCAGTTAAGATGAGAAGTAAAAATGACACCTAAGTATTTGTGAAATGGGACTACTTATACAGTGACGTCAATAGTCTTGTACATAGAAGGAGTAGTATTAGAAGCGGTGAAAAATTTTACATGCTTATTCTTTTGTTCGTTTATATCCATTTGCCATCTTCACACCATTCTGAAAGCAAAAATAGATCAATCCTTAGGGAGTTTACGTTCGAGGGGCTAGTTATTGTTTTATAAACTACACATGCGTCAACAAAAAAAATGGATTAAGTAAGTAATGTTAGCAGCGATGTCATTTATATATATTAGAAACAACAGCGGGCCTAACCCGGACCCCTGTGGTCCGCCTGATTTTACCCATGCTGAAGTAGAAATATGATTGTCTAGTTCATCTTGCTGCGTTCTAATAGATAAAAATTCTCCTATCCATCGCGTTTTGTTTAGCTCGAGATGCATGTTGCGAACTTTCAGCATTAAACGTTTGTGAGGTACCTTATTGAACGCCTTCTTGAAATCTATAAAGATGGCATCGACCGAGAAAAGATTGTGTATGCATAGATGAAGGAAGGTATGTTACGAGCTCGTAGTTTTACCTTCGACACGATAAGTTCTTACGGAATCCTTGTTGATTATTGACTAAGAAGTTATCTTGATTTGCAAAGTTATTTTGATCCTTGAGTGGTACTAGGGGTTTGTTTGCTAGCTCAGTCTCGCTCGAACGCACCAGCGCCTTTGCTGCTGTGTTTGTGACTCATCTGCCGTGGCTGGTTGTTCTTAGTGACGACTTTCACGCGGGCTGCGTTCTTCAGCCGGTATGACCTTCAGCCGGTATGACCTTACGTGAGAAAGGAAAATTACGGATGACTGGTTAAAGAAACCGCGCATATAAGTTGCTGTCTACTCAAATAAGATATACACAAGGTAACCTTTATTTAGTCATCCTTATTTAGTCATCATTATGTTTCAATGCAAATTCGGGAACCCCACACACGTTGGGTTGCCTTTACATTTGATGTCGATCACGCCATCGTCTAGCGCCGTACAAAAACCGTTGCGAAAATCCCCTTAAACAGCTTCGCTGGAAAAGGTATACTTAAACATTTTTCGCAACCGACGGCTTTGGACGCGAAATGGCCTTCGCTGCCGTCAGACGCACACACACAGCCCTACTCCGCACCATTTCTCTGCACATAGGGAAGTTGAGAAACCCAAGGGTGCTCTAGGTCAGAAATGGACTGAAAGTAGCGACAAAGGGAAAATTCAGAGCATGTTGAAACTTCTACTCAACTACATGCGCGTGCTTCTTTCCGATTTGAAACGCCAGCAGCTAAGGCCACTGCACAGGTGCTTTCCGCACCGGAACCACTCATTGCAGCTTTTCACTAACAGAATACGAAGGTCGGATTTTATTCGCCTCTCCTACGTTCGCAAATGAGTGCCAGTCGCCGCCATTATTTCCTGAACATCGACATCCTGAAGCTCTCTATAAAGACGTTGTCTTGCGTCAGTGGTCGTAGCCAAGGTGTGAAACACTCGCATTGAGCAAAATTCTAGAACATTTCAATAACGTCAACTGGCTCGCGCGATTAGCAGTTCTGCACGATTGTATACAGGTGGAACCTCTATAATCTGTCCTCATAATCCCTTAAGACTTCTTCCCCTTTCCCTTTTCCCTCGGGCAGAGTAGCAGGCTAGAATACAGTATGTGAGGCGGACTTCAATGTTATTTTTTGAATAAGACCTCTACAATCTACTCCACACTATATAGCTTCGAAATTGTCCACAGCAGTTTCCGACAGACCCTTTCGGTAACATTTCGGTAACAATAAAAGTTCAAGGTTAAATATTTAAAAAAATAATAATAAATTCAAACTAATCATGCAAATTAATTTCCAAGTCAGTCCGTACTCCTCTTCAGTACAAAAAACAACACCGGAAGAATGTGACAGTTTAACAATAAAAACGCGATATCAAGTGATTACGAAATGAACTACTGCAATTATTATTCTTTAATTAAGGATAGTTTACAATTCATTTGTAAACATATGACCATATCAGCGCAAAACACCAGTTCCGTGCATGAGGTATAATGCTGTACGTACGCACAAAAGTGCAACATGTACTTGAGCTTTAAGAATAACAAACACGGTGACTCATAGAGATAAAAAAAGCGTGTTTATGAAGCGAGCGAGTAGTGCGCTTCAATAAAATTCAGTAGCGTAAGCATGAGCATGAATTGACGGTGAAATATACGACACACACACACACACACACCAGCAAATAAATAATTGAACAAGGAGCATGGCTTACCTGGGTCACCTTTATTGCTGTCTTCAGTATTCGTTAAAGCAGTCACAACATAAGCGATGCTCACCACTCTAGCGTAAGCGAAGATCTTTTACCATATTCCATCGGCAATGCGGCTCCTTGCAGCGGCCGGTGCCACGCAGCGCGCCAAACATGTCGCTGCTCCACGGCGGCAATGCTTCCTTTCAGCGGCACGCACACCTTTAGGAGTCTTTTTGGTAACTGTACCACACGTCACGAGCGACGCAGAAACACAACACGCTTGGTAAGCGCACACCACGAAATCAGAGAGCGTTTAAATGTGGTTAAAGCGATCAAACAAAGCGCGACACGACCGTTACCAAAAGTCGGCACCGGCGATACTCTTCCCAGCATGCTTCTTGAGAGCTACATAACGCAGAGGAGATATGACTGCGCTCGCGTTTGGCTGTAGCTGAAGCGCGTTAGATTATGGGTTCCATCTACAGAGCGCAAATAAAAACAAAAATGAAGCTACAGTTCCCCCAAAGTGTCACATAACAGTATATCAAGATTCTAATGTTCTATAGTGTAAAGATGTTGCTGTTCGTTTGTATTTGTATATTTTCTCTCTTCTCATTTGGCCGGCCGCCATTGTGGCCTCATACCGTGAGTGCCCGTTCATCTCTCTACGAGACCTTACTGGAGCGGTGTTAGGGTTGGCGTCTGGCACCACGTACAGAAAGAACTTTCATCCGACCATCTTCACCGAAATGAAGCGTGACTTCTCCTGCGATGGTTGGTGTCCCGTACCACGTGCAGAAAGAGCTTTCTCTCACGCGAACTTGCTGGTCGAAATGAGGCGTGACTTCTCCTGCGATGGTTGGCGTCCAGAACCACGTGCAGAAAGAACTTTCTCTCACCCGACCTTCTTCCACCAGGCCTCGTCGAAATGAAGCGTGAATTCCTCATTCGCCATGACCATTTCGAGTGTCTGCCGGTCTGGCGGAAGCCCCGCAGTGTACAGGCCTCTTGTGTGTGTGTGTGTGTGTGTGTGTGTGTGTGTGTGTGTGTGTGTGTGTGTGTGTGTGTGTGTGTGTGTGTGCGTGTGTGTGTTGTGTGTGCGCGAGTAGAGAGACCCTTTCCTCGAACAAACTACAGGAGAACTCCCACGAACCCGCAACGCACAGAAGAGACGGACAGGCGTCTACAATTCCAGGAGGCGTGACGACCTCCTCCTTGCAGCAGACTCGGTATAACCAGAGGAGGAGGGGCTCTCTTTCTGTGCCGGTCACGTGACGTCGATGGAAGCAAGATCCCGCCCACGATTGTAGAGAGCCTATTTAAGGGGCTCCGAAATGTACTTTTGATCACTTCATTCTCTTCTCTTCATATTTCATCAACATTTTAATAAACCGTGCAAGTATCGCACTAGAATTCGTCTCGCCCTTGCTTGGTCGCCATGGTCTACCGGATGCCTGCAGCCCGCCGACAACGCCACGCTACCCAATAAGTAACGTCGGTCGAGCTTCGATAGGCAGGCGCCGCTGCAACTCGGCAGCAGTACGATACGCTACCCTAAAGTATGCAACAAACTGACTGGCAGCGATTGTGATACGGAACCCTGGAGACCCAAACTTGGACGACAACTACGAGATCGTAGCCTCTTCGTCCTGGTGACGACGTTCGGAAGGAAGGTGTCTGGATTCATGACTGCATATGGTGAGTGCATGTCTTTTCTTCACTGAGATATCACTTGGCTTTGCGTATTTTTCAGTGCAGTGATTTTTTCTTTAACCGTTGACGGAAGTTTTGAGTACGTCAAGGTTGTTATAGAGTGAAGAGCTAGCAGCACTAAGGGCAGCCATGAACTTTAAGGCACTTAAGAAGCCGGAGTTGTTGAGCTTGGCCAAAGAGTTGGGCCTCCCAATTGCCGAATCAGAGAGAAAGCCGGAGATCATACAGGCGATCGAAGCGATCGGGGCAGACGACGATGAACGGAAGGAATGCCTACAGAGCATTGCTGAGAAAGAGGAAGAGCGTAAGCACCTGGAGAAAGAGGAAAAAGAAGAGCGTAAGCGCCTTGAGAAAGAGGAAAAAGAAGGGCGTAAGCGCCTAGAGGAAAAAGAAGAGCGTAAGTGCCAAGAGAAAAAAGAAGAGTAGGAGCACGCCGCACGTGAGGCCAAAGAAGAACGCGACCTCGAAATGAAGCACCTAGAGATTGAGCTCCTGAAAGCTCAAAATACTGGAAGACATAGCGCAGAGGCACGCGAAAGCGAGCGCAGAATGACAGACTTGATGGCACCCTACGCAGTAGGAGGGGACATAGGTCTTTTTCTGGTACAGTTTGAGCGCACGTGTGAAAAGGCAAAATTCGCAAGAAACACGTGGCCGCAGCGCTTGCTTACGTTACTGCCACGTGAGGTAGCTGATATCATCGCCCGCATGGGGAAAGAAGAAGCAGAGGACTTCGATGAAGTCAAAGCGAATCTGCTTAAAAAGTGTAATTATCAGCGGAAGCATTCAGGAGAAAATTCAGGGAAGTCGAGAAGACCAAAACGAGTCGTACTCAGATTTTGCATACACCTTGGAGGTAAACCTGAAGGAATGGCTCAGAGAAAAGGGTGCGCTCGGCGCCACCGAAAAGACAATGCAGTGCGTTGCTTTAGAACAGTTCTACCGCCGGCTGGCAGTAAACATCAAGCATTGGGTTCAGGATAGGCCAGGCGTAGACACTATCATGAGAGCGGCCAATCTCGCTGGGGAATACGGAACCCGCCGTGCGTTCGAAGACAACGACGCTCCTAAGAAGGACGTGATTAAATACAGACCCGACAAGCCAGAGCGATGGTCAAAGCCGAATCAGTATAAATCAAAGGAAAGGTGACATTCGGTGAAAAGTAGTGACGAGAACAGCAAGGGAAGGGAGGAGTCACCCGAACACAGGGCAGAAAGGCAAAAGAAGAAGCTTTCGAGGCCAAGAAACCAATAGTTTGCTAGAACTGCCAGCAAACGGGGCATATCTCCGTGGGATGCAAAAATCCCAAACTAGTGTTGATGTCAGTAACTAGTAACGAGGAAAATCTGAAATTGCTAGAACCGTGCATTCGAGACCTCGTGGTAAACGGCAAACCGTGTAGAGTGCTTCGCGACTCGGCAGCCACAATGGACGTGGTGCATCCGTCGTACGTAGAGGAAGGCCAGTTCACGGGAGATTGTGCTTGGATAAGGCAAGCCGTGGAAAGCTCCAGTGTTTGTCTCCCTGTGGCCAAGATTCATATCGAATGACCTTTTGGATTGCTGGACATTGAAGCTGCCGTCTCGACACATCTCCCGAATCAATATCCATATTTGTTTTCTAACAAATCTGAGGATTTGCTGTGACGCAGGGAAATCGGGTTTAGTGAAGATATAGTGCAAGACTTAACTCGTTCCAAGGCAAGGGAGCTCGCGGCCAAGGCAGTGTATGAGTGTCCAGTGGTGGAGGAAACCGGTTTGACGGAGGATTCGTCAAGCAGCACCAAACAGGACAGCCCTATAGGGGATAATGCGGAAAGTACACCAGCTAATGAAGAGGTCAGGAAAGCAGCAGAGCCTGAAATGTCTCGCGAGGCAGAAGGCAGACAAAGGTTATTGAATTTAAGCCCTGCCACATTGATTGCTGAGCAGGAAAAAGATTTCACCCTGCGTAACCTAAGGCCGGACGCTAAAGAAGGTGTGGCCAAACAGAACGCGAAGTTCCTCAAGAGGGCAGGCGTCCTCTATAGAAAGTACACCAGTCGAAAGGGAGTGCAATTCGACCAACTCGTGGTGCCGCATCCCGATCGTGAGCAACTCCTGCACCTGGTTCACGGGGGCTTTTGGACAGGGCATCTGGGCATTCGTAAAACAAAGGACCGCTTATTGCAGGAATTTTACTGGCCCGGCTGCTTTCGAGAAGTAGAAGCATTTTTAAGAAGCTGCGACACATGTGAATGCATAGGCAAGCCCGGAGATAAGACTAAAGCGCCAATGAGACTTGTTCCCATTATCACGGAGCCATTTCGCAGGCTCATATAGACACAGTGGGACCACTTACTGCAACGCCGTCTGGCTATCGACATATTCTTACTGCACTATGCCCCGCAACGAAATTTCCCGAGGCAGTGCCTCTCAAAGAACTAAGCTCGGTGGAGATCGTCAACGCGCTTTTATCTATCTTCGCGCGAGTAGGGTTTCCCACAGAAATCCAGTCAGATCAAGGATCCGTCTTTACGAGCGCACTGACCTCGACGTTTCTGGAAAGGTGCGGTATTAAAATTATTCATAGCTCAGTGTACCACCCGCAGTCAAACGCGGTAGAGAAAGTCCACTCAGTCATGAAACGGCTTTTGCGAGCCCTTTGTTATGAGCCAAAGCCGATTGGGAGAGTTGCTTGCCTGCAGCAATGTTCGCGCTTCGAACTGCACCTCACGAATCAACAGGTTTTTCACCTTCACAGCTCGTTTACGGACGCTGGCTTCGCTCCCCTCTTCGCATTGTTCGAGAAGCCTGGGAAGGCCGGGCAGACGATCCTTCAGTAGTGGCATGCGTACTAGAGCTGTTGGACCGTCTACACGCTTCTCAGGAATTAGCAGGGCAGGAAATGCGTAAGGCACAAAGCAATGCTAAGCATTACTTTGACAGGACTGCTCGCACGCGACGCTTTGAAGTGGGGGAAAAGGTAATGATCCTGAAACCCTCTTTGAAAAACAAACTAGAGGTTCAATGGGAAGGACCGGTTGACATAATTCAGAAATTATCTGAAAGAAATTACGTAATCACGGTACCGGGAAAACGAAGGACACCACAAGTGTACCATAGCAATCTACTTAAACCCTACCGGTAGAGGGAAGCCATTGTGAACATGTCCCTTAACCAACCTGAGGAAATGACTGTAGACTTTCCAGAGTTAACAGCAGTGACGGAGGCAAAAGACATTCACGAGACCATTGACAAGTTAGTAGAACAGGCGGAGTTGAGTCCCAATCAAAGGGCCGAACTGAGGGAACTCGTGTTTGAATTTAAAGACGTATTTTCACACACACCGGGCAGGACCACTGCGATCATTCACGATATCGAGTTAACCCCGTCGGACCCAGTTCGTTCGAAAGCTTATCGGGTTTCGCCTCGTCAACGTGAAGTCATGACCGCTGAAATAAAGAAGATGTCAGAGCTAGGTGTAATAGAGCCAGGAGAGAGTGATTATACCTCGCCTCTTGGTTGAGGTCCCAGGAAAGGAGCCGCGACCATGTATCGACTACCGCAGGCTCAATTTAATCACGAAGGACCAGACTTATCCAATACCGCATATCGAGGAAAGGCTTGAGAGAATGAGCAGTGCTAATTTCATCTCTACGCTCGATTTAGTAAGAGGGTATTGGCAGGTTCCGTTGACCGAGAGGGCATTGCGGCATTTATTTCTCCGATGGGAACCTTTCGTCCGAAAGTCCAGAGCTTTGGATTGAAGAATGCGCCGGAGTGCTTCCCTAGCCTTATGGACCAGGTGCTACGAGGAATGGAGGACTTTGCACTTCCATATCTAGACGACATAGCAATCTTTTCTTCATCCTGGGCGGACCATATGCAGCACCTGCGAACCGTGCTGTGTCGTCTACGAGGGGCCAACTTAACTGTTAAGGCTCCTAAATTCCATTTAGGGCATGCAGAGGTAGCTTATCTAGGTCATGTATTAGGGCAAGGTCATCGTCGGCCTTCCGAGGTTAACTGACCGCAATAGACAACTTCCCGCAACCACGCACCAAGCGGGACATCAGATCATGGCTGTAGTCCATGTCTACGAAAAACGGTCGTCATTTGCGCTGGAGCTTGGCTCTTCAACAGTACAGCTTCGATATTCGCTACAAGAAGGGTAAGCTTAACGGCAATGCCGATGGTTCGAGTCGTTGCCCCTAGAGTAACGAAAGCCTCATGCTCACCCGGGTTTCCGCGGCATTTGTACGTTCGTTCATACGTTTTTCCGAACTGTAGCCGATTGTTAGCTGATTTTAATAATCACGTCTTAACGCTTTCAAGAAATGGCTGTTTTTAGTGTTCAGGGGGGAGGGACACGCGTAAGGATTGGGAAAGGTGTAGCGGCTTTCTTTCTTTTTTTTTTAAAGCTTGGTGTGTCTTGGAGGAGGGTGGCCTTGTGCTCGCTGCTTTGTGGTTGTGGGTCCAGCACTGTTCTGGGGTGATTGCTTGCCGACGTAGGAGACGAAAAGTTGCGAGACCTGCTTGCAAGACCGATTTCACCCGACCGGACCAGGAAGAAAAGTCACAAGAGCGGCCACGGGGACTGATGACAACTCCCAGGAATCTACCAGCTACGAACTAAGGGTTCGTCACCTCTAAGGGGAATTCTGCTACTGAAACGCCGATCCCTCGCACAGCGGCTGCTGGCCCCTACGCGTCGGGATCTTCCTCCCCCGCCGGAGATGCTGTTAGGGTTGGCGTCTGGCACCACGTACAGAAAGAACTTTCATCCGACCATCTTCATCGAAACGAGGCGTGACTTCTCCTGTGATGGTTGGCGTCCCGCACCACGTGCAGAAAGAACTTTCTCTCACGCGACCTTGTTTGTCGAAATGAGGCGTAAATTCTCCTGCGATGGTTGGCGTCCCGCACCACATGCAGAAAGAACTTTCTCTCGCCCTTCCTTCTTCCACCAGGCCTCGTCGAAATGAAGCGTGACTTCCTAATTCGCCATGACCATTTCGAGTGTCTGCCAGTCTGGCGGAAGCCCCCCAGTGTACAGGCCTCTTTTGTGTGTGTGTGTGTTTGTGTGTGTGTTTGTGTGTGTGTGTGCGAGTTAAGACACCCTTTCCTCGAACAAACTACAGGAGAACTTCCACGAACCCGCAACGCGCAGAAGAGACGGACAGGCATCTACAATTCCAGGAGGCGTGACGACCTCCTCCTTGCAGCAGGCTCGGTATAACCAGAAAAGGAGGGGCCCTCTTTCTGTGCCGGTCAGGTGACCGGCACAGAAAGGTCTATAGAGGGCAAAAGCCACGGTGATCCGAACGATGGGAGAACCAATTTAAAGAAACCGGGACTCCGTGGACGGAGACGTTCTTCCCTTCAAATGGTATTTCACTCTTATGCCGCTCAAGCCAATGGCTTGCAATATCTTGCTGTTGCTCTCTTGCCCATAGAGCTTTCTGTCTCATTTTATGCATGCACTGTAGATGCGTAAATCAGCTTGTCCTTAGCGGTGATGTAGAATTAAATCGTGGTCATAACACCAGTAATTCGGATAAAACTTCGTGCTCATCTGAGCCCGATAAAACCGATAATGACTCGAACAATATTTCCGGAATGCTGGCTGAACTATTGGCTGGGCAAAAACGGATGGCTCGTGACATCGCTGACATCAAGCTTTTCCAGCAAACTGTCAGCAAGCGTTTCGACGCTCTGGAATTCCATTTGGCCGCCCTAAAAAAAATTAAAAAAAATAAACGCTAGCGCTGATTCTACAGTCTCGTTTGATCATTCTGGTTCTCATGTATGCTCTTTATCTCAGGCCAATTCGGAACTAGTCAAAAAAAAATGATGACCTTGAAAATTGTTCCAGGCGGAACAATATAGTTTTGCATAGACCTTGATGAACATGATGCTGAAAACACTCACACGATTTTGTCTAGTGTACGTCAGTTTTTCACAGAGAAACTTCAAATTGAATGCCTGCCCAACGAATGCTGTCATAGAATTGGCAGCGAACGGGAAGGTAGATCCCGCCCAATCATGTTACGAGTATTAGATTTCAGGAATAAGACCGAAATAATGAAAATTGTCTCAAAGCTGAAAGGAATACAATTTTACATCGCTCAAGATTTCTCAGCTAATGTACGAGCCATTCGCAAAAAGCTATAGGCAGCAACCGCTTCTTTTCGTGACCATGGCTCTGTGGGGAGGTTGCGTTATGCCCAGGTTATTTTAAATGGTGTCCGCAACAGGGGGAGTGATACAGCTAACGCCCTACACTCTAAAAATTTTAACACCCTTAAGGGTGTAAATGACTTGTCCCATGGGTGACACCCTTTTTGGGTATATTGCTACACCCCAAGCAAAGAGTGCAAATTAACACCCCACAAAAGAAGGGGTGTTAATATGACGTCACCTCGCCTATGGGTGTAAAACAAACAACACCCTTTCTATATGGGGTGTAACACAGACACCACCCCTTCAATATGGGTGCAGCATGGACAACACCCTTCCAAAAGGGCGTTATCCCTGCAAGTATTTTAGCGTTCACTACAGCCATGTAGTTAATGGGCAGACTAGCTGTTGTGAATGCTGCCTAGCCTTAGCTATGGTACTACCTTGTTCCGTATGAGCCAGAATCTGTGAGGCGTCGTCATATTGCGCTTCTGGTCAGTCATGTGGTAGCATAACGTGCGACCCTTTCAGGCAAACAATTTAAGGTTTCGCCATTGCAGCAAGGCACACACGCCATGCTTTTCGTAATCTTCCTCTGCAGTGATAGTACACTGCCGGCAGGATGCAGAGCGCAATAACAATGCGCGCTGCACTAAGGACACAAGATCTCCCGCACCTTGGCGCACCAGTTCTTATAACCCCGTGGAAACAGCACACAGCCAAAAGCATAGTTACATGCATTTCAGAAATAATTAAAAACCTCCACTTTTCTTGGTCAAAAATTTTCGCAACACCAGCTCAACCAGGAGGGAAAGACACCACAGCTCGTTGTTGTAGCTCATATTGAATGCAATAGAGCGCAAGCAATGCATGGACTAGCGACGGTAACAAGTGCAGTACTACAGAAGCATACGTTTGCCTGTCAAGCAGTTTTTTGCCGTTTTAAGCACACATTTTATACCTCTATTCATCAAAGTTGTCATTTATCTCCACGGGATGCTTCTACTAGTACTTTGACACATACGACTTAAAGGTAGCACTGAGAGACAAAGAACAAAGTGCTTCCACGTCGAATAATGTTTCAGCATTTACGAACAAAACAGCATGTGTAGCTGTGCATGCTGTTCAATATATAAGCATGCACTATTTCCTGAAATATGTGTATGCTTCATTTACTGACAGTGACCTGCTTATACCCAATAACTTAGTTTATTTTTCACCATGTGCTTGCATTGAATATTCCACAGGCATTGTAAGTTAAGCTACCAGAATAACAATCAGCTAGTCTAAGGTTACCTAATTGAACAAAATCATTGTAAAATTTGTGACGAAATGTCAGAAGTATTTATTTCATTCAAGAGAAATGGTTACATAATAATGTTTGCACATTTTAAAAGTAAAAAGGAAGATGAGTAAAACCATACCAATACAAAGACATAAGCACCGAATAATGGCACAGGCTTGCTCAATTAAATTTTAAGCAGAACAGTTTTTTTTAAATAACCTCACTACGAACTATCACATGTTTTCATTCGAAAAGCACTGCATCTTATTATAAAGCACAAAAATAACCGGTCACATAAGTAAGAACAAGTCTGAGTGTGTCTTTAACAAAAGGATAAAAAGTTGGGCGAGTTGGTACAGTAACATGATCTTGGATTGTAGCGCGAAGTGACACGGACACAGACAGGATGAGCGCTAACTCTCAACTAAATTTTTATTGAAACGAACATATATATATATATATATATATATATAAATATATATATATATAGGTGACTGCAAAAAACCGCAGCACATATAAATGAATATTGAATACATAGTAGTAACATGAAGACGACAAACAAAAGCTATCAGCCATCAACTGCGTGGCAAATCTGAGTGCAAGCTATTCTCTTATCAAGTATACCTGTAGGCATTGCGACCAATGTGCTCCCAAGATGTATGAGGCATTAGTCATTGCAGAGTTGTAAGGACATGACAATCCTAGGATGATTATGTTCTTGAGGCTTTTTTCCCCACTTTCCATCTTTTGAAACATGTATACTTTAGTCATGAAAACAAAAATGCTACAACTGGCGTGTGATAAGTTTTGCATCTTATTTCCTAGCAGCTCATTGAAACGAGCCACGATGACAAATTTAAATGCTGTTACCTCATCAGACATTCAAATTTCTTAAACACAAACAAAACCAGATAGGCATTAGAGTGAGCATCACTTAAATACATTACACTGGTTTAAAGTTATTGCACCACTTTGTGCCAGGTAAAAACGTTACGAACATCAAAAATGTTAAGATTCTACGGCCAACCGTGAAAACTAAATAAAAAAATCATTAAGCTTTCTTAAACGGGTACAGGAGCTTTACAACTGGCCGTCTTGGTGATGGACACGCAGATAGATGAGCAGCCATTCCACTGAGACGAGAATGTTGAGGGCTTTGCATGGAAGTCTGTGAGACACTGCAGAGTAGTTCTTGGTCCACATGAAGGAGGTTGCTTGCATACACGTCTGGGCCACCATACTGAATGCATGGTGTTACCGGAACCTTTTCCCCCTGCATTGTGGTAAAAAAGCATGGTTACGTTTATACGATATTTATTATGCAAAAAAAGAGGTGAGGCATGCAGACAGGACACGAGAGTAGAGAAGTGAACACGAACGCGAAAAACATGAAAAATTTCATTAAATTGTTTTATTAGATAAAATTTTTATACTATGTGTCATTCATTATGAGGGTTCACAACCGCAACACATTTATCATATAAGCAGGTAGAATTATCAGCTTGGTCAGTTTGTACAAGCTCGTTTGAGGCAAGAAATCGAGTTTCACAAACACAACCTCAACATTCTTGATTTAAAAAGGAACACCTCACATGACATGCAGTCCTTGAGTGGGAATTGCACAGTTCAAGAAAAACAAATTAAAACTCACAGACCGATCCTGAAAAAGGAATAAGCACCTGCTACTGCAAAAAGCGAATTAATTGATAGGTTTTAGTAGCACAAGGGCATCTTTGGCCAATGAGCGCCAAGTCTATATGCAAAGGACAAACTTAGTGCATCTTTACAAAGCAAATATATAAAGATGACTAATGCCTCTCTGCACTACAGTTGCTTTGCTCTAGCTTGAGTCATTTTAATGCATGCACACGTACATACACATGCTAAACCCAAGTGTAACAGCTGCAGAATTAAAATTGGGCAGCAACAAAGTCGCAACCTTTAACCATTGATTCCAAGCTGTACTAGTGACTGGAGGTAGCACCAATATCGCCAATGACGAGTTGCACTCTTTCTGCCCGATGTTATGCTGCTCTTATTGTCAAAGATGAGTTACAGTCGGCATTGAGGGAAAGCTGCCCTCAAGAGCAGCTCTTATTTTTGTGTTATTTCTAACCAGAGGCCAATGAAGTAATATATTTTTAGAATGAGAATGACACCAAAAAATTGAGTACGTAAAAAATTTGGTACATATTTCCGGAATTAACTTGGGGGTTAACGGCTAAAGCGGCAATCCAGACACTAGAACAAGTTTTGACGTCTGCTACCAGTGAATGCTAGAAAATATGTTGGCATTCTGTAGTTTTGTCCAACAATGCAAAAGGGATTCTTAATAACTGAGGAAATAAATGGAAAAGTATTATGAAGTATATTTCGTGAATGTAATGCAGAATCACTCAACTTCTGTTACTATATGATCTCCACTTGATTAACCTGCACTTTCTGAACTAGTTCAGGAGGCGCTGCATTTCACTAGTCATTCCACCAGTTCAACGTGGCAGCAACTGCACGTTGTGATTTGTTTTACTTAGTGCAGGCTTTGTACAGGGCAAGTTCACAGCATTCCCTGCACTTAGCCGAAAGGTAGTGCATGTTTACGCAGCAGGTGTGGTGCCGCTTCTGCACGAGTAGGCGCAGAAATCAAAGTTTCATACAATTACTAGAGGGAACTCTGACGTTAGTGTCCACAGGAGATCAAACAAGAACGGCTGTACCAGCATGGAAATTACGGGAAGTACATGGATTTGCCTAAACTTCGTCTGTTTGGCTTCAAACGGTTTTGTGACTTTGTAAACAAGTCATTTTCAACAATATACTGTGTAATAAATAAATAAACATTAAAATCGTCCGACGACAGGATTCAAACACAGGAACTCTAGAACAGAAGTCTGATATTGAAACCATTAAGCCACGGAGGCATGTAACGACAAGCGAGTGCAACGCCCTGATGAATTTATCGCGGGCATACCAGTGCCTTGAGACGCTTGGCGCCCTTCGATATGGCTACCTGGACAAGCTCAATCGTTGCAATTAATAGCAATTGTGCGTGTTGGCGCCGTCTTCTGCACTTCGAAGAGTATAGACTGCGCTGAAATTTACGACAATAAGATTTATATAGCGTATAATATACGAAGCCACAAGAACGTCTGAATTCACAAGCACGAATATCAGACAAATCTATGTGCTTCCCATCATTCCCATGGTGGTGCGACTGCAGCGCCACAGTTCCCTCTAGTAATTACTGTAAGAAACTCTATGGCAGAAATAACCGAAGTGCCTCGCATCTTGTTCTGGAGTAATAAACTAAGTTTTGCTGGTCCCATAAGTCTTACTGGTCATTAATTCCAAGTTTTAGTGCAGTCACATGTCTAGTAGGCAATTGTGGTATTTTGCATAAACATTGCAAAGCCAACTGTGATGAATGTTCACTCTGGTAAATTGTTTATGATCGAGTAGCATAGACTACTGAAGCAATCTCTGGAAGGCAAGTGAAGTAATTTTCTTATTAGCAGCCTTTAAACAGCATTCGAGCATATGACACATGCACCTCAGATATGCAGATAATATTTCCTTGACTCAGCAAGAAGCGATGCTTCATGTTCCACGAGGCTACCTTTATCAAAGCAGTATTGGTGCTCTCTAAAAACAATGCCAATGCAGATGATCCAAATATTTTTCAGGGGGCAACAGTTATGCATGAAATCATGCTAGATTAGTTTTTTTAAACACATGCTCAGACCATGTTAGAAGTGCTTCTTAAAATCCTCCTATTTAGTAGACTAGTCATATATCTGTACACAAAGGCTACTAATTAGATCCCATGCTATATCATCTTAACAAAAACTTCATTTAGTAATACACATGCTATGATAAGATTTGAGACCACACTGAGATGCTGAGCAAGGTTAATTCATTATTTTTAAAATGAAGCTCCTGTTCTTCCAAACGAGAAGAAAGGATACCGAGGGTCAAAATTTTTCTGAATCACAGCTGGAAGATGCCAGGGAAGGCACGTGGAAACTTATTTGTAATTTTCTATTTAAATGTAGAAATGATAAAGGGAAATGAAAATAGTAAAAAAACCAACCAGGCATGGGGGGAGAACGAACCTACAGCCTTCGCATTAGGCATGCGATGCACTAACCACTGTGCCACCGAGCAGCATTCAACCGTCCACAATGGCCCCTCAGATTGTCGACGCTCGAACACGGCCGTAGTACCACAGTGGTTAGTATATCACATGCGTAATGTGAAGGTTATGGGTCCGTTCCCCACCCACAGGTGGATATCTTTTAATTCACTTTCACTTACCTAGAATTTATCATTTCTATACTTCACATAAAAAAACCTAAAACATGTTCCTGTATGCTTTCCTTGGCCTCATTATCTGCTGGCTTTTTCCAGTTCTGTTACTTCCAACACTTATACATATTCTAATCTGGTAAGTAAACAGTTCTGCATGATGCTTGAATGCAATATAAAACATTATTGCATGGCCGTGTTATGTAGAATGCCTTACATTGCCCAGGCAAGGTGTATCTATGTCAATCTGAAAAAAAAAAACAATTCCCACTCTACGCAGAAATGCTGTGTACTGCTGTGTGCAACAGGGTTTAACGAAAACAACTTGTTCAGAAATAAAGCCACCAAACAACGAGAAAATATGAAAACTAGATAAAAATTTGTGCAGTTGCATGTTAAAAATTTAGCACAGCAACAGATGAAGACATAATGAAGCAACCGCGAGGATGGTTTATTCTGGACACACGAGGCAATATACTTGAAAGATGCATATGAGCTTACACGTGGAGAAATATTGTTTATGTAGCAGCTAAACTACGAACAGGCCTAGAACACACTGATACAAGGTGTCGAGCATGTAAATCTTATCATGCCCTTAAGTCAAAGAAACATGGCTGTTTCTCATGATTCGCTACACATGGCTGGCTCACACAACTTAGCCACTTCTATATATGCCTTGTAATTACCAGGTGGTCTGTATGACATGTGCAAGCTTTAAATATGTACAAGTGCCACGTAGCTGGACAGCACCAAGGTAATGTCGTTTGCCATCGTTTTGAGGAAGTGAAACCAATTCTTGCATTTTTCCTAATTAGGTAATTAGTTAATAACGATTACTTAACTGCTCAAATATTATATTCAAAGCAAAAGTGTCAGTGCGAAAATTGTAGAGCATCCTGAAAAATTCCCAATCCAGCTTTCTACTGCTCAATAGGTACAACAAATTTTTCTTTCAAGCTTGAAAGAAGCCAGTGAACACATGCAAGAAGTGCCGTGCAGCTAACCGCTCGTGCACCTGAACACCATTTGGCTCCTCCTTTCATGCTTGAAAAAAAACTTTTTGAAAATTATATTTTAGAAATTGATTAATTATTATTGACTATGTTTTAGGCAAAATGCATGAAACAGTGTGACTGCCACCTCCATTTTCGGCGACATGAATTGACTCCATTTTCATGTCCAAATCCAGCTATACATGGTGCGTGTGTTGAGCTGGTTCTGTAATTTAGGCTGGTTTTCACTAATTGAAGCTTCGCACTTTAATAATAGAGTCAGGTTAAAAAGAAATTGGTACATAAACAGTCGCTGTAAGTACTCCATACTCCTTTAACTTAATGCAAAGTGCTTGTGAGGCAAGAAGTTGGTAGTTCTAAGCAGTATTTCTCATTTTGACCTGGTGTTATAGCCCACTTACTATGATGCCATGCTGCTTAGTCATGCTGGACCCAGCTTCAATCTAGGCCATGGCAGCTGCCCTCCAATGAGGGTAAAATGCAATAACGCTTATGCACTTAGATTCAGGTGTACATTAAAGAAGGCAAGGTTCCCAAAACTTCAGGTTGTGACTTTGGAATGTAAAAGCCCATAATTTAATTTTAAAATCTAAAGGGGCTTTATTAGGAGCAGGGCATCATTTTGAGCTTTTACTGCACTGCCATGTCACCAAGAAGCTCCAAGTAAATAAAAACAATTTCTTAGACAATGTACATATCTTGCAAACATTTACACTTCTTTGCATGCACCTCTGTTGCTGTTATATTTAGATCCGTATGCCAAGGCGGGTTATGATGTTAGAACATGTTTCAAACTTGTTTTTTTTTACCGCTTTAAAGTTGTTGGTTACTTTGCATCTCATTGTGTGTCGAACGCACATTTCAGTACATCAATTTCTTCAGAAAGTGCACTCCTCTTTATTTATTTGTGCATGCAAAAAGGGTTCAAAAGAACTGCTTTCTGAAGGTCTGTATAACAATAAAACAATTCTATGTAGGCTGCACAAAGAGAAAGGATTGGTTTGTAAATATGTTATTTAGTTCTTAAAAAAATAGGCAGCTGTCAGTATTCTGTTCCAAAGTAAAAATTGCCCCTACCTGGCTCTGCTTCAGTTTCCGATGTTGATGGTCCATTCGGGGGCACTCAACTGATAGGCTGCACTTTGGCGATGTGGGTGTGCTGTCACCAGGCCCAAGGTCGATCGACATCCTCACCAAAAGTCGAGTACAAACGCTATAAAAAAATCTCATCATTTTGCTATCAGTTTTGTCATCTTGCGTGTTTCACACACGGTCGTCAGTGGAATATTTCGTCACTTGGATACTGAAAGAAATTCAAGCATTTTCTGGCAGCCAAGGTGATGATGATGATGTGTGGTGTTTTATGGCGCAAGGGCCAGGTTTGGCCAAAGAGCGCCATGACAAGTGGTAATGTTGACGATGTATTATTGAAGATACTTCGCTGTAAACTGGACTAAAAATTGTCGCTGTAAAGTGCGTAAAATCTACGTGCTATAAGATTATGGCGATGACTAATGACGAATACTATGAACGTTAAAATCCATCGATGAAGAATGATGCAAAATAGAAAATATATAGGATGGTAAAATTACTTGCAGCACTGCTGCCTCGCCAGAGCCCTTGAAACACAAGGGCCTAGAGGCATGTGCTATGCGAAAGAGCTATCACAGCGGCATCCTCTGAAGTGAGGACGGCAGCCAAGTTGAATACACAGTAAATGGAGAACATTAACGAGCAAATGCAGTTGTCACATTAGATTGATCAAGTACTGCAGTAATGGAAAATAAATCAGTGATACTCTGTCTGTTGGCTTTGAATGCAAGAAACGTAAAAACAGGAACTTGCAGTCACGCCACTTTGAATTTCCCGCGTTTGCTACACCTCACAAGTTTGGCATCGTCCGGTACTCGGGGATAGTAACCGCTTAAAATCAAGATGAACGAGCGTCGGCATAAATTAACAGGATACTTAACCGGGCAATATTGGCGCATAAAACAACTCACGTAGCGAAGCTACTGTCAATTACCCGATGACGCATCTGCGGGCGGTGCGGTTTGGGCGAATTCAAAAAGGAATGAGAGTTTCACTTGTTTCACGCCTACTAAGCTAAGACAGAATTTGAGTTTCTTACTAAACTATACTGGATATTTACGCTCCGAATAAAACGCTGGAAATTTTGTTACGTCACATTGCATACGTATGAAAGTGAGGAAATTGCTTTTATTGTATTCTGCCCAGACGGCATGCAGCTGCTACCACTCTCATGCAACAAAAGCATGAAAGTGGTACTCGTGACACCGAAAACAAACATATACAGCGCCAACGTTACGCCCCTTGGAGTTGGAACTAAGCACGATCAAGCCAGTAAGTTTTCTAGCTTTCATAACGCCATGAACACGACCAAACATCGAGCGAAACAACTCTCTGTTCTCGAAATTTATTACCGCTTCCATTTACATACCTATTGCTGCCACAAGCAAAAGTCAATGGACTAGCTGTCTAGAAGCCTCAGATTAGACTGACAGCAACATATTACGGTAACGTAAAACAATTTCCACGCTAACTTAGGAGCCGCGGTGTGCTCTAAGTGCCAAAGTTCTCGTTTGCCGCTCGAAATTCACACCATGATGACGGGCACTGCATCTTTCACATGAAATATTGCACGCTTTGCTCCGGAGCTCAATAGGAGGGCGAAACGTATTTGCACGTACCTGAAATCCGCATACCGGAAACCCGTCGACGCTTCCGAGAACGGGGCGCACAGCCATACACCCGTACGGCGGCTTGACTTGGACGTGAGGCACTTCTATCAAACATTTCACATGCGACATGTTTCACACCGATTGCGCGAACACCAGAAAATGACGCAGGCCGTATTGCGACGCCGAGCAGACGTGCATCCACCGATGAGCTGTGTGCGCGGATTGCAGAGAACAAAACCATACAAAACGTTAGGCGCAAGAAGATGGCGGCTCTCGTTGCGGAGACGAAGCGGACCAAGCGGACGAAGCAATGACGCGCGAATGAATGTTGCCAACTGTTGGCTCCGCGTTAAGGCTAAACCCCATTAGCGCGATTTTGTGCGCGACAGCGACGAGCGACGGGTTCGCGCGACGGATCGGGCCGTCGCTTGAACAGATCGCTCGGTCTTGTCGCGCGATCGCTCGGTTTTGCAAATCTAGAATTCGTCGCTCATCGCCCGGAAGTGCTATGAGCGACTAGCCAATAGCGCAAAGCCGGAACTGGATGTACATAACTCCAGTACTTCCGATTGTCGCACGGAACGAGCAAACGATTGAATTTTGATACGTGCAAGGATAAGAACCTACTGCAAGACTTTCAGGAATAGTTATGCTGCTTTTTACAGTAAAATACATCAACTTAAGTTAATAAAGCACGCGTCACGCTAGTTTCGGCGCCTATATTGCTGCCCTCATACCGGCAACACTGGGGAGACGTCGCTCGAAGTCATCGCTCGCATGGGGTGCAACTTGTAGGCGACGAGCGAACGCGACAGCCATCTCCATCGCGTCGCTTGTCGCTGTCGCGTGCAAGATCGCTTGCATGGGGTTTATACTTTATGCCGGCGGGGGTGGCTTTAGTGGCGTGTGTTGCAGCTGTCTAATTTTGTATTTCTTTTCCCCAAACAGTATAGCTAAGATCAGTTATTTGTTTGAATTTTTAACTGTGTCGTTTGGTATTATCTTTGTCTTTTTATGCTATTAAGCGGCCAATTATGACCTCCCAGGTTCGCGCGCGCTAGCTTCGCGCGCAAATCTTAGAGGCCATAAGACAACTCGTTAGGGAATGCCGTTCTTGTCGTTAACGTTTCATCATCGTTTCTTCAAGTGAGATAGGTAGTGTCCCTTTTCCCGGTGTTGGGAGGGGGCGATCAAGACGGCATCGCTCCGCGGGGGGCGGGGGAGTGGGTTGGTGTTGGTTCTTATCGCGAAATTCGCGAACCCTGCGTTTTTTTTTATAACGTAAGCATTTCTATAGTTATCCAACAAGAAAAACCATCCGTCCGTCAATCCGTACCGCACGATATGTTTCAAAATAGAACCCGCAGCAGCGAGTGAATTCACCTTCGTGCTAGCTCTCGCTTCAACGCGACGGAAGCGGCGAGAACACTGCGCTCACGAAGCGCTCAGCTCATGCCGCACTATGCGCTTTTCGCAGACCACTTTCAAGATAGGTGTACGCGCGTCTGTTTTCAAAGCGAAGTAAACGGTGAGAACACAGCGCGTGAAGTTTTCAGCAGTGGGCACACTCTGTCCACAATGCAGTTCGCTTTCAAGATACGGTTCGCGCGGCCGTGCCACAAGCAGCCGCCGCCGTAGAACGGTTGATAATGGTTCGACGCGGATGAGGAGGGCTAAAGAGCGATAACAGCTCAAAACGAACGGAACGTCGCCAGCGCGCCTGGCCCCGCCACCTGCAGTACTTTGCTTGCGCCGTCGACCAGAGCAGCTCGTGTCGCCGCAGCGCTGTCGCTTATACTTGTAGGATCAAGTCTCATAACATTGATAACGACATGGACTGCGTGTAGATGAGGAAGAGTCACAATGCTTACGCACACTTAGACAAATCCGAGAGGAGTTCCTGTGTGATTTTTTTTACCGGAAATGTGCAGTCAGCGGTGGGACCCAGAGTTGACAATGCCTGTAAGAGGGGTGCCAAGCTTCTTTTTCTTTTGTGAGAGTCTTGCCCAGTTCCCAATGATCTGCTCAAGCTAAGACTTTCTGATGGCTGTATGTGCTTTTTTTTATTGTCGCATGCCCTCGAACCGCCACGAATCCTACAGTGTAATGACATTAGAGCAGTATTCACGTCCAAAGGAAAATGCAGCCGGTAACTGGGCTGCCTAAGGCTTGCGGCCCGGCGGCAGCTGCCCTCCCGTCCCCCGTTTCCGTTGACAAGTTAGGGGGAATATCAGCTATCCCCGTTCGCTCTCTAATCCATATCGCTGTCTTCCAGTCTATTATCGTCATGCCTAATAATTTTCCTTCCATCGCGCGTTGCGCGGTCCTAAACGTCTTCCCAAGCTTCTTTGGTAACTTCCAAGTTTCGGCCCCATACGTTAGTAGCGGTAGAAAGAAATGGTTAGCAGTAAGCTCCCTGGTCATGATTTAGTAATGCCTGCCGTAAGCTCTCCAGCTAATTTTTTATTTTTGTTAATTTCCTTGATCAGATGCCCCTGCGAGTAATTAACCTCAATAAACGTATTTCTGCGCAGGTTCTAGAGGCTGACTGCCGACCATGACATTCGTTCTCTCGCCAGGCTGCGGAACATTACTTTTCTCTTCTGCATACTAACTCTCAATCAGACTCTTACACTTTCTTCGACAAGGTCGTCAAACGTTTGTTGCAAATAGTCTGCAGCGTTGCTGAGTATGCCAATGTCATCTACAAACCGTAAGTTGGTGAGCTATTTACCGTTAGCCCTCACTCCTAACCATTCCCAGTCTAACTGGTTGCACACCTTTAAGTATTCAGTGATAGCATTGTAAATATTTCGCCATTGATCATATGAAGCCTTTTGCAGATATCTGGCTATGCAAAGTCTGCGCATTAGTGTCATCCGTTCGATATCAACATTCGTGGGAAACTTCATTTTTGACCACTGTTCGGAGCCAGTGGGCTGCTGCCTAGATGCCCCGATCTAATCATTCCAGCTACCTGATTCAAGCGCAGGTAGCGCGCGTTTCATGTATAGCCAATATCAACGCCTTAACGGGCAATGTTCATTTATCATATACTGTAAGCTTGTTCACTTACTCCCTTATGATTAGGGTGTAAATTAGAAAGACTGGGGTGTTCCAAGGGTGTTTTCTTGTTGAACACCCTTTTCCGTTAAAAAAGGGTGTTTCAAGGGTGTTTACAAGGGTGAAAAGACGAATACACCCGCATTACACCCATAAGGGTGTGAAAATTTTAAGAGTGTAGTTGATGACTCAGGTCTCGCTGCAAACACCCTAATGAATAATTCCAGTCTTTCTGAAGGCTTGCCAAACACTCCCCCGGCTACGTCGTCTACACATTGATATATCGGAGACTCTTACATGCTTACTTTCTTGAATTTGCATGCAAGAAGTCCAGTCGATACGTTCCCGCGGTTTCTTTCCCTGGTAACCTCCTATTCCCCTCATTTCATTGGTGTCACTGAAACCTGGTCTCACGATCACATATATGACTCTGAAATCACTTCACACGGCTATATAGCTGTCCGATCAGACCGCAAAACTGGCAACGGAGGTGGAGTCGTCATTTTTTTTTTAATCTGACTTCAAGTTTTCAGTTGTCTATCTTCCAGCAGATCTGGAGTCTGTTTAGTGTAACTTGTACTTAGGCGAAAAAACAATCATAGGGCGCTATAACGTAAAACTATTCCAAACTTTTCTATTCCAATTCTGTAATCAACCCTCCGCGATTGGTCAAAAACTTTTTTGGGCCACCCCCCCTTCACCTGTATGTCACGCGACGTCACGAAAACCGCGATAGCTCCCCATCTGATATGACGTGTACACACTGATTATGCATGATTTGACCCAAAAAAGAAAAATAGTTATTTATGATTCAACGCCTTTTCGCCATTAGCCCCCGGCTATCGGTCAAAAGTTGTCGAGCTGCAACCACTTCACCTGCCTGTTACGCGACGTCACAAAACCGTAAAAACGCAGCTCGTCAAAGAGACGTGTGCGCATTAAAGATGCATTAATATGCCGAACAAAACTGAATTTTCTTCTGAATAGCCTCAGGCTGCCCCGTTCCGAAAGGAATAAAAGATGGCTGCCAACGATCGTTCAGGCGCTGGCTACTCGCACATGCCGGAGAGCATGGGTGGACGTCTAACGTTTTCTAGCACTTTCGGCACGTTTACCACCTCCTTGTGCCAACTCTTCTTTGCTGAGGATCCGTTTTAGCGTCATTCTTAAGCTTCCGTTGCATGCCACCGCGATTTTCGACCAGCCACCGTAAGCTATGTAAGGGAAAGCGGACCAATAGCAGACGCCGGCATTACTTTCTCCATCCGGTTATCGACTTTCAGTGCAGTGGCTCGGCCCTATTGAATCCCTCTCCACTTGAACGTGCTCCTCGCCTCTTGTCAGCCAATTAGATAAGACAACCCGCTCAGTGCAGGCAATGTTATTAGTCTTTCAAGCAAACAAAAATGACCTCTTATGAACGAGGAAAGCATTTGATTGGTCTGTCCAGACAACCCTGCGGGTGACCGCCCGGTACTTACGTCGGTGGTTATGCAAATGTGACGTCAGGTGATCGGAATAAAAACATATTGAAATAGTTTTACGTTATAGGGCCCATAGTCTCAGTTTTCTACCATCCACCGGCCTCCTCACCCGATAACGTTTCTGTTCTCGCTGATTATATACACGTGTACATTTTCCATTCATCTAGTTTAATTCTAATGAGAGACTTTAATACACCAGATATTTACTGGCCCTCACCATCGCATCGCAGTTCTTTAGGTAGCCAAGAAATTAGCGTTTCTTTATCTTTTGGGCTTATAGGAGTAGTTGATGGCGCAAGAAGAGAGAACGCACTTCTTGACCTCGTGTTTATTAGTTCAAACCTTGTTGATACGCTGCCCGATAGCGAAATTACTGACGGAATTTTAGAACACTAGGCATTGTTTATATCGCTAAACTGCACAATCTGTAAACCGCGTGTCGAAAACAGTTTTCAACTTTAATTGCTCTTACGACACTTCTATTCATGAAGTTTTATCAAAAGTCTTCGAATCATTTTGCACACTCAGTAACGATTGTGACGTGAATACACTAGCGCACCAAATTTGAAAACATCACAAAGCTGTGTATTCAACGCTTTGCTCCGTTAAAAAGTAAAAAAAAAAAAAAAAAAAAAAACTTGTGCCATCCCTTGGATGAAAAGATAAATTTGGCAATTATCTCGCCGGGTTAGAAGACTGAGACGTTCAAAACGCCGTTTCACCCTGATGCCATTGCTAGATTCACATCTGCCAAAGAGGAACTAAATTTGAAAATAATTATGGTCAAAGACTTTTTCTTTGATGTCGAGCTGCCAGGATTTCTAAGAAATAATCCTCGGAAGTTCTGGCGTTTTGTCATGCCTTCTACTGATTCTTCATCTTCACGTACTATCAATGATGAAAATGTAAATTATCCTGCCCGCATCTCCAATGCATTCAATGAATATTTCCAGTCTGTGTACGCAAACGATTCTCATGTCTGCTTTTGAAAAGGATTCAGATTTTTTATTTCCAACATTACAGTCAATGGTGTCCTTAATTTGATTTTAAATTCAGAACAAATAAAATCTAGTGGATATTATGGTATTCCCAACTCGTTTTTACTTCTGTATTCACAATGTACCTCACGCTATCTTGAAATGATATTCAATAAGTCTTTACAAAAAGGAATCGTTCCTTCATCGTGGAAACTTGGAAGAGTAATACCCTTGTATAAAGAAGGTAACACGACAGACGTAACAAATTACAGACCAATTTCTTTAACTTCCCACTCGTCCAAAATACTGGAACATAGTATTTACAAACACATAATAGATTTTGTTCAGTGGAACAACATTCTAAGTAATGTTCAGCATGGCTTTAGACGTGGTTTCAGTACCATCACACAGTTAACCGACTGTACCCAGGACATTGCTTATCAATTATATCTCGGTAAACAGATTAAGGCTATCTTCATTGATTCTTAAAAAGCTTTGAATTCATTACTTCATTCTCACCTCTTGTAAAAATTAAATGCAGTACTAAAGAATTCCTGTCTGGTCGATTGGATTGCTAGTTTCCTTTCTAACCGGTCCCAATACGTCGACTTCAGTTCTGCAAGATCATCAATTCTTGAAGTAGGCTCTGAGGTTCCTTAAAGACCAGTCCTGGGTCCTTTATTGTTTTTAATTTATGTCAATGATTTCTGAAAAAATGTTTTTTTTTTCAGCATTCCTTTTTACGCTAACGATTGCTTCTTATACGACGTGATTGACTCTGCGACTATAGTTGTAAGCGATTGAACGATTCCTTTGTCTCTTTCGGTGCTTGGTGTGAAAATGGAAAATTAACAATAATTTCTAAAAGAACGGTTGTTGTGTCCTTCACGAAAAGAGCGGCACGTGTAATTGCGACATATTCCTTGAATGGGTCATCTTTAACCAGAGTTCGGCAATATAAATACATTTACTCACAATCTCTCATGGACTATACACATTCACGACACATGTTCAAGGGGCCTAAAACAACTTGGATAGCTACGTCGTACTATGCAGAAGGCTCCGAAAGACACAAAACCCTTAATGTATAGAGCTCTTATTCACCCCGTTATCGATTATGCCACCCCAGTGTGGTCACCCCATAACCAAAATAACATAATCAAACTAGAAACAGTTCAGAAAAAAGCCGTTCGTTTCATTTTTCACCGGTATGATTGCTATTTTTCACCCTCGTCTGCCATCCCTACGCTGCAACTAACATTGCTTTCAGTAGGCCGTGATGCGGAATGATAAAAATTTTTCCACAACATAATTAACACGTCATATCATACTTCAAACACTGCTTGTATATCTTCCAGCAAGCATTGCACGCATAACTTCCACAAGCTTAATCTTAACCCTTTCGATGCCCGTAAAGTAATGTTAAGTACAGCTTCTTTTCCCGCACTATAGAAGTATGCAATTCTTTGCCTGGCTTCCTTCGTTTACTCCAGATGAGCGAATTCGAAAGTGCTCTCTATGAATACGAGTATATGTAACTGCTTAAATTAGGTTTGATTTATGCTTTATGTGTATGCATTTCACTGTTTCGCTGCTTTTAGAATCGAAGAAAACAATTTTCCAGTTCTTTGACTGTCGTAGAAATGCAGTTGCAAATGTTGCAAGAGTCATTGTTGATTTCACTTTATTTTTTGTTCACCGCTGTATTAACCCACTCCTGCAATAGCTCTCCTATGGGGCTGCAGTATGTACAAATAAAATAAATAAAGTGCGAGGCCGTATACATAGCATGACCACTTCCGTGTTGCACTAACCTTGTATTGCAGCTCTGGAATATGAGGTATATATCCGGTGTTGAACCGGGCCGAAATTGAAAAGCATTGACCGGAAAAATCATAACGGAGAAGGCGATTTCTCCGGCCATTCAAAACAGGGCCAACAGTTTTATTCAGCTGTTATATTTCTCTAAATACAGCAACTTTCTTTTTCTAGTCTTCTGCGCCACTTATCTCGTCATAACACGCCGAATTTCTGTCAATTCAGGACACGCCGTGTGACGCAACATGAGCGTTGCTTCAAATAATTGCCCCTCTGATTTGGGAGAGCCTTACTGCATCACGGAAGTCAGCAAAAAAATTGCGACAGAACCTATTTCACGCTGACTGTTGACGGTAATGTGTTAGCATTGAATCAATATAGCGACACAGCGTATTTCCACTGTCGAAATGAGTTATGTATGAGGCGGCGTCTGCAGCAGCTGGACTCTTCTGTCACGCTTACCTAAGGAGACTCGCCGCCATCTGGTACCGCCGCCACGAAGCCTGCATGGCGTGGCGGTGCATGCGAACGTTGAGAAACGCGTCGTGCGGGAACAGGGCTCTTCTATCGCACTTCTTTTAGGGCATAGTGCACCACATAGTGGCACTGTCGAGAAGCGTGGCGCGCCACTGCCTGAAACTCTGACAATTGTTCCCTCGCTTGCCGCAAACTCTGTGGCACATACTCAGTGACTCAAGTTGGCGGAAGGTCCATTGAAGAGCGGCACATACCCAGTGCATTCGTGGCGTAGCTCGCGAAGGAGCTGGCGTGAAAGGTCTTTAAAAAGGGGCACATACCTAGTGCGTTGTCGGGGCAGCCTGTTACTGCGTCGAGTTGCTGACCTTGAGGAACCCTGGTGTTCGATTCCGCTCGGATAAACTTAAGGGATCTTTTTAGCAATATTAGAGCGGCACATTCCCAGCGGCGCATACCTAGTGCCCAAGTTGGTTGGCGTCAAAGTCTTCAGCACAGGCCGAGTGGCACATACCTAGTGCTCCAAGTCGGCATCAAAGAGTTTCTGCGAGCAGCGGTACCTACACAGTTCCACATCTTACAGGGACCTATGTCGGCGTGAAAGAGGTTCGTTGAAGAGCGGCACGCATGTACCCAAGTTGGTCTGAAAGTTGGTTCCGAATCCTCTTACTTCAGCACAGTAGCCCGATGCGCCACCCATTCGACCACGGACAACCCAGTGACCCAGGTAGGTGTTAGATAGATAGATAGATAGATAGATAGATAGATAGATAGATAGATAGATAGATAGATAGATAGATAAAGAGATAGATAGATAGATAGATAGATAGATAGATAGATAGATAGATAGATAGATAGATAGATAGATAGATAGATAGATAGATAGATAGATAGATAGATAGATAGATAGATAGATAGATAGATAGCCCCCGGAAAGTGCGCGAAGCACGCCAAGGCGTGATTGGAATACGCTACTCAATCATATTGTACGAGCAAAGAGCCGCGATAAGTTGTACACTATGCTGATTGAATTGTTGTAGCAACTGACATATGTAGTTCATACATTCTGTTTTCCGTGGGCATGACTGCATGGGCTGAACGCACGTATACGTGCATTTTAGAGTTATGACCTGTATGCTTCTACCTAACAAGTAATTCACGTATTGTTGTGTTTCTATGGATATGAGAGGGTTCTATGATCATTTTCTGTATGCTTGTAATCACCCACTCCTACCTTGGTCCTGAATAGGACTGATAGTATGTTCAATAAAGAAAATGCTCAAGCATTAAAAATGCCTTATTCCGACAGAGCACTTTGGGAATCTTTACCGGAAATGCTCCGTTTAACCTGCGGCGTCGTTTTCTACTGCACGAAAAACGACTGCTGCCTTTATTGCTCTGTCTTTTTTAGCTTACAAAGGGGACAGCTGTGCGTCGCTTATGCGAGTAAAAAGGACTACGCTCCTACGAGAAAAGAAAAGAAGAAAAAAAAGTGTTTTTACTGATGTGCTGCTCTCTCGTCGGCATCAATTTTTTGTGGTTGCTTGCAGCGCATCTGCGAGCCTTGCCGGAACCCCTGCGTAAGTACTCTATTCCGGCGATAGATCAGCCATGCGGAAGTGCGATATATGGCAATCAAGCAGTCGGTTCGGTTCGAACATTTTTTTTAGAGCGCAGCTCTTAGGCGCTCGTACCTGTGGTGAGCGGCGGTGTCCTCGTCACTGAGCGAACGAGCACCGTGAAGGATGAAAGATCGAACGTGGAGCGCAACGGGTCATGAAAGACGGCGATGAGAGTGCGAGGAGCAAAGTGGAGGAGGATGGTGAAGCGGAACCATGAGGCGGAAAGCGGATGAGGGGGGTATAGAGAAAGCGTGAGAATAAAAACTTAGTGCCACGCAAGACCGGCTCTGCGGCGACGATGGCTACGAGATGGCACCAGAGTAGCGCGCGTCGTCCGTTCACCGATGACGCCACCTATACCATACATGAAACCAAAGCGCTGCATGAGCGGAGGTCTGTCTGCGGCGGCTTCTGTGAATCACCCCCACGCGTCACCCACGAGCTGCCACTTGCAATCTCCAGATTAGGAAGGCAGTAGCGCCACACTTCGCTCTGTTTGCAACCTACCGCATAAGAGAAATTGTCCGCGTCAGTCAATATATCGCGAATTGAAAACACGTATAGAGCTGCGCTCAAATTTCGCATTAGGAAGTATCGTAATCTTCGGTGAGTTTTTTTTATTCTTACGAAATCTGACTCAGAAGCTGTGCGTTCTCTTCCGAGCTCTCGTGAGAAATGACTTCGATACTGCATGCGTTGATTTTCAAGATATTGATGTTGTGGCGCCTTAATTTTTTTTCTCCCTATAGAGACCACGGCCGTGTTGCACGTCCTTCGCGCTCATCTATATCCGCGCACACGGGTGTCGTATGTATAGGTATACATGAAAATACTTGTGTGTGCTCCACTTCTCCATTGTGATGGCTGACTGCCCCATATACTGGACTACGCTGCCGGTGCTAATACCTGTAGTACTGACACTGTTTGCGTGCTTGTGTCTTGTGAATGATTGCCTAGTGCGTGTTGAAGTTTCTTTCTTCATTCTTTATTTTTCTCTTCAGCGTTCTTGCCTAAGTAGTCTATTGGTATTTCCGGTTAGGCGGCCCCATGAAGCCTATCTTCCCATTTTTGTATGTTTAAAATAAAGCAGAAGTCCCCCTCGTCAGTGGCTATTGCAAGAAGGTTGTAATGCACGAGAATGAATTATAAATGCCACTCATGTGTCGTATAACTGACCACTCGGCATCTTCACGGTGGCCGCCTGCACAACATCGGAAAAAGTCTACTTGCCTTTGGAATTGGCCAAGTGCACTGTCTGCGCCAGTGGTCCTTACAAGAGATACTATGCGTCGTTCATTGAGTACACTTAGTTGCACGCATATTTTGACAAATATACAATCGAATTAGTCTTCCGTGTTGTTATGGGACTCAATATTTTCTACGCGACAGGTACACTAAGTGCAATAGTTTCATAAGCAATAGGTAAATAAACAATAACCAGAAGGCCGCTAGATAGATAGAGAATATTGGAGGTATTTGTCCGGCCATATGGCTAGTATACTGAGGATACGGGTACATTCGTTGAATGAGCTGTTAATTTCACCTAAAATTTAAATGATGCAGTGACGTCGACTCTTTTACAGAGGAGTGCGTTATCGTGCACCCAGACCTCTCGTACGTGTGTGCGTTGAGGTAGACAAGAAACCGAATATCTATTGAACACTGGCACATTGTCCACAAATGCCCTTACACCTCGTAGACGTCAGTGCTCTTAATTCTCGTCAAGAAGGAGAGGAACTGCGCTTTTTCGTAACGGCACCATACAATTATACATTGCGACGTATTGTTTCGATGTAGTCCCAAATGTGCTCATATACGGCAATTTCTTGTCTGCTGACATGAGGCGCACGCTTTCATTGGCGAGTAGACGGCAGCACTACTGCTATCGGCAGATATCGGCAGCTATCGTGGCCACGGCGGCCGCATTTCGATGGGGGCGAAATACGAAAACACCCGTGCATTTCTTAGATTCAGGTTCACGTTAAAGAACTCCAGGTGATCCAAATTATGTCTGAGTCCCCCACTACGGCGTGCCTTATATTCAGATCGTGGTTTTGGCACGTAAAACCCCAAAATTAAATTTTAACGCATCTCACTCGATGACCGCGGAAACTCGCTGTCAAAACGCTGGAGTGAGGAAGCGCGGCAGCAGCAGCGAGCGAATTGAGCTACGTGCTGCCCTTCGTTTCAACGAGAACTAAGCGGCTAAACAACAAGGCTCATGAAGGTATGAGCCATCGGCGCGGCTAGACTCTGTGTTTATCGCAGATTGCTTTCAAGATAGGGCCCACGCCGCCGTGCCATATGCAGAAGCCGCCGCAGTAGAATGCCCCCTCCCTCCCTCCCCGGTGCCTTGCGCGCGACAGAACAGGAGCACTTCCTCCCCGCTTTTTTCCCTTGCGCGCAGAAGGTTGAACCGCCATCGTTAGCTCACCATCGCACGCTTTCACTCGCCCATGCAGCATACGGCGCGCGACGACGATATTATCGCCCTTGGACTTTATACGGAACATCACGGCCACGGCGAGAACGATGGCAGAAATGCGCCTGAAGTGTCCACATAGTTGCTATCGCAGTAAAGAAATGATTTACAACCCAGCGATTGCTGTGCACATAAAGAAAGGCGCAGTTTCGCCTGAAAGGCGAAGCATTGATTGCGACAGCAAATTGACAGACAGCCATACGAAGTAAGGATAGCAATTTTATCGGCCGTATCAACTTGTAAACATTCGCTTGCTAACTAAATTAACAATAATGGTGTCAGTGTGCACAGCAAACGTGAACACATCACGCTCGATGACCGCGGACACTGGCTGCCGAAATGGCGGGGAAAAGCGCGGCAGCAGCAGCGAGCGAAGTGACGTTCGTGCGCTGTATCGATTCAACGCAAACTCAGCTACGAGAACACACAACACACACAAAGCTACGAGCCTGTGACGCAGCTAGGCTCTGCCACCAGCGCAGATTGCTCTCAAGATACGGCTGCGCGACCGCGCGCAGCCGCCGCATACGCAGTATGCAGCTGGAACAGAACTCCACCCCCCTCTATCCCCTCCTCCCGGTGCTTCGAAACGTTGGTTCATGGTTGGGTGCCCCGCACGCCACGGACGGCGGCACACTTCCTCCCCGCTCTCCTTCCTTTCGAGCGGGCGGGATTAAACCGTGATCGTTGGCTCGCCTTGCACGCTTTCACTCGCACATAATCGTAGGACGCGGTGATGGTGCTTGATGGTGCAACTATAACTACTGATCTCAGAGGGCCTGTGCTGCACCATTGTGCCTACGCTTGTCAGCAATGACTTGAGGCGGCGGGGACAGGTGACGCAGCAGTAGACCGGCGTTCTCCAGCACCCTGGGCCCTTATCGCAAAAAGAGGCACGTTTTCTCTAGCGGGCGACACACTGCACTATTTCAGTACACCATAGCTCCAGCAATAGGCACCCGCGGAATGCGCGCCGCGATCCACTGCGTTTGTGGTTCCGGGATGAAAAATCAAGAAGGAACCCTTCTGGGAAGTATATCAATTCACAATTATGTGTCACTGTTGTCAATAAAAGTATTCCTGCGTAAATTTGTTGCCGCAGAATTCGAGAAACGTTACAGGCGGTACGCTTCGCCAATCGTACTTTTTCCCTTGGTAAAATTTTGGCAGTCTCTCCGTACAAATTAGATTCGTGTGATGTGACCGCGTAATGAATCTTCACCACTGTTTACCCACTAAATGATGTGAGAGAACTTCAGCCATCTTACATAAAGACCGAATACACTTTCCGCCCACCAACATCTGAGCCACCGCCACTTTATACTTCGTGAGCGGTATCACATGGCTGTGGACATGCGTAGAAACTGTATTGAACATTTTGTACCTGCTGCAGATATTTCTAAGAAAGCCTTTCACGCCCCCGGAAGCCTTATTTCAATCGCAAAACTATACGAACTGCTCTTTATTCTAGTACACAACATTTTTTACACAAGAAAGGCATCGCAAAACATGTCTTTAACTGCATCTTGAAAGACTATATTTATATCGGACGCCTATAGGTTGCGTTACACGGAACTTCACTGTGAACGTTCTCTTATATTTTTATATGCGCCTAAAGGAATTGTTATTGCAAAACAAGCGACAATTGAAACATATAATGGAGCATGTTGCACACACACAGGAACAGCTGTTACTGTGTGTTAGGTTTTTATCTGTTTTTAAGCATATTCATTCAGCTTATGTTACAATTGAAACATTAAACTATCTTTACACGACTGGTGCAGATATGTGACCTACTTAGCTGTTGGAATGCCCTCGGAAAGCATGCCACAATCATTTTAACACTGTTGCAACAGCACACAATAAGCACACGAGCATGGTCTGCCCTCTTCAACGGCCGCTACGGTGGTTCGGGTTTCTCGCCTCTACCAAAAAGGCGGCGACTGGCTTCACTTTTGGAGAATCACCTCCACTCGAGAAGTTTAAGTGTATAACCTCCTTGGTTTCCTCGCAGCTGGTTACGCTGCTAAGACGTGGTACAATCATCACTCAGTGAGGCAGATTTCTGTCATGCCAGAATGTCCTTTTTATTTACATTTTGGGCTGGTATAATGGCTCAAAAAATAAAACAATTGCGTTTATCGATACTTTAGCATCTCGAAGCCTTGTCAATACCATGGAAGAAGGAAAAAACTGAAAGCCTCTACCCACTCCGCGAGGTAGAAAAATAGTGTGGAGGAAGTCACGTGGTATTTTTAACTGTATCGGCCATGTTGTCGGGGCACAATGGCGGTTTTGTTATGATGGTGTGTTCCCATGCGTGCGCTGCGATGTAGCTCTGGTATCCTGGCAAAGGCGTCGTGTGTGCAGAATTGCGTTAGTCTCCGTGTTTGGTTCTGCCTTTCTGTCTAGACCGGTCTCTCCCGGCTGTTGTTGTGCGGGAATGGAAGATGTATAAAAAGCGTAACGCAAGCGCGCATGCAACGCTGCACACCACGTACCACGCACGGACAAAGGACGATCTGGAAATATATTTCCTGTCTTCAGTGGATTCATGCTAACGTGTCATCACAAACTGAAACCTCTGTCCTTCAGAACATGTACTATAAACGCCTTGCAGGTCAGTGACACATGTGCAATATTACTGCTTTTGACAGCGGACGATGCATTTGTGGCACCTAAAATAGCCGCGTGGCAGAATGGGAAAGAAGCGGACGCTGCAAATAATTAAGAGACGAACCCCCCTTACCGCAGATATCTATGTGCTCGAAGGGCACAGGCATTTGAAGGTTAGCGGAGGTGGTCTAAGGGTGAACAAGGCTCGACAAAGGAACGTAACCCTGCGCGCACGTCAAACGGCTGATGGCCACATGTAGGCCTGCTCAATGCACTAGCCGCACGCCTACGCGCTTACTGTCCCTAACCACGCGGGAGATACCACAGAACTTTGTATTCCAGAAAATTCACTTACCGTGAGCATATATAGTATACCTCAGGCACCAGCCAGAGTATTTAAACGCGTAATGACGTTCTCCTCTGCTGGCCTCTTCGTCGGCGCGCTGTGGCTTCTCACATCTCCGCGGTGAGCGCGGTCACCCAAAACTTGTTTAATAAAGCAAAACGACTCCTATAAAGCCACGACCAGCATACGTGTTTGTTCTCATAAACCATAGCCATAGTCCTTGATGTGCGTAAAGTGTGTTGCCGATCATCGGCTGTGCATTCTTGCAGTACATGCAGTGTTAATGCACAGATTTATTTTCAGAAAGCTTGGAAAACTAGCGGGGGACCGGCCTCACAGTATAATTTGCGGAGTTCATTACAAGCTCCCTTCAACGCTTGAGCACATACTTGGACGAAATAGGCAATGTATCGGAATGGTGTATACCGCGATTGGATCCGTTGGTCAGACCGCCACGGCGCGCGTACGTTCGCGAAGTCAGGTCTGGTAGCGCGCCGAAGACGACAAATGCAAAGAAGAGGGCACAATCTTCCCCGACAAAATGGCGGACTAACGTCAGCTTCCGGCGTCACTGAGCTTCACAAAGAGCGACGTCAGGGCCTATCCTTAGTTTTTCCTTCCTCATGCGTGCTCAATACCAAAGTACGAAGTGATGTCTGTCAAAACGTCTATCAGTAAGTCAAGTGGGCGCGCACTAGCGCGCGTCCTTCTAGGTGCAAACCGCCATTCCTCCCGAGGTGCGGCAAACGCCGGCGCGAGCTTTTGCGCGCCGGCAAGTTTACGTGTATAGTTTGGCCTTGAGTGTTACTTGCCATTTGGTAGCCGCATTCGTTAATAATATGTGTGACATCCCGATTGGCCGGCGTTTGCTATCATGAACAATTGAAGCGTAAGATAATTGTCGTGAATATAGGCCCAGAACTAAGGACGAATCGAAAAAGCTTTTGATTCGCAAGTGCTATTTCCCATTGGCCGGCTAATTTCGGTAATAGGTAAGTGATTATTTGCTTGCATGTGCTTGTACTAAATATTCTATGGTATGGTATGGTATGGTATGGTATGGTATGGTATGGCATGGTAAAACTTTAATAAAGTCCTGCAGATCGTCAGTCTTCACGAAGCGGGCCGCTCACACGTGGGAACCGGGAGGCCGAGCATCTCGGCCGCATCGTGGGCCTGCTGGACAGCCCAGAGTTGGTCAGCCAAAAGAGAGCTGCGGAGAACCGGCTCCCAACTGGCCGAGCTGTTATCGATGATAGAGCGGGACCGGGCACACCACCAGAACATGTGTTCTAACGTGGCTATTTCTCCACAACCGCGGCAAGTATCATTGGTGTAAGTATCCAGAGAGATTTTATGTAACAGCGACGGAGTGGAATACGTATTCGTTTGTAGTAGACGGAGCGTTAATGCTTGAGCTTTATTGAGCCGCGGATGAGGAACGAAGTAAGTTCTACGGCTGAGATAGTAGTGTTTAGGAATCTCGTTGTAGGTGGAGGGCACGTCCCTGTTCTCTGGGGAGTCGGCTTCCGATTGGTTGAGGGTAGCGCGGTGGGCAAGTTCGTGTGCAGCCCCGTGAGCCTACTCGTTGAGGTTGGGAGGAGCACCCTTTATCTGACCCTGATGTGCGGGAAACCAATAAATGAAGTCGTGCGTGATTGCCTTGCCCTCAAGAAGTCTGAGGGCCTGTTTGGAAACAGTGCCTTTTTCAAATGCTCTGACTGCAGACCTTGAATCACTATAGATGACATCCCTTGATCTATCCAGCAGGGCTAGTGCAATAGCCATTTGTTTAGCAATTTCGGAGTCCCTGGTCCGAACCGAGGCAGCATTGGTGATTCCTTGCTGACCATCGACAGTGACGATGGTGAAAGCCCGACGTCCCTTACAAGAAGCGGCATCCACAAAGCTGACCTGTCGCTGATCCCTGTGTATTTGCCTAAGCAGGTTGGCCGCGCTTGCCCTCCTTCTACCGCGATTATGGTCGGCGTGCATGTTCCTAGGTATGGGCGCGGCCGTAATGTTCTCACAAATCGACGGAGGAACGTCAGAGAACTCCTCCGCGTAGTATCCTGGGTGATAACCGTCAGAGAACTCCTCCGGGGTGATATCCGAGTTCCTGCAAGATGGACCTCCCTGCTTTCGTTGTTGTGAGGTGAGTTAGCTGCGCGCGCTCTTGGGCCTCTGCAATCTCTTCCAGAGTATTATGAATGTCAAGCTGCATTAAGCGCTCTGTACAAGTGTATACGGGTAACCTGAGAACCCGCTTAGTAATCTTCCTAAGCTGTGCATTCAATTTCTCCCGCTGCGCCCGTTTCCATCGATGCATGGGTGCCACGTATGTAAAGTGGCACAGAACGAAGGCATGCATTAGTCGAATGAGGTTATCCTCCTTGAGTCCATGGTGCCGATTTGATACCCTCCGAGCTAAACGAACGGTACTTTCAGTTTTAGCAATTAGCTTGACCATAGTCTTGCCATTTGTACCCCCTAACTCAACGATCACGCCCAAGACCTTGATTGAATCGACTCTGGGTATGCGGGAACCGTTTCTTGTATACAGGTTAATGTCTCTGTCTTCTAACGATGTCCACCCCTTGGGCCTTGGACCGCGTTTCTTGGGACTATACCGTAAGAATTCCGACTTGAAGAGGGAGCATCTGAGACCGGTGGGTTCGAGATAGGTTTCGATAGTGTCTATGGTCTCCTGTAAGGCCCCCTCAACCTGACCGTCATTGCCTCCTGTGCACCATATAGTTATATATCACCAGCACATATTGTGTGTTTGATGCCTTCAATCTCGAGAAGCTTTCTGCTAAGGTCGACCATAGCTATATTGAACAAAGAGGGGGAAATTACTGACTCCCTGTGGGATGCCCTTCTCGCTAAGTTCCAGCAGTAGTGATTCGAGATCGGCCAACTGGATGGTAGCCTTCCTATCCGAGAGGAACGATGTAACATAGCTGTAAAATATCTCACTCAGAGTGAGCCGAGATATCGAGGCTAGGATATGCGAATGTAGAACGTTGTCGAAGGCCTTCTCAAGATAAAGTCCCAAAACGGCCCGAGTGTCGCTAGAGTCGTTGTCTATGATTTGATGCTTAATGAGTTTTATGGTATCCTGTGTGGATAGGCCTGCTCTGAATCCTATCATACTGTGTGGGTAAATGTCGTTATTCTCCAAGAACCGGGAGAGTTGATTCAGGACCGCGTGCTCCGCTACCTTACCCACACAGGTTGTAAACTAGATGGGCCTCAAGTTGTCAACGCTAGGTGTATTGCCAGGCTTGGGGATGAGTACTGCGAGAGCAGTCTTCCAAAGCAATGGGACGGTTTCATCCCTCCAAATTTCAATAATTTCCTCTGTGAGGTATGCGATCGATTTATCATCCAGATTTCGCAACGTCTTGTTGGAGATGCCATCCGGCCCTGGTGCGGATCTACCATTGAGTCCATATAGAGCCCCACGAATCTCCTCAACGCCAAACTCCGCATTCAGGTAGGAATTGGCCTGGCCCTGGTAATCGAGATGTACAGGAGACCGCCTTGAGCCGACTGGGAGATATTTGTCAGCAAGCGTGCGGATTAACTCATCCTCAGAGGTCATTCTTACGACCTCATGTATGGTTCTACCAATGAGATGCCTCTGGTTAGGCTTAGTATTGGTCTCGTTAAGCAGATCTGTGCTTAAACAAGTTCCAAGTGTTACCATTACGCATTTGGCCGTCTGTCGAATTGCAAACCTCGTGCCACTGCTGTTTAGAGAGGGTTATACAATGCTCCTCAATGTGTTTGTTAATCTCAGGTATGTTTTTGCGTAGCCTGCGATTAAGTCGTTCACACTTCCATCTGCTGAGAATGGACTGTTTGGCCTCTAACAGATGGGCTAACCTGCGATCCATTTTCTCAACAGGAAGGTCGGTGCAGACCATAGAGGTTGCACGCCGAACATCCTCTTGGACCTGATCCATCCATTTCTCTATGGTAGATCGGGAATCTGGGGGAGGCCTCCCCTCCCGAAGCTTGCGGAATTTATCCCAGTCCGCGTACGAGAATTTCTGCTGTTTTTACCCGTAATAGGAAACTGGGCCTCACAAATATAATGATCACTACCAAGGTTCTCAGCCAAGTTATTCCATCTGGCCTCAGTCACGTTCTTGACAAAGATGAGATCAGGGGTAGAGTCTCTACACGTGGATATCCCGATTGGGGTGGGAAAGTTAGGGTCAGTGATCAGTGTCAGGTCCAGATCCATGGCATTCTGCCAGAGAGCCTTACCCTTATTGGTATCATATTTATAACCCCAGACATGAAGCGGGGTATTGGAGTCCCCTGCCAGGTCTCCGGCCTTGCCGAGCAAAGTCTTAAACCGTTGCCTTCTATCGTTGGGACTACTGTAAATGTTAAGAACATATATGCTGCCTGGCTTGACCCGACCAGGTATAATCACTAACATGGCATACTCAATATTACTACCAGCCATTTTGAGATCATGTGTCACATGAATGATTTTCTTACTAACGGGAGTACATACCCCCCTCCCACCCGACTACACGGCGACCGCAAAACCCAGTCATCTAGATGCCAGGCAAGAGGGCTTCCTGTAATAATATAACCTGGGGCTTCCTTTCATAACTGCGTAGATAATGCTTTAGGGGAGCCTTCTTTCTAGAGAAGCCCCTACAGTTCCAATGACAAATTTGGAATGTCTCAAGGGGCGGAGCCATCTCTTACGAGCTGGACACCAATCCTAGGTGGGGCTAGAATCGTGGCTACATTGCTAACTGCTGGGTCAGAAAGACGTATCGGTGGGTTCGGTGGTGCTCACAGGTCCGCAACGAACTCGAGAAAGGATTACATTTTGGCCAACCGCTGGTTTATGCTTGCTTCTAACGTCATCTTGCTTTGCACCTCAGTGATCCTATCACCTAACTGTTTCATACTTTCGCTGAGAGCGGTCAACATCTCGCGCCCCTCTGATTTAGCTTTACGTGACACGTTCTCCTGATCACAAGCTATTGCCCTCTTCTTCGGGGGTCGTGACCCGTCGCTACCCTCGGCCATCGGGATTTCCAGGATTTCTGCGTAGACAGTAGCGGTGGGTTGAGAGTTCCTAGCGCCCTTAATCTCTGCTATCTCAGCCATTAGCCTATTAATGTTCTCTCTCATGGCCTTGTTCTCGCGCTCTAATCTCGGGATTTTTTCCAAGCTATCATCACGCTCTGGCAGCGACGTCGACATCACCTCCGATGGTCCTCGACGGACCCGATCTGCCCAAGTGAGGCGGCCCTCCTTCTGGACGACTTGCTGCTGCTGATGATGATGCCCCCTGGCTCTGGATCTGGACTTGGATCGGCTTCTTGCCTCGAATCGAACCATGGAAGCAGATCGTCCCCTGGAGCGACCACAGGAACGGCTCCGGGATAAACTCCTGGAACTGTGGCGACCCCTAGACCGCAATCTGGAGCGACGGCGACCTCCCTCGGGGGCTGGTTGCTGGGGGCGATGCTTGTTCAGCTCCGGGAACTGGAGCTCGGCACCGCGGTAATCCGGGGTAAGGCTTCTCATACGGCTGCTTTCGGCTCTGGCTCTTTCTCTTCGACGACGTCGAACGACGTATTGGATCTTAAAGCGTTGTTTGCATTCTTTCCCTGCCGTGAGATGGCTCCCGCCGCTCAACTTGCCTTTAGGCATGCACTGGTGCGGCTCGTCTGGGTTCGAGGCTAAAGCATGTTAAAGAATACGTTAAAGAACACGAGGGTATCAAAGTTAATCCGGAGTAGGCCACTACGGCGTGCCTCATGATCCGATAGTGGTTTTGCACGTAGAGCGCCATAATTATACGAACACGTCTGCCGCGATGCGATGTGCCATGTGAAGCAATGACAATGCTCAACGCTCTCACAGGTTACAAACAATGGCGCGCAACAACGCCTCAAGGAAACACGGCTCACTGTGTGTTGTGTACTATGCAGACAAAGAGCAGTAGTGCGCGCAAGGTGACATTTGCCATCAACTCACTACTCTCGCATTGCACTATGCGCTGAAGAAATCAATACATTCGCAGTCAGCATTACCGCTAATTAACGTCAGTCAAAGCAAACAACACAGAAAGCTGCGCTTACATCGGTTGGCATAGTGCGTGGGATCCGCATTATTTTTTAGACTGTGAATTTAGATGCTTATGAATGGCGCTCATTGATGCAATATTTTCCTTCGCAGTGAGCAAAAGCGGCTTGAATTGATTTAAACGGCTTCAATCCCATGACATTACTTCATTGCCAAATTCCGTGGGATAGTAGTCACCAAAATGGGATACAAGTGACAGGGAAATCAGGAGGTTGATGAACGGCAAGAAGACAGAAGCTCGGACAAAACCTCAGGGAAATAAAATGACTTTTTGAGCAACGTGGTCAGGGGGCCGTGCTATGGTTTGAACGTCTATTAAATATCCCCCAAAATATGAACAGAGGCCGACAAAAATGCGGGCATTTTGAGAAAGGTGAAGCCGCTGGAAACCTCAGGACAGCGTCAGCTTAAATATAAAAGAGGACCTAAAAATTAAAAATATCATAACATTGGCAGGGTGGCCAAATTTTGGCACAAGTAAATTCGCTGTTGAAGCAGTTCAGCTGAAGGCCGATGGTGCAAAATAAGGCGAGAATGTCGGCAAGTGTTGAAAAGTGGTCAAGTACGTAGGTCCTGTGGCTGACGCCCGCGCCCGGCATCTGTCAGGCGCGGGCGTCTATATTATATTATTGTATAAGCGAGATGCCTGGTCGTCAGTCGTTACAGGGGGATTCCAGTCTGAAATATTAAGCGCGGACTCCATCACATTAAATACAGTGTACTCTACGGTGTCATTCGTCGACAGTTGGTACAGATTCTCGGGCAATGACGATGGGAACAAATTGTCTCATGTGCCGACTGTCACCTTCCTCGAACGGCCAACATTCCTTACCCGCCATAGTTGCTTAGTGGCTATGGTGTTCGCCTGGTAAGCACGAGATTTCGGCATCGAATCCCAGCCACGGCAGCCGTATTTCGATGGGTGTGAAATGCGAAAACACCCGTGTGCTTAGGGTTAGGCGCACGTTAAAGAACCCCAAGGGGTCCAAATTTTACCGGAACCCCCACTACGGCGTGCCTGATAATGAGATCGTGTTTTGACACATAAAACCCCATAATTTATTATGTAACATTCGTTAAGGATGTCCTTGGCAGTCGCACAACTCTTGAATACGAGTAAGTGTCAGCAGTTGTGAGCGAGGTCTTCGAGTATGTGGGTAGCGTTTATGGCGTTCGATACCTGCTAGTCTACATTGCGGCTATATTATAATAGTGGAACGAAAACGTGGTAGACAACATGGAGAACAGACAAATCCAGCATATATTACTGCACAATAATTTTCAATAGCGCGGTCTTCCTTCACGCACATGGATAGCCGTGACAAGAGACTACTTTGGGAACTAACTGCAAGTGCTGCTATGTCATATCCAAAGGTGTACATGGCGCGGTGGCCAGTAAATATGACATAATATGGCGGCGAGCAGTTTCGGCCATATCATACTAACGGACGACGACGCCGAGTCAGTTTGCTCAATTCTTGTGTCGTGCCTTTTGCCTCAAGGTGCAAAACCAACTTATCCACGTATCCATCTAAATAGTTATGCATATATCGATTTGCAGCTGCTGCGGTAAGCCATGAGAGCGGATAGCAAAGTCGCTAGAGAAATAATTGGAGGCACCTTAACGAAATCGATAGGTCAAAATGAAAAGCCGTCCATGACGGCATCTCTCTGGTAGACGCTGTGCTATGTTCGGATGTTAGGAATGTGTGTTGACTGAAAAAATGGCTGCCGTAGAGTGCTTCTGACGGTTGCCCTAGCTTGCTTACTCCGTAGCATCAAAAAAGGAAAAAAAAAGAAAAGACAAAAAATAAAGAATAACCGTATCAAAAGCGCAGAATCAATCAGCGCTGGTCGCGACTAAACGCTCTTTGGCTGATAAGTCATTTTCAGCCGACGGGCGGGAACGCTTTATCAAGGAAAGTGATAACGCCGGCGGGACAACATCGTGAAGTTCGATGCCCAGGGATAGCTTTTAATTACTTTATTTTTGTTTTGTTCACGTTATCACCGCGTCACCACTGGAAGTTTGAAAAATTTAAGGTCAGTACGCCACGTGGTGGCACTCACGCGAACTAAACCCTCGTGTCCAGAAAAGCTGGATAGGTTCGCTATATTTAGAAGAGAGTCCCAACGCCAGAATTGCAGTGAGCCAACGGTGATAAACACTCGAAAATTTCTTAAATGTATTTGCACGCACGCTTGTTACGACGTGTGAATGCCCTTCCACCAGGCGTTTTTTTCACCAGATCACATCGCACCTTCCTCGAATGCATTCTTTTGTCCTTGGCATATGTATATTCGCAGCGTTCACATCACTTTTCCTGCGGGCGGTGGTGCCCTTTCGCGCAAGTCCGCATCAGTAGTTGTATGCGAGGTTCCTGGCACGCCGACTTGATCTCGGAGCCTCGTGACTGAGGAAGCGCGTGTAATAGCCGCTAGCGGCAGAGGCCAGGTGTGCGCGCTCCCACAAGGCGCGTAACGAAGGGGGCAAGCACTGGAGAGCGCGGTGTAGCCAGGCCATCAGGCCTCGCTGGCTGCCTTGTTGGACCTCCGCGAGAGGGAGCGCACGAACTTTGGCGTGATGCGCTGCAGCAGCGCGGCATTGCTGTAAGTTGGGCTGATGGGCAGGTACGAGAAAGCGGCGTTCGCCAGGCGAGCCCGCAGGAAGGGCAAGTCGTAGCAGTCCTTGGTGGAGTCCGCGGCACCGCCAGCGCTCCCGACGTTGCCGTGGTGGCCTCCGGAGGCCAGGCCCCGCTCTTCGGGTGTGCCTGCAAACGAGTAACCCGACCATCGCGGTTAAGACCGCGTGTACAGGAACCACCCTGTTAGGTAACGACCCAACGCGTGTACAGCTGTGAGGGGCTTATAGAAAGCGAGAGAGGGATATAAAATTCCATATTTATGATTTGAAGGATACAGCGGACGAGGACGAAGAAGGACTTAACGGACACACGTGCTTGTCCACGTTCCGCGTATGCCTGAGGTCGTGAATATAAACACTAATTCATCTTGCGTTGCAGTCGAATCACTTGAAACAGTTGACATTGCCGCTATAGACGGCGACGGAGAATGTCCTCTACAAAACATATACGCTAGAAACGTCCGCTCAAGACGTCGACGTTAATGTACCGAGCGAATTAGCGAACTGCTAAGATATGACGGGGATGTGTAGGGTGATGTGCGGGCAAAGTTGGAAGTGTGTGGAGCAATTATGCGCGCTGTGGCAAATATCTTTTTTAATAAAATAACATATTATAAAATAAAATAAAAATTCGGGCGATTTACGTGCCAAAACTACGATCAGATGTTGAATCGCACCTTATAGTGGGGGACTCCGGCATAATTTTGACAACCTGCACCTATATAAATCTAAGTACACGGATGTTTTTGCATTTCGCCGCCAATGGAAATGCGGCCCGTCGTGGCCGGGTGCAAACCCGGGACATGAAGTTCACCAGCGCAAATCCTTATATCCACAAAGCTGCCACGGGACGTATTATTTTTTTTTCTTCTAATAATTGCCGTTTGGAGGTTTATATGGCGTTCAACTCTGAGTCGTTTGGGAACTGTCGAGTGTATAAAGATGAAATTTGGCAGGAATAACGCGTGTTTTGTGTACGTTGCATGGGGCTAACCTTCGGAAGCCATGCTTTCAGGGAGACGAAAAAATTGCCGTTTGCGGACTGCTTGCCACATTAAAAAGAAACTTTGCAAGAAATAAATGCGCAATGTCACAAATCACTTACAAAATCTTGAACTTAGAGGCATATCACAGACGGCGTAGGAAATCGCGAAAATGCCGTTGGAGCCTTTAAAATGCTCATTTGAGAAGTGAATTAAATTTTAGGATTGTTGCTGTAAACAAACCAGTCAATGTTTATGCTTGAGACGAATACTGATGAATCGACTAACGAATAAAAAAAAAGTAATAATCGAATAGAAAAAAACTTGAAAAAAGAAAGGAAGCAATAGAGGACTCACTAAGCGCTGTTCTCGGGAGCGAACATATAGTGAAAGCAGTCACCATCAGTTCATTAATAAACTTGTTAGGCCGTAGCAGAGTCCTCTGGCCGTAGCTAAGCATGGATCCGATGCACTCGCGTCACTGGATAGCTCGGCTTCTACAGCGACTGCTGCCGGTGATGCGATGGTTCCGTGCTCGATCTCTGGACCAGAATAGCAGCGAAAAGGTTTGCTTCAACTGGGAGCTATTATTTCGAGAAACCCTTTTGCAGTTTTGTGACGTATTCCGGGGCAGAGGGCGAGGTGAATTTTTTATCGATCTAAAAATACGTTGGACAAATGCCGTCATTTAGTCGAGAAGGACGAGGAACATTCCATGTGATTTGCGAAACGATATGCCGCATGCAACCGGTTAATTGTCCAGGACTTGAAACGGAAAAAAGTGCCATTCACCTGACAGTAGCACCAATATACAAAGAAACGCCGTACGGTTTTCTTGGAAAGAAAGCTTCTTTCCTAAAAGAAGAAGAAAGTTCGTAGGGGTTCGCGGATCAAACCCGAGCTTCTCCAGGGGGGTCGCTATACCATCTGAGATAACGAGGAGGGCAACAGATGGCGGGGACAGCTGAGTTAATCAACTAATCGAAAGTACTGGTTTTGTTCTGAGAAACCAGTATGGATTTCCGTTTGGAGCTTCGTGCTACTGGCAAGTGGATCTTTTTCTTTGCTTGAAACTGCCTCTACCTAGGGGATTTCCGCAGAAATTATTTGACGTATTCTGTGTCCAGGTCACGAAGCTACGAAACACGGCGTCGGATGTGCGTTCAGGTTGCGGAAGCGCATTTGAAGGGGTCGTGACATCCACTTTCCCTTTCCTCGAAAGTTACTGAACAGCCAAGTGAGACACTGGTGTCACGGACGTCTTTGCAGGTATGTTACCAAGGGCAGCTGACACATCAGCTATGATTTGCGGATCAGCAACTATAACGTGGAAGTCTTTGCGTATTAAAATTTTGAATAGATGCGCGCTTAATGCAGCAGTTTAGGAAGGCGCGCCGTTTCGAAGAGCCTAATTTCGCTGCGAAAGCACCGCAAACGCACTATATTACATTTCGTGTGGCCCATTACAGGACTTTCGTGAAACTTCGTTATTCCTTGGAAATGTTGATTTGACGCAAGGCTGCGTGTTATGTAACGATTGCTTCTATTTGCTATTACTTTTGCCTATTCTCGATGGCTCGCGCAATGCCTCGACCCCGCCGTCACCGCCGAGATCGGCAACTCGGCGGCGCGGATAACACGAAACGGATAGAATCGGCCGTAAATAATCTTTAGATTACGAGACCCCAGCTTTAGTTTTTCCTGTACTACGTAAATAATTAAATACTGATTCCTTGAAACATTGCTTGAATCGATTTTTCTGATGAAAGGAAAAGACTGTGCTATAGAACGTACGAGCTGCGAGAAGAAGGCTCCCTCTAGAGCACACTGAAAATTGAACCCGTATAGGAATGAATGCGTGCTTCTTCTTACACGTTCTTTGAGGCAAGGTAAAGGTCAGGAAGAAAAAGCTCCAGCGGTGCTACGTGGGTGTGTAGGAATAGCTGTCGTATGGTGTATATGGGCGAGCTTTTCGACAGCCTTCCTCAAAGCACCAGCCTTTTCGGGAGCGAGATTTTAGCCCTATCTCCCCCGCGCACGTTTTTGTTGACCGAGATTGACGGCGAGGGGACAGAACATTTCCTTACGCATACCTTGGTGCTGGAATATATCTGTGCGCCGCTTAAATCATGAGCTTCTTTTCGAATAGGGGATTGACGTCAAAGCAGGAAACGCCCGTTCGTATTTGCAGCTGAATGCTTTGTTATACCTTCCTATCCGTTTTTTCAAACAAAGGCCGGAAGTGATGTTTACGGTAAAGCAACCCTAGGGCAGCAGAGCAAGGATTTCCTATGGCTTAAGAGCTGTTTATCCTGGGAAAAGCGCTACAACAAGCGTATTATTGGGGCCGTTTATTTTTATTTATTTATTTACTTTAAAGTACCTTACAGAGCACTCACTGGGCATTGTCTTCAGGAGAGACACACAGAGAAAGCCAGAAAAATAAAGACAGAAAGTTGTGAGTGTTGGACAGGCTAGAGCAGGTACGAGTCCTGTTCACTAAGCTGCACATAGATAAATGGTAATGCAATGACAGAGTTCAGAGTAGCGACAGTCGGCGCGCACACAGGGGCGTGCAGAATCGGCTAAGACTTATTAAACCGTTCCACCGAAATCATTTCGAAACCAAGGCAGGGCTGTGTGTGACGTATAGGATGACGACATGCTAATGGCACGATGGGATTTCGTACGGCAATGCGCCGGAGCAGCAGTTCGACGCTATTGCTGTTGGCCTGGTCCAGGAGAGAGACAATTTTCTCTGGGCACTCCTATTGTTTCGCCCCTGCGGAAAAGCCTACCCTGCTTTCACGCAGGCGCCGAATCGATTCGCCGCTGATATCGCTCGGCGAAGGGAAGCGCCTTGTCCGGCTGGCTCACATTACGTTTTGCCCGCAGCAGCGAAGGAAAAGAAAACGCAATCGGTTTTGCACATTTTCATACGAAAACGCAGTCGCAATTTTAGCGCTTCGCCGCATTACGCTGCTTTCTGGCAGAGCTTAGGTACAATTTAAGACCTGCGAAACTTATGATAATTGCGAGGTTGCCAAAAATATTCCGAGAAGCTTGTGCTCCGGGCGAAAGTATGTTGGTAGTTCCTGAAAAGGTGACAACTTTAAGCTGTGCATTATTATATCTAACTTACGGCATGATGGCTGGGCGGGGTAAATGAGCAGCAAGAAGGCTATTTGCTTGGTGTTCGCTGCCTGTTTAAGGATAAGTAATGTGTTTTAACATTTGATTTGCTACAAACCTAGCTCGAAAAGACAACTACCAGCTTGAATACTAGTTATACTGGTGTGAATGGCTCATGCTTTCAGGATATAGCAGACTAGTTTACTAAAAAATAAAATGAAAAAAAGCACGAATAAAATGATAGGCGGCCCTGATTTTTGACAGGTGGTCTCTTAATGGTGCTCGCACCACGGCATTGGTGTTCTTAAGGTTAACTTTAGGCGAACGCAACGAACGAACCGAACACGGAGGTAACTGTTTTCCATTAATTGGCCGGTTAAATATAAAGCCACCTTCTAGTGTGTGACGACATTAGGGACATCATTACTTCCTCTTTCTACGTCCCGCTTTCCAGGAATTTCGCCAAAGTCGTGCTCACGTGGTGGGCCTTTAAAATCTACGATTCTGTGCTTTGGTGTGCGCTAATCACTGATTTCTATTTAGTTCTAATTATTACAGACAATGCAGTAACTCAACTTGTAACTAATCTTATGCTCTTGTATCATACCTATAATGAAACCCATGAATATTGTACTGTACTATTTTCTTTCTGTTTTTCTAATTTATCTTGAATTTCGTCCCCTGTTGCCTCAGTGATTTCTAATAAATTCTAATTTTTCCAGACACTTCAGTAACTCAACTTGTAACTTAGCTTATGCTCTGATATAATATCTATAATGAGACCCATGTACTTTGTACTGTACTATATTTTTGCTATTTTTTTTTCTGGTTTATTTTGAATTTCCTTCCCGGTTGTATTAGGGGGCGAACCGCAAGTGCTGCGCGAGAAAGAAGAGTGTCACTCGATGCTCGTGCGACTAAAAAATACGCAAGTGCAACAAAAATTATGTTTGCATGGGTGCACACCACAGAACACTCCTGGCACTTGAAAACAAGCTGAAATGGTTCAGCAGACTTTCCACGATGTTTATTTAGAGAGGAAAACATCTAACTTGCTGCTTTCGTGTCGTATTACTTACGCTATATCGTACGAAGTAGCATAGTGTGTTTCAGGCATCACTCTGAAGAAGGGTTACGTTAGGAACGGCGCATATGTGTTCGTTGGTTTGGGCTAATGTTGAATAATGGTAACAAGAAAGAAAAAAATTGTGTCCTCACCCGGTATTGTGTTGTCGAGAAATATTCCCAAGAAGCCACCAACAAACATGCTTGTACTGAGGAGAATCACGATTGTCTGGTCCAGAACGTCATAGCCTGCAATGAGGAGCAACAAGCATTTGAGCTGACACATGAAGAGCAATTTTTTTTAGGCATACAAACAAAATTATTGAGATCGTGATGGCAAGTGAACCATTCATATTTTCAATAGTAATTTTGTAAGGACTTGAAAATGAAGCTTTTAGTTCGTTCTTTCAGAAGGTTTTTCAAACGCAATTATCCGAGTATATGATCATGCACTATCTATGTGACTATGTACTATTACCGTCCCATCCGGCCCCCAATTTTTTTTTTCGTTTTCGTTTTTATTGGTTGCATTTGCTGTGGCGACTGTGGCGATGGGAAAGGATGCCTTCTCTTTCTTTTGTGACGTCTCTCGCTGGTCACATAACTTTTCTTAAATAAAGAATTAAAAAGTCATGCTTATAGTGGATGATTAGAACCCGCGGTACTACGGGACCCAATTATTTTGTCTTTCTCTCTTTGATGTCAAAGTATTTTCTCGTATTTGGGCTGTTGTGGCGCTTTAAGAGCTGTCGAGGTTTGCCGTGTTGAATCTTTGGCTCATTTATGTATACAGTATTGTCCGCACGTGCGATAAAAAATTTCACATATATATATATATATATATATATATATATATATATATATGTAATTAATGATTTCGTGACGTGTTGGTGCAGAAGCTTATATAATGGTTTCATTTTCACGTCTTTTACGGCTTATCAGGCCTGCTCACAGGGTCAGCGTGTATTTTTTGAGAACTGTTGAAGAGTAGTTTACTAATGCAAATCAACTCCGTAGTATCACTTTAAATGGCACCTAATATCTTGCAGAGTGACTTGAAATTTCTGGAGCATTCATGACGACCACGTGTGGTGCATCATCCAGGCTGGTAGATTGAAACGCAGCGCACTTGTCTTGAGGAATGTAGCCATGAGATGGCGTGATGGTTAAGTTCCAGATGGCTTGCTTTGTCTCCTCATAGATGGCGTCATCACTACTATAGGGCGATACCGCTTCTAAATTGCGCTGCGGTGTTCAGGAGTGCGGTTGATTTGTGTATATCGAGAAAACAATACAGAAATCGCAATTCGCAGATATCGCTGCGGACTCCCTGCACACTGCAAATACATCAGGTGAGTTTTATATATACTCAGCCAGTTCAAACCCACAAAGAGATTAAGATGAAAGGCAGTGAGATAAATAGAAAAACCATAAATCAGAAGTGTTTCCTGTTCAAATTGCTCGCGCTAAAATGCCGTCCTGCGCACTTTTGCGGTGAATTCGAGAGCACTCTTGTCTTCTTGCGTTGTCCTGTTTTTCTCCGGTGTTGATATTTTGTTACCTTTATAAATTATTTTGGTGAGGTTATTATGTTGGGATGCTCGAGTCAAGATGCATAATCAGTAGATTCCGCTCTGTGGTAGCAGAGAGTAGTAAATAAACGCAGTTCTAGACAACGCCAATTCTTTTTGGCGATGCTATCAGGAAATAGTGCAGGCTGCACTAGGCGCAGAATTCGACGGGCAACACACTCGGAAAAAAGACAAAATGGCGCGTGCCATTAAACGGAACTCGCAGCGAGCGCTACATCTGCAGCTTTAACATTACGTCGCCCTTTGCAGGTGCCAAAAAAACACTCTTATCTTGAGGACGGTTAAAATAAATGTAAATCTGAACTACTGGCCAACCAAGTAGCGCAGCATATAGCGAGCCCGTATTCACAAAACTTATCTTACTCAAATGCCGTCTGGGATAGCCATCGCAAACGTAATAGCCACGTTATCACGCTCGTCCCTATATTGAGTGACGGGCACCCGAACGCTGCCAATGGGAAAAATACTCTCACGTAAGAGTTTTATGCATACGCGGCCTGCTATGCAAATGATAGGAAGGTACTGCGTTTTGGAATTTATTATGAAATCACAGAAACAGCTGAGCTTGATAGATCTTAAGGTTTAAGTTATTGCGTCCTATAATACAAGAACAAGACGCGAGAAACTTCACGGGCTTCCGAGTGATGCTGCCTGTGACCTCGAGAGTCGATGGCGCCGCGGAGTTAACGACGTCACTCCGGATGGGGTTATCGGCAGTGCTGCGTATACAAAGGTTTTCTTTCGTATAGGAATTTCTGTTTTGTACGAAAGGCTCTGCAAGCACGGGCTCAGAATTTCTGGCTGCAAAATTTGTACAGCAGCTGTGCTTTTTATTAATACACTTTGTTGCGATGTGGTGGTGATGGCTCTCGGTTTTCTCTGCATTGCAAGAACAGAAAGAGAAGACTCACGGGATACGTGCTCTACCTGTGCTTGGCATGGTGCGACTCGGAATATTCGTTACCACATAGTCCAATTTGTCATCCTAAGGTCGTGTTTACATTGTAGCAAAAAAAAAAAACACGAAAAAGTTGAGAAAAAGTAAGAACAACACATAGTGCACGCACATAACACTACTACGCAAAAGTCAGCTGACATCGTAAATATATCATACAGTATACCTGTTTTAACTGCATCCGGATGTTTACTCGTCCAGTGCGACACCATGAGGCCGAAGAATAACGACGATCCTAGCACGAACAGGTTCCTGGATGAGTTGAGGTCTACACACTGTGCACTTGACAGACCGACTGCGGCAATCATGGCGAACATGACGCAGAACACGCCGCCAATTATTGGGTCCGGAATGGTTGCGAACAGAGCGCCTATCTTGCCCACAACACCGAAGCCGATCATGAAGACGGCTGCCCACTGGACTACAGATCGACAGGCCACCTGCAACGTCACAGGCGAAAAAAGTGTTCTAAAGCAGCCCTCAACACCAGCGGTGTGCGAACAATATTTTTTTTTCAGGCTGAATTGAATACACATCGAATAGCAGCAGAAGCGAATCGAATTGAATAACGAATACTTTTCAAAGAGCTTTTGCGAATAATGTACAGACTTTTCACCATCAATACCAGACTATTTTCACATCCTGCCATTCACAATAGTATTAGAAACTTTCTGCCGTTACACTGCACATCATAAAGCATTCTTCATTGAAAGTCCAAAATCAGCCTTAGGAACAACTAACCAATTTGTTCGCACCTCAGGGCTCCTCGGACCATACGCGATTTTAATTCAACATTTATAAAGGTAGCCCCTCTGGGGGCTAATATAAGATATGTGCATAACTTCGCAACCAAACCAGAAATGCACGTCGTCTGCGGCGATGGCAGGGCAAAAGAAAGAAAGAAATCACTTTTTCTCTAATTCAAATGGTCACGGCAGATGGTGTCCCTGTTGTATCGAGTATGTTACAATGAAGCGTTTTCAGATTTAACCCACGGAGACAGCACAAGCGCTGCATCTATAATTAGTACCAAGTAATACCTACTGCTAATGACATCTCCAAACAACATTTTATTGTTCGTGAACGTGCTTATCCGGAAACGGCTGGCTGTCTGAGCGGCGCAGCTTGCTCTGACACGTTATGTCCCCTGGTGAATGGCATGAGAGTTATCGCGTTTTCTTTTTCAATTTCATGTCCGACCATGCGCAGTCGACCGCGTGAAGTATTCGGAAACAATTCCAAAAATACTAATATTTATGAATGGTGAGTACGAGATTGGAGCAAGAAATCGAACAGTGACTATTCTGTTCGAGGGCCAAATCAAATAGGAGAATATTTGATTCATTATTATATAGCTTCGAATATTCACACATCTACTCCATGCGTTCTACACATGACAACGTGAGCACGGGTAAAGCTCAGTCGTGATTGCTGCACTCGCTTAAATTTGAGGATGACGATTATGCTGTACTTTGGCATGAAACGTCCTTAAGATCGTTCACAGGGAGTCGCTGCATGTAATGAAAAAATAATAATCTGCATGTAATGAAAAAAAAATGTTATTGTATTTTCACTTATATCTTTGCAGCCGCACTACCAACGCGCCTTATGTGAGTATCATTGTCTAGAGGAAGGACGCCATTACTCGATCATTCATGTGTCGCGTGCGCAGATGGCGCCGTTGTCGCACCACGAATGCAGCTTCTCGCTCGGCGCTTAGAGTCGATCCGACCGAAAGTGGTCGCATTTGAGCGAGCTCACTCAGCCATAGTAGGTATAAGTCGCCAAACTGAAATCTGTGCTCATCGGGAAGGCCTACAAGTGTGCAATATTTTGCAGAAGTTCCACGCTTGCTCGGTTATGGCGCCCCCGCGCTCGACACGCAGGATTCAGAAATATCGTTATGGGACTCGGTCAGCAAGGCAGAGGGACATTTAACCACTTAGACCACGGCGCAACGTGTCCGTCTCCGTATAGAGCGCAATCACCGGAAATTGAGACCAATGCAGGAGCCCCAACACTCTGCACGAGCGCGGTGGCTCGAGCGGCGCAGGGCAGCCTCGGGCCCTACAAATCATTTCTGTACGCTAGTGGCCACACACCGAATGTAGCACGCATAAGAGGTTTCGCGCACTGCGGCTGCGTCCCTGATACAGCCTATGCCCCATATTTTTTTTCCTTGTTAAAGTGCAATGAATACAACAGCGAAATCGTTTGGTTTTATAAGTTTTTTTCGCATCATGACATCAACATAAGAACTAGGAGAGGAGAAAAAAAGTTTCACAAATATCAGAAGGAGAGGAGTCAGGAATTTCCGCGGCTCATGTCATCGATGGCTTGATTAAACACCGAAAAATCATGTTCTGGCTCTCCTTCAAGTATGTTTTAATAACGTTAGGTTGGCTAAACATCACATGCTTAGGACTTTTTCATGTCCAACGAAAAGGTATGTCCCTGACAGGGCGTGTAAGACCCGCGGAGCCCACCTTCGTAACGGCAATGATGCTGATGTTTGTGGAGTATGATGTGAGTCCGCATCCACCACCCCAGATGCCGGCCGCGATGCAGCCAAGGCCTTCCATCCAGATGCCGCGGTTGATGGCGTGCGTCGGTGGTACAGGCACGTGGGAGAGCCTTGCGCACGCGTAGTAGTCGCCCACGGATTCCACCACCGACGAGAGGATGGCTGACAGCATGCCGAGAACCACGCCCAACGACACCCGGGGCATGCCGAATTGGCCTGCAGTGTAAAATGTGAATTTCTCAGCTTTCTTTAGGTGCACAGGGCTGAGGTATACGCGTCATTTGCGTCCTTTTTTGGCGCCACTTTACTGTTCTCTGAACATCTGAACACGTCAACACTCACACGCAGTCCAGTCAGAGATGCCTAGGCGCTATCTCTCACATGTCCAGAGATTTCGGAAACCCTAACGACTTCTTAAAATTGTGCAACTGTATTACGGCCCTCTGCTGGAACGCATCCCGGCTGTGCGAAATGCCACTTGCAACGCGAATGGTGATGACAATTAAAGTGTGGAAGGGAATTCTGGGGTTTTACGTGCCAAAACCACGATTTGATTATGAGGCTGGCCGTAGCGGGGAACTCCGGAATAATTTTGATCCCCAGGGGATCTTTAACCTGCCAGCAATGCACGAGACATGGGCGTTTTTGCATTTCGTCTCCATCGAAATGCGGCCGCCGCGGCCGGGATTAGATCTCGCGACCTCGTGCTTAGCAGCGCAATACTACCGCCGCTAAGCCACCCCGGCGGGTAATTAAAGCGTCCATAGAAAGTTTATTGTCTAGCGTATGAAGGGAATTAGTGAAAAAATAAAAGCCACACGCAGGAAGTGGGGACGAAGAAAAGCGTACTTACATCAGTTTAGTAGCAGGAAGGGTTTTACACACTGTTGTGCCCGACGGTCCTTCTGGACAAGAATGTTTCACTGCCAAACCGGCAGCTTTGAAATGCTGTTATGACCTCACCCTTACGCTCCGATCACCGGCGTCCGGCGCCGTACCCCCCCCCCTCTCTCTCTCTCTTTCTCTCTCTCTCAGCGACCGAGAAAGACCTCTAGAGGGTGTTCTCTAGAGGGTGTTGCAAAGACCCGGGTGAGGATACAATAGCGCACCGCGCACTGGCGCTCTCCACGCTTCGACCCCGATCAGGTTCGGAGAACGGGATTTCAACGAACTGCGAAATTCCTAGAAGGGTTGCCAGAGATGTCGCCGGTTGTCAGCACTCAACCTTGACATTTCTGCGACGTCAACTGGACCTCGACCTTTGAGAGGAGAAAATGTTCTCAGTTGAAGTGCGTGCTCGTGACTTATAATGTTCCCTACCAATGTTGCCGGATTGGTGGGATCCTGGCCTCCGCGTGGAGTAAGGAAAAAGGGGGATGGACCAATCGGAGCCGGCACACAGAAGAGCGCCGGAGTCTGTTCACTGAGTTCCTTCAAACATGTCAATACGTGTAGTTTTTCTTCCGTCCCTGAACTTGTCCCCTGATGACTGCCCCGGCACGACACCAACTCGACATCACATCCGCGACGAAATCCCAGTCCCAACAAGACAGACAGACAGACAGACAGACAGACAGACAGACAGACAGACAGACAGACAGACAGACAGACAGACAGACAGACAGACAGACAGAGAGACAGACAGACAGACAGACAGACAGACAGACAGACAGACAGACAGACAGACAGACAGACAGACAGACAGACAGACAGACAGACAGACAGACAGACAAACGGACGGACGGACGGACGGACGGACGGACAGACGGACGGACAGACAGACAGACGGACGGACAGACAGACAGACAGACAGACAGACAGACAGACAGACAGACAGACAGACAGACAGACAGACAGACAGACAGACAGACAGACAGACAGACAGACAGACACACAGACAGACAGACACACACACACACACACACACACACACACACACACACAAACACGCACGCACGCACGTATATTTATTCAACTGTAGAATTATTCATCAACAACGATTAAACAAACAACGACATTCGTACATTAATTCATAAAGGAAAATGACTAGCCGCCAATGGTAGCCCAGTCCACAACTTCCACATGACGCTTGCAGTTCTCTACTCATTGACGATGCCAACGGCTTTCCTTTCGTAGAATTTATTGCACATTTCATTCTCTCAAAAATTAGTTTCGGCGACGGAGATTGACAAGTGTCACCATAGCATCGCGCATGGGCCAGTATTAAAGCTAACAAAGTGATTTCGAGCCTCCCACACCATTCACACACATACCATTTGTGCTGACCCAGGCGCTAAAAAGCATAGACACACACGCATATATACGCAGGGTGTCTACCAAGTTGACATTTCCAAATTCCTTGAGTTTTCCAGGTTTTCCCTGAGTTTCTATGCAAAATTCCCTGAGTGATGAAGAACTATGTTTTATGTCAAGACGGGATGAAACCATATCGCCCGATGCCTTCCCTCTCTAGTACGCATATGAAAAAAATTAAAAGAAAACGACCTAATCCAAATTGAATACTAACGAGCAGTGTTTATGTTATTCAAAAGAGAATAGAGGGGGGGGGGGTTAGTAAAATGCACAGCAAATAAAATGTGTTCGAAAAAAATTGCAAATGGAGTCGGACATTCTGAAATACGAATAAAAGGGAGATGCATACAGAAGCAAATATTTTCAAATATGAACTATTTCTATCAACTGATAGCAAGCTCAGTGGTATGAGGCCCGAACTTTGTCACAATTGAGATTCTCTCTCAACAGTTCGTAAAGCAACCTCAACTGTCCTGACATATATGTCAGGACAGTTGAGGTATACTCTTAGCCCGCGCACACCACCTTAGTGTTGTGTTTCACTGCTTTAAAGAGCTTATTTAACAACGGATGCGCTGGCGACATCCCGGAGGTCTCTTGGCTCCCGGCTTGGCCAGACGCAGCAGATGACCTTGATTTGCCACACCGGACGAAGCGCACCCCACCGACATCACGAGGGACTGCTACATCGCCGCCCCAAGATCCGTTTCACGAGCCACCACCTTGGCTCTCACAACTGCGCCCCCTGGTTCTACCGTTACCAAGCCACCAGATAACGTCACCTTTTACCCAGGACTATATAAGTGTGACACCGTGCAGCGCGGCATTCTATGGGCTCGGTGGCACGACAGCCATGACAACAGCCGCTTACCTGCGACACCTTTTCGTTCTGCAGGTAAATTGTCAGTATTCAGTGTATGGCCGACGTACTCGTTATATGGCCCTTGTTGTGCTGCCGAGCCCACAGTGTTGTATTGATATTGCTTTCGATTGTGCACGTGTCCTTCATCAACTACTAATACTGTCCGGAGACGTCGAGTTAAACCCAGGTCCAAGCACCCGTGCAAGCGAAACGCAAACATCCAGTGACATAATGACCGCACTGACTGAAATTCAATCTGGCCAAGCTTCACTACTAAAAGAAATGAAATCCCTGCAACGTAAGCTGTCCCAGAGCGACAGCGCTATAAAGGAGATTAAAGACCGCCTTGTCAAAATTGAAGAATACTGCGCATCCCTGGTACTAATAAAAGAACAAGTTCACGATATCCGGACGCTTGCCGATCAAAATTCAAAAGATATATCATTGATTAAGGCCAGGCTGGACGACTCGGAAGAGCGCGCGCGACGCTCAAACCTAGTATTCTTTGGATTAACAGATCGCGAACGTGAAACGTGGGCCGAGTCAGAATCGTTAATTATAGATCTATGCTGTAAAGAATTAAATATAACTGTTCAGTCGGTGGACATCGAACGTGCCCACCGTTTGGGCAAATTCAAAGTAAACAACAACAGGCCAATTATTGTAAAACTTTCACATTTCAAAGTAAAAGAACAAATTCTTTCACAGGGTAGGAAACTCAAAGGCACTGAATATAGAATTTCAGAAGATTACTCTCCTAACACTCTAACAGCTAGAAGGCGTTTAGTCGAATTCGCCAAGACACAACAGAAACCATTCAAGCTCCGACATGACAAGCTAACTATTGGAAACAAAGCTTACACGTTTGACCGCAACGCCCAAAAGGTTGTCTCTCGTGCTTTAAATGCCTAGGCCCCAGCAATGCTAACTCCAAGAAAAATTGTTTTTCATTTGTTTTTACTAACATTAGAAGCATTTTTCCGAAGCTTGACGCTCTCAGTAATCTTGCCGACACAACAGAGTCTAACCTAATTGTTATTACTGAAACTTGGCTTAATTCTACAATAGAAGACTCTGAAATATTGCCATTTTTTCCTAATTTCAATATTTTCAGGCATGATCGAACTACCAGACGTGGTGGCGGCGTTTTCATTGGCGCTCATAAGGACCTTCAATGTACTGAAATTAAGACATCGTCCTCCCTAGAAATTCTGTTCGTCCTGTGTAATGCCTCTTACCCACCCACAATAGTCGCAGTCTGCTATCGCCCCCCTGGCAATGATCCTAACTTTGTTGCAGAATTCCACGAAACATTGCGTTCGGTAACTGAATTGCATCACCACTCTCCGATGTTACTGTTCGGTGATTTTAACTTCCCCGCCATAAACTGGACTAACCTAACATCAGGAACTTCGCAACACAGTACCGAAAGCGATTTTGTTAACTCCTGCCTAACCTTTGGATTAACGCAACTTGTCATTGAACCTACACGTCAAGGTTGTAATTCTTCTCACATACTCGACCTCATTTTTGCTTCTGATCCTGACAAAGTTTATGCAATGACGTATTTGCCTGGTCTTAGTGATCATTCTATAATCCATGCATCTTACTCCTGTCAGCTTACACAACCTACAAAGATAACCAAAGTGATCAAACTGTATGACAAAGGGAATTACTCGGCAATTAACTCGGAACTCGCACATTTTGCTGCTTCATTCCACACCAGTTTTTTTATGCGTTCTGTCGAAACTAACTGGCTGCTTTTTAAAAACAAGATGCTCGATGTGTTCGCGAGATACGTACCCGTTATCACCCTAACCGAAAAACAGTCATCCCCATGGTTTAATATCACACTAAAGTGTCTTAACAATAAAAAGAAAAGGCTTTTTCGCTCTGCTAAACGATTTAACAACGCAGGCGCATGGAATAAGTATTACCTTGCAGAAAAAGAATTCGAAGCTCTAGCAAATAAAGAAAAACGCACTTTTTTTTTGCAAACGCTGCCGTCTATGTTGAGAAATAACCCCCCAAAATTCTGGAAAGTTATTAACCCTAATAACTCGCAGCCATTAGCTCTGTTTGACGATCAAAACCATCGTATTCCCGATTGTGAAATTGCTGAGCAACTTAACCGTACTTTTTCTTCATTCTTCACAACTGAACCTGTTAACATATTACCTCGCTTCCCTCTTTCAGATCATGCAGTCATGCCTAATATTACCTTTTGTCCTTACGGCATTGAGAAACTAATTGATTCATTAAAACTTACATCATCGTCTGGCGTCGATGAAATAAATGTTAAAATGCTGAAAAACACCAAAACAAATGTGAGCGCGATGTTATGTGCTATTTTTCAGCAATCATTGTCATCAGGAGTGGTGCCGGAAGACTGGAGAGTAGGCAAGATTGTTCCAGTCCCCAAAAAAGGTCCTCCATCGTTGTGCTCTAGTTATCGCCCCATTTCACTCACCAGTGTTTGTTGCAAACTAATGGAGCATGTTATTTACTCTCAGATGGTAAACTTTTTAGTATCCAATAACTTCTTTCACCCAGCTCAACATGGCTTCCGTAAAGGTCTTTCATGTGACACCCAACTAGCTTTATTTTTTTCATGATCTAAGCTCTAACCTCGACTTGAACGTACCTGTAGATGCTATTTTCTTAGACTTTGAAAAGGCATTTGACAAAGTTCCACACCAACGGCTACTCCTAAAACTTTCCCGTCTCAAGATTAATCCATTTGTACTAGACTGGATACGTAGCTTCCTCACTAACCGACAACAGTTTGTATTTGCTAACACACAGTCATCTAAAAGATCTTCTGTCCTTTCGGGCGTACAACAAGGCACAGTTCTCGGACCACTACTCTTTCTAATTTACATTAATGATCTTCCTACTGAGATCTCTTCTAACATTCGATTGTTCGCAGACGATTGTGTAGTTTATCGACGCATAACTAACACTTCAGACATGCATTTGCTTCAAGATGACCTAAAACGCATTGAATTATGATGCAACAAATGGTTGATGTCTTTAAATACTAAAAAAACCTCGCTAGTTTCTTTCCATCGCAGACAGCATCACCAATCAGGGAAATACACCATATACGGCGCCGAAATCTCATCCGTAGACTCGTATAAATACCTCGGCATAACCTTTTCAACTACCCTAAATTGGTCACATCATGTCATTAACTTAGCCAATGCCGCGAATCGAACCCTCGGTTTTCTCCGCCGGAATCTAAGACTTGCTCCCCCATCAGTAAAATTGTTAGCTTATGTTACATATGTCCGCCCTAAGTTAGAATATGCATGCTCTGTCTGGGATCCTCATCAACATAACCTATCTAATACACTGGAATCGATTCAAAACCGTGCAGCCCGGTTTATCTACTCTGAATATTCTTATCATGCAAGCGTGTCTGAACTAAAATCCCGTGCCGGTCTTACTAATCTAGAATCGCGACGTCTTATTTCTAGACTGTGTCTTTTTCACAAATTCTATCATTCACCACTCCACATTTCAGCTATATTACCAGCTCATCGTCAGTCCAGCCGCATTAACGACAGCAAAGTCGTGTATCCTCCCCCGGCGCAGACTACCTCTCATCTACGATCATTTTTTGTGAAAACCGCCAGGGACTGGAACGGTCTGTCTGCCGACATCACGCACCACTCCAACACTCATCACTTCAAGGCTGCTCTCGAATCACTGTTTTGTTAAAGCCCATCCCTCATCTAATACCCCATCTCTGGGGCCTTTGAGGTATAATAAATAAATAAATAAATAAATAAATAAGTAAATAAATAAATAAATAAATAAATATATGTCAGGACAGTTGAGGTATACTCTTAGCCCGCGCACACCACCTTAGTGTTGTGTTTCACTGCTTTAAAGAGCTTATTTTGGTTTGGATGAGGGACATCTGCATCTCGGCATCAGCCAACACTATTTTTTGAGCTCAAGCTCCTTCAAAACGGCAGCAGCACGCTTCCCTTCCCGTTAATTCCTGAATGCGTAGGTTCTTTCTGTTCTTGTCCTCCTTCCGCCACTCGCTCGCCCCACTGACTATTTAAATAATCTTCTTGGTCAGTTGCACAGCCCACGGCCGATTTTTCGAACTCCCTAGGGGCCGCGAAAACGTTCGACAAATCGGCCAGTTGGAAAAAATAAATGCATATCATTTACTGGCCTTAGGGGCGCAAACCGCCACAGGCACATTCTAAAACGATTGAAGGCCTGTCGGTACACGTATTAGGCATGTCCGTGCTCGTAATCTGACAGGCAATAGCGGGCGCATGCGTGTATAATTAAGGAATACATACTGTGACCCGTGGCAATAGCCCCTTCGCATGCGTGTTATGCTTCACTGCAATACTTTTGCGTATGGTTCACCAAGTAACATTTCTGTAAAAAGGCGAAGCTGACTTTCGGGAACCGCCATTATGCCACGCACCGTGCTTTCCAAGCTTCTCAGTCAATCGCGAGCACCACATAGGCGGAGTCCATGCCATTGCTGACAGCAGCGAATTCTTTCAATAAAAAACACAGCACCCAACGGCAAGGAGCTTCATAGCGAACGTCGAAGCAGCCAGGTCTTGCGTTGCCACAGTAGTGGCTACGGCTGCCAGCGGATCTGCGTGCTAGAGCGCCGGTTCGAGGCGGCGAGGTGATCAAAATGGCAGCGGCGGTGGCTTGATTATTGCCGTTTTGGACCTGCGGTCATGGCAAAACGTCCGGAAGATTGGACGTCGAAGAGTTCTTGCATCCGAAATTTTAGACGTACTGATACATTAGCTCTATGGGGTACATGGTAGTGCCGCGAAACCGTCCAAATTATCGGGAATCCGGGAAGTTGTTCGTTGACTCTACACTGGCAACTCCTCCAGCCGACGACAGGGCGTCAAAGACGATTCATTACGATTTCTGTGTGTTACTCGAGCCAGCATTACCGCGACTCTTGACCCTTTAATAAAATTACAGCTAATTTTCCCTGATAGAGGCACAAATTCCCTGAGTTGTTCCAGACTACTCAAAATCCCTGAGAATTCTCGGTTTACCCGGTTGGTAGACACCCTGATACGTATATATATATATATATATATATATATTGACACAACTATATTTGGCAGAACCATAATTCAGCGGGTATGCGCCAGTGGGGACGACGCTGAAGTAGCGCGGGTTTTTAGGTGAAGCGGGGAAAACGAAGAAGACGTTGTTGTTGTTCCCTTGGACGACTGATAAAGTGCGTTTCTTGGCGGTGCTGCTACGCATACTCGACGATCCCACGTCGTTACACTGGTGGAGGTGCTGGGTATTCTTCATGCTTGGCACCCCTTGGCGGAGCCGACGATCGAGCTCGGAATCACCATCGCGCATCGAAACACCGGTCCACCGGTTCAGTCGTCGCCTGCTAGGCTTAGCGCCCGAGTCTAGTCCCCTGCAAGAAACTTCGAGAAATCGTTTGCCTCCTACAAATAACATGGCCACCGCAGCTCCATCGCAAGTAACACTACAGAATCCTATGGCCCCGGAGAGCTTTCATGGTGATGCCTTGGAAGACGTCCAAGATTGGCTAGACCAGTTCGAGCGCGTCGCCCAGTATAACCATAAGACCAGCTCGGTGGACAAACTCTCGAGTGTCTATTTCTATTTGAAGGACAATGCTCGTACGTGGTACGTAAACCGGGAGAGGAGCTTTGCCACGTGGGACGACTTACGCGCACAGCTGCTGGATACCTTTTCAAGCATCGACAGGAGGGAAAACGCGCAGCGTCTCCTTGAAATCCGCGTTCAAAAGCCAATGAGAGTGTTACTATGTTCTCGGAAGACATGGCCCGTCTTTTCCGTAGGGCAGACCCAGACATGCCAGAGGAAAGAAAGCTGCGATATCTCTTGCGAGGAGTGAAGGAGCAACTGTTTGCCGGCCTTGTGAGAAATCCACCGACAACAGTGGCACAGTTCACAAAAGAGGCTACAGGCATTGAACGGGCCCTGCATCAACGATACCGCCAGCATGACATGAGCAACTAGGCGGCGAACACTTCCGTACTGGCTGCGAGTAACGACATGTCTCTGCGTGAAGTTGTCCGAGAAGTGGTGCGAGAAGAGCTTCGGCAGCTCGGTTTTGTGGTTGCGCCTACGGAACCGACGCCAGCGTTATCTTTTGTTGCTGATGTAGTCCGGGAGGAAGTCCGGCAAGCTTTTTCAGCGCCAGACTGTGGCAACGTTCCGCGGCGCCTCACTTATGCGGAGGCTGTTCGCCGTCCACTCAACGCAACTTCAACGCCGTTGACACCCATAACTACAACACCAGCTACGCCACAAATAGAGCCGGCATCGTCACCCTCGTCGACTCTACCGACCCCGCCGATCATGCCAGCACAAACAACGCCGTATTTTCGACATTCTCACGCCACTCCATGGCTCCATGGAGAGTTACCGCAGAACTATCAGCGTCGGAAAACCGATTTGTGGCGCACCGTCGACCGTCGGCCAGTGTGCTACCATTGTGGTGAAGCTGGAAACGTCTATAGAGTTTGCCGCAAATGGAACAACTATCGCGCCGCTCAACACCCAAGCTTTCCTGCCAACTATGCTTATTCTCCGTACGATGGTCGACGCGCTTACAACGACGCTCCTGTGAACAGTCAGCCACAATATACGACGACGCCCCGACCACGTTCTCCTTCTCCATCTCCGGCGCGCTACAGTTCGCCGACTCGTCGCAGTTTTGCCGACGTCACTAGGGGCAGATCGCCTAGCCCTCGACGGGGAAACTAGCCGCAGTGACCTCCGGGGGTGAGGTTGCCAATACTCTAACTGCTCCACATCCCCCGTTATCGACGAACGACGACGTGAAGACTAAATTGACGAAAAAGACGCCCAGCACAACGACGAGTACGACGGATAGAAGTACGAAAGACGTAACTGACATCGTCAGCGCCGAGCTCATCGTTTGCATTGACGGCCACGAAATAGCCGCTCTGGTTGACACTGGCTCCCATTTTTCAATGCTTAGCTTACAGGTCGCTGACAAACTGAGGAAGGTGAAGACACCATGGCACGGGCCCAACATAAGAACCGCCGGAGGTCAGTTGATGACACCTGTCGGGAAATGCACGGCCCGACTCTTAATCGCCGGTTCAACCTTCGTCGTCCCCCTCGTCATCCTTACTGAGTGTTGTAAAGAACTTATATTGGGCATGGATTTCCTACGGGAGTACGGCGCCGTGATTAACATCCCTGACAGAAGCGAGTTCCACGAGTTCCACGAGTTCCACGAGTTGCCACGAGTTCGGATAATGTCACCCATGAGAAGCCACAACAACCTCGCTTACGTATTGCCGCGGACGACGTCATACTTTTGCCGCGGAGTTGCTCTCTCGTACAGGTGCGCTGTGACAGCCTGCAAAATGGGACTGGAGTAGCTGAACACATCAGTGCGCTAGCACTGAATTGCGGTGTCTCCATTGCCAGAGCACTTATCAATGTAATCGACGGAAGCGCCGAACTCTTGCTGACGAATTTTAGTAAGGAGCGCCGACACATCGTTAGAGGCACTGCTGTCGCCTATTTCGACGAAGTGACAGAAATACAAGACTGCCACTTAGCGCAGGAGTCGGCCTCTACAATCCACACAGCTGCACCTATTGTAGACGTTAATCCGACGTTAACGGCCGTTGAGCGGAACCGTCTTCTTGAGCTCATCAATCAGTACCAGGGCTGTTTCTCCTCTGCGTCAAGAGTTGGTCAAACGCCACTTACCAAACACCGCATCATTACTGATGTCGACGCCAGACCCATCCGACAAAACCCTTATCGTGTGGCCCCAAAGGAACGCGAAGCAATACAAAAACAAGTGAAGACGATGCTGGAAGATGGCGTTATTCGACCATCTAATAGTCCGTGGGCATCACCTGTAGTTTTAGTGAAGAAGAAGGACGGTAGCCTGCGCTTCTGCGTCGACTATCGGAAGCTCAATCAGGTCACAAAGAAGGACATTTATCCACTGCCACGTATTGATGATTCCTTGGATAGGTTGCGAAACTCGTGCTACTTTTCCTCAATGGACTTGAAAAGCGGTTATTGGCAGATCGAAGTGGATGAGAGAGACCGTGAGAAAACAGCCTTTGTGACGCCTGACGGACTTTATGAATTTCAGGTACTTCCTTTCGGTTTGTGTTCGGTGCCAGCAACATTTCAGCGTCTAATGGACACTGTGCTCTCCGGACTCAAATGGCAAACATGCCTGGTGTACTTGGATGACGTGATTGTCTTTTCCGCAACGTTCGACGAACACTTACGAAGGCTGAAAACTGTTTTTGAAGCGATACGCTCTGCCGGTCTCACTTTGAAGCCTGAGAAGTGCCATTTTGGTTTTCATGAGCTCCAGTTCCTCGGTCACGTCGTCAGTAGCCAAGGAGTCCGACCTGATCCGGATAAAATTGCCGCCGTCGCTAATTTCCCGATTCCATCAGACAAAAAAGCCGCGCGACGTTTTCTGGGACTCTGTGCATATCACCGGTGATTTATTACGAATTTCTCGCGTATCGCATGGCCGTTAACACAGCTGACCCGAGAAGATATGCCTTTTACTTGGGGCGAAGACCAGCAGTGGGCATTTCACGAGCTCCGGCAACGCATGCAATCGCCTCCCGTATTAGCACACTTCGATGAGGAAGCCCCGACGATATTGCATACAGACGCTAGTAATGTCGGTCTAGGGGTGGTGCTAGTACAATGGCAGGGCGACCGCGAAAAAGTGATTGCTTACGCCAGTAGGACACTATCCCGAGCCGAAGCTAACTACTCCACTACTGAAAAAGAATGCCTCGCAATGGTATGGGCAGTTCTGAAATTTCGTCCGTATTTGTATGGTCGGTCTTTCACCGTCGTTAGTGATCACAATTCCCTCTGCTGGGTCATTAATTTGAAAGATCCTTCCGGCCGGCTCGCACGCTGGAGTCTTCGACTCCAAGAGTTCGACTTTGTTGTTACGTACAAGTCGGGAAAACGGCACGCAGACGCCGACTGCCTTTCTCGGTCTCCTGTTGAGCCGGCAGCAAAAAGACGATGACGACACGGTTTTTCTGAGACTCGTGGATATTGCCGATCTTTCACGCCAGCAACGGGATGACATTGAATTGCTGCCGCTTATTGATTACCTCGAAAGACGAACCAACAGCGTGCCGAGGCTCTTTGCAAGAGGGGTGGCACCATACTGCTTGCGTCGCAACGTCCTCTATACAAGAAGAACTTCTCGCCTAGCGGCAGCAACTACTTACTTGTTCCATCACCGCTTCGACGTGAAATCTTACACGCCTGCCACAACGAGCCGACTGCTGGGCACTTGGGCTACACTCGCACATTGGCACGGATTCGGCAGAATTACTACTGGCCGAGACTTACTGCGGTCGTTAAACGTTACGTTCAGACATGTCTGGATTGCCAACGTCGTAAACCGCCATCCGTCAAACCAGCCGGCTTACTGCACCCTGTTGACGTACCGGCCACACCATTTGCACAAGTAGGCATGGACTTTCTGGGCCCCTTCCCAACGTCTACTACTGGTAATAGGTGGATAATCGTTGCCACGGATTATCTCACTAGATATGCCGAGACAAGTGCCCTGCAACGGGCAACAGCAGATGAAGTGGCACGATTTTTTCTGGAATCCATCGTTTTAAGGCATGGCGCTCCCGCAGTAGTCGTCACGGACAGAGGTACTGCGTTCATGGCCCAGTTTTTAGATATCGTTCTACGTCTAAGTAGTACCGCCCACCGGAAGACAACAGCGTATCACCCTCAAACGAACGGACTGACAGAACGACTCAATAGGACATTGGCTGATATGATAAGCATGTACGTAGATGTAGAGCATAGGAACTGGGACGAGGTTTTACCTTATGTCACCTTCGCGTACAATACGGCTCGTCAAGAGACCACTCGCAAGACGCCCTTCAGTCTCGTATACGGCCGTGAGGTTACAACAACATTAGACGCAATGCTTCCTCATGAATTTGACGACAACGAGACGGGTGCTGAAGAGACAACACACCGAGCAGAGGCAGCTAGGCAGCTTGCGCGTCTGCGAATCCACGAACAACAGGACTGTGACGCCAGACGCTACAATCTTCGGCACAAAACCGTAACATACAACATCGGCGACAAAGTGTGGGTCTGGACACCTATTCGACAGCGTGGGCTCTCTGAAAAGCTCCTACGCAAATACTTCGGGCCCTACATAGTTCTCCGACGCATCAGTGACGTCAACTACGAAGTCGTTCCAGACAGCTCGCACTGTTCAAAGCGCCGACGGCGTTTACCCGAGGTCGTTCACGTGCTGCGTATGAAGCCGTACTATGAGGACTGCCAAGACTGCGCAGTTCTTTACCGCTGCTTTCCAAGCCTTTATCATCGGGACGATGATCTTTTCTAAAGGGGGAGCAAATGACACAAATATATTTGGCAGAACCATAATTCAGCGGGTATGCGCCAGTGGGGAAGACGCTGAAGTAGCGCGGGTTTTCAGGTGAAGCGGAGAAAACGAAGAAGACGTTGTTGTTGTTCCCTTGGACGACTGGTAAAGTGCGTTTCTTGGCGGTGCTGCTACGCATACTCGTCGATCCCACGTCGTTACAACATATATATATATATATATATATATATATATACACACACACACACACACATATATATATATATATATATCTAGTCGAATGACTTCTGGTTAAAGGAACACTAAAGACAAATATTAAGTCGACGTAGGCTGTTTAAATACCGTTCCACAAACGTCGCAACAATTGTTTCGTGCCAAGAAAATACTTAATTTACAGGAAAACTGCATTTGAAGGGTTTGAAAAAGGTATTCTGAAGGGTCAGAAAACCTTTTTCGAAATTTGATCTCTCGCCGCCCAACTGGGGGAGTGGTTACGTTGCATACGTCATTACCATTCTTGCTGCCGCGGCTAAGTAAAACGGTGCGCTAGAGACGGCGGTACCGAGCCAAGACAGAGCAGTGGATTCGCCGCTGCGGCTGCTTTTTACCCCCATGGTGTTAACAGCGCAAAACGTAGACGAGACACGAGACGAGAAGACGACACCACAAGCGCTTTTTTTCAACAGCGTTTATTCGAAAGAAACACGGCTTCTTAAACCATTGCCCACACATGTCTCAGTCACGTGATCGCACATCATGCTGCTTTTCAGTCAAGTGGTGTAGGCCGTTCGGGCATCCCGCAACATCACATGGAAGTTGAATTCTCTGCTGCTTCCACTTTGTGCGAATTTCGCGAGCCAGCAAAACCAGCGCAGCACTACGCGATAACGAATCTACTGGAACGCAAAAGCGTGGGCGGCGCATAGTCGACCGAAAATGAAACCTTTCGACCGCCTGCGTCGTTGTCAAAGATAATTTCAATGACTTCTTTTTTCTAAAAATAAAATAGAACTGGAAAAGTAGCATTCTACCTCGTCTTATAATACAATACAGGCATGTTTTTTGCAACGAGCGGTTGAGTACTAATGACAAAATTTAACTGAGCAGTTCTTTCGCCATCAGGCAAGTACATGAATGTCCCAGGGGAGTCTCTAATCACGTCCTGCATTTACCTCAATTTCTCGATTATTGAGGCTCTGTTCGCGATAATATTGACGCCTTAGAGATTCTCGAGCACTAATCTAACACTTTAGCTTGACTTAATATTTGCCTTTAGTGTCCCTTTAGGGCCTGTGCAACAGCCTGCTAAATTTGGTGGTTGAAAATGACAACGCAAGTTAAAATAGCCTATAAATATACTGGGTGTTTCTATGAATACAAACTGATACTTAAATACAGCCCCTTTGAAATAAAAGAACGGTTCCTTCGGCGGTCGTGCTCGCATCCACGAGGCGGACTCTCAACTCAGCCACGATCCTCAACCGTGAGCCCGAGCTGGCGGAGCAAGTAGCCATTGCCCTGGTCGTGCTCGACGGCAAACGGGAAGTGATCGACAGCGACTCCAGAGCGTCCATCAGAGCCTTCCAACATTGCGTTACGCATCCTCCGTAGTGCGTAGCCGAGCACACTCAAGCACCACACTGTCATCTGGTTCGCCGCCCATCTCGGTCGGGTGCCGGGTTGGGTGCCCAATCTCAACGTGATCGCCCACGACGTAGCGTGCGCGCTTACCGACCGCGCCGTCCCCGGGCAACCCCACCTCGTCGAGCTAGAGGACAACCGGGACGCGCTCATTACGTACGGCGAAATCACAAAACACTTCTGCCTGTGGCGCCGCATCTTTCCGCCACCACACCCCAAACTTAACAGGCTGCAGGCGCTAACACCATACGCTTACTATACACGCACATGTACCCAAATCCTGTCAAATTATACACGTTTTCTATCCAGACCCGTATCCCAGCGACATGTGCCGCTCATGCGACACTCGCACACGTGCTCTGGGAGTGTAGAAACGCTCTTCCCGACTCTACCTCGGACAAGTGGGAAAAGTCCTTCAGAAGCTCACGACTCGCCGACCAGCAATGGGCCGTTCAGCAGGCCCGCGAAGCGGCCGCCAGTGACTCGCTGTCGGTCCCTACGTGGGAGATGCCCGCTACACGCTAAGCGTGTCCTGCAGGACCACAATAAAGTTTTGCCGTACTTCGGCGACATGCCGTTAGTGGTGGCGATCATGAGGGGACGGGTGACACATGGCGATACAGCGCTTGTGTGTAACCTTTGCATTGTGCCGCTTGTGCACACTGCAGTTGCATAGGGATACATTGTAATTCGTCACTAATTATTAAAGAGGCATTCATTAACATTTAAGCTTGTAGTTTCAGCAGCCTCATCGTAACTAGGAAATTGATGTGAGCTCTTTGTATAAGCCATATCAACTTTTGGATATAGAAAAATGCGATTACTCGTGAAATTTTGGAACAAGGAAATTAGGCTATCAGAGCACGTGAACCCCGAAACTTGGAGGCTGCTGCGAGCGCAGAACCGCGCCCCTCGAGGCGATGTTCTGCTTCCCAGCAGCGGGCTGCCAGCGCGCTGCCCGATCAGCCGACACCTCATGGACCACTGACGGCATGTCTCCGAAGGAACTGTCCCTCTATTTCAAAGCGGCAATTTTTAACGATTACTTAAGATCTTCGTAGAAACACCTTCTATAGAACTCTCCAGCTGGCACTAGCATGGCCACAGAGGTAGAATGTCCGAAAAATAAATTTTACTGCTAAGTACAATTATAACGCTACATACATGAGCTCGACGCGTGGGGCACGTTCTATATATGTGAACGCATCAACAACATGTGCCTATAGTAAATTGGGAGACAAAATACTTATTTTTCTTTGGATAACTTGGCTGTCAAAAATGCATAATCTGAAGTTTCGTGAGGTCGTGAACAGACTTCTGTCACAGCTGGGATAAAAGTGTCTATACAGCAATATCACATAATGACACATGCATGCATCAGAGGTGGGTGCTCAGTAGTTCATATACTGAGGTGTGCAGTGCAATTGACGGCTTTCTTATAAAACAGTCCTTGTTCTTTTGTATAATATAGGCTTCCAGCGCAAGCCCTGAAGGGGTGCCATCGCTCCTGCTCAGAATTGTTGTCCCCGAGAAGCGACACAGGCTCGTGAGGCTCGCTCAGTAACGTAGGCTACTTGTCCTTTTTCTTCCGAGATCCCGTAAGCGGTAGTTCATGCAACGTTCGGTTTCGCCGACATACGTTGTACCGCGAGACAAGGCTATGGCATAGGTCACACCTCTTTGAACACTTGACGAAATGCTTATTATGCCTTGTACGGCAATCTCGTTTGCTCTCACAAAAAATTCCAGGGCAAGTTTAGACTAGACATTTCGTCTTCTTCTTCTTCTTCTTCTTCTTATTATTATTATTATTATTATTTTTGACCCTTTAAATAGCAAGATAAGAAAGACACGACCTAGCACGTTTTTATTGCTTTATTTCTTCTTGATGTTGTTCAAATACATATTAAAATAAATATGAAGCGGCTTCTTTGAAAACCAAGTGACCTAGAACGGGTCGTAAATATTGCTGAATAACTGGTTATAGAAAAATATATGGTCCAAAACTTGTGTTTGGTACTTGCTTTGACAAGGTAAATGTGTGTTCTTTGTTAAACAAATTAATAAAATTTCGCATTAGCGATAATAGGACCACCACGTCCGCTAAGACGGTACCGACGATGTCTTCGAGTTTTGTCACCAAAACATCTGCTGCTGCTTTGTGACTACGACTGTTGAGCAGGTACATAAATTGAGGTAAATTGAAAGGCACGGACTAACATTTGATTTTATATAGCGCTTGTAAGTACTTTTGTGAGGTCAACAATATTGCGGAGCTGCAAGTTAAAGGGTTATTATAGATATTTACCTGTAAAAATAAATTGTTTAAACGGCAAAAGGGAACATCTGCTGCAGCCGTCTATAACCATGCTTTCAGTTCAAATGTTTGAAGAAAAGACTACAGTTATCCTAGCGATGTTCTTGTAACCACACACTGTTTATAGAGACGGCTTACACTGCTGCTCGGAACGCACATTGAACGCAATGAAAATTTGCTTTTGCTTGTCTAGTGTGCGTAACAGATGACCAAGAAGCCCGAATTGCCACCCTGTCATCAACATCACCATCATCATCATCAGCAGCAGCAGCAGCAGGAGCAGCAGCAGCAGGAGCAGCAGCAGCAGTAGCAGCAGCCTAATTTATGTACACTGCAGGACGAAGGCTAAATTGTTTTAATGGCAAAAGGGAACATCTGCTGCAGCCGTCTATAACCATGCTTTCAGTTCAAATGTTTGAAGAAAAGACTACAGTTATCCTAGCGATGTTCTTGTAACCACACACTGTTTATAGAGACGGCTTACACTGCTGCTCGGAACGCACATTGAACGCAATGAAAATTTGCTTGTCCTTCTCTAGTGTGCGTAACAGATGACCAAGAAGCCCGAATTGCCACCCTGTCATCAACATCACCATCATCATCATCATCAGCAGCAGCAGCAGGAGCAGCAGCAGCAGTAGCAGCAGCCTAATTTATGTACACTGCACGACGAAGGCCTCTCCCTGCGATCTACAAATACCCCTGTCCTGCGCCAAGCGATTCCAGCTAGCGCCCGCGAATTTCCTAATTTCATCGCCCCACCTGGTCTTCTGCCACCCTCGACTGCGCTTCCCTTCTCTTGGCACCCATTGTGTAACCCTAATGGTCTACCGGTTATCTAACCTGCGCATTACATGACCTTCCCAGCTCCATCTTTTTCTCTTAATATCAATTTGAATATCGGTTATACCCGTTTCTCTCTGATCCAAACCGCTCTCTTTCTGTCTCTTAACGTTATGCCTAGCAATCTTCGTTCCATCGCTCTTTGCACGGTCCTTAACTTGTTCTCAAACTTTTTGTCAGTCTCGAAGTTTCTTCACAATATGTCAGAACCGGTAAAATGCACTGATGGCACACCTTCCTTTTCAATGATAATAGTGAGCTTCCAGTCCCGAGCCGTATGTCTCCCGTATGCGCTCGAACCCATTTTTATTCTTCTGTGAATTTTCTTCCCATGATCATGGTTTCCTGTGGGTAATTGACCTAGGTAAACGTACTCCTTCCCAGACTGAAGAGGCAACCCGCCGTGCTTGCTCAGTGGCTATGGTGTTGGGCTGCTGAGCACGAGGTCGCGGGATCGAATCCCGGCCACGGCGTCCGCATTTCGTTGGGGGCAAAATTCGAAAACACCCACGTGCTTAAATTTAGGTGCACGTTAAAGAACCCCAGGTGGTCGAAATTTCCCGAATCCTCCATTACGCGTGCCTCATAATCAGAAAGCGGTTTTGGCACGTAAAACCCCATAATTTACTTAATTTAACTCTAGAGGCTGACTGGCCATTCTGAACACCTGTTCCCTTGCCCGGCTATACATGATTATCTTCGTCTTCTGCATATTAATATTGAACCCCAATCTTGCGCTCTATCTGTTAAGGTCGTCAAGCATTTGTTGTAACTCGTCACCAGTGTTGCTGAACAGAACAATGTCATCTGCAAACCGAAGGTTGCTGAGGTATTCGCCGTCGATCCTTACTCCTAAGCCTTCCCAGTTTAAAAGCTTGAACACTTCTTCCAAGCACGCAGTGAATAGCATTGAAGAGATTGTACCTCCTTGTCTGATCTCTTTCTTTAACGGTATCTTCTTACTTTTCTTGTGTAGAATTAAGGTAGGTGTGGAATCTGCGTAGATACTTTCCAGGATATTTACATAAGCGTCCTGTACTCCTTCATTACTAATGCCTATATGACTGCTGCTACTTCTACTGAATCAAATGCCTCTTCGTAATCTATGAAAGCCATATAGAGAGGCTGATTGGACTTTGCGGATTTCTCGATTACCTGATTGATGACATGGATGTGATCCATTGTACAGTATCCCTTCCTGAAGCCAGCCCGTTCCCTTGGTTGACTAAAGTCCAGTGTTGCACTTATTCTATTGGAGATTATTTTGGTAAATATTTTATATAATACTGGGAGTAAGCTAATGGACCTATTTTTTTTTTCATTCTTCCACGTCTCCCTTTTTGCGGATTATTATAATGTTTGCATTCTTCCAGTTTTCTGGGACCATTGGAGTCGATCGACACTTCGTATAAAGAGCCGCCAGTTTGCCAATCATTAGGTCTCCTCCACCTTTGATTAAATTGACTGTTATTCCATCTTCTCTTGCCGCTCTTCCTCGTTTGATGTCTTGCAAGGCCCTTCTGACCTCATCGCTAGCTATAGGAGGAGTTTCTGCATCCTGTTCAATACAGTTTCTAATTGAGGTATCCTTACTCCTCTGGGTACTGTACAGGTCAGTATAGAATTCTTCCGCTGCTTTTACTATTTTTTCGAGATAGCTGATGATATTTCCCTGCTTATCCTTTAGTGCATACATCTTGGTTTGTGCTATGCCAAGTTTCTGTCTCACTTATTTCAGTCTGCGTCCATTTTTTACGGCTTCTTCAGTCTTTCTCACGTTATAGTTTCCAGTATCACTTATTTTGCCCTTGCTGATCAGTTTTGACAGTTGCGCGAATTCTATGTTATCTCTAGTGTTGGACACTTTCATTTTTTGTCGTTTCTTTATTAGGTCCTTTGTTACTTGGGAGAGCTTGCCTACTGGTTGTCTTGGTGCCTTGCTTCCCACTTCAATTGCTACTTCTGAAGCCAACCTAGTTACGGTTTCATTCATTAACTCTATGTCATCATCGTCTCTCTGTTCTGGGGCTGCATATTTGTTTGCAATACCAGCCTGAATTTGTTTGCTTTTACCCTTACTGCCTCTAGGTTGACCAGTTCCTTCTTGACCAATTTTGCTCTTTCTCTCTTCAAATTGAGGTGAATCCTAGCCTTCAGTAACCTATGATCTCTGCACTTTACCCTACCTATCACTTCTACATCCTGCACTATCCTGCGATTTCAATCCTTGTTTCACCATTAGGGCTTTTCCAGGTCCACTTTGTGTTGCTAAGCTTCCTGGAAAAAGTGTTCGTTACTCGCAGCTTATTCCTTTCTGCGAATTCTACCAGCATATCTTATCTAGCGTTCCTAGAATCGACGCCTTCGTTGCCAATTGCTTGTTCACCAGCCTGCTTTTTCCCCACTTTTGCATTGAAGTCGCCCATTAGTACAGTATACTGAGTATGCGCTTTTCTCTTCGCTAATTCCACATGTTCATCAATCTGACCTAGTTCATGATCATCCTGACTGGATGTTGGAGTGTAGGCTTGTACTACCTTTATTCTACACCTCTTATTAAGTTTGATTAGGACTACAGCTACCCACTAATTACTGCTGTAAATTTGTTAATGTTGCCCGCTATGTCCTTATGGATTAGGAATCCTACCCCGTATTGCTTCTTATCTGGGAGACCTCTATTGCAGAGGACATGGCCGTTAGTCAGCACTGTATAAGCCTCACCAGTTCTTGTAATCTTACTAAGGCCGGTGATATACCAAACAATGTCTAATAGTTCCTCAAAGAGTCCTGCTAAGCTAGCGTCACTCGACAGAGTTCAGGTGTTAAAGGTTGACAGGGTCAGTTTTCATTGGCGGCCTGTCCGAGTCTCGAGATTCTTAGCACTCTCTGCTGCCTTACAGGTCTGACCGCCGTATTGGTCAGGTGCTCCGCAGCTGCTAAGGACTGAGGGCCATGGGTTAATTGTAAGAATCATGAGGGAGGTAGTGGTCGAATACTGTACCAGGGAGGCCAATTCCTGTTTTGGTGAGGGAGTGTGTTTTTTGAAGCTTAGTATAGGCCTTCCTAATTTGGTTGTACCTGAATTTGTATAGCCCCACTGGCTCTCGGTATCTTTTGCTGGTGTCAGGCGCCACTCCAAGCCTGGAGTGGCGCCTTTTGCACGAAAGTCTTTAACACGAAATAGTTTTATGCCGGGGTCCACCATCAACTTCCTGCAACAGATGTGACGTCGGCGCTAATGCGTAAAATATGCTCTCTCTCAATAGGGATGACGCTTCCATCTAGCGAGTGCTGACAGTGAGCGTTCCGGTAGTGTCAGCACAGCGGAGGCTCCCACGCGGCGTAGCCTGATGTAGGTGGTGTAGGCCTATTGTCGAGGTGACGACGCAGTTTGCGGACATGATTTGTCTTTCGGGTCCGGTTAGCCTGTGACGCCTTGTCGGCTACGGAGTGCAGATTGAACATGCTTCATCATGTTCGCACCGTTTATTTACAGGCCACCTAATGCTTCGCTTGCGATGGCACCAACTAAGGAAACTGCTGCGTCATGTGGCGCAGAAAGGCAACGATGTCAACGGGCGAATTTCGCTTTGGTCCGGCGAGAGACACGCCAGCATAGAGCAGAACACCTTCGCGCGTTCGCGGCGCACGCGGCCAACTCTGCCACTCTCATTCCTGAAGCTGAGCGCGTCGCAACAGGCTGCTCAACATATTACAGAGCCGGACCAAGATGCTCGTACCTTCGCCGAAGCGGCTCTGCAGCAGGACGCCGCTCGCCAACAGGACGGCGCGTGACAAGCAAACCTGCAGCACGGTTGCCCGCCCGCAAATCGTGCGCCTTTTGCTGCAGCGGACCTTGAGTCTATACCTTTTATTTAAATATTACTTGTTAACACGCAAGAACTATAGCAATTGTAGCCATGGAAGCCTGACAAAGACGTTACGGTAATAGCCATCATAGGAATGTGTTCAGTCAACGCTGCTTAAACTCGCTGCCATTACCAGACTACCCTATTCACTCGAACCTTCTTTTCTTTTTATCTGTTTCGAAGAGTCATGTGCGGAATAAGGGAAACGTGAGGGCTGTCTAAAACAAAGGAGTTGCAGGCGAGGAACAACAAAAACCGGCAATTGTTGGCCATTTACCCAAATGTGCTCTTGTGATTAAATAGAAATGTGCTAACGCCTATTTCCAGTACAGGCAGACCGACTCCAGTTGTTCAGCGGCTGTGGTGATCTGCTCCTGAAAAAAATGCCGCATTCCGATTTAAGGCCGTATTTAAAATCGACCACCTACGTACCGAAAAAAATTGAATGCCTGTTCATGAAAATCATGCAGCCAAAATTACTCCGAAGGCCCGCTCCAAATGACGCATTTTGTAGCTGCTAGGCTGTTTCGGGACGTAAAGCACAATCACTTCGTTAACCTGCTGAGGGCTTCAAACGACCACGACCACTTTATTTGCTGTTGTTACAGCAAATCTTTTGAACCAATATTTATATACTAATACAGGTAAAACAGGGGGAAGGCACGAGATACAAATTCAATATGATGAGCAAAACAAGAACAGACACAATTAACATTTATGTGGTCTGCGAGCAAAGCACAAAAAAAGCCGGCAGATCCCATGCTCAGTGGGAATCGATGTTATGCGAAGCAGTGTACGAGTAGCCTACCAAGTTAACGAAACGACCATGAGAACAATACGACGTAGGCGGCTGTTTCATGATCTACATGACACGCATTTTATGACATTCGTGTCACGACCTATCATTTATGTTGGTCATACACTCTCGCCATACTATGCCAATTGTGGTACATACCAATTTAACAAAACGACCATGAGAGCACCAAGACGTAGACGGCTGTTTCATGACCTACATGACACTCATGTCATGATATTCATGTCATGACCTGTCATTTATGTTCATCATAAACACTTGTCATATTATGTCAATTTTGGCTAATACCAAGGCCTAGGGGGCTGTTTCATGACCTACATTACCCGCAGATCATGACATTCATGTCATGACTGATTATTTATATTCGTCACAAACTCTTGTCATACTATGCCAGTTTTGGTGCATACCAAGTTAACGAAACGGCCATGACAGCACCAAAACGCTGGCGGCATTTTCATGACCTACGTGACAGACATGTCATGATATTCATGTCACGACCTGTCATTTATGTTCGTCATACACTTTTGTCATATTATGCCAATTTTGCACCTACCAAGTTTACGAAACGACCATGAGAGCACCAATATGTAGGCGGCTAGATAGATAGACCAATAGATAGATTTGTTTATGTCCTACTTTTTTTCCTATTTCTTTGTTTTCTCTCTTCTCCTCTTCTCCTCTATTCATTCCCTCCTCTCGAAAGAGTAGGCAGGCGTTGTGACCCTCTCGGTGGCAGTTGTCAGCTTGCGGTCTCCCTGTTTCATTTGTGTGCTCGTATGTTTCCATAATAATAATAATAATAATAATAATAATAATAATAATAATAATAATAATAATAATAATAATAATAATAATAGATAGACCGACAGCTGGATAGATAGATAGATAGATAGATAGATAGATAGATAGATAGATAGATAGATAGATAGATAGATAGATAGATAGATAGATAGATAGATAGATAGACAGATAGATACTGTCAAAGTGGCGAACGTTCACCAAGAAATGCTTCGAATTTAAAGCTCTGCAAGATCGCGGTGTCTCCCGCTTAAAATTCAGTCCATGAAGACAACGGAGCGAGCAGTCGGCTTAGCTAATAAAACGTCGACGGTGAAATTCAGGAAAAATTCCACTCACTGCATTATGCACTGAATTTTTCGAACCGACTGGCCTGCATCCTTCAAATGGTCAGGCTGGTTGGGCAATTGTTTCGTGCAACACGATTGGATAAAGTGCGCCAGTACAAATCATGGATACGCAGCTGTAAATGCCTTATCAGCTGCGTGATCCCGCGCGTCCTGTAAGATTATGGGAAATCGCAGCAATCCTATTGCAATGTCGGTGCTCATAAATATGCAGTAAAAGCGTATAACAAGTTCCATTTGGCACGTGTTGCATGTAGCTTCATTGAACGTTCATTATTTTGTAGGCTTGCTGAAAGACAGCGTACACCGCCTGAAACTAGTGAAGAAGCAGGTTTTGTGTCTTCTTTTGCACGGAGTGTGCCGTGTGCTGTCTGGACGGACTCGGAGCAGTAGCATGGGCCTGTTCGCACTTACGATCCAATGTGCGAGTGGCACATTCCACGTGGCCTTATCAGCCACACGGAATGCTTGTGGAAAAGAACTTGGGCATGTCTGCACCGCATTCGGCTAAATGTCGCAAATACAAAATCATTCCTATATAAAACTGAACGCATGAGACCGCCACTGTGGCTTGCGTGCTACGCACGAGAAGGCATAGGGAATTTAATCTGCACTTGAAGGCTGTGTACACTTGAAAAATCAGCCCTTATGTCAGCACTGAACATTCATTAAAGACTGTCATCCTTTAGCTACAACACGTAATTGAATCATAGACTAACTTTGCCTGTCCATCTCGCGCAGCGAAATCACTTTTAGCCTTCCTCAGAGACAATGGTATCAACGAGCTTGTTGAATACCTGTTGTACTGTTGTGTGGATGTTGTGCAGCTGTGACGTGCACTGTGCCTATCATTTCATTTTTTCTCATACCCATTTGGAGTAGCACGGTAGGCATGCGGCTAGGAAAACCTCTCCAAGATTCATTAAGGAGCCTCCCACCCCACACTCTCTCTCCCACCTGCGCACGTCACAGTCGTAGCAGACGCCACCGAAGAGAAAGGGACCAAGCTACAGTTGAAGGTGGTTTACTGCATCGCACAGACCAGGCCTCACGCACGGTACAGCGGCGGTCAAGCTTAACCCGAACAGTGAGGGCAGATCTACAGCTGCCTAACTTTTAACAAATACAGGCTGTAAGGTGCAAACATCGAACGCCTTGAAAGGAAGACGCATTAGCTAGCGTATTAAAGGCACACCACACATAAATCTGCAGTATTCATCCGCAGGAGAAGGAAGTAGATGCTAAGGCGTGTTTTTGTTAAATGTGACGTCACTGTACACAGTGGCAAGCAAACTCAGTCCTTGTACATGAATGGAAGCAAACTAAAACACAGTAGAGGATACCCAGTGTCCCCATTGCACATACCCAGTGGCCCCAGTGCCAATACCTTGTGCGGATACCCAGCCACCCCTGTGGCAGATCATTTTAGACTGCGAGATCACCGGGATCGGCCCATGAAAACGGCGAAGTACCCTACCCACCCTTTTACTGAAAAAAAAAGAACATGACTGTGGTCGTAGAAGAATGCTTCACATTAAACGCACCAAAAACAGCATTCCTCACCTGGGTAGGGTACTCGTATCCAGGGGCTCTTTTCGATGATACTGGAGCGGATGTCAGTTCGAGCTGGATCACCGGGACGCAGGTACTCCGTTTCGGTCATAAGGTAGCAGGCTCCCCAGGAGATCAGGATCGCCAGCAGAATCTGGGGATAAAACATTATTTTCAGGTACCGCGGCTATGCTGCGTTCAACTGCACATTGTTGCGGCTCGAGGTGGCACTTAGGCCAGGAATCCACCAAGGCCATTGACGAATACTACCGGTAGTAGGAATGAAGGAAGAAGTGTTGATTTTACATTATTCATCCTGGCTCCAGATACAGAAGCCCACTCCATGTAGGAACATATTAAACGTCTGAGTTAACATCAGCATATGTCAGCACCGCCTCACTGCACCAAAGGCCTCCGCTTTTAATACAACTTATCTGCTTAAAAGAAAGGCGACATATCGAGAAAGCAAAGGTTCCGAATTTTATGTGCACGCAAACCATCTCTTTCAGAATATTGATGAGCTTCTAAAATAAACAATCTAAACAAAGCTCAAAACTGGTTTATCGCAACGATCCCGTATTCAGACGCAACAGCATGCATTCGCGTTTTTCTGACCTCTGATTATATAAAAAAATAGGCAGGACGATCTCACGATAACTGTCGACAGAAAGCGTTTAGCACTGAATTAATATATTGATACAACGTATCGCCACCGTCTAAACAAGTGATGAGGCGTGTACTGTAGCGGGACTCCTGTCTCACGCTTCCGACGGATGGATGCTATGACCGTCCCCTTTTGAGCGGGGCGATGGCTTGCGCCCCCAAGCACTTGTTATTAAATTGCCAATTGTCCTACCTATGTCTAAAGAAAGAAAAAAAAGGAAAGAAAAAAAAAAAAACCTGCGATGAATTCCCGTAACTAAACTTTCTGAGCCCCTGTTAGCAACTTTGATACGCCTCCGTTGTTTGTCGTTTTCCTACTTTTTTTCCACCAAGCTTCCAATCGCCTCTAACTAATCTCTGTTGCTGACATGTTTACTTTTCCCCTGCTGTCACTGAATCCAAGGGCTTCAGGGAGGTGAGAGGTGTCTAAATCGACCGCTGGGCAGAGATCTTTACATTCTAATAAAACATGCTCCATTGTTTCCCTTGCTTTATCGCAGCAAGCACATGCTTCGTCTTCCTTGTTGAATCTCGCTTTTTAAGTGCGTGTTGTAAGTCATCCTTCATGATGTCGCTTCGAAAAGTAAAGAGCTTGCCTTTGAGCTATCATAAATTGTTTCTCTCCTGATTTCTTGATTTCTTTCCTATGAACACTCGGCGCCATCCAGCGGTGCCACCACGAAGCCTGCGCCTGGCCTCCGAAACGAGAAACGCGCAATGTGTCAACCGGGCTCCTCTCGCGCGCGTCTTTCTGGACACGCTCAGTGACCCAAGTGACACATAATCAGTGACTCAAGTTGGCGAGCGGTTCATGGAAGAGCGGCACATTTCCAGTGCATTCATGGCGCAGCTCGCTATAGCGTTGGCGTGAAAGACATTCATTGGAAAGCGGCATCTAGTGCATTTGTGGCTCAGCCTGCTAAACCGTCGTGGTGCAGGCTGCGACCTTAAGGAACCCTTGTGTCGTGGGTTCAATTCCGTCCAGTATCGGATAAATTTAAAAGATCTTTGTAATTTTTGTCATCGTAGAGCTGCACATTACCAGTGGCACATTCCCCGTGGCCCACATCTATTTACCCAAGTTGGCGTCAGAGACGTTCATTGAAGAACGGCACACACCTACTCGCACATACCCAGTGACCGAAGTAGGCCTCATTGAGGTTCATTGAAGACCAGCACAGACCGAGCGACACATACCCAGTGCTCCAAGTCGGCGTCGAAAAGTTTCATTGAACAGTGGTATGTACCCAGTGCCGCATCGACAGGGACCCGTGTCGGCGTGAAAGAGATACGTTAAAGAACGGCACATTATACACATTGCCAAATATTCAGTGACCCAAGTTGGTCCAACGGTTGGTTTCGAACCATGTTCCCTCAGCATGGCAGGCCGATGAGCTTACCCATTCGAGCACGGACTACCCACTGACCCAGAAAGGTGGAAAGATAGATACAAGTCAGTTGTTCGGAATCCCCCAAGGTGGAAAATAAAATTGTCATCCACCCGAGTGTAGCACGAAGCTACGTGCTACACTCATGTGGATGACAATTTTACCTTTGCAGAATACTTCCCCTAACTTGCAGGATTCCGCAGAACTGATTTCACATATTCTGTGTCCCTGTGCTTCAGGTTGTCGATTAATTCGCCCTCGCGCTGCGATCTACTAGCGTCCTGGTTAGCTCAGATGATATAGCGACCGTCCTGGAAAAGCGTTTGTCGCGGGTTTTCTACTCATCGGTGAAGCGTCATTTCCGAGAAACCCGTATGGGTTTCCTTTGTACCTTCGTTCTGCAAACGGGTGGATGAGAATTTTACCTTTCCTAAATACATAGATAGTTAACCCCCCAAAAGTGCGTGAAATACTCTAAAAATGCTAACGAATTAAAAACCTCCATGTACACCGATGCGCATATGTACAACTTCCCGCTTTTCAATCATGGATATCAACTACGGTGTTGGGCCATGAGTAGATATAATGCATTATATTAAGGCTAGCGTGTCTTTCAAAGACAATGCGGTGTAGAATGGCTACAATTATTCATGTCCACGATGGTATGAATCACGTGCTCCATTTATCTAATGTACAGCTGAACTGAACGCACCTATGACCGAACAGCCGATTGAGAGCTTTCTTAGACGCTACGGCCATTGATAAGAGAAATGAAATGGCAGAGGTTAACCGGATGAGAAGGTTCTGATTCGCTAACCTACAGTGGATGAAGGGTAATGGGGAAAGAAAGACGGAAAGAACAGCGGAGAAATAAAGTAAACGCCCGAAAAGAATAAATAGAGGCCGCGGCGAACGCCTGGGATAATTATAGTCGCTATAATAGTACACTCGAACGTAAAAATTTCAATAGCGCCTTGACCGACTTGTGGTGTGACGACTGTATAGACCATATAGTTTGATACAATGATTACTAGACAGAAATCGGGCGCTAGTGTCTACGTGAGCTGCAATGGGGGCGGTTAAGCCAGAATGGGAAACATGGTAAGTATATGGATTTTGCTAAACTTCACCCTTCTGGCTTCAAACGGCTTCGTGGCTTTGTAAACTCGTCCTTTTCCACGAAGCACTGTGTAATAAGTGGCTGAATAAACATTATGAAAATTGTCCGACGGCAGGACAGCAGGAACATAGGACCTCTAGCCCATAAGCCCTATATTGAAACCATTACGCCACGGAGGCATGCATTGAGAAGCGACATATGAATTTACCGCGGGTAAGCCAGAGACTTGATGCGCTTTGCGCGTTTTGATTCGGCCACCTCGACAAGTTTAGTTGTGGCAATTAGTAGTGATTGGGCGGGTTCGTTACTTCTGCACTTCGAAAAATATGGATTACTCTGAAATTTACGACAATTAAGGCATATAAAGCGTAATAAACAAAGCCACAAGAACGTCTGAATCCACAAGCGCGAAGGTAAGACAAATCCATGCACTTCCCACCGTTCCCTTAGTGGCTGAATGATTGCAGCGCCAGAGTTCCCTCTAGTAATTATTGTAGGAAACTCTATGTTATTGGCCGCATTCCAGGATTGTCCGCTCGGAAAGCGGCCAGTCGTTAAGACGCGCCAATTTGGTCACCAACTTGCCTGTGTGAGCTGTAGCGAGGACAATGGCGGAGAACATGTTCGAATATTCCCTCACTGCCGCAGTGGCCACAAGCAACATGTCCGATGCAGAAAGCAAAGGATTTTCTGAAGGCTACACCAAGCCCACACACAGTCAGCAAAGTACTGTTGCGTCGGGTTGGGATCGTCCAGATAGAGGACAATGTCGAACAGTGGGGTCCAGTCAATGCAGTCATGTGTGCTGGAAATTTGGTGTGTTCTAGAAGGACTGTGGCAACATTCTCAAGCAGTCTAAGTTTCGCTGCTGCATCTGTTCTTGACAGCGGGATGGGTTCCTACACGCCATCTTCATAAGCAGATCTTTTTCTCGGAATCGGGTGTGACACGTCCTCAGGCGCGTCCAAGGCTCAAGGAAGTTGCGACGTTAATATCGGCGTACCTTAACAAACAAGCCTTGAGATCCTACAAAAAAAAAAAAAAAATGCGCGTTGGTCTTTTTAGCCGGAAGCGAAGGACTTCTCACGCCATATCTATCGATGGACATAATATATCTTATGTTACGACGCGCAGATTCTTAGGGGCAACCATCGGGAATGACCTCTGTTGGAGTCCCCTTGTGGCCTACATAAAAAAAAAAAAAACGACTGACGGTCATTTTTCACTTGTTCAAGTTTCTTCGAGGTAAAGCCTGTGGCACGTGAGCGCACGCGATGATGGGACTGTACAGAAAGCTATTTCTGGCGTATCTGCGACACAGCTTGACGTTGCTTACCAATACCTGCAGAATTAACATCGTGACAACAGCAGGAACCATTGCAATCGCGTACAACTACCAATCCACCACTCACATTATAATGGAAGCGCTTAGAGCACACGTCATACCCCTTGCTCGTGCTCCTTCCCACCATCTCTCCTCACTCCCAGAGAACTGATCACGTGTATCTTTTTGCCACAGGCTATGGCCTTATCTTGTATTCCTTCGATGAGATTACACAGCTGCAGCGAGAGTTTTGTTTCCCCATGGCGCTTGCATCAGCCACAAATTGACCCGACAGTACCAGGAATACGGACGAAGTCACAACTCTCATCACCAGCTCTCTAGCAACTTTCTCTGCTATTGCTGTACGAGGCATACAACAATCATGAACATATGTGCACTGATGATTCAAGCACCATGGACGGGTCTGCGGGATCGGAAAGTTTTCCAGTGAAAATCACCTCCCATAGTTTAAGACATCCCGCCAGACGACATCGATAGCCGCGGAACTTGCTGTTCTTCGTAACGCACGTGGCGTAATTCCTGAGGAATTGCCCTTTAAATGGAATGTTTTCAATGACTAAGGTAGCTCTACAATGTATGCTTTCCGCCTTACACTGTGGTCAAAGGCGGAAACAACTAGCTTACAAACTAGAGAGCACTTTTATCACATCATCCAGCATGGACATGACGCCACTCATTAGTGGTCATGGAGTACGACAATGAAGCAGGTCCATGGAGTTTTGTATTCTGCATACAAGGCGGATGTTTGGCGCTGTATTGTCCACGCGCACTGCCACGTCAAAATTGGTGGCATGGCGGAGAATGGCGCCGCATAACCTCAAGGCATGTCATGACTGGATCTCCGCGCTCGCTCGCAGAGAGCTTAGTCCGAACGGGCCTTGAGGCCATGTCGGTGAAAAAGATAAGCGGGCTGATGGGCGAAGGATGGCGGACATTGTACTGCATGTGCGCGGGACAAAGCTTTGAGCGCAGTAGGAACGACGAAAACGAGAGGAAGACCGCTGGGATATGGCAGCGGCCGCATTTAATTGTCGATAACACCACTTATAGGAAGCGCAGTTGAAAATATTTTTGGTTGAAAAAGATTTCCGATGAGATGCCCTTTAATACAAAGGTATTCTGCATTTTTCACAAAAGGTGTTGCAGAGGCCTTTTAAGGGAACAGAGCGGAAAGCACGCTCTCATAAATTTGTCATGTTCATGTCAGCAAAGAAGTATATAAAAGTGGCGTCACAAATGCAATTTCATGCCACATTTTATTCGCAAGTTCTCAAACATAGCTTGTTGCTTGTGGAATATCGAAGGGAGGTACAGATTTTCAAGTTGAGATCTCGACTGCTGACTGATTGATGCTTCCATTCACTAAATCCAAGCGCTTCTGGAAGGTGTGCGTTACCTACGGGTCTCACTGGGTGAATCCCTTCGCTATCCTGTAGGATGTGATGAGTGGGCTCTGGATTTTTGCCGCAGCATGCACATGCCTCATCTTGTCGCAAATATTTGTCCCGGTATGTTTTTGTACTTAGGCAACCAGCTGCAACCTCAAAATAGCAAGGCACTGCCCTTTGTGTTATCATACAGATTTTCTCTCCTAATTTCTTGTCATTCTTGCAAATCTCCATGGTCCTTTTTGTTTCCATTCTTGACATCTAATTTACTGTCTCTGTTTAAGTCACTTACTTTTTGATTAATTATGGCCTTTTTTGAGGACTACACATATTAGCAAGTCTGTAAATCTGTTGCATTGTCTCTTAATAGCACTATGTCCTCCGCATACATCAGTCTGAGGCCCTTCTGATGCACCATTTGTGGATTATGCATGTATGATAAATCAAACGCTAATTCATAGTTTTCCAGTCATCCTTCTGTGCCCTTAAAATAAAGCGTGAACAACAATGGAGACAGGGGACATCCTTACTTCAGTCCTTCATGAATTTCCACCACTGCAACATGACACCTGGCACCACAGTTACAAATTGTTGGCCTTTCGTAAACTTTGCTTCGATTTAGCTAAACTTTAGAACCTACATTATAGTTTTATTTAGGGCAGATGACCATTATTTAGTGCATAGAGTGCCCGTTACCTATAAAAATACCCCGATGAAGGTTGCCGTGTTTAGAGTGGCGATGATTGTGCCTTGCTGGGACGCATGGGAAACGCTCGCATGGGGACACGCGCCATAGTGGTAGCGCACCGTCGGAGTGCCGGAGCTCTCTGCTATCAATATTAGGAGATCGTGGTGAGCAAACGGCTGATAAGGAGACCGCTCATCACCAAATATGTCTACGCGTTGCTCAGGGAGCCGCACTTAGCCAGACGCTGTTTAATGCAACCCTAATTGGGCTTCCAGAAGGATTTCCGGCAGCTGTCAGCACTATAGTATGCACGCAGATGGCCCTTGTGTTACGGCTTCTGGGGTCTCACAGAGCCCACAACTAAGCACGAGACTACAACGTGCTGCTTCTGCTCTTTCCAAGTACTTAGGCCTTCGCGGTTTGCAAGTGGCAAGTGCGAAATGTGCTTTCCCCCACAAGGCAATGAGCCAGTATCCGATTACCCCCGGCGGTGCCGTGATAGATCAATCGCTACACATTCCTTGGCGTAATCATCGATCGCGCGCGTCCTTTCTTGGCCTAAGCACGTGGAGATGCTCATAGCAAACTTGCGCATGTTCCAAGATATGTAGCAGGAATGAAACGAGGCCCGTCTGGACAATTTATGCTCGAGTTGTACCATGTACTATTCGTAGGTTACCTGCGATATTGCTCCGCAGTACTTACGTGCGTTCAACCTTCCTGCCTACGCACCTAAGAAAGTCAGCAAAGCGTGCATACCTAGGTCTTCCACGTTGCATGTCGACTAAAGACAATTGCGGAAGCAAGGCGTCTGTCCTATGGATGTACAGCCGTCATCTTTATGAACCGGTCAATAAACCCACACATGCTACCTGAAGGCATCAATGTTGGTGTGGCAATGCAACATGTGTGGGTTTATCGACCGGTTGCCTTCACTCGAAAATATCACGTTCTCGTGACGCTTGCGGCAGAACGGATGTTCCACATCCACCGCCAAGGTCTGTGAGTGGTGGCGCTGGCTAACACACCTAGGGTTCTACTAGGAAACATAAATATCCAAGAAAGTGGATGGGGAAACGGCGCCGTGGTAGCTCAATTGGTAGAGCATCGCACGCGAAATGCGAAGGCTGTGGGATCGTTCTCCACCCGCGGCAAGTTGTTTTTTCATCCACTTTCATTTACATTAATTCGTCGTTTCTTTATTTCATTTATTAAACACAAGTAATTTCCCCTATGTTGTCCTTGGTGTACGTGTTTGTTGGCTTCTTATGATATGACCAATAAAAATCGGGCTCCTCGGTTAACCCCCTTTCTTCTCGTTCACTATGGTTGCGAGAAAGACAATCAATGGAGGGGCCTTCGGCACGAATTGACAACAGGCCACTTTCTGAAAACCTTCTTTTAGGTGTATGGCCAAAGTGCTCCGCTAGAGAGGCTGTACCAAATAATGACACGGATTACACCCGCGGAACCGGACGTCTGACTCGTTCGTCATATGGCAGCAACTGCGCGAGCAGCGCCCGTGGCCGCCACTCGTGCGCGGCGCGCCTGCGATTCGGGACCCCGTGGAGCTGGTTCTGGTCAAGTAGCTGGGGGTTTTATTTTAATCTGTCTCTTTTACGTAATTCTTTTTGACCTTTTGTTTCATTATCTGCTAACCTTCCAGAGCAATTACCTGTTTCTTTGCAATGTCACTCTCATCGCCAGGCCAGGAGGCTTCCTCCTGGTCGGCTTCTGTTCCTAACTCTGATTTGCCGGTGGAGCTTTTCTTACGCAGTGGGACGAGCAGCGTTCCTGTGGCTTTGGTTCCAAGTGATGGCGGAGTGATTCGCATGAAGAATCCCAAAGCAATTCAAACCGAACTCCGGATGGCCTCGCACAATTTTCAACAAATCACCGAGGTTCGACAGTTTGGCCGAGGGGGCATTCTTTGCTGCTCGTCAGACCAGGCTTGTGTTCAAGATTTACTGAAGTGCGATGTTTTCGCGACACATCCGGTGAGCAGTTTCATTCCTCATCACCTCGCATGTACCAAAGGCCTAGTTCGCGGTGCCGACATAAGTCTATGTCCGGCAGAAATTTTGGAAATGTTTTCAGCGGCAGGCGTGATTTCTGTGTCGTTGACAATAAGCGCATACCCACAGAAACAGTCATTGCTACTTTTGCTGGAGTGAACCGCCCATCGGAAATCAAGGCATGGCCACTTATATACCGAGTTGAGCCTTTATCACCTCGTGTCCTTCAGTCTCTAAAGTGCTGGCGGTTCGGACACACCATAAAAGGCTGCAGGTCAAACACAGGATGCTGAATGTGTGGAGAAGGCCATCATTCAAATGACTGTTCTTCCCGAAATGAGTCCTGCTGCCTTTGCAGTGGTCCCCACCCCGCAGATGAGCCTAATTGCCCTGCAAGGTCTAAAAAAGTACAAATCCTTGAAATAATCGATAGACGTCGATGCTCACGTCGTGAGGCCATTGGAGAAATTCAGAGCAGGACTCAGGGGTATGCTGGTGTAACGGCCCGTCAAACGCTGTGTACGGAAAACTCAATCTCTGAGGCTGTGGCAGCTTCCGTACAAAAGGCGCTGGAGAAAGCAATGGAGCGCATTATGACAAATCTCACCGACTCCCTTGTTCAGGTGCTGTCCTCACAACTAGCTCCGTGGCTTAAACTGAATAATAAAGCCAATATTGAGGATCTGGTGTCGGGTCTACCGCGTACTCCACCAATTGAAATATCGACCACGCAGACATTCACAAATATCGATTCATCAAAGCCATCAACTTCTGAGAGAGTCGACCAAATCTGCCTGTCCGACACAGATGGGATGGAAAATCAAGATGTACATATGGACCCCCGATCTCTTAAACGAACAAGGTCACCGACACAGAAAAAACCTAGCTCTCCCACCAACTCCAAGGCAAAAAAGTACGTTAGAGAGGTTCCGACTAAGAAGGACTTCTTAAAAGAGAGCGTTTTAGACTAAGCAGTCTCTGCTGCTCGGATTTATTCACAATAGGAACTTCAACAGTAATTCAGTGGAACTGTCGTTCCATACTTTTCGCTGCAACAGATTTATTATATCTTATTTCTAAATATTCTCCAGATATTATTTTACAGGAAACTTGGCTTGTTGCTGGTCAGACTTTTCACCTCAAAAATTTCCGATGTTTTCGATTGGATCGCCTATCCCGAGGCGGTGGTTTAGTTTTGTTCGTCTCATCAAAAATCTGCCATAGAGCTACTATAGCATACCAGATAATGTCTCCAGACTGTGAAATCTTAGCACTGGATATAATACTTTCTGGCTGCACACCATTTTCTATAATTAACACGTACTTCCCCGCTGGAGTGCAAGATACCCGCTATCTGGAAATCTCTATTGCTCGCAGTCAGAAGAACATCATACTGGTGGGAGATTTTAATTCTCAAAATGTGTCGTGGGGTTTCCGAACGGACACTTGTGGAAAACGCTTGTGGGATTGGGTCTTAACGAACAATTTCTCTTGCGTAAATTCGAGAACACATACTTTCGTACGGGGTCAGTCGCGATCTGCCCTAGATCTTACGTTCGCTACCTCGAGCATGTTTGTCACCTCCTGGAAGACTGTAGACTCCGGAACTAACAGTGGTCACCTCCCTATAATTTTTGAACTGCTTACCCCGTTGACTAGTTTACATAGCAATGTGCGCACTTTTGTTAATTACGAAAAATTTTTAAATGCGTTAAAATCAGCTTTACACGCTCAGGAGGGCATGGAGAGGGATATTAAAGCAATGAGCCTATGTTCAATTCTAAAACAGTCATCAAAAAAAGCTCAGTTTATTGTGCAATCTACTAAGGGTGGATCATATTGTCCCTGGTGGAATTCGGACTGCGAGCGAGATTTTAGACGTATAAAATCTGCGTGGAAAAAGCTCTTAGACAACCAAAGTCCTATTAATTGGGCTGATTATACATATATAGCTACTACATTTAAACGAACAGTCTCAAAGGCTAAGGAGGATTATGATTCCAAGCACTACACATACCTTTCGAAATCTTGCAATAAAAAGGCCCTGTTTAAATTTCTTCGATCTCGTAAAGTTATACCGGCACCCGTGAATGTCGATTCTGTCGTTTTAACAACGAAAGGAGTATCGGAATCACTTGAGAAAATTGCTCAAGGACTTGCGCAACGTTTCAAACATAAAGTGCCGTTAGGCCTACAGAAACCTCCCTTGGGAGACGACTTTGAAACAGTAACAGCGACAGAGCTTCAAGGCATTATTAGTTCCTTACCGACGTCAGTCCCCGGTCCAGATGGAATTACAACAGGAATGCTAAAAGTTTTATTTGATTATGCGCCTCAGGAGCTCCTAAACATAATAAATTTCTCTCTCAGAAACGCATGGGTTCCAAGAGAGTGGAGAATATCTAAAATTATTCCATTATTAAAGAAAAAATCAGCTGGACTTGACTTAGACAGCATAAGACCGATTTCTCTTACTTCCAATGTCGTCAAATTAATAGAAAGAGTTCTTCACGGCCGCATAACAAATTGTATGCAGGATGATACCCTTCTCAGTCCTTGCCAGATTGGATTTCGTCCCGGGCACTCCATATGGTGCGCCCATGTAGATTTAGAGAGCCGCATTAAACTTGCTCACCGCAAACGAGAGTACGCCGCTTTGGTGACGCTAGATGTATCAAAAGCATACGACTCTGTAGAACATGGTATTCTATTCGATAAACTTCAGTCTACGAATTTCCCTAAATATATAACCGCTTGGATCTATGAATTTATGAGATAGAGAGTTTTATTGTTACCAACACGGTATTTCGACTTCCAAGCACAAGCAGACAAGAGGTGTACCACAGGGTTCCGTTCTTTCCCCTATGTTATTTAACATTTTGCTAAGAACAATTCCTTTGTCTCCCGAAGTACGTGTTTATGTTTATGCGGACGATATCGCATTTTTTTACGTCCGCAAATAATATACATTCACTACAACAGTCGTTGCAGAATTACTTAGGAATGCTGGAGACATGGCTAGAGGGGTTATGTATGACGTTAAATATGAGCAAAAGTGCGGTATTAGTATTCCCATTAACTGCACAGGTACACATATCTTTACAATACCGACAGGAAATCATTCCCCAAGTAGACGAAGTCAAATACCTTGGTGTCATTTACGATGGCAAACTCACCTGGCGCAGTCACATTGAATATATTAAAACAAAGGCAGAACGAGCCGTAGCTATGCTCCGCCGGCTCCGCCACCGACGCTCTGGACTACGCAGGGATACCTTACTGATGATCCATAAAATGTATATTCGGCCCATATTAGAATTCGGCTGCGTAATATTTTCCGGTGGCCCCGCCTACAAAATTAAACCTCTGATACTTTTAGAAAGAGAAGCTCTACGGTCATGCTTTGGGCTACCTAGATTTGTTGCCAACCTTGTTCTTTATCAGGAAGCTCATATACCCACCCTAGATTGCAGATTCCGCATACTTACGGTTCAGACATTTTTAAAAAATGTGTGACTATTTAAAAAGGCGTACGCAATATATATTTATCACTGAACCGTCTGAGTTTTTCCAAGTATCGTGGTCGAAATTCCACAGTCCTCAGGTAATATTCGTACAAGAACAGTTACAAAAATTGGATGTGTCCCTACGCCATGTTTACCATTCAAATGATGCCTTACCAGACCTCGAAATTCAATTCGATGACATATTTCCAAATCATGCTAAACTATTACCAAGGCGAGATTTAATTAATATCTTAAACGGCCACCTACACCATCTAACCACTGACAATGTAATAGCTATGGACGCTTCTGTGTGCAATGAAAAGGCAGGGGTGGGAATCTTCTCTGAATCTTTACAATGGTCTTACTCCCTTCGCCTTCCCGATTTCACACCTATATTTCAAGCAGAATTATTAGCGATTATATTAGCGTTACAAAAACTCCCCCGAAACGACCCATTAGCTGTTATTGTGACCGACTGGCTATATGTATGTACAGCACTAACTGTATATTTAGATACAAGAATTCAAAGAACATTTCGTTCGATGGTACCGCCGTACTTACGGAAAGTATGTTTGCTTTGGGTACCGGGACATCATGGGTTACACTTGAATGAAATGGCCGATTCACTCGCACGAGCATCCCTCAACGGCCCTATCGCATCTGTTTAGCCGACATCAGCTTATGTCACCGCGGTTAAGTACAGAAATTTCGCTATATCTCAAAACTCTGCAACATCCATGCTAACATCGTCTTCTGATTTCCACCATCTTGGCTTCCCGTGGAATAATAATTGGTGTCCTTCAAGACAACTGGAAGTTTCTTTTACAAAATTGAGATGTCGTATACCTTCTCGAAATTTTTACTTACACAGGTCTGGTCTCGCTATGTCCCCTCTATGTTCTGTTTGCAGTGCACCTGAAACTATCGAACATTATTTTCTGTCCTGCCGCCACTTTCTCAGACAAAGAAAACTATTAGTATACTCATTCACCACACTTGGGCTATCGCTAACCTCGCCAACCATTCTTTCTTTTGGTGCGACCTCACTGGGATCCAGCCACAGGGATGCTTTTCTTGCAATTTACAATTTTATTAGAGACAAAAAGGGTACCCTGCTGAATTTCTAAAATTATCCATAATTTAAACTATTTCATTTCTTTACGTTTACTAATTTTATCGGAATTCCTAACACTATTTAATTACACTTCTAAATTACAGTACTATCGTCCCACGCTCCACTATACAAATCTAGTTTCTCTCTGCTTCTAACCATACGGAAAACCGCCTGCTTCTTGGCCAATCCCCCATAGTGGGTACGCGCCACTGTCTGGGACACAAGACAAGACAAGGCTCCCGCAGCCGCCAAAATTCTAAAGGCTGCCGGCTTCACGAAAGCGAACTTTATAGTACGGGACATCTCATCATGGAGGCGGACGCCAACTTCAGGCAGCGCGCTTGAGGGATGCCGTCGTGACCAGGAAGCAGTTCCGTCAGCTGGGCCAGCTCCCACAGAATAGGCGACAAATCATCGTCGTGCACCAGGACGACGTCTCCAGCTTGAAGTCGTGGTGGCAGCTTCGGTGTCGCCTCATGTGGAGAGTGGAGAACAGCAAGTACTACTCCTTGAGCCAGCGCTTCCAGAGATGGCCTGTTGAAGTCGATGAATATTTAATTAAAGTTGATCTGCGTAGCCTGGCGCCCACCTCTTCAGGCAAAGACGTTACATGTTTGCCAAGAAATGTGAAGGCGTCAAGTGGCCTTCCATCGCCCTTATGGCTCGACGTAGCATTTGTGCGGTACGTGAGTCTCCGCTTGTGTTGAGCTTTGATTGAACGTTGACCGTTGTGCGCCAGCGTTCATTCCGGAAGGACGGCGTTTGTACACCTGCGTCTTGACATAGTTGCATATTGTCATGATTGCAGTTATTGTTGAATTACAGTCCGGAGTGCATGAAACCATCGATGGTAATGGCCTTGAGCCTCGTCTTTTACATTTGGACGGCCTTGTATGAGATCAAAATTTCTTGCCTTTGGGAGACTTGGTGACGCTGCTATTGAACTTAGGTTCCTTAGGCGCGTCTGTGGCGGCTGCTTTAGGTGGCCTTCCATGATCGACAACCTTGTCACTGTCGTGTCTCTGGAAAGCTCCTGTGTTCTTTGTCTTTCCCTTGTTTTCCTTGTCCTTGCTATCTTTTTGCCGTCCTCCTGAGGCATGGTGACTGCTTGTTCTCTGGAAAGGATCACTCTTGCATGGAAGCTTGGTAAACGATGAACAAGCTGCGGCGCTGTACCGGTACCTTCCATGATGAGGGAAGCTTTGCACTTGTATTAGTTACCTTCCTCAGTAATGTCTCGTATGCCAACTGTATTCAGGTGCAACATCAGAGAAGTGACTACTTTCAATGACGCATCGTCTCTGGGAGGCTCTCCCATACCAAAGGTCAGAGATGCGCTTTGCACAGTTGTACCTTGAGAGAAGTCGTCAAGGGTTCCCTTGATCGTCCATCCAAAACGCGTTTCCACTGCAGTAACTTGAGGCGATAATCGAGATATCAGGCCAGTTACAACGTTCCAGCAGATATCAGGTCCAATGAGAATGCTGACCCCGTTTTCCCGCAAAGTAGCTGCTTCAAGGCTTGCATCAGGGCGAACACGACCGAGGTTTGTGATCATGGTGATGATCGCGCCATCCGCTGGTGGACTAGTTACCGCAGAGATTTCCTGTACTTCAAGGGCATCTATAGTGATCTCGTTGGTACTATGCTGACTCAGGAGTGTGGCGCACGGTACTGTTTCCCGAAAATGAATAGGTTGAGGAGCTCCACACCTTGAACAGGACAATTAAGTGCTCGAGCAACGTCCTGTCGAATGAAAGTGCGCTGACTGTGCGTGTCTAGAAGGAACCGCCGCAAAACTGCCCTTGCTAGTGCGACAGCCCAAGCTCTGCCCGTTTGTAGAAACATGGGCATGAGTCCAGTAACACTCGTAAACAGGGATGTTGCTCGAGATGAAGTGTTGATGGATTCCATCCCGCTTACACGTTACAGGAGCGGCGCGGACGCGTTGTCTAGACTGATCACTTTTGGCTCGGAGTACATAAGTTGCACAGCGATTTCAAGTGTTGTTCATCACAGTGGGCGCATTGCAAACTTCTGGCGCTTCGGCACGCTCTTCGGTGATGTGGTTGCGCTTGGCGCAGCGGAAGCAACGCCTGCGCGCCGGAAGTTAGCTGCGTTTTTCTTCCGAATTGAGTGGCGTGAAGCACTCCTGAACTGTATGGTCCGACGCGGTGCACAGGAGGCAGCGGGGCGTGTAGGGCTATTTTAATTCAATTGATTGAGCCGCAGCAGTGGGCAGGCTTACCTCCCGATATGGCAATTCACGCTGACGATGCAGCTGGCTTGCATATGAGCTAGCTTGGTCGAGACGGCCTTCCACTCTCGCCTCGACTTGAATTCGTAGCAAGGTCATAAGATGTTTCAGTTGCTGGGACTTGTCTTCTGTAACCGCTGACATGTCAGCGTGCTTCGACGAAGAAGCCGCCTTCTGCCACTGATGGTACAGGATACCATTGACAGGTGGTACGGCCTTCATGCGTCGCAACACAGCAGCTCAGTCGTCTGGTGAAACGCCAAGACTCTCCGGTGCGCTCGTGTGGAAAGTGATCTCATTATAGAGATGTTGAAGCTTGTCGAGATCTGCTGAACTACGAATGGGTGCTATTGCGTGTAGGTGGTCCAGATGGTCATCAACCAGCATGTCATGACGGCCGAACCGGTCAGACAGCACCTTGATGACTACATCGTAGTTGGCCTCGGCGAGGCGGATACCCTGAATTGCCGTCTTAGCTGACCCGGACACGTACGTCAGCAGACATTTAAATGTGTCTATCTTGGATAGACAAACCCCGGCCCTCAGTCCCCAGCAGCTGCGAAGCAACTGACCACGGCGGCGGTCAGACCTGCGACACAGCAGAGGGTGCTAAGAATCCCTGGCTCCGGACAGGCCGCCATTGGAATATGAACCTGGCAACGTTTAACGCTAAAACGTTATCTAGTGAGGCGAGTCTAGCAGTGCTATTGGAAGAATTAGAGGGCAGTAAATGGGATATAATAGGGCTCAGTGAAGTTAGGAGGCCAAAAGAAGCATATACAGTGCTCAGAAGCGGGCACGTCCTGTGCTACCGGTGCTTAGCGGAGAGACGAGAACTAGGAGAAGGATTCCTGATTAATAAGAATATAGCTGGTAACATACAGGAATTCTATAGCATTAACGAGAGGGTGGCATGTCTTGTTCTGAAACTTAATAAGAGGTACAAAATGAAGGTTGTACAGGTCTACGCCCCTACATCCAGTCACGATGACCAGGAAGTCGAAAGCTTCTATGAAGACGTGGAATCGGCGATGGGTAGAGTGAAAACAAAATACACTATACTGATGGGCGATTTCAATGCCAAGGTAGGCAAGAAGCAGGCTGGAGACAAGGGAGTGGGGGAATATGGCATAGGCACTAGGAATAGCAGGGAAGAGTTATTAGTAGAGTTTGCGGAACAGAATAATATGCGGATAATGAATACCTTCTTCCGCAAGCGGGATAGCCGAAAGTGGACGTGGAGGAACCCGAATGGCGAGACTAGAAATGAAATAGACTTCATACTCTGCGCTAACCCTGGCATCATACAAGATGTGGACGTGCTCGGTAAGGTGCGCTGCAGTGGCCACAGGATGGTAAGAACTCGAATTAGACTAGACCTAAGGAGGGAACGGAAGAAACTGGTACATAAGAAGCCGATCAATGAGTTAGCGGTAAGAGGGAAAATAGCGGAATTCCAGATCAAGCTACAGAACAGGTATTCGGCTTTAACTCAGGAAGAGGACCTTAGTGTTGAAGCAATGAACGACAATCTTGTGGGCATCATTAAGGAGTGTGCAATAGAAGTCGGCGGTAACTCCGTTAGACAGGATACCAGAAAGCTATCGCAGGAGACGAAAGATCTGATCAAGAAACGCCAATGTATGAAAGCCTCTAACCCTACAGCTAGAATAGAACTGGCAGAACTTTCGAAGTTAATCAACAAGCGTAAGACAGCTGACATAAGGCAGTATAATATGGATAGAATTGAACAAGCTCTCAGGAACGGAGGAAGCCTAAAAGCAGTGAAGAAGAAACTAGGAATTGGCAAGAATCAGATGTATGCGTTAAGAGACAAAGCCGGCAATATCATTACTAATATGGATGAGGTAGTTCAAGTGGCTGAGGAGTTCTATAGAGATTTATACAGTACGAGTGACACCCACGATGATAATGGAAGAGAGAATAGTCTAGAGGAATTCGATATCCCACAAGTAGCGCCGGTAGAAGTAAGGAAAGTCTTGGGAGCTATGCAAAGGGGGAAGGCAGCTAGGGAGGAGGAGGTAACAGCAGATTTGTTGAAGGATGGTGGGAACACTGTCCTAGAAAGATTGGCCGCCCTATATACACAATGCCTCATGACCTCGAACGTACCGGAATCTTGGAAGAACGCTAACATAATCCTAATCCATAAGAAAGGGGACGCCAAAGACTTGAAAAATTATAGACCGATCAGCTTACTGTCCGTTGCCTACAAAGTATTTACTAAGGTAATTGCAAATAGAATTGGGAACACCTTAGACTTCTGGCAACCAAAGGACCAGGCAGGATTCCGTAAAGGCTACTCAACAATAGATCATATTCACACTATCAATCAGGTGATAGAGAAATGTACGGAATATAACCAACCATTATATATAGCTGACATTGATTACGAGAAAGCGTTTGATTCAGGCGAAACCTCAGCAGTCATGGAGGCATTGCGGAATCAGGGTGTAGACGAGCCGTATGTAAATATACTGAAAGATATCTGTAGCGGCTCCACAGCCACTGTAGTCCTCCATAAAGAAAGCAACAAAATCCCAATAAGGAAAGGCGTCAGGTAGGGAGATACGATCTCCAATGCTATTCACAGCGTGCTTATAGTGGGTATTCAGAGACCTGGATTGGGAAGGATTGGGGATAAGAGTAAATGGAGAATACCTTAGTAACTTGCACTTCGCTGATTATATTGCCTTGCTTAGTAACTCGGGGGACCAACTGCAATGCATGCTCACTGACCTGGAGAGGCAGAGCAGAAGGGTGGGACTAAACATTAATCTGCAGAAAACTCAAGTAATGTTTAACAGTCTCGGAAGGGAACAGCAGTTTACGATAGGTAGTGAGGCACTGGAAGTGGTAAGAGAATACATCTACTTAGGACAGGTATTGACTGCTGATCCGGATCATGAGAGTGAAATAATCAGAAACATAAGAATGGGCTGGGGTGCGTTTGGCAGGCATTCTCAGATCATGAACAGCAGGTTGCCATTATCCCTCAAGAGAAAAGTGTATAACAGCTGTGTCTTACTAGTACTCACGTACGGGGCAGAAAGCTGGAGGCTTACGAAAAGGATTCTACTTAAATTGAGGACGACGCAACGAGCTATGGAAAGAAGAATGATAGGTGTAATGTTAAGGGATAAGAAAAGAGCAGATTGGGTGAGGGAACAAACGCGCGTTAATGACATCTTAGTTGAAATTAAGAAAAAGAAATGGGCATGGGCAGGACATGTAATGAGGAGGGAAGATAACCGATGGTCATTAAGGGTTACGGACTGGATTAGCGTAGCAGGGGGCGACAGAAAGTTAGGTGGGCAGATGAGATCAGGAAGTTTGGAGGGTCAACATGGCCACAATTAGTACATGACGGGGGCAGTTGGAGAAGTATGGGAGAGGCCTTTGCCCTGCAGTGTTCGTAACCAGGCTGATGGTGATGATGATGATGATCTTGGATAGGGAGTCATTGCTGTGAATGCTTGCCTGGTACTGGTCCCAAAACCCTTACCAGTCGCGCCGCTCTCCAAAAAAAAAAATCGGGATGTGCAGCTGTGTGATGGCACCGCGAGAGAACGACGCCGCGGGCGACACACCACGCGACGCGGAAGGGGCAGCTGGATGCGTTGTCGAGGCACATTGCGCTGCAGGGCTCACTGTGGATTCGATGGAGATGGGCAGGACAGGCGGCCGCGGTTCGGTAGCGAGACGCACGCTTGTCTTGTCAAAGGTGACCTTTTGTTCATACTCGAAAGCTGTGGTCAGGTTCGCTTCCAAATCGGCATCAGTAAGCGTATCTTAGATGGCGGCGGTCAAACTCGATGAGCTCTGCCTGCTCTGCTAAAACAAGCTCGAGGTGCTGGTGCAGCAGCCGTGAATAGGGCTGGCATCATCCGTCGGCAAGGCGTCGATTGTAGCAATGGCCTCGGTGAGGGCCCTCCGCACGAAGCCGCGCTTGGCGCGGAGTTGCTCTATTGCCGGAACTCGAGGGTTAGACGACAGGGTGGGTTTCGGCACCATTTCAGATGTAGCAAACAATGACAGGGTTAGACCCTGACCCGGACGTCTGACTCCTTCGTCCTCATGTCAGCAACTGCGCGAGCAGCGCCCGTGGCCGCCGCTCGTGCGCGGCGCACCTTCTTTATTTGAAACAGAGACCTTGAAGGTCGTTGTATGATTTTTGACAGATAGTGGACAGGACATACGGCCGTAATGAGTGTTCCCGGTAAACGTCTTCTTTTATTTTTTTACTCATATCTCTTCTATTTATTATCATCATAGTCACTTCCTCCGTCTCCTTTTGTTCCCCTTCCCCACGCTGAGTAGCAAGTCGGAACAGTAGTTCAGGCCGACCTCTCAGGTTTTCTGTCATAGTAAATCTCTCTAGTTTGCGCGAAGATGTAACCTATGTAGACGGTAACCACAGAGCAGATAGCTATAACATTAGACGGCTTCGCCTGATGCTGCTACATCAAGAACTACTCCAATGGTTAATGTGTTGGGCTGCTGAGCATGATGTCGCCGGATTGCATGCCGGCCACGGCGGCCACATTTCGATCGGGGTGAAATGCGAAACACCCGTGTACTTAGATTTAGGTGCATGTTAATGTACCCCAGGTGTTCCAAATTTCCGGAGTCTCCCACTACGGCGTGCCTCATAATCAGATCGTGGTTTTGGCACGTAAAACCGCCTAATTTTTAAACTACTCGAACGTATTAAAATTTCGAAACGAGTTTTTGGTTTCAGCCTTACTAGGATACAAAACTCCCGCATAGGATATGACACAATTTGAAGTTTTTTTTCCCTTTGTCTTTGAATCTGACTTGATAATTTCTTCATTTCTTAAATTTTTATTGCGGAAATTATTAGGTCCGCGTCTTTTTCTCTTTCGCTGTTGTTTTACACCATTTTGCTCATCTTAATATTTTCCCAAGTAGGTCAGATTAGCAATAACACTCTTAGCGTTGCTTCCAAAAGCTGATAATTACGTACGTTTAGCATCAAATTAAGTTGTTGTCTTACTTAGTTGCAGGCTTTTGTATACACAAACGTCCGCTCTCGTATTAATGGAGAAACGCCTTTCGTTACTTCATAGTCACTCGGCTGACGACAGCTTAAGGCGAAGGAAAATATTTTCCGAAAGGCACGTGCGATGCATGTACGGGGCGAGGTGTAACGCCAGATAATCTCCATTCCATGAAGTCTTCAAGGATTAGCAACGCATGCAGCATGCATATTTATTGGGCTTTCTGGGCGCTACCTAAGCTCTTTTCTTGTGCCTTTGAACTATATTCAAATTTTTGGGGACCTGTAAATTGCGCGTTAGTTATTCTTCTTTCCGATAATAGAATAATAAATAAAGATCACCGCCCCTTCCAGTCCGTGAAGATGGTCGAACTGCGAAGCAGTGTTAGTTACACCTAGTGTTACACCATGCAAGTCAAACTTCGCAAGCAGTCTATATTGTAAATCTTTTTTTTTTTTCACCATTCCTTCACCTCATTTTCGCTGTTACGTGCTTCGCGGGGTGAGCATGCTTTAGGAGTGCTTTTTTTGCGGTTCCCTCAGTATTCCTTTCTTTTCATTTCGCGTGACGTTTCTGTCTCTGTTTTGCCGTGCTTTCTTTCGCATGCAAGTTGCTCCGCCTGGTTTTTCGCGTGGAAGTTGCCGCCCCTCGCTGACGCTCTCGGTAGGCAGCTTCTTCCTCGGGAGTACGCACTACTCGTGGTCTTCCATAGTTGTAGCTGGGATGAAATGTGCGGAAACACTAATCCATAGCTCCTTGTATTGGACACAAGGCCCACCACTGGAGATGTAGGCGCTGCAATCGTTTTGACGATTGGTTGGATTGGTTTGACAATTGACGCGGCTGGCCACTGGCGCAAGAAGTCCCGCCAGCCACGCGCTCCTGGTGTCGCGTTTCAATCGCTGGGCACTGTTCGTTGGACCGCCAGGATAACATTTGTTTCTGCCGCGGCAAGGGGGAATCAATCGTCGATAAATTCGATGCCGATCTGGCTCTATCAACCAAAATGCACCGTGTGACACCCGTATAGAATTCGCGTATAAGAAGCATTCTCACAGGGGGAAAGGGCTCAGCCAACCCCTTTCCCCCTGTTCAGCTCTTCTTTCTCTCTCCCACTAGGTCGCGTGACACCTTTTTAGCGAAGTCCGACAAGGACGGCACAGGGTCCGCATAAACAACTTCGCTGTAGAAGAAACACAATACGTAATCACACTTAAGGCCTGTTGCAGTAGCGCATATATTACCCGGGGGATTGACCAAGAATGCGTACGTACCGGCACAGACCCAGTGGCCCAAGATTTTTATAGGCCAAGCATTAGAAATTTAGGAAACTCAAAGAAGCCGCTGAATGTCATGCGCTACTCAATTACGATGTATCTGTGATTAAGAAATACGTACGAGCCTAAATGCAGGCTTTATGTCGTGATTTGTTGTTTATTTACGCAGAACACAGGTGTGTCCACTGGCACTGCTTCGTTGGTCAGAATTCAGGGTAATAAATAGTCCACATATTTCGCACGAAACTTTCGTACTTACACCGTCTATCTCCCGCGGCATCGACTGCTGGAAAAGGGTTAAATCGATGAAACCATAGCGACAAAGGACAAGCAAGTTCAGCAGGCTTCGCAGCTTTAATTCTTGCCATTTTCTGTCTACCTCCGGCGGGATATTGTTCTTCACGACATCTGCCATTCACAATATTTCTTCTCCGTGTCGCAAAATTCCGGGAATTCCTGGTACAACCATGTTCAGTTTCCTTGGCGCTTGGTACACATTTTGTTTAATGCGTATATTTTCTCTCTGGCTTTCGTCGTTAATTTTTTTTAGGAGAGCGTTAGATGAGTGACACACGATTGGACGAAGAACACGAACAGGCTTATGAATGCCACTCCAGCGCTGTCATTTCAGGCGTGGATGTATCGTTCAGAAGTGACGCAGCAATCGTCCTGCTGGTCCCGCGAATCTTTAAAGGCTGTATCTCGATGTGACAAAACACATTTTCCAACATTCAGGGAGCAGTGAGTAAAAGACAAAAAACAAAAGAAGTTCACAATGATAACTTAGAACATGAAGAAGGAAGCAAGAGAGAGAGAGAGAGAGAGAAACGAGATGCGAAGAGGGAGACCTGGTTCAATTCAGTATACATACAAAATTTGGTATGTTATTGTTGTTGTTTCTACTTTCGGCATTTTGTGCTTTCCAAAGAGCCGAACAGACCTGGCTCACCCGCTCAAGAAAGTACTGCACTTCAGTCGGGCAGGCAGAAAAAAGGCAAACAAAAGAGGAAAATGGAAGGAATTGCTTCTAACACGCGTCAGAGTCTCAAACATTTGCGTCGTCGTTCCCGGACGAAAACCACTTGCAAGGAAATTGTTCCGGTCCCACTGGACTTGCTGTTAGCTGAGACTCCTACATTTCTCCGAACAAAGAAAAAACAGCAAGAACAAAGGAACGGATCGAAATGCCTCTGAGGTGCGGTGAGCGTTCGCGGATGGCCATGCCGGTTTTTAATATCGCCTCCACAAACACGACGTTTCCTTACTAGTCGATTTCCTCGCGTCATTCCTGGCATAAATCAGCCTTTATAACTTTGAAACGTCCGATTCGGCTCTCGCAACTCGTACGTAGCTGAAAGAAGTGTTCGCGTATATATGAACCTGCTGGTCTGGTTCGCAGTCTCTGCTGCCGTTTGAACGTCTTGCGCGTTTCTTGCTTTTGTTGCTTGGGTCTCGCTGTGATTTCCTTTTCCTCTTCTATGTGGGGTTGAGAACACTGGCACCAGAATTCATAGATATATTATCGGGTTACAGCCTACTGTTTTATCTATGTTGTTCTTCTCTTCTTTTTTTCTCTCGTTCTTTACGCGACAGAATGGGTGTACATGTGGAGCGCTTTTTAGTCGGAAATAACACACTACGCACGTGATAATAAACTTTTACTAGAAATATTGCAACTATGTGGTCATAGCATTCTGGGTTCTCGGACGTAAACTTCCGAAGAACTAATAAATGCTTCTAATGCTTCCAGGATGCCTTAGCTCGGTGAGGTGGCATCATTTGTGTTTACAAAGGTTAGGTATCACGTCGTGGAGTTTTATTCTCGTCGAATTCGAATGTCTTTGCAGCGCTATGAAGTTATCGTTCCCCTCACTCATCACGATTGAAGTCGCCCCCCCCCTCCCATCCCTTTTCTCATCGCCAATACATCAACAACGCCTTAATTTTCCTGCGCTGAAAGGAAGAAAAGCACACAAGTAGGCAACGACACCGATACTGAAACCACACCACCTTTCTTTGTTTCCTTCACCTCCATTCCTATATCACTTTCTATCATTTGTTTTTATTTATTTAGTCATCTTTTTTCTTTCCTTCTTCTCAGTCCTTCTTTCTTTGTTTCTTTCCCAATTGTTTACCACCATTTTATTATCTTTCCTTCCTTACCTATTCCTCCATCTTCTCTCTTCTATATTCTTATTCGTTTACATTTATTTTTTATTATTTACTTTTTTTGTATTTCATCATTTCTGTCATCTTTATTTATATCTTTAATTTACTTCGACCTTCCGGGCCTTGTGTCATTCTTTTATTTTCATTCCTTTCTTTCTCTTCATTCTCTTCCTTAGTGCTGCCGTTCTTATCCTTCGCCTATCTTTCCTTCCTTCTTTCTGCTGTCCATTACTTTTGTTCTACCTTTTCTATGCAAAGAAAGATTGTAAGTTTAATCATAGAATCAGATCATCAGAGGTCATATCAATGCTATAGTGTCGAGGTCACGCGTGTGGGACCGCATTCATTTTCGTTATGTAATTCGTAGCCCAAACACCCTGGAAGCTTGAGTTACGAAACAATGAAAGGGCATATTACGGTGAGGGCATATCTTTACATTGATGGTGTTTGGAAAAATAAATAGACAATAAATAACAGTGACTGGTGTTTTGAAACTTCCGAAAAAAGAAATCTCGAGACTTCCTTCAACAAAATTACTGCGAAGAGCAATTGTAAGCCTCCGGCTTCTCGATACACAGAGACGGACGGACAAGGAGAGCGCCCTTGTCTCTCCTCACCTTAGCCCGTCTTCTTTCTCCTTCTGTTTATAGTTTCGTCTATTTTCCCCCCTCTTCTATAGTCGGATTTTTCTTACCAACGGAAGCTACAAAACCGCAACGCGTCCTTTTCCTACGCACCACGAAATAGCTCCTCAGTCTCACCTATAATTTTAATGTTTGCTTAGCCTAATGCATTCCTCTTGTTGAATTTAATAATTTTAAAAGCACGCCCATGAACGCTCATGAATAAAAACAAAGCTTTATATTGCTCCAGCGAAACATTCGTTTCCGTTTTTTTTTTTCTTTTTTCCTTCGTCTGCTCCACGTTTTGCAAGTACGATTGCCCTCCGCAGCAAACATGGCGTCCACCTTGTGCACCAGCACGTGTGTTAACGACGTCTCGCCATTTCGTTCCCCGATGAGGATTTATGCAAATACCGGGAAATAATGACTGTCAAAGCAGACGAAGCATTTGTACGCCGGTGTACGATGCAGTCTGCGCGGCTTATCCACAGTTGGTGCGTACCGCGCAGTGAGCGAGATCACCGGCGTGATTGAACGGTCTGTCGCCAGGATGAAGCTCTGCGCTGACATTCGAAAAACGAAACGTGCACAACTGAAATTCACGGGTGAACAATATCACCAGAAGACTGGAAGAACGAGGTGTCTGCGACATGCTCACAACAGCTGCTCTGTGACGTCAAGCGCATGGCTAAGTTATGCGCAACGGGGCACCAACAGCGGGAAAGATCCGTAACAATGCCGTCAGCTATCATGACATCCGGAATGTGGAATGTCATTATCGGCACTATACGAATGATTGTTAAGGACACTGAGTTTGCACTTGAAAAAAGAAAGCGCAATTCCGCCCGGCTCGAAAGAGACGATATGCTTACATGGCGACGGAAGTACCTCCAAATCATGCGAGAAATGAGGAGGCTGCAAGGACATTTTCATTTTGGAAGATGCAGTTATTCTTTCTTGATTGTATTGCGCTTAAGTAGTATTACACGGACGAACATAAGGAACAAGACGTACGCCCGCGGCTTGTTGCTCATGTTCGTCAGTGTAACACTAAGCGCAATACAATCATGCAGAGATAGACGTTGTGTGGTTTGAATCATGGTTTATTGAGCAGCTTCTATCCAAGCATCAAGTTCCGCAATGTGACTGTTATGCACGATGCATCGTCTCACAACACTCAACCAGAAAAAGTGCCAACATTTTTAACCCAAAAGTCAGATATTACATCTTGGCTGAGGGAGAAAAGCATCTCTTTCCGACGACCAACTGAAAAGCAAACTTCGCCAGCCGAAATATGCACCGCCTTTAAGCATATCGGATTGATACACAGGCCAAAGCTGCTGGAGGCGATGTCGTTCGGTTTCCTCCTTATCAATGCGAGATCAATACGATAGCGTGTGATGGAGGGGTATGTATTCGTCTGTAACAGGCGAAGGGTGGTTGCCTGTGCCCTGTTTAACTTGCGGTGAGGGGTGGGGAAGGTTTTTCTTGCGAGGTAAAATGACTTCACAAGGTCGTTGTATATTGTAAGGCGGTCGCGTCCTGCGGGTGCACCTGCACCGTCTCCGGCACGGTTGACTAGTCCTCGTGCTACGGAGTGTGTAACCTCGTTGAGGTTGGTGAGGTGAGGGTGGACAACGCCGGCGTGTGCTGGGATCCAGACGAGGGTGATTGGATTTTCAGATGAATGCGGGGCTTGTCGTAGGATACGGAGTGATTGCTGAGAAATAGGACCTTTGATGTAGTTGTGAAGAAGAAAAAGCGCCTCGCGGCACAGCCGCATCGCCAACGCGCGTCTCGCCTCCGCTCGCGCTGTTGATTACTGTCGCCCTTTTGGACAGTGCTTCGGGCTGTCTCGCCGTTCCTGGTCGCTGCGCTTTTGCATTAGGAGCCGCCTATAAACCTCTTCTCAATTGGTGAAGGTGCGGGGACTCAACCCCGTCGCTTGAAACCCTTGCGCTGCGATCAAGAACGCCATCGCCCGCCATGACCGACAGCTCATCCCAAACGACGCCGACGCCACAGTCCGTCACTTGCACCGGCGTTCCACGACAACGGGACCCCAAGATCTTCAGCGGTGCAGACGACGAAGACGTAGAAGACTGGTTGGCGTCATATGAACGGGTGAGCGCGCACAACAAGTGGGATGATCCAGCGAAGTTAACCCACGTCATCTTTTATCTGGCTGGTGTTGTCCAACTCTGGTTTCACAACCACGAAAGTGACCTACTCACATGGTCAATCTTCAAGACAACCTTTACGGAAGTGTTCGGCCGACCCGCTGTTCGCAAGCTGCCTGCTGAACAACGCGTTCGCGCCCGAGCACAGCAGACCAGGACGACTTTTTCTTCAACTTTGAGGCTTTTCTTTCGAGGAACCCGTATGGGTTTCCTTTGCAGCAATTGCTACGAACGGGTGGATGTCTGATTTTCCCTTTATTCATTACTTCCCTCCACCTTGCGGGTTTCCGCAGAACTACTACGTCATACATTGACACCGGTTCACATCAGCCGTTACGTCAACGACCGTACCGCGTCTCTGCCGAAGAGCGTCGTGTCATTACCACCCAAGTCGAAGATATGCCGTGCCGTGACGTTATTCAACCTTCGCACAGTCCTTGGGCATCGCTTGTCGTTCTCGTTCGCAAGAAGGACGGGTCTATTCGCTTTTGCGTCGACTACCGTCGGCTAAATAAGGTAGCGCGCAAAGACGTCTATCCTTTGCCGCGCATCGACGACGCCCGCGACATTCTTCAGGGAGCAGAATTCTTCTCGTCCCTTGACTTGCGTTAAGGGTACTGGCAGGTACCGATGGCTGCAGCCGATCGCCAGAAAACCGCATCCATTACGCCTCACGGCTTATATGAATTTAACGTAATGCCGTTCGGGCTTTGTAACGCCCCTGGCACCTTTGAACGACTCATGGACAACACGCTGCGTGGCCTCAAGTGGTCCATATGTCTGTGTTACCTGGACGATGTCGTGGTTTTCTCGCCTGATTTTCCAACTCACCTGCTCCGCCTCAGACTTGTTTTGACCTGTCTAACGAACGCTGGCCTCCAACTCAACCCCAAGAAGTGCCGCTTCGCCGCGCGAGAGCTCACCATTTTTGGCCACGTTGTGTCCAAGCACGGCGTTCTACCCGATCCTGCAAAACTTCGAGCAGTCGCTGAGTTTCCAAAGCCTCAGACCATCAAAGAACTTCGAAGTTTTGTGGGCCTATGCTCATATTTCCGGCGCTTTGTTCGGAATTTCGCATCGATCATGGCGCCATTGACTCAGCTTCTGCGCGGTGACACCACCCTCTCCTCCTGGTCCCCTGCATGTGACTCCGCCTTTGCTACGTTGCGTCGTCTTCTCACCTCCTCACCTATTCTTCGCCATTTCGATGCGTCAGCTGCAACTCAGGTACACACAGATGCCAGCGGGGTCGGTCTAGGCGCCGTCCTCGCCCAACGAAAGCCCGGCTACCCAGAATACGTAGTCGCCTATGCGAGTCGCACGCTGACGAAGCCTGAGGCCTATTACAGCGTGACCGAAAAAGAGTGCTTGGCCTTAGTATGGGCACTTGGCAAGTTCCGACCATACCTGTACGGGCGCCCATTCGACTTGGTCACAGATCACCACGCGCTTTGTTGACTTGCCAACTTAAAAGATCCCACTGGCCGCCTAGCCGGTTGGGCATTACGCATCCAGGAGTACGATATTCGCGTCGTATACCGTAGTGGGCGAACACACTCCGACGCAGACGCCCTGTCTCGTTCACCTTTACCTCCAGACTCGGCCTGCGGAACAACTTCCGCACACTCCTTGTCATCTCTTGACATGGACTCCTTTGCCACCGCACAACGTCGTGACCCATGGATCGCTTCTCCTTTCGACTATCTATCTGGATCATCGACCATCCCTGTATCCCGAACCCTCCGACGCCAAGCAGTTCATTTTGCCATTAGTGACCAGCTGCTCCACCGATGCAATTACTCTCCTGAAGGCCGTCGGTGGCTTCTGGTGATTCCCCGCAGCTTAAGGTCACTAATATGTGCCGCTTTCCACAACGATCCACAGTGTGGCCACGCCGGAGTTTTCAAGACGTACAAACGAATTCGCCACCGCTACTACAGGCGCGGCATGTACAATTTTGTACAAAAATTTGTTCGGTGCTGTCTTGACTGTCAACGCCGCAAATCACCGCCTTTACGCCCGTCTGGTGCCTTGCAGCCGCTCCCGTGCCCTGCCACACCCTTCGATCGCGTCGGCATCGACATATATACGGCCCGCTTCCTATGACGCCAGACGGCAATCGGTGGATCGTAGTTGCTGTTGACCACTTGACACGCTACGCCGAAACTGCTGCTTTACCAAGTGCTACAGCGCGGGATGTAGCCTTTTTCGTCCTACATCGCTTCTTGCTTCAACACGGCGCACCTTGAGAACTCCTCAGCGATCGAGGTCGCGCCTTCTTCTCCGAAGTCGTGGAAAGTTTGCTCTCGGAATGCCGTATTATTCATCGGACAAGCGCGGCATACCATCCCCAGACTAACGCGCTTACAGAGCGATTTAACCGCACACTTGGTGACATGCTGTCGATGTACGTGGCATCTGATTATGGTAATAGGGACCGCATCCTTCCATTCATCACGTTCGCGTACAACACCGCGATCCAGGCCACTACGGGATTTTCACCTTTCTTCCTCCTGTATGGCCGCGAGCCTACGCATACCATCGACACGCTCCTTCCATACAGTTCTGACGCCTCCGAGTGTCTACCTGTGTCCAACGTCGCCCGATAAGCCGAAGAATGCCGCCAGCTAGCGCGCTCCTTTACGGCAGAGCAACAGCAGCGCCAGAAAGAAAACCTCACCGACACGCTTCCAAACACCACCTACGCTCTAGGCGTTCTTGTGTGGTTGTCTGTCTCTTTCCAGACTCCGGGGCTTTCCTCGAAACTCGTCCCAAAATTCGAAGGGCCTTGCCGGGTCTTGGAGCAAACATCTCCGGTGAATTTTCTAATTGAGTCACTGTCACTGCCTGAAGACTTGCGCCGGCGTGGACGTGACATTGTCCACGTCTCGCGTCTCAAGCCCTACCACGACCCTCTGTCTCCTGATTCTTAAGGCACCAGCATGGCTCTTCTTGTCCGGCGGGACATTGTGAAGAAGAAGACGCGCCTCGTGGCACAGCCGCATCGCCAACGCGCGGCTCGCCTCCGCTCGCGCTGTTGCTTACTGTCGCCTTTTTGGGCAGTGCTTCGGGCTGTGTTGCCGTTCCTGGTCGCTGCGCTTTTGCATTAGGAGCCGCCAAGTTGATTGCTGCACGAGAATCGCTCAGTATGGTGTGACAGGCTGGGTCAACAGTGGCCAGGGCGATGGCCACTTCCTCGGCCGTCTCGGCATTTTTGGTAACGATGCTGGCAGCATGTCGGAGCAAGCCGCCTGCTATGGTAACCACCGCAAAGCGCCGTCCATCTTGGTACTAAGCTGCGTCGATGAAGGTGACGTCCGCGGTGTTGGCATAAGCTTTGATGAGGGAGGTAGCTCGTGTCTTCCTGCGTTCTTTGTTGTAGTCTGGGTGCATGTTTTTCGGAATAGGGTCGGCGTGTATCCATTGCTGAATGTCGCGTGGTATTGGGTGTTTGTCTCAATGTTGACGGTGGTAGGTGATTTAAGCTTGTTTAGAATGCTGCGGCCCGTTTACTTGAGGGTAAGCCGCTCTAGTTGAGATCGACGTTGGGCTTCGATTAACTCGTCTAGCGTGTTTGGATACCTAATTGTAGTAGAAGTTCCGTGCTGGTGTGGTTGGGTAGTCCTAAGGCCTGCTTATAGGCTCCTCTGATGATGATGTCCAGTTTAGTCTTTTCAGCTTTGTACCAGTTGAGAAAGGGCGCAACGTAAGTAATGTGACAGACGATAAAAGATTGGACAAGGCGGATGAGGCTTTCTTCCTTCATACCCCCTCGCCGGTTGGTCACTCGTTTGAGCAGTCTGAATGTATTAGCGGTCTGTCGAAGGATCTTGGAGATAGCCGTAGAGTTATCTCCGTTGGCTTCTATGGTCATACCAAGAACGCGGATGCTAGGGACCACGGGTATAGGTCTGCCATCTCTAAGGTTGAGCTCTATTTCCTCGTATTGGCGTTTATTCGTGGAGCCCCGCGGGGGGCGTCCACGGAGTGTGGGGCGGTATAGGAGAAGCTCCGACTTTTTAGGGGAACAGCGGAATCCCGTGCCTTCAAGATAATTTTCTACGACGTCAATGGCGTCTTGTAGGGCAGTTTCGATTTGGCCGTCACTGCCCTTTGCAGCCCAGATCGTAATGTCGTCGGCGTATATGGTGTGTTCAATGCCGTCGAGGTTTTGTAGTTCTTGTGCTAATCCTAGCATAACCAGATTAAACAGTATTAGGGAAATGACAGAGCCTTGCGGTGTGCCCGCGCTGCCGAGGGAGAGTTCCTCCGATCGAATCTCTCCGACCGACAGGAAGGCATTCCGATTGGATAGAAAGTCTCTTACGTAGTTGTAAGTGCGTTCTCCAAGGTTGAGCAAGGAGATGCGTTCGAGGATGGTGGAGTGCCTTATGTTATCGAAGGCGCGCTCGAGGTCGAGGCCCGAGATCGCCTTCGTAGGACGGGATTTGCCATCTAGGATTTGATGCTGAAGTTGGAGCATAGCGTCTTGGGTGGAAAGATCGAGTGGGGGTAAGCACATGTGTCTTTGAGGTGAGTGTTTACACGGGTTAGGAGTGCGTGCTCCATGACCTTGCCTACACATGAAGTTAGCGATATGGGCTGGAGATTGGCGAGGCTAGATGGCTTACCGGGTTTGGGGATGAGAATTACTTTGGCCATTTTCCATGTCGGGGGAATGGATCCCTGGCGCAAGCAGTTGTTGATGTATTCGGTGAGTTGTTGCACCGAGGGGTCATCTAGATTTCTTAGTGTTTTATTCGTAACACCATCTGGGCCTGGCGCCGAACGGCTGATCAGCTTATGCAGGGCAGCATGAATCTCTGCCACGCTGAAATCTTCATCAAGGGCAGGGTTGGAGGTCCCTGTGTATGGCCCGTGAGGCTGAGTGGGTCTAGATGGGATGTACCTTTGACATAAGCTATTCTTAACGTGGTCCTGGCCATGCATCTTGCTTTCGGTGACTAAAAGCTTGGTGAGGCGATCTTGTTGATATGAGAGGGTGGTGGTGCTATCAATCAAATGTTTGAGGATTTTCCACGAGCGGGGGTGGTGAAGTTGCCCGTCTAGAGAGTGACAGAGCTCTGTCCATTGTTGTTGACTTAGAACGCGGCAGTGTGCTTCAATTTCCTTGTTGAGAAGTGCGACCTTCCGTCTGAGTCTTCTATTGAGCTGTTGTCCCTTCCATCTAGAGAGGATGGATGATTTGGCCTCGATAAGGTGGGCGAGTCTACTGTCCATGCGCTCAGTCGGGGCGTCTGTTGTGATAATGCGGGTGGCCGATTTAGTATCAGACAGTAGATCGCATGACCATGATTCTATGTCGGTAATGGGAGTGTCCGTCGTTGCTGTTACACGGCGTTTACGGAACGCATCCCAGTCCGTCCAAGTAAAGTCCCTTGTTCTTCTCATAATGGCTGTTAGGTGTGGGAGAGTAATTTCGATGATAGAGTGATCCCTCCCGAGGTCGTGTTGGGTTTTGCGCCAATGTGCGTTGCCTGCGTTTTTGGTGAAAGTGAGGTCTGGTGTCGTGTCACATCACTTACCACTGGAACATAATAAAAAAGTACGAGCTGTTGTTACGCTGTATAACTGTTAACATTTAAAGAATATTGGCGTCATGAATAGCTTTCAAATAGCTTGCGTACACGTGGACCGGTAGCGGCTGCAAGGCTGCGCACGTGTTAAGTTGCGGAAGGTTAAACATTCGGACGCGAAAACTAAACTCCTAACTGACAAGTAGATTATGCTTGCGGACTGATACGCGTGCGCAAACTGCTCCGCCGTAAATTTGGCATCATAGGAAAGAAAAGTTGTCTCCGCGTATAATACTGTGTTGCATGAAATACTTCGACAAAACATACTCCTCGATACGGTTAGTGAATCCCATGTGAACACCAGAAGGAGTTTGGGTACTCTTAAAATTTTTTACCAAACTCGGCTGCCACCGCAAAAACAAGAGGAAATTTTTCGACAGCAATAAGTGGCTACCTTGTAACTTAAAGAAGCATGCGCAGCTGATGCGCGTTGTCCGAAGCTCTACTCATTTGCAAGCAGAACATGTAAAATACGCCCGGTCAGCGATATACTAATGGCATATTCGAGTGACCGTTTCAGAGCGCTTAAAAGCACCAGGAAAATAATGTAACACAACTACTAGGCTTTACTACTAGCGTATAGGCGGGTTTGATGGCGATAGTGACGCTACAGGTTACCGCCTACTTGAACCGCTAAGCCACGTAGTACAGCTTTGAAAGCAGCTTTTCGCAACTTTCTTAGCATGGCCAAAACGCTCTGAAACAAATAGTGGTATCATTATCATCATCATCATCATCATCATCATGTTTTATGTCCACTGCAGGATGAAGGCCCCTCACTGCTATCTCAATTACCCCTGTTCTGCGCCAACCGATTCCAACTCTAGCGCCTGCGAATATCCTAATTTCATCGCTCCACCTTGTCTTATGTCGTCCTCGACTGCGTTTCCCTTCTTTTGGTACCCATTCTGTAACCCTGATTGTCCAATGATTATCTAACCGGCGCATTGCATGACCTGCCCAGCTCCATTTTTTCTCTTAATGTCAATTAGAATATCGGCTATACCCGTTTGCTCTCTGATCCAAACCGCTCTCTTTCTGTCTCTTAACGTTATGCCTAGCAATCTTCGTTCATCACTCTTTGCGCGCTCCTTAACTTGTTCTCAAGCTCCTTTGTCAGTCGCCAAGTCTATGCCCCATATGTCAGCACTAGTAAAATGCACTGATTGTACACCTTCCTTTTCAATGATAATGGTAAGCTTCCAGTCAGGAGCTGACGATGTATGTCGTATGGGATCCAGTCCATTTTTATTCTTTTATGAATTTACTTCTCATCATCGTGGTTCCCTGTGATTGACCTAGGTAACCTAGACTCCTTCACAGACTGTGGAGGCTGACTGGAGATCTTGAACTCTTGTTCCCTTGCCCGGCTATTGATCATTATTTTGTCTTCTGCATATTAATCTTCAACCCCACTCTCACACTCTCTCTGTTAAGGTACTCAATCATCTGTTGTAATTCGTCCGCATTGTTGCTGAATAGAACAATGTCATCGGTGAACCGGAGGTTGCTGAGATATTTGCCGTCGATCCTTACTCCTAAGCCTTCCCAGTTTAATAGCTTGAATACTTCTTCCAAGCACGCAGTGAATAGCATTGCAGAGATTGTCTCTCCCTGTCTGATCCCTTTCTTTATAGGTATCGTATCTGCCTGCTTTTCTTGTGTAGAATTAAAGCAGCGGTGGAACCTCTGTAGATATTTTCCAAGGTATTTACGTAAGCGGTCTGTACTCCTTGATTACGTAATGTCTCGATGGCTGCTAGTATCTCTGCTGAATCAAATACCTTTTCGTATTTTATGAAAGCCATATAGAGAGGCTTATTGTACTCTGCAGATTTCTCAATTACCTAATTCACAACATGGATGTGATCCATTGTAGAGTATCCCTTCCTGAAGCCTACCTGTTCCCTTGGTTGACTAAAGTCCGCTGTTGCCATTATTCTATTGGAGATTATCATGGTGAATATTTTATATAATACTGGGAGTAAGCTAATGATCTGTAATTTTTAAATTTTTTAACATCTCTCTTTTTGTGGCTTAGTATAATGTTTGCATTCTGCCAGTTTTCAGGGACCCTTGCAGTCCATAGACACTACGTATGGAGGGCCACCACTTTTTCAATCATTATGACTCCTCCCTCTTTGATTAAATCGACTGTTATTCCATTTTCTCCTGCCGCGCTTCCTCGTTTCATATCTTGCAAGGCCCTTCTGACCTCATCGCCAGTTATAGGAGGAGTTTCTGTATCCTGTTCATTACTGTTTCTAATTGAGGTATCCTGACTCCTCTGGGTACTGCACAGGTCAGTATAGAATTCTTACGCTGCTTTTACTATATCTTCGAGATTGCTGATGATATTACCCTGCTTATCTTTCAGTGAATACATCTTGGTTTGTCCTATGCAAAGTTTCCTTCTGACTGATTTCAGGCTGCGTCCATTTTTTACGGCTTCTTCAATCTTTCTCACATTATAGTTTCGAATATAACTTATTTTCGCCTTGTTGACCAGTTTTGAGAGTTCCGCGAATTATATCTGATCTCTTGAGTTAGACACTTTCATTCTTCGTCATTCCATAAGAAATTAGGTGCATCAGAGTTTGGATGCTCTTACCGTGAGATTTAGTGTTCAAAATTTCCGCCATGACGCAAGCAGTGGCAAAGAACACTATGTAGAACAGTTATTGTACGTCCAATTTGCTAGCATTTCGCGAACTAGTTCGTTCCAGCGATGCAAGCTTGGCACCCTCTGCACGGCGCTTGTTCGTTTCAAAAAGTGGAGAATAATGCCCATTTTCTAAACTATCTGTGGCGCTGGGATTGTCAGTGCAGCGACGAAGCAGCAATTAATTTCTTCGGCGTCATGGCAGCACATGGCGCTACAAGAAATATTACCGTGCGGCTGAATGGAAGAAATTGCGCCTTGAATCGGCAATGACTGCACCCATGTACACGAGAGAAGCCAGTATTTCTACGTAGCCCTCGAACGTTTCTCCAGACCAGCGGAAAAAGCGCTTGAACTCAAATTTAAATAATCTGTTAGCACCTCTTCACTGTGTCGAGATATCTAATTTTTTTGATCTCACCAGCTCACGCGCCAGCAGATCATTTTCACTGGCAAAGTGCTTGCAAAGAGCTACTGCCCATCATTTTTGTTATGGCACGATGGCCGCGAACCTGACAAAAAGACCCATTCGCAATACAGTCATAGCACACTCTGGTCAACGCCAGAAACAAAAAAGCGCGAGATGCTAACGTAGAAACAGAAGGCCTGCAGCATATCGGGGACTTTGCCTTCGTTTCCGGAGGGCCCTGTAGTGTCGCAGTGCTGCCGTACTTCTTCAGTGGCGTTAGGATGGGTAGTTGGGCGCGTTGGTTAAGCATGATCTGAAGTGAAGGCGCTAAAACGACGGTGAGCGTAGAAGGAACACACACACACACGCGCACGCACGCACACGCACGCACACGCACGCACACGCACGCACACGCACACACAGGCGCCCTGTGTGTGTGTGTTCCTGCTTCGTCCACCGTCGTTTTAGCTCCTTCACTTCAGATCTTCAGTGGCGCTGCACGAGCTTAAAACTGCGCGGTGAACTTATAAAAAAAGAGTGCAGGCAAATCGAATGGACCGTAAGTGAACTGGGCCAAGTTACGGCGAAAAACAATACGCGGCGCGTGCCTTTATCAGCGACTTTGATTGCCCCTCGTAACCGCTCGGCCACACGCTTGAACGAACACCCCACTCCATCTCCAGCATTTAAGTTCCCGTTTCGTGCAGTCGTTTCGAAATGTACCGTTTCGAGATTAAAGAGCGAGCTCTAACCGGAGTGTTGGAACTTTTTTCACATCTGTGTAGCATACCAATTGACGCCGTACTTTCCTTAAGAATTTTTTTTCCTTGCGCGAAAATTCCCGAAATTTGGTAAGCCTTTATTCACTCGCTTATCTAAAATTTCAAATGCGTGCTGAACAAGTTTTCGGCTTGGCAAACAGTACCGATCAAGTGATAGGCGGGGATGAGAGTGTAGAATCCTCCAGTCGTTTTGCAATAATGGTCTCTATGATCAGTTATTCGCGAACAGCAGCGCATTTACATACAAACAGCGCCTGTTTCCAGCTCATGGCCGTTAAGCGGGCTGCCCTGCAAATGGACAAGCCAATAAGCGATTGGCGTTGTTCTGGTTGGGTCTCTTTCCTTCGGCACTACATGCGGGCTAAAGTGCACAAGCGCTGTACTACGAGAGCGAGGAAGGGGACAAAGTGCGCTGAAATCACTCTTTAATTGAATCGAGACTATAACTTACTAACTACTCCATAAAGAGGTGACTGACGAGTTAAACCGTGAGAGAAACCACTCACGGTTTCATTTCTTCCTCCACAACTGTAAAAGCGATTGTGAGAAGCTTTGTGGAATCGCTTCGCCAAAAACAACAAAAAAACAATTAAAAAAAAACGAGAAGAACAAAAAAACAAATTTTTTTTTTAGAAACCGGAAAAATTGCTGAGCATGTGTGCAACGGTAAACCCAGGTGCCACACAGAAACGAGGCTGTGAAACACAACACAGAAAAAAGTTCGTCGACTGCACTAAGGGAATGGTATATTCTGTTCCACTTCAGGGTGCGGCAAAAAGTACATCGGACAGACTGGACGATGTTTGAATGAAAGATTAAAGGAGCATGATTATAACGTTTAAAAAGCAGTCACCGGACACCTTGTGATACATTGTAGAGGTTGCGGATGTCGGCCATTCTTTCAGAAATGCAAGATTCTGAGCAAAGATGGCAGCCAAATGACGCAAGAGATAATCGAAGCTGCTGAAATTGCGCGTTTGGGAAGTATGTGCGTGAGCATGCCATCAGTATCCCTTAGTGCAAAGGAAATAAATTTTCTAACGCGCGAATCTGAAATTTTGTATCCTGTGGTTCCTTTTTTGCGATGTCAAGTGCAGCAAATATGATGACAGGACAAAGCCGGCTTGGCATTGGTGGATGACCGTGTTTGAAAAAAAAATTTTTTTTTGTCGTTACCTTCCTCCCTCTTCCCGACAGCACGTGTTGGTAGTGCACGCTGACGTCACAGGTAAGCAGCTGCTTGATTTATTGAGCGTGACTATCGCGGAAGGCGAACGTTTCAGAATACGGACCCTGGGTGTCGCTCTGTCGCGTTTCTCCAACACCTGCTCTGACGGTTGCAGGGCGCGTTCATCACCGTAGTCCGCTGCGCGCCTATTGTGGAGATACGCCGTTTCATCTTGTTGGCTCACCGCACTTTTGCAGCATTCCTTCTGCCCACACCTTCGGCATCCGCACAGTCCCAACTTTGGATGTAGACTCAAGATAAATATGGACGCTACGTATGTATGGGCAGTAATTGCCTCACAAAATTTATTTTGCGGCCTACCCTATATAGCTGTGCTTGCCGCTATACGAGACCGATGCCACCCGTGGACCGTTTGCTGCCGCACGAGTGAGCGGATCGTTCTGCGAAACCATCTTCCCACACTTGTGAGAACACATCTCGCTTTGCCCCGCACGTAAAAAAAAAGAAAGAAAAATTTCAAGCGCTCATTGTGATCAAATGAAGGCTTTGTTTATTCTCAAAATCATTCAAAATATACACTACTAGCTAACATGCTAGAGACTGACAAGTTACACATAGGGCTCCGGTTGTTTGCGCGGGCAGCTATACCTCAAATAACCACAAATAACAAATGAAAGTGACTTCCCGCAAAGCCTGTTCCCATATATAGTCTCGAATTCAATGTTATGGTTTCCAACAGTACGTGCAGAAGGGACCGCTATGATATTTCACTCGTCTAAGTACTGCAGCGCGCCCTAACAAAGAACTTGAGCACATTCGCAGAACGCACTAACCGTAAGTTTCTGACACTGACATTATACAGTAGTTGATGCATTCATCGTCTACTATCGGAGTGAGAAGGTTGCGGGGCGCAGAATCTGCAAGCATATGAATATTTGAGCAGTCAGCCGACAAAGGATGGAATTCGGGGCTTTAACTTGTCGGTATCCTCACGCTATAATTGTTCATAAGGAAAGACGCCTTCTGATCGTGATTTCAGACATATGGTTCCAGAAGGTGACCGTCCAATAGTAAGCAGCACTTAAGAATCAATAAGCTTTGTGAATTCGTCCCTAGGTTTGCATCCTGCACTATTATGTGTTGCGTTGTTTTGCTGGCAGTATGGCACAAACGCCGCGGTATTTCAGCTTTATCCCGGAATCCGCGCTTGGTGAACGTTTGACACCGATAGCATACAGCACACGTATGGACGATAGCGCACCGAGGACATAATAAACGTATTGTCTGAGCGTACTCTAACAGGCTGTAATTTGCTTATCAAGGTGCTTTCATCGTCTTCCGTATTTGTACAGATGGTGCGACAAGATTGAGCACAATGTAAAAACGGGAATAAATGAGCACAGGTAACGCGGAGAGGTACCCTGTGTTCTAGAAATGTACAATGATAGGGTCGATTGCTGGAATTCTTGGTACGGATGCATTGGCACAAACTACCCGATAAGACGAGACACAAGTTACGGGACATGGGACGCTCGTGTGCAACTCTTTTCACCTTGTGTCCCGCCTTGTCGCGCAGTTTGTGCCAGTGCATCCGTACCAACTAGTCCGGCTATCGACCCTAATAAAGTTCCTTATGTTTCTATGCTCTCTCGTGCTTCACTTTTCAGCTTTCTTTTATAAAAGTTACTGGCTCATTACATTTCACACAACCAGCTTCCTGTAGAGACAACCTCTCCATATGTAACAAAATGTTCTATAGCTCCTCCTAAGTATCTCGTTTACTACCCATCTGTGTGGTGGCAGAACAACTATGGCTAGACCTTCCTGCATTTCATATCCCTTAGTGCTCTCTCAACTTTTTCTTGTCCTGCAGACATACTTAACGTATGTACACGCATATAATAGGCTAACCATGCGCCTCCTTGGTTTTTTGGTGCATTGGAAAGCTTGCAGATAGTGCGAACGCACGTGCCCTATCCAATGCCCTCCTCCGTCCTTCTTTTCTCTCCTTGCTCCGTTTACATCTTGAACCAATACCAACTTGCACAGCATACAACTTTTATTCGCAGACGGTAGTTTGCATAGGAGGAACTCATTTATAGCAGTCTTTGCACGAGAGACTGCATTGTGTGTTAGGACGATCACTGTTTTATCCTACATAACTTTAATTTCAAGCGCAGAGAAAGAACAGCAATGGGGCCCGACATTGTTATAGCACAATAGAATCGCGCACGCATATTTCGAGTGTAAGCTCTGTAGTGCAAAAAAGAAACATGCAGCGGTGGAAATGAATATTTCAAGAATGTTTGCAGTTCATCCGTCAGCTAATATAACAGGCCGTATTGGCACGAACAAGCCAAGGAACGGAGATTTTGAAGGAGGATGTAACATCATTTTTCAGTGCTTACTTATTTAAAAAAAAGAAAAAGAAAAGAACCCTTCAAAGGCATCAGTGCTAGACGCCGAGATTCTTTAATGGGAAGAGCAGCGCAAGTGATGTATCGAGTCTTAAGATGGCCATTTGAACATAAGATTGCTAGCAATGCAGGTCGGTTTGGAGTGAGAGTAGAGAAAGCAACGACTTGCCGTCGGCTGATTGCTATCGGTGCGATCCGCAAGTTCCCTCTGCCTGTCGAGCGAACACCTCCTGCGAGCTATCTTCTGCCTTCTTGGCCTCTTAAACGCGCGATAACATGTGTTTCAGACGATTAACGCGGCCTAATTCTAGTTGTGGAGAGGGTCATTTCAGGCTTATGGAAACGATAATTTGTTTATCACTAATTGGCTACAGCGACATGCTACTAAAATAGATTTCATGCAGACAAAGAGACAAGCTGCAGCGTCGCGGGCTGTGTCCGGCGCACCGAAGCAGCTCTAATGTTGTAGCCCTCAGTGGAAAAAGCCCAGAGCTCAATGCTTCCTTATATAAACGTGCAATAAAACGCACATTGGCGTCTCATTCACAGCCGCGAAGAAACCGTAAAGTTGTTTCTCCGATGATTTCATTTAGTGCGACGCAGAGAGCTCATTGCGAAAGCTATTATTTCCGTGTTTTCTCTCCCTTACCCTTCTGCCAGTGCAGGGTAGTAAACAAGAAGCGTCTCTTCCAGTTAACCTGCTTGCCTTTCCAGCTTCTTTTCTTTCACTCTCTCTCTCTATCTCTTTCAATTGTGAAAAGAAAAAATTAGCGTCAGGGCACGTTGTGGAAGGCAGAATTCAAGTAACCTGCACTATGTTAGAGTTCGTCGTTACCCGGTACACGCGAGACTAGAAGCGTGGCGAAGTCCGGACTGAAAGAGTTGCTGGCGAGCTGATATCCTCTGCGCGTGGGGCAACCGGCAATAACGATTCGAATGCATTGTCTAAGTGGGAGAGGCTGGGGATTGTGGGGAGAGGGGCGGTTGACGGCCGTTTCTGATTCGCGAAGAAGCGAAATAAGCTCATCGACCAGTTCCGGTAGCATGACCGCATGCTATTTATGGCGTTATTTATTCCAATAGGATTGTCTAGATGCTAGATACGCGTAGGAAGGACATTCTAGTTATTTGGGCGAAAACTGCAGTGGCTCGTTTAGGGCGCTAATTTACGGCCTTTCACAGAATAACGACGTGGGAGGCGGTCCGCAGCGAGTGCTTTCTTTCCAGGCACCGAAAGGGTTTGCTGTATGAGCCCAAATCCACCATTCTGGTGGCCTCGTTATTCTATCTCTGCCCGCTGCAAAGTTATGATGACCACTGTGGTGGGAGATAGGGCACAATATAGGCAATGAGGCACGTGCCTTCTTATCAGCGTTCTGTCTGCTGAAGTTCGCCAGTCGCGCGGGGGAATTCATGAAAACGGAGACCCGACGTAACCACAGCTGTGCGAGTAACACGGGTAGCGCTGACTCTCCTGTCTGGCATGCCGAAGGGAAGCTGATCAGCGGTCGGTTTGCCTGTGTTCGCCTGTTGTGCGGCTTTCTACAATATCCATCCACATTCCCCAATTTTGCGCGCTGTCCTCGAATATTCTCTCTCAATCGGCTCAAGACGTCCAAGTGTAATTTATGAATAACAGTGTGTCCAGGAAGAACAAACTTCCGCAGCACAATTCCACAAACACCGAAGAAAAAAAGGGAGTGGCGGGGGGGGGGGGGGAGGGGGGGCGATGACCACCGATTTCACACAAGCCCACTCGTCGCTTTTTCTTTCTTGCTTGCTTCGTTTTCTCTTTTCTTTTTTTTTTTTGTAATGAAGACGTCTTCAATTTACTAGAAACTTTTTTTTTGGTTGTGCGGTAATACCCATAGCACCAAGTTTCGTCGTCCTTGCATGAAGATCTTCCAAAGAAGGTTTGGCTCACATTGGACGTGATTTTTTTTTTTTTGTAATCTTCGCGATCGGCAAAGTGTTCTCTATGAGTAGGTGGGCAATAAATTTGCTACCGACGGGTATGATGCCCAAGTGCAACTCTCAAAATCCGCTCACAGGAGCCACAACTCGTGCCAGCAGCTTCTGAAACCTTGTCAGTTGGGCTGCGACGACATTCGTTGTTGTTGGCACACGCTTGTTGGCACACGTTGTTGGCACACGCTCGACAGCAGTGGCTTCACTCGGTCTTGCTGCTCTGATTCTGAGCTAGCATCTTCTTTCTGCACAGGAACTGACGCGTCACATACCAGGCAAGAGCCCGGCGCATCCCTTGACCTAGAAGACTGCCATTGGCCCCAAGAAAGAACCAGCTGCTTACGTCAACGCAAGCTTCTACAAAAGGACGCTGACATCCTGCAGGCACCCGCACACGCTCGGCAGCAGTGGCTTCACTCGGTCTTGCTGCTCTGATTCTGAGCTAGCATCATCTTTCTGCACAGGTTGGTTGTTTTTCAACTTGTACTCGTACGGTCTAGTGCTACCACTGCTGCCGAGTGATCGTGTTTTTCGACGTGACAACTAAATCATGTCGGACTGTCTTGTTTGCCACAAACCGCTTCACGATGATGAGCCATACTTATCATGCTGTGAATGGGATTTTGGTTATCATGCGGGCACTTGCTCGGGAGCAACATTAAGCACGTACCGAAAAAAATCTGAAACCGCCTTGAAATCTTGGAAGTGCGTTACATGCAAAACAGGCAGGACCAGAAGCAGTCCGAACACAGCAAATGACGACGAAGGACCAGAATTGAACCTAACAAACGAAATATCAGAAATAAACCGCAAGCTTGCTGTGCTGCTTGAAATGAAAATCAAGATAGACGCTCTGGAAGAAATAAAAGAAACGATGACAAGCGTTGAACAGGCAATGCAGGAAATGGCTACAAAATATGATGAGGTCATCCTTGAGATGAAGCAGCAAAGTTCAGACATTGCAGGCCTTCGAAAGCGTGTGGAAAAACTTGAGATCACGGTAAAAGAACAAGAAATCGACAAACTTAGGAAAGACTTGAATGACATCGATCAGTACGGCAGACGCCTGAATTTGGAAGTGCATGGTCTGCCGCATCATGTCAATGAAAACTTGCTAGAAAAGTTGAACTGCTTAGCGGATGATCTCGAGCTTCCAAAACTTTCGAAACAGGACATTGAAGCCGTCCACCGCATTCCGTTGAAAGTCAGGGCTGACCCAATTGACGATGAAAATGAAACAATCGGTACAGAAAAATCAGAAAAAGTCCCACCTATCCTGGTTCGCTTCACATCTCGCGCGACCAGAGATGCTTGGCTCGGGAAAAAAACGGAACTGAGGAAATCAAAATAAAAAATTTACCTGAATGAAAATCTCACAGCACAGAACAAAAAGCTTTTCTGGCATATGAAGACGCGGGCGGCTGAAAAAGAGTACAAGTTCGCCTGGCACAAGAATGGAAAATTCTTCGTGCGTCGTGGTCCTCGTGATCGAGTCATTAGGGTTATCACAATGGATGACCTTGACAGAATAAGATAATCTAGAAGTATGGCTTTTTATGCGCATTCTTCAAGATGGCAATCCCTTTTCAGGAAAGCAAGTACTACGACAAGCTTTCCTTCAGACAGAGCAGAGAGTTACGTAATAGAAATCAGATGTCTTTGTTTCATTTGAACGCACAAAGTTTAAAAGGCAAACACGAATCTGTCTGCATGCTTCTACATGAAATACAGCATGAATTCGATATTTTAGCGTTCTCTGAGACTTGGTTCCGCGACGAATACGACGCTGTACACTTCTCAGGCTATAAGTGTTCTTCGCTGTCCCGAAAACATAAGAAAGGGGGTGGTGTCGCTATTTATGTAAAACACGATCTATGCTTTGATGTAATTTCCGAGTTTTCTGTAATACACGAGCACTATGAATCCCTCATGATCAAGTGTGCGAATACTATATTTGTGGTTATTTACAGGCCTCCATCCGGTGTTGTATCCATGTTATTAGATTTCATTGAACGTATGCTGGATTTTTGTACACAGCTTGGCATTCCCCTCATTGTAACGGGTGATTTTAATGTTAACCTGCTTTCAATGGACCGATCCAAACAAGCGTTTCTGGATGTTTTTTTTTCGTTTGGCTACGAAAATGTTATTAATGTTCCAACCAGGGTGACGAACAATTCCGAAAGCCTACTTGACTTGTGTTTTACAACGCGATTAATTGGATTAGTGTCGGGTGTCCTCATCTCTGATGTAAGCGATCACATGCCTATTTTCCTGTTTTTTACACGTGAGAGGAAAGTGTACCGACAGCGCACAAATGACACACGCTCTCAGTACAGATTGATAACCAAGAACACGATTGCTGATTTTGAAGTGTCAGTCAGCAAAGTGGAATGGTCCGAAATATACGCATTGACGGATCCTGTCAAGGCATTCACTCGCTTTCTTGGCGTAATCAAAGACCTTTATCACAAAGCTTTGCCTCTAAGAGAAGCTACAAGAAGCAAGAAATGCAGGAAACCGTGGGTTGACACCGCCCTTCTAAAACGCATAAAGGAACGTGATAGACTATTCGCTACTTTTATAAAGACAAGGCAACCAGAGTACTTAATGAACTACAAAAAAATCAGGAATAAATTGGGCCGTGTTATAAAACTGGCAAGAGAGAGGTACTATGAGAATAAGTTCACTCATATTCTTAATGATCCAAAAAAAGTTTGGAAAACATTGAATGATCTGCTTCCGAACAGTGACCATAATCCTGTTTTTGAAGTTATGGATAAAGGCGTATCTTTCACAGGGACTGCGCTGGCTGATAAGTTTAATCAGCATTTCTTACAATGTGGCGCGTCTGATGCGTTTGATGCTGATAGCCCAAGTTACAGGTCTTATATTTCATGTAGTATGAGCAGATCGCTATTTCTTGCACCAACAGATGAGGCTGAAATAAGATGCTTATTTCTAAAGTTAAAGAATTCCACAGCATGTGGTGTGGATGACATAAAGGCAGAACCAATAAAAGCTGTGGCGCTGCATATTTGTAACGTGATGTCACACATATGCAATTTAATTTTGTGCACTGGCGCATTCCCCGATGAATTAAAGATTGCACGGGCATCGGTAGTTTTTAAAGGGGGAGACAGGAATGACGTGAACCACTACAGACCGATTTCAGTTCTCCCAATCTTTTCCAAAATAGTAGAGCAGGTCATTAACGAACGAATTTTAAATTTCTGTACTCAAAATAATATTATAACAGAAAAGCAATACGGTTTCCGAAAACACCAATGTACTGAAATGGCGCTGCTAAAGATCAAAGAAAAAATAAGTAACTTTGAGGACAAGCTGCACACAATAGGAATATTTCTTGACTTTAAAAAGGCATTCGATTCCATTAAACACGATATCTTGTTACAAAAGTTAAGTGAGTATGGCATTAGGGGAACTGCTTTTAACCTAATTAAAAATTATTTAACCAACCGACTACAGTACACAAACATTTGTCATTCCAAATCGGCAATGGGTGAAATCAAATACGGTGTTCCGCAGGGGTCCATCCTAGGGCCACTTGTTTTTTTATTATACATTAATGACATCACAAACGTGCCTCTAACACCTGACATAATCATGTATGCTGATGACACTAATATCTTCTTTTCTGGTGGAAACTTGCTTACTCTCGAGGAAGAAGCAAATATTTGGCTCAGTAATCTTTCAAACTGGCTTAGAGCAAATAAATTGGAATTAAACAGTAAAAAGACAAAATACATTATTTTTCGGCCTCGTAACAAAGGTATTGATGAGAGCTTAGTATTACAATTCCGTGATGAAGTCATTATACGTTCTACGTGCCAGAGGTTCCTTGGTGTTACGTTTGAAGAAAACTTAAGCTGGTCCAGTCATGTCGACAACATTAAAACCAGCATTGCAAGATCCATCGGTGTTATTAATAAATTAAAACATCTGTTACCTTCTAGATTAAAAAAACAATTATACTATAGCCTAGTGCATTCGCGCCTCCAATATTGTTTATCTGTGTGGTGTACCACGACGAAAACCAACATCCATAGTTTACTAACCTTACAGAAACGCATGATTCGGGTAATTGAGAATGCGCCCTATAGAAGTCACTCCGCTCCGCTTTTCAAGAAGAATTGTATTTTAACATTAGAAAACCTTATTAACAAAAAAACAGCCATTGCAATATTTAAAGAAATAAGACTCAATGAAAGCGCCTTTTTTAAAACATACCTCCCGAATGAACATAAATACAACACAAGGCAATTAACCTACAACAAGGGCAAGATCCGTACCAATTACGGCATGCAAAAACAGGCATTCATAGTTGCGGATTTTTTGAATCATCACCCTGGATTACTCACTATAATAAATGAATCACCGTCCTTAAAGACTTCCAAAAAAAAGTGAACATGTATTTGCTGTCGCTTCAGGTATGACTGTTCATTCTTTGTACACAAATCAAATTCAGTATTGCTGTTACGTATTTCATGTACTTTTCATTTTTTTTGTGTATGTATCCACTCTGTGTACCATGCTTGCCCTGTGTGCTTGAGTGTTTTGTGCACTGGGAATGGGTCGGGGAAGGGGACTGACACTTAGTCAGGCATTCGTGCCTTTTTGTCAACCTCTTTGACAGAGATTCTTTGTATTTTATTTCTGTCAAAATAAACATTCATTCATTCATTCATTAATTCATTGTTGTTGTTGTTTTTTACGCTTACAACAATCTCGTTCAAGGTCGGCCGACACGAGGGTGGATTTTGACGCCCATTTTTCTTCTTGGAATCACCAAAAGCATTCAAAAACTCCTGTGTGGCTGAGTGACTCCTCCGTAAACGTCACTTGAAGCATTTGAAGTTTTTTCTATCGTTGCTTTTTCGTAGAACGATAAAAACACAAGAAGATTCGCTCTCTGTTACCAGCAGACGTCACGACTTGGCAAAAGTACACCGGGAGAACAGTGGGAATGAATGCCACAACAAACCCGTAAGACATTCTGTTGTGGCATTGGCTTGACTACTGGCTTGTAATGTGTCCAGCTACACCCACCTAGCGTGAGAACGTAGCAACAGATTTACAAAGAGCTCCATAAAACCAACGCGTTATTAAGGGGTTGGGGTGTTCCCCTCGTACTACAGACGGCTTAGACGCGTAGCAGAACTCGCGATCTTCTGTAAATATGATTTCGTAGTACACCCAAGGCCCGTACGTAAAGTATCACCTAAACCCTACTAAAGACTATCTCCGTTGGGCGCCTGTCGCCACTGTAACTCAGTCAGTGGCTGGCTCTGGTACTGTTTCGCCTACAGGCAGGCGCTATAGGAAAATGCCTGTAGGTCCCGTGCCAGCTATAGGCACCTTGCGCTGAAACTTTGCGCAGTTGACAGCTGCGTTAGAACACGCGGCGTCTGACGAGCAATGGAAGCAAAATGGCAGGGAGGCGATAAACATTCGCTGTGACATCTTTGATCGCTTATTACCAGTCAATGGTGTCCGAGATCTGAGAATGTACAAGTGCACATGCGCAGCGTGGCTCGGCGTGCTTCCGATAGATGTGCGAGCATTCTCGAGCTTATGCTCGGCAAATCTCGGTGCGTAACATCCACACGAATGAAGCGTGAGTTTTTGCGAATATCTTGTAGCGAGCACCGACGCCAAAACGCGGGGACGCTATGGTCGGCGTTCTCGGCGCCAGCTGCAAAAGAAGAGAAAAATAAAGATGGGCAGCGCGCCTTCGAGGCGCAAGCGCGGCACACGGAGTTCGGTTCTAGAACCCTGCTGCGCTGATCCTCTTGTTCTGGTGCTCCGCTGCGAGCCCCCGGTTCCCTACAATGTCGTTTTCTTTGCGTCCCTATAAGCTGGTGTCGGCGACGTTCAGGTGCTGAATGAGAGCGTTCTTGTACCTTTTGGCCGGTCAAAGCTGCTTATAGAGTCTTGCTAATCCAGTCGCTCAATTTGTAGCGCGTTGCAAGCAGAAATGTTTTGAGAGGCGCATAAACGCAGTGGAAATGACAGAGTTCCAAAGGGGTGCGCAAGCAAACAACATTAAAGTTAGCGGAAACAGCGTGTCCAAGTGAGAATTTTTCTTCTCCAGCGTGGCGTGACAAAACTAAGAGCATTACACGATCAATATCCTCATCATCCGGCTTTGTTTGTTGTAGTGTGTTCAAGCACCGATGCGGCAGCACAGGATAATCTGTACGGAAGCAATGAAAGGCTTGAGACTTGGCATGCAGTAACAACGAATAAGTTGCCGTAAGCTGCTCTTCTGCCACTCTTATCGCTTCCGTTCAAACCTAGAAGCATCGCAGTTTTATTGTTATTATTTGTTTCTTCTTGCATAGGCTTTCTTACTTCGCTTTAAAGGCATTTTTAGTTTTGTTTTCTAAAAAGCTCAATATTACTGGGTACCACACATTCATAGAAGTAATTTTACTCTCTGAAATAAAGAACGAAAAACGAAAAACGCTTAAAAATATTCTTATCTCTTTCGCGTCGCCTGAAATCACTCGGTGGCGCTACTTTTGCGCTAGTCATGTTTGGCAGTACGTCCGAAGATTACCGCAGTTTTACGCTTCCCGACTAAGCTTTGTGTGCCTGAGTACAAACTTACGCGTAAACATCTTCCTTACGATCAAATACAGGATGCAGATCTTGCTTTTGCCAAGTGACGCCTCTTAACAATCAAATATAGCTCCAAAGTCGAAAGCTTTAACAGTGATAGCGTCTCCTTTACGTATTGCATCCAATTTCGATTCAGTGGACGACAACAGCTGCAAGTACAGGGCAAAACGTGAATCAAACTAGTTATCGATGCTTTAATGCTCCAATCATTTCGTCAAAAGCTTCTTGTGCTTAAATCGTCAGCCTCGTAGTACTGTCTTGGCTTCACCCAGTATCAGAGGCGACCATTTATCCTTTGGTGCTTTCAATGCTCACACCATCACGAAGATGCTATAGCATCGCGATTGTTATATCGGGTGTTCTCAGTTTTGATTTACCTTTTTCTTTATTTAGTCCTACAAATCATATCGCGTTGCTTCTTTGCGCCTATAGTCAATACCGCGTATCTAGAACGCGAATTTTAATTTTCTTCATTTTTCTCTTCGTGTTCATTTAAATTTTTTTGCATTCCACTTGAGACTAATAAATATTTTAACATAGGCTTGACAACAGTGGAGGCTTTTATATTTAACCTTTTATCGCTCATATCAGCCAGTTGTAGCAGCATAATGCATGAAATTCGCGTTTACCGGACACATATTAGCGTAAAGTACACGTATATCCGACACTGCAGCATGGTCAGATAAACTGGTTTTCTCAGTTTCATTCGTGTGATTTCATTTATTCGCATCAACAATACGGAAATAGCTCTGCGCATGGCCTAAGAGTGCTGGCTTCGAGGCTTGAATGAGCTCAGCTCCCGAACATTCCAAACCGAGTGGAATCAAAAGTGACAAACAACAAACAAACAAAAACAAACGAACAAAGACAGACGGACAGACAGACAAACGAACAAAAAAATAGAAAAACAAGCACAAAACCGACAGACGAATGAACGAACGAACGAACGAACGAACGAATGAACAAGCAAGCAAGCAAGCAATGAAACAAACAAACAAACAAACAAACAAAAAACAATGGACAGACGGGCGGATGGGCGTTATCTTCCATTTTTGTGGCAACACATACTTTCACTTTTCTCTTCTTTATGTCCTCAAATGAAAGCCAGAAACCAAATGATGCCACTGAGCAGCGACAGTTGCTGCTCACTGGGACACACGACTATCTGGCCACGCGTATATTGGTGAGAGCATAGCGAAATAACAGCTAGCGATGTCTTTCTTTCAAAGCGTACATTCACTTTTTGTCGTTTTTAAAAACCGAGATAAGGAGTTTCAACTTACCGGGAAAAGCTTAAAGATGGCGAACTGTCTCACAAAGAAGCCTTTGCCGCGCTCCCATCCAGGAACAGGAATTGTGACGTTTTGAAAATATTGCGAAAAGATCGTCATGAGTATGATGCTCCTGTTAAAGAAGAAGAAAAATAATTGTAGTTTGGTATAGGAAAACAATTATGGGGTTTTACGTGCCAAAACCACTTTCTGATTATGAGGCACGCAGTAGTGGAGGAATCCGGAAATTTTGACCACCTGGGGTTCTTTAACGTGCACCTAAATCTAAGTACCACGGGTGTTTTCGCATTTCGCCTCCATCGAAATGCGGCCGCCGTTTGGTACAGGAGAATTTATACTTTTAACAATTGTTATTTGCGCGTACAAGCAGTTAAAGCCTAATTTTTCTTATCAACTTGTTCAGATTTGAAATATGGGACAATACTCTGGCCTGCGATCATTTTAGGGCACCAGTAAAATGAAACGAAAATAAATAGTGAGGCTGGGGAGTGTCAGTGATAAAACAGTGTGGTCATTTTTTCCCCATAAATGCTATTTTTGGGATCGGCTTTATAGTGGCGATCTTAAGTGTTTTAACTTAGAACACTAGTCAGGAAATAACCATTTCTTGAGCGAAGTGAAATTAAATCAGATCAACGCAAAGCGTCTGGCTGCGCACGATTTGTTTGAGCAAATCGGCCGTACGGCTTTTCGCTCAAGCAAATATATATCTAGAATGGTCGCTGCTAAAATCCGACGATTTGTGTGGAGCAGTACACAATGCTTTGCTCGAAGACGCAAGGATATTGTTTCGAAGCGAGGTCTTATAATACGTTCCACGGGCCCTATAACGTAAAACTATTCCAATCTGTTTTTATTCGCATCTCTTGATATCAAATTTGCGTAACCTCCGACGCACGCATAGGGCGGTGACCCGAAGCGCTTTCTGAGCAGCCCAATCAAACTCTCTCCTTTTATAGGAGGTCACTTCGGTTGGCTTTGAAAACGAATAAAATTGCGTACATTGAGCGGTTTTTCTTATCTAACTGGCTGAAGAGAGGTGAGAAGCACGCTCAACTGGAAAGGGCGTCGAAGGGGCCGAGCCAGCGCAGTGAAAATAGATAATCGCATGAGCTGAGTGGTGCCGGCGTCTGCGATTGGTCCGCTTCCCCTTAGCTTGCGATGGCTGGTCGAAAATCGCGACGGCGTGTAACGGAGGGTAAAGCGGGAGACACACGGTCCTATTCGATGTCAGAGACGGAGTCAGGCGCGTGGAACAGCAGCCAGAATCGAGGTGTTTTGCCGTGCGGAAGCACTCGATCGGACTCCCGGTGTGCGGCGAACCGGGCAGGTTTTCATAAACGCACCATCGTTTTGCCGCAGCCAATGACAGCGTGGCTGGTATGTGACGTTCTCTGACGTTCCCTCCATAGAGGCGGTACCGGTGGGCCGGTTTCTCGCCGCTTTTCTTTTCTTCGTCTTGTATGCTAAAATTCGTTTCCGACATGAAATAATTAACTGTTCAGTCAAATTATCTGGAACGTGTTGCTGTTCTGCAAAACAGCGCCCACTGCACTGGTACTAAGCTGCTGGCGATATAGCGAGCCGTGATACGCGGGCATTTCGCACGTAGACAGCACACACCGACCGTAGCACACACCAATCGTCTGAGCGAGGCTGCTCGCTTGGCTTGCAGTGCTTTGCACGTTTGCCCTTCGCATCGACGGCGTCGAGTAAACCAAGTGTATTTAATCACGGGTCACCTAAGAGTACAGTGGTAATCGTGTTGGCAAAAATAAGCGCTCTTCGACGAGCTCGTGCTGGATCGCAAGCGCAGGCGGCAGCGGCGTCGCGAGCTAGGCCTACCGGCCCTATCGCTGGCTCTCAGTGCATCCGTCACAGGACAACGCGCCGTTGTAAGGTGTTTTCTCACTCACAGAGGAATCACTTTATTAACAGTGTTCGCGTGCAAACAGTGCAAAGTTGTTTATGTTGGATTTTTCGACGTGGATATGCAGTCTTCCCAGCGTACAAGCTGGGGCCCTGGATTAGGGCGGAGCTTGAGCGTTGCTCGCTCGTTCGGATACAGGTACTTTGCGCCCCGAATCGCCGTATGCGGCATGCCGGAGCAAGCAGCCCCGCGAGTCGCATCGGACGCCGAATCCTACCATGCGTCCCCTGTACAAGAATGCCGCCAGAGCGATGTCGTATATGTGCCGAAAGGGCTCGGTAACATCATACTGCCCCGCAAAAGATTTGCTCTGAGGCAGGTGCGAATAGTCAGTGCCTGAGCGATCGGTGGGCAGCCATCTTCTATTTCTTTCAGAACTGGGAAGTCTCGGCATAGTCAGAAAAACATTCAGTTTTGTTCTGCATAATAAGGCATCTTTAATGCGTACACACCACTTTGACGCGGTGAGCTTTCGCAGTTTCGGACGTCACGTGACAGACACGGGAAGTGAGCCCAGCCCGAAACCTTTTGACCAGTGGCAGAGGGCTAATGGCCAAAAAGCGCCGAATCAGAAATATTTTTTTTTTGTTTTGTTCGGTCTATTCATGCATGCATAATCAGTGTGTATACACGCCATGTCACATGGCAAGCTATCGCGGTTTTAGTGACGTCGCGTGGCAGACAGGTGAAATGGGGGAGGGGGTTGGCCCGAACATTTTTGACCAGTCGTGGTAGCCTGGTTGCACAATTGGAATGAAATAGTTTGGAATAGCCTTATGTTATAGCGCCCCATTTTTGCACTCAGTCCTTCACAATCGTCAAACATTTCTCGGGCCACCCCCATTTGGCCTGTCTGTCAAGTGACTTCACGAAAATCGTGAAAACTTCCCATTTGCTATAACGTGTCACGTTGATTAAGCATGACTAGACGGAACAAAAGAAAAATAATTATTTCCGATTCTATGTTTTTTGCGCCGTTAGTCCCGCTATTGTTCGAAAGGTTAGGGCTGCGCCCACTTTACCGGTCTTTTACGCGACGTCACAAAACCGCAAAAACACACTACATCTGAGTGACATGTAGGCATTAAAGGTGCTATAATATGACGAAGAAAACTGAGTTATTATTTTTTTTCGGTAAAGCTGGAGACTGCCCCGTTTCGAAAGTACCTCTAGTATGCTATACCAACAGGCCCAGTCTTCAACATTGGTAATCGACTATTGCTGTCCGCCGATCACTCAGGCACTGACTACTCGGAGTTGACGGAGAGAATGTATTTACGTAGAATAAAAATTTGTGCATGGCAGTATAACGTTGTAGAGCCCTTTCCACTCGTATGTGACATCGCTCTATACGCTCTTCTTCGCTGAGGACTCGTTTTAGGCGGAATTTTTATCCTTCTGTTGCTCGCCACCGAGGCTTTTGACAAGCCACTGCATACTAAATAAGGGGAAGAAGGCCAATCGCAGACGCCGGCACCACCCTCTTTATCCGGTTACCTACCTTCACTGCGTTAGCTTGGCCCCACCGAAAACCTCCCCACTTACGCGTATTCTTCGCCTTTTGTCAGCCAATTAGATAAGAAGACCCAGTCAAAGTAAGCAATGCTATTCGCTTTGAAAGCAAACAAAAGTTATCTCCTATAAATGAGGAGAGCGTTTGAGTGGGCTGTGCGAACAACGCTACAGATCACCGCCCGATCTTTACGTCGGCGGTCACGTAAACTTGAGGTCAGAAGATTATAATAATAACATGTTGGGATAGTTCTACGTTATAGTGCCCCAGGTTTTTTTTTTGTGTGTGTACGTGTGTGTGTGTGAACCTCCCATGTGCCTGTACGTGCGCTCGCGAGTTGGTGTAGTGGACACTGCGGTCAACCAGTTGCAGCAGAATGCACGCTCGTTATTGACAGTGGCAGAAGGACAAGTGGGCACTCAACATGAACGAGGCGCCCCAGTTGCCGGAGCTCAGCCGAGCGGCTTCCTCGAAGAGCGACAGGCCGACCAGCGCGATGCAGGGCGCGATGCCCAGCGGGGTCACCCATCGGAGCAGAAAACCCACGATGCCCGTGAAGCCCAGCAGCACCTCGAACGCCGCTGACGCGATGATGGCGCCGGAGATCTGCACAAGAACGACGTAGCACCTGAGCATCCCCGTCAATGGACGTTTGACGTTGGCGTCCGCTGAGCAATATTATTAATCCAAGCGTGAAGCGCTTTGACAAAGCAAGAAAGAAAGAAAGAAAGAAAGAAAGAAATGCAGGTCGCATGCTGCTGTTTACACGTTACGCAGAGCAAGGCACCCCTGGACGAACTCGAGAAACGAAATAGAAGAAAGATGGTGAAAACGGATTTATTTACAGGGATGACCACGAGGCCTATGAACAGAAGGGGGCAAATTATCGCATGTCTCATATCAGGGAGTGTAAATTGAGTTCCTGCACCCTGCAGAAGAAATGACAATTCCCTGGGACCCTCATTTATGAGTACTATTCGACGATAAGAATTACGGTGCAACAGGAAGGTTCATAGTAATGTGCATTGTTGGACGAGTTGGTACATATTTTTAGAATAGGAACAAGCACAAAATTTAACGCGGACGAGGGAATGCACAGAAGGAAGGTTCAGCCTGCAGGGGCTCCTCATTTCATCCTCACCATTCTCCTACTTCTCACAGTCTATTTTGCTACGTCTCTGTGAACGTTACCAAGGTTGTCCTCCATGTCGTTTTTCATGCGTAAAAAGTCGGATCCAGTGTCCCGAGACAGGCGACGCAGATCGCGGCTGCTTCTCAGTGCAATGAACAATGGAGACACAGCAAACCACCTAACAACAAAAGCATCACACAAAGTGGATGAATAATCGGGCGCATAAATACGCAAAGTGACACGAACTCATATTTTAGGTCATTTACCTCAATCCGTTTAATTTTTTAAACGGAAAGTGGGGGCAGTAAATGGGGACCCGTTTAGTCGCGCTTTTCTTGCCCGAGAAAAAACAAACAAGAAACAAACAGTTTAATTAAATTCACTTTTTCGGACCTCACGTACTTCTAACTGCATGGCGGAACCGCACATGGCAAGGTGTGCAGAGAAAGGGAAATTTAAAAACACACTACTGCTCTTCGCTGATGTCAACGCTTTCCGCACTTTTGGGAACATTGAGTTAGCTACGCAACGCAGTAACAGAAATTTAACTAATGCACAGAAAGAAAGAGCGGCACAGAAGAAAACCGCACTGGCACACAGAAGGAAGGCATGTAAAGCCTGACAAAATGCACTTTGCAGTAACACTCTAAAAAAAAGGCAAAAAAATATTACCCAAATAATCTTAGCAGCTCCTCGTAAATACAGTACGTATTTACCGCTTTCCTAGCAACAGAGGGTGTAGTAACAATATGATTAGTTAATGTTACTAGCTCCTAATGCTAGAACATGTAAGCATTGGAGCTGAAAAGAGTTCAACACCTTGAACACCTGTCTAGTGAAATTCAAACGGCGGCAGTGTTTTTATTCGTGTGCAATTGAGGTGCGCTACAGCTGCAATACGTTTGCTATGCGTTTTGAAAAGACTCATCGAAACTCAGCGAGCGCTTTGTTATATACAGTTACTAGGGAAAGACCCGATAGTGAATCCGAAAATGGTAATCGTCACTAAAAAGAAAGAAGACAAAAGTCGCGGCGCGTACCCGAAGATGTGCATGTCATCTCTACAAATGGTCACTGCGGCCAGTCAATCCTGTAAATTAAAGTAATGCGTGCGTAAATTTTCACGTGGGTGGCGAATAAGGCTATGGCTTAAGAACTTTGTGACTGAATACGGTCTCATGCCCAGCCGGTTTACAAGGCGCATCAAGCTTCAGTTGGGGTAGTATGGCTGGCAAAGACTATCTGTGATAATGGTTTTCGTACTTGTCTAGTAATTTTAACGTCAACGTCTGAGCCCCAAAAGAACGTTGTTTCTTGGATTTCTAGATCTGTCAATGGCTGCAGGTGTCGATGGCATGCACAGCGCTTTGGTGCAATTTTCTTGAAAATCTTCAAGCAGGCTCTAGGGTTTGTCCTGGAATATCACGATGTGTGGGGTCGACTGCACGAACTATAGCAATGGCTCATGACTGCACTGTCACTACTCACGCTGTATACATTGAAAGCACTCAGAGCACATGTCAGGCAGGCACCTTGCTCACGCCCCTTCTAATTACCTCGCTTTGATGCCACAAAACCGGCCACGCGTGCTTCTTTCTGTCAAGCGATATCGCCTCATTCTGTTTGCCTTTTTGTCACTTTACATGGCTCCTGCGACACTACCGGTTCACCACCAGTGGCAAGTGAACGACAAGTTCGACCATAAGTACAAGGCACCTGGACCAAGGTAGGGTTCACGGTGCCAGCTCTGCTGCAGCTATATCTACTTCTTATACAGGAGACAAACAAATACCATAAATAGATTTACACTGATCGATTGCTCACTGTGGGTGGATCTGCTGGATCTGTGACCTTCCTCAAGACCTACTTCCGGACAACATTGAAAGCTGTAGAGCTTGCTGCTCTTCGTAGCGCGGTTCTTTTGATTCTTGAGCAACAAACTCTAAAATGGAGTGGGTTGAGTGATCCCAAAACACCTGCACAGTGTTTGGTATCCGCCTTGTAGAGTGTACCATACGACCAAATAGAAGCTCGAGAAGGCCTTTATCGTATCGCCGAACAACAGCACAACCTCACGTTTCAGTGGCTTCCAGGCCACTGTAGAATAGTGGGCAACGAACGTGCCGATGACGCTGCTCGGTTTGCTCTTCAAGAGGGCGTGCAGGATCCCGTTCTACTTCCAAGAACACGTGCAGCAACAACAAAATTTACCATGCTCGAGCATGATGCCACACAGTTCGCGTGAAGCACGCCAAGTTTCCAGCACACCTGCACATCGCCTCGACCCCTGGGACCTATAACGTAAAACTATTCCAAAATGTTTTAATTCCAATCTCCTGATGTCAAATTTGCGTAACAGCCGACGCAAGCATCGGGCGGTCATCCGCAGGGTTGTCTGAACAGACCAATCAAACGCCCTCCTCGTTCGTAGGTGACTTTTGTTTGCTTGAAAAACGAATAACATTGCCTACACTGAGTGGCTTGCCTTATCTAATTGGCTGACAAGAGGAGAGGAGCACGCTCAAGTGAAGAGGCATTCGATGGGGCCGAGCCACAGCACTTAAAATCGATAACCGGATGAAGAGGGTGGTGCCGGCGTCTGCGATTGTTCTGCTTTCCCTTACTTATATTGCGGTGTGTGGTCGAAAATTGCGGCGGCATGCAACGGAAGGTTAAGAATGCCGCTAAGAAGGATCCTCAGCAAAGAAAAGCTTGCTGAGCGAGGTCGTAAACGTGCCGAAAGCACTCGAGAACGTTACACGGCCACGAAAAAAGTTTTATTATACGCAAATAAACCCATGCTCTCCGGCAGGTGCGAGTAGCCAGTGCCTGAGAGATCGGCGGCAGCCATATTTTATTCCTTTCGGAACGGGGCAGCCTGCGGCTATTCAGAAGAAAATTCAGTTTTGTTGGGCATATTAATGCATCTTTAACGCGTACACGTCATTTTGACGCAGTGAGTTTTGGCGGTTTTGTGACGTCGCGTGACAGGCAGGTGAAGTGGCTGTAGCCCGAAAACTTTTTACCAATAGTGGAGGACTAATGGCGAAAAGGCGTCGAACCAGAAATAACTGTTTTTCTTTTGCTCGGTCAAATCTGCGTAATCAGCGTGCGCACGTCATATCAGATGGGGGGCTATCGCGGTTTTCGTGACGTCGCGTGACATGCAGGTGAAGTAGGGATGGTCCAAAAAAGTGTTTGACCAATCGTGGAAGGCTGATTGCAGAAGTGGAATAGAAAAGTTTGGAATAGTTTTACGTTATAGCGCCCCCTGTCTCCGACTCCATCTTCTACCTGGACAACTTTACACTGACATAACTGTTTTTTGTCAACTCTGGCTTGGTGTAACCTTTACAAAACTCTTGCTTTTCGCAACCGAACTGCGAACAGAGGTGCTTGCGACCACTGAGGTAGCGACGACCCTATGAGGAAGCCAAGTGAGGAACCGGCAGCGGGGAAGAACCTCAAAGATAAACTAAAGAATGAGAAAATTCGCGGTTGCGTTGTATGCTATTCTGTGCACCAATTGTCCGTGCATATACATCAGCGAAAGTGGTAACTTCAAGAGCAGCATCAAAACGACGTCAAGAAGCAACACATGTCATCGAGCGCGGTTGCTGAAGGTTGTGTTTCGTCAAGCCATGCTCTTAATTGGGATCAAGCACGTATGCATGCGAAATATAGGAATCGAACAATGCGTCTTTATCAGAGTCGCTTCACATACAAACTATGGTGGATACTTTTCGCCGAAATGATGGTAATTCATTACCTGTGTGCGATGGGTGTCGGTCGCATTATGCAACATACTTAAGCGACTCTTTTATGGCCTTTAGTTTCATTGTGAACAACGTGTGGGAGCCGAAACACTAACAATATTACGTCTTTTGTTTTCTGTGTTTGCATTTAACATGTTCCCTTCAGATCCAACGGGATTCTGTGATGCTCTCAATTTCGAGGAAGCCATCGAACACGGTATTTGCTGCTGTCCTCGCTACAGTGCACCGAGGCAGTCGCTCATGACCGAGCGCGTCTCAACCACGGACTGTTTTCGGTGATAACGAGCCTGCAGTGCCGCCCTTTACGCTCGTGACACCAGCAGGCGACGAAGGTTGCTATTTAATTTTCTACGCTCAAGCAATCTATTCGATCGATTCGGAAACTCCGATGTTGTTCTGTGTTCTTTTTTTTCTTGTGCATGTGTTTTGTTCCCACGTTTCTGCTTTCGCGCTTTCTCCCTTCACCAGTCCTCCAGCGTTGGGTAGCAAACCGGATGTGTCTACTTCGGCTAACATCAGTGTTTTTCCCACATCATTTATGCCCTTCTCTCCAATGAAATCGCGAATGCGTTTCGCTATGTGGCTGGTTTGAATTGTAAGGAAGATCATGGGGATGTCGCACAGAATGCTATAGTCCTTGACGAGAAAACATGTAATCACAGTTACAGCATCCAGAACTTCTTAAGGTAATAAAATTTACATGCCGAGTTACTTCTGGCAGGCCAGCAGCACGGTCTTATATACAAGGAAGGAGGGTGGGCACATATATTCATTTGAATATACGGAATCGAAATGTACTCAGCCATCAGTGACAATAAGTGAAATTTATTCGCGCTAGTTCTGTATGTTATGGGGGACCACAGAGCCAGGACACAAAGACACATGACCATTCCTGTGATAAATTGCGCTGAAGCAGCCAGCGTACTTTGTAAACTTACGAAAGCTGCATGTGTGCCCTGTGCAAGCAAGCATAACAATGCCAAAAACATGGCTATCGACGCGCTCAATTTCCTACCAAGTCAAAGGAACCCCCACCCCCCCTCCTACCAACTCCCTCGTCCCCTTTAAGAAAAAAAAAAGCAGCTTTCCTACTTTGACGGCTTGCACCAATGCTGTCTGACGATAGCGGAACTCTCTACTTTGGCTTTACGTTTCGTTCATATGCGAAATTGAAGCGGCAATTTTAATGCACGGCTGAATGTTCTCTTTCTACCATTTATGAGCTTTTATGGCCGCATCCATACAAATTTAGGGCGCCCTGAGGCCCAGAACCCCAGTAGATCTATAACTTACTCAGGCCAACATATAGGCATGCCTTCCTTCCTTTTATTCCAAAGCTTATTTTTATTTTCCAATGTACAGTTGAACGTACGAGAATGCTTCCAGTTTCCCACTTGTGCTCTGAAGCCGTGAACAAAAAAACAACAACAATAACAAGAGCGATCAAAAATGTTGATAGTTGCTCTATGTGAGTGCACCATTGCCCCCCCCCCCCCCCCCCTTCTTTCATTTTTTCGCGTTTACGTGCTCCTTCACTGCTGTGGAGTTAAATAACATCAATAATTCACAAACAAATGAAGGTCCATAACAAATATTCCTAAGGCCTCCTTGTATAAAAAAAAAAGAGTATAGAGTCATGGCATGCAGACAAATGAATAGGCAGAAGTAAATGAGGCATGCAACGCGAAAAACCTATCTCCAGCATGCAATATTTCATGAAGTCACTATCGGGAAGAAAACGTACAAAAAGAAAACATATGACAGTGAAGCGCTTATTATTCTCCAATGCATAAAATTGAAAGAAAAAAAAAGAAAGGGAGAGGAAGCAGGAAAGGCGGTGGTGGAGTCGGTAAGCAATACGGAGGACATTAGAAAGTTTATATGTGCTCCTTTCTTGCATGAAAAAACAAAACATCAGAGGAAAGAAAAAAGTGGACACGGAGCATGACGTCACGGATACTTAAGGAAGTGCAGAGGAGAGATGAGTCATGCACAATGTACGTATGAATAGTGCCTATACAAATGACACCTTTTCCCAAACGTTCTTGCAGCAAACCGTTTCGTACAAGCAAGCGTTCGTAACGTGCGCGACACGGAAATCATGGCGGAAGGACGGGAGGGGGTATTTTGGGCCAGTTTTCGCAAGAAAACATGCAGAAGCTAGGATAAGCTGTCATCCTTGCTATTTCATACTTGTCGCATTATGCGCTGCGCTCCTCTCAAGGCTGATTCAAGGAAACGGGCATTTATTACTCCCAGTAAAGGTTTCCTTTGAGTAGACTAGCGACAAACCCTTATATTTGTCTTTATTTGACCGAAGTCTGTTGTGGTTAATATGTGGTCAAAAAGCTCCAGAGTTCGTTGAAAAAACGATAATGTTTCTTTCATTCTCTACAGCGCTATTACAAAGGACACCATGACACCAGACAAATTAAGATATATGAGATTTTGCTTCCGAAAATGGACGATGGTTTAGCGTTTAAGCATTGCACTCTACTCGTGGGGCATTTCCAGGCTGCCGGGTTCTTCCACGTGGCACCATTGACTCACCGTCGGCTCGAATTTGCGGCTCACGTTTAGTACGAGTAAACGGTGAAACGCGATTCCATTTCGCCAAATTGTCTTGAAAACGGTGAGAGAGCAACGAAACGTTTTTCCTCTTTTTTCTTTTACCTCGAAGGACTTTCTTTAGGCGATAGCTTAAGCCTAATGGGATGCCTTTTCGGGAAATATTAACGCCCCTACAGCTGGGACGCTCAAACAAAATTGTGTTTCTCTATGACGGCAAGGAGGAGAGGAGGCAAAGGAGAGGAAAGACAGGGAGGTTAACCAGTGTAAGTACCGGCTGGCTACCCTGTGCTGGGGAAAGAGGTAAAGGGAATAAAAGGAGAAAGAAAGTAGTCATTCTAAAGCGATGAGAATTCTTTTCTCGTTGTTACATATAATATTATATATACGTTCTGTCCTCTTCTATAGCACTGTAGTGTAGATTGAACAGATCAGCGTCGACATGTTTCCGGAAGCCATTGGAAGACGACAAACGGGGCGTCAGCCGACAGCGACGTGTGGTTGAACAGACTCCAGCATAGGTCTTCGCGTGTCTACATGGCTGAGACTGCTTGCAGCTTCCCTATAGCGCTGAACGCAATTACTCTACATTAATTGGAGTGACTGACAGTGCAGCATGCGAGGTCTGTGGCACCGAAGAAAACATCTACCACCTGCTGTGCCACTGCCAAGCGATACACCCCAGAGAGACAAGAACTTGCCAAAGCTTTCCAAAAACTGGACAATCGGCCGCTTTCTGTGCAGGTGCTGCTGGAACACCGCCCCCATCGCCCGTCGGCCCATAAAGCGGTGAAGGCGCTTTTGTGCTTCTTAAGGACGACGGGCTTGTGCGACCACCTGTGACTATTAATGCAATTTCTGTAAGACCACACACGTCAGCAAACTCACCGCAATTTCCTTCTTTCCTTCCCTCCTCTCTCTCTCCCTGTTATCTTTCTTCCCCCTTCCCCATTCCCCCGGTGTAGGGTAGCCAACCGGACGTTATTCTGGTTAACCTCCCTGCCTTCTACTTATATCTTTCCCTCCTTTCCCTCCTGAGGAGCAGGTGGAAATAAAGGGCGAAGGCAGGGATGTTCACAAGAAAGGCGTCTGGTTGGCTAACCTGTACAAGCTGGGGGTTATGGGAACGGCGATGTGGAAAATGAGAGAGAGAGAGAGAGAGAGAGAGAGAGACGCGGTGATTTCGCTTACGCGCGCGGAGGGCGCCACAAAGTCTAACGCGTTCACAGCGGCTTGTCTCCCTCGAGAAACACAAGAGTGCCTTCACAGCCTTGTGGGCCGACGATCGATGTCTTCGAGTAGCGCCTGCGTGGACGACGGCTACTGAAATCTATAATAAGCGTCCTACAGATGCACATATGTGTACGTCGACTCAATAACGCCTGCGCCCTTGCAGGTTTCATTTGCTTTCAGGTTGCTTCGCGGCAACGACGAAAAACGACACCTATTTTTAGACAAGTGGGACACTACATCGAAAACATTTTTCCCCTTACAAAAGCATGCTGATTCCATAAACTGAACGTAGAAGCAATTAAATAGGTTTGCAATGTGGCATGTCTTTCACTAGTGCTACCGCAGTGTTTCATCTGTGGCTGAACATAAACACTAAAACTAGCTTCTTTGGAAATTCGCTGTCATCTTTGTATAGCTGCACGTTATTTCCATCACAAAACAATTTTCACGCATAGTATAAATTCTGGATACTTAATTGAGAAGAAATGTAAGCTTGTACTGAAACACAGCTGTTCCCCCCAAGAATTCCTTAACATCAACCGATTTCGCCGCACTTAATGCGTATAGAAACTGAGGAGGGGAATAATGATTGGTGGAAGCAAAAGCTATCTTAGGCTTCTGACACTTCTCTGACAGAGAAAAATAAGCCTTGGCCTCGCAACGAAAGAATGTGTTTTTTCGCAACGCCTCTTATTGTACATAGTTTAGTTTCTCCCGGCAAAATTCAGACAACGCTACAGCTGCTTGAAAACACTTTTCGGTAATTTTTTTCGCGAGAATACTTTTTTTTTTTATTCTGAAAGGCAAAAAAAAATTCAATGCAAATCGTAAATGGTTGAGCGCCAAGTTTGCGACAGTCGCCACAGAATTCTTCACATTCGTTTTGCCTAAAATGTTTTATTACGGGAACCTTGCACTTGCTAAGCGAAACTTTTTATGTCCGCAGGTGGTGACGCTTTTCGTGGAGGGAAGTTGTCTTCGCACGCATTATTGTGGTCGGTCAAAGCAATAGAGAACGTCCAGGCACGTCCAGGTGGAGGGAAACCACACAAGGCTTTGTGCCAAATTCCGAGGGCTGGAGCAACAACACAAGCTTCCGCAAAAATTTGCAATGCCAAACACGGCATCGTGCAAATAGGTATACTTTCCTTCCTGCCAAACGTTGATTACAATATTATCCACAAAACAGAAGTACCCTGTACATCGCGCGCCTATCCCTAATGAAAGCGCATGTAAAGGAATGACAAAAACAGAAAGAAAAGAAAAACATTGCATTATTGTGTTTGCACCGCCCCCTCGTATGAAACAGTACGACTGTCTTCTGACTTTGCCTAGCACTAGTTCTTGGGCCCTATAACGTAAAACTATTCCAATATGTTTCTATTCCGATTTCCTGACGTCATATTTGCGTAACCACCGGCGCAAGCACCGGGCGGTCACCCGCAGGGTTGTCTCAACAGACCAATGAAACGCTCTCCTCGTTCATAGGAGGTCATTTTTGTTTGCTTGAAAAACGAATAACATTGCCTACACTTAACGGCTTATCGTATCTAATTGGCTGACAAGAGGCGAGGAGAACGCTCAAGTGGAGAGGGATTCACTGAGGCAGAGCTGGTGCACTGAAAATCGATAACCGGGTGAAGAGGGTTGTGCCGGCGTCTGCGATTGGTCGGCTTTCCCTTACTTAGCTTGTGGTGGTTGGTCGAAAATCGTGGCGGCATGCAACGGAAGCTTAAGAATGACGCTAAAACTGACCCTCAGCAAAGAAGAGTGGGCAGAATGAGGTAGTAAACGTGCCGAAAGTGTTTGAAAACGTCACACGGCCCCGCAAGAAGTTTTATTACACGTAAATACATCCATGCTCTCCGGCAGGTGCGAGTAGCCAGCGTCTCAGCTATAGGTGGCAGCCATCTTTTATTCCTTTCGGAACGGGGCAGCCTGCGGCTATTCCGAAAAAAGTTCAGTTTTGTTCGGCATAATAATGCATCTTTATCGCGTACACGTCACTTTGACGCGGTGAGTTTGTGCGGTTTTGTGACGTCGCGCGACAGGCAGGTGAAGTGGGTGCAGCGCGAAAACTTTTTACCAATAGCCGAGGGCTAATGGCGAAAAGGGGTCAAATCAGAAATAACCATTTTTCTTTTTTCTGTCAAATCATGCATAATCAGTGTGTACGCATTATATCAGATGGGGAGGTATCGCGGTTTTCGTGACGTCGCGTGACAGACAGGTGAAGTGGGGGTTGGTCGAAAAAAGTTTTTGACCAATCGTGGAGGGCTGATAGCAGAATTGGAATAGAAAAGTTTGGAATAGTTTTACGTTATAGCGCCCCTTGTTGCAGTCGTCCATTTGCCATTAGCCGGAAGTACTTCTGGTACTGATTCTAATTCATTTTCCCGTTTTCGTCGAATGGCGCAGCAAAATGCAGCGTATATTTTTTTAATTTACTTAAAGAATGAAAACACTGACCACGTCATTCCAAGTAGAAAGATAAAAGAAATTAAAGTACGCTACATAAACTGTACGAAACGTAGCATGCATGATAGCAGCCCTTTTGGATTTTTTTTTATGCGAAAGCATCAGATGGCTCAATGAGAGAAAGCGCCGGCGTCTGTAGCAGCGAAACGGCACCTAAATTCCCACTGGCTGCGACGCAACGTCACGCGCGCCCCTCGACGGAGCAGTGCCGGCGAGAGGGAACACTCGCTGCCGCGCCAGGTGTTGCGTGACGGCATCGATGCGACAGCCACGTCACTCTCGGAAGCCTACGCTGTCCGCGCGTTCCTTGTACGCGCAAGTCTCTCACCTGCGTTCTAACTTCGTCTCGCTAATCGCTCTAAAGAAATTTGTGTATAAAAAGCAGAATAAATTCGAAAGGAAAAACGTTGGCGGTAGTGAGTTTCGAGCCTGCGACCCCACTCGCAGGAGCCGAGTGTCTTGCCCACTGGGCTAAACAAGCGCCTTACCACATAGCAGGCACTCTGCTTTGCGGCAGCATCCTACTTGTTCAAAAATTAGCATTCCCAAGCCAGGTGTGACGAAAGCGGTGACGTCAAAATCCCCGCGGCTTACTCGGGAGCTTCTCCATAAGATTCTATGGCAGTCGGACAAGGTAGCATGACGTCACGGATCGAAGTGTACCGGCCTTGTGCTATCGCTGAGGCGTTGGCCAAGCGTCTCAAGGCGCTCACTTTCCCGCGAGAAGTTCATAACTTGAAGGACCGCTCAGCGGCTTTCAATTGGACATTAATGATTTCGCATTCACAACTCATAAAAGGGCTCAGGTGTCGTCGGATTTAATTTAATTGTCTTTGTGCAAACAAACCTCGATTCTGTGTATTTACGTGGTAGGCCCGCAGTGGGGAGCAACGCAGTGTCGCTTGATAATGCAGTTGTACGATCCCTTAATTTATACCTAAGAGCACTGCAGTAGTGACGGACTGCTCGGAAACTGAATACGCAGTTGTCGAAATAATTTCTTTATCTCTAATTCGGCCGATCTCCCTCTTACCCCCTGGCTAAATATTCGAATCTATCTTCCGCAATTGTTAGCGGTCATTCTAGGCTTGCGTAAATTAAACTCTGGCCTCGGAACAGTTGGAATAGCCACCGACTCATTATCGATAAGCTCGCCGTTTACTGCGCGCAATGGCTCACTCATGTTAATGGCCTTGTACTCATTGCTTCCGTGTCATTAAGGCCTCCTTCCATGCCTGCGGCCATATATGAGGTTTGTTATTCATGGGACAAGGCTTTCCTTACAAAGCCAGCAGCTTCCTTCCTTCTAACTTAAATCTCTATATGGCTAGCTTCCGAAGATTTGAACCTATGGATGACTTTTTTTTTTTTTTTACTCCGGACGGGCCTTTTCTCCCTGGTTATCAGCGTTTATTGTTCGCCTGGAGCACCATAGTCTGTGGAACGGAGAGACCATATTCGTGAGACTGCGCTGTGTTTCTTTAATTTAAATATTTACTTGTATCGCGTCCGGATCAAATGCGAATATTCTATTTACATTTACTCCACAGTAAACCCGAAAGATGGGATTGTTTTTGCGGGTTGGCAGCCAATTGGTTTTGTGTGTGTGTGTGTGTGTGTGTGCGTCATAAAGGAGAGCGACTGTACAATTCTCGGATGCGTCATAATTGTCTCAGCCTGCATGTTTCTTTACTGTATAATTTTTCAGCCTCCGTGTTCTGGAACATTCGTAAGCGTTTGTATCGCCTTTTCTTGTTATCACTTTATGCCTTCAGCGTTGCTATTTTTTTCTTTTAGTATTTTTTCATTGTTCCTGGTTTTGACATTTCTCCGCTGTATTTTATTATCCTGCACGCATTACCTCATCTATAAAGCCCCTCACATTATTATTGCTCATGCGGCACAAGTGTTGGCCAACTCTCCGCAGTACTGTGCATCTGCCACTGCTAATCAGTAATGATAATGTTGTTGATTATTATGAGCCTGAAACAAAAAACAAACAGAACAGAGTAGTTGAAGAAAAAAATCTATTAAAGGCAGGAATGCAGCAAAAATCTAGAATACTGGAGAATCTACAAGAATTGACTAAGCAGACCACGTGAACAGACAAGTGGATTCAAAAGAAAGAGAAGGTAGTAAAAGAGCAAGAACAATAACAATAACGACGGCGATATAGAAACGACAAAACGTTTGGCTGTTTAGGACTGAATTTTTTCCCATTCCTGACACTCTTTCTCTGGACGCCCTTTTTCTTAGTCACAAACGTTAGCATGCATGCTCAAAAGTTGATTAATTTTCATTTCTTTCAAGACGATCATACATATTTTTATGTAATTACGCTCATGTTGAAATCATATCGATTTGCCGTCTACTGTAAGAACAATTTTTATTTTCTTGTTTGTAACTATAGACAGGAGGTCTCGGCCTTACAGTATTTGATTATGAGGCCTTCTTCGGTACATATCTTATGCAATAAAAATCGATTCTGATTCTGACTGTGTCAGAAAATTTTTAGTTCACTATGTTATTTTAATTTGTTCCCCAAGAAGGGACTAAATTCCTGTTATATTTCCACCGGCAATTTCTTGGCGACTCTCCATTGCGAAAATTAGCCATACGTGGGGGAAAGCCAATGCAAACGAAATCGAATATGGCTCAATTCAGTAAAGAGACCTTCATGTCGATATCGGGATGGCTCGGAGCAACGTATTTCACTGACGCAAGCGCCAAAATACGCGCGCTCCAAACAGTTGTCTAACAGCTTATAACTAGAAACGCTCTCGGGAAGTGCGCGCAAAACTTTCTTCCTCTTCTCGTTCTTCCTGATTTAGTTCAGAAATGTCGTCGCTAGCTCAGCCAGCTGGCGCCAGTCGCACAGTCGCGCTGTCGCTTGAGGTTCGGCTGTTGTGGCCGTTGTGTAGGATTTACAAACGGCGGATTACGTTCCGGCGCTTCGCGTGCGTCATATGTGGGACAGCTGCGCACTACACCTTATTAGTATGTAAACAGTCGCCATGGATTACATTCGCTGGATGTCTGCCGTGACGCATCAGATCCGCGAATACATTTTATTTAAGGGTATTAAAGGAAGGCGCCGAGCGGCGGCACGAACAAAAGCAGGAAATGCGCAAGTTTGTTTCAACACTAATTACGCGCACGCTGCGACTCTTGCAATAAGCTTAACTCTAAGCGTGTAACGTGGATTGTTGCGCGCGATTTTTATCCTCGCCTCCCTCCCCCTTTTGTTTATCGCGAAGAGTACCTGACTTAACGAGGACATGTGATGTCGTCCTTGGTTTGGTTTCTGACATAGTGTAAAGCTTCGTCGAGTTGACCGAAGCAAATTATGTTTCAAATGAAGTTGTAGTTGCAAATATGCCACTTTTATTTTTTTTAACCTGCGCACGATAGAAAGGAGGAGGTAAGTGCAGTTGTGTGACTAAGTGAACCCCAAAACTTACGTGGACAATTCTCAACTCGTAGACAACGTACACATACGCATAAGTTTTGCGGGCGTAGCAATTCGCTGGCAAAATTCTTTTTCTGAGCCAGTTTCCTCTTTACGGTATTGATAGTAAGTCGCAACGCTTCCGTGTGCTGCCCCTTGACGGGCGCTACGTGTAGCGCGAAGTCACGTTGATGGCTGGAAAAGCGGCTTTTCGTGGCGTTTGTTTGAGGCACATTATGTTTTGGAATGCGCAGATAAAATTTTTTATCAGTAAAACATCCATGGTATGTGGCGTACTTCGTAAAATGCAGTTTGGCCAGCATGAAGGAGTTAAACTTCATTTACAATACGCTGCTTCGTCACACATAAATTATTTCCGTTCACTTTGAGGTGCCACGACAATTTGTAATGTAAGCTGATTTTATGAAGTGGAAAGAAAGGCTGTTCATTTCATTGCAAACCTTCCACACGACCAGTGCCTAAAGCTGCTCTTTCAAGAAACGAATTCCCTTCGGCTCCCAGGCTTCTATAAAACCGCATTAAATAGGTGCTACAAAGCAGGCACGCAAAACGATAACTTCTTAAGCAAGATGCCAACTCTAAGTTTACGAACAAAAACGCGTGACATTCCTCTCAATTGTGGAGAAATCCGGGTAAAACACATCCTACGGTGTTGCGTAATTACCTTTACTATGTCATCATCTGAAGCAAAATATACTGAAGTAAATTACTTTTTCGCCGTCTTTACATCCTTTTGTTTGAGATATTACAAAAGGATGTAATGAAAGGTGAAGGTGAAAGTGAAAGAAAGGTGAAGGTGAAAGAAAGGTGAAGCGATCTCTCGCTTCACCTTTCTTCCGTATTGTCGAGACGCACAAGTATTGATATGTGCCCTTGGAATTAGTATGGATGCTGCCATTTGCCATGTAGGTTCGCGGACACTGTGAAGCACAAAAAGAAGGGTGGCTTCTTTTTTGCGACCTCGGAGCCATTGCATAATTTGTAGTTTAACGAAAACTGAATTCAATTGATTTTGTTGCCGTGCGGCGATCGTGGCACTTTTTGTGTCAGCCATAAACTCAAATGTTATCAAAAATAATTATCGTCATCATCATCATCAGCCTGGTTACGCCCACTGCAGGGCAAAGGCCTCTCCCATACTTCTCCAACTGCCCCGGTCATGTACTAATTGTGGCCATGTTGACCCTCGAAACTTCCTAATCTCATCTGCCCACCTAACTTTCTGTCGCCCCCTGCTACGCTTCCCTTCCCACGGAATCCAGTCCGTAACCCTTAATGACCATCGGTTATCTTCCCTCCTCATTACATGTCCTGCCCATGCCCATTTCTTTTTCTTGATTTCAACTAAGATGTAATTAACGCGCGTTTGTTCCCTCACCCAATCTGCTCTTTTCTTATCCCTTAATGTTACACCTATCATTCTTCTTTCCATAGCTCGTTGCGTCGTCCTCAATTTAAGTAGAACCCTTTTCGTAAGCCTCCAGGTTTCTGCCCCGTACGTGAGTACTGGTAAGACACAGCTGTTATAAACTTTTCTCTTGAGGGATAATGGCAACCTGCTGTTCATGATCTCAGAATGCCTGCCAAACGCACCCCAGCCCTTTCTTATTCTTCTGATTATTTCACTCTCATGATCCGGATCAGCAGTCACTACCTGTCCTAAGTAGATGTATTGCCTTACCACTTCCAGTGCCTCGCTACCTATCGTAAACTGCTGTTCCCTTCCGAGACTGTTAAACATTACTTTAGTTTTCTGCAGATTAATTTTTAGTCCCACCCTTCGGCTTTGCCTCTCCAGGTCAGTGAGCATGCATTGCAGTTGGTCCCCTGAGTTACTAAGCAAGGCAATATCATCAGCGAAGCGCAAGTTACTAAGGTATTCTCCATTTACTCTTATCCCCAATTCTTCCCAATCCAGGTCTCTGAATACCTCCTGTAAACATTCTGTGAATAGCATTGGAGAGATCGTATCTCCCTGCCTGACGCCTTTCTTTATAGGGATTTTGTTGCTTTCTTTATGGAGGACTACAGTGGCTGTGGAGCCGCTATAGATATCTTTCAGTATTTTTACGTACGGCTCGTCTACACCCTGATTCCACAATGCCTCCATGACTGCTGAGGTTTCGACTGAATCAAACGCTTTCTCATAATCAATGAAAGCTATATATAATGGTTGGTTATATTCCGCACATTTCTCTATCACCTGATTGATAGTGTGAATATGATCTATTGTTGAGTAGCCTTTACGGAATCCTGCCTGGTCCTTTGGTTGACGGAAGTCTAAGGTGTTCCTGATTCTATTTGCAATTACCTTAGTAAATACTTTGTAGGCAACGGACAGTAAGCTGATCGGTCTATAATTTTTCAAGTCTTTGGCGTCCCCTTTCTTATGGATTAGGATTAGGTTAGCGTTCTTCCAAGATTCCGGTACGCTCGAGGTCATGAGGCATTGTGTATACAGGGTGGCCAGTTTTTCTAGAACAATCTGCCCACCGTCCTTCAACAAACCTGCTGTTACCTGATCCTCCCCAGCTGCCTTCCCCCTTTGCATAGCTCGCAAGGCTTTCCTTACTTCTTCCGCCGTTACTTGTGGGATTTCGAATTCCTCTAGACTATTCTCTCTTCCATTATCATCGTGGGTTCCACTCGTACTGTATAAATCTCTATAAAACTCCTCAGCCACTTGAACTATCTCATCCATATTAGTAATGATATTGCCGGCTTTGTCTCTTAACGCATACATTTGATTCTTGCCAATTCCTAGTTTCTTCTTCTCTGCTTTTAGGCTTCCTCCGTTCCTGAGAGCTTGTTCAATTCTATCCATATTATACTGCCTTATGTCAGCTGTCTTACGCTTGTTGATTAACTTCGAAAGTTCTGCCAGTTCTATTCTAGCTGTAGGGTTAGAGGCTTTCATACATTGGCGTTTCTTGATCAGATCTTTCGTCTCCTGCGATAGCTTACTGGTATCCTGTCTAACAGAGTTACTGCCGACTTCTATTGCACACTCCATAATGATGCCCACAAGATTGTCGTTCATTGCTTCAACACTAAGGTCCTCTTCCTGAGTTAAAGCCGAATACCTGTTCTGTAGCTTGATCTGGAAGTCCTCTATTTTCCGTGTTACCGCTAACTCATTGATGGGCTTCTTATGTACCAGTTTCTTCCGTTCCCTCCTCAAGTCTAGGCTAATTCGAGTTCTTACCATCCTGTGGTCACTGCAGCGCACCTTACCGAGCACGTCCACATCGTGTATGATGCCAGGGTTAGCGCAGAGTATGAAGTCTATTTCATTTCTAGTCTCGCCGTTCGGGCTCCTCCAAGTCCACTTTCGGCTATTCCGCTTGCGGAAGAAGGTATTCATTATCCGCATATTATTCTGTTCCGCAAACTCTACTAATAACTCTCCCCTGCTATTCCTAGTGCCTATGCCGTATTCCCCCACTGCCTTGTCTCCAGCCTGCTTCTTGCCTACCTTGGCATTGAAATCGCCCATCAGTATAGTGTATTTTGTTTTCACTCTACCCATCGCTGATTCCACGTCTTCATAGAAGCTTTCGACTTCCTGGTCATCATGACTGGATGTAGGGGCGTAGACCTGTACAACCTTCATTTTGTACCTCTTATTAAGTTTCAGAACAAGACATGCCACCCTCTCGTTAATGCTATAGAATTCCTGTATGTTACCAGCTATATTCTTATTAATCAGGAATCCTTCTCCTAGTTCTCGTCTCTCCGCTAAGCACCGGTAGCACAGGACGTGCCCGCTTCTGAGCACTGTATATGCTTCTTTTGGCCTCCTAACTTCACTGAGCCCTATTATATCCCATTTACTGCCCTCTAATTCTTCCAATAGCACTGCTAGACTCGCCTCACTAGATAACGTTCTAGCGTTAAACGTTGCCAGGTTCATATTCCAATGGCGGCCTGTGCGGAGCCAGGGATTCTTAGCACCCTCTGCAGCGTCGCAGGTCTGACCGCCGCCGTGGTCAGTTGCTTCGCAGCTGCTGGGGACTGAGGGCCGGGGTTTTTATTTTTGTGTTCATATAGGAGGTTGTGGCCAAGTACTGCACCAGGGTGGCCAATCCTGCTCTGGTGAGGGAGTGCGTTACCGGTTCTGGTCACCGGGATCAGGCCACACTCCAGGCCTGCTTATGCAATTTTATCAACACGCGGATTTTTTTTTTTAATCCGGTGGAAAATTGCGCGGCACCGGGAATCGAACCACGGACCTCTTGCACGCGAGGCGGGTGTTCTACCTGTACGCCACCGCTGCAAAAATAATTATCACATGCACGTTTACTCGGTGCCCCGGGTAGAAAGCTGCGCATGTAAAATAGTCACGTCAAAACCTCGACGTACTTTCGTTCCGCAGTTTTCACTTTTATAGAGCAGTAAAGTGCGTTATGTTCTGGGCCCGAATTCGCAAAGCTCTTCGTTTATAAGTGTGCACAATGTTCTGGGGCCGAATTCCCAAATCTTTTTGTTTGTAAGTGTGCGCAATATTTTGGGGCCGAAGTGGCAAAGCTTTTCGTTTGTAAGTGCTCTTTTCCATTAGCCAGCTGCCTTCGCTAATAGCATATCCCTCATAAGGATTCGCTAGAATTATCAGAGACGAACAATTCTAGCGCAACATCCCTTTGTCAGTACGGGCCCTACAGTTCTGCATCGTAGCTCATGCTTCCCAGTTGCACGAGACCGGATTTTTTCATCCATAATCAAGCGATATCTCTCGTGGTTATGGCCTGATAAGTGAACAACATCAACAATTTTAACAACGCTCGGTCATCGCCACTACAGAAGCAGGCGGCATGCTCCGGAACATCCCATAGGTCGCACCGCCTCGCACAAAGCCCATCGCTGCTTCCTGCGGCGCCTCCGCTGGTGGACGCCAGCGGAGGACTGCGCCCATTAGGTGCGCCCCCACTGCTGAAACCGCCAGCGTCTGTGCGGCCGTCACAGAGGCACCGCCGGTGTGGTCACCCACGGCGGCAGCACGGCGGGTTGTGGTCAGGGCGCAGATGCTGCGCTTATATGTACCTCGCTCATTCGTGCCTGCCAGACGGCTGTCCACTCCTGGTCAGTGGCGGGGCCCGTGATGCCTGAGTCCGGATCACGTGCTGCGATGAGCTCATCCTCGGTCGGACAGCGCCACTCTGGCAGGGCCATGGTGGCAAGAATGGGCACGAGGAACGTCACGCTGCAACCCTGGATGATAGGAAGCCTGCGGCACATGTTCATCAGCCACGTTCGTGAGTCGGCTATGACACGAGAAAGTAATTGCAGCAACAAGCGATCACTCCATGTTTACGATCCAGTACTAATACAGACACACACAAAAAAAGTTCCCATATTATAATTTTTTGCAAGAACAGACGTAATGTTGGACATATTATTAGAGAAGACAGCTGTCTAATTGGAAGCATCACTTGCGAGCAAAAAGTTTGGTGAATTCTGCCCCTAACGTCAGAGAACGGACAGCTGCTACGTGTGACAGCTGCGCGGAAGCGGCTGACATGCCTTCAGAAGCTTTCCGTGCAGGAGAAGGACTCTCCTGCACGGAAAGTTCATAGAAGCTTGAGCTTTGACAATATCGACGTTCCATCGCATGTTCGTGCGTCCACTGCCTTAAGACGACTCGGATCGTCGTTCTCGTGCTGGCGTTTCGTTTCACCAGAGAGGCAGTTTTCGCTTTTCATTCCCGTTTCCGTTCAATAAGCCCGCAGCACTGCAGTAGCCACAACGCCCGGGATAACAGATGGTGAGTCCTGCTTCTGATCACTGGCCTGTTTATGGCCAGTTTGATGTCTCCACCTTGCATTACTAATCTGCATTAGCTTATAGTGACGACTACGTTAATGGACAAAGAGCGCCATCCTTTATAGGGGTAACAACACGCAAAACATGAATACTAGAGGTAGCAAGTAATATACACTGCGCGTCACCTTCTCAGTGCGATAAAGTCATAAGGTTTGTCTGCATTGACTTGTAAAAACAGGAACATGAACTTGATCACATGCCTTGATCAAGACAAATAATTCTTCAATATTGTAACTTGCTTCATAAGTGTGTTACTCGCAGTTCTGACGGAAGTAGCTTGGTCGTAGTTGCAGATATGAAAATGAGTTCACGGAAGCGTCTTTCTTGGCGAAAAATTTGAACTTTAATCGAATTCACCCGGAAACTGAATAGACTTGGCAGATTAAAACTTCTGGACTGATTGTCAATATTGGTGCAGATTCTTTGCAGCCTCGCAGTGCTGCATTAGGATAGAAAACTGAGCGAGTTGGTATGCGTTCACGATGTAGTTTGTGCAGCGCTGGTGAGTGGACTAAGGATAAAGAAAGTGCACTGAGGACATGCAATGCTGCCTTGTGAAATACAACTCGTACGGAGAGACAACGGACTCGTACGGAGAACTGCTGTGGATCTGGGCACAGAGCTTGTCCTGTGTTCCTTCCTTGCCAGTTTTTACTTTTCGCGCTGTTTTATCACCGCTGGATTCGTACCAACTAGGTCGTATTCATGCCGTTTCTATGTACATTGACACTCGTTTCATATGCCACGGATAACATTGCATTCGAGGATATATTTATGTTGCAATAATCTGTCTTAAGTTAGGAGATATTTAACGTAAACCGAGTCTGGAGGATGTGCTGGAATGCGGGACGGCACATTTTTACGCGACTGCGTTTTTTTCCCCCGAACACTGTGGGAAATAAAAAAGCGGTACCGAAAGTGCGAATGTCTTTTTTTTTTTTTTCATTCTTCTCATAGCAACCAAAACTTTGATTCTAAAGCCAAATGTGTATTGTTTAGAGTGAACTTATTTTTTTACCTACGGGCAGGGATGAAGGAACGAACTGATAGAGGCACAAATGGATTTTTTTTTTTTTCTGTTCGCAATGTCTCGCCTTTCCTACCAGTTAAATATATCGCACATGGTGGCACAAACTCACCCCGTCCCCGGTTTTGTGAAATTTAATTCCAGCGGAAGGAACAAAAATATAAAGTAAATCAATCGGAAACACTAACCTTCTCCAGAATCATTCGATCGACCTTCGGACCGCAGAGAAGGTAGTGCGTGGTGCCCCCACGAAAATTTGAGGAAGAAGCGATTAGTCTTTCGAGTGGGATGGAGCAGCCGATCTTCTGTGCGTCTCACTAAATCGATGCAGCGTTGTGGAACCTACAGCTAGTGTTTGTTGATCGGTCTCGCGCACCAGCGGTTCTCAATCGGCTGGCAAGAACGGCTCTCAATCTACCGGTAAGAGCTGTTCAGGACTGACTGGCAGGTATTTGGTACAGAATTACTTGGCAAGAATGGTTTTCGATGAGCTGGGCAAGAAAAGTTCTCAGTTCTCCACTGCAAACGTCTGTTATCGTTTCCTGCCTCTTGTTTTCGGCGTCGGTGCCTACGCTGGCTAACCTGGAATGCCCGAATCGTTGTGAAATGCGGCCATTATTGTGAATTGGGCGCGAGGTACGTTAACGGCGGCTTGCAGGCTCCGCAGCGGTGCACAGTTTTATTAGGACAGTGAAACGGACACTATCTTTTTTTCTTTCGCAGTGTGAAGGAGATTTTAAGGCTTCATCGAGGTCGTCCAAATGCCAGGGCACAGAGTTGTCAGCAAGGGTAGAGGGAGAGTTGAAAACATGCTGAGTCGCCGGAACTTCATGAGTGTCCCTTCAATTCAAAACAAAATAATATTGCGATGGAGGCTGCTGTTATCTCAGCACACACAGAACGATATATATATATATATATATATATATATATATATAAATATACCAAAGAGAGAAATGCGAAAAGTTGAGGTGGAAGGCACGGACAGAAATTAATTTAAATAGTGAATCTTACCTCCACAAATATTAAATAGCCAAGTCGTCGAGCCACGCTAAAGCTAAAGATGCGTGAGAGTGCTTCCGAAATCTACACGTGTCGATCTGTACGAGGAGGAGCAAAGGAGAGTCAAAGGCTTCAGCTATGCGACATGACTCTGCAGGCATAACGCGGTCTGCGGTCGGAGCCTGCACCGGAGCGAGAAAACTTCGTGTGGCTTTTGCGCCAGCGTGCGGCAGCCCTCGACAGAAACGGGTTTCACGTCCGAGATCTTGCGAAGCAGCCCGCACGTGGTGACACGAGGCTACGGAGCTCAGTGTTCCACTGTCAATCACTCTGTACTGCAAGTCTTTTCCAAATCAATGCATGTGCTTGATACCGAGCAGAGATAGACTTTCTGTTATTTTACGCAGTACACAATTGATGCACATTATGCGATGTAAATTTCAAAATTGTCGCTGTATTTTGGTCCTAATAAATATTTTCCAGTACGCAAGCCCTTTGCAAACGACCTTTGTCAGTTTTTGAACTGTTCCTTCACCCTTGAAACAAAGATTATTTTTTTTTCGCCTAAGATAACAGGAGAACACAGACGACTGTTCTCTTTTTTGAAAAGATCTGTTTAAGTCCCTTGCTTGCATTGTTAGCCATGTTAACATCTATATTTTAAATTCCTCTTCGCGCATACTTGAGCGGAAGGAGAAATTCATAAAAGCCGTTTTATAGAAGTTGATGTTAGGTGAAGCGGCAACTCACATTGAAGAAAGCAGTATGGTGCGAATAACTGGACCTTTTATTAGATCCTTCTGTAAGCTGTTGGGCTTGCCGGACTGCGGAAGCTGTTTATCGCTGCCATTGTAGTGAATTTATTATAGCGAAAGCGTCTAATGGCCAATTTAGCGAAAAACTAGTGTCTGTACTCTTTATCAGCGAAAAGGCATCTAAACTCGCATTGCCATTGGTTGCGAGGCCATGTCGCCAGCTGCCCTTCGATGGTGCAGAGCGGGCGAAAGGGAACACCTGCTCCTCGATAGCGCTGCAGGTGTTACATGAGTGGAGAGGACACCGCCGCGACGCCACGTCACCATCGCTCTTGCTCTCTGCAGGAGCGCTCTTCGACGGAGCAGAGTGGCAGAGCGGGCAAAAGGGAACCCCTGTTGGGATGCTAGCGCGGCAGGGGATGCGTGAGGGGAGAGGGCATCCCCTCGACGCGTCACCCGATGGGCATCGCCGCGTCGGTGGCATGTGACGTTGACACCGCAGGCTACTGCTGCTGCTTGGTGGCTTGGGCAGCGCGTACCGCTATGGTACATTACTCGCAGCACCAAAATCGAAGGACCGCTCAAGGCTGTTCCATTAGACATTAATGCTTTCGCCTTCACAACGCATAAGAATTGTTTAGGTGTCCCCGGATTTTTCTGATTGCCCGCTCTCGCTGTAGCTGTTGCAAGTAGTTCCTAACATGGCAGTCTCTTTGTGGCGGTGTCTATTTGTTAGGCTTGTCATGGCCCGAATACAAAAGAACGGTTTCATTGCACGCTTAACATAAAGCACGTGTTTTGAAGCTAACTCGTTCTGCTCTACTTATTTTTAAACTAAGGGTAAAACTGAAAGGATGAACAAAAAAAAAACACATGGAACTCTGTCTCTGCAAGAATTTCACGTTTGGTTCTTTTACGCACAGAACTGGTTCATTTAATGCGAAGCATTCTTGCCGAGTTTAGCCGGCTTCTTTATGCCATCTCACTGGCCGTTTTCGCGAAGGAGCTATACTCGCGGGCAACTTTCTGTGGCTATTGAGGGAAAGCTACGGGCACAAGGTTGCTGCACATGTGTTACCACGCCAAGCAGTCCGGCCGCGTTTGAGAGTGCTTTTGGTTGCTCGGAACAGACGCTGAATCGACGCAGCTTTTACGTGCGAGGGTTTCCCGTTTCCCAAGCCGCGGAACGGAAAGCCGCAAAATAAGTAAACCTTTGAACTCAATGGTGTGTTCTGTCTTACTTAACTGTTGCTTATAAGGTGTTTATGTTTTCTTTAACCCGGCCTAAACTGACGTGCATTAAAACACGGGACTCTTTCAGAGGTGCTCTCACTTGTGCGCGCTTTGCCTCCGTAGCTTTCATAGCCGCAGAAAGTTGTCCACGAGTATAGGATTATCAAATGCCTAGATAGTGCTCGTAGTGCCGGTGAAACAGTGGATAATAATTTATCGCTTGCCACATCTCCTCTCGGATTCCCGGAAAAGCACGCCGGTGTGCTTCCACAAGTGGCGGTTGTTGACGCTGATGTTCAGTTCAGCACGGGGGGTATAGCAATCTAGCAATCGAACGGTGAAGCTGAAGTGACTAGCGCAAGAGTGGACACGGGACACTAAAAATGCGACAGTGGAATGCCAACTAGCCCGGTCTCACACCCTGCTAACGATGAATTTGGGTGGTTGATCCCGTACTCCGAGTCGGATTGCAAGACAATCCATATCCGAATCATAGAAAGCACACGACACCTGAGCGGCTGGTCATTTTCTGGAGCAGTACGAGGGAAGGAAGCAAGGCCGAGGGGAACTTTCGGTGATGCCCGATTGGATGCCGCCACATCGCATAGTATCATATTATCACGTCTCGCTCATACGCTTGTGCAGTTTGCGACATGAAATTAGCGTCAGCGCAGTATTAAAGAGAGAAAATACATGCAAGCTAAATGACAATTATATTTTCTCACAGGGAATACTTTCACAAAGAATGCTTTGCTGTTTCATTCAGCAGTTTTCCACGCACATTCTTTTAAATTTAGGAAGGTTATTGACGGGAACAGTAATGCGTTCTGCTCTACTTTTAGTGATTCATTCATTGCTAAAGTTCATTCTCCCAAGAGTTGCTTGAAGTGATACTGGCATAATAAGATCACCTGTTTCCTGGTCGGATTAGTACGCGGAGTACGCTGACACCGCCGAACCATGGCATTTTTCAGCAGTCGTACGGAAGCGCTCATTCTCATGCTGTTAGGAGGCAAAATCGCTTCGACCTTGTGGGAGGCTTCCAGTTGTGTTCGAGGAAGTCGCATTGTTGTTGACAAGTGTTATAGCCCAATATCCGAGAATTAGCTTTTTATGAATGCAGGAGACCGTGGGCACAACCATTTCCTTTGAAGGTACTATTGAAAACCTTTAATCTTTGCGACGAAACTTGAAAGCACTCATCGCTTGCCTATGCTTGTCCTTTGGCTAGTCATGGTGTTTCCAACTAAGCATACCGTGCATTCGATTATCGTCCCTAACTGGCGAGCGTTTTATTACGATGCCAGTTATAGGGACACTCCAGGTGAATTTCTGCCGTCACTGTCGCCTTGACGTTCCGTATAAAGTGCAAGGACGATAACATCGTCGCCGCGCGCCGTAAGCGTATGTGCGACAGAAAGCTTGCGAGGGTGAGCCGACTATGGTGGCTCAATCTCGCGCACGCAAGGGAGGAATGCGGGAAGGAAGGGCGCCGTCTTCCGTCTTACGCAAGGCACCGGGGTGAAGGGAGGGAGGGCTCTAATTCAGTGGCCGCACGCGGCCGCGTGGGCCCTGCCTTGACAGCGATCCGCGATGGGGGCAGAGTACGCTGAGTGCTGATAGCTTCGTGTGCGCTTTCTAGCCGTTTAGTTCGCGCTGAAGCGACAGTCAGCGTGAAGGTCAATTAGCTCGCTGCTGCGGCTGCAATTTCTAACTCCAGCGTTCTGACAGTGAGTGTGACCATCGAGCGAGATGTGTTCATGTTTGCTTGTGCGCATGACACCATCCTTACTAATTTAATTAGTACCAGTGCCAGTGCCAGTACTACGAAATGCTTGAAGTACAAATCCATGGTTCATGCTCAGTTCGGCAGTAACATCTTGAATGTTCACACCATGGCTTTCTAATGACGCGCGAGCCATTTAAACTCTGACATTGAGTCAAGTTTCGTCGAAGCGCCAGCTTTAGAGGAACGGGAGGCGGTAGCGAAACTTGTCTTCCCGCTTAAACATGTTGTGTCATTCATGTGTTAAGTCATTATGGAGGAAACTCCCATATATGTTGTTGTCACACCTTCCGATGCGTTATCGCGAGATTATCTTTAAATATATTCACTGTATCGAGCGGTGTCCATCACTGTTGCACGCCTTTGAACTGAAGGCCGTACTGAGAGCTCACGTGACATATCATCCATCTACACGTTAGACCAGTGTACACAGGTTCATGTATTATAGCTGTAAATATGGCGGTACTTGAAATATGTATATGCAAATTGAGGTTACTCGCTTACAGTGTCTCGATGTACGTTGAATGCAGTACATGCTTATAACGTGCATACGCGTCTCCAATACCAGTATATTAGCCGGTGCGCACAAATCGCACACTTATCCATGTATGCAGTTTCTGAAACCGGCGCTTGGTATCTTAATAGATGCGCTTTGCACCTGCTTACGCATACTATCAGGTCGTATTTTTTTTATAAACTAACTTTTCTCCAGTGTCTAGGTTCTCTCTCCTTTAAAACCAGCTTGTGGAAAGGAAGCTTTCAGCCCGTCATGGGGTTGCAGAGGACATGCGGCTTTTGTGACAAGGTATGAAACTAATTTCACACTCTTTCACTCTCGCTTCTGCAAGCATTCCTTTTTTTTCGTTTTTCTGCTTTTCCTCGCCTGTCTTCCAACGAAGGCTTATTCTGGTTAACACGTCTGCCCCTCCCTCTGTTTATTCTCTCGCTTTGCCGATCCCTTCTGAAAGCATCACCTGCTTTATTTGCATTTTGTCTTTGTGTCTTTATTGTTCTTACTTTAAGATTTGTCTATCTTTCTTTGCCTGTCTGCCCCTTCCGCTAGCCTTTTGCTACGCTCACAAGAAATGAAAGGCACCACGGGCATCCTCTTTGTCACATTTTCTCATTTGTCGTGTGAAACTAGTCTATACGCGTAAAACTTCAGATTCGTGTCGTGCCATCTTAAGCTTCCTGTGGATGCCTTACCGCAAAAATGTGCCAAGTGAGAGCGAGCAGGACATTGACATAAGCAATCTTGGGGAGACCTAGAAAAGGCCATCAATAAATCTGCATAGCCTTTGAATTGCACCTTGCAATTGATTTGCTTTGTTACAATGCGAAGCAAAAAAAAAAAATCGGAGATGTTGCTCAAAGCTTTGATTTACCGCCCAGTGAAACAAGTGGGGAACTACCGTCCTATCTTCTTAACCTGTTCTTTCTATAAACTCATCGAACACATAATTGCAAATGATATATTTCAGATTCTAAATACAAGTTCCGCGCTCAGTCCATGTCAGCATGGTTTCAGAAAGGGATTTTCAACTGTTATACAATTAACAAAAGTTGTTCACACCCTTAGGGCCGTATTAGGTAATTCCGGACAAGTTGACGTATTTTATCTTGATTTCAGTGAGGCATTCGACAAGATTCCTCACGATAAACTACTTCTGAAGCTTAAACTAATACCGCAGTCACACGGGCACTTTCAAAGTCCTTTGAACCAAAGATCCTTTACTTCAAGGGAAAATGCGCGCTGTCACACAGGCACAGCAAAGGAGCCCTACTGGAAGGTAGCTTTGAGTCAAAGGAGTGCGCGTTCGTCCTTTGAAACCTCAAGGGAATACTCTCGAGCCTAGAGGGCATCGGACAGCAGAAAACATAATCTCTAAAAATATGGAAGTTCAATTTTTACCTCTTCGGAACAAGCTTATAAGTACTGAATACTATTACTAAAGTATTAAACACTTTCGGGACACCCGCAATCTGCATCATGAAAGTGCCGGTACAGCAGCGTTTTCACGGCCTGCCGTCAACAGCAACATCGACACAACACGGTTGCCATGTGCGATTTGGTTCTTTGGTTAGCGGCTTCTAGGCATCTGTCTCCTCGGCTTTTTTCTGCGCGTCTTCTTTCCTCGTCACTTTTGTTTTGTAGTCCTTTGTTTTACCGCGTTTACGCGTACCTACTGCTGCCTAGCCATAAGGAATGAAACAAAGCAGCTGAAGCAAGGGCAACAACGAATAATCGACGCCAACATGCGGTGTACGAAGCGGTACACATGGTCGCCATCATTACAATAAATACATCTGTATTTGGTAAAGTAATGCCTTTACTACGTGTGCATTTTGTTTTGATGTTTTTATGTATTAGGGAAAATAAATATTGCTAAAAATGTGACAAATTTATTATATGACGTATTTGGGCCATATTTCTTATTACTTTCGAAGCGATGGCAGCGCTAACGATACGTTGTGGTTTCGGTTAAAAGCCTCAACGGAGACTCGAGATCGTGTAGCTCCGACACATATCCCTTGAACTAATGTGCCTTCGAAAGCTCAATGCTCCTTAACTTCAAAGGACCTTTGACATGTTCGTGTGACTGGGGTATAATTGGAGTACCGGCACCACTCATAAAATGGATTGCTGCTAACTCAAAGCGGAGAAAAAAAATAAGCGGGAATTGACGGTTTTTGTTCCCCTCCACTTGAGGGCACATCAGGTGTTCTGCGGGGGAATGTGCTGGGACCGCTATTGTTTTTGGCCGATATAAATGATTTGGCCTCCTTTATTGATGAAGACGTCAAAATTAACCTATTCGCCGGTGATTACATGTTGTTTAAAGAAATACGTTCTGTTTTAGATCAAAGCCTGCTGAATACTGCTTTGAATTATGTTTTGTCTTGGTGAACAATTGGGGGGTGTCACTGAACTTTGAAAAAAAAAACATTGTTTATGTGCATCACCAGGAAAAAGACGCCTCTTACGTTTAACTACACCCTCAACACTACATCTGTGAGTCAGGTCACAAAATTCAGATATTTAGGCGTAATCAATAACAAGCAGCTAACTTGTAGTGATTACATTTGCTTTATACTCTCATCTGCTATGAAAAAAACGGGTTTTTAAGACACAAGTTAAGGGGAGCACCTGCCAGTGGGAAGAAATTAGCCTATGAATCTATTGTAAGGCCAGAAATTGAGTATGCCGCCATGGTGTGGGATCCTCACACGAGAAAAAGACACTGCACAGATTAAGAAGGTTAAAAGGCGCACCGTGTGATTCCTCTACAACAAATACAGGAATTCTGACTCTCCATATCTCCTCATGAAAACTAATCAAATAAAATTTCTCTGTACCAGAAGCAAAATAGCGAGGACAGAATTTTGCACTTCTTGTTACATGCAAAGCTCGGCATCCCGGCCACACCATCTGTCACGCCGGCTCTAACCCGCAAAGCACGACACAAACACAACTATAGCTTAACTCCTAATTTCCCCAAAACAAGTACCCACAAGTTGTCATTTTTCCCGAAAACAATAGCCGACTGGAATTCCCTACCTGAAGAGCTGTTCACGTGTGGAAACTTTACAAAGGCCATTAACGATATTTTTTAACCTCTAATAGAGAGTCTTTTGCCACTTGCATTGTGATAATTTTGGAGGTGCCTGATGTCTATATGTATTGGGAAGTGTTTTATATCTACATGCATGCATCTTAACATATATGTACATTGCTGTTTGCAAAATGCATTGTATTCCTCCTTTGCATTTGCCCTTCCTCTTTGGACCAAAATAGGTCTGCAGTATCATGTAAATAAAAATTAAAAAAGTGGCAAGCGCAATATGAGACGCTTCAGACTCGTACGAGGCCGCCATCGGGTATTCCAAGGCGGCCGTTCAGTGTGCGTGCTATGTATTTGTTTTCAACCCGTTTATTGCAATCACCGCTATTCCCCAAACCCCTCCTACAGCAGTAAACAATAACAAATGGCGCCTTAGATTTTGTTCGATATCACGAGAAAAAAACATCTGATTTCTCGCCCCGCGGGCTAAACTGAATTTCAGTCTTAGAACAACTGTATCGATGTCGAAAGAGCTCATATAAGCGACCTTGCGCAAGAATCTAAGCTCTCTCTTGTTCGTTTGTTCAGCTTACTTTTGGATAGTGCAAGGTTGTAACCTTCAGAATGGTTATATAGAAACAACTGCAAATATAGCAGCCTTGCGCGTTCCCTGTTTTACCGTACCTTCTACAGCGTCGTATACGTGGGCTTCAAAGGGGTGTTACATCATTTTCACTCACAAATCTGCGTTCGTACAGTATCTGCAGACTGTGAAATGGTCTCTTGGTAGGAAGCAGATCTTTTTTACGCTTTCCTAAAGTAATATTAAGGTTATCGCAAAATCTGGAAGTCCTAAGCATATAAAGGAAGGCCTATAACGTAAAACTATTCCAAATTTTCTATTCCAATTCTGCGATCAGCGTTCCGCGATTGGTCTAAAACTTTGTTAGAGCAACCCCCCCCCCCCCCCCCCCCTTCAACTGTCCGTCACGCGACCTCACGAGAACCGTGATAGCTCCCCATTTGATATGACGTGTACAGAATAATTATGCATGATTTGACCGAACGAAGGAAAAAAAAAGTTATTTTTGATTCGACGCCTTTTCGCCATTAGCCCTCGGCTATTGGTCAAACGTTTTTGGGCTGCACCCACTTCACCTGCCTGTCAAGCGACGTCAGAAAACCGCAAAAACTCACCGCGTGAAAATGACGTGTACGCGGTAAAGACGCATTAATATGTCGAACAAAACTGAATGTTCTTCTGAATAGCCGCAGGCTGCCCCATTCCGAAAGGAATAGAAGATGGCTGCCGCCAATCGCTCAGGGGCCGGCTATAGCCAGTGCCTGAGTGATCTATTCCTTTCGGAACGGGGCAGCCTGCGTGTATTCAAAAGAAAATTCACTCGTACCACCTGCCGGAGAGCATGGATTTATTTGCGTATAGTAAAACTTTCTACTTCGCCGTGTAACTGTTTCGAGCACTTTCGGCACGTTCACGACCTCGTTCTGACAACTTTTCTTTGCTGAGGATCCGTTTTAGCTTCATTCTTAAGCTTCCGGTGCATGCCGCCGCGATTTTCGAACAGCCACTGCAAGCTAAGTAAGGGAAAGCAAACCAATCGGAGTAGCCGGCAGCCCCCTCTACACCTGGTTATCGATTTTTATTGCAGTGACTCGGTCCCATCGAATCGCTCTCCAATTGAGCGTGCTCCTCGCATCTTGTCAGTCAATTAGATAAGACAAGCCGCTCAGTGTAGGCAATGATATTCGTTTTTCAAGCAAACAAATGTGACCTCCCATGAAACGAGGAGAGCGTTTGATTGGTCTGTTCAGACAGCCCTGCGGGTGACCTCCCAATGCTTGCGTCGGCGGTTATACAAATTTGACGTCAGGAGATTGGAATAAAAACATATTGAAATTGTTTTACGTTATAGGGCCCAATGACTACAATTCGTGCAAGTGCGCGCTTAAGTTTCAGGCAGGCAAATTGCCAGCAAATATTACAGTGATATCGAAATAGAACGATGTCTTTTAACCGACGGTCTATGTGCGCGAAACAGCGTCGGCCCTACAAGTATCTGCACGTGGACGAAACCATCGCAGAAGAGCAAGAGATCGTTGTAGGGCTCAGAATGCTATTCTTCAATTTGCCCAGCAGAGAATGCGATGGCGGAGAGTAAATTACTCATTCTGTTCCCCACACACATGCACCTGTAACACAAACGAGAGAGTTAAAGGTTATGGCATCAAAGTCGATGTGAGAGCGCGCAAAATCCCCACGGTGATTCGCCGAGGGCTGAGGGGTTTGCAGAAATGCGGAGCGTTGCCTCTTTAAGTGAAATATCGAAGCATAAAGATAGCAGCCATTGCATTCTGGTAAGAGCAGAAGGCAAAGAAAAACAAAATAGAGCGCTCCTTCGCCTTATTAACCGCAAGTTAAGGATCATCAGATGGACAAAAGCAATACTGAAGCCCCCGTTACGGCGTTCTTTCTTGCCAACAGTGCGCCTTGGAATGCAGAACCCCTAGTATTATTGTGAATAAAGGGGGACTGAACGGCAACATTATTTTAAGCTGCATAATCAATTTCGCTTGTGGAACAGCAAAACGGCCGCCGTCCTGAAAAGATGAGAAGACGAAAGACGTGTTTCGGCAGCGCCCTGAAGCTTCTGCATACCAGCGCGCCGTCATGCATTTGACATCATCATGGATTTTGACAGCGTCAAAAGCGGTACAATTATTCTGAAAAATACAGGTAGGAGAAATCGCCACAAATGGCTTTATTGTATTCCAAAGGAACAAAGCTTTTTTCATGCCAAAATTCCACACCTAATAAATACGAGGAACGTTCCAAAATTAAGTTTCGTCATTTTTTTGAAAGAGAAGATGGTACACCAGGTGAAACAAACAATCGCCATAAGAATCCACGCTCGTTGCTGGTTCAACGATGGAAGGAGCGTCAGTGGAGGAGGAATGACGATATGCGGAGAGCGCCTAAGAAAAGAGAGAGCAGCAGCAGACCGACGGTGTCCGAGGTTATTCGAGTACAAATCAGAATGGCAGACTGACGTGTGCTAACAACGTGGTCTCCAATGGAAATGTGCGCTGTTATCCGCTAGGAATTGGCACCTGTTCCTTCCATTGAAAGCCGCACTCTCTGGATGTTACTTCCAAAAGAATGCTGCGGCGTAGCCGGCTGTGCGACGATTCCTTGCATCGCAGGGCACCGAGTTTTACCAGAGTCGTTTCTTCAAACTGATTGCGCGCTACGACAAATGTCTTAATGTCGGTGGCGACTATGTGGAAAAATATTGCAAGGTGTATAGTTCATGACGTCATGATGTATTTTTTTGGGGGGGAGGGGCGGGTGGGGGGAGGGGCAATAAGGTTTTCAGGCGAAAATAAATAACGAAACTTACTTTCGGAACGTCCCTCGTATAATTCGAAATACGTGACGTCCACAATTGTGAATTCTATTTTACCCAGTAAGAGTAAATACACATTTTTTTCTGCCAAACGAATAGAGTTAAAGCACTGAGTTTTCAAAGAATACTTTGCCCGTCTAATCTGCCAGTCCAATCTAACCTATCTCTGAGTGACAAAGATAAAAAATGGGAAAAAGGCGCTCGTGCGCCATCCGCGCACCTGATGCCAAGCGTTGTCTGGATGATCGTGCCTATGCCCGATATGAAGAAGATCGTTGAGATCAGGTATCCGCGCGCCGGGTCTTCTTCGCGCATGCAGAGAGCCGGAGCCAAGGCGAAGGGATAACTCAGCGCTCCCGATGTCACGATCAGGTAGTGCTGCACAATGGCCATAACGAGACGCAGCTGCACTCCAGCCAAAGCCAAAAGGTCAGGTCGAAAAAAAAAGAAACAAAGACAGAACGGAAACGGTGCTTCTAACAATCAAACGAAAGGCCCATAAAGACGCGTCTGACTGGAAGTTTAGTGCGTTTAGCATGCGTCTTCATATCGTCTGCAGATAAGTGTAGATCAACACCGATACCCCATTACTGTGCATCAGCTATGTTATATGTCAGCCAGGTATCCAAGTAGCGGTAAGACGGTTAGTGAGGCAAAAATAAATATGGGAGGGGCCAAACGCTGTAGAAACTATGCCATGTTCGCCAATCACAGCATGCTACTGCATGTCCAATTTGTCGTCAGGCTGCTAATTGCATTTACCTGAAAGCTAGCCATTTAATATTCGTCCAGAGTCTACGATAGAGGACCTGTTGTGAATGCTATGACGACTATAGGTAGCGCTCACCGCTACGTCACTCCTCAACCTTACCACAGCAGACCTTGACAGCCCTTGCTGGATTTCACTGTTTGCAAACATGGACCCTGGGTGACTTCTGGTTCTGCCACTCACGTGGCGCGCTAAATTTATGGGGCGAAAAATGAAACGGCGAGCAGCAGAAGTATTTTAAAACTAAAGGACACGTTTCCCCTGTGCATAACCACAATTCTTAAAATCAAATTTGCCGTAAGCTATACGAAAAATTAGAGGTATTATCTTCAATTGTGGGCATTTCTTTTATCTGAAAAAGTAAAGAGAGATTTTAAGTACACTCAGACAACTATAACACGCTTTTTGTTCCGGCGTAGTAGGCTTGTAAGGCACGTGACCACAAGCTCCTTGGGGACGCTCGCTTGCTCCTGCTATCGAACACATGAAACCGTCTACAGCTGATGCATTGATTTAATTTTAAGATTCTGAGGCATTAGTGATTTACCTGCAGGCCAAGTACAGCACTGAAGTACCACGCCGGGCTGTCATCGACACCGTAGAACATGGCCTTGTCCGAGGACTTCTGTGAGGTGAGCCTCTTGACTTCCTGAAACATTGGCATAATCTGTCGGTTATGATGGGTAAAGGCTATCGTCCACTTTCGGCTTCTAGTAATGAAAATACTTTCAACACCTAATTATTCTGAAGTATATATTTGTGCGGTTATAAACAGGTTTAAAGCCATATTCTGTAGGGTGCTGGTGTTTGTTATTGTTTTAAGGATGCTGTCTAGTAATGCAAGCTTAACACTTCAGGGTCCGAATTCGCAGAACATTTCTTACGTATGTACTTTCTGCGATTGATCATCGGCTCTGCTATATATTGACTCATTATAACGTCTTTCTTTATATGGCGGGTGTCCAAACGCCAGCCAAGGGGGAAGTGCTCTTGCCTAAGATAATCTTTGCGAATTGCTTTGCATTTGCCTTGATTCTTGCGTATTTTTCGGCATCGCATACGAAAACTCGAGTGAGGAAGAACAATGCTGCTTGCAGAAAATTTTAAAATGTGGGTTCTCTGTTGAAATAGAAATACATATTTAAACAAGTGCATTTGTCCCCTACTGATACACTTAGACAACAAGATATTAAAGAGAAGGTGGGCTACTGACAATATTGGCGTTTGTACCCTGGCATTAGCAATGTTGGTATTAATAATATGTTATAATTTGCTTATTATTGAACATTGTGCCCACCAAAGCACATAAACAGTTTGCGCAAGCAGCACTTGCGTAGCTAGCTAACATAGCCTTTCCCCCCTTAAAAGTGCGATAGTTTAACTTCAAGATACCTGTATATAAGACCTTCAAAGTAAACAATTTTCGCAGACAAAAAAGGGTCCATGACTTCATAAGTGGACAGTGTTGTTGTTAACTTATTCACTTTCCGATTACGGTACGTGACGGCAGCGGTGTTCGAGGTTAATTTTATATTGTTGGACACTTCCATAGCGCTTGTGTCTCAAGATATTCAACAACAAATTGCAGACTCAGTACAGAAATTTTGCATTCAGATGCGGGAGTCTAGACAAAAAGACGTCCGCTCACTCCCCCTTCCCCTCTCTTCGGCTCTCGTCAAGACGTAGCTGATTTAGCGGTGTTGATAACAGCTTTGCTCCAGCTGTCAGGTAGCGAATACAAGACGGGATTCATTCTCAGCTGCGCCCCATTGAAGTTATGTCTTTTCGTCAAGATTCCCGCCTCTGAAAACGAAATCATTGTACTGAGTGCCAAATTTGACTATGATTATCTTGGAAAACAAACGCTCTAGAAGTATCCAACATAATGGAGAGCTTTCTCTTAATACTAGTCTCTTCATGTACCTAACATAGACGTATACCGCAATCCCTACATAAAAAAAAGTAAAGTAACAGGTCATTGCTAATCATGTATTAACTCGCATTGCGTGCGGCAAAGAGCATAAGCCAGCCATGTGCGTAAGCAAAATTTGCGTAACTAGAACAGCCTTTTTATTAAATAACTCATAATATAACTGTAAAGGTCTTGTATGTATAATGTCTGTAAATAGTGGTTCGTTTCTTTTCTTAATATAGCCCCCCCTTAGTCTGTCTCTGAGTTCTACAGGATTTTTTATTTTTTTTTCTTACGACGGCGGGCTTTGTCCTGCATCAAGAGGCATTATAGAATAACATCCCTCTCGTCAGGAACGCCTCCGTCAGCGGTGGGCAGCAGCCCTTATCACCACGAGAATCTGGCGAAAGACTGGAAACGTGTAGGCTGGTCGCTGCATCTGTCCACGCGACCGCCAGCAACTCCTGTCGCTTTTATAGGCCCGCGTTTCCATAGCGATGGTGACGGGTTGCTTGCAAAGTTGCATGAACAAATAATTTCCCTGAAAGCCTTCTTATTGCGTTAGGAGCGAGACGCCCGACTCCACTGCGGATGACTGTCGGTCCACAGTCGTCACGTGATACTTGAGAGTAGTATTTACTTAATTTTTCTGTTAGTCTTCGAATATTTTTATGTTGCAGGAGCATGTGCTGGGGCTCTCAAAGGAAAAATGTCACGGATGCGGCCACCTGACTGGAACCTTGACAAAGCCAACTGATACATTGAGCAGTTCCTACTTCAACCCTCTTGCTAAGCGAAGAAAAGCGTATAATTTTAAAATATCTTCAGTTTTTACGTTGCAAGCTCCAGTTGGGACAGCATGAATTCAGTGGCTACAATGCGATGCTGAGGCACTTCTCCTTAAAGCGCCCCTCGCCAGGTCTGGATATTGCAAACAGACAAGCGCTGTGTGTCGATCTCATATTGACCATAGTGCCTGCAAAGTATCGAACCACTGCCCGGCGCCAAAAAAGCTGAAATTTCAAACTAGAACACGCGCGGCCTTCCTCTTGAGGGAGCCCCGCTCCCTGAAGGAGAATCAAGGTTGCACGCATAGACGCCTGTACGTCAAACGCACTGCCGGCAACGTCACCGATTATGGTACGTGTCTTCAATAAATCGGCCGTTACAGAAAACTCCTAACGGCCATTGGTTGCGGTGTTCAGCGAAAAAAGAACAGGTCGGAAAGAAATTGGAAGCGGATTTCGATGGGGGCGAAATGCGAAAACACCCGTGTACTTAGATTTAGGTGCACGTTAAAGAACCTCAGGTGGTCGAAATTTCCGGAGTCCCCCACTACGGCGTGCCTCATAATCGGAAAGTGGTTTTGGCACGTAAAACCCCACAATTTTTTTAAAATTGGAAGCGGGGCTCGTGATGGGAACGTGAAGCGATCGCTATGCTCCAATATGGGAAAATTCTCAGAATGACACCGGTTTCGATATATGCGCCGTCAAACATGCGGTAAAGATGGAGTGTTGTAAGACTTACTTTTTAATAAAACGCTGTCTTGTGCACTGAAGCACTAAAGTAACTCGAAAGCGAATGCATTTCGTAGGACACTTTTGAAAATTAATAGCTCGAAACTGCCGTAGTCCTGAGAATTCATTTCAAGTAGGTACGCTTTGCGAACTCACCATAAGTACCTTAAAGTAATTAATTTAAAAAATCGCAGTTTCTCCCGAAAGGTGAAGCATCGATTTCGATGTCAAATTAGTAGACAACTAGAGGAAGTAAAGATGGTAGTTTTATCGGCCGTATAAACATGTAAAGATTCGCTTACTAAATAAATTAACAAGCATTGTGTCTCGCGCGCACAAGCAAAAATGAACAAATCTCACCCGATGAGCACGTACAGACTGTCCGCAGTATGCTGGAGTGAAGAAGCGCGGCAGTAGCAGTGAGCGAATAGCCCTTCATGTTCCCTCTAGCTTTAACGCGAACTAAGCGGTGAGAACGCAGCGCACAGGAAGCTATCAGTCAACACCCTCTAGAGAACTTAAGGCCTTCTGGATGTACCCTCTCCCCTTGAGCTACGTCACGCAAAAGAGGCCCACATAGAAGTTCCGTGCAGCGTGCTACGAAGCTCCGAGCGGCGCACCTGTGTTGAAAATGAGACGCGGAAGACCGAGTGGGCGACGAGGGCGATAACAATTCGATTAGTTCCGGGAACCCTGCCGCTCCTTGGGTAGCTTCGGGGTTAGAAAAGTCCTGGCATGCTGCGACATGCTTCCGAGCGCAATTTTTTTCTGGGCGTGAACCGTGCATGTAGTCTCTGCGCTTGTGCTGCGATTGCGGTTGTGTGTCCGGCAAGCCTTCATTGCCGCGGAATGTGGATTACGTTCATGCCAGGATATGCCTAATAAGTGCTGCTTGCCCAACTGCTAGAGCAATTACAAATCGGGGCCGAAAATTCATGCGTTCATGTTTTCGCAAGATCAATGACAGAATATTGGGTGGGAATGCTAAAGCAAAGAAGAGAAAAGCTGGAATGCTGTGGAATAAGGCAACTGTTTGTTTGTAAATAGTTGCACGAATGTTTTGTATCTCCATTGCTAAACTCATTTGAGGTGTTGTAAATATGTGGAATGCGCTACTGTATGCAATAATGCCTCGAAAGCGAAATTATTCGTTTAGAGCCTGATCTAGACTGGAATAAATGCATGTGTCCCGAATGTGAAGAAGGGCACACCGGTGAAGTTGTCATGAGATATGTGTTTTGGTGCAGCGCTAACATTTTGTTGAAGAACTTTTGTGGTCGCATGAACGGCAAACTCTTTGCGGCAGACGATAAATCAAGGCAATGAAGCTACTTTGAAGAAGAAGGCAGCAGTGTGACTTTTCGATATAAGCCTTGCTCCCTGTCAGCATTTACCCGAAATTCGTTCTCAATCCTAAGGTTGAACCATTTCATTTTTTATGGACGGGCCTTTTAATAATGCAGCGCGCAAATAGTTTTGCATAAATAAAATAATTTTGGAACACCCTCTGTTCTCTGCGGGCCGTCTGCTGAACTATGCCTAAAATAAAACAATAACGGCGCTCTGGTTAACGTTGCCCATAAGGGCGCGATCCCTTCGTTCAACCCGTATCCCCGAGCCCGCCGCCGGCCTCCCCTCCGTGACGTTGCTCGCCGAGCGCGCAGGCCTGCTCTTGTAGAGGGGGCGTCGTATCAGCATTCGGCGCACTCTGTCCCCATCGCAGATCGCTTTCAAGATAGGGCTCGAACGGTCGTTCTCAGTCGCGCCATACGCAACCGCCGCTGGAGTAGAACACCCCACCCCCCTGCCACGGTGCGCGATGGAAGATGGCGCGATACATCCCGCTTTAAAGGTGAGCGACCATCGTCGGCTCACCCTCACACACTTCCACTCGCACATACAGCATACGGCGCGCGGCGACGATGTTATCGCACTCGGACTTTGTACGGAGCGTCACGGCGACGTCGACGGCAGACATGCGCCTGGAGCGTCCATATAATTGCTATAGCAATAAAATTGAATTAGCGCAGTTATGTTAATTATTCAATTAGGGATTTTGATTTATCGTAGAGGCAATGGATCACCTCACGGAGTAATTTATCTCGAGGGTTAGAATTGTAGCACCTGGTACAGATAATTCTTAAAAATTTGGTGCAGCTAAATAAAAGTATGGTAGAGCTATCTACGGAGCAGTAATAATGCGCCATTAGCACAGAAAGGCCGAAATTAAACATATATACACTCGTTCAAACTGCACGCCCCTGAAACCGGAAGTATGGCATACTCAACGATTAATATCGGCCGATGCCGGAGATACTCATTTGGCAGTGGTCATGCTGCAAATGACTATCAGTGGCAGATAGTCATTTGGTAGTGGCGGCAGCATCTGGAAACACGTCTAACCCTCGTACTCTGCTGTTGCAGTTGCTGCATCGAAGCCTAGCTGTTTTGATCCAATTGGAGCATCCCTGGATCAACTGCTTTTCTTGCGGCCGTTCGTATCATCATTGTTTCTGCGAAGAAATCCGACGGCTCGGCTCTGCTCTGCTTCTGGATTGGCAACCGTGCGGACACTCTCTGCGCAAGCGCCGTTCGACGCATCGTAGTCTAATATAGTGCGGCGTTTCGCAGTCGGCGGTCATTTGGAAGTGGCGGCAGCATCTGGAAACACGTCGAACCCTTGTACTCTGCTGTTGCAGTTTAGTAATTTCCAGCTTTCTTTTGAAATCCTGCGGTTTTCATTTATGCTGTCGCTGCTGCCACTGTTGTAGAATCGTACAGTTGTGCTAGCCAATGACTGGTTTACTGTAGTTCCTGGTTGCTAGTTTTTCCTTGCTTTCATTTATTTTTGCCTTTTTTGCGCTATGTCTGACATTTGCTTAACGTGCCAGCTTGCTGTACAGGACAAAGGGTCTGTGAAATGTAGTGAGTGTTTGTACATGTTTAGTAAAGCAACACGTACATGTATCATTTCGGGAAGTGTGCTGGTTTGCAAGAAAAGTCTTACAAATCAAAATCTGAGGCGGCAAAAAAGGCCTGGAAATGCGCGACATGCAAGAGCACTGGCTTGCGGGCTAGTCGCAGTGAGGATGACGTTGCCATAAGCCTGGAACTTGCTTCAATCAACGAGAAGCTTGAGGGCCTGCCGACTGTGGTAGAAAAAGTGAACAGCATGGAACAGGCAGTTCAGTATCTGTCACAAAAATTTGATGAATTTCAGGAAAAGACCTCTAAGCAGGACAGCGAAAGCAAAGATCTAAGAAAAAAAGTGCCAGAACTGGAAGAAAGAGAAAAGGTGCATGCGTCCGTACAATCCAGCCTTCAACAGCAGGTGAATGACCTTGAGTTCCGGAGTAGGCGACTGAACTTAGAAGTCCATGGACTCCCTGTTAAGGAGAATGAAAACTTGATGTCCTCTCTCAATGAGGTTGCTGATAAGCTCCAGATACCTCAGCTTGTAGAGGCTGACGTTGCATCCGTGCATCGGCTGCCCGCGAGGAGAGACTACGTGCCGGGAATTATCGTTCGTTTCACAAGGCAGGACACCAGAGATGCATGGCTTAAGAAAAACAACGACCTTCGGGATGAAAAACCGCGAATTTTCTTTCAAGAAAACTAGACTTGGCAAAACAGGGAGCTTCTACGATCCGCAAAAGAAGCGGCAAAAGAGAAAGGCTATAAGTTAGCTTGTTATGTTAACGGCAAGGTACTTGTTCGAAAGACTAACGGAGCTCATTCCTTTCACATTAAGGATAGGGGTGAAATGGAAGAGCCATAATGAACAGTTTTTTTTTTGTGGGTGATAAAGGAAGGATGCATGAGGAGGTGAAGTTCCACTTGCCTAATGATGTAGATGAAATTATCGCAGCATTTTCCGCACCCTGCATCAAATGTATCCACCTGAATACACAATCTGTGAGAAATAAGGTGTCATGTTTGAAGGAGCTATTTACCAGATTTTCTTTTGAATTTTCGGTTATCATGCTAACCGAGACATGGAGTACTAATGACTGTGATGGTTTTAGGTTGCCTAATTATAATACCTATAATTTAAACAGGTCAAACTCGAGAGGGGGTGGATTAGCACTCCTCAGTACGGGTGATGCTGAATGTGAAATCATTGAGTCTTACACCGTAATGTCTCCAGACTATGAACTGTTGTCATTGTGCACAGATAAGCATGTATTTTCAGTGTGTTATCGGCCACCGTACGGTGATATATCAGCGTTTCTAGAGTTTTATGACCAATTTCTAGCATTTGTGGCTCAAAATCATAATTCTAAGACAATAATAGGCAGTGGAGATTTTCACATTGACATGAGTACAAACAGTTATTCATCAAATGCTTTCGACATGGTTATATTATAAAATGGTTTTGCCAACTTAATTAATGTGCCAACTAGGGTTACACCAAAAGGCGAGTCAACTCTTGATTTATTCATCACTAATTTCATGCAGTCAAACGTTAAATCTGGAGCTTTATCGTGTTCAATCAGTGATAACCTGCCGGTATTTCTGTGTGCAGAATTAAGCGAGTCACAAGGAAAGAAGTTGCCACCAGTGTTGTATCCACTAATTACAGATGGAACACTGAAGTCCTTTCGCGACGCCCTGATGTCAACAGAATGGGACATGATAACTAAACTTACAGATGCCAATGAGGCTTACGACAAGTTCTTGGATATACTGACACAACTATACCACAAGAGCTTCCCTTTCAGAACACGAAGAAAAAGTAAGAAAACGCGGAAACCATAGATTACTCCTGAATTACTCAATGAAATGAAAATTAGGCACAAGTTATACCAACATTTCCTTCAGACACGATCAACCGATGACCTTGTCGCGTTCAAAAAGTATCGCAATAAGCTAACAAGAAAGTTGCTACATGCACGCACAGTATACTATTCATCTTTGCTGAACATTGAGTGTCGTCAACATAGTTTGCTATGGTCGAGGTTGAACACTCTCCTAAATCGAAGTCATTCACATAGGCCTTTAACGAAATTACAAATTAATGGCAAAGATTTAACCGGTGTTAAACTCGCTGACGCATTTAATAATTTTTTCACAAGTATCGGTAAGACTCGGTCTCCATCCTCTCTGGCTAGTAACTACGCATGCGCTCATAATGACAACACAATGTACCTTCATCCTGTAACACTGTATGAAGTTGCGTCCGTCATAAAAGCCTCGAACAACAGCACCAGTTGTGACATTGACAGTCTTCAAGTTGGCCCTATTAAACATGTGGTTGACATTATTGCCCCAGTACTCGCTCATATTTTTAACACGTGCTTGCAATCAGCAATTCTTCCTGCGAAAATGCAGTGTGCAAAGGTTACTGTTATTCATAAAAAAAGGAGATCGCAATGATCTGGGCAATTACAGGCCGGTATCCATTCTACCTGTGTTTTCAAAAGTGTTTGAAAAAAATTTGTCTTCAAGGATGACAAACTTTATTGAAAAACATAACTTGTTAACACCACATCAATACGGTTTTCGTAAGAACAAATCAGTCGAATTAGCATTACTATAACAGAAAGAATATATACTAACAGAGTTTGAGAACAAGGCAATAGTTGTTGGTATATTCGTAGACATTTCTAAAGCATTTGATTTAGTTGACCATAATATTTTGCTGGAGAAATTACAATATTATGGGATACGAGGACAGTCACTATCTCTTATAAAAGCCTACCTTTCCAACAGAGCCCAAGTTGTTAAAATAGATACTTTTATATCGAAAGCCAGGACTGTCCATTGCAGAGTGCCCCAGGGAAGTATTTTAGGCCCTATACTTTTTAATATTTATATTAATCATATCATCATTAAACCTCAGGCAAGATTTATTATCTATGCAGATGCCACCAGCATTTTTTTCTCCGGTAATGATATCCATACTCATATTAAACAATGTAAGAGTACAATGAAACCCTTAGAGGAATGGTCGAAACTTAATTTGAGGAAGGTAAATGAGAGCAAAGCGAAAGCAATTATATTTAAGCCGAAAAACAAACATATATATATATATATATATATATATATGCATCAAGATATTAAATTAAACTCGCGAAGTATTGAATTAGTCGAGAATTTCACATGTCTGGGCATCATCTTTTCCGCGAACATGTCTTGGGATAATCATGTCGAATATGTTGTAATCAAATTGAACCAAATAACAGGTGTAATAGGCCGCTTAAGGTATATTCTTTCTACGCGCATCAAACTCTTGCTATACAATTACCTATTTTCTTCACACTTGAACCATTGTCAGTTAGTCTGGGGAAACACGACATCCAACAATCTAGAGCATATTCACTTACTACAGAAAAAAAATCTCCGACATACATATAATGCTCCCTACACTGCATCGACAACAACTTTCTTCGTGAACACCGGTGTAATTCCAGCGTATGATCTGTACAAATATCGATTAAGTCACGTCTGTAAGGCGGAAGTCTATAAGAATATTTTTAGTCTGCATAAACTCGCCCAATTGCAAACTAGAGCTCCAAATTATATCACAAGCACTTCGAAGACTGGACAGTACCGACACCATGGTCAAATTATGGGAAACAGTGCCTGAGGTATACATTACCCACACTCCTAAATTATTACAATTCGGTTCGTTTCAATCTTTTCTCTTCGTCTCTCGATGAGCTCCGGCTGATGTATGTGATTGCTTTGTAACACTTGTGTGACCATTCTATGTGTATCTTTCCATTGATGCTCTTCGTGACTTTTGAGTAATGTATCTGATGTGCAATATTATGTATGTGCGGTATACGTGTGTATATTTTTAATGAATGAAAGAATGTGATGCTGCCTCGGCCCAAATGAGGGATGGTAGACTTGTCAAGCTGTCCAATGGATAGCTTCCCCCCCCCCCCCCCAATCTGTACCTTACAAGATCTGTACCTTACATGATGGAAATAAACTTTCACGTCATTTCATTTCATTTCATTTAAAGATAGTGCAGCCTAAATGTGCGGGCCGATCCCCAATGTCGTGCAGTCTAAACTACAAACTTCATGGTGCACTAATGCGCTCAAGACGATCTTGCCTTTCTTCGATGTCAACCACTGCTGACTCGCCTTCTCTATGTTGGCCTTCATTTTATTGGTCCTAATGGGGCACCGGTAAAATAAATAAATAAATAAATAAATAAATGAATAAATAAATAAATGTGCAAACCGGAAAAGTAAGCTTTTTCGACACAGTCGAGGTCCGAAATTGCACGCGACCTTGGCAGCATATCCAATGCTAGAGCATATTCACGTTGTCCCTTACTTTTTGTATTTTTTCAAAACCTTAAGCACTTACCACCATTGTCCTCAAATCCAACGACCGTACATTTTTGTATATTGTGCGATGGCACTAGACGTTGTCGACTGCATGTTTGATCCTGCTGCGCAATGCGGCTGCATAGCTTTTCGGAAAAGGTTGCAGCTATCGTTAAGAAAGGCGCAAGAATCTATTGCCAGTCAGCGCAAGCACGCGAGAATGATCGAACCCGACTCGCTCATGGTCTGATTGGCGCACCGGAGCGTAGCGTCGTCTCCCGGGTGTTCCCGAAGATAGATCGATTCAAGGGTCTGCTGGCTCGCAAGACGTTCGAGAAGTACGAAACTGATGCTGGCATATTTTTTGGTGGGCCTTCGTGTTGACTTCGATTTATCTCCGTCACTGAGTCCCTGGAACGGGGAAAACGAAGCGATTCGCCGAGCGCCAACCCTGACGCACCCCCGCCGTGAAGCGGCGACACGGCTGCTGCGCTGTCTCCTGGTCGCATTGGGGCTCCCCTCTGCCCCATGAGGAGGCCTTTGGCTTTTGCGAGCGGATTGGCTCATACCGATTGCTTCTCAGGTGACGGCGATCGCGCCCGAAGAAATAGGATCTTCGGAAGCAGAAAATACTGCATTGTTATTTTTTTTGGTAGCTGTACCAAATGTTTGAAATTGAAGCAACGTAAATCAAGGCGACGTTATGTTTATCATTCGAGCTGCTCATTGGTAGCCTCTAGATAAGGAGTAATTTGCGCAGTTACGTGCATAATAAAGGTGGGTTGCATGAATTAACTTTTTAATGATTCATCTTAAGTGGCTTAGACGTTCGGGTAGCTTGAAGTCCATCCTCGACGTTTTGCCTAGGCAAACAATGAAAATTTCAATAAAAGAGCTTGTGTGAGAGCTACGCTAATGCGTATTTCACCCTTTTTAGGCTCGCTGAAATCAAAACTTACTCAGGAATACAGTACCTATATGAAGTACCTATCACCGCTCGTACAATTCGTCATGCTGCCCAGTTACCACTGGCCTGATCCTGTGTTCGACTGACAGTATTCGCTATATGAGACGGCCATAACATGTTCAGCCTGATGTCTATAGGACTTTGTAACAGTCCAGCCACATTTGCATTTAACCTCATATCTCTCTATCTCCCAGGCACGTCTGAACACAGGGTATTGTAGTGTTAGGAGCCGGGAGAATTAAGACCACGTTAGTACCAGTTTGGAACCGCCGACGTAGCAGGCTCTTAAGTAACACGTCTCTGTTGTCTTACGCGAGACCGTATTGGAGTATACTGAAATATAAAACAGTGTGTATTTCGGTTACGTAGAGGCTTTCTTGTCGCTCCAATCCGAGCTCAATACGCACTCGACAGATACATACAGCTGCTCTTCAAGGAATAAAACGGAATACCTGCGTTGTTTCTTGGAACGCATCGTTATCTTTTTACATCTTGTTTCTGCCAGCATTTCCAAAGTTTGGACGAAGAGCCGATATGCCTTTCTACCACGAGGTTCAAATCAGCAGCAAGTGCAAATTCACCAGAAATAGCATTAAAGTCCCCGACCACGTTTTTACAAAATGTGGCGTCCATCTACACTGGGAGACGATGGCTTCAGTTGTCAAACTCCCTCTCCGTTTGCATAAAAAAATATTTGCACAGCTTTCTCAACTATACATTGATCGGTTCACACACAACTTCGCCAGAGTTGCATCTTCTCTACACAGGCTCCTGTTCGTGGTCACTTCCGCACTGTCTGAGGACCTGCGCATCTGCTTCTTCAAGGCCTTAAGCAACACTTCACTTTAGAGCCAGTTTTCGTTAACTTCAATAAGAGCTCCCACAACACTCGGCACTGACGCCTGTGCCACTGGCATATACAGATGGGTGACCCTTGCAGCCCCCCTCCTTGTGTGAATATATATATATATATATATATATATATATATATAGTTAGGGCTGAGGAAATCACGCTGGCTCCGGTATTAAAATGAAGCAAAAGGGTACGACGCACGTTGAGTAAGCACAGTATATTTGACTGATGTTTCGGCTGGTGGACCAGCCTTTGTCAAAGTAACATGTACATGCATTTGGGCTTCCTTAAAAACCCGCGATACATCAGATAAAGTTGTGCGCGATAATAACAACAAGAAAAACAACATAAATGTAGCCATACCACTGGCGATAGCGATACCACACACGTGGCGCACAGTGCAGAAATGAATCGTTCGTTTGCTCAATATCCCAATGTAAACCACTTGAAATCAACAATATAAAATAATATATTCTTCCTCGCTCCTCGCATGACGTGATTCTGGGGATTGACTTTCTGCAATTGTGGTGCGAATGTTGACTGCCGGACGGGAGAACTCAGTGTCGACACCAGTGTTTCACCTGTGCTCTTTGAAGGTGAAGCTTGCACGGAGAGTGTGTTGTGCGTGTCTGAGGATACAGTTGTGCCCGCCTTATCCGCGATGCGTGTTGCCGTCGCCTGTTCATCTCCGACTCCTATCTCGTTCGATGCTGCAGTGGAACCTGTACATCGGAAGTGCCCCAAGAAAAACGTGTTAGTTCCGCACTGCGTGGTCTCAGTGACCAATGGATACGCGGGGCTGTGGGCGCTAAACTGTTCCACTGAAGCGGCAGTGCTACCTCAAGGCCTAAAGATTGCCACGTTTCAGGAAGACTCGCCCGTATCGGTGGCAGTACTTACAGAGCTCCCCGATGGAGGAGCAACCAGTGTCTCGAGCCCCGGGAGCTCGAAGATACTTTCCATGATTGATAAGTCACTCAGCGATCATGAACGTCGAGTTTTGATGGCCCTGCTTACGAAACATACCTCGGTATTCGACTTTGCGCCGCACGATGGCCCGCCATCAATTCCTGCGTCCAGAACTCGTCACCGCATCAACACAGGAGCCGCCAAGCCAATCCGACAAAAACCCTATCGTGTATCCCCGTCAGAACGCAAGATAATCAGCGATCAGGTCCAAGAAATGCTATGCAAAGGCGTCATTCGAGAATCATCTAGTCCTTGGGCAGCCCCCGTGATATTGGTGAAGAAGAAAGACGGTACGTGGCGGTTCTGTGTTGATTACCGTCGCCTAAACGCCGTTACTAAGAAAGATGTATATCCGCTCCCACAAATTGACGACGCCATCGACGGTCTCTTTGCGGCATCTTACTTTTCCTCAATCGATTTACGGTCAGGTTACTGGCAAATTCCTACACACAAGGACGACAGAGAAAAGACAGCATTTGTAACACCCGACGGACTATTCGAGTTTAACGTGATGCCTTTCGGGTTGTGTAACGCGCCCGCAACGTTCGAAAGGTTCATGGACACGATATTACGCGGCTTAAAATGGGAAGTTTGCATGTGCTACTTAGACGACGTTGTGATCTTCGGGCGAACGTTTAGTGAGCACAACAAGCGTTTGGATTTGGTCTTGAACTGCTTGGAGAAAGCGGGTCTTGTGCTCAATTAAAAAAAATGCCGTTTTGGGGAACGACAAACTCTTGTGCTAGGCCATCTGGTCGCTAAAGAAGGCATCCGACCAGATCCACAAAAGACTGCCGCCGTCGAAGCATTTAGAGTACCCAACTCTGTCAAGCAGTTAAGAAGTTTCTTGGGCTTGTGCTCCTATTTTCGCCGATTCATTCCCCGGTTTGCCGACATGGCTCATCCCCTTACACGTCTTCTCCAAAAAGGCGTTCCCTTTGAGTGGACTGCAGATTGCGACTCATCATTTCGCCAGCTCAAGTTCCTGTTGACATCCCAACCAATTCTTCGCCACTTTGATCCTTCATCACCAACTGAGATTCACACCGATGCCAGTGGCGTAGGCATCGGTGCTGTGCTAGTTCAGCGTGTTGGCGACAGTGAGCACGCGATCTCTTACGCTAGCCGGTCCTTGAGCCGCTCCGAGCGCAACTACACAGTCACCGAACAAGAGTGTCTGGCGGTCATCTTCGCCGTGCAACGGTTTCGTTCATATCTCTATGGGCACCCCTTCACTGTGATAACAGATCATCATTCGCTATGCTGGCTTGTGAATCTGCGGGATCCCTTAGGACGACTAGCGCGCTGGGCCCTCCGTCTACAGGAATACGATTTCGTTATTTGCTACAAAAGTGGCCGGCGACATGCTGACGCTGATTGTCTCTCTCGGATGCCACTTCAAACAACTGAATGTGCTGCGGACAATTTTGATGAATACATCGCTTTTGTGTCCCCGGAATTTCCGGATATGGGTACCGTCATATCCGAGCAGCACAAGGACGAGAGCTTACAACCGCTCTTCGCGGCAGCACAGGAGTCACCTGCAGGCAGTCGCTTTCGCCTACGTGATGGTGGCGCGCTGTATAAGAAGAGCTACTCGACCACCGATGCACGCTACCTTTTAGTTGTCCCCAAGAACCTTCGCCACCAAGTATTACACGCCATGCACGATGACCCAACTTCCGGTCATCTTGGTTCCACACGTACACTCTATCGGGCTCAAGAACGTTTTTACTGGCCTAAGATGCGGAAAGATATTGAACGGTACGTCGCCAGCTGCTCTCAATGCCAGCGCTACAAGCGTCCGTCACAAGCGCCACATGGCCTGCTTCAACCAGTTCCCCCTTCTAGCGTCCCCTCTGAGCAAGTTGGTATAGATCTTCTGGGCCCTTTCCCGCGATCCTCCAAGGGTAATCGTTGGGTTATCGTTTGCGTAGATCACCTTACCCGCTATTGTGAGACCGCCGCATTGCCATCGGCCACAGCTACAGAAGTTTCTATCTTCTTGCTGGCTAACGTTATACTCCGACATGGACCTCCTCGCATAGTAATCAGTGATCGTGGGCGACAGTTTACCGCGGACGTGGTTGAAGAAACCCTTCGTCTATGTTCATGTAGCTTCCGCCATTCTACGCCCTACCATCCACAAACTAATGGTCTGGTCGAGCGCACAAACAGAACGCTTGCCAACATGCTGTCCATGTACGTCGATTCAGCACACAAGAATTGGGACAGTATCTTGCCTTTCATTACCTATGTCTTCAATACCGCGAGACACGAGACCACTGGTTACTCACCATTTTTCCTTCTGTATGCTCGTCCGCCGCGCTACACCCTCGACACCATATTTCCCTACTTCGCTCACGACAACGAATCAATTGATGAGATCCTATGTCGAGCAGAAGAAGCGCGACGCCTCGCTAGGCTACGCACCCTAGCATCGCAGGACCAGTCCAAGATACGCTATGACGGGCGTCACCGCCACGTTTACTTCGATCCTGGTGACCTTGTGTGGCTCTGGACGCCGTTGCGGAAGCGTGGCTTGTGCCAGAAGTTTCTCGCCCACTACGTCGGCCCTTACGTTATTCTGGAGCGCCTCAGCGAAGTAAACTACCGCATTGCGCGTCTCACGAGCAGTGGACGACGCTCGGCCAAGGCTGAAGTGACACACGTCGCGCGTCTGAGGCGTTACTATCCACGAGATGACTGACTCACCCGGCGGGCTTCGTCTGCCAGCGGGGAAATGTCACAAGCTGTCATGAACCACGCCTGCCGCGCAGACAACGAGGTGGAAGAAGAAGAGAACGACGTTAGCCAAGCTGCCGCGAGACCGCTCTTCAACAACAGCGCCTATCAACCAGATTCATCTGGTTCTGAATTAAACACCTCGTGTGTAACAATACAATAAAAAGAAACATGCAGATAATAAGGCACCGCGCGATAGTACATTCAGGGTAAGGTGAAGCGCACTGCTCAGTAGTCGTCATAGCGAGCAGGATGAATGACCAGGGCTTTTATTGGCATGTATACGGTGGAATACACTGTCGTGTGCAGACTATGGACATTATGTGACACAGAATTGACGCTACAGCGAAAAGAAGGCAATAATAATAGAGGCTTCTTGAAAGAAAGCTGCGTCTCATAGCATACATAAGGCGTCACGGCTAATGTCAAGGATGCCTAGTAGGCACGCTGGTTAGTGTGCCCGTGCTTTCGTTAATGCCATATGACACGGTGTTAAACTTATAGATTAGGTAAGACTCGCGGACTTCGCGATCGTGATGGCAATGAAAGCCTGATTCAGGTATAGTGGCCCTGAGTTATTCGAAAGAATGCTCTGGTAAGCGAATATGTCTTGATGATGGAAGGTTAGGAAGAGTATTGGCATGCGATGTGCGGTTATTAAAGCGTATTGCTAAACAGAAACGAGGTTTCTGTTTGGCCAATATACTGTTTCCTGCAAACTGTGCACTCCAGCATGTATACAACATTCGAGGTATCGCAATTAGACATCCGCGAAGTTTTAGGGTTAAGTCGGAGGACGTACTAATCACTCTCTCTGCGGTTTGCATGTGCACACACACCTTGCAACGTGCTTTGTTGCATGGGGCGCAGCCAGACGTCTTGTTGTGCTCATTTAATTTTCAGGGTGTTAACATATCGCGGAGGTTCTACTTTTACAAAGGCGGGCCCACCAGCCGAAACGTCAGTCAAATATACTGTGCTTATTCAACGTACGTCGTACTCTTTTTCTTCATATATATATATATATATAGAATTGCCATGTCGGATAGCACGATTCTAATCCTTGATCTCAGGTACTTGATGCGGCGGCCTTTACTTATACGAGAACTCATAATGTGCAAACGAATCATTCGCGTAATTACGCTAATGAACTTTTTAATTCATTACTTTACGCCACATGTTTTATTCTACGAATTATAGCCGCTGAGTTCGCACGGCGTATCCACTTGGAACAAATTTCCTGGAGAGCCCTGGTTCCGATATATTAACTTTCAAAGCACTTGAGGATGACTTTTCCTTGGGCGAGTTGGTGTTTACTTAACACGGCGCTTTCTAGCGCAAAAACTCTAAAAAAAGAAAACAGAGAGACGCAAAAGGAAAGCAAAGACGCGCGCTCGTCTTTCCTTTCCTTTTCGTCTCTCTGTTTTTTTTTTTAGAGTTTTTGCGCTAGAAAGCGCCGTGTTAAACTTTCGAAATGTCCGTTGAAACGCATTGGTATTCCAGTTACTTTTGTGATTTAATGCATGAAACAGTGGTTTCTTTAAGAAGTCTGGGCTCAGGAGCAAACAAGTCTAACAAGGACAAATCACGCTACATTTAAGCTTTTGCCTCGTTGTTCTTAAATAACCCATTTTTTTGTGTCCACAGTGTCACCACAAGAAGCGATGAGCACCGACGTAACGCGTTATAAACATACGTATATGTGCTCTCGCCAAAGGCTGCTAGCCGCGCTACCATACGCTTATCTGATGGTGATATGTGACTACACAGGCATGTCAATTGAAACGCATCGCTGAACTAAGAAAATGTTGCATAGCCCTAGCGCCAAGAACAAGAAACGGTTATCAAAATCGACAGTAACAGCCGATACAGCGACCCGGGTCAGCTGTTCCTTTAGGATTTTTTCGAAGTTAAAATACCAATCGCAAAACAAAATCAGTGCCGTGACACTTCCAGGCACACTACTGAATACGGACAACTTTTTCTTTCTGATACTGATACAGGCGTAAGTTTTAGTTTCGGGGCGATAGCGAATCTACGATGTCTGTGCGAGGCATGGAGGTAAGAAAACGGTTCTTTCCCTTCCTCCACGGTGCGAGACAGGTCTGTGCGAAACTGAAACTGCGCCAGAATCTTGATATGGCAAATTATTCACAAGTCGTTATGTGCTGGAATGGCATAATGGTAAAGTACCGGGTTTGGGATCTGACGGACGATCGAATCCTGGTGGCGGCATTTTATATTTTCGTTTTTCTTTTTTGCTTTAAAATGCTCTGCGTTGCTTTCTATATTCAAATGTTATATATATATATAGATAGATTATATATATATATATATATATATATATATATAGCACCCAGCGCCCCAGCATGCTGGGCGCGAAACTGGGCCCATGATCCGGCATGGCACTGGACATTGGATACTGGGTTTTGCTATAGTGTATCTTCGTGTGTATAGCTATTTGCGGTGCCTTTAATTTTAAGGTCACCTTGAAGGTGCCTGCAGGTATTGTACCTGGGGGGAGAACATACGTTTATTACGGGGGAATGAGGTTGGCTGATTTTGCGTGCATTAAGATGTCTTTAAGTTTCTGCTGCGGCGATAGGTAACCCTTGGTACCTCCGGGAACGCTTTTCTCAGACGTCGCTCCACTAACCCGTTAAACCTAACCGAGGATGACGAGGCCGCCTTTGACGAAGTTAGGTCCTCCCCTCGAAATGTTGGCCAGCCTTTCTGAGGGATCTTACCCTGTTTATGACCTTTATACCACGTATGCTACTCCATCTATCAGCTCCCTTTTTAACATAGGCAGCAACACAGGCTAGCCAGCCGGTCTGAGAACTTGGTAACCTTCCTGTCTTTCCCTCTATGTCTCGCTACTTAGTTATTTTTCATTGGGTTGCTTAGTTCTTTCTTTCTTTCTTTTTTTCTCTTCTCTTTTTGTTATTAGGTTGTCAGTACTATTCCAATCTTCCCATCTCCCTTTCTTTCATTTTTTTATTTACATATCTATTCATTTTTTGCAGGAGCACCAGTTTCTGCTGCTATTTTCATTCTTGCTTTCACAGAGACGATTGTTCGTTGACCTCAAGCGGAGCCGATATTCGTCCCCCCCCCCCTCTTCGTCGTCCGGGCCTCTTCCACGAAAAGAGGAACCAATAGTACACGCTAACCGGCTGATACATGGCGTTACCTCGCATTCCTCCACCGACGTTGAGTAGCACACCTTTCTTTTCAATTCTACACCCACACCGCTAACACATCCTCGGTAGTTTCCTCGCCCACCGCTTTACCCTCTCTCCACTTTAGTAAAACCATACCTATATATGTTGTGCCGAGGACAGCGTATGTCGTCTTGAAAAAGACAAGAGCACTGTGGAAACGTTGGCTCCTGCTTTCACCTTGTTCTCGTTTCGCTCACCTTCCGTCCATGGAATTCGAGTGAACGTTCAGATAGGCTGGAGTCGTATTTTCGGTTGATAACATTCGGGGATAGTTCAACTTTTGCGTGACGTGACGAGTTCTGCGATACCTGCTGGCTTAGGCAACCAGTGTCCACAAAAAGTGATACCCCTGAAAGTGATCGACCGAACATACGGTTCCTGGTTACTACATTTTCGCTCAGGAATTACCGTCGTGTGTCATTGCAGCGAAGTGACCCCTGCAGTCGAGAGGCGGCACTGCCGTACGCTTTTCTGGGCTGGGAGAGTGCTGAGATATTTGTACAGGAAACACGTTGATTCACAGTGGAGGAAAATAACTAGGAAGCTTACCAGCGAGTATGCAGCCTATAAGGTGGCAGCAAAGAACGTCAAGCGGAAAGTTAGCGAGGCTGAAATAATCTCATGGGTGGCGCAATAGAAAAGAAACCTGCCATGAGTAACTACTTACGAGGAAAAAATGAAATCAGGAACGAAACAATTTATGATAACTCAAAAGGAAGCTCATTGCTTTCCGAAGTGAGATCAGGATGCTTTAGAACACGCACTTACAAAGAGAGATATAAGAAGGAAGAAGAACCATGTGCTTGCTGCGGTAAAGGTAGGGAAACGATGGAGCATGTTTTATTAGAATGTGAAGATATCTGCCGAGCGGTTGATTTAGGCATATCTGACCTCCCTGAAGCCCTTGGGTTCAGGGAGAGCAGGGGGAAAGTAAACATGTCCGCAGTAGAGATTAGTAAGCGGCGATTGAAAGATTGGCAGAAGAAAAGTAGGGAAACGGCAAACAACGGAGGCATGCAAAAACAAAGTTTACAATAGGGGCTCAGAAAGTTCAGTTATGGGAATTCATCACTTGTTTTTATTGCCTTTCCTTCTTTTTCTTTTTAGCATAGCTAGGGCATTGGGCAGTATATTACAAGAGCATGGTGGCGCAACCCACCACCCCGTTCCAATGGGGATACTCATAGCATCCCTCAAGCAATGTGGCGCAATACCTTTGAAGATCTCGGTAGTGACCACATGATCATAGAAACACGAATTCCTCAGGCGGGTACACCCCCTTTTCCCAAGTTATTCAAATGGACGGACTGGGACAAATTCCGAAAGCAGCGAGTGGAACAGAGAGGTGAGGAGAACATCGATGACATCGAGGCATGGATGGAGACGCTCAACGACGACATGAACAAGGCGACGCAGACGCTCGCACCCGAAGTCCAGGTGGACAAGATCGACAGCCGACTAGCCCACCTGTGGGAAGCCAAGACATCACTAAACGCAAGATGGAAGAAGCAAAGGCACAACCGAAAGCTTCGTAAGAAGATAGCACATATCAATCGCCAGCTGGAAGAACATTGCCGGACCTTAAGCCGCCAACAGTGGTATGACATCTGCAACGCAGTCGATGGGCAGCTCCACAATGGAAGCACGTGGCGTCTCCTTCGTCACCTCTTGGGGGAAACGCAGAGCAAGTCTGCTCAGCGAGCAAACCTGCAACGCCTTTTGCACAAGGAACAGGCTACCACGAGTGATCACCAGCTTGTGACACGTCTGCTAGCCAAGTACTTCCCTCAACGGCCCGATGTTCAACACGGAGAATACACTGGAGAGACAAATGTCACTCGATGAAGAATTTCACGAGTCAGAGATCCGCGAAGCTCTCCACGACCTTAATGGCAAACAGCACCTGGTCCCGACAAGGTTACCAACAAGACTCTAAGAAACCTCGATGATGCCTCGATAACCGCTCTTACGGCATACATCAACAAATGCTGGCGAGCAGGTCGCATCCCAGAGGCGTGGAAACGCTCTAAAGCAGTCCTGATACCGAAGCCAGGCAAGCCGTCCAGCCTCGATCACTTGCGGCCCATTTACCTCACATCCTGCGTTGGCAAGGTGATGGAGCACGCGTTCCTCTCCCGCATCAACCACCACCTCGAGAACACTGGAGCCTAGATTATCAATGACCCAACTAGTGGCAACCGGGCCATCCTCGGCCTAGATCTGGAAAAGGCATTTGACAATGTAGCACATGCAGCAATCCTGAGCCGCATAAACAAGCTCAACTTGAGTGAGCGAAGCTACAACTACGTCAGAGACTTCCTGTCGCGCCGCACAGTCACCCTCGCGGTCGGCAGCATGACATCCGACGAACATACACTAGGAAGCACCGGCACTCCTCAAGGATCGGTCATATCACCGCTCCTTTTCAACCTCGTGATGCTGGGTCTCCCGGCCTACCTCGACGAGATCGATGGCCTCCATCACGCCTTGTATGCAGATGATATCACCCTGTGGGTCAACAAGGGCAGTGACGGTCAGATAGAATGCACCTTACAAGCAGTGGTCTCTGCAGTCGAAACCTACCTCCAAGACACAGGTCTCCGACTATCTCCACTGAAATCGGAGCTGCTCGTCTACCGCCCGCGCCGCCGGCCCAAGCCTACAGCCGAATCGCGCCAATGTGACGACATAATCCTCTATACACAAGACGGCTCCTGCATTCCCCGAGTCCCGAAGATACGCATCCTAGGCATGCATATAACAGCCAACGGGTCAAACATAGAAGCTATTCGCAAAATCGAAGGCAAGGTTACAGCGGCTACCCGCCTGATCAAACGCATTACAAACAAGCACACGGGCATGAAGGAGGACAGTGTCATGCGCCTCATACACTCTTTCGCAATCAGTCAAATCACTTATGTGGCTGCCTTCTATAACTGGAATGTCACTGAAAGGGAGAAAATCAACACCCTTATACGCAAGACTTACAAGAATGCCCTTGGCCTACCGGAGTCCACAAGCACTGCTCGTCTGCTACAGCTGGAGGTATACAACACGCTTGAGGAAGTCGTGGAAGCGCAAAGAACCTCTCAACTCGAACGCATGTCTCTGACAGCCACGGGCCGGTACATCCTGCAGAAACTTGGCTTCAACTACCACGTCCAACACGGTCAGAAACAGGTCATTCCACCCGACCTCAGCGACAAGCTGCTTGTCGCCCCTATACCTCGAAACATGCACCCCGAATTTAATCGGGGCCGACGCCAGGCCCGTGCCAAGACACTGCTGCGCTCCTTGGGTGGAAAGAGGACTACGCGCTTTGTAGACGCCGCAGAATACACACGAGAACACCGGTTCACGACGGTAGTCGTAGACGTTAGCTCCCGGCTTACGCACGCGTGTAGTGTCGCAACGGAATACCCCGAAACAGCGGAAGAGGTAGCGATTGCGCTTGCGCTTACCGACCCCCTCTGCGAGGTAGTTTTTAGCGACTCACAATCCGCAGTTCGCAACTACGCGCGGGGGCGCATTTCCTCCGAAGCTCTCCAGATTCTAAGGAAAGCTGGTCGACAGCACTTCGATAACACCGCGATCATATGGTTTCCAGCGCACGTCGCCACCCCCACCGATGAAGGCCTCATTAACTTGAACGAGGTAGCACATCGCTCTGCGCGAGAACTGACCCGCCGCGCAGAATCGGAGACCACCTCTTCGAGTTCGGAACTCCTGGTCCAAAACCCGAGAGAACGCCTGGTCAGGTACAATGACATCACCAAGCACTACCAGCTAGGCAGGCGGTTGCTACCCCCCCCTCACCCTATGCTGAAACGTCGCCAGGCAGTCATCTGGCGACAATTGCAAACTTAAACATTTCCCAGTCCGGTGCGATTGCAGCACATTTTCCCCGCGCAATACCCGACTGCTATTTGCAAATTATGTCAGTTAACTAGAGCGACGCTGTCACACATGTTGTGGGAGTGTCGGGTTACATCAGCTACAATGGCAGTAGCTCCGGAGGCTCTTGCGTCGAAGTGGGCCGCCGCTCTGCGCAGCTCCAACCTCAAGACACAAGAGTGTCTCGGGCTGTCCAGCAAGCCCGCGAGACGGCGACGAGGCAAGGCCTCGAAGTCCCCTCATGGGAGACCTGAGCCCGGGTCGTCAAATTTGCCGGATTCAAAATAAAGTTGTTTCCATCCATCCATACTCATAGCATCCATCCATCCATCCATCCATCCATCCATCCATCCATCCATCCATCCATCCATCCATCCGTCCGTCCGTCCGTCCGTCCGCCCATCCGTCCGTCCGTCCGTCCGTCCGTCCGTCCGTCCGTCCGTCCGTCCGTCCGTCCGTCCGTCCGTCCGTCCGTCCGTCCGTCCATCCATCCATCCATCCATCCATCCATCCATCCATCCATCCATCCTGAAGTGGAATTCCGAGTGTAGCACCGTTCTGTAATACGAGGTCTAATGTTTGGAAAATCGGTTGAACCTACCGGCTCTTTCTCGAAGGTGAGGTGGGTTTCCCCGTTCCCAGGACGCGGGGTTTCCATTGGTGCTTTGCTGAAGTCGAAAACGTCTTCTCCAGTTGGTAATTCCTGTCCGACACAAGCATGAAACAGAACATTATGTGTTATACTAACACAAACATGTCGAAATTTTAAATTAACAAAGAACTAGGTAGTGGATTTTGCATAATCTAGAAACAGTCGTCGAGGAGTGCCCCTGGTTGGTAAGAACAAGGATAGCTCATACAAAATTATTTGCCCTGGTTTAACATGCCGGATGTGGCATGCGTTATAAAAGTGTTAATAACAATAGCTAACATACATCAACCACCCACATATGCGGGAACAAAAAGAATGCGTGCTCTTTGTAGTGATACTGGTTGTTTACGAATAGTTGCTGAATTCTGTTTGCATGCCGTTGCAATGTTTCCAGCGTTCTTGAGCACACGGCTTGCATGCCGTTTTGAAGCTTTGTTTGGCATACTGAGAGCGAACAAATCAAGAAAGGCGCCAGGATTCTCGCAGTTCCCTTAAGAATTCCTACATGGTGTGCTCGTTATGGTCTTTTGTTTTGTTACTGAATCTGGTGGAGCTGATTAGGGTTGTGGGGGAGGGAGGGTGCTCGTTAGGTTCAGTAAGCCTGGTAGTCTGGGCCAGAGGAGGCTCTGCTCGAACATGTTTTTACAGGACGCTAAGACGTATTGTCACCACGTGTACAAGAATTGTGTTTCTGGCTGCAATTGGAAGCAAAAACTGAACAGTTACTTTTGCACTGTCATCAGTGGTGTGGTGAATAATAGTCATTGTACAAATGTGCAACGAAAAACCTCTCTTCTCAAAGTTCTTCGCAAGCTGTGAAACACTGCCTTGCCCTGAACACTGAAGAACCGGCAGGATTGGACAAAATACTCTCTATTAGCTACTTCGCTGCACTCTCTGAGCAAAGGAGAAAGAAAGCAGACTATTTTCAACCCCCCGCAGAGATGCAGCACGACCACGTGAAGATAAGCGGCTTCTGTGCGCTTAAGCTTCTGCATTTGAACCAGCCCTGCTAAAGTGGTGCCAAAACTGCCTGAAAGTTGCAGCGAATCGCCTCGTTGTGGAACTCAATCCTGATCTGTAATGAATCTTGATATGTAATTCTAACGTATGTGACTGCGCGAATTATTGGACTGAGATTAAAGCCGTAAATATATACAGAAGACAATAAGATCTAGTAAGCTGGGATGCTACCCGCCGTGGTTGCTCAGTGGCTATGGTGTTAGGCTGCTGAGCACGAGGTCGCGGGATCGAATCCCGGCCATGGCGGCCGCATTTCGATGGGGGCGAAATGCGAAAACACCCGCGCACTTAGATTTAGGTGCACATTAAAGAACCCCAGGTGGTCGAAATTTCCGCAGTCCTCCACTACGGCGTGCCTCATAATCAGAAAGTGGTTTCGGCACGTAAAACCCCATAATTTAATTTTAATTTTTAAGCTGGGATGTTCTCCAATAATTGATTTATGTTAGTGCTTAACGGTAATACACGTCATCCCCCTGCCATACCATAAGTACAGAAGAAATGTTATACGAGCGATTGTTTGCATCTGTACGTTGCAAGGTAGGATCGAGGCAATGCTCTGCGCGTAGATTCGTTCTAAGAATGTTTTATCTGCCCTCTCCATTTGTCAAAAATGTCGCAGCCTTAGGTAACGAAAAATGCGTGGTCGAACTACGCTTACGAAAAAAAAAATTCAGAAAGAAAGAGAAAGAAAAGAAAATCCACATATTCAAGACATGGAGCACGTGATGTTGCCCATACGATTGAGGTTAAGGAGGGCACGGACAGTGTGCGTGTGTGTCGGAAGGGGTGGAGGAAGAGATCGAACGGGTGTGTGACGTCTCGTGTCGAGAAAGATGACCCTTAGGCGTTATGATGCGCTGCCCCCAGTACCGGTTGTATCCTTCATTTCCCCTCACCTTGTGGGCAAACAGCGGCTCTTTCTCGGACAGCTTGGTGCCGTCATCGGGAACCTCCTCAGGGACTCTGGTCGTCGGCTGGCCGTTGTGGTGAGCGTGACTCTCGTCCCGGGCACTTCCATCGTGGTTAGGAGACGGATCCTCCTGGGCCCCGGCGTTGGATCCCCTCTCTGGATCCATTATGGCGTGCCGACAGTGGCGGCCTGCTGTGAACCTGAAAGGAGAATACGACCCAAAGGAATAAAGAGGAGGAGCTCTGAAAAAAAAATTGGCTTTCAGTCGCTTTAGTATTTCTCTGTATGCTTTCTTTTTCTTTTTTATTGCCTTCTTGCTTTTCGTTACAAAATTCTGAATGTAGGGTGTTGCTGCCTTGGGCGTTTACAAGAAAGCGCTATCTCTCGCAGACAGATTCAAACAAAACGTGCACAATAACGAGAGTAAGAACCACTCAACCGTGAGGTGTTCGAGGTTCTCGAAAGGCAGTAAGAGCTGTCCCAGATGTGTCGGGCTTCTTCGTGTTGCCGTCCTGTTGTCTGCATTGTCTAGGTAGGTAGGTTTTTCTGCTTCTGCTCGTTTATCCGCTATTTGCCAATTTAAAGCAACAAAGTATATGTGTCGCAAATGCTTCACTGTCTCCTCCTCACTGCTCTACTGAAAACATGAGGTGACCGCTTCTAAAATCTTACGATTAAAACACGTGAGAATGCAAAGAAAACTGTGAATGTTTAGTCACTATAGATTTACCTAAAGAAAGCTGTTCTTTCAGGGAAATAATCATTGAGACAAACGCACTGCTGCTTTACAGTTGTACCATCCACATTTCCGATACGTATGGCCCTATCTGTTTAATTAACACAGAAAGAAAAACGGATACTAAAATTGCATGTAGGGAGCTCAGAGAAAAAGAAAAGCGGGCAACGTGTTCTTAAAGAAACGCGAGACTCACAAAGCGCTGAAAAGACGCTATGAAGTAACGCTTTGTGATTTCTTAAAAGACTTTATTTTTTCTATTCATTAAATGATCCTCCATGGTTGAAGAACAGCACAGAGGAGAGGTCCCTACGCAACGAGTTGCTTTATTTTAGCCTCTGGTCTCTTAAACTCGTCTGAACATCAACTTGTTTGAAACAAACAAAAAAAAAAACAAGAAAAATTACTGACCTGCTGACTAAATGAGAAAGAACAATAACATATACTACTAGACGAAAAATTACTCTATTTACTTGCGGTGTCTAGGCAACTACGGTCAGTTATCCATTTTTCTAGAGCAAAAGCAACATTGAGAAAAAGCCGCAGCTACTATACTCCAGGAGTTTATGCACGACAGAAAATTAAACTCTGCTAGCAACTGTACTGAAATGTCGTATTGTGGGAAAAAAATCTAATGCACTTAACGCACTTCATCTTCCAATATTTAACTTTCCTACACAGCTGAAAGACAAAAAATGAACTAACAAATGACCAACGTCGAAAATACTTGCGCACGCCGTTTATTGCGAACTGCATGTAATATGCTGCACCACGAGTGTTCGATGCCAACGAATCGGGGGACTGAGAATTGCCGCAAATGTACTGCTCAATCTCTGAGCACAAGGCAGGCACTGAGGTTAACACGGCTGAAACCTGCGCCTATGAAACGCGAACACGGAATCCTGGCCGTCGCGCGCAATGGACAGCACAAAATGAATATTCTTCGAAAATTCTAGAAGACCAAGAATCGAGAACACTTGACGGCACTAGAGACGAGCACGAAACACGTGCAACGACACGGGCGCCTACTACCAACTGATTCGAAGGTACACACGCATCCATTGGCGCATCCTGCTTGTCTGGTGAGCGCAATCGCCGTGCCACGAAAAGGCACCAGAAATTCAAGACTAGCACGCATATAAACTGGAACAGGGAGATACATCTAGGAACACCAATTCCTTTTCTGGAAGGGACAAGGGTGCCATTCAGACGCACTTTTCACCTTTACAATTGATATGATAGGCCTCTATAATTTCCTTTACGTTTTGTCTAGTCCTCCCCCGATGAACTGATTCTTGCAAAACAAGGCGGGAGGCAGCCACATTATTTGCAGTGCATTGCCGTTAAACTGCCGTATTTGTTTTCGATATGTGCAACCAACTAGCTCGATTCAAGATATTAGACAAAGAACGTGCGTCCCAAGATTGGTCACAAGATTGACTACAAGACTGGTGATGGAAAACCGTGCCTCGTTGGACACCATTGCAGCCATGTTGTATGAAAGCGCGTCTTGCATTGGCGCTTGTGCGTCCAGGTAAATGTGGTCGGTTCTGGGAACCAACGATATCGCTGTGATTAGCACCGGTGAACGTCAGAGATAACGCGAGACTAGTATCAACACGGCTGCAGACAGCTGCGTTGTGCATTCAATCTCATTCTTAATATTATGCTGTGGCTGTGTTTTTCTCCTTCCATGACTGTACAACGAAACGATCGAAATAAAAATAATTTAAAGAGCCGAAAAGAGAAATGTTGATTGTATTACTAAACTATCTTTCTGCAATAGCAAAATCAAAGGTCTTACGGTGCGAGGAGGTTTAATAGGCCAGAAACGGCCCAAGAAGGAAAGACGGCTAGTGACGCCGCCCTAAAGTTCACCGGACCAGCTCGCCGCATGGTCGCAGATTTTGACAGCGTCTGATTGAGCGTAAGTAATTGACTATAGGTAAGCAAGGACTGCATATTCTGTTCAAAAGACGCAAGGGGCTTGAAACAGCGCAAATAGGAGAAAGTACCTTGAAATTCATGAGGTCACACTGACGCAGAGGCGCTAAAGCTTTGGCGCGAAGTCAAAAATAAAGGGAGGCGCGGTCTTCGTTCCCTCTAGTAATAAACCTTTTTCTGCCAAATGAATAAAAAGCGAATTTTGACACACTGTAGTACGAGTCCAAGCTGCTTGAGTATTGCTTTTTACTGTCCCCATCCACCCACCTCATTCTCCTCAAGAGTGCGTCACGCGCCTCGCACACGAGGACTGGCACATGCACTCAGAATTACCATTAAAACTGCTGACTAGGCGGTGCCTAGCACTCAAATCAGCAATCTTCATAAGACACTCTCTGTGAGTAATCGACCCAAGCTAGGACTGCCTAACATCGTAATTGCCATGATAGAGTGTGGTCCCGTGCCTATTTTTACCAAGAAGCGTAAGAATTACAATAGCTGTCTACTATCGGTGCATCGGTGATGCCAATTCATCCTTTCATGAGGTGCTTTGAACTTTTGCAGTGTATCGTGGCCTTGTTGCAGGCGCCGTAAGGCATAATTTTTGTTCGCACACATGGGGGCATCAGCTTTAGTAATTATCATGTTTACGCACTTAAATACTCGCGTTGAGATGCTGTGTATTTGTCCAAATAATGACGCCATTGAGGGCAGTATCACTCATTCATGACTCAGCGATAAACATCACTCATTCAAACGAATGGCTCTCTGATGGATAACGGGAAAAGGTGCCACGTTGTAATATGAGCAGATGATGTCGATCGTTTCGCCCCAAGATATTATTTTGCCGAAGTCAAATACGTGGTTGTCGAAAATTGCCGCACGACAGAGTTATTGAGCGCAGTCGCACGCTTACGACATAGCATTTGTCATATTAATGCTAAAGAAAGCCATAAAGAATCCTGCTACTCGCATGCCATTCGCGGAACCATTAAATATTCGTAGAATAACAGAAAACATCAAAGGGAGCAGAACAAGAAATATAGAGTTTTGTTGGCTTACACCGAAGCTAGCGATTCAACCAACGAAAAGGTGAAGCAGAACAGTGTAAATGTGAGTGACAAAGGGTATACGACTACGGCAGCAGTTATTCAGTATGGAAAATTCATGGAGCTGATTTGGAAACTAGATGACGAAAAGCAGACGAGTACTGCGAGCAAAGCGATTATTAAAGTCCAGTTTCCTCTTCACGCACTCGTGAAAATAGTCATTCCGGTATTGTCCTCCTAGTAATGTGGACGGTATAATCTCACTAAGGGAAACGGTTGTAGATTACGAATAGTTGCCACATTCATGTGTGAAAGAAAGAATTGTTAATGGAAAATGCGCGCCGTCGCACCCACAGAATGCTTGTCCCTTGATGTGCCAAAGGAGAATTCCAGTTAGGAGCACCTGACCCCTCAGCATGTTTAGACACTTCATTTGAAATTTACAAGTCATGCAAGACGTGTCCTGAAAACATGCAAGTAATATCCCGGGGAAAAGCGGTAGACAAAGACGGAATAAGAGTCGATTTCATCAAGTATGGAGGAGATATGCTTGAAATGTTTGTGACCCTTCATACGCAATGCCTCAGGACTTGAAGTGCACCAGAGAGCTGGAAGGATTCCAACACTATACTAATCCATGATAAAGAAGACGTTAAAGAAGTGAAGAATTATAGGCCCATTAGCTTGCTTCCACTGTTGTACAAATATTCATGAAGATAATTTGCAGCAGAATCAGGGCAACACTTGACTGTAATCAACGAATAGAACAGGCTGGCTTCAGGAAGGGCTGTTCTACAATGAATGACGTCCATGTCATCAATCAGGTAATTCAAAAATCTGCGAAGTACAATCAGCCTATCTAGATGGCTTTCATACATTATAAAAAAGCATTTGATTCAATCGAAATACCTGCAGTCATGGAGGCATTGCGTAATCAAGGAGTACAGGTGGCATACGTGAATATCTTCGGAAATATCTACAAAGATCTCATTGCTACCTTGCTTCTCCACAGGAAACATGGAAAATTTTATAAGAAGAAAGGGGACAGGAAAGGAGACAATATATCTAACGTTATTCACTACATGCTATTAGACTCGGAAGGCTTGGGAGTTAGGATCATCGGCGAATATCTTAATTTTCGGTTTGCAGATGATATTGTCCTGTTCAACAACACTGGGGATGAATTGCAACAGATAATTGAGGACCTTAACTAAAGAAGAAAAAAAAGTCGGGTTGAATAATAATATGCAGAGGACAAAGGTATCGTTCGATAGCCTGAAAAGGGAGCAAGGATTCATGATTGCCTGTCAGCCTCTAGAGTATGCGCGTGAGTACGTTTATCTAGGTAAGGTACTCACACGGAACCTTCATCATGCGAAGAAAATTTACAGAAGAACAAAAATATGTTCGTTGGATGTAATCTGCAGTGAGTCTCTGCACGAAATCTGATGACAATGAAGGCAGGTGACTGCAGGTCTCCTGTGCAAGGGTTAACACGCCACTGGGACGAACTTCACAGCTTAGTGAAAGACCGTGCTTCTTTATGTGACAAGGCGGAAAGGTAGCGCAGCCTCAAGCTACGAGTCTGTTAATGCTGCACACCAATTTACGAGTGTTTAAAAATGCGTCTGAAAAGATCTCTTACAAATATTTGTAAAAGGTCTGTTCGACGATCTTGTCACCTTCGGATGGCATAACGATAAGCCTCGTCAGAGCTTTTGCTCTTTTTCTGTGCTGGATTATGAAAACATACACAACCAAAGCGACAGGCTAGATACGTGCACCACAATACGCACTGTGGTTTTTCTATGAACCGAAAGAATACCCTTATGCGTCTGAATTGTACAGGCTTACCTCCGCAGTTAGGACCTGGCCGAGCGCGACGAGGTAGTTTCTAAGCTCCTGATGTGCAAGTGTTTCTTCCGAGGTCGGGAGTGTGAAAGAACGGGACACTTGCTATCACTGCCGTCAATCCACAGGTGGGGGCGGGAGAAGTAGGGGGTGTAATTCAGCAACTACCGTGAGCCTCCGCCGCTAATTGGCGGCTGCCGCCCCACCACAGGGGCTGTGAAGGAAACTCAGAGCAGCAGATAGTGGAGGATGCTTTCGACCGGCAGCAGCATGTCTCTACGAAAACGTTGACACAGAATTGGTGCTCTTAACGTTTATGGTTATGATCACTGTCTGGCGACGCTCGAAAAGGTGCTGAGATATGTCGCCCAACCCCACGTCCCCGTCTTCGCCCCGTGGTATCCACATTGCCCGATAGCTGCTCGCGTCATTGCCACCGGCTGGGGTCTTTTCCAGAGCCACTTGACTTTCTCCCGCTTGGCTTCATTACCCGGATGGGGGGCAGATGGGGCAAGTTAGTATTCGAGTATATTTATTGAAAGGCGTATACTCTGGCTGAGTAGAATTTTCGTAAGTTTGAGTCCGAGTGAGCCTTAAGCTAAAAAGAAATTTTGTGAGCGAGTATGAGTGAGTTGTGATTATATTGCAGACCTATGGTCAATTTAAAACAAACCGATCGCTAAAATAGTGGTGACGTCGGCAACATGAAACGTTCGGCGCGCACCACACATCGAACGACTGCACAAAGAGGAACAAAAAAACGATCCAGCAGGGAACCACGCAGCCGCCGCGTTATCGCCCCACAACGGCACAACACTTGGATCTACACTGCCGCCTGAAGGTCCCCCGCACTTACGTTCGCACACACACCTGCACCCGCATATGAGCTTTTCGTACGCGCATGTAGCGTTAGGCCGGAGCCGTTGCAGTGTCGGTGGCGCTCAGTCTAAACGTACGGCAGCTGCTTGCCCCACGCTCCCTACCCGCTGCACGTCGTTTTGCTCCTAGAACTGTGACCACTTCTCGCGCCTCCACGGCAAGATAGAGGGAGTTCGGAAAGGAAATGTGGGAAGCCTCGCCGGCAAGTGTGAATCAGTGGTGCTATGTGAGCGTAGCTTTCGCTTTCGCTTTCACCTTTGTGAGCCGGTTCAGACTAGGCCAGACTCGGCGGCTCCAGCGGCGTCGCTGGTCGCGACGCCGCCGGAGCGATTTTTTTTTTATGGCCAGTATTATATGTCATTTTTCTCCAAGATTTGCCACTCGTAATCCCTGTGCATGTGCTCCATATCACAGTTCATGTATTTTTAATTTAATTTCTGCATATATTCAGAACTTCTTAATATTTGTAATATTATGTTGCTAAATTACAATGTACTATTTATAATAAGAAATCCTTATCATTCGGTTATGACCGCCAGATTTTCCCTATGCAAATGCCTAAATCAGCGTGCTTATACGTCTAAGAGAGCTACTTAAGGTATAGCCGATAAAAAATGCTGTTTTGTACGGTTTGCACGTAATCCGTACGGATGACGATGAAAACAAACACTGCAGAGGGGGAGCGCTGGAATGGACGCGTGGAACCTGCGAATCGTAGGTTCCACGAGATGTTTCGATTTATGATGACAATGGAGCAGCGATGCGTCTTAACAAAGAACGCAGCTTGGCCACTTATGCAACGACATAGGCTCAGGCGTGAGGACAATGAGCGTGCCCTGTTTTCGGTAGACGTACTTAGGCCTTTCTCTCAGAGATAAGACGCCGTCACTGTTTCCGCCCGCTAAAACCTTGCCTGCACCTGGGGGCGAGTCACCGCAAAGACCCAGAGGCAAATATCATCAGCGTTTATTGAGAGATCAACTATACACGGTATATGTTCAGCAAGACCTATGAAGGTGAGGAAGAATAGAGGGCTCAACATCAGACTACTCCGGAGTGCGGGCCGTCCTGGGTCTGCAAGAAGCACCTCGAGGCCAAAAAATCCTCTATCCATTGACATATCCGACCAACACATGTGAGCTTAGGAAGTATTCATGTGCGGCATTCTACTATGCACCTTCGCCATCGAGAAAAAGACACTTTGATCAGCGATTGATAGGTCTTTTTTCCTTGAACACATGTAACGAACTTAATAATGTTGTCGATGAAAGGCGAAGCCGCTGAAAGCCCGTAATGGCGTCAGGATAGATGTTGAAGCGCTCGAGGTAACATTTATTGGGAGAAAAAATAATAATTTCTACCACTTTGCCGACGCAACGGGAAAGTACAATCGCGCAATAGGATGACAACTCGAGTGAAGACTCCTCATATTTCAGAAAGAGTAGCAGGGCGAATACCCTAGGAGAAACCGGTGCCCCTGATGGATCGCGAATGCGGGGGAGGTATACCAGGTGACCTATATTTGTGACTTAATCTTGGGCAACGTGCGAGAGCGGCGTATGAGAGCTGGCGTGCAGTAGTATACCTTAACGTGTAGCTCGTTAATTATGGCGGGATTTGATAGCGAAAACTGGGACTACTATAAATATGTGAGTGAGTGAAATAACTTTATTAGGTCCAGAGCGGACGCAGAGGAGACCCTGCGCCACCCGGCTAGTCCCACATAGGGACTATAAACATGTGCTATTTAAGCAGCTTTACGCAGAAAGTGTTATTTATATTTAACGGGAATTCTTGCAGTAGTTGACATCAAGTGTATATTATTTTAGCGTGTTAACCTCATAGCATTGTGCTTTTACACTGCGTAATAAACCGGAACGCGACTGGCTGTCCGCGTGCTTTCCCTTTCGTCACACCGGTCAGAGATTTGCCGAGTGAGATTGCGAGTGGACATGTGTGCGCCGGTCTGGTCGTGCTCACACCCCTCGCGCTCCGGATCAGCGGTGGCAGGAGAGGAAAAAGGTCGAGCTAAAGCAGCCTATTGCAGAACAAATGTTAGCCACATGCTCCCACTTCCACATGCAGCCCCTCAATATGGTGTTCTTGAGGGAAAACGTTCTTTTTCCCACGTCTCGATGTTGCTTTTATCACAAAAGCGAACGGTCTGCGAGTTTCTCAAATATAAAGACAACAGGGTAGAAACTTGTTTGACTTTCATGCATCTAGCCGGAAAACTGCAATAGGACCGCGGAAACCATAGTAGTTTTCGCAGTGATGGTGAAATTGAATCTGCTTGCGGCGTAGGAAAATGCATTGCGCAAAACTGCAAGCATGAACAGATAAAACACTCCTCTCATCTCGGCTGCCTCCTCTTGCTGTGAAAAAAATTGTCCTTTTTTTTTATACGTATGTTTCGAAATCCGGACTTACTGTAAAAGGCAGCCTACATCATTTCCTTGTAATTTGAAGTGCGTGCAATCCGCAAGTAACAATTCTATGAATATTTCGGTTTCTATACAGTAATGTTCTCCCTTAACAGCACCCTCAGCCACACACAAATGTATTATCGAGGTAACCGTAGAGATATTTTTAAAGAAGCTTGGGTTAGTTTTGCTGTTGTGTGCAGGCACAGCCATGGACGAATGAACCGTTAACGCGAAAATGCAAAAATAAAGATGAAAAAGAAATCTTATCTCATTAGATACGAAAGGAATTGCCCCCGGTTTCCTATATACGGTATATTTGGTTACACGAATAGTTTCAAATTTAGTTCCTTTAAGAAAAACCTCCCTTTCTTTTCCCAATGTGAATCGTTTGTTTAGGTTTCGGTATCTGTCCGTGACTGTACAGCCACCGTGAGACCTGAACCGACCATTGAAACCCCACATATGCACCGACTTAACTTTATTAAACCTGGGCGCTGAGGAGCTAACATTGCATGATTTAGAAGGAAGATGCAGTAAGCTAGCACCATTCAACATACCCCAACCAAACATCTCCAGCACCCACTGCAAGAGAACCAAATGTACCTTAAGGCATGTTCTGGTTAAGTATGATGACGACTGTACTTGCAAACGGGAGTATATTGTTCTTATGCAAACAACGTTATCTTCTACATTATTTAATAAGGAATTAATAGATAAAATGAATTCTCAGTCATTTGATAACCGCCACTTTTCTGGGGACCTGGTCATCATGAAATACACAGAAATAAAGTGAGTAAAGTGCTATTTAGGAGATTTAAAGTGGAAAAAGTGAAGAAAGTGCAATCTGCCAATTCTGCGCCAGAGGTTGAACACAATTGTACTAGGTGGCCAGCATAAGGCAAAAGTTAATTGATGCCAGACTATTACGTATCCTTGAAATACTCTAAACTAAATACTATCATAAGAAGCCAACAAACAAAGACACCAAAGACAACATAGGGGAGATTACTTGTACTTACTAAATGAATCAAAGAAGTTATAAATTAATGACAATGAAAGTAGATGAACAAACAACTTGGCGCAGATGGGAAACGATCCCACGTCTTCGCACTACGCCCTGGTGTTTTTGTTTGTTGGCTTCTTATGATATGATTAATAAAAAATAGGGCCCCTCACTTAACCTCCTTTCTTTTTATTCAAAATACTGTATTTTAATTATTCTGAGTATATGGATACTTTATTAACACTTTTGCAAAGCACTATATAGTACTGTAACTTGAATACTTTTTGGCACTGACTTCCACACTGCCTCAAGATACTTTTCAAAGTACTTCAACCCCAGTTGTCCGATTGCATAGCATTGTTGCCTGATGCACAACCTTGTCCAGTACTTTAGTCATGGCTCCTACCGACATTAACCAACAATCAGCATGAGCCAATGTGGTTTCGTATGTCACAAAATCGGAACGCTAAAAGCAGGAACGCCGTCATCTATATTTAAGATGGATGACGACAGCCGCGTTGACACGGCCGCGCAGGGCGAGTCGGCGAGCTCTGCATGGAAAGGAGCAACAAGGTCCGGCACAAGACGGCGGCTTCTCGTTCCACCATTGCCGGCAGCCAACAGCGAGAGTGCCGCTGCGAAGGACGAGTTATCGAACCTCCCTCGAGTAAGGCAGTAGCGAGCGATATATCTATAATGAAGTACCCCAGCCTTTCAGAATTTTTTCTCAAGCGCAAGGTTGCTGTGTCGTTGAGCACATCTGCCATGCTTCGTTTTAGAGACAGCGTCTCCAGAGAGAGAGAGAGAGAGATAGAACGAAGGGAAAAATGAAATGCAGGGAGATCAACCAGAAGCTCGTCCGATTTGCTGCACTACACAGGAACCAGGGAGGTTAAGAGATGAAAACAGGGACATAAGAGGCGAGAGAACACGGCGGGTTCTGATTCATTGAGGAGGTGCACATCGTGACTAGGGTTGGTCTCTGACGTCTACAGGAAGTGTAGCAACTGGAAATTTTTTTCTGTAGCGTTCACACCACATTGCAGATATTTCCCCGCCTCTGCATGCGTCTACAGCGGTTGGGCGAGTTGGTGCGTCTTCACTTCAGATGCGTAGCGCCTGATAAACAAGGAAAAAATAGACTTAGAGTATCTTTTTCTTTTGTGGTGTTTTACTGCGCGTTACATGTTTGGATTCTGCATGACGTTGCTCTTTGAAACGGAGACTATGGCGACGCGTTTTCCTTATTTTTTTTTTTGTACGCAAGGAGCATGGATATGCGGTTACCTCCCTTCAAATACAAGAGTGATCAACGCTGAACCAGAGAATCTTATGCATATTCTGAGGCCTTGCAGTCATGTTGGTCAGTCGACGTTCACTAGACATTGTGGCGCTCCGGACGCTTCTGTAGCGCACATCGTCATCAAATTCCCACAATTTGGGCAATATTGGTTGACACTTCGTAGTCGTCTTGACTTCTAAACAAGTGTCCATTGCCGTTGAAGGAACCGCTCAGACGTTGGTAGAGGTTGTTTCTATAAACGGATATAAGCTGTATCAACTTTACTTGATTTCTTGGGAACCGTGACCTTATTAGTTATTTGTGAATGGCGCTATTCCAGAGCCGTAATTTTTTGCGTAGAACGACAGAAAGCTGAGCTAGTTGGTAAGGATTCATTATGCAAGAAAAGGTGAGGCGTGCAGAAAGGACACAAGAGAAGAGAAGAGGACAACACGCGTTCGTGTTGTCCACTTCTCTTGTGTTCTGTCTGCACGCCTCACCTTTTCTTGCATAATTCATTTGCTGTAGCAATTATATGGACACTCCAGACGCATTTTTCCCGAGGCCTTCGGCATCGCCGTGATGTTCCGTGTAAAGCCCACGGGCGATAGCACCATCGCCGCGCGTCGTATGCTGTATGTGCGAGTGAAGCACGCAAGGGAAACGGGCAATCGCGGCTCAATATGGCGCGCGCGAAGGAGGAAAGGAGAGAGCAAGCCTTCCATTGCGCGAAAGGCCGTGGGAAGACGGTAGGGAGGGTGGGGGGTGGGGGACGGCGTTGTACTTTGGCAGCAACTACGCATTTAACGACGGGGCGCAAGGGGATCTGACGATCGCGGCTCAATCTCGCGCCATATATAGAGGAAAGCGGCAAGGCAGTGTGGGAGGGAGGTGGGGGCGGCTTGAACTCCCCCAACAAGCGTGTACTTTGCACGGTTGCGCGCGCTTATATTGAAGGGGATCTGCAGATGGCTCATGCTTCTGCGTGTGCGGTGTTCTCGCCGCTCTTGCGTTGAAGCAATACACCGCACGAAGGTCACTTCGCTCGCTACTGCTGCCGCGCTTGCTCCCACCAGCATTTTGACAGCGAGTGTTCGTGCTCATCGAATGTGATGTGTTCATGTTTACTTGTGCGCGCTGACACCATGCTTGTTAATTCAGTAGTAAGCGAATGTTTCCAACCTTACACGGCCGATAAAACTACATCCTTACTTCGTATAGCAGTCCACTGTTTCGCTATCGCAATCGATGCATCGCCTTTCGGGAGAAACTGCGACTTTTGTATTAGATGATAACATCGTGTCGACTTCCTCGTCATTGACATTTGATCTGCTTTATGCCGACACAGGTTGCTCAACTGAAATTTTTGATAATTGTTCCGCGTTATTGACCTTTTGTGTGTTTTTGCTGTGCATTGAACTATTTCAGCGTGAATAGATAACACTCATCCTTACCATAGGTCGTGAGTCGGCATTGTGCTTGATATACATGATATTTGTAACTTTATGTGGAGCTATAAGATTTTCTTTCTTTGCTATTTACTGCGGCCACATTGGACCAAGCATGCGGTATTCTATACGTAGTAAATGCAATAGAAGCATATGTCATACAAGTTGCAATGGAACTCAGAAGTACGCATCGTATGTAACAAAAATATTGTAACTAAGTTGAAGCAAAACAGTGAAAGCCGACAAGAATTTCTAAACAAGCATCTTAGTAGAGATGAAAAACCTTTGTCAGTTTAAATAGAAAACGAAGTACCCACAAATACAATTAAGATGTGATAAATACCCAATTAAAAATTATAGGGTTTTACGTGCCAAAACTATTTTCAGATTACGAGGCACGCCGTAGTGGAGGACATCGGAAATTTCGACCACTTAGGGTTCTTTAACGTGCACCTAAATCTAAGTACACGGGTGTTTTCGCATTTCGCCCCCACCGAAATGCGGTCGCTGTGGCCGGGATTTGATCCCGCGACCTCGTGCTCAGCAGCCTAACACCATAGCCACTGAGCAACCACGGTGGGTTATACTCAATAATATATGTGCTCGTACAAAATGGAACTGCGTGCTGTAGCAGCAACGCAACTGTGAAAATATTTGAGCATTTGTTTTTTTCTGTCCATATCGTTCTCCGGTTAAGTGCTTCTTTAGCCAGCACTTTGGTATAGCCAACTCTTTATTAGCAAAACTTTATTTTCTGCGCAGTTAATAATAATAAAAAGAAGTTCAAGCTCCATTAGACCATCCGGCTACAATTCCGTCAACTCTTCGTCGCGGCTATATATACAAAAAGAAGAGGGGCAGGCTGTCTAACGCAGGTTTTCAAAGGCAGCTCTTTCTGAAAGCGAACAAAAGTTTTTATCAATTCGGCCTTTTGTATTTGTTTGACAATATGAAGCACTTCGACGATCCCTACATTTGTGTTGTTTTATATGTCTACAGTACTTTGAAAACATTTTGAGTCCAACGAAATAAATTTTCAGAATCTCGTACTCTAGTCTGATACTTTAGCAATTTGTATATCTAGTACTCTATTGAGTGAACTTTTTGCATTTATTTAGCATAGAGTCTCTCTTTGACTATCTTGTCTGATATTCGCTGGGAGCCAAAAGCAACGATCGACTAAGTGAATCATGGCTAGAAAAATGTGTGCCCTTAACCATCGCAAAGCCCAATTCTCGCATCTGATAACTTTGTATTATCTGCTTTTGTTTCGACCCCAATGCTCTAGTTTGTTTTTCGACTGGCGTCAGTAAAGTTAAGCGAGCGCCATGCCGTGTCTTAAGAATGACATGTCGAGCTTAAGAATGACACTAAAACGGATACTCAACAAAAAAGAGTTGGCAGAACGAGGTCGTAAACGTTCCGAAAGTTCTCGAAAACGTTACACGGCCACACAAAAAGTTTTATTACACGCAAATAAACCCATGCTCTCCGGCAGGGGCGAGTAGCCAGTGCCGGAGCGATAGGCGGCAGCCATCTTTTATTCCTTTCGGAATGGTGCAGCCTGCGGCTATTCAGGGCCGCTATTTTGTAGCGATGCCTTATGCCTTATTCTATGCTATTCTTATCATCCACCACACACGGCCGCCTGATCCCGTTGATAATGTGGGCACACCGTCGCTCTGACCACTGGCCAAGCGCGAGAAGTCTGAAAAAGCATAGAATCGGAAAAGGCATCGCCACAAAATACCGGCCCAGAAGAAAATTCAGTTTTGTTCGGCATATTAATGCATCTTTAAGGCGTACGCGTCACTTTGACGTGGTAAGTTTTTGAGGTTTTTTGACGTCGCGTGAGAGGCAGGTGATGTGGGTGCAGCCCGAAAACTTTTGACCTAATGGCAAAAAGGCGTCGAATCAGAAATAACCATTTTTGTTTTGTTCGGTCAAATTATGCATAATCAGTGTGTACACGTCATATCTGATGGGTAGCTATCGCGGTTTTCGTGACGTCGCGTGACAGACAGGTGAAGTGGGGGTGGTCCAAAAAAGTGTTTGACCAATCGCGGTGGACTGATTGCAGAATTGGAATAGAAAAGTTTGGGATAGCTTTACGTTATAGCGCCCCTGCACCTACCGACACTGCAAGCCTGTGTTCATTTCTTGGATTGGTGCAGTATTATGCTCAATTTGTGCCAAATCTTGCTGGCGTAGTGGAACGAATGTGAGTCCTGCTTCGGAAAGGCCAACCTTTTATTTGGAGTGGCACTGCCACGCTAGCTTCTGCAAGGTCAACTTTCCTCCATCCAATTGCTTCATATGTACGACCCTGCTCTTCCTGTTGTTGCCTCCACACACGCTTCTAACTGTGGCCTTGGTGCTGTTTTCGAACACATCGACGGACATAATGTATGCATCATAGCCTTCACTTCTCGCACCTTATCTCCAGCGGAAAAAGCGGATGGGGAAACGGCGCCGTGGTAGCTCAATTGGTAGAGCATCGCACGCGAAATATGAAGGTTGCGGGATCGTTTCCCACCTGCGGCAAGTTGTTTTTGGCACGAATTATTGGCGCAATACACAAATTGGCGCTGCCATTTTGTGTATTGGTATAATTTTTGCGCGTTTCCCGGCTACCGGGAAGAAACCACTATCACCAGAGGACTGAAAACATTAGTTAGTTATTTAGAGTTCCATTCCGCATATCTACATAAAAACTTATTTGGATTACCGTCAGCACCAGGGCTCTTCTTAACATCAGTATTCAGCAAGAAATTTAAAAGACCTTGTTCATGGATTTCAATGTCTGAAATGGGTGGTCTAGTGGGCGTGTTGATAACATGAAGTACATGACCATTATCTTTAGTGAAAACGGATGTAAAGTACGAATTAAAATGATCAGCACCCGCCGTGGTTGCTCAGTGGCTATGGTGTTGGACTGTTGAGCACGAGGTCACGGGATCGAATCCCGGCCGCGGCGGCCGCATTTCGATGGGGGCGAAATGCGAAACTACCCGTGTACTTAGATTTAGGTGCAGGTTAAAGAACCCCAAGTGGTCGAAATTTTAGGAGTCCTCCCCTACGGCGTGCCTCATAATCAGAAAGTGGTTTTGGCACGTAAAAACCCCATAATTTAATTTTTTAAATGATCATCTTGCGTTTCAGCAGTGCCGCTGGATTCCGAGGATAGCTGTTTTGTGGATGGGTTGACATAACGGAAAAACTTCTAAAAGGTACCTCCCTAAAAAACATCGCTAGTGTCACCTTATAAAAGTTGTCTTTATATTCTCTTATAAGACATTTCAAGTGTTGGCTTACGCGTTGAATTAAGGTCTTCTTATCGGAGCTTGGATACTTCGCACAGACCCTACGTCTCCGTCTCAATCTTCGCTTTAGATGTGTAAGTGTCCTTCTAATCCAAAGATTTATCCTTTTAATTTTATTATAGCGCTTTGGTATGTAGTTTCTAATACAATCCATGACCATTACCAAATAGTAATCACATAAATCCTCTGTACTAGCATTCGACTCAAAGAGAAAAGGAAATGGTCGAATGAATGCCCTAAAAAGTCCGACATACGATCATTAACGGAGAAAGATTTTTAAAATGTTTTATGAGTGGCTCATAGATAAGATTCATGTGCTAATCTTTGCAATATTTGCACCATTTTATGGTTCGAAAGACCATGCTCAGTATTACATATTTCTAGATATGATCTTAAAGAATTTGACATAAAAATTAAATCAAGTATTGACGACCTAGTCTCACAGATTCTTGTATAATCTGTCATTACTTGAAAGCATGCTGCAAAATCTGTTGGAATATCGAGATTATCTGTCCCAGAGAAAGTGTCGGCCAGTCAGTGCCGACCAAGTTAATATAACCTGAAAGTATAATATTACTGCCTTGATGAATGTTTCACTCCAGAAATTTTCTTAAGTGAAAGATAACATCCACAGGTGAGTTGGGAGCCCTGTAAATACAGCAAATAAGGGCGTGACGGTCACTTAACTTGGTTTTGATCCAAACCGTTTCCATCGCTCTCCCAGTCTCTAGTATAATATACGGTAACCTCTTTAACAAGAATGCTACACCACCACGTCGACCTTCCAGGTCTCTTCTCACGAACGAATTCCCAGGGGATGTGACGTCGGCATCACTCACATTCTTATGTAGCCTGGTCTTGGTTATGGCCATAACATTTGGGTCATGCTCCAACACAATGTAAGTCGCGGGAGTAAGGACATAGTCTCGGCCAGGTAGAGGTGGACAGGCTAAAACAGTGGTGCAGGTTACTGCTTGAGGTGGGAGACTAATAAAATGCACAGAACAAAGCTGGGTTCCGGCTTGAAATTGAAAGGAAGGTGAATGGAAAGGGGTAGGTCAAGTTGTACAACACAGACTGAACCGTCAATCAGAGCGGAAAGGATGATCGAAAAGTCGAGTCGAAGGATCATGTCATAACAGCAGCGTTCGAGGCACACTAAACAAAACGGACTTGTGGCGGCCAATGACACTGACACGTGCAGCACGCATTCCAAGCACAGCCGGAGTTCCACCGTCGGCGACCTGGAGCAGTCGAGTCGGAGCAGGAGTAAGTGTTTTTTTCAAGCGCGTTCGAAGCTCTGCAACCATGATGGAAATTTGCGCTCCAGTGTCGATGTCGAACCATCCACGTCCACGTCCAAAATGTTCTGACCAGGAGGCAGGGTCAGTAGAGAATTTCAGGGTGGAGTGCTATAGAAGCGTCACTTCCAGGAGCTGCCCCAGTTAGTTTCCTGTTGGAGAGTGGCAATGGCAAGCTGGGAACGGCTAGCGACGCAGGTGGGGCGAATGAGAGTGGTTGAGAATGGTGAGTGGCTAGTCGCAGTGAATCGAGCGTTGTCAGGTGTATACTCGATCTCGGTGGAGGGTGCAGGCAGGAGAGTATTCAGAGGGGAGTGTCAGTAGACAGGAAAGCTTGGTTGAGAGTGGGCCGAGCAGCAACTTCGGCAGTGGCAAGAAATGTGGCTCACACGCACACAATAGAAGCAGATCAGTCTATCATCATGTGAGCGCCATTCAGCCGGATCGCGGTAGCTCGGGTAGGGACCGTACTGGCTTCGGTCAACACGGACAGAGACTGCAGACGAAGCGAAGTCAGGATGGTCGCCGGAGCAGATCAACGGCAGATCCACATTGGCATTTGCTTGGCGAATGACCAATTGAATGGCTCGATTGAAGCACTGCGTCACTGTTGTAGCAGGAGACGCTGCTTCAATTTCTCGCCGGACTATACTTACGACGTGCTCACAGGAAGTGGGCGCACGCGGAAGACAAAGGTCTTCGCATGTCGATAAAGCAGCGGTGTTGGGTAGATGCGTGAACTGCTGAACTATGCGGCGGCTCTTCGCGTCTCCAAGGTATCGACATTTGTTAACGATCTTTTTGACTGTTGTAGCGCTATAACGTGAAACTATTCCAAGCTTTTGTATTCCAATTCTGCAATCAGCAAACCGCGATTGGTCATAAACTTTTTTGGACCACCCCCACTTCACCTGTCTGTCACGCGACGTCACGAAAGCCGCGATACCTCCCCATCTGATATGATGTGTGCTCACTGATTATGCACAATTTGACAAAAAAAAAAAAAAGATAGTTATTTCTGATTCGACGCCTTTTTGCCATTAGCCCTCGGCTATTGGTCAAAAGTTTCGGGCTGCACCCATTTCACCTGCTTCTCACGCGACGTCACAAAACCGCAATACCTTACGGCGTATAAGCGACGCGTAGCGTTAAAGATGCAATAATATGGCGAACAAAACTGAATTTTCTTCTGAATAGCCGCAGGCTGCCCCATTCCGAAAGGAATAAAAGATGGCTGCCGCCGATCGGTCCGGCACTGGCTACTCGCCCCTGCCGGAGAGCATGGGTTTATTTGCGTGTAATAAAACCTTTTGTGTGGCCATGTAACGTTCTAGAGAACTTTTGACACGTTTGCGACCTCGTTCTGCCAACTCTTCTTTGCTGAGGATCCATTTTAGCGTCGTTCTTAAGCTCCGTTGCATCCCGCCGTGATTGTCGACGAGCCACCGCGAGCTATGTAACAGCGGACCAATCGCAGACGCCGGCACCACCCTCTTCATCCGGTTATCGATATTTAGTGCAGTGGTTCGGCCCCATCGAATCTCTCTCCACTTGAGCATGCTCCTCGCCTCTTGTCAGCCAATTAGATAAGACAAGCCTCTCAGTGCAGGCAATGTTATTCGTTTTTCAAGCAAATAAAAAGTGACCTCCTATGAACGAGGGGAGCATTTCATTGGTTTGTTCAGACAACCCTGTGGGCGACCGCCCGATGCTTGCGTCGGTGATTAGGCAAATTTGACATCAGGAGATTAGAATATAAACATATTGGAATAGTTTTACGTTATACCGCCCTTGTTATGTTCTTGTAAACAAGACGCCGTGATGCCTTTTAAAACGTGGCCTGACCTTTTCTGTCTCTGCCATGTTGTTATCTCCCTTGCGGCAAAGAGCCAGGACCTCCTGGATCTAAGCCAAGTATAAAATTCAGTGGACGTCTGTGCCCCGGCCCCAAGGTCCTACTTAGCAGCACGTTGGCGGCCGATGGGCTTGTCTAAAAAATCTCGAAGCTTAGGTTTGCATTGGCTTCAACCTTTAATCTCTTTTTCAGAAGTCTCGAACCACTCCCGTGCAGTTTCCTTTAGGTATAATGTTGTGTTAGCCAGCATAAGCGTATTATCCCACCTCTTCAGTAGGCTGACCCGTTCGTAATTCTGCAACCATTCATCGACGTCAACGTTGCAACACCTAGAAAACATCCCAAGGTCGTGGGGCTGGAACAGGATGACCGTCGGTGGCGTTGCGGGGCCGCGGATGACGACTTCCGATGAATGCAGAAGAAAAGAAGAGATTACAAATGCATTCCTGGCTTTGATGGCCGCGTTCAGATGGGAGCTAATTGCAAATATCTTCGTCTTTCAGATTTCAGTGCACGCTACGGAACTAGAGGCCGTCAAGATTAATCGAGAGCCTGGCTTGCGGGTGTCTTTCATAGCCAGAATGTCTTATTAAGGTGTAAAATCGCACAGTTAATGTTTATTTTCTTTAATTCACTCCCCACTTCGGCTCTAACGTCGCAGCACTTTATCTGAGACATTTACTTTTAGCTGGAACAAAGCCCAGAAAATACGAATTCTGCAGTTTGCCGAAGACGACGTTCATACCACAGCTATGATCGTCAATTCCTATGGTTACTCCATTCAGGGTAACAACTTTCGCACAGAAAGCCTGAAGCAATGTAAGGAGATTTCATTGCAAATCAGACTGATCGCGTATATAAGATTACAATGAGGTGCAATCACTTCGAACAATCATATTTCTATTTTCATTTTCGACCTTTACAGTGGAACTAAGTTATTAAGCTCGCCGACAGTTGTCAGAATGGCTGGACCTATATATACAAATGATGCCATTTCGGAGAACGATCTTCTCAATAGGGTCTCAGAAATGCTTACTCGAAAAACTTTCCCTAACCTTGCATCATTTTTCATTTTAATTGCTTCAGTCGCTCGTTTCCTTCCAGAAAGCCGCACTCGACGGTGTGCTGTCTAATCTATGCGGCTGCCCAATTTCTGTCGTAGGTTCCTCTTCTCCTTACTTTTCATCATCGATTGCCCCAAAGCGTGGTCATACTGTTCTTTCTTCTGCGGCAGACACTCACATGGCCTCTTAATCTGACGTCGTAACTTGAATTTCGCACTTTTTGCGCAATTGTACTGGGCTAGGCGTAAGCCTAAAGAACGCGTCAGATGCAGGAAACACACACACACACACAAAATGGTCAGGACGAACGTCGCTGAAACGAGTACCATTACCGGCCCCTCCTATTCTCTCATTCATATCACTCCTTTGGCTGCTTCTTTTCTCTCTATTCTGTTCCGTTGCCCTGAGAGCAGTTCGTTCAAGCACAAATGATTGCTGTCTTGGCACGGAGAGGAGAAGAAGGCGCAACTGGGAAAAGAAAGGAGGTGAACCACCTCGCGCACTGTGTGCCTGCCACAACAGGAGCTGCAGAACGGCACACAGAAAACGGAGCGGCCCACAGAACGGCCTGAGTAATCTAATCAGGCGATTAGAGGATAAACGCCTCGGGCTTAATGTATTCGCCCCGAGCAAGCCGATATGAAGATGGCGAAGGGGAGGGCAGCCGAGTGGTTCCGCTATCTCGCGTCGCTCGTATAAGCCGCCCACCGGCTGAATAATGACTGCAGAGGGCGGATGCGACGAAAAGGGGAAGACAAACGACTTCATTGCCATGTGTCGAAAGACGGGAGACGTAAAGGAGTTCCGAGGCTCGTTTATAGTCCTGCCCGTACGCCTCTGTAGTCGCCGAGGTGCACGCGGCAGTCGGCTCTCTCGTTACTGCTGGCACGACTCGTGAAGGAGAGCGCGGCGCCGCAGTTGTTCGATCAGTTCGGAAACGCGCACTCGAGTATGCTCACACCCGATGTGGGTCTTCGATCGGCGTTCGACCACATCGACGGAAGGACAGCGCGACGCTACATGTTTCAATGTCGGGTCACGAAGCTCTCTCCTGAACCACAACCTCGTAACCCGAAGTACACGAAAACAAAGAGGAGATATATGGCCTGGCATCTGAGAGGCCAGTGTGAACACCGAGCATTTTAAACCTCCTATCGCATTTTTAGTCGCATGAGCATCGAGTGACACTCTTGTATCTCGCGCAGCACTTCCGGTTCGCCTCCTGAGACGACCGGGGAGGAAATTCAAGATAAACCCGAAAAAATAGCAAAAAAAGTACAGTACGAAATTCATAGGTTTCATTAGAGATATGATATCGGAGCATAAGTTTAGTTACATGTTCACTTACTGGAGTGTCTGGGATAATCAAAATCAATTAAATATCACCGATTACCACACACCAAAGCACAGAATCGTAGACTTCGAAGACCCGCCACGCGAGCACGACCTTGGCGAAATTCCTGGAAACCCGGAAATAAAAAGCGGAAGTAATGACGTCACTAATGACATCACACACAAGAAGGTGGCATGATATTTAACCGGCTAATTAATGGAAAACAGTTGCCTTTGACTACGGTTCGTGCGTTGCGTTCGCCTAAAATTAACCAAAGGCTCACTCACACCGGCGACTTGGGGAGGTCGCGCGACCATTTGCGACTGGCGACGAAAAAGCGACTGAAAGTGACAGAGGCTCACACGGGCAAGTACGGCTGAGCGCTACCTGCAAGTCGCAGTTCCGGTGATTATCGTTCTCAGCGACAACTGTAGGGATCTACGCAGTTTGCGCACACTTGACTGTTTTCGCGTTCAGGCATCAGCCATGGATTTAGATTCGAGCGAAGAGGAAGACGTCGACACTGTGCTGATGCGCTGTGCCGTGCGTGGTGAGAGCTGTGGCAGCGCGGAAGCCACTTAAGAAAAAAAGCGACGCTAGTGCGTGCGCCGTTGCTTCCGTTCGCGATGCGTGGCCGGCCGCGCAAGCCGCCTCCTGCTCGAACTGCGCGCGTGCGACGAGGAGTATAGTATCGAGAGTAAGTTGTAATTTCTAGTTCGCGTTGCGCGGGAATCGATGCCCAATTTTTGGGCTTTCTTTTGTTGTTGTTCCGCTTCCTGCGAATGCTACCGCGTACATTCGGCACATTGCTGGAACTGCAGCATCCCAGCATCACGAGGCAAGACACCAATCACATTCCTGTATAGTCTGCCATGGTGGCCTGAACTTTATACCTACTGCTACGCAGGAGAACGCCCGTAGAAAACACATGCTATAACATGACTTTCGGCGCACCGCTGATTGGTTTGGCAGTTTTGCGACCATGGTTGCGCAACTGAAAAATGCAGCAGCGAGCGACTGGCCCAGAATAGTCGCTTTTCGGGAAAAGCGACCATTTCCGACCATGTGCGACTGATCGCTTTGCGACCAACTTGGTCGCGCGACCACTGTCAGTCGCCGGTGTGAATGAGCCTTAAGGAACACCAACGCCGGGGCGCGAGTGCCACTAAGAGACACCTAAGTCAAAGATTAAAGTCGCCTACCAATTTTCTTGAAGTCCTACTTTCGCGATTATAAAGCACTGTAGCTTTGCGCATGCTTTTGCACGGGTAACTTTACGATCACTAGACGACACGTGTACATTTCCAGAGTACCTCCTGGTAGATATGTCATTTACATTATTTAAGCCATGTCATACTTTATACGTACCATTATGCATCCGTACATGCACTAATAGTGCACAAGGATGAAAATGTGACAACGTTGTTGGTGAATCTAATTGCGCTGACCAAACAAAAACCGCAGTCTTTATCTCTTTGAGCGGGCATCGTTACCACTTCCACAGCGTTCTTTTAACACGTATTGAATATAGCAACCTATCTGTGGTCGAGAAGCAGTCGTGTAATACAGCTCTACTCTCTCGTATATATTATCATACACCCAAAATGACGAAAAATGCTTTTGTTTCTAAGAAAACTCTCTTTTCGTGAAGCTAGTTGTAGCTGGGATGAATAATATGATACGTTTGAATGGCTAAGCTATGCAGGCCGAGCTACCTGTAATGAAAGAATTGTGCCAAAAAGAGTGGCCATATTCTCTTTTTACTGAAGAGAAGCATGTTCAGCTTCGCATAATATTCTTAGCGCAATAACGAAAAATTGTTGCTTTCTTACATTATTTATATTTGTCCTTATTCATCCTTATTCACCCCCATCACATACCCTTGTATGCCCTGAGGCATTTATCCTCGCATTTAAAAAAAAAAAAAAAAAAAAAAAAATACATATAATAAGGGCGTTTACATTTTTGTCGTGCTGTTTCTCTGGGCGACATAAAGATTGTGTTATGTAAGTTCCACTCCACAGTTTCATTCTGGCGTGACGATAGGCCCCTCGTCGCCCTTATTCAATATAATAGCATCGGCAAAGAAGAATGAATTATTCTTCCATTGTCCCTTCTGGCCTCCGTGGTGCAGCTTCAGTTTTTGATGTCTCAAGCGCACAATGTGTTTCGTAGCTGCTGGCGCCAACTTGGGTGCTTCTATATTTGCGACTGTAGTTTAGTTCTTCTAGGCCAACCTAGTGAGCTTCATCGGATATGCTAAGCAGCTGCCGCGAGGAGGAGATTAAGGTGGAGAGAGCACCCAGGAGGACGGAGGCAACGCATGAGACTGCATGGCTTGCCCTTGTGCGCAGTCTAACAGCATCACCATTGGGCGCCGGCAGTTCCCCGCAGCGTAGCGTTGGTGAAAAAGCAGGCTACGCAATCACAAAAGCAGATGGCTTTCCTCTAAACCTGCTTTGCAGTGTACACAGTGCTTCTTTCTTTTCCTTATTGAAATGACAGTAAAGGAGGAAGATTTAGTTACCTTACAGCTATAATGGCTACTAATGTTCACGATGCAAGGAGGATAAACAATAATGTATGATACAAAAACATAATAAGCATCGCTACTTTAGTAAACCAAGCGGTAAGAGAGCTAAAAAGAGCACTTGTGCTCTCATATAGGGCAGAATATATGACCTGCACGGAGAGAGAACAAATGTCGCGAATGCAGCTGAAACGGCATAGCAATACTGACAATACCGGAACATACAGACACCGCGTCACAGATAGCCAACTATACATACATAGAGCTCGAGCTGCGTCACAGGGTCTTTTCCTGAACCGTACGGTGACGTGTCTAACGCATATCAGTAGACGATGAGCAAAACGAGAACAAGGTAATAGCAGGAACCCGGCTCCCGCTTTTACCGTGTTCTCGTTTTGCTCACCGTCCTGAATTTGCACCTCTCGCCTTCCCCGTGTTTTCCCTCCATACTAGCAGAGGTGTGCGAATATGCGAAACCTTCGAATAACGAATCAAATAGTCAGTATTCGTAATATGCGCCTACTTTTCGAGTACTTTTCGAATATTTCAGAACGTCAACTGCGCCCAAGCAAACATAAAATGGGAGCAAAAGTAAGGTCAATTTTCAACCCCGCGGGATTACTATGGACATAAAGCATGAGAACTTGCGTAGTCGAACAGGCTACGTCACTTAGGTAATGATACATTTCAGGCGGTAACGCGATAATTCGCGCTCTCTGAAGAACCCTGTACATGTAGAAAAACTACCTGTTTACTTCTAATGGTCCATTTGTGCTCATAATAAACAATACTTTATACGTACTATGTAGTGACAGAAACTTGATCGCTTTAAGAACACTCGGATGTGAGCATCGTTTTCTATTAATTGTGATAACGGCTATTCGTTATTCGAAAGTTATACAAGCATACATATAAGTATTATATATTCGATTTGATTCGCTTCGGGCAGTATTCCATTCGTATTAGATTCGGTCTCAAAAATCAATGTTCGCACACCCCTACACATTAGTGTGGCACCTATAGTACATGCTCGGTATGACATTAAACGCCTGTGCCTATTCGAGAAAGCTGTTTACAATAGCTTAATTGTAAGCTTGCCTTGCTTAGAGTGAGTGAAACACAGCAAAATAAGTACAGAAGGGTAGAGCCAAATTTTGTACTATCTGGTCAAATTTTGCTCGAATTTGCTCAAATAGGTAGGTGGAGCTCAATGGGGTTAAACTGGAGAAGTTGAAAGCACTGCGCCTCCGACTAGTTCATTTCACTTCTATGCAAAAAAAAAAAATATATTAATAAGTTTGCTTTAAAATAAATAAATAAAAGTGATAATGAAGCACTTTAGCACGCACAAACCTTCCCACATACAAGAGTTAAAGAGAAAAACCGGCGGAACATAACCACGAAGGAGAGTCACTGCACGCAACCTTCCCCAGTAAGTAGTTGTTCGAGCACACGTTCGTGCATTTAAAAGGCCATTCACTGTACTGAAAGGTGCTTTTTAAAGGGATACTCAATAATAATGCAACAATATTGCGAAAGCACCCAATTTGTATTCCTAAGGCACGATTGCTCTTGTATATAGTCATTATTCGGGTTATTTTTGAGCGGATGGCTCTATTTTTGACGCTCTGTGAGCGGCCATCGGGTCACACGCAACGCGCTCCCGACAACAAGCAGGCGGACCTGACGTCACATCTACCTCCAGCAGCGACGGGGCGAACTGACCGGCTGTTTTGTTTTCCCCGCGTTGAGCCGTGCACAATGCTAAGTTCTAGTGAGAGGGATGGCATGGGCGGAGATTATTACTCCGACTTCGACGAGCGGCCTACTGTACCACCGGCAACGACCGGTACTAACGGCATTCCGGTGAATCAGAGGTAGCAACTGGTACAGAAGGCGTTTGTTCTGGTTCCTCCGTACTTTCACCGAGAAGTTGATCAATCTAAACACAGAGGAACAAAGTTTCTATGCACAGCCTGCAGGACTGGCAGCTACAAGGAACCCTAGTGGCAAGCAGGTAACACATACCTCAGCTCAGCACATTTCTTCTGCGCTAGCTAACGCGCCCGTTCCCCAGTTGTGTCGTCGCAGCAGGGGGCTCCTTCCCTTGGCGGCGGCGAAATGACACCACCGGCGTCATGTAGCCGATATGTTTTCTTTCTTTCGTTCGTCGTCGCTGCATACGATGCGAATTTTGATTAATTCTGGCAGAATTGGCCAAATATCTGGCTCAGAACGTCGTATAAACAACAAATTACTTCCAACGGCGTTCTTCTCCGGCGGCCGCTAGGGTGCCTCGATGTCCTCCGCGCCCGCCGCGCCGTATAGAGTGGAGACAACCACGGCGTCTACTACGGCATTGACCACGCGAATCTCGGACGCCGTTGTAGACGCCTTTGGTGGACGCCGTAGGGACGCGTTGCCGGCGCTCGTGTGTCTTGTTTGCTGTTTGGCACTACTTTACTGGCCTTCCCCCAGCACCGCTGGTCTATGGTGTTTGCGATAGCAGAGACACGCATATTTGCCTTCTATTTTCAAACGCGCCTCTGACGTCTTGCTGCTTGCGCTTCCTCGAGAAAACAGACGGCTCAGCGTCAGGCTTGAAGCGCTGCCTTTTCAGTGACACCCCGAGGCTTTGCGATCGTTCGCAATGGGCGGGAAGCAGTGAGGCAGGTAAGTGTAACGCCATATTCGGTTTTGCCGGAGCCTTCAGAGGGCGGCTCTTGGTGCGGCGATTTGAGAAATATTTATTAAAATGCTTAATTTTACATCATTTCTGCTCAGAAAGAGTGTTTTGGTCACTCTCGGTGCGATAGCTGTCCTTGGAGCCAGAAATTTCGGCGACAAACTTTTATTTTGTATCCCTTTAAAGGCCATTAACTGGCCATGGTCAAAGTATTGTCCCAAGGGACAATGGATGAAGACCGAGGTTCAAAGTGGGAAGCGCAGGTACTGCCTTTGCAGGGTGTGTAGGAAGCAGTTCATCAGCACTTGGCCTATGTCCTCACCCGCCATCCCACACGAACGCAATGCGGAGCTCACACAACCTTATAGCCAGATTTCGCGCAAACAAGAACCATTTGAGATGGTACTATAAATTGGAAGTTAACAGTGCCAATATCAGTAGATCGTTTAGGAGCTCTGCTTTTATGTACGTCAAACAGTGCGTCAGCAAAGTGAGCAATGGAAGTAAGCGAAATTGTGAAATATAACGTATGCGCATAATTAGACGGGCCCGCGCCAAAGCTAGTTCAGTCCTCAGTCACCAAGCAGTTTCAATTACGGAAATAACTTGTGATATTTTTGAAAAGTAAAGGCTTTAATGAGACTTTATGAACAGTTTGAGTGTACGTGCCGTTTCGGTGCATGTCTAATCACTCTACAAATCATACTTCTCACCTTGGAGTAGCATGGAACATCTAGAGTAGCATGCAATGTCATTAGTCAGGCAAACATATCCAACTTTCCATTAAAGAATGCATTTCTCTCTCTCGGCTGCCGCAGATCAAATTTCTTGCTATGCAAGATAATCATGAGTTCGTTTGTGTGGTAGCTGGCACCGACGCGTTTTGTTGCCGTGTCACCACGTAGTTTCTGCTACATTTCTCCATAAGTTACGGGACGGAATTTCGAATTTGCAGTATCAGTCCAGTGGTAGAGAAAGACGTGGTGGAAAGTGCTGTGGAAGGAGACGCTGAAACAAATGTCCAGACTTTCTAGCTGCGGAGACACGTACTTGGCCTCCCACGGATTTGGCATCCTTGTAAACGTCAGAAGGATCCCAGCAGAGAGGCGACGGCGCCCAGTCGACCGAAAGTTTATTATACTCTCTCGTTTGATAAGCTGGACTGCTTTGTTTATTAGATTTAAAACTGCTTTCGTTGAAGTATTCTTGAATATCCGTTGCGTTCTCCAGTATAGCGTTTGCTGGCTTCTCATTGGATGTTGTTGTAGTATAGATTCCACACGAGTCCCCCCGTAATGATTCGTAGGAGCATGTCATGGTTCAAGATTTTTTCTATGGGCACCTGTAAAAACATAGTGCGCTTGCTGTTGTGTTATAAAGTTTGTTTTTAATACTTCCAAAGACATTAGGGCAACAATAACAATTTATTAATTGACACTAGTTCACTACGAAGCACATCTTGTAGTATTAGTATACGGCTCCACAAGATATTCGATCTATTTAACAGCAACCTCTGGCTGGATGGTAGCTCCCATTTCATGTGATTAGGGTGCCTGGCTGCCAACTTCATTGTACTTCAGTTCAATTATTAAAAAGAACTCTTACTGTTGTATCTGCGTTTGTTAGTACACAGCGTTTGGGCCGACCGTTTGGGCCGACCGTCAGGGCAAGGCACGGACTCTCGGCACGGACGGCGTTATCCGAGCAAAGCGCTGGAGAGGATGGCCCACTGTAACGTTCCTCTTCTTTGCTACGTTTACCTCCGGGAATAAAAAGGGAGCCGTACGGTGGCCTAGCAGCTCCTCACTATGAGTCGGCTTGAAGCGCTGGACGTTGACAATGTCTCGTCCACGATTACGCATGCCCCAACAGTTCAACCGGTTTGATCACATATTTGATGGGGGATGCGCGTTTGACGACATGGTACGGTCTTTCATACTTGGGTAGTTGTTTTGAAGAGCTACCAGGTGCAGTGGAAGGAACGGAGAGTCACACAAGCGTTCTAGGAAGGAAGGTAGGCGCTGAAGTGGTGTCACCGCGAGTGTTCTTCTGCAGCTCTTGGTCGTTGGAGGTAAAGGCACGTGTCAGATTGCGGCACTCTTCAGCATGCCTGGCCATGGCAGAAATGGGTGCACATTCAGTAGCATCCGGCCGGTGCGGTAGAATTGTATCGATGGTGTGCATTGGATGCTGACCGTACAGTTAAAAAAAAAGAGAAGGTGAAAAGCCGCTGGTGCTCTGAGTAGCGGTGTTGTACACGTTGGTTACGAAGGGCAAAATGACGTCCAAATTTGTGTGGTAGGAGGCGATGTACATGGCAAACATGTCGCCGAGCGTACGGTTGAAGCGTTCTGTAAGGCCATTGGTTTGAGGATGGCACGCCATAGTTGTGCGATGAACAACGTGGTACTCTTTAAGAATGGCTTCAACTACGGACAGGAAGACACGTCCGCGATCACTGAGCAGCTCCTGAGGTGGCCCATGACGCAGGATGAATCGACGAAGCAGGAAAGAGGCAACATCGCGCTCTGTAGCTGCCGGGAGGGCGGCAGTTTCGGCGTATCGCGTTAAGTGATTGACTGCCACAATTGCCCAGTGGTTTGCAGCCAATGCCAGAGGAAGAGGCCCATACAAATCGTTTCCGGCACGCGCAAACGGCCGGGTAGGGTGCAGTAAAGGCTGCAGAACGGCTGGCTAGAGGCGAGCTGAGGATTTCCGGCGCTGACAATCGGGGCAAGAGTGAACGAACTTCCGAACGTAGCTGTACATTCCTCGGCAGTATAGTACCGCTGTCGTAGGCGTTGATAAGTTTTGAAAACTGTACACACTGTGAATCGGCGTGGAAAGCTGCGCACGTTTCGGAACGCCGACTGCGAGGTACTATTAACAATCAAAGGCGCCCATCGGGGTTATAATTGCGTCAGTGAAGGAGGTTGTCGCGAATGGCGAAATCGTGAGTTTGACGACCCAACGTGCGAGTAGTTGGCTTTGCTGATCAACCAGAAAGCTACTCTAGAAGGGAAGAAATCCAATGGTTATTGCGCTGCTCAGAAGCGATGGTGGTAAGGTGGAGCGAAGTGAGCAGCCGGCATTGTCGTCAGGCAAGGAAGAACGCGAGAGGGCGTCGGCAACAGAAAGATACCGTCCACTACGGTAAATCACGCAAATGTCCCAGTCCTGCAGGCGATTGTCCCATCGGGCAAGACGGCCTCACGGCCTGTAGAGAAGAAGAGGAGCGCTATAGTGGGCCATCCCCTCCAGCGCTTTTTGGTGGGTCAGTCTCTCCAGCACTTTTGCTAGGGGAACGCCGCTCGTGCTGATAGTCCGCGCACTACTCTGACGGTCGGCCCAAACGCTGGTGACTAATAAACACTTCTACAAGTTCTGGAGAGGATGGCCCACTACAGCGTTCCTCTTCTTCGCTACACTGTGAATTTACCTTGCACCTATGGTATAAAGAAGTCGAATCAACAATATTACAGCATTAGAAAATTGGGCTTTCTTTTTACTGGTGAGTGAAAATACCAATGGCTCAATAAATTACGCAAGCGAGTAGCATTGAAAGCCATTGCCTAGCCTTTGAAACATGGCGCATACTGTCATCAAGAGCCGATTACCGAATAGAAAACAGGTGTACTCCAACTTAGGACATGTTATAAAATATGCAGTTAATATGTGGCAAAATATACACTTACATACTGAGGAACACCGTTGAGATCACGCCGAGGTGTAAGCAACGACACAGAGAACTCTCGCTGCAGCGTTATTTTTTTTTATAGCCTCGTCTTCCGTAAGCCACGGAAAAGTTATACGCCGCGCACGTGCCCCTCCTTCTGAAAGCCATGACAAAAGAAACAATCCAGAAATAATTAAATCAGCAACAAAACACGACCGTTGCCAACGAGCCTTAGAGCCATGCGCGATTTGAGGTCAGCACATTCTTCATCCGGAGCCGCGTTTCGCGCGTTGCTGATGAACTTCCCCAGCAAGGATTCTGCGTGAAAAAAAGCTACGACTTTATCTCGTCCACACGCGCTTCAACGCCGTGTATACACCCCGTGTATTGTTTATTACACCGAGAACCTCTAGCGAAACGGGACGTTCTAGGCGCCTAAATTGTAGCGCCATTAATTCCAATAGTTCCGTAACGCGTGTCTGCCCTGGTGTGCGGAAATGAGGCCTTTGTATTGACCCCGTATGTTTTTTTTACACGTGATGTATAACGTCAAGTCAATATGCAACGTATGCTTCCTTTCGTAATATACCAACGAGGACAACAAAATGTTACGCATATTTTTCGATTTTAGGCAAACGTGTTCTAAACGTCGTTAGCCTTAATACGCATGTGTGACAGAAACACAGACTCACCGGCAATCTAAGATTTTGGTGGTAATTTATTTATTTATTAATTTATTTATTAATTTATGCCATCTACCTATCTTCTTTGACGTACAGTGATGAGTCATTGATACACCCAATACGTCAAGAATCTCCACTGTTACTGCTTCACATTTCTCGCAAAGGCAGACCAAAAAGATCATAACATGCAGAATTTTGCCACAAGAGCCTGTATTTTACTTGAATATCAGCTTATTGAAATCTCATAACCAGAGATACTAACGCACTGAAGTTAGCTCGCAACATCTGTCCTGTTCTATTATAAATCAGTTGCTGTGGTGAGATTTAGCGAAGTAGCAGCTCGTCTACTCCGTTTTTCCCTGTTCTGCAGCAAAAGATACGGAACGTCAGAGTTAAGTTTTGTGTATTGAACTTCTTTATTTAGCACTTGGTGCGCGCTTCTAAACGTCATCGCGAACTTTGATAGTGTATAGATTTAATGTGCCTTCACAGAGAAATAGTAGCTACTTTCAAAGAAGACTTGAAACTTCAGTCCCGTAAGAAAGTAGCCATAGGCGCCGACTACGCGGGGGCTCTGGGGCCCGAGCCCACTCCACAATTTTCCGGGGGGGGGGGGGTGGAGCAGAGCCCGACCTCACCGGCGATGCCCCGGAGCCCCCCCCCTAGAAGCTTTATTACCATAGTTCTGTGACCCACATCCTTTGAGGTTTCTTTTGAGTTGCTGCTACCTTTTCATTTAGAATGTTACCATGGCTAAAAGCCTACTGCATCACTGTCGGTGCGAAAGCTCACAGCTTTTAATTCATACTTTCGCTTTAGTTCTGCAAATCCTGACAGTACGAGGACAAGCGCATTAGAAGCACCAGCAGCCGCTAGCTCATCTGTATTTTCTAACTTAACATTTTTTTAAAACTTCCCCTATGAAGACCATGCACAAACACAATATATTTAATTAAATACACAGGACAAAATTTATATTTTTATTAAAGAGTAGGAGGTAGCCAACTAATAATTATTTTTAATGATATAGATCGCCTATGCGTAGATAATTAATATGTTGCAGTATCTTCCCCTCGCTTCAAATTGCTTTGCATGCCTTTTTCACCCTGAAAAAGAAAAACTTGCAGACTTAACTGATCCCTTCGGCAGAGCTTATCAACGGCGTGCGAAATGCACGTGAATGATATGTGCCTCAGTATTGCTTCTCTTAATTTCCAGTCCGTAATGCTAACGATTCACGAAAAAAAAAAACTCTTCTAATAATTTATAACATCGCCGTTGCACCTGGTATCTATTTCGGCACCTCCTAAACGAAAGTAAGATCAAATCACACCAGCGCGATCACCTGGCCCGTCTGATGCACACCACCACAGAACAACAGGGAAAAGACACTGTTATTAAGAGCCTGGAAGCCAAGTATCTGCCGGACACGCCAAGGGAAACCCATCCGCCGTAGGGGGGCTACCCAACACGTGGATCGAGCGAGACATTACCATGTCAGAGGTACGGGTAGCGATGCACGAGCTCAACACCAGCTCAGCAGCTGGTCCCGATGTCGTTACCAAGAGGATGCTACGCAACCTCGACGATGCATCGAGCGAGGCCCTAACCCGTTACTTTAAGGAATTCTGGCATTCAGGCAAACTCCCCCGACAGTGGGAAACAGCAAGAACGATCCTGATCCCGAAACCGAGCAAATCACCAGACATCGGCAACCTGCGTCCCATCTCCCTCACGTCCTGCGTGGGCAAGGTGCTGGAGCACGTGGTAGCCAACCCGTGGCAGGAATACCTAGAGAAGGAAGGCCTCTATCCGGACACGATGATCGACTCAGCACACAAGATGACATGCTACAACTCAAACAGGAAATCATCGACAACAAGATACAAGACAGCAAAGTAATTTTGGGGCTCGATTTACAAAGCGCATTCGACAAAGTCAAACACTCAGCCATATAAGCACAAGTATCAGGCCTCAACATGGGGGTAACGAGTTACACTTACATCCAAGACTTCTTGACCAACCGCACGGTGGAACTGCACGCCGGAGACCTCCAGCTCCGCGAATGTAAGCTAGGCAGCACGGGTACCCCACAGGGTTCGGTCATCTCGCCGTTGCTCCTCAACCTCGTCATGATCGAGGTAGCGAGGGCAGTAATGGGGACCGGCATCCGGCATACAATCTACGCCGACTACATTACCCGGTGGGCCGCCGGCGGCACCGAGGCCAGCATCGAGCAACAGCTGCAAGCGGCGGTTACCGCCATCGAGCAGCTCCTTGACGGCACCGGCCTAATGTGCTCGCCTGCCAAATCCGAACTGTTTGTCCTCACACCACTACGATCGGGACGGGAACGCGCTCCCCCTCGGGAGTGCAATCTCATCAAGATCGTGACTGCATCGGGGCAACGCATCCCCGAAGTTTCTAAGATCAGGGTCCTGGGCCTGCTGCTAAACAAGAGCGGCCGCAACGACGAGACCATCAACAAGATTCCCACCAAGGCAATGGACGCCATCCGGCTCATACACCGAATCTCGACACAACGGGCGGGCATGGGGGAAGACAGCCTCGTGCGCCTTTTTCAGTCGTTTGTGATCAGTCACATCACTTATGTTGCGGCCTACCTCAACTGGCAGGTCACTGACAGGACCAAGATCAACATGCTGATCAGATGGGCTTACAAGACTGCGCTAGGCTTAATGGAGACCACGAGTACGGCTCGGCTACTGCAGCTTGGCGTCCATAACACCCTAGAAGAAATAGCCGAGGCGCAGCTTACCGCGCAAATGGAGCGCCTCTCTACCACCATGACGGGCCGCAGTATACTGACGTCCCTGGGTTACAACCCCCAACCTCCCAGCCGGCAACCGCACGAGATCAGCGAGGAGGCGCGGGCCCACATCAACCTGGACGCCATCCCGAAGAACGTGCACCCCAAGTGCAACCAAGAACGGCGGCAGGCGCGGGCCAAGGCCCTCACCGAACAACACACTCAAGACCCGCATTTTCGGTACGTGGAAGCAGCGGAATACAAGCGGGTAGGCTTCGCGGCAGTGGTCGTTGCGGCGGCTACCGGCACCACGACAACGGCAGTGAGCGTGTGGTGCACGGACGCCACAGATGCCGAGGAGGTTGCCATCGCTCTGGCGATCTCCGACGCCGAGTGTTGCACCGGGCACAGCGACTCGAGGAACGGCGTGCGCAACTTTGCCAAGAGGCGAGTATGCGCGCCGGCGGCCGCCATCATCGACAAACTCCAGCTCCAAGACTGCGGTTCAAGTGGTTCCCGGCGCACGCCGGCGAGTGTGCATCCTCACCGAACCATAACGAGACAGCCCATTCGGCGGCGCGAGCGCTTACCCTCGGCGTCCCTGAGAGAGACCGTTCCGTGTGGGGGTTCGAAAGCAAAGACCGAGTGACCAGTTATGGCGAGGTCATTAAGTGTTGCCGCTTAGCTCAACGTACAATGACGCCTCCCCACCCGGCACTCAGTCGGGAGGACGCCGTCATCCTAAGACAGATACAGACCAGATCACTCCTCGCCCCGGCAGTACTACACGTGCTTAACCCAGAACTCTATCCAAGTGGTGTGTGCGGTGTTTGTGCAGTGGATCCGGCGGACCACTGGCACATCATGGGGGACTGGGCCAGGTTCCCGACCGAAGCTAACTCCAGGACATATCCGCCAGAACTTCAAATGGCAGTGCAGTCTATTGACAAGGACACTAAACTATGGGCCGTCCAGCAGGCCCGAGGTGCGCTTGAAAAGCACAAGCAGAGGTTATAAATTCATATAGTCATGCCGTCAAAAAAACAGGGCGCTGGACCAGGATGCTAGAAACAAAACCAGCTCGGTATTTAGAGACCGCAACAACCTACGCGCCAACTTCGTCTTCTTTCAAAAGGAGCGTGGTCGCTGCTCGTGTTCCTCAGTTCGTGTTCTTCTGTTGCAAGCCTTTAGTCGTGACCATGTATATATTGTAAGCACTATTAACGTACTTCGTCGTTTTCATTTGTACATAGCCATCATCATCTTCCCTCTTCTTCGACTTCTTCGCGCGTGAGCTGCGGGCGTTGCCTTTTTTGGAATAAACAGCGCTGGACAACTTGATCGGTCTCGGTATTATAAAGTGGTGGAGGTACGTCAAGATCCCCACGTCCTCTCGCGTTCCCGTCCTCCCTGGAGCTCCGTTCCGGTCGCCGCCTGCACCCAGCTACCCCTGCAACAATGGACACTTCCAACCCCGGCCCTTCCGGCGCCTCTAACCCTACCACACCGACGACCCCGCCTGCGGCGCCCTCTTGGACTGTGACGAGCCCTCAGCGCGATCCCCCTGTCTTCGCGGGACTCCGCGGTGATGACGTAGACGATTGGATCGACCACTACGACCGCGTGAGTTCTTGCAACAAGTGGAACGACACCCAGAAATTGAGGCACGTCGCCTTCTACTTGACCGGTGTTGCAAAGACGTGGTATTTCAACCACGAATCCGACATCGCGGATTGGTCCACGTTTACCTCGAAGCTGCGGCAAATCTTCGCTTCCTCGTCTGGCCGTGCAGAAGTCGCCAAACAGAAGCTGGGAACGCGGCGCCAACTTCCCCAAGAGTCTTACACCTCATACATAGAGGATGTCTTGGCTCTGTGCCGCCGTGCGAATCCTAGCATGACGGAAGCCGAACGCGTTCGCCACATCTTAAAAGGCATTGGACCTGTCGCATTCAACGCCTTAATCGTGCAAAATCCGGCTTCTGTCCAAGACATCACTTCAACGTGTCAACGCCTCGACGAGCTGCAGTCTATTCGTCTTCCACATGACTGCAGCGATCCTCAGGTTCCCCATTCTCCAGATCTACGTGCTGTTATCCGCACCATCATCCGCGAAGAGCTTCAACTACAAGACCTCAGGCGTCCACCTGCTGCCTGCGCCCCAACCCCCGCCTTCGACTTGCGCGAGGTCGTAAAGCAGGAGTTGACAGCGATGACTACACCCATGACGCATCTTGCTCCGGTAGCGCGCTCCACACCTACCTACGCGGATGTTCTTTCGCTACCCACCCCTACCGTGCCTTCCGTGCCTACTGGCGCTTCCTATGACCATTTTGGCTTCGATGGGAACCAGAGCACTTGCTGCGCCATCGTACCCTCAGTGGCGTCCACCTCGTCCAGTTTGTTTTTACTGCGGTATACGCGGCCATATATCTCGCTTCTGTCGCCGGCGCCAGCAGGATGAAAGGCGAGGCTATGCTGAGCACGAAAGAGACCGCACTCGCCGATCAGACGACTACTATCCCGGACCGTACTCGTCCCCGCAACAGCGTTCTCCGTCTCCACCAGCTGCTCCCAATCTGCCTCATAGTTCCCGTTCGGCCAGACGTCGTTCCCCATCCCCTTACCGGCGCTCTACATCACCGCTTCGCCCCACTTCCCATTTTGTCGACCAGCACTCGGAAAACTAACTGTTGCAGTTTTTGGAGGGGAAACTGCTTCTTATCGGTCTTCAAAAATTCCTCCTGTTCGCCCGGCCAACATGCTTTCTGTGACTGTCGAAGGTGTTCCCGCGTCAGCTCTCATTGATACCGGTGCCGCCGTTTCTGTTCTTCGGAGTGATCTGTGTTCGCGGCTCCGTAAAGTAAAAACGCCTTATCTTGGACCTATTTTGCGTGGTGCTAATAATGCATTCATTCACCCTGACGGACAGTGTACTGCTCGTGTTCTCATCGACGGCATACGCCACCACATCGAGTTTATCATCCTTCCAACGTGTATCCATGAACTTATACTGGGTTGGGACTTCCTACATTCTGCTTCAGCCGTCATTTCATGTAGAGAGGAAGTTGTCCACATCACGGATACAGAGCTTGAACCTGTTGCGGACTCTTCACTTTCATGCGTGAACTTGACCATCGCTGCCGACTACGTCCTGCTTCCTGGTCACGAAGACGTTGTAGCCGTAACATCCAGTCAGATCGCCGACGGAGACGCCCTAGTCGCCCCTTCTTCCCGCTGTACTTCTCGCGGAATTCTCATTGCCACCTGTCTCGTCCGGTTTTCACGCGGCCGCGCCCTTCTATCTGCTTGCAACACGACCCCAGATCCTGTGATGCTGCCCAAAGGGATGACTGTGGCAACCCTCGCCGACACTCAACCTATCTCTCTAGTCGCGCTTTGCCCTTCTTCATCGCCAGCCCCAACCTCAGGTTTGGATGATTCTTTCCCTCCTCCAGCCGTTCTTGGTTCTGACCTAACAGCCGCGCAGTCCGAAGCCCTAATGGTGGTCTTGGCAAAACACAAAGCCTGTTTCGATAGCTGTTCCCCTGTGTTGAGCCAAACTCCTGCGGCTACACACCGCATCGAAACCGATGGTTCCGCTATTATACGACGACGCCCCTATCGTGTATCGCCGTCCGAACGAAAGGTCATTGAACAACAGGTTGCTGACATGCTTGCGCGGAAGATCATACGACCTTCATCTAGCCCATGGGCGTCTCCCGTGGTCCTGGTAAAGAAAAAAGATGGCTCAGTTCGCTTTTGCGTGGATTATCGAGCGCTCAATAAGATCACACGCAAGGACGTATATCCAATACCTCGAATTGACGACGCTTTGGACACACTACAAGGGGCGGAGTATTTCTCCAGCCTTGATCTTCGGTCAGGATATTGGCAAATTCCGATGAACGAGACTGACAAAGAAAAGACCGCATTCGCTACACCGGATGGCCTTTATGAATTTAACGTGATGCCTTTTGGCCTTTGTAATGCTCCTGCCACATTTGAGCGCATGATAGACAACGTCCTTCGTGGTCTAAAATGGAAGACATGCCTCTGTTATCTGGACGATATTGTCATCTTTTCGTCTGACTTCAGCCAACATCTTCATCGATTAGACGCAGTTCTCAAGTGCCTTGCGAATGCTGGTCTCCAAATCAATACAAAAAAATGCAAATTTGCAAGCAAAACAATAAAAGTATTGGGTCACGTCGTCTCAAAAGCTGGCATCCAGCCTGACCCCGAAAAGATTAGTGCCGTTCTTCAGTTTCCTCGCCCCCAGCAACAGAAAGATCTACTTAGTTTCCTCGGCTTGGCGTCATATTTTCGTAGATTTATACGCAACTTCGCAGCAATAGCAGCTCCTCTACACAAGCTACTGGTTACCGGTGCCTCTTTCACGTGGACTAGCGACTGCGAGTCGGCTTTTCAAGCTCTTAAGCGGCATCTTACTTCTGGACCAGTGCTTCGCCACTTCGATAATCGTGCCCCCACCATACTCCATACTGACGCAAGCGCACAAGGTATTGGCGCAGTACTTCTGCAACGTAATACAGAATCTAAAGAGCAAGTCATAGCATATGCCAGCCGAACACTTTCTCCAGCTGAGCGGAACTACACCATTACAGAGCAAGAGTGCCTGGCTATCGTTTGGTCGATTCAGAAGTTTCGCCCATACCTTTACGGCCGCCACTTCACCATCGTCACCGACCATCATGCTCTGTGTTGGCTGTCATCAATGAAAAACATGTCAGGGCGCTTAGGACGCTGGATACTGCGATTGCAGGAATATGACTTCACTATAACATACAAGTCTGGAAAACGCCATCATGATGCAGACGCATTGTCTCGCTGCCCACTCTCACTCTCTCCCGGTAACGCGCCGTCGTCTTCCCAACCACGTCGTTCCGATGCTACGCTTGCCTCCCACCAGCTCTCGATAACGCCCCTGGACCAAGTTACGCTTTCATCACGCTCTGATTTCGTCTCGCTTCAGCGGGCCGACTCCTACTGTCGAGCTCTCATGGATCGCCTTAGTGGGTTCACCGAACCACCCAACAGCCGCTTGCGACGCCAACTTCGACAATTCCGCCTTCAAGGTGGCGTGCTACACCGCTACGTTTACCACCCAACAGGTCACCGGTGGGTCCCAGTTCTACCTCGCTGCCTTCGCTTGCGGGTATTAGAGGCACTTCACGACGATGTATCGGCTGGCCACTTAGGCTTCCACAAGACTTACGACCGCATAAAGACCCGCTGCTTCTGGCCTGGCCTATCGACAACGGTGGCCAAATACATTGCCTCTTGTGCTTCATGTCAGCACCGCAAACGCTCGACATCCCCTCCTGCCGGTTTACTACAACCTCTCCCTTGCCCGGACGCACCTTTTGAATTTGTTGGCATTGATTTATATGGTCCCTTGCCGTTGACACCCTCCGGTCACCGTTGGATTGTCACTTCGGTCGACCATTTAACAAGATATGCCGAGACTGCCCCTCTGCGATCCGGCACCGCTTCTGAGGTCGCCGACTTTTTCTTGCGCGCCATCGTCTTGCGCCACGGGGCTCCTCGCGTTCTTCTCAGTGACCGTGGCAAGGCGTTCATTTCACAAGTTCTCGAGGAAGTTCTTCGAGCCACTAATACCGTCCACAAATCTACTTCTACTTATCATCCGCAAACCAATGGCCTCACTGAGCGCTTCCACCGTACGCTGTCTGACATGATTGCCATGTACATCCGTCCTGACCACACTGACTGGGATAAAATTCTTCCTTTTGTGACATTCGCATATAATACTGCTATTCAACGGACTACCGGCTACAGCCCTTTCTTCCTTGTGTATGGACGATCTCCTTCCACCATATTCGACAGAGAACTATTTTTCGCACCTTCTTCGCCTGACGCGTCGCTTCCAGAAGATTTTGCTGCCCGAGTTGCACATTGCCGTCAAATCGCCCGGCAAAGCACAGAAGCTACCCAAGCTGAGCGCAAGCGTTACTGCGACAACAAACGCCGTGACCTACGTTTTCACCCAGGAGACCAAGTCCTGCTTTGGACTCCAGTCCGCACCCCAGGCCTCTGTGAGAAGTTCCTTCCACGCTACATTGGTCCATACACCGTTGTGCAGCAAACATCTGCAGTGAACTATCTCGTCCGCCCAGTACACTCCGTCACTGACCGGCGCCGCCGGAATGCCGAAATTGTTCACGTGTCGCGGATGAAGCCCTTCACTCCCCGTTTAGATAATCTCTAATCTGCGGCCAGGCTGGCCGCTTCCATGACGGGGGGAAGTTAGTGTAAGCACTATTAACGTACTTCGTCGTTTTCATTTGTACATAGCCATCATCATCTTCCCTCTTCTTCGACTTCTTCGCGCGTGAGCTGCGGGCGTTGCCTTTTTTGGAATAAACAGCGCTGGACAACTTGATCGGTCTCGGTATTATAATATATATATATATATATATATATATATATATATATATATATATATATATAATTCTATCAGTAGCGGAAAGCCGGATTCATTCGATTGGATTGGACAAACCTTAATAAAGGTCCTGCAGGACGCACGTCAGCGCGCAGTGGGCGTCTCCCACGGAGGGACCGACGGGGAGTACATTGCGGCCGCTGCGCGAGCCTGCTGTACGGCCCATTGCTTGTCGTGTAGGAGCGGGCTTCGTAGGGTCTGCTCCCACTTCTCCGAGGTAGGGTCGAGCGAAGCGTTTCTACACTCGCAGAGCACGAGTGCGAGTGTCGCCATGACCCCGCACGAGGGGCACGCATCGTCGTGGTAGACGTCCGGGTAATTGATGGTGTGTAACGTGAAGGGGTTGAGATAGGTATGTGTTTGTAACAAGCGTAGCGTTAGCGCGTGCGGCCTGTTTAGTTTGGGGTGCGGGGACGAAAAGAGACATAGTACCAAGTAAAAGTGTTTTGTGATTTCGTTGTACGTTACTGAGGCGTCCGTGTTCGCCCCCAACTCACCGAGACGCGATTTCCCGGGGGTGACGGCGCGGTCGGTAAGCGCGCGCGCAGCGTCGTGGACTTTCTCGTTGAGGTTGGGCGAGGCGCCCGGGATCCAACCCAGGTGGGCGGGAAACCAGATGACGGTGTGGTGCTTGAGGGTGCTCGAATCAGCGATGCGGAGGACACGTAATGCCTCGTCGGAGACGACTCCTCTCTCGCATGCTTTGATGGTCGGTCTCGAGTCGCTGAATATTATCTTTCGCTTGTCGTCGAGCATTGCCAGGGCTATGGCCACTTGCTGCGCCACCTCGGGGTCGCGCGTGAGTACCGTGGCGGCGTTTAGGGTCCACTGCGAGGACGAGACCGCAGCCGCGGCGAAAGCTCGGTTGTATCTGTATGGCGGCGTCCACGAATGTGACGTCGTCCGCTGTCTTGTCTATGCGTTTGAGGAATGCGGTCACCCGGGCTAGGCGCCTCCCTCAATAGTGTTCTATATGTGTGTTTCGCGGAATGGGTGCGATCGTGATCAGGTCCCGGAGCTCGCGGGGAACAGGCGTAAACTCCGGTGGACCCTGGGTGTTCGGTAAGAAGTAGCCGAGCTCGCGCAAGATGCGTCAGTCGTATCATCTGCGCTCTCTCCAGAGCCTCAGAGATCTCTTCGAGTGTATTGTGCACCCCGATCTCGAGGAGTCGATACGTCGGTGTGGTGATCGGGAGTCCGAGGGCCCGCTTCACTACCTCTCGTATGAGTGTATTGAGCTTGTCACACTCCGATTGTTTCCACTTGTGCGTTGCTGCGACGTAGGTAAAGTGACACTCGAAATCAGATTCAATAGCAGTCACGCGCAGCAGCGCTTATACTCGGACTCACACTAAAAAGAAATAAAAGGAGAGAGACATGGGCTGCAGATTCGCCAGAAAGACAAAGCAGTATAAGTGATAGCGGAGTTACTACACGAAGGAAAATTTTCGCCGTATAAATCCGTGTAGGCGCCGCACCCATGTAAGGGCCACACCCCCAACTTTACAGTCAAAATATTTTTTAAAATCCAACCGAGAAGCAATGGCGTTCAGTGCGCTGATTCCGATGGCGCTCAACAGTGAATTTTCGCACGCAACGTACTTTCGCGTGTCGCTACTAGATGGCGAGATGAGGCAATCGTGGTGGCTTACGGCGGATTTCATACACGTCGTTAGAAAATTTAGGTCAAGCGGCCCGGTCCATTGTAAGCCTCGTCAAAATCTCGACAAAACAGTGCGGCCTTTACGCGAGTCTATATGTTATATCGGCCATATAAATTGTAGTACACATTCCCTTACTAATTAAAATAACAAGCATAGTGTAATGCACGGACCATGTAAACCTCTAGATATCTCATTGCATGATCACAAGCACTCGCTGTCACAGCGCTCGCATTATGAAGAACGCCGGCAGCGGGGGCGAATGGTTCCTACAGACGCACGATTCACCGCAACTTCGCAAATTAGATCATCATCATCATCCGCCTATTTTTATGTGCACTACAAGACGGCCTCTGTCACCGTTATCTCCAATTGCCACTCTCTCTTAGGCTTCGCGATCTGGAACACTATAGAGGCGGAAAGACAGCTCCGGAAGGAAGACTGCGCTCTTGAAGTTAGCAGCCATCCCTGCTCGCCCTTTATCATCGCACCCACCAATGATTACCAACAATTAGATACGGCCCACGGTTCGCGTAAACGTCAGCCGCGCACAGCCATTTGCAGCTACGGCAGGGATAGAGGAAAATACGCGCGCTGCCCTTCCCAAGCGCGCGTTTGATCACGTGACCTCCACCTAACCCGAATGTTGAGTTCGTGGGAAGACAACTCCCATCAAGCCTCCATCCATTTCGGCTCACTGTGACGCGTTTTCCTTTCTCGTATTCACGATGTATGGGCCGCTTATTCGTAGGGATTTCGGACACTAAACATCACGGCGACCACGAGAAGTAAAACGAGAAATAGAAAACAAGCGTCGAGCTTGCTCCTACCGCGGCTGCGGACGTCGCAGTGTGCACCGGCTACAAACACAGCACGCGCAGCAGAGAAAAAGCCAACAGCGGGCACGTAGCTTATCGGTACTTCGAAGAACCCGTCTGACGCTGAGAAGGAAGCGTATTTTCCATCATGTAAGCACCAGCACTAGACGCGCGGGGAGGCAGCTCACGCGGAGGGACCAGCCATCTCGAATTTCAAGCTTGAACCCGGCGCAGATTACTTCCAAAATAAAGCGCGCGATCCACGTATGTAGTTGTCTTCAGGCGCACGGACAGCCAAGCGCAGTCTCTACAATCTAGAAGAAAACGTTCGCTTAACTGACTGATTTGGCGTGCATGACTGGCCGAATCTGATTTGGCTTAACTGATTGACTGAGAAAATTGTTCGCTCTTGTTCGAACGGAGGGGTGCGCCTTCGTGAACGCTGCATGACCATAAAGCTTGATAAAAGAAGTTGGGAGCTATTGCATAGCTCTGACGCGTTCTGTATGCCAGGGCGCCAGTTTGCAGAGTGTTCCTTTTACAGTAAGGTATACATGAGGTATTCTGTTGGCAAAAATTATCAGGCGCTAATGCGAGGGGGGGAGCCAGCGAGGGAAGCTTAAGGGAAGTGAGGCAAGCTTCAAGCAAAGCATCTGGCTTAGAAAACAACGCAAGAAGTTATACAAAGGGACGAAAGTGGGATACATAACAGCGCAAGCCGAGTGAGGCCTTTTGGGTACGCAAATACGCTTGGTTGAGCTATTTGTAAAAATGTATAGTCTACGCTGTGCAGTTTTTCTTAATAATTTTTATTCGTCATATGTTTTTGAGCGGCTCAATAACGTAATCCACGCTGTTCCTGCTTGCTCTCGTGTACTTTCGCGCTTTTGAGACACCACTGTGCCTGATTATTTATTGATTTATTTGTTAATAAGGTTGTTTTTTCGTGCGCCTGATAGTTTATTACCCAATAATCCTTTATTCCGCCACCGCGGAATAAATGAAACCAACGGCATAAGGCATGCTCTGACAAGTAATTAAACTATTGCGTTAAGGAGTGACCTTGCTTTATGCTAATAATTATAGTCATAAGTCATGTTTAAAAAATGTTATATATTGTGTAATTTTTATACATGTTGTGTCTTATCGTCTGAAATGACCTTTCGTCAGGAAAATGTTTCTTGATTGTATCTATATCTATTAAAACTTCCAGACGACGTTACATGGCTTTTTTTCATTGATGTGTATTTGTGCGACCGAATGCGCACCAAACACATGTATGTCCCTAACGCGTTTAACTGAATCAGCTTGTCGTATGGCTCATCCGAAAGGCGCCAGCCTCTTGGTGGCGCGAGGGGACTCAGGCTGCGAAACTGAACTGTCTCCTAGTGTGAGACATGTGCTTGGTATGTGCACCTGTTGTGCACATACCAAGCGAGCACGACATCGATAAGATTTTCGTAAGACAGGACGGTTGTTGAGTACTGCGCTTGCCTGTATTTATAGTAACTTTTTTCTTCTTGATATGGATTATCTGGAGCTTGCCTTTCCCCAGTGCGTTGGCTCGCGTCACCAAACAAGCCACTCAGTTTTACATATTAATACAAGATCACTTAACCACAAGAAAGATGATGTCGCAATTCTTCTTGAACAATTTCAAATAACCTTTAGCGCTATCATGTTGACGGAAACTTGGGGAAGAAATGATGATCAGGCATTCAATTTGGACGGTTACAATTTATTTTCCCTAAATCGTCCAAACAAACGAGGCGGGGGTGTAGCCCTGCTCATTACAACAAAAATAGAATTGCCATATTGTCCCTCCTTTTACTGTAGTAACTGATGAATATGAAATACCAACAATTCAATGTAAGCTTGAGCTGTTTTCTGTACTGTATCGACCCCCAGGTGGAAGTATTGCCAGTTTCTTGTGGTTCTTTGAAACTTTTTTGGAATATGTTTGCAATAACAGCTTACACCTGGTTTCTTCAGGAGATTTCAATATTAATATGATGGAAGAAAGCAATGTCACCCCCGAACTAAACACCCTGTTAAATTCCACTGGATTTATTAACTTAATTACGACGCCCACTCGTATTACATGCTCCACAGCATCGGCTTTAGATCTTATCGTGACAAATATTGACACTACTGTCTACAGCGCAGGTACTATCTTATCTGATATTAGTGACCACTGTCCTGTCTTTCTAAATTACCATAACGAACCAATAGATAGAAATTTGAGACAGGAGCAGCTCATTATTCAACAAGTAACAGCTCAGAGTATTGAATTATTCAAAAATGACATAATGAATCAAAGCTGGCCCTCTGTGAAGGAGAAGAAAACTGCAAATGATGCTTACGATCACTTCATTAAAATTTTCATTCGTATCTACGCAAAACATTTTCCTTTCAAAACTTTCAAACTTGTAATGAAGTCTAAAAAACCTTGGGTCACCCGTGAGCATCTCAAAATGATAAAAAGTAAAAAATATCTGTTATCATCCATTCTTGCGCACACGCTCTATGGAAGTGTTGAAAGTATTTAAGAAACTTCGAAATCGACTAAATGCAGAACTTAGACGTGCTAAAGCAGCCTATTATCGTCGTATTTTTGAAAATGCTAGTCGACAACAATGTAACGCCACTTGGAAGCTCATCAATAATATACTTGGGTGCGAAAATAAACATGCTCTGGCTGAATCCCTAAAACTTGGCGATCGCGATTTAACTGGCATATGACTCGCAAATCACTTCAACAACCACTTCTTAAACGCAGTAACTCCATGTAATGAAGATGTGGAATTGGTTACAGGACGCGGTAATATAAAGCAGAGTATCTTTCTTGATCCAACAGATAAAAATGAAGTGTATCACACTTTTATGTGCCTGAATAATAGTGAATCACTCGATGCCGATAATTTGCAAGCCTCTCCAATAAAACACGTTATATATTTCATCACAGAAGTTCTTGCGCATATCTTTAACTTAATTATCGAATCTGGAGCTTTTCCAGAAGCTATGAAAGAGCCAGACTATCGGTCATTTTTAATGGAGGAGATCGTAACATAGAAAGTAATTACAGACCTATTTCTGTCCTTCCTGTCTTCAATATGTGCCTAGAAAAAAATATCTTTGTTGGAATTACGCGGTTGTTCAATAAATTTAACGTTATAACAGATGCACAGTTTGGCTTTCGAAGTGGCAGGTTTACTGAAACTGCACTGCTGACATTTAAAGAAGCTATAGTTCATCGCATTGAAAAAAACGAATCCACACTCGGTATTTTTTTTAGATTTCAGCAAGGCCTTTGATTCCCTCGACCACAGTATTCTTTTGCATAAACTAAAATCAAATGGCATTCGTGGTAATTGCTTATCTTTACTAGAATCTTATCTTCAAAATAGATTCCAGAGTGTACGCACCAATAAATGTAGTTCGTCCTTCTTACCTATCACTTGCGGGAGTATTCTGGGTCCCCTGATGTTCAATGTCTATATCAACGATACAGTTAAGTACGTAATATACGCAGATGATTCAACGATACTTATCTCTGACATTAACCTGCCTCATTTAATATCCAGGGCTAACGACGTGCATTCGGAGATTTCCTCGTGGTCAGCAATGAATAGCCTTAAGATCAATCCAAATAAAACTAAAGCTGTTATATTTCGTGCTAAAAATTAAATAGTGCCTACTCACCAGCCGTTAATTATTGATTCACAGCGAATAGATATTGTTGATACGCATAAAATACTTGGGGTTTATTTTTCATCGAACTTAAGTTGGGATGCTCACGTTAACTACCTATGTAGGAAAATCTCGTCTGTAACAGGAGTCGTGTCTCGCTGCCGTATTCTGCCGCCACTCAAGGCAAAACTTCAAATTTATCACGCGTTGTTAAACTCACATATAAATTATTGTACGTTGATTTGGGGCACAACAACAAATACAAACATAAATAAAATGATTGTTCTACAAAAAAGGGGTTATTCGCTGCATTGGAAACATTGAACGTCTGGCAACCACTTTAAAATCGTTTGAAAGGTTCAGTATAGTTCGGGTTGACAACATTTACTCATACCGTTCGTTGAACACACTGTATACTTTTCAAACAAAGAACTCTCGTACTTTATTACCGCTTTATCATGTCTAGAGCGTCGTGTTATTACAGTACCTACAAGAAACGCCCATATATGGTCTATACCTCGATTTCGTACAACTTATAAGTATCAAACTTTAGTATACAACGTCCCAACAACACTAAACACATGAAAACACAACCAGTTGCAGTAAAAAACAGTTACGTTCTTTCTTTTGTTCTATTGTATGCTAGTAAAAGATTCAGTATCTATCTATATATATATATATATATATATATATATATATATATATATATATATACACTGCTTGCACATCAGTCATTAAACGCATTAAATTATTTTGCAGAGTGATATTTGTATTTTTGTATATTTGTAGTGAGTGTATTTGTGTGAGTGATACATATGTTGTACTATGAGTTGTAATTTGCATATTCATTTTCATGTGCATCGTATTTCAAGTGTAATTGTGTGATTTATGAATGTGTTATATTATGCATTGTAATGTGCATGTTTCTCGTTTTTCCCATTGTCACGGCGTATCTTAGTCCTCTACCTGTGCACCTTGTATAGCCGCTGCCATGTAACGGTCACCTGGGCCCCGTCAAGCCTTTTTCACGGCTTTTAGCCCAGCGAGCCTTCCAGCATATCGTCTGCTAAATAAACTTGAATATAATGTGAATACAAAACCTCGTTATCATTCACGGCAGAACAATAAACGAGAAGAAAAGGGGTTGACCGAGGGGCCCGATTTGTATTAATTATATCATAAGAAGCCAACAACCAAAGATACCAAGGAAAACATAGAGGAAATTACTTGTAATTGCTAATTTAATTAAGGAAATAATACATTAACGGCAATGAAGATAGATGAAAAAACAACTTGCCGCAGGTGGGGAAGGATCCCAAGTCTTCGCATTACGCGTGCGAGTTTCATTGCCATTAATTTATCATTTCTTTAATTAAATTAGCAAGCACAAGTAATTTACCCTACGTCGTCCTTGGTATATTCGTTTGTTGGCTTCTTATGATGCAGCACAACAATGTAGCATAAACAATTTATTCAGATGGCGCCAACGAGACTCATATTAAACTAAACCCAGAACTATGTACAAAAATACTTTATTGTGTTTTACGAGTCCGGCGATACCGGTCGATATATATACTTGCGTTTCGGGCACGGCAGTGTATATACCTCGCTTTTCTTTTGACGCGCACATTAATGCGTTATTCTTATCTTTGAATACTGCTGTCAGTCAATGTTCGCGGATGTTAGCTTAAGAAAGCTAGGAAAGAAGCCTGTCGCCCGTTTATCGCGCGTACCTCTCTACCACTCGAAAATTCACGGTTAGGCATTTAGATAGCACAATACGCGCCGTGCGGTGCTCGGCAGTTAAGCATCCGGTCGAAGGGTTGCTCCAGGGCCCGTAGGAAGCGTGAGGACGAAGAGCAAGAGATATAGGCCGGAGCAGCGGAAACACTGGCGCCGTGGTAGCCGGACACATTGGTCTCGTTGGCGTCAAGATAGCACCTGTCGGCTCTGCGAGCCAGTGAGGCACTGTTCGTCGCCGTGCGAGTCGCAAGCCAGTTGTCCCAGGGAACTAACTTCCGGCTCCTTGCCGAGTTCCTCCGAGGCGCCCCGCCGACCCACCGACGCTGAAAGCACGCAGAGTGTGCTGGTATCTCGGCGCCACCGACGAATGGGCTCCGTGAAGTACCTACGCAAATTGCATTCATAGTCGAAGGATTGCCGATATTGCAGCCGCGTAGACTGCCATATCTGCCTCCGCCTTCTATTTTACTATGACAGGGAACACAGAATATAGTGCCCCTGATTAAAATATAAACCAAAAAACATGTGAATATCGACATAATTTCTGAACATGACACTGAGAATGCAAGCGCAAGGTCAAACCAAATCAAACAGAAGACGTTTCTTTTAATCCTGGTGGAAATGTCTGAGGGAAGAGTGCCTGAATGTTATAGTTCGCTCCTAGAGGCTTAAAAGCAGCACCGATGAGCGTTTCAAAGGGTTTCTTCCATGTGTGTGTGTGCAGGTGCAAAAATGAGAACGGCACGCTATCTGACGAGCCGACGAGAAATGAACGTAGGGAAGCTTCAGTTTGGCGAGTTTCGAGGATGCATATAGTAAAATTGTTCGCCGCGTTGATTACACGGTCATTTGTTTTACAGCGTTTGGTATAGTATGTCTCTAAGAGAAACAGATAATGAGCTAAGAGTCGTATACACGCAGCTTTAGATAGGTTTGCGCACCCAACCATATTTAATTGCTGTTATGATGAGTTTCTTGAAAGACCGCAATACCGACGCCCATCCATCGAACGTTGTACATTAGCGTTTCAGGATATTTGCGTTTAGTGTTGCAACAGTAGCTTCCCACAAAATACAAATAAGTTAGCAATGTTGGATGTTTGTACGGGCAAATATGATTAAATAAGTGATATTTTGTCAAATAAGTAAAAAAAAAAGAAAACTCAGTAAAATATAAAGGAGCACAACCCCGAGCACGCAGAAGGGGACGGGAGAACGCTCGATCCGTCCTCTTTCTTCGCCCGCGTTCCACGTTGCGCTCATTTGTATTTGCTAAATATGCACCAACAAGCCCAGCTACTAGTACTGAAAAGAAACGACAGGGTTTTCTTCAGACCAATGCAGTCCACTTAAATGTTTTGCTTCGCGACAAACGTCGTTAGTTTTAACGGGTTTCTGTTACCCCCTTTGTCATACCGCTATGGATGTGCAACGACAAGCCTTCGCACCACCGTATTATGAGGGTGCGCTGTGTTATAGAGGTACAAGTGGTTGAGAATTATTCTCCATTCCAAGCGGAGACGTTTCGCTCAACTCGTATTAAGTGGAGCTATGGCCATCTCCTGCCTCCTCGGGCACAATATCAACCAGCGACGCGATTGTTGTCTACTCACCGGACGCTTTAACACAGAACATTAATACACTTCATTACGAACCGTTCTTTCGCGTTACTGCGGCGGCACTGGCCTCACGGTGAAGCATAGGTGGAGCCCTCGCGTTATCTACAGCCCGTACGCTGGCTTGTGCACTTTCTTCATATTCCTGTATAGGCAATACCGCGAGCACTCATCTACCAGCGTTCCTGAGGAAGCCATGCAGCGCTAGCAAGCCACCAACTGGCCGGCTGCTGCCTAACTCCAGACTTGTTCCTTTCTACAGACAGAAGAATACGTTCGAGCAACTAATTTACTTCCGAAGGACCGGGGCACAAGTGCATGCAAGGCAATGCCTGTCACGTTCCACTGAAAGCCATGGCACCTGTACTGTTGCTGCACTTTGTGGATTTCGTTTTTGGAGCGCCCCTTCGTCTCCACGCATTCCAATGTCCACCATAGAGTTAACGTTTACACACACACACACACACACACATATATATATATATATATATATATATATATTCAACTCCTCTTGTCGCTCCCATGCACATATGGACGCATACAAACAGCAGCAGCATGCGCACTGTCCGTCTTAGCCGGAATTGCGTCACTGGTTTGACAAGCAGTGTATGTTTGTTGCCCTTGCGTTCAAATTTTTAAAAGGGCAATAGATCGATATGCCTACATTTACCATTTAAAACACAGACTCAGCAACGCCATGCTAAAAATAACCCCAATTACGTCGTATGGCAAACCAACGCGGACGACAGAGAACAAGAGCGCTCGTCCGTGTTTCAATTTACTTCGTTCAAGTTGGTTTCGCGCCGTCCTTACATTATGCACAGGCTGACATAAAGAAATAGGTCTGACAGGGCTTATAACCGGTCCCCCGCTCGTGTTGAACACCCAATGATAGCAAGAGAGGGAAAGGAGGAGGGGATGTAACGACGAGCCACGGACGACGAAGGGTCTTATTTTATGCCACCCCGGCTCATTGTCACCATAGTCTGCTAGCTCACCGTTATATATATATATATATATATATATATCCGTCTTTATGCCAGATCCATTTGGTCGGCACGATACTACTAGCACCAACGCGTGCGTCTTGCAAGCTACGGCCATAGCGTTTCCTACAATAATTAGCGCTAATTACTGGAGGCAACTCTGGCGCTGCAAACGTTGAGCCGCCATGGGAGTGATGAGCAGTAAACAGATTTGTCTGATTTTTGTCCTTGTGAATTAAGACATTCTTGTGGCTTCGTTTATTACGCTTTATATGCCTTCATTGTCGTAAATTTCAGAGCCATCAATACCTTTCTAAGTGCAGAAGAGGCTGCGAACACGCACAATCGCTACTAATTTCCACAATTCAACTTGTCGAGGTGGCCGAATCGAAACGCGCCAAGCGTCTCGAGGCGCTGGCTTGCGTGCGATATATTCATAAGGGCCTTTCATATCGCTGGTCGGTGCATGCGTCCGTGGCGTAATGGTTTTAATATAGGGCTTCAGGGCCAGAGGTCCTGCGCTCTAATCCTGCCGGCAGACAATTTTAATAATGTTCATTGTATTATTTATTACGCAGTACATTGTTGAAAATGACGAGTTTACAAACTAAGGAAGCCGTTTGAAGCCGAAGGATGAAATGTAGGCAAATCCGTGTACTTCCCTCGATTACCATGATTGCTGAACCGTCCGCATTGCAGCTCCCGTGGACACTAGCGCCACAGTTACCTCCAGTAATTATCGTGCGGAACTCTATGGCTACGGTGACTCCACAGCCGAAGAAGACGTGGTGTGTGTTGACCCCATTACATGTAGTTGACTTAGTTTATGTATATTGCACCATATCTAGTTCCGTATCGTTATTCTTTGTTCAGCGGTGTGAATGTGTCAGGAGTGCTTGGAAGGACGCCAAACCTCGGTGGGCCAATCGGCATTGGAAGCCCACCGTGAAACCACAAATGATGCAGCGAAGAGTGCAGGACGTGGACAGGACGGACGTCCGTCCACGTCCTGTCCTTCCTTAATATCGTCTCTGTAAAACTGAGCGCAGTATAATCATGACAGCTAACAAATTTGTAAGGAGTAAAGCAATGCAAAGACAGACATTATTATTATTATTGTTCTTGTTGTTGTTGTTGTTCTTGTTCTTGTTGTTCTTGTTCTTGTTCTTTTTGTTCTTGTTCTTAGTCTTTTTGTCCTTGTTCTTGTTCTTTTTGTACTTGTTGTTGTTGTTGTTGTTGACATCCGTTTCGAGACGGGCCGGCAACAAATTGGCGCCAAGTCTGCTTGAGTAGATCATGTTTTACTACATTTATCGCAGACTAGCATTTTGCCTGTGTCTTCTTGATCTTTTCTATGACTTTATGACTCTTTCTCGATTCACTCATTTAATTACCCTGTACCTGGTTGCCAACATTCTTGACCTACTCCACCATTTCCTGTACCCTGTACCTGGTTAATTAAATTACAGGGTAATTTAATTACCCTGTACCTGGTTGCCAACATTCTTGACCTACTCCACCATTTCGTGTTCATGCTTTTGAGGTACAGATATTTGTAAAACGTAGCCACCCATTTCTTTCAATCCATGTTACTGAAGTTTTTTTCAAAGCCAAGCTTGTTCTGTGCTTCTCCGGCTTCAAAAGAAGCCCAATTACGCATGGCACTCTTCGCTGCATCATTTGTGGTTTCACGGTGGGCTTCCAATGCCGATTGGCCCACCGAGGTTTGGCGTACTTCAATCCCCGACAATGTCTCTGATCTAAAGTGCAGAATTTCTTTTGCGAAGGTTAGCGCTGGCACCATTACTCCTTTCCAATTTCCTCGCACCACCTCGTATTTATTGCAGGCCCCAAGTGCTCTATGTTTCATTACTGCTGCGTCCCGCTTCTCCTTCCTCATCAGATTATCTTGGTGGATGTTTGAGTAGGTCTTTTCTTCGTTTATGTATACACACAGCTAGTTCTGTTGCATCACTATGGGTTTGACAGGCGCTTGAATTGATGTCATGTTATTAGTCGCCTCTTCCCTAAGGATCATGATTTCTGATTTCTTTGTGCTCAATGTAAGGCTTCATTTCACACGTCGCTTTATTCCCACAGGCATTAGAAACTCTCTGCAAATCTCTTGCAGTGTCCATTAGTCGCACTATAACGGCCGCATACATCAGCCCAAGGATCATCTGTAGCGCCCTTTGCTCATTACTGCTGCAAGTAAAATGAAAACCTAATTCACCCGCCGTAGTTGCTTAGTGCCTATGGTGTTGGGCTGCTAAGCACGAGGTCGTGGGATAAAATCCCGGCTACAGCGGCCGCATTTCGATGGGGGCGAAATGCAAAAACACCCGTCTACTTAGATTTAGGTGCACGTTAAATAATCCAAGGTGGTCAAAATTTCCGCAGTCCTCCACTACGGCGTGCCTCATAATCAGATCGCGGTTTTGGCACATAAAACCCCGTAATTTAATTTTTTTTTGAAAACCTAATTCGCAGTTTTTGAGTCACCTTTCTATGACATTAACATAAATCGTGAAAATCAATGAACACAGATGACATCGAGAAAGCGCGCTTGATCACGTGACCTCCGACATCGGGTGCGAGGGTAGACAACGCGCATCAAGTCACCACCATTTCGTGCTCACCTTCACATGATTTCCTTCGCCTACACAGCTCGCGGGGTGCGATTGTATCTTACTTCCCTTGACTTTTATACGTAACGTCACCATGACGGCGTCGACGAAAATTTGCCTAGAGTGTTCATATGACTGCCATCGCAATAACTGATTGCGAAGTGTACAAAACCGGTAGCTCGGATGTTAGTGACCGCAGAAAGAATATTGCTAGTGCCATACACGGCGAAGATGAAACGTACGTACACTAGACCGAGCAAAAAGGGTCAATCTTCAATGAAAAACACTTCTGGGACATATCGAAGCAAGACGCTGAACATTCTAGGAGCCAGTTCTTTAATTAGAAATGGGAAGAAGCTCATCCGAAGGAAGATCCACCGCTCAAGGAGCTGGTTTTTGAGTAAGTGCAGCAGGCCCACGATATTGTAGCGATTCCATCCGCTTGATTCTATGTCACTCTTATCATCGCATCGTTAAAATTAAATAAATTGAATTATGGGCTTTTACGCGCCAAAACAACGATCTGATTATGAGGCACGCCGTAGTGGAGGACTCCGGACATTTCGACCACCTGGGGTCCTTTCACGTGCACCAAAATCTAAGTACACGGGTGTTTTCGCATTTCGCCTCCATCGAAATGCAGCCGCCGTGGCCGGGAGTCGATCCCGCGACCTCGTGCTCAGCTGCCCAACACCATAGCCACTGAGCAACCACGGCAGGCTTATCATCGCATCGTTCCCGACCGGCTGATCCCATTGAAAACAGGGCCGAGCATCCCTATTGCAAGAACCAGCGTCTTCCAGTGTGAAACCAGCGCGCTTTTTGGCGCTGGGTCGCACTGGGTACGCTGGCACTCGCTGGGAGTCACTGGGACGCCAGTAAGAATGCTGGATAAGAGCTGGGTCACACTGGAAAAGACGCTGGTTTCACAGCCATGACGCCGGGGCGCACAGGTTTGTGCTGTACAGGCGCTGGTTCTCGCTGCAGTTCGCTGGTTCGCACTGGAAACTGCGCTGGTTGTGTGTGTGCCGTGCTGGTTCCAGTATGCAAGGACGAGCGCTGCTGAATATTAAAGGTTTAAATGAATTTCCTCGCTTGATACTAATCTCTTGTCCTAAGTAACGGTATCTTGGGGTTATAAAACCCTATTTCGCATCACAGCTTGGAATAAAGGTGTGTGAGCTGCCCTGTTTATTCATGCACCTTTGAAACTGATAATCACTTTCGTTTTTTTTTTTCCTTTTGACTGGGCGGATAGCTAAATTCTTGAACGAAATCACGTAAACGCAGCGGACGCCGCGTTTTTTAGTAGTTCGCACGTAACGTATGACTGGGAGTTGTCGCCGATGTCGCACTGTTGTGGAGTGGACATGAAATGCAGAAGTCTTTCAGACGTGCGCGAACGGACCCCGAGTTCGAAACCTATCACTGACTGATATTATCGCACCGATAACAAAGCTGAGGTGATTCATGCACCTCCACTTTCCCTATTGTACTAAAGAAAGTTCTGAGGCTCAAATACACACAATTTAGCTTTCGCCAGCTACCCAGGCCGAGATCGGTCCCCACCGAAGCTTAGGCCTAGCGTATCCACCGAGTCCATTCTCACGCTATCGGCGCGTCTAGGCTCTGAAATCAAGAAATCTAACAAGGATAAATCACTCTATATTTCAGCTTTCGCATCGGTGTTCTTAAATAAACAATTTTTTCATTCATATCTACAGTGCCAGCTCAAGAAGCGATGACAGCTGATGTTACGTGTCATAAACACAGGTATATGTGCTATCGCCGAAGGCTCCCAGCACTAGCCTGCGCTTCTCTGACGAAGATATACGACTAGACAGGCGTGTTGACTGAAAGGCATCACTGAACTAAGGAAACGTTGCATATCCTTTGCGTGAGGAGCAAGAAACGGCTATCGAAATCGGCAGTAACAGCCCGTACACCGCCCGGGTCGGCGGTACATTTAGAACTTTTTTTCGAAGTTAAAATAGCAATCGCAAGTGAAAATTGATGTTGTGGCACTTGCAAGCATACTGCTAAATACGGACAGCAACTTTTTTTTTTGGTACAGGCGTGAGTTTTAGTTGCTGGGCGATAGCGCATCAAACATACCTGTAGAAGACGAAGCTCTGCGAAACAAACTGTTTCTCAGCTTTGACAAGGCAAATTATCCGTAGATTTCCGTCTGCTGGCGTCGCGTAGCGGTAAAGTGTCGGGCTTGGGATCTGTAGGTCGGACGACCGAATCCTGGTCTGCGGAAGTTTTATTTTTACGTTTTTTTTTTCTTTTTTATTGCACTAAAACGCTCTTTCTTGCTTTCTGTATTAAAAAATATATATACGGTGTCCAGGCACCGCATATTTAACGCGCTGGAGCTGTTTCTCGCGCGAGTAGCCAGTGCCTCCCAGCACGCTGCGCCTTCCCAGCGCCCCAGCATCGGATCCAGCGCGCTGCACTGGGCCCATAATCCGGCGCACTGGGTCCCAGTGGCACTGGGTTTTGCAATAGGGATCGCTCTTTCCATTGATGAAGCACGACCGCGTGAAAAGAAATAGCGTCGGTGGCTAGAGAATTGTTCGCGTCAGAAAATTGTCTACATCACGTTAAAGTCAGAAGAGCAGGTGGCTCCACAAAAGCAGCGTTAAGAGATTGAAGCACCTAGGGCAACGTCGTTGAATGACATATGTGTTCGAGTTCCAGGAACCATATATTGAGTGCAAGAATGAACAACGATCGCAAAATAGAGTCAGGACTATCGACAAACCACGCTCCTGTTTCTTCTAGAAGAATGAAGGATTAGACCGACGACTAATTCTACGGATTTATTCCCTCAAAGTTTGCTTCTCCAAAAGAGCAGAAAGAATGTTTCGCGAGCCGAAAGGTGCTGTAAATTAGTAATAAGGCTAAGAAGACGAAGAAAGAAGGGCGAGATTCAATTCTCGCGACGAAAGAACAATATAAGAAAAAGCACGCTATTCATGTTCGCACCCGTAAGCAGACGCCTCTCCTCGTTCACTCGACAAACGCATTTGCTGCGTAGGACTAAAATGAAGTTCGAAATGTCAGGTGATATAGCGGGACAAAGACATCTAGTTTAACACAAACTATGCTATACCCTTTAAGCAAGAATGAACTATGACGCACTAAGACAGCAGACAATAGGGTCCATTGTGTTCGCAAAAAAAAAGAAAGGAAACGACCAATGGCAATAGTATGTTCGCTTCACAATGTACGCAGAAGCCTGACACTTGCTAACAGTGCTCGATACAAAGCTTGTCTATACAAACAGAGATACATACCTCTTTTGCGTTGTTCAGAGCTTGTAACTTAGCGCATCTTCACAATCGCGAGCACTGATAGTTTTTTCTTTCTTTCCCGATAATGACTGTGCATGACATGTTCAGTTGCTATTAATTCGTTGGCGCAGCTGTGCCACACGCTATAGAGACGACGTCATCTGTTGCTGCTGCCCGAAGCACCGACTGTCGTGTGCGAATAATTGCACTGCCATGGGTAGAGTTGGTAGCTGCTCACATCACCTTGAAAAGAAGTTATAACGCCAACAACTTCAACGATGTAGCTTATAACATGCAGGTTTTATCATTTACGCATGATGTGTTTCTTTAAAAACCGTTCCCCTTACTCCAACATACTTTCTCCATCGATGCCATTTTGTGTTTAGGATTTGCAAATTCTAGACGTAAGCTATATCCCATGAAAAAGTTTATAGAAACATCTTGCATCATAATACTACTAAACTTGTTGAAATGTCTTTTTTTCCCCCGATGGTGCTGGTTTATTTATTGTTATTACCAGTACGTACAAGCGTATTTACAAATGCGAGTTGCGCACGCAAGGATATCAAGCTCTTTCCTAAAGGCTAAAAGTCAGCCCTAAGCCCCTGCCACCGTAAACAGTGCTGGTGGCCTTGGAAGTATAAAGGTGCAGAGCACAGCCACACCTGTTGAAATCAGCGAAATCATAAACGTAAACTTCCTAGGAGACCTATGCGATTTTGCAGAACCACTGATCAACGATAAGCGAAGGTGTCGCACTTTCCCGCACCGGAGGATCCTGCCACATACACGTACTGCGCACATTGCACACTGCACTTTGTTCCCATATGGATAGATGGAAACAACTTTAATTTAAATCCGGCAAAGTTTAACGACCCGGGCTCAGGTCTCCTATGAGGGGACTTCGAGGCCTTGCCTCGCTGCCGCCTCTCGGGCCTGCTGGACATGCCCACTTTGTTCACAAATAACGTGTGCATCGCATGTGGCCTCTTTTTCCCCGCCCCTGAGTGCATCCCACTCTTATCAGTGTACTGAGTTAAATATTTCCAATTTTGTAAAACAATGTTCAATGCCAGTGCCAATGTTGTCTTGCACAGGGATTATATGATACCGGTAGAAAGTACTAGCTCCCAATAGTTATTCCAAAACTCATAGCGATAGTTGTCTTTTGCTAAATTACGAGTGCTTGATATACCCTATAGTGTGTTCATAATGCTTTTTCTTTCTTTCCTTGTTTTATGTTTCTTGCGCCTCTCGTACTTGACCAACAAACTTGAAAATTTCCCAGTTGATGCTGTGTAATGTCCCTCGTATTTGAGAAAAGCCTCAGCTTGACGCAATCTTTAGTGGTCTTGCACCCGATGCAGACCGGTTTTTTTCGCACGCTTTTCTATGCGCGCTTTTTTTTTTTTTTTGACACCAGGAATAATTCTACAGCATTAACAGTTTAGGGTTAAAACATCTTCCTGAAACCAAAGGCCAACCACTGATGCATTCAAGAGCAAGAGTAGGGCACATGTGGGGCATCGTTGCAGATATGCTTGTTTTGTAAGATGGTTCCCAAGAAGCTTGGTGAGAGTGCACGCTGAAGTTATCGTGTGATGTGGATTCGAACGCGAGCTGCTGTTGTCGAAGGTCTGCACTTATTTGACGCTACGAGGCGGAAAGCGTGAATTTCTGACTCGCAGAGTTGGTATTTTCTGCATTAGTGTAATGCAATCGCGATTACATGGCACTAAATATTCTTCAGTATTAGCTTTAATAATTTTTTTGTGCTCTCGACCTTGCTGAAGCATTTCCGTAAAAACTGCACCCTATTGTACATTCCGGGTACATGCGATCCTAATGAAGTTTTCAACAGAAACCTGAGCAGTATTTATACTACTGCTTAACAACGGTCGACCAAGTTACTGTTCAGCATACAGGCAACACGCGAATGAAGTCCATTGCGGTAGCTACAGTGGGCGAGCGCATCCTTATATTTCCTATGTACTGAACCTCGAAGAAGGCAACCGCTTCCTAAATGACCCAGGAATTTAAGAAAATTATATAGCTGCTGCGCCCTCGTATCTGGTTCAATGGGTTTCTTATCCGTTCCAAGTGTCCCCTCTGACAAAGAGTCTGAAGAGGTCCTTTCACTCGTTCCAATCTCTTGAACGTATAAAGTTAATCAAGAGTTGCCAGTGAATTAAAAACAACGACGGCCTCAAAGACGACATCAAGGGAAATAAAGCCGACCATCAGACCACAGCAACAACGTTGTTACGTGTAATACAACTCTGTAATGCCACGCAGGATGGTGAAAACATAATTTTATATGAAAAGTGAATTCACAAAGAAAAGAGCTTCATCTCTTTCTCCTTACTTCGATTTTATTGTGGTGCGCATCCACGTATTCGGCATCTTTCTAGCTGAAAAGGGAGCACCTTAAGCAGCGTATACACCCTATCCAAGAAACACAAAGCCTGCCAGGTCGTTGCCGGCCACGGTCGGCTGGCTTTCTAATGCGAGAGCGTTACTTGACTTGTTGCGCAACCCCGCCGTCATCAGAAAACTGTGGAAGAAAAACGGCACACAAACTACGTCATCTTGCTACGGTGAGCATTTGATCCTCTGTCCCACCACCGCTACTCAGTAGCCGAGCGCGCTCACCACTGCATCACCGTTCCATTGGACGACCGGTTCAATAGGCAACAGTGATGAATATCATTAAGGGAAAATGAGGCATCCACCCAATCGTAGCAATTGCTACAAAGGAAACCCACACGGGTTCCTCGAAATAAAACCTCGCAGTTGAAGAAAAATTTGTTCCGGTCCGGGACTCGAACCTGGGACCACCGCCTTTCCGGGGGCAGTCGCTCTACCATCTGAGCTAACCAAGCGGCTAACAGATGGCAAGGCGAAGTCGAATTTGTCAACAACTCGAAGCAAAGGCAAAAGTTTGATGTAATAGTCCTGCGGAAACCCGCAAGGTGGAGAGAAGTAACTTCTCTCCCCCTTGCACGCTTCCGCAGGACTATTATGCCAGTGATGAATATGTTCGACCCTATGCACGTGGTTTGGCTGTGCCTGGCGGGCGATTCACTGGATGGCAGAGCGAGCGGCTGCGTAGCGAGCGCGGTAAGCTGCAGCCGCTTGCGCTGCCTTTCGCGTTGTCGGGGGCCCGCCGGAGCCCGTGGGCGGCGGCGACGAATACGGCTCAATGCGCTTCAGGTACCCGTCAGACGACGACTACGAAGTATCCCCAGAGCATGAGGTGGAGTTCGCCTACAAACCCGATGGGAAAATGCAGTATAAACACCATGGTGCCGCTTGAAAAAGTACTGTCATCGCTCGGCAAAGTGGTGTCTTCGACAAAGAACACTCAGCGTAATGTGCGTGAAGCTCTGCTTTAATGAGAACTCCACAAATAAAACTAAGCTGACAGATCGCAATATGACCGGCTTGCCGTCTTGCGTTGTTGCGGCCACATAAGCAGCAACATTACACTACAAAACATAACGCAGCAGCACTAAACACAGCGACATAGCTCAGTGACACACTGAGCCCACATAAGAATTGTTTAGGTGCGCCCCTAGTTCTAGCTTTTTTGCGCGGTCCTGAAATCAGGGAAGAAGTCCTAATTTCAAGGGTGTTAGCGCTTGTGTTGGAGTTTGTGAGAACTGTGCATAGCAGACGAGCGTGACTTTCCGCACCATTAACTTCGTGAATACTGCACAAAACAATTCATTCGCCATTTGTATGTTTTCCTAGAGCTAAAATACAAATCTTGGGACTGAGATATGATTGCGTGTGAATTGGATGTGATACACGGCAGTAGAGTTGCGGAGTGGCAACTGCAGAGTTGGAATGATTCCGCAATCATTCCACATTTTCGGTCAATCGGAACGGAATGGGAACGGAATGATGGCACTAGCCTGGCAGATGGAATGGGAATGACAAGAAATCCTGAGACCTTGTAAAGGAGTTGGAATGGTATGGACACATGGTCGCAGAGCGCTGAATATTGATTTAAAGCATACCACAAAACTGGTAAACTTGCTGATCAGACTAAACTATACTTAGCCAATGAAATAAAATTTCTCAATTAGGCTCTTTCAATATTCACACGTCTACACTCTTTGATTTCCGATGACCGCTTTTCAGTGCCTAACCGCTTTTACGAAGTTATCGTTCGGCGCAAGACGTGGCGCCATGTATCGGAACTGTCTCGAGTGCTGTCGCCAATTCTACCATGAAATAATCTTGTCTGTAGTCGCAGTGCATGCGCAACGTGAATCGTAGAGTTAATTCTGGAACTTAACGCGAGCACCAGTGATTAGGCGCGAACGTATTATGGATTATATATTTTGACGATTGATAACTGTGCTCGGCAGTTTAGTTATGCTTTGAGTGTCACCCGTCTTTCTGGGCACAAGTTCACCTAATAAGACGTTCAATTCGTTAGGCACAATTTTGATACTGTCCGGTAGTCTTGAGAGCCACTGCAACGTGACAATAGCTACACAAAGCTGACTACCTATGCCGCGGTAATTCTAAACAGCACAGTATTCTACACATCCTACACTTCTGAAGACCGAAAAAACTTTCTTTGTTGCAGTGTTGAAGTGCATTTAAAGAGAGCACCTTTTGGTTAGAGTTAACTCCTTTACTTTGAGTTAAGGAGTTAAGTAAATTTCTTCGTTTTAGTTACCTCACTAAAATTTATGCAAGGGATTAAGTTGACAAGAATTATTTATTTAGCAAGGATATAATTATGGCAAAAGAAGTAGGCCAATACGGCGACGTGGCAAACAGTTGCAGCCTGCGCGAGGCTACGGTGATGCGGAAGGCGCGACGCGGTTTTTTCGCCCACTGTCGAGTATTCGGGATGCGCGATAACGTGCTGCCAGAAAAGTGTGCTGAAATATGGCGCCCGTAATATGCCAGTAAATGTGACAAATCAAATAAAAGCGCTGTCGACATCGGTGACTTCTCCGGTCCTGAACTCATTTACTGCGACAGCAGCGCTGTCTGTATGCAGGGAAGATCAGCATCTGAATTTAGCTTGCCTGCTTTCTTTCTCGAATAATTGCACTCATCCTATACGCGGGACACGGTGTCAGATTATTTTAAAGCGAAGCTCTCTTTGGGAACCATCCCGTGCTTTCCTGGATGTGACCGCTGCCACTGTCTTGCCGCTTAGCTCATACTTAAGAAGAATTTTGCTAACCGCCCGATGGTGAGATCTAACCGTGTCCCCGCAGCAGAGCAACCCCACATCCCAATCATTAGGTCACGACCGGTCGTCTGAATCGAGTGGGCCAACGCCAACTAGCTCTTTGAGGCGATCGCCGCGTGCGTCGCACTACGTACAACGAGTGCGCGACAGCACATGCGCGCTCCGGTTTCCTTTAAGCCAAAGACGCAGACATGAAACGCGCAAATTTGAAGACTTTTATTGAGCGCTTCCCGAAAGCTTCGCTCCCTATAGATTTAAACTTGTGCGCTGGATCTGCATAATTTTTAGCCTCCGATTTACTCAACTGGTATTTGGAAGACTGCTGGCAACAAGGCCCTCAAGAGATAAGAGGAATTAGTGGTAGCAAGATAATATAACGTTACACTGTTTGTTATGTAGTTAATACCACTTTCTTGGGGGAGGGGGGTGGGGGGGACTAAGCACGTAAGCAAAAGTAGCAAACCATTATAGAGAAAGCGTATAAGTCACTGTAATTGTAGGAATGGAGTGGGCCTCCTCAGGTACTCCACATGAGTGGGAGCGGTCCAAGGCTCACCATTCCGAGGAGTGAAAAGGAGTGAAATCACAGGAATCTTTACTCTCTGGAATCGAGTGTGAATTGAATGGTAGGCTCCACTCTCCAACTCTGCATGACAGCGCCTATCGCGTTTGACATAGCACGGAAACATTCAAACATCAGCAGTGGGGGGAAAATTAAATCAATTCAAAGACATGGCGATTTGCCAATACATTGCGTGTTTGTACAAATTTTGATGCTTAAAGGAGTACTGACACAAAATTTTGAAGTGGAGATAACGCGTGAGATTGATTTATGTGGGCACACACACATCGCCTGCAAAAATCAACGGCGAACATAGCTAAGAACATATTTAAAGGCAATTTTAAAGTACGTGCGTGCAGCCAACCGCAAAACACAGCACCTCGAGACATCGATATCAAGGAGGGATTGTAAATAACCAAGAAAACGCTACGTCACGAATTTTCGTTGGTTGCCATGCTGCTTGCATGTGCTTTTCTCAGTTGTTGCTCGTAGTGGGACGCTCTCCGTGTCGCTGCAACTGCACAATTAAGCGGAAATTTTTGTCTTCACCGCAGATTTTCCGCACTATCAGCTTCATTGCGCTGCGTTGACCGTAACGTGGCCAATGCGAGGGTCTTGAGGTTCGTCCTCGCTGTCGCCGGCTGCGCTGGCGTGCGTGTCAGAGCATGCTTCGGAGGTTTTTTGCGATCGCGTGCCCAGCTGTGTTCAAATTCCTTCTCTGGACCATCTCGTGGCTCTCTGAAACCAAAACTTGGACTGATCGCTAGAAACAAGACTCGAAATAATTACCTGTCGCGCTCTCAAGTAAACGAGGTTTCGTGCCGTGATTACTGGGTCAGGAGCTACTTATTAAATCAGAAAAAAAGTACCGATATTCCTTGCGTCAGTACTCCTTTAATCTGAGCATTACAGGCTTGCTGTGGCATGCTTTGGTGTGCAATATACCAATACCTAAATTCTAAGCCACGCCGCTAAAGATACATATGCAGAACCAAGCACACTAATTAATACAGAAGCACACGGTCATAGTTTGGTTCCCGAGTATGAGTGTGCAGTTCTGTGCCTGTGTTTTGAAGAGCACGTGATTAAGAAAATAAGCTCTATAAACTACTCCCAACACCAATGCTAAAAGCCTTAGTATACTGATACGCGTATATATTGTTTATGTTTTTTTGGTGATGGTATTTCACGGGCCAACTCTTGTTGCAATGTCATAGCTCGGTGCACGTCGCATGGTCATGTATCGCGCAGAACTCTCTCTAATGGGGTCGCCGATTTTATAGCGAAAGAATTTTGTCTGTAATCGGACTGCATGCCCGTTGCGAATAGTGTTGCACATTCTGGAACTTACGCGAGCAGCAGCGAGTACGCTGGAATGTGCGATGAGTCATGTATACGTAGCCGACGCGTACAACCCGTCGATCACATTTTGACTACCGACGGCCTGCTCGCAGCTATCGCTGTGCTTGAGTTTTACGTACGTTTGACGCGAACGCCTTTAAAAAATTGACCGACGATTACGATACTCCCTAATGCGCTATCTCATGGGCATCTTCGCCGCACTACGCTTTTGTCCTCCCGCTTTGCCAATACCCTCCTCCCCTTTCAGCCTCATTCATTCCGCTGCGCCCTCCTCTCCGCTTTCCACCTCATGTCTTTCATCCCCTGCTGTGCTCCGCGTTCGCTTTCATCTTTCGCTATGCTCGTTCGCTCGGTTACGTCGCCACCGCCGCCGCTCGCCGCAGGAACGGGCACCTAAGAGCTGCACTCTAAAATGCTCAAAATGGGCAGCTTGCTGAAACCGTTGTTACGAAAACATGTCATAGCATTATCGCTTGCATCGTAGCAGCCAATCAATCCACGTACGTTAACTCGGTATCATTGTGTACAGAGGAAAAAAAGCCATTACTAGACTATGCATGTATCGCGTAAGCCAAGGTGCCGTTCTCGCGCAACGCATGGGGCAATCAGAGCTAAATTTAGCCTTGCGCGCGTAGTCCAGCGAGGCGTAGCTCGGCAGTACGTTTGTCCATCGAGCAGGAATGGTGGCGTTTGAGAGAACTTACAATGACGTAGTAGGTATAACTGATCAAAATCATACTGGAATTTATGATGACATGTAATTCCTACATAGGTGCAATATGCTGTAAAATTTTCACGGTTGCTTGCTCGGCCATAGAGAGGAGGAGGTCATTTCTTTAGCCTCATGGGGCTTAAACATCCTCTACAAAACAAGCGGGCTCACTATGAATCAGTGGCGGATCCAAGGGGAAGAGTGGTGGTTGGGGGATCGCCCTCACGCCCCCCCCCCCCCCCCCCCCCCCAAAAGCCACTATCCAATCCACCCAACCTCCTTCCACCTCTCTCGAGACAGCAATCTTTAAGCACGCGAAAGTTTTTAGGAAGCTGCAGCGACCGTCACTGTCTGCGGCGAACAGAGCACCCCTCACTTCTACTTTTTTTTGTTAGCCGCGAAAAAGGCTAACGCAACCGCTGCCTATGTGGAAGCGAGCTGATTGCTTCCTCTCCCCCTTCGAATTTTGCCCCTTCAGAGAGTGTAAGGTCGTTTAAGTAAGCGATGCCATCAGCGTGACAGCAAGGAGGGAGCGTTGTCTCTTCTACTCCTCATTGCTATGCTAGGAGTCTGTACTGGTACGAACCACCTTTCGGTATCAATAGACCTGGAAACCGTTCAGTAGCATTCAAACTTGCGTCTTTCGTCGCACAGTGTGTGCTTTACTCACGCGCCAAAAGAGGGCTGCAGAAGTCACCGTCAGTGGCTGATATAAAACAAATTGGCGGCGACCAATTCGCGCAGGGCGCGGCGACGAAGCCTTAAGTTTTTTCAAATTTGGGAATTAATATTTGTTGTGTATGTGAATTAGGCGGGTACAATTTATGGCACTAGCCTTTGTGAATCACTTAGCAAAGTTTCAGGGCACTGAAATCTAAAATTCATATTTGTCAGACGTGCTGAAAGCGCGCCCACGTTTGTGGACAAAAGGTGTGAACGTAGAGCACCCGGTGCTTTTGTTTGTGGACACAGGTTGCGGGTGCGGAGATTTGGTCTGTATTTTTCCCTTTTTCGCAGCACGTTATCTCGCGGATTTTGTTTCAACCTCCCCAGATGGGTTACTGCTTGATTTTTTTTATATACACTGGGAAAGGTACAGTCCTCTCTGATGACGTGAAAGCCAGTGGTCTAGGCGGAGCAGTGTGTTAATACATCTTGTGAAGACAACAGCGCAGCAGTCACATATTTTCGCAAATTGATATTTTACCACATTGAACATTTTTGATAGCTTACTTCAAGAGAAAAAAATCATGCTGGAAGAGGAAATCCAAACCGAACTGAAGGCGCTGCTGTAGACCTGCCCAATGGCAATAAAGTAAGCCGCGGAGAATCGACCTCCCTCGTGTATAAGAACAGAAATATGTGTCTGGGCAAATGGAAAAATAACAAAGACGTAAATTCCTTTTCCAATGCTGTCGGAATGAACCCTATGCCATCATGCAAGTGCTGGTCGAAGGATGAAATGAAAAAAAATTAGTAACGCACCTGGGAAGTATATCGGAATATAAACAATTGATGAGGGGAATGGACCTCATCTACAGGTATATTTCATATGCTAGAAGCAAGGTCAAATCTAGGAAATGGGCAGTTAGGATCCACACACATTTTCTCAACATTGCGGTGTGCAATGCGTGGGTTGAATACTATCGCGATACCACAGCTTTGCACCGACAACAATAAAAGGTGCGGTCTCTCCTGTCTTTCAAGCAGGGTGTAGCGAAAACATTAACCAGGTCTAACCCAAATCGAAATGGTACCAGGGAACAAAGGTAGGAAAATAGACAAGCAGCTCCGGAGTCATCATCACCACGCTTCTTGATCTCAAGCGCTTCCAATATAATGTCCCTTGTCAGTTGATCATCAGCTCGGTTCAAAAGACAGGTTCTATTAAAATCTGATGAAGAGCTGATGATCAACTGACAAGGGAGATATTGGAGGCACTTGAGATCAAGAAGCGTGGTGATGATTATATCAGTGAAGCCTCAGTTTCTCTATCGACAAAGGAACTGGCGTATCTTGGGAACGGCAGTTAGAAGCTGTTCTGTATCGTGTTTTCGTTGTGCGATGCAGATGACGGCACTGTTTTCTTCTTGTTGTTTTGATCCTTGGCAACGGCTGTTTATTCCTGTGTCAAGAAATAAAACGCTCAGTTGTTAGTGCGTCTACGTGGTTGTCCCGTGTCGCCTTCCTTCGTCCGTTGTTTTATTTGGCGACTTCGTTGTAATCATGTATAACCAACTCGCCCACCAGCACGTGCTCAGTCATTTGTACCGTTTGAAAATGAAAAATCTTGCACCATATTTTTTTCTCTGCACTTCTGAAACAATCCCAAATTAAATGTCGAAAAATGTTTTTTATTGCCTACATTTTTTTTCGGCAATTAAGAGGTTAAGTGTGATTTTAAGCTCCCTTTTCTGTCTCCTTACAGTTTTTAGTTTTAGTGCTATTACAAAGTTTGACCATACCCACCGGTGTCAATAAATTATTTTCAAACTGCTGTCATGGTTGTCTGCATGATGTTGTTGATGAAAAAAAATGCACTAAGGGATGCAACTGAGAACAAATTATGACCATTTGTTTACAGACTTGCGGTTAGTTGCACCATCCCCCCTCCCCCAAAGTAGGCACCTGTATTTGCCCCTGCTATGAATTGGGAACGAGCACTATTGCGAAATTATACCTTAATACCCGCACTAGCTGTAACATAAGTTGTATACGGTGTATGGACACTTTATAGCGTCCATACACCGTCTACAGCATGCACAAGACGTTTTAAGACAAACCCCACTGCGGCGGTGTGCCTGATACACCATACCCGATTTTTCAAGGCACAAGCTCGCCCAATAGAGAGTCAGTTTTTGTGGCTCACAGTTGTGTGTGCGCAGGGAGGGAGGGGGGGGGGCACTGTCTGGGTCTTCACCGTCACTACAACGGGACAATATGCTATACTGATCACTTGTTATTTGCTTCGTAAGACTGCCTACTCGTATACTTCGAACATCTCGTGCATGGATGAATATTTTGCTTCAGTTATCAGGCGTTCGAATTGTCTGTTGTTGGTACAAGAATAACCTGAGGCTACGTGTGGCTTGCTACGTAATTAAAGGCGAGCACACTAATTTTCCTTTTATCGCATGAGACCGATTTTTTATTGCTCGCTATACTTGACGGCAACCATGCGACGAAGCCGTTCGCTAGAGTCAGCGCAAAAAAACGCCTAAATAAGAACACGTGTAATACAGGAGCCGCCTGCACGAAGAATATTACCCGTGGATAAATTTATAACTATTGGCAAAACAGCTTCCGGCAGTATTTGAAACTTGCGGCACAGTAAGTTGTCTAGGGACAAAGGAGTGACAGCAAGGCTACAAGCGAGGATAGTTGGTAGCAGTTTAGGGTTAAGCGTGTTACTTATAGTAATGAGAAATGCGGGCACATATAACAAGTTAAGGCGACACTGGCGAAAGGAAGCGCGAACCGTTACAAGCACAAACACCTATCTTGCACTTCGTTTCGTCCGTGTCGTCCTTACTTGTTACATGTGTCTACGCCCCTCAGTGACATAAGCCTTGTGCTTTGGCACGGAGAAGCGACATATGCGTAAAGCTGTCGTTTTTCCCCTTTGTCACTCGACGACTTACAGCACGGCGACCTGGTAACACTCGCGCGAGGATCCTTCAAAATTTGCATATTTGCTCAATAGTAAACTGTTTCTTGCAAGCGGTCATGCGCATGTCTCTCCGTCCCATGCAAGCACGCTGTGCTATTTTCATATGGGAACATGCTCTCTAAGAGAAAATGCGTTTAAGCGAAAAATAAAGCTTTCAGAGTAAAATGCGACGCCACGGAAGTTCACAGTTTAGGCGGCCTCACAAAGTAGGGAATAATGGCGTGTCACAGCTCCTGGGTTGAAAGCTGATGCGTGTTGCGCGTTCTCGAAGTTCCGATCTGATCCTAGCGTATTGTATACCGAACGGTTCGGAAATGTTTTTGTCCAAATGGGCATTGGAACAGTGACGCCTTGCGTGCATATAACATTACAGCACGAATAAAAAGAAATGGTCAACTGTACGTGCCTTTTTGTTTGTTCTCAACGACTTCGCTGCCTAAAGAAAAACAGATTTATTCAATGTTTAGGGGTTGAATTCGCAAAGCTTTCTTATTGTAAGTGGTCGTCGCCATCGGCTCGCCGCCTTCGCTAATAATCACAAACATCACATGTCTCATCACATCCAACAACACAAATGTCTGACATGTGCACTTGCGAATAGTTTTAGTGCAACGGCATGTTTATGAGTATGGGCCCTGAGCCCGTACTCACAATAAGGCTCTTGGAGGAGAATAGTTCGCTAACAGGAATTACTGCTTTCTATGAACGAAAAAAAGATTTATGGCGCGGACGTTTAACATGCTGTACCTCAGAACATTGTTTCTCAAACAGGAGCCAATGACACGGAAATCTCTCCAAATACGTAAACATCTCCAGATGCATGAACGATTTCTCTCATCCGTTGGGGGAGATCTATTTGTCACGGCACCAACCCGTACAGGGCCTCCCGATCGCTCGAATGTGTCTCCGTTCGCGAGACTAGACCCGCGAACAACTGGTGTCGGTGTCCAGCATGGGCGAACGCTTTTTCGCTCGATATCCTTGCGTGGCGAGTCGAACCTCCTCGATTCTTAAGCGTGCCTGTTTACTTGTGTTTCGGCCAGCTGACACTGCACAAAAAAGTGCAATAAATGCTGTTCTGTGTTCGCACTACTGTGTACTGTGTCCAGTGAACAAAGAGCACATTAGACTCCGCATGGTGAAGGTAACCGCATTGCTTTTACTCGAGGCCAGTAAGGTATCAACGCCAGCAGCAGCTTAGAGATTTAGTGAAATGAGTGCTTTCATGGGCTGTAAAACAAATAGTTGCATATTGGGACATCCGTGCTTCTATGAATTCTTTTGCCAGAGACACTGTGGCGTGTTTTTCTTCGGCTACATAACCAGGAAATATGGACATTACAGTTATATGGCTTGGCCTCTCGACGCGGCGCCCCGTTAGTTCATTATTCGAAAATCCTGCGATTACAAAAGAGAACCGTAGAGTACAATGCGCAGCGAATTATAAAGGTAACGCCAGTTAAGGCAAAAAGAAAAAAAGAATGCACCGCAAGCGCGAATACAATTAGCGAACTTAAGTTCACCTGATCAGCGAGTTTGATTCCCGTTGGCGAAAGCGCTCGGACCGAAGACGCCGGCTCATCTGCAGGCGTGCCTCTATCACTTTCTGTTCGGTTTTTGCGCTGCGTTATGAAGACAGCGATCTTTCGCGGGCTTTTTTTTTTGTTTTGTTTTCTCGAGACGTGCTGTAGTAGCGAGCTCAAAGCGGAATCTTCATAGTTAACAAATTTCCTGCAATGCGCCAATCAAAACCAAAGTTTCTTCGCAAATCGTTTTTCTCTGCTCTAAAATGTTTCCAAATTTCAGAACGCTTCGCTTCGTCTCAAACTTCGCACGCAATTTTGCAGATGTGTTTGGTTGCAAAAAACAGGGGTATGTAAGGCATGTGGGGCTAGACGTGTAGAGCCTTTTGCCTCTAGAAATTTTTTAATAAGAGCCTCTATTATAAGTTAATCGCGAAATAATGATGCCTTCCCATAAGCTCCCAGTTCACTGCTGCTATCAGTGCTTGTTTCCGTTGTTCTTAATCACTGCGTATTAGGTACGGAACAGTTATTACTCTCATGAGCACATCACGGACCAAATTCGCAAAGCTTTTCGTTCCTAACTGTGCTCTTTGCCATTGGCCAGCCGCTTTTGCTAATGATATGTCCAGCGTCATGATTGTACGATCAGCTCTAGCATAGGACCTTCTTGTTAATATGGGCTCAGAACGTTCCAGTCATACATTTGGATTTTTAAACCATATGAAACATTTCAGTCACGGTGTCTTGATAAGTAGACGCGAGCTACTTTTGAATATTCTGACTAGTGACGGCTAGAAAAAAAACTGAACAAGGATCTGAATGTAAACAAAACCTTCTGCTAACCAAAAAACTTTCCATAAGGGACTTTGTTACAAGTGTTATGGGAAGCAGCTGCATTTTGAGAGGTCAACTACCAGGTTTTACGACACGTTTGACGTGTTGCTCTGTGTTGCTGCTGTTAATTCCTTATTTTTTTCTTTCATCTGAAGGCCCTCAGCTGAATAATAACTAGCGCATATTTATACTTGGCAAATCAGCTCTGCGCAATCCCGCAAGGAGGAGGAAGTATCATGAAGTGAAAAAGTGTCATCCACTGAATGTAGCACGAAGCTACAAAGGTAGTCCATAGCCTTTCTCAGAAAGAACGCGTCGCCGTTAAGAAAAAATTCGTATGAAAAGAATCCCTGACCAGGACGAATTTTCAACTGCGAAGCGTTATTTCTGAGAAACCGGAATAGGTTTTCTTTGTGGCTTCGCGCTACATTCGGATGGATATGACAATTTTGCACTCTATGTTTATACTCGTAACAAATATTTCAGTTAGCTTCATTTTATAAGGCACCTCTAGAGATGTAATCAGGTAATTTTTGTAAACATGACGAGTGGCCTGATGCGAGGTAAATATTTACTGGTAGAACATTTTTTCCTAATAGCTACGCGTCGTGTTTTCAGAAATATATATAAATTTGAAGGCCGTAAGAACACTTAGTCATAATTCGTGACTGATGGGGTTACAAAAGTGGCTTCGATTATACATGAACTGGATATTAGCGGCGTACTGCGTCGCGTACTATTCGTCTGATCAGTTCAGCATGCCGAACTGCGTGTTTTTCGCTCCGAGTTAGATAGATAAGCCTCACCAAGGGCTTGAGTGGCAGCGCCTGGCAGACAGCGAACATTAGCAAAACAAAGGAAAATAGAGATGTTGCAACTCACTCGACAAACAAAAAAAGAAGATTCTTTAACAATACAGAGAGACAAATAGAGAGACATAACAATTACAACATCAAATGAGATGACAGTAATGCGAGATTAAGGTAGTAACACTAGATGAAATAATTATGGGGCAGGAAGCAACGCGGAGACATACCGCAAATGTTTTTTCAGGGTGTAATTTGTTCTCATGCGGAATACACTAGGTGGCATACTATTAAAACAGGCAGGCACATAGTATTGACGTGTGCGCTTTCCGTACCGGGTTGAGGAGCGAGGAATGCAGTAACGGTATTTTGGCCTTAAAACACGTGCAGGAACATATGGAACGGTGAATTGACTGTAGCAGAAATGTTTAAGCACAATAGTTTCTGTTAACAAAGCGTTAAAATTTGGAAGCTTTAATCTTCTAAAAATATCAATGTTATTACCAATGGGCCAGTCGTAGGCTATATTCTTTAAAAGGGAGCGTAAAAGCGAAGTCACCCTGCCCTGCCCGCGAACCGTGCAGTGACCATAAACAGTGATTCCGTATCTAAACACACTATAGGCTAGGGCGTGTGTAACACATTTACGGACAGAAAAAGGCATAAAATATCTAATATTATACAGGACACAAGCTACAGGACGAAGTCTTTGGCAAACAAAAGAAAGGTGCGAGTTCCAAGAGAGATCACTATCGAAGATCAGGCCAAGATATTTGACCGAATGCGCATATTTTACTGGTACACAGTTACAATGAAAACAAGAGGAAGTATGCAAATAAACAAGATGACTCAACTCAAATTGTTTTAATGGGTTATGGAGACATATAAGTTCCGTTCTAGAAGTATTAAGATTGATAAAGTTAGACCTAAACCAGTCCATGGCTTTAATAGCTGCCATCTGTAAGGCTGTAACAGCATCAGTGTATTTCTTAGCGCGTGCAACAATAACAGTGTCGTCAGCCTACTGGAACAATGAAACAGGCACATTGTTAGCAAGATCATTAACGTATAGATTGAATAACAAAGGACTCTAAATAGAACCTTGCGGGACTCCGGAAGTAAATGCCGTGAAATCGCTATGAAATCGACACATATTGGCGCCTATCTTGTAGAAAGTTAGTAATTGTAAAAATGGACCTCGAAATCCCAATGTAGAAAGTTTATCAAGCAAAAGAACATGGCAAATGCTATCGAAGGCCTTTATTACGTCAAGAGAAAGAGAGCATACGACTTGATTCTTGTCAAAAGCTGAATTTAGTACATCAGAGAATTCTTCAAGAAGATCTGTTGTTCCTTTTCCTGGTATGAAGCGGTACTGACAAGGCGATAGAACATTGTGCGTATTCAAAAAATTCGTCATGGTGAGTAGTAGATTCTTTTCAAAAATTTGGCCAATGCATGGCAGAATAGAGATAGGTCGGTAATTACTCATCATGTTTCTAGAGCCACCCTTATACAAAGGTATAACTTTAGCAGTTTTCAGTGAAGTCGGTATTATACCCCTGGAAATGATACTATTAAGCATAACTAGTAGGACACCCTTAATCGCTTCAAAATTTCTGCACAATTTAGAAACAGTGAGGCCGTCATGACCAGGAGATTTGCTACGTTTAAGACTGAAAAGTCTACACCTTAAATCACTTTCGGTAATGTCAGGAAGGAAAGCAGATTCCATCACACTGGGAGGCATAGGACAGTCGGTAGGCGAGGTACGAGATGCACCAGAGACCAGAGAAAATAGTTTGTTAAAGTAATTCGCAATGCTCTGTCCATCTTTATGGTAACGAGAGACGAAATATGTATCATTATAAATAGCAGCGCTCACTCCTTTCAGGTTATTTACAAATAACCACGTTTTCTTGCTGTTAAAACGTGCGTCGTTAAACTAAGACCTAAAGTCGTTGCGCTTAGCCAGACGGATCATAGCATTAACACGGTTTCGTTCTCGTTTAAACGACAGTCGTAGTTCAGAACAATTTGGGGCACGTCTCGATCGAGCCCAGAGCAGATCTTTCTCTTTAATGGCTTCCAGTAGTACGGGTGACATCCACTTATTGCTTAAATTTCGTTGCTTAACGATCACCATGCGTGAAGATTCGGCTTTGTGTGAACGAAAAACCTCGACGGAACTGTCATATAAGTCTGCAGGAGACACACTGTAAATGAAAGAATCCCAATCATACTTTGCTATTCTTTCATCAAGACGCTTATAACCGAGTACCGATACCTTTTGCTGGCTGCGCAAAGGTGCAGGGTGGCTGGAACCAACCGTTAACCAGCAGCAGAAGAAATTGTGGTCTGCAAGCTTGATTTCAACCACAGCAGACCGCGCCAACAGGTTTTGAGAACGCACGTTTATGTGGTCGATGCAAGACGAGACCAGCTGCCCAGATAAGTATTCCTCCCGTGTAGGGCTGTGGATTTCAGTCTCTAGCCCCACTTTGATAAAGTGTCAAGATAATCTGCGACTGTTGGCACATTGGGACGTAGAATATCGATATTCATATCACCGACACGTGTTCTTCACGGGAAAATGATGATATTGCAGAATCAAGCTCAGCTAAAAATATTCGACCGTTACAACACGGAGGGCGGTAAATTGTGAGTAGAACCAACGACAACCAAGGTGCACTTCGGCGGAGCGCAACCAATTCTCCTTGAGTAAAAGGAATACTAATTTCGGAAACGGACCAAGAATCTATAACAAAAACTGCGATTCCTCCTCCTGCTCATTGTAGACGAGTGTAAGAATGTAACTGGTAACCTGGCAGCGAGAAATGTGATAACACAACTGACGAAACGTTCACTTCCACGAAAGCAACAACGTCAAAATTTGAATGAAAAGGGTGAATTAGCGCACAAAAATGATCCCAGTGTTTCCGTATACTGTGAATATTAACATGAGTAAACTGAAATGAATTGCCTGTGTGATGCTGAAAGAACTTTCGGACTTCAAAAAAATCGGTCATGAAACACTTCATGAAACCAATGTCAGACATGGTTATGTTAGGTTTTCAAAATCCGAAATCTTGTTGATACGAATGAGAGGTGCGCCTTCGGACTGTTTTGCAAGGACCTTCCCATTTTTGTTCCAGACGAACTCAAAACCCTTTTCTTTGCCACGAGACCTTGCTAGTCGAAACAACTCGCGATTAACCCGAGACAGCTTATTGTTGAAAAACAGCCGAGGAAACTGATCGTCTTGCACCAAATCAGGAAGGCCCTTGCGGGCCCCGAGCCATTTCTGCTTAATAGAAATTGAGTGGGCTTGCACTAGAATCGGTGGAATGTAGTCGCCTCTGGATGGCAGCCGATGCACTGCCGAGATGTCTGTTGGTTGAAAATCGGTTATGTTTAGCTTGCCTGATAATCTACTGAAGAAAGAGTGTAGGTTTTCATCAGATTTGACGGGAAGGCAGTGAATCTCGAAGTTACACCTTCTGCTGTATTGTTTGAGGTGATTTATCTCCCCACTCATCCTGTCAGTCACCTGTGTCTGGGAAACTACTGTTGAAGCCAACGATTGAACTTGTGATCGAAGGTCTGCAAGCTCAGTCTGATTAGTGACCACTGTAGCAAGCACCGAATCACACCATGACGAAAGGAAATCAATATCGGACTGTATGTCCTCGACTGCCGAAGCAACCTTTTCACTGGTTTCGTTGACCAACAATTGATCTTCAATGTTCACCATCAGTGCTGAAATAGTGGTAGCCAAAGAATCTAGTTTCATATTCAGAGCAGATAGTTGCTGCGAGAATGAACCATCACCGGGGTTGGATGCTACGTCTGGTTGCTTAACCGAATCAACCTTGCATGAAGGACACTTCCACGTTTCACGTGTTACTGTACTCATCTTCTTGTAGGCGTTATCAGAAACTGCCGAGCAGTTTTTCCCCAGGTGGAATTCGCCCTCACAGGTAGAACAACTCATAAATCTTCCATCTTTCGGTATGGCTTTTGAACAAGAAGCACACAAAGAAGACATGGTGCAGTCAGCGGCAAAACCCGAAATGTGATGAATTACAACAGGTGCAATCAACACTCACCTGTCAAAAACGAAGCAAACGTTTAGCCGAGGACAAAGGTTTGCCGCTGACTGCAACGATCCGCGAAGTTGACGGCCTTTAAATAATCGGTGATCGACGACAGGGGGACATTATTGGCAGGTCCAGGGCCAATGAAGTCAAGGATGGCTTGCTACGTTGAAACTGCAGCTTCCCCGAGATCCGCATGCGCAGATCAGTCACCAGAAACAGTTGCGAAGATGATAGCCGTTGAAGATACGAGCGGTTTTCCAGCTGATACTGTCCTACAGCTTGCAGAGCCTGTCAAAAACGAAGCAAAAGTTTAGCCCAGGAGAAAGGTTTGCCGCTGACTGCAACAATCCGCGAAGTTGACGGCCTTTAAATAATCGGTGATCGACGCCAGGGAGACATTATTGGCAGGTCCAGAGCCAATTGTCAACGATGCCTTGCTACGTCGGAACTGCAGCTTCTCCGATATCAGCATGCGTAGATCAGTCACCAGAAACAGTTGCGAAGATGATAGCCGTTGAAGATACGGGCGGTTTTCCAGCTGATACTGTCCCACAGCTTGCAGAGCCTGTCAAAAACGAAGCAAGCGTTTAGCCCAGGACAAAGGTTTGCCGCTGACTGCCAAAATACGGTTTGCTGCGGAACATTTCAGGTGTCCACAGAACAAGAGAGGCAGTTACAATAACAACGGCATTTTCTCTTTCTTTTCGCCTTATTATTTGCGATAGATTACTACCGGTGTAGTGACATGCCCATGTTGATGCTGTTAAGCCGCTCATCTCTCAAACATGCAGAATAGGCGGAGTGACGCACTAAGTATAAAAGCAATTTCTTGTCTTTCTCTTGGCACGGTAATTGACTGTGCATGAAGCGCTCGATTCCAGGGGTAATTATCTACTAATCTCTACCCAAGAATGTGGGAGAGTTGACACCCCCACCAAAAGGGGGGGGGGGCGATGATATCGGACGCCCTTTTGTCAGATATAAATGACTAAGACAAAGGACCCACACGGCAGATACCTTTTACGCGAAGATGCCGAGAATTCCCCAATTGAAGAACAGCCCAGTCGTCATAGGGGCCAGCGCAATGACCGGGTAGGATTCGACAAAAACGCTCCCTTTACGTAGTGCTCGTTAACTGGTGGTGCGCTTGTCACTCCTGGTACTCTACGCGATCGGGTGTGCGGATAAATTACGCAGAAGCGTGACGACAGAAGTTAGAGGCATCCATGCAGCGTGGAATCGTTAAAGGTGTGGGAATAGAAGAGAGAGAGCCACGATGGGAAAGTGTGCCTAACGACTGCCTAAAGTCGAACAACTCTTTCAACGAGATTAGGCACAACCCAATAGGTGCATGGTTTAAATTCACTTATCACTGAATTGGCTAGAGGGACATTGAGGCGGGCCAGCAGTTGCCACCTCCCCTTTTTATTATTTACTGACGTGTATTTAAAGACTGTCTGCAACCCATTACTTTCAGTCTAGGCTGTAATCACTAAACTGATAGATCAGTAAGACTCCGTACGATGCAACGCTATTCTAGGCCATAACCACTTGGCGGTCGAACAGTAAGACTCGATTGGTCGTATGTAGAAACAGTTGTCCTAGGCTCTAACTTAGCAAAAAGTAGTAAGAGTAAGGCGCTGTTTACTTCTGTGTTTCTGATCAGTGTTTTCGGCAAACTCTGCATTTAACTACGTAAATATTTTCGCTGCAATATATCTCCAAGCGTGTTTCCTCCAACCGGCCTCCTGTTTCATCAACGCCGATTATCCTCTTGAAGTGACATGATCAACTTTAAGGAGAAAGAATAATTATGATTTTGGGAAGTTGCCGCAAGCAAAACACGAAGAGGAAGGGACAACACGAAGTGGTAATAACTAGCGCTTTACTAGTGCACATCGGCACTCTGCGATTTGTGAGGTTGCCACTACGGGTAGTGTAGCCTGAAAAGCCCAAAGAGAAGTCCATATGCCCGCTAGGGTAACAAGAGCCAAAGGTATATCACATTTCAAACAGTCAGAATTACGCTTTAGAGGTGCTTTATGTCGTTCATGTCTACGATCAATGAGAAAGGAGGTGGTGAATGCTGGAACTGAGAGTGCAGAAATCAAATTCGACTGCAGGCTGTCTAAGTCCTGAAGTACGGTTTATTGTCAACCCTGTTTCTTGCTGTCTATTTTGTATGAATCGGTGTGGATAATGGCGGCTTCACATAAACAGGCCATCTCAGTTACTCCTCAGACGTCGCGCTTGCTCTTTTGGCAGAAGATGTTCGTTAGTGGCGCATCCCTGGAGCAGTGCCCGCGGGCCCCTTTCAACTACTCAAGATATGCTTGGGGTTTCGCTGACCATGGTTTGAAAAATCGCTTCATGTTGTCCCTTCCTTCAAGTCTCGTGTTTTGCTTACAGCAACTTCCCAAAATCATGAATCAGCAACTGGCCTATACCCACACTCTGCTATGAGAAAGAATAAACTTTACTGAAGCTGTACATTTGCTAGCGCACATCGGTACTCTGCGATTTGTGAAGTCGCGGCTACAGGTAGTGCATGCCTGCACTTGGTGTCTACCGCTTGTTATGTCGAGAACTTATAGTGTCGGTTCTGTCATCCATTCAAGGCATAAATTATAATTTGTTGCAATCGTTCAGTTGACCAAAAACACTTTCTTAGCGCCTAAGCAAATGCCGCCATTCATGGCCGTTAAAAAAAAGCCCGAAGAAAAGTCCAGATGCCTGCTAGGGTAACAAGAGCCAAAGGTTTATCACATTTCAAACAGTCAGGATTACGCTTTAGGTGTTTTATTTCGTTCGTGTCTACGATCAATGAGAAAGGAGGTGGTGAATGATGAAAGCGAGAGTGCAGAAATCAAGTTCGACTGAAGACTAAGTCCTGAAGTACGGTTTAATGTCAACCGCGTTTCTTGCTGTCGATTTTATACGAATCGATGCGGATAAAGGCGGCTTCACAGAGACAGGCCATCGCAGTTCCTCCTCAGAGGTCGCGCTTGCTCTTTTGACAGAAGATGCTCGTTAGTGGCGCGTCGCTGGCGCAGTGCCCGCGGGCACCCTTCAACCACTTGAGACACTTCTAAATCTTTACGTGTAGGCTTTGCGAGTTAAAGTCACCGAGTACTAAAATACCACGATTATAAAAAAAACTAAAAGCACTTACGTGAGGGAAACCTTTAGGAGCGCTGAAAATGTCAAAAGAACTAGCCTTCTCCAAAATAAGGATGACACAACATAAAACTTGACATTAGGTAAGGCAGAAAGCAGGTATAGACACTCCAGAATCTTTACGTACATGCTTTGCGAGTTAAATTCGCCGAGTATTTAAGTACTATGATTATAAAAAAACTAAAAGAACTATCATCAAGGAAACCTTTAGGAGAGCTGAAAATATCAAAAGAACTAGCCTTCTCCAAAATAAGGGCGTCACAACATAAAATTAGACATTAGTTAAGACCGAAAGTTGGGCTAGTTGATTGCGTGACTTTTGAGACACGAAATGAGCAGACATACCTGCTGCAAAGATAAAATAAGGCATTGTTCTTTTGAGTGACGAAAGGGGTACGGTGGCCTCAGGCGTTTTTTTTTTTTCGGAATTACATCTCGCTGCGCTTTCTACTCAACTGAGCACTGTCATGCCACATGATGGCGAGGGAGATCACAAAGCTGCGCGGTCTCGCAATAGCTTTGAAGTTGGAAAACAAAAATTACAAGCATTTTATTTCATTACAAGAGTGAAGAGAGCTCAAATAAGGGCCAGGGGGGAGGGATGTAAGGTTGATCAGAGTGAACTCCAGCCTTGGCAGTCTGCGATAACACAAATAGAACAGTTCTCTGTTGACAGTATGCAATTTGGGAGGTGTTGCAACACGCTCGTTTTGTCTGAATGCGCTGAGTATTCGTGCTTTTTCCTTGAGCTGGTGTGGCAGAACGAGGACAGGACATTATCGCTGGGTGTTACATCGACAATATATTACTTTCTGTGTAGTCAAATGATAGTAAAGGCGAGAGTTACGAAAGTGCACTGACATAGCGCTGTCGTGCTTAATCTTGTTGGCTGTCGGCCACTGGCTACGATCTCTCGTGTTGAGAAACCACGGAGCTTTTATACCGCTACTAAATATAATAAGGTACGCAGTTCAACCCGCACCATTCAAGACGATGTCTATATTCGTTGAGGAGTGACGCTATGTGTTGTTTCTCATGCTTTCTATATCATTTTTTTATTTATCATTTCTACACGCATCATCACTACGGCCGAGCAGTGGGAGCCTTCACTGCTCAGCTTGGACTCAGAAGCACAGCTCTGGGCCATCCGGATCACCGAAGACACCGCTAGAAAGCAAGCACTGGCCACCGTCTGAGGAAAGGGGGACTGGAGGTTAGTCTCCCAACCCCCGGCCCACTCAGACCCTATTAAGGACACAATAAAGTTTTTTCTCTCTGATGCCTTCTTGGATATATCACAAGACCACGACTCGTGAGGCCAATGTCTTGCATGAAAGATTTAAAAGCAGTTATCGCTTTTCGCTCAGTGCTAGGGCAAAGTATACGAAAATAGTAGGGGTCGAAATGTTTCAAAGAGGTTAAGTTGTAAGTGAAAAAAAAAAAAACGCTCTCTTTATGCTCCCTTTATAAGAAAAAAAAAATATTTTAGAAAGTCTGAAGTCTGAAAAGTTGTCCTGAGACTCGGTGTAAGTACGCCAGAGTACCCAAGAGGAGCTGAAACTGCAACAATGTTTTCTTTTTCTTTTTCTTTTTGGCCGACTAAAATTTGACTTTCGCTGCCAGTAGTAAACGCACGCTGTCCAGCAGTTGGAACTTAGGCTTCGTAAACCAAATGCGCCACGCGTATGACGCTCTACGACGGGTATGCGAAGCGCATGTCCCAAGTGATTGGCCAACCCCAGTAGCTCAGCGATGGTACCGTATGGTCGTGCTGGTCCGTACCAGAGGCGGTATCCCTGGAACCAGCTCCAGAAGCATGTGAGGCAAGACAGGAGCGCACTGATGAGCAAGTGAGCGGCTCGCGGCGCACCCTGCTCTTGTTCCAGGTAAGTGAGCGCCCGCAGCCAGGCCAGCGTGAAGGCCAGGACGTCCCCAAAGGACAGGACGAGATTCAGCAGCAGCAGCACCACGTCCTCACGGCACTCCACGGACACGAGCCATTGAAGCAGGGGCTGCGAACAGGTCGTTGCCTCGGACCAACGTCTCGATTATACGTTGCGGTTACTGGAAACGGCGCCTAGATGACACAAAGCCTTTGCGCCCTCTAGCCTCCAAATGAGCCTCCTGCCATAGGATCCAATGAGGATGAGCGCGACTGAATAGTGGCGCTTGTTAAGTGCATACGTTCGTCAGGCTAGTCTTTTTCGTTGGAAGGTCGGTAGGTTTTCGTAACGTCACAGAACGAGCGCCTAGGTGTTGCGTTATTTAGGTTGTGTTGCCTTTGGTAGAGTTTTTGCACAACAAACATGATGATGGACCTCACATATCACGAAGAAAATTAATAGACGAAACTACGGCAAGAAAATAAGATTATAATTCATAATATTTCCAAGATGTTGCTGACACTTTTTTTCACTGACTCGAGCGGCACCTCGCTTTTGCTCTAAGGACGGACCATTTGTCCCGCGATAAGAATGAAACAGAATTGATCTGCTAGATATTCTGTCCTATGGACCTCTAATACTTAACCACGTTATAGCAAGATTTAGCGTCGTCCCCAATACCGATAGTGTTCGGAGCTGGCTGACGTGTTCCCAAGTAAAGAGGAATGTTTGCAGTATAGCCGCGAGATGCAATTATATCGGAGATATGTTTCACTTTGCAAGTATGTTATTTATTTACTTATTTATTTATTCGCAGCTTGAGAGGTTCAAGGGAGCAATTAGGAAATGGCAGTATTTAAAAAAAAAAGCAGTTAACACAGAATTTTCTTGTCCACAGATACGTATTTTCCGAGGTCCTTGATGCGCTTGTGCTGTCCTTCTTCTGTCCAGTGAAGACGTTGCTGTGAACTAGGCGACTCAGAGCTTCTAAGCTTTAAGACGGTCAACACTCTATCGTTCTCAAACAATTGTATGGTTGGGTAATATTTATGCATAATGTACACTCGCATTATTATTGACTAACAGTATAGTGCTGACATGGTTATCTTGTGCGACGATACAACTTTCATCTCTGCGGGATGCACACAACCTGCGTTTGATTAGGGTCGGCAGGTGGTTTATCGCTGACAGGCACACAGAAGTGAATGAAAAGAAAGTAGGAGGCAGTGTTGCTGATTGATTAGCCGGGGTTAACGGCCCAAAGCAGCACTGAAAATATGAGAGAAGCGGAAATAATATTGTATAGCCGCATTTTCAGCACCGCAATTGGGTGCAACGTTATTATATTTATGTTTTTGTCTCAGGTCTAATTGGAGAAGAGGAAAAGGAGGTTACATTACCTAGCGTCTACTGCTGCGCACGGGTGGGTGTAAGTCTTCCGATCATAAAAGGTCGCTAGGCAACGCATCTTAATCAATTATTAAACAAGGTAAATTACCTTCATCTACCTTGACGTATTTAAGCGCCGTGCCGCGAGAGCTCAACATTTAACGACTTGGAGTGGTTTTCACTGGGAAAAGTGAGAAACCGAAGGGTCTGTGTGAGACTTGGACCACAGCGAGGCGCCATTCGTCGCGTGTTCCGGCTTCGCAGCGTGTGGGGGAGCACGTGCGTCACATCAATCGGGAGCCGCACAGTGACGCCACGGCCCGCGGCCAAAAGCAGGCGAGCTATTCCTTATCGAAATCGATGCGGTCCACACAATGGCGCCGCTAAGAGCAGGGAACTCTTGGTGGCACTTAAAAGAAGCAAAAAAGAAAAAGGCGGGGGTGAGGAAGGAAAGCGCTCCGCGTTACTTTGCGCGGGCGCTGCTGCTTCTTCTTTGGGCGGGCTTGACCGGAGCAGGGCACCACTCAGTTTGTAGGTGCGTTTGCTTCAGCAGCGCGTACACTGAGAGAGGACAGGCACTCTTGAGTCTCACCCGTAACAAAAGCTGCGACGTCAGCAATGCTCCAACTCCACCCCTACTGGCGCCTATAGTTTCCTCTTTGTGCTCAGCTTTCCGTGGGGGCCATTGTCGCGACGCCAGGCTCCGGCCAGTACCAACCAAGGCAGCTGGGCCCCTGGTCGCGCGCGCATCCTGCGTGCTCTGCGCTCCCTTGCCGGGACGCTTCGGTTCGATCCCTGGCCTTGTCGCAAGTCTCGCTTCTTTTGTTCTCCAGAATAAACAAGTGTCCGAGGGCCGTGCGCTGTTGGTAGCCAGTGCGAAGGGAAAGAGGTGAACGAGCGCGTTGGCGAAATAAATAAAAGCAACTCACTCTCCTGTTATTTTTTTTTTTAAATTTTTTTTTATCTTGTAGGTTCGAGCCTTTTTGGCCTGGTTGAGTGGCCGTCGGAGTGGCCTTTCAGCGCACCGATCGGACATATGCCATGCAGAGGAGAGCCACCTAGAGCATGAGCACGCCGGCCATACAACGTAAAAGAAAAAAAGAGATAATAAGAACCTGGAGACGACCAGAGCATACACTACATCTATGTGTTCGCATAACGACCAAGTTTAGTTGAGGCCGTAATTATTAGGAACAAGCTAGCTCTATGGTTTCTACATTCTTTACTAATATCAGTTTGTTTGTAGCTACAGAGGAGACAAGTGCAAAATCAGATGCACTCTGTTGACTCTGACGAAGGCTGGACCACCAGCCGAAAAGTTTATAAAGAAGACTTTTCCTACGTATGTCCTTTTCATCACTTGTATATAGGGCGTCCCTGCTAAAGTTAGATAAGCTGTTCAAAGAAAAAAAAGAAGATTTAAAAATAAAGTAGAACATACGATGTTAAAACCTACGGTATTCGGTAGTCAGAGGTCTCCCACCGTATTGGGTGTCCCAGATAAGTTTAGTTAAGGTATTCAACGGAAAAAGTCGCAGTTTCGCCCGAAAGGCGAATCATCGATTGCGATAGCAAAGTAGTAGACAGGGGCCCTATAACGCAAAACTATTCCAATATGTTTTTATTCCAATCTCCTGACGTCAAATTTCCGCAACTGCCGATGCAACCCTCGGGCGGTCACCCGCAGGGTTGTCTGAACAGACCAATCAAACGCTGTCCTCGTTCATAAGAGGTCACTTTTGTTTGCTTGAAAAACGAATAACATTACCTACACTCAGCGGCTTGTCTTATCTAACTGGCTGACAAGAGGCGAGGAGCACGCTCAAGCGGAGAGGGATTTGATTGGGCCAAGCCACTGCACTGAATATCGATAACCGGATGAAGAGGGTGGTACCGGCGTCTGCAATTGGTCCGCTTTCCCTTACTTGGCTTGAAGTGGCTGGTCGAAAATCGCGGCGGCATGCAACGGAAGGTTAAGATTGCAGCTAAGAAGGATCCTAATCAAAGGACATTTGGCAGAGCGAGGTCGTAAACGCGCCGAAAGTGCTCGAGAACGATACACGGCCACACAAAAGGTTTTATTGTACGCAAACAAACCTTTGCTCTCTGGCAGGTGAGAGTAGCCAGTGGCTGAGCGATCGGCGGCAGCCCTCTTTTATGCCTTTCGGAACGGGGCAGCCTGCGGCTATTCAGAAGAAAATTCAGTTTTGTTCGAAATATTAATGCGCCTTTAACGCGTACACGTCCCTTTGACGCGGTGAGTTCTTGCGGTTTTGTGACGTCGCGTGACAGGCAGGTCAAGTGGGTGCCACCCTAAAACTATTGATCAATAGCCGAGGGCTAATGGCGAAAAGGCGTCGAATCAGAAATAACCATCTTTCTTTTGTTCGGTCAAATCATGCATAATCAGTGTGTACACGTCATATCACATGGATAGCTATCGCGGTTTTCGTGACGTCGCGTGATAATCAGGTGAAGTGGGGTTGGTCCAAAACAGTTTTTGACCAATCGCGGAGGGCTGACTGGAGAATTGGAATGGAAAAGTTTGGAATAGTTTTACGTTATAGCGCCCCAGCTATACGAAGCATAGCAGTTTTATCGACTGCATAAACTTGCAAGCATTGGCTTACTAACTAAATTAACAAGCATGGTCTCACGCGCGCTAAGCAAACATGAACACATATCGCTCGATGACTGCGCACACACGTTGTCAAAACGCCGGAGTGAGGAAGCGTCGCAGTAGCAGCGAGTGAATTGACCTTCGCTTCACCGCGAACTAAGCGTCGAGAACACAGCGCATACGAAGCTATCAGCGCTCGGCGCACTCTGTCCCCATCGCAGATCGCCTTCAAGACGGGGCCCGCGCGGCCGCCCCATACTCAGCCGCCTGACCAAATGGATTTATGGAGTTACATTCATTCATTGAGCTCGGCTGTGCGCGTCATTCTTTCTCTAGTTTTCACGCATGGTAAAATGTTTTATTTGATATTTAGACAGATAAACATTATGTTCCAGCTTAACTCATGAAAACGAATCAGTAGTTACTCCAGATAAATTAGCAAGTAATTAGACAATAGAGCTTAATAATAGGACTGCATTTATTAGTGATCAATATTTATTTATTTATTTATTTACCCACCCCGCCACAGTGGCATTACAGTGGGGGGGTTGTACAATAGAAAAAAAATATTACAAGGGCAGTCACAATGACAATGCAAACACTTCATTGTCAGTAATATTAACAAGAAATGAAGATAAAGCATTCCATTCTCGAACAGTGTCAGGAAAAAACGACATCTTGAACATATCGGTTCTTGACCTGAATTCACGCACTTTATGATTGTGATCAACCCGCTCGGATCTATAGTGTGGATGAAAAATGTACTTCTCGCTAGGAATAGCAATCTTATCGTAATATATGCTATGAAAAAACTTAAGCCTTAGTTTTCTTCTTCTTACTTCAAGGGGTTCCAATTCTAATTCCTGTTTTATGCCAGACACACTAATGTATCTACTATAATTCCCAGAAACAAAGCGGGCCGCTAAGTTCTGGATTCTTTCTCATTTTTGTCTGTCGGTCTTTGTCGGTGGGTCCCATACAGTACAAGCATATTCCAACGAGGACCTAATATACGTTTTAAATAGTAAATCCCTAGAGTCTTGCGGAAACATTCTCGTGTTACGGCGCAAAAAACCCAACATTTTGCAAGCTTTCCCAGCAACATAATCAACATGTCGATGCCAACATAGTTTTGAGGTGATGTACACACCTAAATACTTATATTCGAGAACAGTTTCCAATAAGTGGCCGTTTATGTTATAGACGTAATTAGGTACATTCTTTTTCCTCGTGAAACACATGTGCACTGTTTTTTGCAAATTTATATTCATGTGCCACTGTTCGCACCACCGGTGCAATGTATTTAGGTCTTCCTGCAAAGCAAGCGAATCCTGGGAATTTTTCACTTCTCTTTAGACTACACAGTCATCAGCGAAGAGTCGCATGTGGGAAGTAATATTCTCTGATATGTCATTAATGAACACAAGAAAAAGCAACGGTCCCAAAACTGACCCCTGTGGGACGCCCGACGTGACGGAAGTTACATTTGATTTGGCTCCGTTAACGGTAACGCCGTTAAGCAGGAAACCAGTAAGCTATCGCAGGAGACGAAAGATCTGATCAAAAAACGCCAATGTATGAAAGCCTCTAACCCTACAGCTAGAATAGAGCTGGCAGAACTTTCTAAGTTAATCAACAAGCGTAAGACAGCGGACATAAGGACCTATAATATGGATAGAATTGAACAGGCTCTCAGGAACGGAGGAAACCTAAAAGCAGTGAAGAAGAAACTAGGAATAGGCAAGAATCAGATGTGTGCGTTAAGAGACAAAGCCGGCAATATCGTTACTAATATGGATGAGATAGTTCAAGTGGCTGAAGAGTTTTATAGAGATTTATACAGTACCAGTAACACCCATGACGATAAGGTGAGAGAGAATAGGCTAGAGGAACTTGAAATCCCACAAGTAACACCGGAAGAGGTAAAGAACGCCTTGGGAGCTATGCAAAGGGGGAAGGCAGCTGGGGAGGATCAGGTAACAGCAGATTTGTTGAAGGACGGTGGGAACACTGTCCTAGAAAGATTGGCCGCCCTATATACACAATGCCTCATGACCTCAAACGTACCGGAATCTTGGAAGAACGCTAACATAATCCTAATCCATAAGAAAGGGGACGCCAAAGACTTGAAAAATTATAGACCGATCAGCTTACTGTCCGTTGCCTACAAAGTATTTACTAAGGTAATCGCAAATAGAATCAGGAATACCTTAGACTTCTTTCAACCAAAGGACCAGGCAGGATTCCGTAAAGGCTACTCAACAATAGACCATATTCACACTATCAATCAGGTGATAGAGAAATGTGCGGAATATAACCAACCCTTATATATAGCCTTCATTGATTACGAAAAAGCATTTGATTCAGTCGAAACCTCAGCAGTCATGAAGGCACTACGGAATCAGGGTGTAGATGAGCCATATGTAAAGATACTGGCAGATATCTATAGCGGTTCCACAGCCACCGTAATCCTCCACAAAGAAAGCAACAAAATCCGATTAAAGAAAGGCGTCAGACAGGGAGATACGATATCTCCAATGCTATTCACAGCATGTTTACAGGAGGTATCCAGAGACCTGGAGTGGGAAGAATTGGGGATAAAAGTTGATGGAGAATACCTTAGCAACTTGCGTTTCGCTGATGATATTGCCTTGCTTAGTAACTCAGGAGACCAATTGCAATGCATGCTCTCTGACCTGGAGAGGCAAAGCAGAAGGGTGGGTCTGAAAATTAATCTACAGAAAACTAAAGTAATGTTTAACAGTCTCGGAAGAGAACAGCAGTTTACGATAGGTAGCGAGGAACTGGAAGTGGTAAGGGAATACATCTACTTAGGGCAGGTAGTGACCACGGACCCGGATCATGAGACTGAAATAACCAGAAAAATAAGAATGGGCTGGTGGTGCGTTTGGCAGGCATTCTCAAATCATGAACAGCAAGTTGCCACTATCCCTCAAGAGGAAAGTGTATAACAGCTGTGTCTTACCAGTACTCACCTACGGGGCAGAAACCTGGAGGCTTACGAAAAGGGTTCTGCTGAAATTGAGGACGACGCAACGAGCTATGGAAAGAAGAATGATAGGTGTAACGTTAAGGGATAAGAAAAGAGCAGATTGGGTGAGGGAACAAACGCGGGTAAATGACATCTTAGTTGGAATCAAGAAAAAGAAATGGGCATGGGCCGGACATGTAATGAGGAGGGAAGATAACCGATGGTCATTAAGGGTTACGGACTGGATTCCAAGGGAAGGGAAGCGTAGTAGGGGGCGGCAGAAAGTTAGGTGGGCGGATGACATTAAGACGTTTGCAGGGACAACATGGCCACAATTAGTACATGACCGGGGTAGCTGGAGAAGTATGGGAGAGGCCTTTGCCCTGCAGTGGGCGTAACTAGGCTGATGATGATGATGATGATGATGATGATGATGATGATGATGATCGTGACATACTGACACCTTAAACTAGTTATTAAATAGTTATTATTAAATAGTTATTAACATACTAAGTTCTCTCGATTTTACACACCATTAATGTCATGGATATCAAATGAAATGTCATAGAAGCAATATTTCAAGTATGAGACCGGCTGAGAACTGGCATGATGAAGCGAATACATTTAATGAATCTTTATTGTAGTGATCACGAGTCACTTTACTTAGTATGACAGTGGTAGCGTTTATTCATGTACGCCGTCAGTGATATAAATTCGAAAGCCATTAAATTATTATTTCTGTGGTTAACGCTGCTGACCGATCATGCCCGGTTATTAGTAATCACTAGTGATGCGCTCAGTATGATGTTCTCAAATGGTTATCAAATCAAAAGTCATACAAAAGATGATTCAATTACATGAACTAGGCGACGGTAGAACCGAGTCCGTAGTGATCACATATCACTTTGATTAGTATGACAGTGGTAACCTTGATTCATGTAAGTAATCATTCGTATAAATCAAAAAGTGATTGCATGAGTAGTTTGGTTACCACTGTTAAGCGATGATGCCGAGTCATTAGTGATCATTAGTCATACGTTCCGTCAATGTGCTTGCACTATTAAGCAGCTTAGCGTCATGGATATCCCATGAAAAGTAATAAAAATGGGAATTCAAATATTACAGCTATGAGATGGTAGGGTTGAGTCACTAGTGATCGCGAATCACTTTGTTTAGTATTACAGTGGTATATAGCTTTCATTTATTCATTGCAATTTCTTTGAATCAGTTTCATTAAACTTATTTTTCTAGACATATTATTATGCTCCCTTCAGTGTTGTCCACTTGCCTCCTAACATTTTCACAATTTTGCTTGCCTCAGAATTCGAAGGTCAAAAGCGTGGCAGTTTGGACGAGTTGGTATGTCATGACTTCAGGCTTGTAGCGCAGCTCAGAAAGAGCAAAAAAAGGAAGGAGGTAGGGGTAATGAAAGGGAACGGAAAAGCAGTGAGCGCTTTTCCTTTCCCTTTCATTACCCCTACCTCCTTCCTTTTTTTTTGCTCTTTCTGAGCTGCGCTACAAGCCTAAAAAAGTCAGAATTCGAAGGTTCTTGAGCGACGTACTGCTCGGATTAAAGTCACTCGCGCTGGGAATAATTCGGCTGGCGTTTGGATTAATTTGGGCGGGAAGACCTAGTTTGCGTAAGCGAAACCAAGTGTCACTACCAACTCGCCCTCAGCAATGCATCTGTTTATGCTTTGCAGAATTGAGGCCAAAGGTATGGTCTAGCTGCCATATCGTTTCAGGCGTGGCGGTGAAGGTACCCCTAATAACACCACCTAGAAGGCGCTAATTATGATGGTTAAGAGGAAAAGAAAAAAGCACACCTAGTACGCACAGGAACTACGTGCGTTTCTGGCAAGGGGAAAAACTAACCTCGCGCCACAACGCAGCAGGCGCTTCAAGCAATGACCGTGCAGCTTGCAGCACCCGGCGGGCGCCGACGTACAGTGCGCGTCACCTTTGTGTAGAGCGCGGGAACGGCGGCTCTCGGGGCGCTTTGGAGGCAGCCAGCGACGTCTAACGGTAGCTGCTGCGCTCGAGATAAGAAGTGTCCGGGCACGCGCCGCCGATGCATCTGATCTCGGGCCCAGCCACAACCGTTAGACGTCTCTGGCTGGCTCCGGAGCGCCCCGGCGGACGCCACGCGCTCTACACAAGGGTGACGCGCACTGGACGCGCGGTGGGGCGTCAACTCAGACGTGACGGGCGACGAGCGCCATATCTTTTCTATCGCCTAGGTTTTGCTTGATTCCACACGTATTGTTTATTCCGTGTGAATACTTTATCCTGAATAAAAAAGGTTTTACATTGAATTGCTCTATTGGCCTCTTACCCGTGGTTTCGTGGTGGTTGCCGGTGTGCACGTACGTCACGTTCATGGCTTTATCAGATTTGGTGAAGATACGGTAGAAGTTAACGAGCCGATGCGATGTAGCATAAGTTGTGATTATGGCTTACGCAAAAAAAAAAAAAAATATTATTGGTGCAAATATGTGCCGCAAACTTAAACTTTCAATGCGATAGCTGTCGCATTGTGTATCCTATGGATGTATGGCTATGCTGTTGCTTCTATAAAGGGTAGCGAAACTCAATTGGGGCGCCCGCTGTAAGGCGAGCGTTATTGGATACGACTGGAGGTTGGCACCGCAAATTTAAAGGATGGTTGATCTTAAAGCGATGGCTGTGCACAACGACGTAGCTAAAACAGGTTTTAACGTTGGCTTGTGAATGCTATTACAGCGAAGGTTCAGTAAAAAGATTACTATATATGGCGGGTAGAGGCGCGGTGGGCTTTAAAGCGATAGCCCCGTCGCGACCAACACGCATTAACGTTTGCAGACTTAACGGGGTCCATTTGTACCGCACGAAGTAAGCAGCTTTCGCGCTTTCAGTGCAATTCGTGCAGCCCCCGGTGAGCGGCACCCCGTCATGCTCAGAGACGCTGCAGATATGGTATCGCGCGGCGCCGAGGGTGAGCGTATAAACTGCTCCAGTGCACACGATAAAGTGAGACCATAGAGAAAGGGATTCCTTTCTCTATGGTGAGACCGCTTCTTCGGCCGAAGCGGTCAGACGTGCTTAGCAAGCATGCGCTACTGCTGTTACGGTGGGAACGTGCATTTGCCGATACCGATGGCACAAGAGCAGAAGCAAACCGGTGTTGTTTCTGCCTGGTTGGCTGCTCTATATCGAACATAACGATCGATATCACTTGCGAACGAAGTGATGGCGCTCGGCCAGCGACGGCGAGGGTGGCGCGAAGAAAGGCTCTGCAATATCACATACAGGAACACTGTCCCTCCGTATACGTACGCCCAAGCCCAGGGCGCACTCTAGTTCGCCTAGGAAAATTGAGATTAGAGATTTGGTTTATGGTAAATACAAAAAAAAAAAAAAATCGTGATAAGCGAATCACAGAATGTCGATTCTGCCGTCAACCTGCGTCAAATCGACAGTCATGCCACATATTAAACACACGAAAGCTTTTCTATAAACGTAAAGCAACATACGCATCACTTAAACGCTGCATTGTATCTGACGTAAAGCTTTCATTGTTGTTCTTCCTATATAAGAACCACCAATACCATAGCTTCGCGGCTATGGTATTGCGCTGCTAAGCACGAGGAAGCGGTATCGAATCCCCGCCGTGGCGGCCGCATTTCGATGGGGGCGAAATGCAAAAAAAAAAACGCCCGTGTCCCGTGCTTTGGAGGCACCTCAAAGAACCCCAGGTGGTCAAAATTAATCCGGTGTCCCACTACGGTGTGTCTCAATGAAATCGTGGTTTTGGCACGTAAAACCCCAGAATTCATTCATTCTTCCTATGTAGTAGTAATTACTGTCGTTGTCACCTTCGTTTTTACACGGCCATGGAAATGGCCAGTGGTTGTTGCTCAGCGAAAGCGATAGGCCACAGTTGACATGAATGAAGTAGAAGAAACGAAACGGACGCAAATTTGCGATGTAGACACGGGTGCACCTAACTAAATAAATAACTCAGATAACTTCGCTCTTCATTGATTTAGAGGCTCCTCTGGCGCTGCGGCTTCTGTTACAAACGACTGGCAAAAAAGCAATTCACTTCTTGGAGTGCATTGCTTCTATGCAATTTGGAGTGCAAATTTTTTAGCAGCTGCAACAAGAAATCAGGGCGTGGCAGCACAGGTTGTAGAAGCCCCATAGATATAACGCTCAATGAGCGTGCCAACGACCAAGGCTTACTCTTTACGTTAAGAGCATCAAATACGTTTTATATACTCGAAAAGTAAATTCGTCGCACATTTTGCTCTCGGATCAGTGAATTTATTCCTTGGAATCAGGTTTCCGAAAACGCGAAGCGCTCTAATTGTCTCGGTCGTAGAACTTGCACATATATTTTAACAAAGGTGAAAAATGCCACAGATACGAATATATTTAGATCTACTGCAAATCGCCGCGAAGCACTTACGCATGTGTCGCTACCATGAGTTATCTACTATTGCGGATGGGTAGCTCGCCGCAAACGAAAAGAATGTGTCGGGTAACTGTACATAAACAAAACGAAGCACACTGACGGTGAGAAAAATTAATCTTGGTTGTATATCTGAAACTTTAACTCAGCGGCGCGAAGCTGTTTTACACCCTTAGTGTTTTTGTCAATGACGTAGATGTCTCTTCGACTCCTGGAAACAGGACTAAGTACAGACGGATGAACGGCGTGTCTTAGCTGATTGAATAACCATTTATTTGGATTTCACGCAGCCTAAACTCTCAGGCCATACATTCGGGTGAAATTAGCCGCACCACGTCGACAGTTTATTCAGTAATTGCCAACGAATACAGCTTGTATTCTAATGGTTCAGTGCGCATCCTAGTGACAAATATGAAAGTTCTAAATTTCTCCATTCAAGCTGGTTGAACCGTTTATTCCCGGTTCGACATGGCAAGCGATATTAGCCACACCTGCTTTAAGTACCCAATCAGCTGTAGATTTCACAGGCTGTGAGACGGTTGAGAAAACACAGACGCTTTTTCGAGCTGCTACACCCGCTTTCCCGAAGCGCACTGACCCCCGTATTCACAAGTGCACCTCGACTCGACCCTCCACTCGAAATGCTCCTTGAGGGCGGTTTTTCATTTCAGAAATCGCCCTCCACTTGAAAACGCGCCTTCAGTGAAGGAAAGCTCCAGCGTTTCATTCGAGGACTTCAAGGTAGTCCCGCAGCTACCGTGAATCTCTTTTCGAGTGCAGCTAGTGCGTAAACATGACCTCACTGTGACCTGTCGCGCGTCTCGTGCTCTTTTTCCGGTGGGCGTCAGTTGCCTCGGTAGCTTTTCTTTAGTTAACAATGCTGCGCATGTTCAAAGGCATCGTTTTACGGACCGGTGAAATTCTCTGGAGCGCTTTGGTAACAGAGCAATTCTACTGCGGCATCGAGACTGATCGGCCGTCCTGTCAAGAAGGCTGTCAGCTAGTGGAGTGATCTGTCGTCTTATTCCGTGCACGAGCGAGATAATGGCCTGCACACGGGTATTCTTGGCGCGGATGTTCGAAAACTGTTATCGGCGTCAGTGCATTCACGTGCTTCCCGCGGTTGATCGTACAATGCCGAATCAGCTCAAGCAGTGCGCGGTATATTGCAACTGCGGCGCGGACTTCGAACTGCTGAAAAGAAACCAACTGCGAATATTCCTGCCATTAGTGCGCGTATTGCCTGTACGTACAATTGCTGGACGCGGATGTGGCTGCGCGAACGCCGGCATTTGCCCCGCCTGAGCAGTTTGTGCTCGGGTAGATTGTCACTGACTGCGCCGAGGACGGCGAAGTGCACCGCGGCTATAGGCGAGCTTCTCTATGAACGAACAGGTGCGTTCACCGTAATTTTGGCAATTTTCCTTAACTTCACGTAGCTGCTTGCCGTAAAGAAAACAAAGCGCACTGTAATTTCGTGTTGGAAGTCTGCAGTCGGTAGTATTTAAAGCCGTGAGGAATAATTACTCGTGCCTTGCTTCAGAATACACAATATAATTAGCTTATCGTGCCTATGAACATCCAAGCCCAACGAGGAAGTGAAAAACCATGAAATGGTTTTAGAATTATACCAGCATGTACGCACTGGCGAATGCAATGTTTTAATACAAACCACAGAATAACAGTGCAACAGAGTATAGTTAATAATGCTACTAATAGGCCACATTACATGCACGAAACATTAAAATTCATAATTGACTAATTAAAAAATCACAAATTAAGTTTTTAACTAGTTACCTTATGGCTCATATTGCAAGTTACAAATTTTGGCGGGTGAGACTGCAAGGCATATCGACTTGAAAAGAATTGGGTCGATGACGCCCTTTACGAGATATGTGCCGTCAAACTCGCGGTTAAAATGCACTGTCGTTGCAATTACTTTCTTTACAACGCGCCATTTAATGCATCGAAGCACAAAAGTAACTCAGAGCCCAATGCATTTTTCTGCAAAGTTCGGGAATTAATATCTCAAAACTGGTGCCATTCTGAGAACCTATTCCAAGTCGATCCGCCTTGCGAACTCCCAGGCTATAATTTCGGAATAGGCCATAAGGCAATTCGTCAAAATATTATTTAGTGAACTGTTGTTAATTATTCGACAATGAATTTCAATTTTTTGTGCAAGTAATGTCCGCTTCTTCGAGTAGACCAGCTCATGGACTAGAATTGGGCTATCTACCACAGGTAATGTTTAAACATTTCTGAAAGTGTTGGCGCTGAAACACCCGGTATATGTTGACGATAGAACGGCACGTAAAAAAATATTGCTCCAATAATGCCAATTACGATCCATCCGCTATGAGTGGACATGCTCTACGCTTGCAATAAAGATTCCCAACAACAGCTTCTAAGCCCACGTCACGGAATGAAAGAATGCACACGTGGAGATCTCTGGACGAGCCCTCACCTGTAATGGCCATAAATTGAAACACGATCGGCGAAGCACGCAGCTTCCGATGCAGGCTGCATCACCAAGCCCTTCAGTCACGAATCGAGTGTCGGTAAACGTGTGAAGTTTACAAAATTTCATATCAAGGTGCCGAAGACTCTATTGAAAGCGTCAGTGTGGTAGAACGACACCTTGTGGATTTTAAAGCGAGTTATCATAATTAAAGCACAATTAGATGTTTATTTATTGTACAGTTCATCATGCCACGTTTCTTCTTAAAAAGAAATGACTCACCTGTTCGAGTTACATGCACAATTGGCAAGAATTGCTATAAAAATTACAAAGAAATATTTCGCAATTGCTACCGAAATGACCCACGTGAAACGTCCCGTCACACACGGCAGTGTCTGCACCACAGCGGTCGTCTGTAGCGACACATTTAACTCAGAACTGAAATAAAGCTACTTTAGGTTAGCGAAATGTTCAATTTACCCTAACTTTAATGTTAATGGCATATAACTTGTCACAACTGCACATAAATTTGAAAAATAAGTCGCTTACACTGCGACTTAGTTTTCACGAGTTTTGCGTAGCCTGGTAGGAAGCCTTTCGAGACTGGCCCACGGCTCAGGGTCCATCGCGGCACAGCGTTAACATTGTAGAAGCACGGCGCAGCAAAGCGGAAACAGCAAGTAGCCGAAAAGCGCGGAGTCGCGGTGACAGGAAAAGAAAATGCTGTTCTCAAATAAGAAAACAGCGCCGACATGACGTTCAGTACTAATGTAGTGTCCAGGTGTCTTCTGTGGAATCCTCACGTCGAGGAAGAGAGAGCACCGGCACGTAGAATGGCGAAGGTGAGCGAGAAACAAGCGCGGACGCGTAGTCCTCCATCAAATGCCTGTAATACGGCCCCACTCCGAAAAAATCTTCCTATTGCGCGTTAATTGTAGACTGCAGCTGCCAATATGCCGTATTTTCGCGATTCTAAGCACCCCCCCCCCCCCCCGATTCTAAGCAGCCCCCCCCCTCTATTTTCGCGAAAAAGCACCCCCCTATTTGTTAGGAAGAGCGCGTAGCCAAGGCCGCCAAACGCGCTTGCTCACTCTAGAATCATTGCTCGGCGGACCTGCAGGCACGCGGTTGATGTTTCTGTTGGACGCGTTTCGCGGCCATCTGACCCCGGAGGTAAAGACAACGCTTCGGAACATCAATAGCGACGTGGTTGTGATTCCGGGTGACATGACGCCAGTGCTGCAACCCTTCGACGTTTTAGTCAACAAGCCCTTCAAAGCCAATCTCCGACAGGAGTACGAAGAGTGGGTGCGAAACCCTGACCGGAAGATGACGCCGACGGGAGAGCTGCAGAAAGCGTCCCCATCAACCTTCGCAAAGTGGATTTCGGACGCGTGCAAGAGGGTCCAAGTGGACGTTGTGGTCAAATCATTTAAAAAGTGCTCGATCACAAACAACTTCGACGGAACGGAAGACGACCTGCTGTGGGATACCGAGAGCAGTGGTTCAAGCGGTGCGACGAACTCGAATGGCAGTGATAGTGACTGAGCATCCTACACAAGCGGTGGGTTGACTGTTTGCACCGATTGTTCTTTTGAATGTTTGCAAAATAAAATGTTATTTCCCGCACCCATCTCGTGATGTCGCAGCAAAAAGAGGGAGGGGGGGTCATTCTAGATTTTTCGAATCTAAGCACCCCCCCGCTCACTTTGGGCATCGCGATCGTGAAAAAAAGGGGGTGGTTAGAATCGAGTAAACACGGTATAACATAATTTCACGTGCACATTGGTTTAGGACCCTGTAAGGTAAGCAGTTTTGCTAGCTCATACGCTCTCAAAAATTCAAAGTTCTCGCGCAGACTAAGGAAGCACTAGAACAAGAAGCGCACGGGACTAGCTATAGTTTCTATGCAACCGCAACTTCGTTTCGTTCTTGTGTTAGAATTCAAAACAAGTTGAAATTTCCCCGAGACAGTGTGAGGCAGCGCGAAGAGGGATATGAGACACAGGGAAAAACGAGGACAAGCGCTTGTGTCCCCTGTCCCGCTTCGCGCTGCCCCACACAGTCTCAGGGAAAGCCAACCAGCCCAAACCATCAGCCTTTTAAGTGAAATTTCCCGCCACACTGCAGTAGCCCAGTAGCCACGGCGTTGCGCCGCTGAGCTCGAAGTCGCGGGTTCGATCCCGGCCGCGGCGGCCGCATTTACGTAATGGCTCCTTTAGGCTGCAATGCGAATACACCCCTGTACTTAGATTTAGGCGCACGTTGAAGAACCACACGTTGTCAAAATAAATTCGGAATCCACTAGTACAGCGTGCCTCATAATCATATCGTGGTACTGACACGTAAGACCCCAGAATTTCATGTTAATTCACAAGTTGAAAGCAAGCATTGTGCCCAGCGCACAGCAGGCTACAGCAGGCGAACACACGTCGAAACACTCCATTTAAACTCAGCATATGATTCTAGCACCGAAGATGAAAAAAAAAAAGAACGCTAGCGTTCAAGTCCAAGTTGCAATTCATCTCATGTGCTTCTCTTTCTAGTACTTCGCTATTTATTCGTGTTGCGCGAACTGAGACTTCCGAGTTCTCGCAATCGCGCGGCAGTCGCTCATGAAATCGTAAAGAAGCGATGAAATGAGAAATAAATGGACGGAAATTACAATTCTAACTTTGCCTGTCCGTCGCAAATTAGTGCCACAGAGTCGTACGAGTATTTTATCTAACACACGTGAAGCCGCATTTTAGGCGGAACCACGAAGTTGACCAACTGCAGAGGGCGTCAAGGTGGCCTTTCTCCGCACGCCCACACGTGCACGCGTGTATCAAGGCTCCGTGTGGGTGACTCGATTTAAGTGTTTACGCGTGGCTCGTCGGCGCATACGTATGCGACGCCGGCGTAATATGCGGCTCGGCCTTATTAAAGGTCGCCAGGATGTCCAGGCGACGTCAGACTGCCAGTGAGACGAAAAGACCGCCAAAGCTTCTGCGGAGGGATAATATGGTGAGAGATTTCAAAGGTACCGTGGTCCGCCGGGTTAATTAGAAAAATCATGAGCCATCCCATCCTCTGAAGGTGGATGACCAGCGAAGGTGCGTAGTACATGAAAAGAGGTGGCACCGAATGTTGAACAAAAGTTCGAGCGCATTTATTGTCTTTATCGGCGGTCATCGTGACGAAAGGTACGCACAAACATTTATTTTTATACATCCGCGTTCATTCGTACTATACATTCGTTATATACATTCGTGTTTGCATTTTGCGATTTAATGAGGCAAATAATTTGAAATCGGAATCACCGCACCTACTGGCAGTGGGCCAGTGCCGTCAGCGCCTTCGCAGAGGCAGGGGCAGTATGGGAATGCTAGCTCAATGAGCGGCAACGGAGCCAGCTGTGGAAAAGGATGACGGCGGCGACGAACGCGCCAGCAGTGGCACGAGCTATTGCTGATAGTTTTTGTTAACAAAGATTTGTTGACTGACACGAAAAACGCACGGTACCCTAGCCATAAACAGCTTCACTGTAACAATTTCCGAAATGCACAATTACTCAGTTCTATATGAGAGAAGGTCAGGTTCCATAAAAGAACTTGTCTCGCGGCATACGCACATCCAGAGAGATTGCCTCTGTGTTCAGGAGAGCCGTAAAGTGCAGCACGAACTTAGTTCCCGAGCGTATCATAGCAACCAGTGTAATTTCTTATGGTAGCGCTGTATGTCCTGGCACCATAAGTTGGCTAGTGCCCTCAGCATCATCCTCACCCTCCGTACGCAATTTTCCTCCGACGCTCACTCACCCTCACCCTCAGCTAGGAAGAATGCGTCGCACGCCCTCACTGTCATTTTAACCACCTAAATAAAGTTTATTTGAAGCGTGAGTGAAAACTGATCATATATCAGATTGTCGTTCTGACTAGTGAAATCCCAGAATTTAATTTTTAATATCGGGGATTGTTGAACACCAAGCTGACCACGAACTTCTATATAGCGTAGATGATACCCTTATGACCGTTGTTATGCAGTACAAGTATGCATATTCCTATCGGTTGTAATGTGTGCGCAAGGCAAAATATCTGGCTGAATAGAATGAACTCTGGGAATGTTCGCTACTTCGTGATACCTGGTCCAGTTGATACAAGTGTCGACAAAACGCAGTAGGCCTTTAATTATTGCGAAAATACAATTAGCAACTCGTATTAACCCACCATCACCAAGTTGCTAATAGGCGGTTCTACCTAGCACTGTCAACGTCCAAGGTCGATAAAATCGTCGCCGCGCGCCGTGTGCTGTATGTGCTAGTGAAAGCTTGCGAGGGTGAGCCAGCGAACGCGGCTTATTCTCGCGTGTGCGAGCGAGGCAGGCGGGCCGGAAGCGCGCTCTCTCCTGTCGCGTGCGAGGCACCGCGGTGAGGGGAGGGAGGAGGGGGGACCGGCGGCTGCTGCTTACGGCGCGCCCACGCAGGGAGAGAGAGAGAGAGAGAGAAACTTTACTGGTCCATTATGAAATGAAACGCGTTAAGCGTCTGATGGGGTGGCTCCCTCTTCGCGGGCTCCATATGCTTCCAGGGCCGCCTGGCCCCTGTGGATCAGTCTGAGCTGGTCTTCCAGGGCGGGGCTGGACAGCATGATCTCCCATCGCTCGTAAAGGGTGGGGATAGCAGGGGGGTTAGTTATGGGTATAGGTGGGGGGTGGTGTATGGAAAAATTGCACTCTCCTATGACGTGCTGAAGGGTTCCTAATGCATTGCAGTGAGGACATGTGTTCTTATATCTCTCTGGGTATATCTTGTTCTGGAGGCAGGGGTGGGGAAAGGATCCTGCCTGGATTTGCCTGTATATTGTTTGTTCGGCTCTGGTCAAGGAGTGGTGGGGGTGCGGGAATGTCTTCCTGCCGTCCCTGTAATATTTGACTATATCTCTATAATTTGTGATGGGTTGCCATCCCCTTGCCTCCTCCTCGTTGGCCCGGGAGTTTAGCGCTCGGGCCTGTTGATGAGCATATTCATTGCCCTCAACTGAGGAGTGAGCCGGGACCCAAACTAATTCGATCGCTTGTTTAGGAGGCGTAGCTTTACCAAGAATTTTTAGTGCCGCAAGGGACACCCAGCCAGATCTGTAGTTCTTGTATGCAGCTTGTGAGTCCGTGACGATCTTGGTGACGTTTGGTTGTAGGAGTGCGAGAGCTATCGCTGCTTCTTCTGCTTCCTCCGAAGACGGAGTGTAGATTGATGCGCAGGTGACCAGCTTTTCTAGCCCGGTGACCACGACTGTTGCCCTCGTGGAGCGTTTCGATAGAGAGGCGTCTGTATATAAAACAGTGTCGTCTTCCTCCAGGGTCCTGGAGATGGCTCTTGCCCGGGCGTCGCGTCGTCCGACATGCCTTGTGGGGTTCATGTTGCGTGGTAGCGGTTTGCATTGCAACTTCTCACTGAACTTTTCGGGTAATTGGTCGTGGCGGGTGTAGTGCGATTCTTGCCATCCTAGCTTGCGGAGGACGCTTCTGCCCGCCTTGGTCTGGCTAAGGCGTACCCTTTGATTGGATAGGTGGGCTTCTACGAGCTCGGCTACTGTGTTGTGGACTCCCATTTGAAGTAATTTTGTCGTGGATGAATTTATGGGAATACCCAGGGCCTGCTTCGTGGCTTTCCTGATTATTGCGTCAAGTTGTAAGACGTCCTTCTTGAGGAGCTGCAGGTACGGCGCTGCGTAGACGATTCGTGAGATAACAAAGGCCTCAACGAGGCGCAAGGTGTCCGATTCCTTCAGACCCCTCTGCCTGTTGGCCACTCGTCTGATCATGTTCAAGATTTGGTCTGACGTGAGCTTCATTTTTCTAATCATGGCTGTTGCCTTGCCGTCTGCCTGGATCAGGAGACCCAGGATCCTGAGTTGAGGTACCGGGAGGATCCGGTTCCCTTCCAAAGTGATTTCTATGTTTTCTGCTTGTGTCCTTGATGCACGTGGTCTGACTATTGTCAGCTCCGATTTTTGAGGCGAACAGCAAAGGCCACATGTCTTCACATAGCTGTTGATCGTGTCAGCCGCTTTTTGGAGCGTGTTTTCCATCCAGCCATCCGACCCTGCCCTCGCAGTCCAGAGGGTGATGTCGTCGGCATATAATGCGTGGCCCAGACCATCTATTGATTCGAGAAGCTTGGGCAACGGCAGGAGAGCCATGTTAAATAGGAGGGGGGAAAGGACCGAACCTTGCGGCGTTCCTCGATCCCCCAGGGAGATCGGTTGGGATGTCTCCTCTCCTATTCTGATCCTTGCCGTTCGGTCACGAAGAAAGTCTCGGATGTAGTTGTAAGTTTTCACTCCACAACCCGTGTTGCGCAGGTTGCGGAGGATACTTTCATGTGTGACGTTATCAAAGGCACCTGTGAGGTCTAGCGCTAGTATCGCTCGTGGCGATTGCTTCGTTGCTCGCTTAATTACCAGTTCGTTGAGTTGTACGAGAACATCCTGGGTGCCCAGGTGCTGCCTAAAGCCATACATTGTCTCTGGCATCTGATCGGTGGCATCAAGATGTCGCTGCAACCTCTTAAGAACCATACGTTCCATGACCTTCGCCACGCAGGACGTGAGGGATATCGGTCTCATGTTGTCGATGTGAGGTGTCTTCCCAGGCTTGGGTATGAAGCGGACTTCTGCCTCTTTCCATTCGTGTGGAAGATTGCCAGACTCCCAGACCCGGTTCATATACTCGAGCAGCTGTCTGCGGGCCTTGTGCCCGAGGTTGTTAAGTAACTTGTAGGTAATGGTATCGGGTCCCGGCGCGCTGCCCCTGTTGCTCTCGGAGATTGCCGATATCAACTCGGTGTCAGTGAATGGCTTGTCTAACGCTTCATTGGTAGGTCCTGCGTAGTCGGGAGGTGCGATATCACCCTTCTCCGTTTTCAGGTACTTGGCCTTCAGGTCGTTGATGAGTTTGTCGGCACCCCCAGTATAGTTGTTGAGGGTGCGCGTGAGGCTTCGATTAGTGGCACTCTTGCTGCCGAGAGGATCGATCAGGTGACGAAGGAGGCACCACGTCTTCCTGGTAGAAAGGGTGCCCTGCAGTCCATCACACACGCTCAGCCAGTTCTCTCTGCACAGCTTGGACGCGTATTCAGCTGCTTGCTTGTTGAGATCATGGATGCGTTTGCGAAGTTTCTTGTTGTGTCGTTGTTTCTTCCAGCGTCTGGTGAGGCTGTGTCGTGCTTCCCAAAGGTGGGCAAGCTTTGCGTCCACACAGGGTGTCTGCAGTGTGGTCGCAATTTTCTGGGTGTATTTTTCTACGAGCTCGAGTTGTTCCTTAGCCCATTCCCCATACGATTTGGTGCTGTTCGTGTCCTCATCTTCATCGGCTGCTTGCCTTTTTCGAAGTTTGTCCCAGTCAGTTATCTTTGTTGTTCCCATTCGGGCCTTGAACGCGGGCCCCCTGATCGTAATATTGAGGATATCGTGGTCCGACCCCAGGTTCGCGCCTGTGTTCTGCCACGACACGTCCAAGGTTCCACTCAGCAGGGTAAGGTCTGGACTGGTGTCCCGGGTCGTACTTGTGCCCATGCGGGTGGGAGTGTCTGGTTCGTTGAGTAGGGCTAATGTGTGCTGATCCATGAGGTTCGCCAGCACCCTGCCTCTCTTGGAGCAAAATTTGTAACCCCATATTGTGTGAGGCGCATTGAAGTCTCCTAATATCAATAGGGGTCGGCTGCCCGCCTCTCTCTTGCTGTCGAGTAATGTGCCCTCTATGTCGAGGTTCTTCTTGGAGGGCCGACAGTATGCGTTGAGTATAAAGATGTTGTCTTTGCTTCCTATGCCTCTGCTGTGAATTTCCAAGAGAACGTGTTCACACCCTCTCTGGGTGGTAATGTGCTGCGTTGCAGCTATGTTGCTTCGGACTAGGATGGCTGTGCTTTTCTCACTGGGATCGGTGTATGTGACGTACCCCGCGAGTTTTGGTCGCGAGTTCGTTTCTTGAATTGCAAGGATATCCGGTTTGTGTTCCGCATTATCTATGTATTGCTGTAATTCGCCTATTTTGTCCTTAATTCCTCGGCAGTTCCATTGGGCTAAGATCGTGGTATCTTCCTTCCTATTTTTACGCCTGGCCGCAATCCTGGCTCAGGTTGGTAGTCGTGAGACTACTCCCCATGCACGGTTTCCCATACGGGGCTCCCTTTTTAGCTTTTTGAGTGGTTAGTATGAGCTGGTTGACATTAGCTTCTAGCGCGTCGAACTTGGCCATCTTGGACGTTATCAAGCCGATTTGGCTGGCAAGCTGTGTGACCATCTCGGTGAGGGCTTCAATGGGCTTGGCCCACGCCGGTTCCTCAGATGGACTCGATTCAATTTTCTCTGCCTCCATTGCTGTTACCGGGGGCTCCTGTTGAGCGTCCCTCTTGGCAATTTTGCGTTTTGTGACATCCTCGCTGCTTTTCGATTTTTCTAATGCCTCCATGCGCGCAAGAAGCGCGCTGATTTGCTCATTTTGCTTAACTACAAGCGCTTTGAGTTGCATGCATTCCTCACAATCTTTCTTGGGAGTCTGGGGAAGGGGAGGGAAATCTTTGTTGCTAAGAGCGATAGGAGATCTAACTGCCCAGCCCACCTGCTTAGCGGCGTTCCTCGACGGTGTCTGGCTCCGGGTCTTCGACCTTGAGCGCGACTCCCGGCGGCCCCCGCTGTAGCTGCTGCCGGCCACGTCACCCGGTGACGACGCTCTCAAGCCCGGCTTTGAGGCGCAGCTGCTGCTCCGCCCTCGTCCGCCTTCACGGGAAAGAGAGTGATTCCGGTACCCTGACGTAGCTGCTCCCTCCCGACGTGGCGGTTTTGAGGCTTCTGCAGGCGTGTAGTTGGTATCTTTCCGCTCCCACCGGCGTTTCCGTACCACGTACGGAATCTTGAAGCGAGCTCTGCACACCTTGTCTGCGGTCAAATGTTCTCCTCCACAGAGGTCACACTTGGGGGTACACTTGTGCTGTTCATCGGGATTTCGAGCACCACATCCCCGGCAGATCCGGTCTGTTGGATCAGGGCAAACATCCATGCGGTGGCCCAGGCGACCGCACTGATAGCAGATATCTATCTGTTTTCTGTATAACGAGCATTTGGCGAGCAGGCCCCCGTAACGAACGTAGTTCGGCACTTTGGGTCCATTGAAGGCGATCACCACGGACGTCGTGTTAGCGATGCGGTTGGCCTCTACAGCAGTGGGATTATATTCGTTGACGATGTTCTCGTTGATTTCTTGAACGGTGTCTCCGAGGGGGACGCCTCGTATGACTCCCTTGGTCATGCCATGGGGGGCGGATTCGTAGGCGCTGACCTCGTGCTCATTTCCTTGGACGACAATCTTGGTGACTCCAACATACCGGTTAGCATTTTCTCTCTTTGAAGTACTGAAAGCGATCTGCGACGTTTGAAGAGTGCGCGTAGGGCCGGTAGGCTCGTATGCGCAGCTGGTGCTTCCGACGTTTCGTTCGCGTTGAAGCGAGAGATGCACGAAGGTCAATTCGGTCGCTGCTGCTGCCACGATTCCTCACTCCAGCATTTTGACTACGAGTTTCCGCTCTCATAGAGGGAGATGTGTTCATGTTTACCTGTATGCGCGTGACTCCGTTCTTGTTAATTTAGTTAAAACACGGTGGCGGGCTAGTTGATTTGAATCCATGATATAATGTGTAAGTGCGACCGAACAAGGACGTAGAAAGAAACAGGCACACAGAGACAGCGCTGTCTCTCTGTGCCTGTTTCTTTCTACGTCCTCGTTCAGTCGGGCTTACACGTTATACCATTGTTCATTTTGTTAGTAAGCGAATGTTTTCAAGTTGATACGGCCGGTAAAACTACTATCATTACTTCGTATAACTATCTACTAATATGCTATTGCAAGCGGTGCTTGGCCTTTCGGGTGAAGCTGCGTTTAATTGAATGATGAAAATTGTTTATTTACACTGGTAATTAGACGCAAATACAGAAGCGCTGGCGACATGTGGCGAAGCACAGGCGGGCCTCTTGCGCACTGTTCTTTTCTTAAATCACGTAGACATTCTGTAAGGACAACTTTGCAATTACGAGAGAGCAATGTCGGTGACAGTAAGTTCCCTGCTACAAAGTTCGTAGCTAACTCCACGAGGCGAATCAATTTATAAACAAGAACAGACAAACTCTCCGTGATAAATTATACGATGATATGGATGATAATTGCACTACGCTTTCTGGCGCTCACGAAATAACACACTGCTAGAAGGAAGTGCAATTTGCAACCATATTCCCGCTGAATATATCCCACGTAGCCTTAAAACATGAAAAGAATTTTAATTTTTATGTTATAGCTGAGGCTTCGTGTTTTCGACTGATACAAAAAAAAAGAAAGGAGAAAAAAACGATTGCGAACAAAATCTGTTGCTGATTCGAACGAACTCATCCAATAAAGTAATAGTTTCTGCTTAATCGCTTAGGCAAAAAAAAAAAAAAAGAAACAACAGGAAAAGAAAAGAAAAACTGTCCACGGGTCGTCACATGGTACCACCCGAGCTAGTTTGTTAAAATCAGAGAGAACATTTTCTCCCACCTTTCCGTGCTCTTACGAAACGCCGGGACGTAAATAGCCACGACAGGCACAAGCAAATATTCGTGTGCAGGTGCAAACTGAGATGTAATTGTTAAGTTTAGTCTGCTCCGTTCGTGTGAGAAGTGTGATTTGATTTTCGAGCCGGTAGTAGTTGGCAGAGATGACATACGGGAGCTCGGTGCAAGTATCTGTGCTAAGAGGAAGATGCGAACGCAAACATTGTTGAGTCAGTATCGCTTTGGTTAGTTGCCGCTGTAGATGCACCGGTGTGCCGAGCACTCTCTTGTTGAGCGCTGAAGGTTCTTGCCCTGTCGATTTCAAGTCTATGCTACAACAGAGACAGCGTTTTCAATGTTACGAGTGATCCATCTATCTTAAGTAGCGCACTGCTTTCAACTACGCCAACCATATGAGATATACATGTGCAGCTGTAACGCTAGCTCTATTAAATATATGACACGGCCATGTGTTTAAATAAACATGTTTAAACTAATGATTATGCCTCCTCGCATTGTATAAACTCGTTTCGACGTTGCTTGTGCGTACTTGTATTTATTAATAATGAGTGAATGAATTAATCAAATAATGAATTTGAGTACCCGCAGCACCTTTACGGTATTACAGTAAGGGGGGGTGCAAAGAAAAGTAAGAAGACACACAGGTTACTTAATACACATAACAATACTAGCATTATTAATCTAAAATATTGCAACCACAAATGGTACTCGAAACAAAGGTGAAAAAAAATAAACGGTACTGAGCAACAAACATACGCAAGTCAAAAAGAGAGAAAATGCACTACCAAGAATAAACACGACTGTACGCATGTACCGATAATTACAAAGAACGATGGAAAAAAGCAAGCACTTCGTTTTCGTGATCACAACGACATTCCTGGGGCAAGCGATTTCAATCCTGGATTGTCCAGGAAAGAAATTTTATCTGAAAAAGATTTCTTTTCTGTCCTATTTCCTTATCTTTGAAAATGTGATCTACACGTGAGGGGACATAAATCAAACTTGTGCGATAAGTTCCAGTGTTGGAATAAAAAATAACAACAAGAAAACTACCAAAAATTTTTAATCGAAGTTTTTTCCGGCGTTCATGAAATGCTTCCATGCCGCTGCTTTCTCTAGCACATGACACGCTAGAATGTATAGAGTAAGTTGCAAATGCAAACCACACAGCCTGATTTTGTATTCGTTTCAACTCGTGCACCCCGATTTTCAACCAGAGATCCCACGTAAGCGTACTCACGTATAGGTCTTACATTTGACTCGTATAGTGCCTCTTTTAGTATTCCAAGGTAACATTCTTGCATTTACACGGAAGAATGCTAGTGTGCGAGACGCCTTAAATGTTGTGTAATAAATGTGACGGTGCAAGGAAAGTTGAGAAGTATACGTCAAGGGGTATTTCTAGTCTACCACTGATGCGACAGTTGGTCTTTTAATGTCGTAGGCGTAACTGTGCGCGGTCCTGTGTCTTGTAAAGTATACGTGAGCAGTTTTTGTCCAATTAATGGTCATCCCCCAAGTATCGCACCAATCAGAAACCTTGTTTATATCATTTTGCAGTACAACGCATTCATTTGAAGAATTAATGACACATGGGTACTTTTGTTTGTAACGTTTGATGATTCCCAACACAACAAAATTAAACGACAAATTTCCGATAATTCAAAAGTCTACGAAAGTAAGCCCCGATAAACGCCACATTTCTGGCAAAGTATGAATACAGAAAAGCATCTGTGAAAATTTACCGATATTATACCCTATCTTACACAAGAAATCATAGTTATAGCTGGGCACGAAGGCACAAATGCTCTTGAAAATTTTCCATCCAAGTTGTTAGTTATGCAATTGTTCTATAAAAACCCCTCGCCGGTACGCCATGATCAACTCACCTGACACTGTGTCCGCATCCGAAATCGATAGCCGCACGACTCGCAGGCGGTGACGCCACTTTGTGTCAGGCTTCGCTCGATGCAGGTCTTGTGCACGTAGCTGTTGTCACCTGGAATGAAAATTGCCTGCTTGACAACTTCAGGTTCACCTTTTCTCGGTACGTCCCCCCCTTTTTTGTGAAGGTCTAGAAACAATCACGTACCCAGTATGGGCTCTACAATGCAGTAGCACAGGCGTTAAGTATGGCAGCTATCATTCACTATACTAAGCTAAATAGAGGTTACGAAATGTATGTTGCCCGCTTTGAAGAAGTTTGTTTGTTCCCTCTTTTGGTATTTTATTAACTGTTAAGGTGTTCGTTGACCGTTTTCTTACGAGCCACAGCCGCTCGCTCAGTGGTGCATGCTGGCACAATCGCGCCGTCGAGAGGCGACGGCGGCGCCACGCAAAATTACGTTCCATCAGCGTGCTGCCACGGAAATGGAAAATAAATAAACAAATGAACGACAGAAAGTTGTCACTTTATCTAGATTTAAATGCGAACCTTTCCTACTTAGCGTCCCATGCTCCAACCGACCATCTACTGTCACCGCACCAGTTTAGCGTGTGTGCGCTAGCAGCCGTTGTTACGCGCGTTCGGTTTAGCGTGACGAATTGCACGAAAAGAGAACACAAAGGAACAATTAAGTTTGCTGTCGTCGCTAATCCACATGTTTGTGCCAGAGAAACGCTGTGCTATGCGCGACAATCCATATACTGCACACGTCACGAACAAATCTACGCGAAAGGATAATATTGATGATCATACGGCTCGCCGAAAAATAAAGTCTTATGGTCGGGCTCAGTGTGCGTTTCTGCGCCAAAATCGCGCTAGTTCGACGCGAGGATCCTACGGAGAAAAATGACCCAACTTTTATCAATACTCGTCGTCCACGGACGAGCGGCGGAAGTGCCGAATCAATGACGCTCAGTCGCGTGATGCCCTATTTTACCGGATCAAAATAAATGATTTGATCCGTCGTGCGAATCCATCCTAAGCTTGCGTGCCACTAATGCCTTGCAATAGAATACCACGCAGCCAGAGGTGAGGCATACAAAATAAAACGCAAAGAGTAGGCTTGTCTCTCGCCGCTCTATGCTTCGCCTTGCACGATATTTCACCGCAGCGCAGCACTTAGCGGTGCCTATCCTGAAGGTGCCTTGCGATAGTGGCATTCGTGGTGCGCTGCAGAGAAGTGTAACCGCTAGTCCTCCCGAGTTGCTATAGCCAAGCCGGCGGCATTAACGTAGAGCTGCGCGAGAGAGTGGAGCAAGAAGATGCTAGAGGGTAATGTGCGTGACATCTGTGGCAACTGGCAGTAAAAGGATCGTTCAAGAGGAGGCGCTGGTGTGCATTCCATCGAAGAGACACCAGGAACGCTCTCGCCCTTCAAATATTCACAGTTATCGGTGATAATAGTACTATTTTTTTTATCTCTCCATACACATATGCAGTACTTACCGGCTTTAGGGAAAGACCCAGACCACTGTCTTGTGACAAGCTCCTTATTCATCGCCATGCCATAGATTGGTGCCGATTAATATTATTGTACCATGGCCTACCGAAGACGTAAATTAACGGACGTACTTACACTATTGAAATACGCGCTGAGACATCAATAACGTATAATTTTGGTTAAAATGGCTGACTACATTATTTTGTTATCTGTGTTCGTATGGTTGCAGATCTAGAAAGCGTAAGGGCCACCTGTGCCACTGACTTTTTCAAACGTTCCTTGCCGCTTTCAGATGTGAGCGCATGTGCTCCCCTCCCCTTCACACCTCATACAACACACACATTTTAACTGCATCCTAGGGTATCACCATGCTGGCGGCGACTATTGTTACTGTTTTAGCATTAAATGTTTGTAGCTCCCGTTGTCAGCGACCTTCAAGTGACCTTGAGCCAAAAGCTGGGCACTCAAACGAGATCATCCGGGCAACCAATGAAAACTCAATGTGGTCTCGAGCACCCAACCCTTAATAGAGGACCGCATTACATACGCTATAATTACTGTCCGAACAAATTACAAAAACTATTGCTTCCGAGTTTTTCCTAATGCTTGTTCCCAATATCATTCAAGCTGTAACTTCTAGTACGCTGAAGTTTTCTCTGACCCGCCGTTGTTGCTTAGTGACTACGGTGTCGGGCTGCTAAACACGAGATGGCGGGATCGAATGGCGGCCACAGCTGCCGCATTTCGATGGGGCCGGAAACACCCGTGTACTCAAGATTTAGGTGCATGTTACAGAACCCCAGGTGGTCCAGATTTCCGGAGTCCCCCACAATGGCGTGCCTGATAATCATATCGTGGTTCTGGCACGTAAAACCCCTTAATTGAATTTTTTAATTTTTACTTATTTCCAATAGCGACATTCAAAAGGCAGATACTATACATTTCCTTGTCATCGTTTGGCGCTGAACGCCAGCGGCCCTCGAGCTCCGCGGCGCGGGTTTCGCATCACCTCGGGAGATGGCGCCACGCTGCGTGGCGCCTCCTTCAGGCGCGTCCACACGCCGCGGTGGCTTAGCGGTTATGGCGTTGCGCTGATAAGCCCGAGGCCATAGAGAAAGAAATTCAACAAGAGCGGACACTCCCATAGAGCCCAGTGGCTGAATTGTGTGTAGCGCACCAAAAGGATGGGATTAACTCCATCCGGTTTCGGTTTTGGGAACGCGCGTTTTGAACGCCAGCTGGTACACGCCACGCCGGCTCCGCTGATCGGCACGGCATTCCTTTTTTTTTCGCTTCTACTGCTAAACCAGGCGGAATCGTTTTATTTAGTAAAAATGATTGCGAACGATCTTTACAAGCCTCCACCGAATCTGTGCCACGTGCAATTTCATAAAGTAAACGCAAGACGCCTTCTGAAATGATGAAATGTTTATTTTGCTCTATATAAATACTCGTTCTGGGCTTTTTGTGCATTCACCCAAAGTTATGGCACCAGGTAAGCAGCAGTCGTTGCCGTACGAAGCTCCACCGGACGCTATCAGCTGAAAAAAAAAAAAGTGAATTACAAGCATGCATCATTTTCGTATATTCATATAACAGGAATACTGCGTGTAGGGGCGAAACGTGCGTAAGTGGTTAATGGGCGGCATTACAGATATATTCACTTTAAATATATTTCGTAGCAAATAGACTCCTGCCAAACAATGCCATAAAATATGAAGAAAACACCTAATTTTCAAGTATCCCCCCCTTCCCAGGCATTATTTCCTACACTTTAAGAGCAAATATGTGGGTGGCTGCGCGTTTCCAAAACAACTTGGCCTCAGTCGACGCGATGGCTCGCCTAGTAAACAGAGGTGGCCACAGCACAGGCTCTCCGTCAGACCATGTTGCACGCTCGCAGAATAACTTCTAGTCGCACTGAAGACAAATTCGTGGGTGCAAAGCCTGGTTTCAGTCGCTCAGAAGACAGAATCGTCAAGTTCTTGGTTTTTGAGCTCGTCGGCGTTATCTTTAAAAAAATTAAATTATGCGGTGTTAGCTGCCAAAACCACTTTGTTTAGGAGGCACGCCGTAGTGGGGGGCTTTGAAAATTTCGACTACCTGAGGTTCTTTAACGTGCACCTAAATCGGCGTTATCTTTTACGAGTCCTGCCGGCGCAAGATACACATTCCCGTGTTATCACTCTTGGCAATCGCTCGTCGCGTTTTCGACGAGCATGAGTACCGAAAGAAGGTATATGTTGTTGGAGGTCCATAAAAAGCCTCACAACCTTGCCCACTAAAATTCAGCACATGCCAAACTAACTGTTACCACGGCCGGCTTGCTTTTTTGCTAACTTCTTCACAACCCCAGCGGCGCCGAGTATCTCAAGAGTATCCAAAAATGTTACGAAATTAATTACAATAATTTTGGGGGTCAGAGAATGCATCACGAACTTGTCCTAGTGAGACTCATTACACGCGAAACTGCGGCACAGAGCCGAGCGGCTTTTCGCTAACTGCGGCAGAACGCCAGGCGCGGCGCACGTACTTCAGAAGTATCCCAAAAAGTAACGAAATACAATAATGTTGAGGGTCAGGGAAAGCATCACGAACTTGTCCAAGTAAGATTCACTACACGCGAAACCGTCACCACGGTAGAGCTGCATTTCGCTAACTGCGTCACGTAGCCGGGTGGCGTATTTAGAATTGCTCGTAGGTACAACGGGGCGTGCCACTTTTGACGGAGCTCGACGTTTCTGCGCAGGCGCGAGTAAGAGCGGGCGCGAGAGAGAAAATCTGGGGGCTTTTGCTCCTTGAATATATGACTCAGCCTAGGCACTACGGAGGAGGTTTCTTAGATTGCGTTGTATTCGTTTGTCCCCTGACATGCCGGCATTGCGGAGTTCGGTCGAGTTGGTTTATACGCTCCGCCGCTGGCTGCCCGCGCGGTGAGGCAGTGGGCGCGGACGCCGCTTGGTGATCGCTGTGTCTGAAGGGACAATGTTCTGACTGGTGTTTTATAAGTCGTGGGTCAAATTTTTCGTCGCGACGATAGATCGGATTTTTTACAAGCACTGCTCCAGGAGGGCACATGTAACCGGCAAACGGAGGCCTCAGGAGAGCACCTGAGGTTATATTAAAGCAGGCGGCGCAGGATCTCCGGGGCACCCAAGCGGTAACGGGGGGATTAAAGCTGGAAGCCGGGCGGCCCGTGGGTTGGGGCCGCAGAGGCCGAAGCGTGCCTGGGGGTGTTCGCATAAAACATTGGCTGTCCGCGATAGCGGACAGCCGATCTTATACTCCCCTGGCACGCGCAGGCCTCTGCGAGCCCCAACCCACGGACCAGTCCGGCTTCTAGTTTTGATATCCCCGTTGCCGCTTTGGTGTCCTGGAGGCGCCGCCAATAATGCGAAATAATGACACGTTGTTTTCATTAGTAAAAACATGATCGATTAAATATGATTGCGTCGAGCCGCCAACTTGCGATGCTAAGTTCAGCACAACCGCGCCCCGCGACTTCTGCCGGCACGGCGCGCCTAGGGACAAGCGCATACACCGCGCCCCAAGGGACTCCTCCGTAGTACCTAGGCAGAGTCGTATTTTCAAGAACTAAAACTCCCCACATTTCCTCCCTCGCACCCGCTCTCACTCGCGCATGCGCGCAAACGTCCGTCGTCTCCGCAAGTTCCACGCCCCGTTGTACTTACGAGCAGTTGGAAATACGCAGCCGGGTGCGGCAAGCGTGCCCAAAAAATCTCCAAATAAGTTACACTATTGTTGGGGCTCATAGAAAGCGTCGCAAACATTTCCCAGTACGAGTCATTAACTCAAATTAACTGCGCCAGAACGGCCGAGCTGTTTTTCGCTAACTGCGATACTACAGTCTCCGTTTTGTGCCGTAAGCCTAAATTTGCTTGAAATGCGTCGCAGATTGTCAAACAAAATTTCTCACCTTGCCGTAGTCCAATAGTGTAGTGGTGCCGTGTCAAAATGCCGAAGGAACGCAAGAATACAACGGGAGCCCAACAAACAGGCTACATCCAGAAGAGCCGAACAGGCGAACTTCACATGCGCAGCCAGCCTCGCTCGCGTCCGTGGCACGTCGGACGCATGACGCATCATATGGCGCGTCTGGCGTGCCGCTAGCTTGTTGCTAGGTAATGCAAGAAATATAGGTCGCGGAGTATAAGTTAATTTACACGCAATACTTTTTAGTTTTAACGGGGAAAGAATAAAAAAAAATAGAACGTTCTCTGTAAGTTCATTTCACATTCTTTTTTTCCGATGCCTGCGTCAACTAACGGATGGGATTAACACTAGGCGTGACGTGTTTCCTGTTGCCAGTTTTCGCTGAGTGTCCCCTTTTGTTGAATTTCTTTCTTTACGCCGAGGCCGCGGGATCAAATCCCTGTCGCGTTGACCGCATTTCGATAGAGGCGAAATGCAAAAACGCCGGTGGGGGTCTAGTGCATTGGGGACATGTTAAAGATTCCTTCGTAAAAATTAATTCGGAGTCCCCCTCTACGGCATGCCTCATAAGCAAATCGTGGTTTTGGCATGTAAAGCCTCAGAATTCAATTCATTCTTCTAGCTGGGCAGTGCACTCTGTCTCCCTGGCGGCTTTCGCTTCCGTTCCTGAAGCGTTCAGTCGGTTTTCTTTTCCTAGCTGGGCAGCGTTCATATGGACCAGTGCACAGTATGGCATGCCTCATAATTAAATCGTGGTTTTGGCATGTAAAGCCCCAGAATTCAATTCATTCTTCTAGCTGGGCAGTGCACTCTGCCTCCCTGGCGGCTTTCGCTGCCGTTCGTGAAGCGTTCAGTCGGTTTTCTTTTCCTAGCTGGGCAGCGTTCATATGGACCAGTGCACAGTATGGCATGCCTCATAATCAAATCGTGGTTTTGGCATGTAAAGCCCCAGAATTCAATTCATTCTTCTAGCTGGGCAGTGTACTCTGTCTCCCTGGCGGCTTTCGCTGCCGTTCGTGAAGCGTTCAGTCGGTTTTCTTTTCCTAGCTTGGCAGCGTTCATATGGACCAGTGCACAGTATGGCATGCCTCATAATCAAATCGTGGTTTTGGCATGTAAAGCCCCAGAATTCAATTCATTCTTCTAGCTGGGCAGTGCACTCTGTCTCCCTGGCGGCTTTCGCTTCCGTTCCTGAAGCGTTCAGTCGGTTTTCTTTTCCTAGCTGGGCAGCGTTCATATGGACCAGTGCACAGTATGGCATGCCTCATAATCAAATCGTGGTTTTGGCATGTAAAGTCCCAGAATTCAATTCATTCTTCTAGCTGGGCAGTGCACTCTGTCTCCCTGGCGGCTTTCGCTGCCGTTCGTGAAGCGTTCAGTCGGTTTTCTTTTCCTAGCTGGGCAGCGTTCATATGGACCAGTGCACAGTATGGCATGCCTCATAATCAAATCGTGGTTTTGGCATGTAAAGCCCCAGAATTCAATTCATTCTTCTAGCTGGGCAGTGCACTCTGTCTCCCTGGCGGCTTTCGCTGCCGTTCGTGAAGCGTTCAGTCGGTTTTCTTTTCCTAGCTGGGCAGCGTTCATATGGACCAGTGCACAGTATGGCATGCCTCATAATCAAATCGTGGTTTTGGCATGTAAAGCCTCAGAATTCAATTCATTCTTCTAGCTGGGCAGTGCACTCTGTCTCCCTGGCGGCTTTCGCTTCCGTTCCTGAAGCGTTCAGTCGGTTTTCTTTTCCTAGCTGGGCAGCGTTCATATGGACCAGTGCACAGTATGGCATGCCTCATAATCAAATCGTGGTTTTGGCATGTAAAGCCCCAGAATTCAATTCATTCTTCTAGCTGGGCAGTGCACTCTGTCTCCCTGGCGGCTTTCGCTGCCGTTCGTGAAGCGTTCAGTCGGTTTTCTTTTCCTAGCTGGGCAGCGTTCATATGGACCAGTGCACAGTATGGCATGCCTCATAATCAAATCGTGGTTTTGGCATGTAAAGCCCCAGAATTCAATTCATTCTTCTAGCTGGGCAGTGCGCTCTGTCTCCCTGGCGGCTTTCGCTGCCGTTCGTGAAGCGTTCAGTCGGTTTTCTTTTCCTAGCTGGGCAGCGTTCATATGGACCAGTGCACAGTATGGCATGCCTCATAATCAAATCGTGGTTTTGGCATGTAAAGCCCCAGAATTCAATTCATTCTTCTAGCTGGGCAGTGCACTCTGTCTCCCTGGCGGCTTTCGCTGCCGTTCGTGAAGCGTTCAGTCGGTTTTCTTTTCCTAGCTGGGCAGCGTTCATATGGACCAGTACACACTATGGCATGGTGAGATGCGGTGTGGTGGGGTGTGCCGTTGCGAACATGTACTACATTCATTTCAATATTGTATCTAGTAGCATCTCCAAGCAATCTGCTTTGCTGGTTGCTATTTCATGCCCACATCCACTCTGGATTATACGGGAGAGCCAACAATGTTTTATGCAAATTTTGTGACAGTTATTTCCAATGGAAATTCGCTTTACGGCAAAATGGCATGGCAATGTCAAAGCACTAAGAATGACAGCAATAAGCAGACTGTTATTAAGTGATGACGCCATTTTCTGCACAAACAGAAAAATTACGGCTAAGTAGCAACACGATTCGAATGTCAGAAATTGATCCTGTGGTCAATGCATGCTTTATTCAACAGGAAACGAAGATGACTAATTTTCCGAGCTTTTCCGTCTTTGTGCAGGCTTCTGAGCGTCTACTATACACGTAGTTTTGTGTCCCAAAGACGAACGTGATTGCATGACAATAAGAGGCAGAGGCAAAGCAAACAGCATGGCCAACCAAGAGAAGCTGAAAGCACCACAACTCGCTCAAAAGTTCGAAGCCGAAGGACATTGTCCGGGATATCCAGAGACAGATTTTGCGAATACGAGGCTAAGGCTAATGTTCATTGTTGACAGTTGGCCATTTACATTTAACGCAATTAAAGCGTGTAATGGCTACCCACGTCTTGCGTCAGTTTTTTATATTCTGTGTTCGTGATTGGGAGCAAGCTAATATGTGAAAGTACGCTCTCAATGTAAAGAGAGATGTTGATTTTAATTCGTTTGTGAGAAGGCTATGGGAAAAAAAGTTGTTTGCTCGAGACAATGATCCTGTTTCCCTTTTCTCACTGCCCGCGATCCCACCTCTGCCGACAAAAACGTAACAATCCCCGCTTTCATAGACCAACTCCGTAAACAACTCAAAGAGGAGAGAGAGAACCATGCAAGGGATTTAAGATAGGCAAGGGAAACTTACATTAGAGAAATAAAAAAAAGATCAGAGAAAGACAAACTGCCGGAGTAAAAGAGGCCATATGTAACATAAAAGCCGCAAATGAAGAAATAGCCCCACTAAAAGTGTCGCTAGCGGAAAGTCAGGCGGTAGCGACCACCTGCCCGGAACACCTCCATTCTCTATCATCTGAATCCTCCAAATCCCTCCCCACTACCACTCCGTCGTCCGTCAAACTGTTTCAGTAGATGGAAACTTCTCTGTTTCAAAAGCTACAACAACAGCTGCAGCTGCAGGAACAGCTCCAGATGCAGCCGAGCGGTGCGCAAATAGAACAACTTCAACTATTCCCCCATGAAAAAGCTTCCGCAAGCAGCTCACGAATAACCTTACTGTTACAGGAAAGAAAAGAAAGAAGCCGAAAGCGAACTCAAGCGTCGACGATCTGGATGGGTTCATAGAGAACGCACCATTAGCCCTCAGTGGAGAGTAAGCGCAACAATCACGCACACGAACTCCATGCATGGCAGTGGAATTGCAGGAACTTCTAAAAAAAAAGCCATACTTCAACAATACATACACCCCGTCAAAGCCGTCCCCCGCAAGTTATCGCATTACAGGAAACAGGCACGAGGGCCACGGTGTCCAGATATGAAGCGTACATGGCGAACACAGATACATGAGTAGTAGTAGCTGTCTTCCCCAGGCTAACAGCAACAGATCGAACACTGGAGAGCAGTGAGGCTGACCACGTATTTGTACATATACTGCCGGCAGACAAGAAGGCACGACGCGTCTTCACCAAAAACAACACGCTACTTGTACTAGGGGACTTGGCTTTACAACATCACTTCAAGAAAAGGAAACGCCATTCACTCGCCCACTAAAAAAGACGCACTCACACTCCTCACAGACCCAGACTTTCCAATTGAAGTGGGGAAGGTGTATCAAGGGACACGTGTCCAGACCTTATCAAGAAACACGAAAAGGCCACATGGAGAAATACGGAAGAAACGCTGGGTGGCGACCACCACATCCTCGAGGTCGCCATTGCGCTTAAGCACACACAGGAACGCATCAATCAGATCCTATTGACGCATTGGACGGCTGTTCAGAAAGCGAGAATGAAAAAAAGGAGGATATCACATCGCTACAACAATTGACGAGCGAGCTGAAAGAGTCGATCAGGAAATACTCGAAGCGGATGCACCTCACCACGGAAAATCCGTTGGTGGACACATACCTCGTGCATACGTGAGACGCTCGTAGAGGCCTTCTGAAAAGAGGGCGCATGCAAGAAAAATATGGTTGATCCCTCTTTCATAGGCATTGGTGGAACACGAGAGAGAAACCTACCTTCAGAGAAGCTGTTGCACGTTTTTTTTTTTTTTTTCATGATCCCCGTTAGGTATGATTACTTGTGCATAATGTGCCGCTTGATGCACACATTGATGGCGTACTGATCATGCAAGTGCCTCGGCAGCGACTTCCCCATTGTGTGAACGTCAACCAGCACGTTGACAACCTGGGCGACGACACCGAAGTTGCCAACAGCATACCGCAGGCGTCTTATCTGCATGAACGGCAATCTGGGCGATATTAGGCACTCAGCAATGCAATCGAGAGGCGGGAGCTGGGTTGAGTACTGTTGGTATGTGAAACCAATGCAAGTAGCCATCAGCGGCACCCTACCGCAGCACAGGGATTCGCGACAATTGCCACCCGAGCGAAAGTTGTCGAATGACTTGCGACCGTGAAACATCTCCCGCAGGCACTACATTTCACGAACCGGAGCACTGTGCAAATCCGCCATAAACTACAGGCGTTCGCAAAATGTAGAAGCGGAACCGAACGAATTGTTAGTAAATTGCTTCGTGAAGTCATGGTCAGCTGCATCGGATGGCGCACAATTTGCGTCTGGCGAACGTATTGCAGGTTTGTTTGGCGCGCGGCTTCCTGTTGGCGAGTTGCTCCGGCTAACGTACGAGCTAATTGGGCAGGCTCCGTAGTGTCTTGGGCTGTCACTTGAGTTGCGACCCGTTTAGCTTCAGGAATGCAAGCGGCAGAGTTTGCAGCGTGCTTCACGCTGGCGTCTCTCTGGCCGGACCAAAGCGAGACTCGCCCGTCGTCGTCGTTGCCTTTTTGTGCCACTTAGCGCAAGTTTTCTTAGTTTGTGCCATCGCAGGCGAAGCAGTAGGCGGCGTGCAAGCACTGGTGATTCATGTGGAAGCTCCACTCCGTATGTTACGAGGCTTCACAGGCTAATACCGAAGCGAAAGACCAACCATGTGCGGAAACTTCATCGTCACCTCGGCAAACGGCCTACACTGCCTACACCAGGCTTCACCACGTTGGAGCCTCCGTTGCGCTGGCACTACCGAAGTGCTCACTGTCGGCGCTCATTAGTGTCGTGATGCAGTACTTCGCTTCACTGCTCCTAGATGGCGGCACCATCACTGTCAAGAGCGAGCATATATTACGCGTTCGCGCCTACATCACATCCATTACAGGAAGTTGATGGTGGATCCCGGCATAAAACACTTTCGCGTTAAAACATATTACAATACTAAAATTGTGCACCGCGCTCCTTACACAACAGGCGGAAGAAGACGCTATGGTCCTGGTAAGCCGATAAATAGGCAGAAAATGTGCGCCAGCCTGAGCGGAAAGCTCAGCATGTCCAAAACGTGAGCAATACTCAAACACCAGCTCGGCCCAACAAATCGCAAGCGACAAATCACGCGCACAATGAGACGCATGCTTCGCAACCAACCAGGATCAGACGAAGAGATCCTGCGATAGCAAGAGGCCCAATACATTGGCAACCACACACAGAAAGAAACATCAATACCAAACTATAGTGCGAAACGAAATGAATGTCCATATCACCCCTACGAAACGCTGGAAGTCTGGACAGAGCTTTACTCACTAACTCAAAACACATCGCCCGGGCAAGACGGGCGCACAACTAAAATCCTCAGAAACCTGGACGACGACTCAATCGATATAAGCCCTTATGACTTTCTTTAAAAATCATTGGGAAGCGGGAACATCACCAAAGGAATGGAAGCACGCCCACATTGTACGAATACTAAAACCGGGCGAGCCTCCAGGCCTCACTGACATGTGACCCATATCCCTGACCTTTTCCCTGAACTTTTCGAAAACACGGTGTTCTATCGCCTGAAGCCTCACGTGGATGACACGGGTTTCTTTCCTGATAGAATGTACTACTTCACGCCGCATTTGTCGACTTAAGACGTACTATTCCAATTGAGGGAAGTACTGGACCATGTCACCACACATGGAAAATGCATGCTCGTACTGGATCTTAAGGAGCGCTTGACAACGTAGCTCATGAGGCCCATCTTGAAAAACGTATTGAAGCTAAATTGCAGCCAACGAATCTACAATTACATCCGAGCGTTTTTAACAGACCTCACGGCAACGGTAGGTGTAGATACCCTGAAAATATAAGAGATAAAAGTCCAAAAGAGGCACTTCTCAGGGACCGCTCTTACCACCTTTTCGCTTCAACGTCGCCAAGAAAGACTTCCCAGAGTGTCTAGAGAATATCCCACACGTTCGTCACGCAATACGTACATGCGGAAGATATTATCACTTCGATAACTCGAGGCTCGGATGGAGAAAACCTTACATGCGGCAGCAGACGCTGTCACCGAATGAGCCGAAGAGTGCAGCCTCTAATGTTTCCCAGGAAAATCCAAGCCCCTCATTCTCAAAAAGAAATCCAGAAGAAAAAACGTGCGCAGCTCGCACTAGTAATGCAACGTTGGATTCAACAGCGGAGCTTGGGATCACCTAGCTTTTTCGTGGCTTGCCTAAGTTGTTTGTAGGTTTTACGAGGTTATGGTAGGCTTGGCTAAGTTGTTTCTAGGTTTTGCGAGTTTATGCTTGGTTTTGTGAAGTTGTTGTCTCGGTGTGCTTGACGGCGGAAGTTTTCGAGCAGTCGCAGGCCGGGATCGCTTTCTCGGTGACGTGGAACATTCAGGCACTGACTCTTTCGTTCCCTGGATTGAAACTCGGGATCCTCGACTCGGCATCGCCTTTTCTCAGCCGCAGCTTCGGCGCGGTGTTCCGGATCAGCTCAGCGGCGACGCATCACTTCTTGCTTGGCAGTACGGCGCTATTCTTGGTAAGCCGTTTCTTCTTCGGGCGTCCGGACTTTCTTCAGTCTTCTCATGGCAGCAGCACGTACGCACAGAGTAGAGCCGACGAGAGGTGTGTCGCCGCGCCGGCTGTTCCGAGCTTTTACTCGCCTGTGACATCAGGACTCCGCCTTACGCGCATGGGGTGCGAGGAGGTTATGTGGCTCGGAGGTTCCTCGGAGGTGCTCTCGCAGGTGGTTGCTAGGCAACGTGAGGCGGCGCACAGCTGGGCTGAGTTTTCTGGTAACGCTCCATGGTGGAACTAAAAGCTTAAACAGCTCCGCTGTTAAAAGCACAGGTAGAGAGGCCGTTGTAATACACCCCAACCGAAAGCCTATACCTAGAGTCCAAACACTCCGCACATTAGGGGCTCACATGCTAGATAATGGTCACAATTACCATACTAGAAACGCACTAAGACAAACTGCCTACAGCCTAGCTCGCATGATCTAGAGTCGCCCGTCGGATACATGGCATGAAGGAAACATACCTACTACTCTTGACTCCCGCCGTTATCGTCAGTATAGTGAGGTACGCGACGCCTTACTTCAACCTAACATCAGCAGAAAACGCACAAATAAACGCATTACTACGGAAAGCGTACAAAGAAGCCCTCGGCCTTCTTTCAGGCATGGGAACAATGAAACTTCTATATCTGGGCATCCACAACACCTTAGACGTACTAATTGAAGCACACCGACATGCGCAAATCACATGCCTCAACCTCACTATATATAGAACGGGCAGAACAACTCTTCGCAGATTGCATTACCCCGTAACGACAACCAACAGTCAAGAAGCAGTCCTCAAGTCCCTACATATAAGCAAATAACTGTGGTTCCTATTTCGCGTAACATACACCTAGAATATTAGTTGGGCAGGAGTTAAGCACCAGCGAAAGCAATAGAAACAGGATGCTCGCTGGAAAGATGCGGCCAAGTACCCGAACGCGGAGGGCATTGCAATCAGCGTGGCAGGACACAGACAGGAGGAACTGGCATCTGCCTCCGTTCGTGCGCACAACGTCACCGCAACAGAATAGGCTGCCATTGGCCTCACCATTTCGGCATGGAGACAGGATGAGGGAATACATATTCTTAAGTAGCATGCGATATCCTCAACCACTTCAACCAAATACCCCACACCATGATAATCTGGACACCGGGACACGATGCCGTCAACGGAAACCATCGTGCGCACACGATGACCCGATGTCACTTCTACCGGGCACTGCAACAGATGGCAGACGACCCAAGTCCACAAGCACTACACACTTACTACGAATTACTTCAACACTACCGCCTTTCGAGAAGAACGATGCGGCAACCACACCCATCCCTCTGCAGAGTTGAAGCCATGGCCTGGAGGCCACTCCAAACCAACACCTATCCTCACCTCATGCACGCTCCTCCACACGATGTACCCCACCATTTAACAATCCCTTTGTCCTTTCTCTACATAGCGAGCTACCTTATACCATACCATATGGGTCTGCCAAAGAATCTCTAATACGCACGACGTCAAACTGAGCAGCGCAACGCCGTAGCCACTGCACTTCCACCGCGGGTGGAGAAGTTTAAGATACGGAGCTTAGTGAGGTCACCATCTTTTTCTTAAAGTGGTGTTTACTATGCTAAGACTCGCGCTGTACCGTTGCGGCGGGAACGTCGTTTGCGTGTCAAGAGCCGTCAGCGGCCGTCAAAAGTCTGCTTCGTTACTGTGGCCATAGCGTCACGCTTGCCCCTCGAACGGTTCTCGAACAAAGTCCTTGGTTGAATGAGGGGCCCCAGAGTGACTTGCAAATCACTTCATTAGCGGCGAAGCTTACGAAACTCAATACTTAATTAAAGCTCTATGGGTTGTTTTGTGTGAGATCAAAGCGCCTGCATATGCAATTAATGCCTGAGCACGAAAAAAAAAAAAACTCAGAAATTGAATGGGCTTCCGAGTAAGAGCCCCACATGACTTCTTTCGAGGGCAAGCACAAAGTGCCCAAAAGGCACCGGAGGATCGGGATATAGATTAGATATTGCAATTAAATTTAAAAAAAAAGATATTTCGTTTGTAACAAGTGTTTTTTTTTTTCAACTTGGAACTACATGCTAGGACGGTTTCTGGTTGTTTGAGAGCAAAACAGATTGAGACAGAGAAGCTGGATTAATCCCAACGCTAAATATCGTTTCTCGCTGTTTGATAGCAAAACAGATGGAGAAAGAGAGAGAGAGGCTGGATGAATCCCAACGTTAAATATGGTTGCGCAGTTCGTTCGACTGAAAGTGCCCAGTACATTCACCTAGGTGTCCAAAATTCATTACTCCATCGAAGCCTAAATTTTGAACGTGAACTAACCAGAATATCCTGAAAATTAGTTGACGCGTGAATTTGAACCTGTGCTTTAAAGTCGCTTTGCTTTATAGATATGCAAATTTCGAACGAACGCTATAAGCCCACCAAGCCATAAACTGAAACGAAATCCCACGCACGTACACTTTCTTTTCGCAAGAAGGATTCTTATCACCAGCGGGGACCAAGTCATAGCTTTCGCTTTGAGTGACACATGTTCCGCCTATAGCAGAGGAATAACTAGCAGCCAGGTGAACACGGTGAGATCCGTGAAATGCAGAGCGTGTAAAACTGCCACCTCAAATGCGTCACACGGCTAGGGAAAAAAATGGAAAAAGAGCAGAAAAGAAATAGGCTGGGCTCGTGACGTCACGTGAGTTTTTCCCTTTAGGAAAGGAGAAAGGAGGGGTGAAATGTGGGAGGCGGGGATTGGTCTAGGCATTACAGAGCTTTAGATTAGTGGACGCAAGCGGCTTGCGTAGGCAACAACTAGGGGTCACAGTACTGCGTTTACTGCGTACGCAAGCCGCTTTACGTCCCCTAATCTAGAACTCTCTATTAAGAGAGCACCTCTGCTGAGATCATGGTAGCTCGGCTCTTGGCAACATCAGTTCACAATATTTCATTTGCCTTATCGCCCCTATTACTACACCCTTCTTGCGCATGCTCGCGGTAGTACCCTTCCCGGACAGCGCAGTACATCCTTCCGCGTAAACAATATATCGCATAGTGCCTGAAGAAGAGAATTTTAGTGTGCAACGAAATAACGATAACGGAGCGGATTTCATTTTTTCTCTCTCTCTCTCTCTTTTCTTTTTGGCTCCGTCAGAATTCAGTCGCCACAGTCACGAATCGAAGAGGCGACTTCATCCTTAGCAGTGTAATACAACAGGCACTCGACAACTACGGCTGGTCGCGTGAGCTTGAAATGTACGTGGTTCTGTCGAAAGAAAAGGTTGTGCTTTTGTAGTGCTACGCGAACATGAGTGGGATATACCTGATATTGTTGTTAGTGCCAGAAAAGAGCATACAGGACATAAAATCTCTCAGGCTTATTTTAACACGGACCCCACCCGCCGCGGTGGCTTAGCGGCTAAGGCGTTATGCTGCTAAGCACGAGGTCACGGGATTGAATCCCAGCCGCAGCGGCCGCGTTTCGATGGGTGCGAAATGCAAAGACACCCGTGTCCCATGCACTGAGCGCGCGTTAAGGATCCGCTGGTGGTCAAAATTAATCTGGAGTCCCCCACTACGGCATGCCTCATAATTAAATCGTGGTTTTCGCTCGTAAAACCCCAGAATTCAATTTACGTACCCCTGCTTCGCAGCGGATGTTTTCATCGTCAGTGGGTCTTATTTATCTTTCTTTTTTTTTCATTCGTGGTCGTCATCCTCGGTCATAGCTATGCAATACAATTAACTCCCACCTGACCTTACTTCAAGGGCACGCATGTGGGTGCCTCGCCGCACTCTCTGTGAGCCACAAAGCTCGCTTGCTAGCTACAAAGTATACGCTGTGCAGAACTCACCCGTACACAGGCAGGCCACCATAAGTGCGTCCATTTCCTGCCCTTTGAAGCAAAGCCGGCAGAACACGGGCCCCGTCTGAGGTATTGACAGGACGTGTCGCCGGATCGCCATTCTTCTTTTCCTTGTGATCTTCTTTCTCTTCCACATTCTGCTTCGTCTCGTTGTTGTCTCCGTTCTTCTTCTCACTCACCCTAACGGCACAGGCCTGAGATGAAATCGGCCAACAAACCGAAAGCCTCCGAAACTAAATTTTTCCTACAATATATAGCCAGAAAGATGGAAAGAAGAGCAATTGGAGAAAAAAATGTGAAAATGTTTACCCTGATTAGCCTCCGAAATAAAATAAACTACCACGAGGTAAACATATTTCAATGGAAAGAATAAGCAATAAAAGATTACACTCAGTAAGACCAGTTTTCCCGCCAAGCACCCTTGAGAAAGCAGTGGAGCAGTGCCGAGAGAAAGTGGGGACTGGGAAAGAAATAAAAAAAAAAACAGATTTGCACACTTGGGAATTCTACACGCCAACATGGGCAAACGAAGAAACAGAAATACAACTGTTCCACCACTGCTATCAGAAAGGTTAAATTTCCCATGATGACGCAGCTGCGTAATAGAACATTTACTCATAACGCAACGTTTTATTTTCACCTTCCATATGTCGCGCGCGCGTACACACACACCGCCATATTTCGAAGGAGGCTAAAAAAAAAAAAAAAAAAAAAAAAAATCCCCAGAACGCCTGTGACTCCCGGCTCTGGACTTGAGCAAGTTGGTGATTCGTCATAATTATCTATCGCACAAGGACATGCAAGGACTCAAAAGATGACGGAAGAGACGTGAAGCGATGCGCTGCTTCCAACAAACGTTTACTACACGGTACGCACAAATCTATAGGCATAAAGTACTAGTTCAGTGCAAGTGAAATGGTCACATAATCATCAGGCATGATAACAAAGAATGAGTCATCAAAATAAATTTCCGCATGAAAAGCAGCCTATCGGCTCAGCAGCCGCATGCCATCTGTGCATGCCGCCGGCGCGCGTGTTAGCTTTCTCGAGGTGGCTCGGTATAGGTAACGCTGATGCATTTAGTGCCATGCCTGCTAATTGTTGCGGTTTCTAAAATCTCGCGTGATGGTTGGTTACGGTTTTTCCTTTGCTGTTATTGTATTGTGCTGATGTAGGCCAAGACAAGTGTGTCACCTCCCCTTTAATTGCTGTTCGATAAAGAACTTCAATTCCTGTGCAGTCATGCATAAATAAATTTGACCATGTCCTGTAGTAGATGGTAACAGTACAGAGATGCCATAATATATATTTAATTGTGTTTTTTGACCTTGTTGTTTTCCTAGCTTACCGCACCAATATTCTGCACCTAAAAATGTCGATTCATCACCAATAAAACTGAAATTATTCAGTGCTTGCGGCGTCAGTTTTACGGTTCTTGTGTCCTTGTCTTTCCCGAGCTGCTGCTTTAGTAGGTTGAATGAACTAGTCCACCAATTTGTGCTCATCTGGACCACCGGATGCTGTTTTATTTAAAGGGGATCTAAATTTAGGTGCAGGAGTAGTTTGCATCTTACCCCTATCGGAGCGCGGCTGCTGTGACCGGGAGTCGAACCCTCGCTGAGACTAGAAATGGCTGGGTGCACTGCAAGCGCCATCTGGTTTATAGTGAGCAAGCTATATTTCGTGAAAAAGTGTCAGTACGTCACACACGCTTCCAGTCGAATCCATTCACTTGTGCAGAGCGCTCCCGACTGCTCCACTGGGCGGTCTCGGCTCGAGATCCGCTTTCGGTATGCCATTAGAGCAGGTTGGCTGCAAAAAAGTGTGAAAAGGTTCGATCCGTATGCGCTCCGATGTTGGCACTGCAGTTGGGCATCACAATCGTGATGGAGCGTTTCACAAGCACACCCCTTGCAGCATGCGTGCCAAGAGGACCATTTGTCTGTCGTTTAACGTGGCCCGTCTGTCAGATGCACCTGGCAGAGGGAGCCCGTACACCGCACTGTTTTCACACGGCACGATGTCCCGTCTGTTATTGGTATGAGAGACACTGTTCGCTTTAGCAACCCGGTAACTGCACTTGCGCAGTCCTGACAGCTGGGAAGGGAAACTTCCAAGCTGCATGCTAAGCTCCTGACAAACTGGGACGATTGTGCAGTTGAAATGGAAGATGCAGTTAAACATTTTACGAAGTTTTCGTTACAGTTTGTACTATAATGAAACCAAACGATACGACGAATTACCCTAGGTGCTAATAAATGACCTGAAAGTGTTCTGTTCAAATCAGAATGCAAAAAAAAAAAAAAAATCAGTATCAATGCGACTTAGTACTTTGGGTGACACTACGATTAATTGTCACTTGTCTTTTACTTTTCACGGGTCCACCAAATGTTGCGCTGTGGCGTTTATCGCGCCAAATATGCGTACGGATGGTTCGCAGATAGCGCACATAAATCCAGAAATTAAAACTAGCTTCTACGAAAGCGTTAGTGCACAGGGGCAACGCTGGATCTCCCCCTGAGGACGTGGCCGGGCCTTGACGCGGGCTGCGCCCGCCAGCCGAGCAGTCGCGGCCGCCATCCACGTCTACCGCCTGACCTATAGACACTAAACGCATTGTCCTCTGCAGCGGTCATCCCTGGTATTTATCCAGTAAACAGGCGTCTATCATTTTATTTAGTTTATGCCGTTAGAAATACTGGCGCCTATAAGACAAAGAAAGTCTTATTGCAAATCTTTACTGCGGCCTTAGAAGAAGTTAAAAGAAGAAGTAAAAGAAAATGAAATGAAACGTACGGAGTAATGACGGAATAACCCAAGAATAAAACAGTAAACACAATCTAGTCTATAGCTTTCGCAGTGTTGCGGGTCCACAGAGAGGCAAAGCGTGAACGGCGATTACTTGAGCAAAGAGACGTTTTCCCCATCCTTCACATGAATATACCTCCCACTGCCAGGGCGTTAGAACTTAGACAAGCTGAACAAATTGTGTACTAAGTCGAAGTAATGCAGGGACAACCGAATGCAAGAAGCAAAGCGACTCGTGCACCCAAGCAGCGTCATAAGTACTCGCCTGTGCGCTTGAGAGAGAGAGAGAGAGAGAGCTCTTTATTGGAAAAACAGAGAATTTTGCCGGCGCGTATATAACTGCTGGCATGCTACTCTGTATAGGGATGGGGAATGGGATTAAAAGATTCCAGAAAAGAGTTGGAGAAAAAAAGGATAAAAGTAAATATGAAATGTCCGAGTGGACCTTATACTAATATTTACAGGTGACATGGCGGGTAAATTTAAGCTTTTGTATAGGAAGGATGCAATTTTTAAAGCTTTCCTATTTGACCAATTTCTGTCAGGTAATTGAACAATAAATCCAAAACCCGTCGCTGTTTTGAAGGGCCGGGCATTGGACCTAAGATGCTCGGTAACGTTAATGGTTCGTGGCAAATCATGTCCATTTGGTGCTCAAAAAATTGTCTCTCGTCGCGGTACGCGGGGCATTCTAGTAATATGTGCTCAATTGTCTCTAAGTTGCGACAGTTATCACAGTATGGGTTAGTGGTAAGTCCTATGCGGTACAGATAATTGTTCGTGTATGCCACGTTCAGTCGAAGACGATGGTACAATGTCTCTAAGTGTCGAGGAAGTGGTCGTGGAATTTTCGGTCTCATTTCTGGGTCAATGTAACGTAGGAAGTTATCTTGGTGAAGCGGCAGATTCAAGATGCGGTCTTTTTCTTGATAGGCATATTTTTTTGCCATGTTTGAAGCATCGGCTTTTGTAAAATATGTTCTTTTGAACTTGCGGTATTGGAGTCCATTTCTGGCGGCTTCGTCCGCTCTTTCATTTCCCGAAATGCCGGCATGGCCAAGTATCCACTGGAACTTTATACAATGCCCAGCAATCTTAGCCCTGTGGTGAAGATAAGCAATGTCAGATGCTGCTGGTTGATTATTGCAACGCTTGTGCCTGTTCCAGATACTTTGTAGTGCTGCTTTTGAGTCTGTGAAAATCACCCATGTCTTTGGCGGCTGCTGTCGAAGTACATACACAAGGGCCTCCTTAATGCCATATAGCTCCGCTGAAGTAGATGATGTCGCTCGCTCAAGACGAAACGAGAATCGTTGCCCTGTAGAGGTTACAAAAAGTCCGCATGATGAACGATGTGGAGTTGTAGAGCCATCTGTGAAAATGTGCGTTGCGGCTGCGTATTCTTTGTGCATATATTCTAAAGCTATCTGATAAGTCGCTGCCTGGGGCATTTTCTTTTTCGCACTGATTCCAGGTATATATGGCACGATTTCCAGTGGGGACAGTGTCCATGGTGAAATGTTTCGCGGCATAATTTGTGACGCCTGAGCAGGAATCGAAATAGATATGCTTCCGACGGCCTGCCCAAAGCTAGATGTAGCACGGGTTCTGGAAATATCCTTTAAAAAGTCAGTCTTCGTATGAATGACGTGGCGGAGGTGTATCCGAAGTGTCTCCTGCGAACATAGCACTTCCAGAGGCAGGCATCCAGCTTCTGCTACAGTCCCTGACCGGGACGACCCCTTCGGAAGGCCAAGACATACGCGAAGGCAGTTGTTTCGTGCTGCCTCGAGTTTTCTCTAGCTTGTGCGCGATATTTTGTGCAGGATCGGGAGGTAATATCGTAGTGTTCCGTCGACGTAGGCCTTATGGAGGAGCATCATTGATCTACAGTTGCTGCCCCACTGTGATCCGGCTAAAAATCGGAATACGGAATGTCACGACTTCGGTTTGCGAGTTTTAGGATACGCCTATATTTCTTTTTTTCGTTCGAAGTAAAGGACCGTACACGACGGGCGATATTTATAGACCGTTTAAAGGCAAAATACAACATGATTGATGCTTCCCTGGCTCTTCCAAGAGACTTCTGTTGAAGAGAAAATTGTTAATCATTTTACTCGGCCGTGTTTTATGATTCAAGGGCTAGTCATTCCACCAAACAAAAGTGGCCGAGAAAAACGAAAGTAGCACAGTAAACGACCTGTCCCGCATGAAATAAAAAAAAACACACTAATTTAATGACACCAATCATTGAAAGCAAACTAAGTGTAGAGTGAAGTAAAATTTGGAACGCAAGCTTACAATGGTGTGCGAATGCTAAAAAACAAAAGTAATATGGCAGAAGTGCATGTCTTGCAAACGAAGCAGCCAAGTGGTTACGGCATGCTATGCAGGGCCGGCGAAACGTGGTAAGAGTAGAGAGTTTCTGTCACATCAGATCGGGCCACCCCCCTCAACCACAAATTTGTAGACTGTTACAATGCCAAATTTGCTTCAGTGTTTTTTCCCCGAAACGTTGTTGACTCCACTGAAGTAAAGTCTTCAGTGGAGTCTTCAGTCTTCAGTAAAGTCTTCAGGGATGCTTCGTACGATTTGTAGTCAGTACTCATAATTAAAGACTAAATAATTATCGATTTAGTGCAGACTAATTGACGTCGCGTTTTTCTTTTTAAATAAAATCACTGACCAACCGGCTGAAAGCACACCAACGAGTCAGTCATTGGCCTACAAGCATTACGATCAAGAAAAAAGCGATTATTTTGCTGTTACTAATGGGAATCAGCACGACGAAGATGCCGTCAAACACGGCCGCGAATGCACAAAAGTGCTCGTATGTGTAAATAATCAGCGTGCTGAACTGATACGGAGCTGTAATCAGTATGTAGAGGGTTCAATGTGCCTTTATCGTAATATCTGAAGTTTTTTATTTGCCCGCACTAGACAGAACTGGCAAAGACAAAGTGATGTACCCCGGTGTACACATCGTTACTGAAAGGGTTGCGACGCCACAAGTTATGTACATATCGCACGGTTGGCTCACCGTATGATGAGTTTTCCATAGTACGACGTATGTGAACGTGGAAAGAAAATATTGCCGGTATCGTGCTGAAATGCATGCAACTGTGCCTAGCCACGGAGATGTGGCGCGCTAATGTCTATCCTTCCATTTTTATTTGTTCCTTTAGCGAGGTAAAATGTAGAGTCCAGCCTACGCACGATGTCACAGGAAGATAAACCCCTGGTATGAGGTGACAGCGATCGTTTATTTCAAACAAGTTTCCTAAATTTAGTTTCCCAGCTACGTTACGAAGCGACCATGTGCACATGGATAACGTTTGTAACATATTTCAGCATACACAGACTTAGCTTCTACAGCAGACTGCGGTTCAAAAACCGCTCCCTATTTGCGTGTTCCATTAGCTTTATTTACACCTTTGACTCATTGTATCGAAAGGTGTCGCTTTAAGAGAAGTTCTATGTTTATTAAACGATCTATAATATTTTGCCCCGTTTGTGTCACATACCAATACTTGCTACGAATGTGGCTATTTTCAGGAGTTTGTTCATTGTTTCGCTCGGTGTGGTACCAGCCCATAATTACTTGACCAATACACTTGCTTTCCTTACCTGTACGAAAAATGCCAGATTCCAAGAATAGGGACACCTGTAATTCAGTACTCAGTAAGTTGCAGGCCTCTCTGGAGTCAGGATGCGGGCACGTGGCGTCAGTACGTATGACCCACGCCATAGCTGGTTTCGTTTGGGAGATTGAGTAAACCACGTGCAGCACTTGATCAGCTAAACAGGAAATAATGACGCAGCATGGTATTGCTCCAACTGCCCAACCCTACACAGTGGGTACGTGCCAAAAGAAGACGACAAAGCACTTCGAGTTTCTCCACTATACCTATTAGCTTTTCTTTCAAATTATTTTTTGTCCTAATTGTTCAATGAGTCTTCTTTCTGTTTCTTTAAAAATTAATAATCCACTAATGTGGCCTGAATACCCAAATACACAGTTCTTTTGTTCCCAATTTTACCCGCCATGGTTGCTGAGTGGCTATGGTGTTGGGCTTCTGAGCACGAGGCCGCGGGATCGATTCCCGGCATTTAGATGGGGGCGAAAACACCCCTGTACTTAGATTTAGGTGCACGTTAAAGAAACACAGGCGGTAAAAATCTCCGCAGCCCTCCACTACGGCGTGCCTCTAATCAGAAAGTGGTTTTGGTACGTAAAATCTCATAATTTTTTTAAATTCTTTTTTGTTCCCAGTTTTACCAATTCTAGTTCTTTGCGTCATCCTGCAGCTACTGGCGGCGCGTTTCCTGCAATCACCTTCTTCATGACCCATCCCCCATTGTGGGTACATGCCATGGTTAATAATAATGAATATTGCAGCAGCAGCAACAACAACAACAACAATAGTATTAAGACTACTACTACTACTACTACTACTACTAATAATAATAATATTAATAATAATAATATCAATCAATCAGTCAACCAATCAAATGTTTATTATAGCGCCCAGGAACATCTACGGAGCCTTTGCACTGGTGCACTTAAAAAATAGTACGCCAACACAAAACGAAATGTACAAAGAACACATATGTGGTAGACGAAACAATGCGAGATGGAGAAACTAATCGATAAACAGAAAACGAGGAGGAGGGCGTAAAATGGAATCGGTCGTAGAGCATGATTATCCACATTTATACAAAACACAGCAAATTAACTCTGAAATATGTCAATACAGTAAGAATACTCATTACGTATTTTTTCGAGTCGAGCCATAGGACAGTCTTTAATAATAATAATAATCCCACGCGTGTAAGAGACTATTGAGCACATTTGTCATGACGAAATGATAATGGCGGGAAAATAATGAAAAACTACGCCGGAGTGATGTGTTGCAAGCCTGTTAAGCGTATCTATTTCGCTTGCAGTACGTGCAGTCAGATGCGTATCATTTTAATCACAGATTGTTTATTTTATTACAGTGCAGGCACAATAAGCAGGCAAATGAAGCGCAAACTAATCGTGATGAAAATTTAGTGTTCCCGGAAGCTTATCTGATAATTAATGTTAAGTGTGCGATAGCTAGGGCTGTGATTTATTTGATTTATGGAGCTTTGTCTTCTTTTATGCATAGAAAAAAAGTAATGTTATAAGAATACCTTTTGAATCCTGCTCAAAATGACGGCTTAGCTGCCCTACACAATAAGACGAAACTTTCTCTCTTCTCTCTGTTTTTCAATTTTGAGTCGCTTGGCGAAATGTCTGCACGCCTCGCTGAAGTGCTTTGGGGCGGATTCGGGGAAATAAATTCATCTGACTGTGCTTGCGATACTTGGTTTCGAGAATGCGTTGCGCTTGTGGCTGACGTCATGCGCAGGCGCTAGAAATGGCTGCGGGCGCATTGTCAAGAACGAAACGCTATTGTTTCTTGAAGCCAGTTGCACAATAATTTATGCACATTCGTCATGAGTTCAATATTGGGCGCTCTCAAGCTTTAGTCACGGCAGTACCTTCTATGGTTCCTTTCATTTCCAGGTTATATGCGGGTTGGGCAACTGTCAATGTGTGGAAGCGAGATTGAATCTGTTATAATCCACGTAGCACCCCTCCATGCGTCTCTTCATAGCTTCGGTATTTCTGCTCGCGAACGAAACTTCATACATATTTGCTTAGTAGAATTTTTACAGCCCACTTGTTACATGACAAAGGCGTTATACTTCGCTTTCTGCCAAAAGTCATCCGTTATGTCTCCTGTATATCCCCCACCTTATGTATACAATGTGATAAATTGAAAATATTCGAAGAGAGCTGCAAATCATTGCCTTAAGATTGTGTCGTCACATTGCACGGAAATTTCTCTTTCATGTTTGCTTCAGAGGAGGAAAACTTGCCAAAGAAATTCACCTGCGTGAAGAACTAGGCGTCGGTAATGATTGATGGCGGCACTAGGATTCACTGCACTAGGGCTATACACGTATATGCCGAAAACAAATTTCTGCTGCATCAAAGGACATCTACAATTGATGTTTAATAAGTTTGTCTCAGTTCAATGTCGGCAAGATTTTACTCACAAACGCCTTCATTGTTCTTTTTGTCATGGAAAAAATTCAGTAGAAATGTAGCAGTAAATTCGGGAGAAATGCGTTTAGCTTTACGTCGCAGCTCTTTGAGGTCCAGGATCTAAGATTTACACCGCGTTCACCACATTGCAAAGTGTTGATCAGGAGCTTACTCGACTGACATCCTGCCTCTTCGAGGAGCGAAGTGCAACTGACGGTGATCCAGAGCAGAGCGCCGTCAGTTGCACCATACATACATACATACATACATACATACATACATACATACATACATACATACATACATACATACATACATACATACATACATACATACATACATACATACATACATACATACATACATACATACATACATACATACACACACACATACATACATACATACATACATACATACATACATACATACATACGCTTTTCTAACCTCTCCCATCCCCTCTCTATCTTTACCCCACGACAGACTTCCCACAATTCACATACATACACTTTTTTCCACTTTGACACTCCTAATGTAAACGTATTAAGAGCAAACACTAGCAGGAGTCGTGGAGGCAGGGCTTTGATCATCAGATGCATTGTCCTATCTCCCTCAAAAGATAAAGGTCCAGGTCCAATTAATTTTCTTTGAGGACTTACAAAGGTTCGAGATTTCCAATACGAATTGAACAGCCTCTTGGTCTGCAGTATTTCGAGAGTTAGATATTCATAATTTCGGAATGTTCGAACCACTAAACAACATGCCGAGGTAAATCTATAGCGTGCATGCAGTGGGAGTGCTATGCAAGCGGTGACTGTTTAGCTGTCACTTTTATTGCCTGTGTCCAATTAATGCAACTGGATATATTTAGGCAATCCTGTAACTTGTGTTCCGAACCATTCTGCCGCAGGGTATATTGTTGCGGTGCAAATTAACGGCCTACTGAAAGAGGACAGTGAGCAGCAATTTTTCTCGTGATAACTCAAATCCATGTAAATAAACCGTGATATGTGCTAAGACTATTTTCACGTAGGTATTTCTGTGAAATCTTGTTTTATTTTCTTGCTTGACATCACCGCGTTTCCATTAAATGCTACATTGTTTTGCATTGAACTCGGGGTTACTTCTGAATGATATCTACTTTCATTCTCAGTCTTACATTAGTACATACCGAACTAACCTCAGCACGGACACTATCAATGACACTATCGAAAACATTAATGAGGTCAATATACATTGACTCTACGTTAACAGAACCAACGGCACTGAATTCATTAGTACTGTCCCGTAAACATGGCACAAGACGTAAACAAGGCACAAGATGACACAACGATCAATAGCGCAGCAGTGCCTGGTAATATAATGGCCAGTTCCAGTAAACTACATGTCCGACGTTCGTATCCCCGCTCTATGCGGGCTTAATTATTACCAGAATGCTTGTGTTTGTAATTTTTCTAGCTATATTTAAGATAATCCACGTCTACCCCGTTCATAAAGGCGAAGCAGTGACCTCGGTGCAAAAACTGCAGCTCAACATCTGTATTACCGGTATAGTACTTAAATGTTCAAAAACATTACAATTACGAGGTTGAACTTCTAGCTTCATTAGGAAATAAGGCACAATCAGTGAATGTTTGCAGGTTTTTTTTTTTTAAGTAGGTCGTCGTGTGAACGAGAAAATAGTGACCAACGTGAAATATTCTCGAGCGTCCACAAAAGGTTGCGCACTATATAGTGAGGTGGCTTGGGAGAGTTGGCGACGCATCATTTTCTACGTACAGCACACTGAGGAACAAGGAACGTGCGTGCCATTCTTACTCTGTGTGTTGTCTTTGGGCCCGCGTTGCGTAGCAGTTAGAGCGCACGACTGCTTTATTTGTAGACCTACAAAAACTGGATGAACGCATGAATCGACATACATCTGTCTAACATAATGACTACGCTATGCGTTGAAATGCATTCAAGGAGACCTGTATTAGTATGTTTTGTTTTCATGCTTTACCTCGTGGCGTTTGAAGAATACAGAATGGCCTTCCACGGGGCCCAGTGCTTCGTCCTTAATATTCGCTCTTAATGTATATGATTTACCGAGCATTCCCTTTTCGCATAAAATAATAATTTACGCTTACTACACAAATCCTTTCTTTTTTCACGAACACTTCATTCCCATTTCTATAAAAAGCTGTAAATCACTATTATATAATGTTGTTGACCGGCTAGATATACAACAGCACGAGTTTTGACACGGACGAGCGAAAGACCGCAGGACCAGTGCTGACTATCAACTCCTGTGTTGCTCTGTTCTTTCGCTGGGGCGCTGTGGAAGATGAATCGACAAACTTGACTAATTTGCAATCATAATACATAAACAGGTTATAGCTAAGTTTGTTATAGCCTATTTACAGCATCTCTATATACATACGCATTGTCATCGTTGAATACGTCACCGCGTTGCCATTGAGTGCCTACTGGTTTCCGCTTCCGGGTAGCGAAAACTGACCGAGTAAAGGCAAAAAAAGGCTGTTTTCGCTTCAGGGTGAATGATCTTTCTCTCAATGATACAACGCTTTCAACCAACGCTCGAACGGTATACGTTAGCGCTGGTGATCATATAAACGCGGCCTTATTTTAGCCTGATGGCGGTGAGTAAATACTCCAAGTCGTTGCGTGTCTGTCCTCCGATGAAGCGATATTCCATTGGATGCACTTATTTTTAGCACCAACCTCATTTGAGCGATCTTGCGCGTGACAGCGACGAGTGAGGGCGACGAACAACGAAACGAACGAGCTGCCCGTCGCGTGACGAGATCGCTGGTTCCATTCACTCGGTTGCTTGGTTATGGAAATCTAAAATTTGTCTCTCATCGCGCGGAAGTGCTTCGGGTGGCTAGCCAATGGGACACCGGATGGCAGAATATGCGCTTCCTCTACACCACCACCCCTTCGTGTGTTGAAGGGGAGCACGTCTTCGCCGGGATCGGGTGTGGCTTCGAGGAAGCGGTGACTCACGCTAAAGGAAGTTTTGGGAAAATGGGCAAACGGAGAAATGGAGCTGTTTTAGGGGTACCACAGGCATTGAGAAAAGTTAGCTAAACAACAGGAGTTCGGACATCCTAGGTGGGAATGTCATTTTTGGAATTAAGCTTCACGCTAAATAACAGGAAAGAGTATATAATTCTAGTGGTAGTTTTCTGGATAGGCAATATTTGCTTACTGAACAAAGAAAAATACTAAGAGTTAGTATAGCGTCCGCATAAAGGCAATAAAGAGCTGGGAAATATGACAAGAAATAAACTGCTTAAAGATATTAATGCCCCATTGAGGACCGGGACGCATAGGCATACTATAGCAGGAAAATCCTACTTGATCTATGCGAGCCGGACAGTTTGGTGATTGTCAATAGTGAACGCAAATAGGACGACGGGATCACGTGAAGCACTGGAAACTTGCCATACTCAGAAGATCGTTCTGATATCCGATTTGCAGTAAATTGGGTAAAATGATAATAGACAGAGAAGAAAGTACAAGCCTATGGAGTAACGGCAAAACCTAATGCACAGACTTCACTTGGACTACCTGACCGAGGAATGACAGAAGCAGGGGAGTATTTCACACATTAAATTTTAACTATGAAAAAAAAAGCAAAATTAACAGTAGGTATTGAAAAGCAAATCGAAAGACCACCACTACGATGCTATCTGCAATCTGAATAATTGGGTATTACAGAGAGTTATTACAATCATTGCAGAATTATTACAATTACAGAATTATTACAATTACAGAATTATTACAGAATTATTACAATCAAGGACGTAATCGATGAGCAGCTTAAAGCATCATAGACATACAGTAGCAAAATAAGGCAGAGCTGTTATAAGTGGAAGGAGAGAAAACATGCAGGAGACATATATAGGCGCAATAAATTAGGAGTTCATATCCTCGATCAAGAAAAAAAGAAAAAAGAGAGGAAATGATCGCTGGCTCTAAAGAAGGCGCCAGAAAAAGGAACTGGCGCCGAGCCAATCTTGGAACCACGTCTGATGTCTCCGCAGAAGGAATGCAGCAATGACGTATTCAACACGCAGACTGAAACAGTTCGGACGGGCAAGGCGCAGCGAATATTATACGAAACCTGGCAAGTCATTCAAAAGTGGTGACGGAAAGGTTCGTGAAAATATGAGTAAAAGTAACAAGAAAGATGTGGAGAAGAAAGTAGAAGGATCTGAGCTGGAAAAAGCGGGAAGAAAAAATTTCAATCTGCCCCCCAACTGAACTAATATCACAGATTTACTATCTTCTACAGTAATATGAAATCCTAGATACTGACCGCTATATCGTCGATACAGGTGAACAATGCGCGCAGCATTAAGTGGAAATTTCAAAGAAGGACAGGACAGAACTATATATAGATGACATTTGCGGGCACTCACTGTCATTGTGAGCACAAGTCGAAGCCAGCTGATCAGCCTCTCCATTTCCGGCAATCGTCACCTGTGAAAGTATCCACTGACCAACAAGGCACACCCCACGAGCTGTCATTTTGTTTAAAGGGTCAATAATGCTACACACAACTGCACCATCAGCGACACATCTCTATAGTCTGCGAAGGGTAGCGGTGGAGTCGGCAAGTACGGCAATTTTCGATGCGCTTAACTATTCTACTTAATTCATACATCATTGCTGCCTGAAGACATCGACAGTCTTCGCAAATTCTAAAAACAAAATTGAACTAACCTGCTGCTACCTAAACATTATATCTGCCTACCAGAAACACAAAATTGCCTTCCTAACGAGTTATGCAGAGTGTGTTACTTTTGTGTCACAGAAATATATTATAGCTGTGATGTATCACCCTGCTATTCGACTTGTCGACGCATTTCCTGCATATTGGGCAGGTCTATTGAAATGTAACAAAAATGAATTTACACTAATACTGAACAAAGATGTTACTGTAGCCATGTTAAATTCATCAGGCGCACCAAGATCTCACCAATACTATTTTCTTACTGGCCAAGTTTTGGTATTAGAGATACCGATTGGATTACAAAAAAATACAAACACATTAACTGGCTTGCTTATAAGAAGCATACATCAGAACACGAAGTCACTGGCGGTATATGAGCATCCCGTTCTCAAAAGTTTTGGGTAACTTCATAGTGAAATACGCCCAACTATCAGTTCTGCTGCAGTATCTTTATCTCACAACAGTAATAATCATCTATCTTGCTTGCGTTTGTGTTCTTGAAAACTCTGCCCTCGTTTCGTTCCCGTAAAGAATGCTACGTCACGCTGATAACGTGCATGCCATTCGAGACCTGGAAGTACCGGACTAGCAGCGTTAAAGAATAGAATGATTGATTATGATTATTGCTTGGGGACAAATATACGCGCTAAAGGGTGTAAAATGCTTTGAAGTGTCGGGGGTTATCGATCAATTACCTACTTCTTTTTCTTTTGCTCACAAAAGTGTTTAAACAAGGCCATAAGAAATTGATGATGCGTTTGATGCGTTTTTTGGCCTATGATATTGATGTGTCGTTGAAATGATTCTCATACATAGGGTGATAATTTTTAAGTTTTACAGGATTTTTAAGAATCACCTTTAGCATAATCCTTGTCGCTGAGCTAAATTATTCGAAGAGGCCGACATCAGTAGTATGAGAAATCGAAGCATGTGTTCAACTAACGAAAATTCATCATTAACTTCTTAATGAATTACTCTGCGGCCCGAATATTGTCCTTTACGAGCGTATCTGGTGAAATTGCAAGGCCTATCCACTTGAAATGAATTTCCAGGATGACAGCGATTTCAAGATATTATTTCCGAAAGTGTGGGACAAAATACGTGGGCCTTTGAGTTACTTTTGTACGTCAATGCATAACAGCACGTCTCTTTTTTTTAAGAAGCCGCACTTTCACCTCAAAGGCGAAGCGTCGATTGCGATAGCAAATTAGTAGACAGCTATAGGCACCGGGCAGGAGATGAGTTTGGACCGGTGGCCCCTTCATGCGGTGGCGCCACGTATGCATTGGCATGTTACGGCCAGGCCAGGCTCAGCAGGCACTGCCACCAGCTACGTGAGTTTAACATGTTCCGTCGCCTTTTTCAGTTTGCGTTGCCGAAATACCACGTGAAACCAAATATGATCAAACATATTGCGTTGTTGGTTGCCCGAACGGTTACTGAAACATGACTGAAGCTGGTTAGGGCACTCACTTCAATCGTTTTTCAGAGTACTGGACCAGTTGGACAATCGTCCACTTTCAGAACTAAAAGCTTTAGGCCAATGCTCCGAAAGAACATCCGCGTTGAAGGCCTTACTCGCGCTATTAAGGTTCTTGCGGTCCACGGGGCTTCACGGCAGACTCTAAGAATGCCGCCCCCTACCGCTCTGTAGTGTACGCGCTTTGTTCGTGCTTGTCTCCCTTTCTTTCTATCTCCCCCTTCCACTCTGTTTCTCTTTTTATCCCCCTTAACCCTTCCCCCTGCGCAGGGTAGCCAACCGGAACTACCTCTGGTTAACCTCCCTGCCTTTCTCTGCATTATTTTCTCTCTCTCTCTCATCGCGGACTCACCAGATAGAACGGCAGAAACACTGGATACGCGTGGTCTGTAGGCAGCAGTACGTACAGTGCTCAGCGATAGAAACACGATGCTCGAAGCACATAGTCGCGGGCGCTTTTTACACCGACTGAAAGCGCTGGGAACAACGAACTGATGTATCGTGGTATACATTCAAAGCGAGAACATTTGTGACGCATTGTGACTGTATCTGGTCCCGGTGATCAGCTAGAGCTCACCTGTGGAGCAAAAAAAAAAAAGGAAAAAAGAAGGTGGAAGCTGCGTGCTCCGAGTATTGCGTTTCATACGCTGTTTTGCTATGGTCTAGCAGTTCTAACGTTAACAAAGGAGCCGCTCATACGCAAGAGCTTCGTGTCCCATGGGAATGGCCTGTCTTCGCCTCCGCAGTTGCAACGGCCCCGGAGCTTGGTCTACGAAGGCGAACACTCAGATTTGTAGTCGTCATTTTGCCGTCTTATCAGTGCATCAGTCTTCCTTTTAGGCTATATTTTCTTTCCTCGCGCTTCCTAACTCTGGTTGCGTCCGGCACATGACTATTTGCTGTGCGTCGACGGCGACCGTAAACTCACCGCCGTGTTCGCACTTGCCACCGCCGATGATTCTTGTCACCCGCCGTGGTTGCTTAGCGGCTATGGTGTTGGGCTGCTAAGCACGAACTCGCGGGATCGAATCCCGGCCACGGTGGCGGCATTTCGACGGGGGCGAAATGCGAGAACGCCCGTGTACTTAGGTGTAGGTGCACGTTAAAGCACTTCAGGTGGTCCGAATTTCCGGAGTCCCCCACTACGGCGTGCCTCATAATCAGAAAGTGGTTTTGGCACGTAAAACCACATAGTTAACGGCTCTTCTCACGCTAAGCTGTTTGAAATTGACCATGACTGAAGATTGGGCTCGTTTCTAAGACATTAAGAATGACGTACCATTGCAGAGGTAACTATAATTACAACGGACAGAGAAGGGGAACTTACCCACACATGTGCAATCAGCGAAGCGGCTCAAAAAAAAAAAAAAGAAAAAGAAGACGTACCTCTTTTTTTTTTTGTCTATGCTCTATAAGGGCTTCGCATGAGAGATATTAAGCTAATAGGCTTTCGCTGCTACCAAGGCGGTTCACCATGGTTTTCTGATTTTCTCGTTAATTATAAATGGCGAAGTATTTGTCAGAAGACTACAAAGATTACCAGAGTGGCGGCAGTGGTTATGAGCGATAATTCGTAGGTTTGTGCGTGTCTTATTCGGCTACAATGGCGATGTTCCTGCTCCCTGAGTTTTTCCATGTATATGGTTGGATCGAACCGTCTGGCGCCGCAGGCGCAGCAGCGTGACTGTTCAAACCGCACGCATGCTTCTCTCATGTCGACGCCAACTACAGTCGAGCACCTCTGCAACGAACGCTACTAGAACAGAATGATCTGTGTAAAGAAGGAATAACTCTGCACCTGTTCTTGTGCGAGTTGTGCGCTGCGCGACCTTTACAATGAACTGACCAACATAACGAAGAATTTTGGAGGCCCCAAGCAGTTCGTTATGAAGGCGGTTGAGTGTATTACTTCTTTGACACGACTGGCATGTATACGTCACGTCCCACATAGCGTGAGCTAGAGCACTTTTGCGCGCTCTAGCTTCCGTTCGGTCTCTAGAATTAAGGACTTTGTTCCTTGCGTCACGAGCGGAAGCGTGTCCCTTCCTGGCCTCGTGGCAGCTAACGTTTTGGGACGCTGTGTTAAACTGCACCCCTGATTTCAGGGATGGCTATCATTCCCCATCCTTTCCTCGTAGCAGAATGCCAGAAAGACGCTGCGAGAAATTGTACCGCCTTCGGATTCGACCCAGGTTGTATCGTTTCTTTCTGGAGCAAAAAATTTGCTGTCGGTTACGACACTCCCTAATGCAATATAATACGCGTTTTCATTTCACGATATATTGGCTGGCGCGGAAAGTGTGTCTCGTGCGGCACACCGCAAATGGAGCTAATTGTGGCGCGACTGCCTCGCTAATCGGGAGATCGCAAAACGCAGTGCGTGGGTGACACGTGGGTGAGATTCACAGAAGCCGCCGCAGACAGACCTCCGCTCATGCAGCGCTTTGTTTCCGTAGGTAGTATCGGTGAACAAGCTCTCCCCATGCCATCGATGAACAGACGATGGAGTGCTACTCTGGCGCCATCTCGTAGCGGTCGTCACCGCAGAGCCCGTCTTGCGCGGTATTACGCTTTTTTTAAGCTTTCGCTATAGCCTTCTCCTCCGCTTTCCACTGCATGGCTCCGCTGTACCCTCCTCCTCCGCTTTTTTCCTCACACGCTCTTCGCTATCGCTGTCCTTCATGCCCCGCAGCGCTCGCGTTCGCTCTTTCATCCTTCGCTGTGCTCGTTCGCTCTTTCATCCTTGCTCGTTCGCTCAGTTAAACTTTACTGAGCGAACGTTACGAATGTTAAACGTTACCTTGCGTGCACCACTAGTACACGTAGCACACAGAACACAAAGGGAGATGTGTTTGTTCGAGGCGTTGTTGTGCGCCGTATTTCATAACCTCGGAGAAGGTTGAGCATTGTCATTGTCTCACTTGGCACATCACACCATGACAGAGGAGGAGGAGGAGGAGGAGACAATAAAGAGAGAATGCAGGGATGTTAAACAGAAATGCGTCTGCTTGGCTCCCCTTCTTTGGGGGACGGGAAAAAGGGAATAGAAAGATAAGATAGAGGGAAGGAGGGGAGGGGGAGGAAAGCCGCGGTGAGCTCGCGCACGCACCCGGGGAGCCTGAGCCAGTGAAAGGCGTTCACATAGGCCAGTCGCCCTCAAGAAAGACAAAAGTGCCTTCATAGCTTTGTGGGCCGACGAGCGATGGGGGCGGTCTTCAAGTAGCACTTGCACAGACAACGGCCGATCGTTCAGTCGTCGCATTGCGATAGATAATGTTTGTCTTTCCGATTGAAATTCATGACAATGGCACAAAAATGTACCGTGGCAGAAGTATCAAACGTGGATTATGGGGATGTACGTGCCAAAACAACCATCGATCGGACCATCGCATTGATTTTGACACCGTGGTATTCTTTAAGATGTCCAAAACTCTAAGTGAACGTGCGTTTTCTATTTCGCCCCCGTCGAAATGCGGCTGCCGCGGTAGGGATCAAATCTGCGACCTCAAGCAATGCCACAGCCGCAAAGCTACTGCGGCGGGCACAGAAGTGTTGATTTGACGTGCGACCGCTTCCGTAGTGTCCCCTGGACCTTGTCGCGCCTTTAATTAATACGGCACTGCTTCTGCATGCCCTGCGTAAGTTATCCGCTTGACATAATTGCATTGTGTTTATTTTTCATAAATAGCAGAAACGTACTGTACCGTACCTTGAACTTAAGTTTATCCAGTTTCTCCGCAACCACTGTCGTGTTCGGTAGTAGCGTTTCCTTGCCTTCTCATGTCACCTTTTCCCTATCCTCCCCTCCTTCCCCCCATTGCATGGGAACTGCCTCTTCCCCCCATCCTCTTTACAGTTCTATCTACGTCCTCTCTGGACTCGCACGTTAGTAGAAAGGTAAGCGCTGCAGTTCCTGCAATGCTTTTGAGGGGGATCGTGGATAATTACAGCTGTCACGAGGCTAATGTGACGACGCACAGGGAGCTGCAGAGGGCAGTGTACACATTAGACGCGGCGGGGTCCAAATGAGTTTCTCTCGTCGCCTTACCTCTCTGCGTCGCTCCTGTCATGTATACACACGCTCTGAACCACCTCCCGGCGCAATGTGCCAGACAATAGCAACAACAGCAGCAGCGGGAAAGTTTAAAGAAGAGGGAAAGAAAACTTTGCTTTAAAATGTCCATTTCATATATTTTAAAGAGTAACAAAGCACGCAAGCCTCGAGTAAGTGAATTAGATGAATTAAAACAAAAATACTTTCAGTCGCTTCCTCCAGCGTGTCATATGTTGTGTGGGGAGCGCACGCCTGAGCGCTCTCCAAAGAAGCAGTCTAGAAGGCCGTGCTCCCGGGTGCCGAAAGAAGCCCCGCTTTGCTATCGTACATAGCTCTTATACACATGCATTACATGATGGCAGGTCAGATACGGTAGTCGCAGCTGTCGATGGCAGCGGACGTAATGCGTCAAACACGAGCACATAATTCCAGCACATAATAATGCCGACTACGACACCATATCCACCGCACATTTCCTGACTTTAACCACGCTGATGATTTGGCAATAACACACGCCCTATGCGATTCTTCTCATGAGTTTGAACCAATAAGTACCACTAGTGATACTAATAACTTGACAAGATTCTTCGAAAATCCTGTCAGTAAGCGTATCAACCTTTTTATGCTTTTAAAAACAAAGAAAACAAGGACTGAAATTCCTGGGATGACTAGGGACCTTCTTGAATTTATCAAGTCGTGTTGCCAGATTACGTCGATCGAAATGCTCTGGTGACTCAACAAAACCCATGCAGTTGCATAGCGCTAAAAATAATAAATTATGTGGTTTTGCGTGCCAAAACAACTTTTCTCATTATGAGGCACGCCGTACTGGGGGACTCCGGAAATTTCTACCCCTTGGGGTTCTTTAACATGCACCTAATCTAAGTAGACGGGTGTTTTCGCATTTCGCCCCCACGGAAATGCGGCCGCCATGGCCGGAATTCGATCCCGCGACCTAGTGCTTAGCAGCCCAACACCATAGCCACTAAGCAACCACGGCGGGTGAGCGCCAAACAGGAACTCTGTTCTGAAATGGTTGCCGTAAAAGGATTTTATTACAAGGTAACCTTGTCGAAATTAATGCTGGCTAATACCCGAAAATTTTGGAAAGCTATACCACTTTGGTCATCCTCGAACACGTTATTAATTAACAATGTTGCAGTTTTTGATTCCCAGATAATAGCTTCTTCTTTTAACACCTACTTCCACTCTGTCTTTACGATTGATAAATCTGTAACCCCTCTTTTTGACTCCGAACCACACCCTCCAATCGTCAATGTATCACTGTACTGAGGGTGTACTTAACTTAATCCTAAGCTTAGACACCAAGAAGTCATGTGGTCCCGACGGTATTCCGACTGTTTTTCTCGTTCGATACTCTCTTTGGTGCAGCAAATATCTAGCAGTTATCTTTAGAAAATCTCTCCCAACCGCCACCCTTCCTCCCTCGTGCAAACTTGCTTCAATTTTGCCCTTAATTAAGTCGGGTAACGTTCAATTGTTGCCTAACTATAGGCCAATCTCCTTAACATCACACTCATGTAAATTACTCGAACACATTATCTTTGAACATAATATGAAATTTATTGAAACTAACACTTATGCACTTTCCAGCATGGTTTGAGACATGGTCTTAGCACTATAACACAACTGACAGAATTCGTTCATGACATAAGCAGTTCTTTAGACATGGGTGACCAGATTGATGCTATTTTTGTAGACATTGCAAAGAGGTTCGACACTGTCTCACACCCTAAACTTATGCACAAGCTGTTCGCTATGCCAAAAAAATGCATTCTTGGTTGGCTGGATATCAGACTTTCTTTCCCAGCACTAGCAATATGTACGTTGGAACTCTACTAACTCACCCTTGATGCCTGTTTCCTCAGGGGTTCCCCAAGGCTCAGTACCGGGTCCTCTTTTATTCCTGCTTTATATTAATGATCTCCCGCTACACACCTTCAGTTAAAATACGCTTTTTGTAGATAATTGCGTTTTATATCATGACAATAAATCTTCTACTCATCATGTTGTCCTTAACAATTATTTTGCTGACTTCTGTAACTGATCCAAAGCAGGGCAAATGAATATAAACTTTTCCAAAAGTGTCTCCATGTCCTTTACACGACGCTCATGCCCTTCCTTCTTTGCCTATGCCTTTAACAACATTCCTTTAAATAGGGTCTTCGAATTCAAATATTTAGGTATCCTACTAATAGATGATTTGTCATGGTCGAAACACATTGATGTCACCTGGAACAAGGCCCTTAAAATACTAGGTTACTTAAATCGTACGCTGCGTCTTGCTCCTAAGAAACTAAACTTCTTACATATGAAACCCTCATTCGCCCCATCCTCGAATATGGCTGCGTTGTATCGAATCCATACAAACACTGTGACATCAAAAAAGCTAGAATCAGTGCAAAAAAAAAAAAAAAAAAGGCAGAGCGTCTTGTTTGTAGGAGATATGACAAGGAATTTTTGCCGTCTAACTCTCCTCACGTAATTGGTCTCACTCCTCTTGCAGAGCATTGCAAACTTGAATACCTAAAATTCCTTCACACGTTAATCAATTCTCCTCGCCTCTCCTCTCTAGATAACTACTTGACTTTTTCCAAACCCTCATGTGCGAGGAGTCACCCTGCTCTAAATATCTCAACCTTTTTTGCCCCCACTGATTCGTTTAAACACAGTTTCTTTCGATCAACAATTGAAGTCTGGAATTCATTACCAGGCAACATCCGTTCACTACCATTGAAACAATTCATGCAAGTTTGTTTATAAATGTTGTATGTTTGTTGTTCATCCCACTCCTGCAATAGCCTCATTGAGGCTGCAGTATCTATAAAGAAATAAAATAAATAAATACATAAATTTTGAAAACATGGGCCGAGGACGATTGATGTATTAGGGAATCCTAAATGAAACAATTCATGTAGTCACTTGGACTTCATAATGTGAAGGAAAATTACCGAGCGACTAAACTGGGAATCTAAAATTGCAGATATTCATAAGGTAACATTAACGATCAAGTTATACAATGATCCGCATTAGCTGAAGACATCAAATATTACTGTGGAAATGTAGTCACTAGTTCTCATTCTCTGGAGGCAATAAATGAAATCTGCAAGAATTTGAAGATATTATAAGGATGCTAACCGAATTTAGGAGTGCCCTCGGGGGCTCTTAGAAGATTGTAATGAGTGAATGTATGGAAAATAAAATCCTGGTGGCTTGTTTAGTAGCTGAGAAATATGGTAGGTTTGGGAACTCAAACGTCGGTTATGCCAAAATATTTACTCAGAAAAACAACAAAGAAGAAATAATGAGGTAAAAGAACTATAAATTCAGTTGGCCGTGAAAGCGTTTCTTGCGCTGCGCTATTCGCCATTTTTTTTTTATCGGAGGCGCTGCATCAGTTGTTCAATATCGCTGTCATCAGGAAAGGATTATCTTCTAGTTAGTTAGGGCATGCACACACAGTGGGTGATTTCCCAATGATGATGTTTCTCTCGCTCTCTTTTAACCCTGAAACCGTGTCGTAAATTTTTATTCTTTTCCAATACACTCCACCACGCTCGTAAAAATGTGGGAACCGCACGTGCATAAAGGATTTCTGCTAAAAAGTACCGATGATCTGCACGCTCTAACAAACGGAATTCCTTGGTTTTTCTTGCGATATTACTAAGTATAATGATGAGTTTCTCATCAGAGGGTGCGCACTCGTGCACACCACCAGGGCTGGGGATTTGTTTTTCGTCGTGGCCAGTAGAAAGCCACTCGTAACTATCATGAATTCTGCCGATCGCACGGCCAATTAACTTGTAATATTGGAACAAAAATAATGTGTTGAACGTATTCGCACACCTGTATTAATTATCGTTGCTGGCCCCTAAAGAAATGATGCCGAGATTTACGGTTATTGCGGCTGTCAATGTGTACTTGGCCTGCGTGTGCCGGTCAGCGCGCAGCACCTTCTTAGTACCTGAGTGTGTCTCTCTGTGTTCCTGTCATTCTTCGCACTTACCTTAAGCAGAGCTCTTGCGCGGTGCACTCCTGTGGAGACGCCCGTATGTGGCCATTTTTCGAATTTGCATTTATGTTTTTATATTGAAGCGAAGACCGACAACAAGCAACTTCTGGCACAAGGATTACAACGGGGCGAAGAAAGGTGAATCAATCGTCAGCAAACTGGTATTTATGGAGTAATGATGGTGATCTTTTTGTTTTTCTCGCTGCTATCCGTTCTTCTATTCCCTTGTTCTCTTGACCTTGTTACATGTCTTCATAAAAAATTGTCCCAATAAAAAAAATGAAGATACGTTTCCATCGACACAGGTTGCTGCAAAGGGAGTTACTTCTAAAATAACGAAACATAAATTAGAGCAGAATTTAATAAGACTAACGTAAACTATACAGATTCATTTCCTTGTCGTCTACTCTTTTCTTATCAGGCGTTGCGCCGAACGGCCAATCGCAATAGTGGCTACTACACTGCAGCCATGTCCGATCGAATGGCAAAAAAAGTGAGAATTGTTGAGACGGGATAGAATATTTATTACAGCTTTCACAATGCCAAACGCTCGCCCTTGGAACATCAGATCGCAATGCGATAAGGGGCTGGTTCGCCCCAGGGCGAATATCCGCCTTTGAAAAGAAAGCCATCGATTCATTTCCTTTTTTATTTTTTATTTTGTTCTTTTCGCTTTCATGGAACATCTCCTACATAAACAACGCGAAGAACAGTGAAGGATATTTGTATTTACAATGAAAGGTCTGGACAGGCCTCTGCGTTGCAACACAACCGTTGAGCCACATGGCGCGTTATTAGCGCAAAGAGAGGGTATGTATTTTCTCCTTTGAGAAAAAAGAACTTTGTAGAAGAGCGTTTCATTGTGTTGTATAGATTTATCTAGCGAGGCGGAGTTTGCGTAATTTGCTGCACTCTTCTTGTTCAGTCTACATTGTTCATTTTATTTGTGGATTATACATGCTGGCCTACCAGACACATGACCTGATTCCCCGGCTCCTTCACGAAAAATGTTTTTGCCCGGTCGGAGGCTTCCAGGTCAAGAAAAGTGAGGGAGGGAATACCACATATTATCATTTAAAGTTTATTCACATTTCTCATTTGACGTTTTCATAACTTTTATACCGCGTTTGAGTTCTCTAAGAGTGATCCTAGGCATTAAACTGGACATGATAAATCTGTTGAAGTCAAGACACGAAAGTATATTTACTGAAGTGACTGGACAAGGGCGCGCCAAACTTTGAATAATGGTAATGCATAACTACCTAAAGTGTTTTCAATGCGATATATCATGCGACGTACGAGGCTAATGTATATAATATGCGGGGTGATCATTTTTAAGTTTTTCATAGTTTTTAAATATCGCCTGTAGCTGATAGCATAATTTTTCCCCTTGAGGTGGATTATTGAAACAGGCAGAAATTACTAGTACGACAAATCGAAACACATGTTCAACTATTTAACAAAGTTTCGCTAATTAACTTCTTAATTAGTTACTTTACGACACATGTTGCAACTTACGAATTTTAGCCGCTGTGTTTGCAAGACATATCCGCTTGAAATGAATTTCCAGGATGACACCAGTTTCGGTATATTAATTCCCAAAGTGTGGGACGAAATACATGGGCGTTCTAGTTACTATTGTGCTTCAATGCATAAAAGAGCGTGTTGTTAAAAAAGTAAGGGGAACAACAGTGCATTTTTTTAACAGCGAGTTTGATGACGCATAACTCCAATCTGGTGTCATTTTGGTAATTCATATCAAGTCGATACGCCTTGCAAGCTTTCCGGTTACATTTCCTAAATTTCAATATGGGCCGTTAAGTAATTAATTAAGATGTTAATAATCGAAATTTTGAATTATTGTAACTTCTTTTCGATTTCTCGTGCAAGCAATTTCCGCTTCTCTTTCGAATCCAGCTCGGGTAACTAGAATAATGTAATTTGCAACAGGTGATACGAAAAAATCCGGTAACCTTAAAACTGTTCACCCCTTATTACTACGCCTCGTCGGTTGCCACAGAAAAATGTCATCACAAAATGCGCACGAAAACACTGAATGCAGTCGGACAGCATACACACAAAGTTGTGCACGTGAGTTCAGGAAGCCAGGGAAGTTTATATCCAGTACGTGCAGTTGCTCTATTTCTTTAATACTGCATAGTATTCAGGCATCAAATTATAGGTAGATAGAATGACGAACTGGGCTAATTGGTTTCGATTGAAAGAATGCATTCTATTAGCGGAACGACTAAGACGCAGAAAGAGTTAAAATATGCAGAACCGATGCTAGATCATTAACCGACGATTTGTTTCCAAAAACGAAGATATATAGGTACAGGGTCGTCCACCTACGGGTAAAACGCCTCATTAGTTATTTAAACCAGTATAACTTGAACACGTTTAAATTAAAGCTTTCTTAGCCCCTTACTACGGCTTTCAAGTATCTTCTATCGAATCGCAATCGACTGTGCTGGTGCACAATGACATCAAAGCGCCAGACACCCACAACTCATGAAAATTGTTCCATATAGTCCTGTATCGGATTATATAGCGCCTAATTTGGACCCCACGCCATTTAGCCTCGCCGCACTCTTAACACTGAATATCTAATCCGCCCAGGTCGACTGTGGCGTTTGACTCGTTTGAACAAGAAGGAACGAGCCGATATCATGGACACATCGTAATCTTTAAATAAAGATGCCTAGGGTCCTATAACGTAAAACAATTCTAATTGGTTTTTATTCCAGTTTTGTGCCGTCAAATTTAAGTAACCACCGACGCAAGCATTGGACGGTAACCCGCAGTGTTGTTTAAAGCACCTAATCAAGCACTCCCCTCGTTAATAGGAGGTCTCGTTTGTTTGATTTCAAAGTGAGTAGCATTCCCTATTTTGAGAGGTTTTTCTCGTCTAAGTGGCCGACAAGAGACGAGGACCCCGCAGAAATGAAGAGGGCTTCGGTGGGGCCGAGCTAGCGCCGTAAATGTAGATAACCGGACGAGGACGGTGGTGCCGGCGTCTGGGATTGGCCCGCGTCTCCTTAGTTGGCTTGTGATGGCTGGGTAAAAATCGCGGTGGGGTGCGACGGAAAGTTCAACATGTCGCTTCAACGGATCCTCAGCGACGAGTTGGCCAAGCGATCTCGTAGATGTATCGATAGCGCTCGACAACGTTATACTGCCAAGTAAAATTTTGATTATACTGTTACGTGTGGAAAGACACAGATGAAAGAGGCTATTTACACTGGAGCCAGGCAGCCAGGTCGACCCTCGCTCGTGCCAAGGGCACCAACCAACTTCATCGTCGTTCTCGCGGCCGCTCGTCTCTTGAGCATCGCTCGATGATATCGTAACACTACCCCTCCCCCCCCCCCCCCCCCCCCCGCAGCAAAAGCGCCGTCACGGTGCTGTGAAATATCCAAGGAGCGTAAAGAGTTGTAGGGCGTGAGTCAGGCGATGTGGACAATGTCACTGGTTGTCACAGCGGAGGACGTAGTGGGCGTGGCTAGAACGATTTTATAGGTGACATCGGTCACTTTGCGGGGCACGCGATATGGGCCTGTGTAACAGGAAAACAGTTTTTCACAAAAGCCAAGTTTATGCGATGGTGACCAAAGCAACACGAGGGTGCCGGGAACAAAATGGACATCACGGTGACGGAGGTCATAGCGTTGCCTCTGTTTGTCTTGAAACAATTGCAGACGAGCGTGCGCAACTTGGCGAGCATGGTCAGCATGGGTGATTGCATCACGCGCATAATCGCTAGTTGAAACTGTGGCGGACGGAAGCACAGTGTCCAGTGGCAGCATCGGTTCGCGGCCATACAAGAGGAAAAACTGTGAAAAGCTGGCAGTTTGGAGATGGGAAGAGTTGTACGCGAAGGTAATGTAAGGTAGAGCCAGGTACCAGTCACGGTGGTCGTCTGAAACGTATTTGGATAGTACGTCTATAAGAGTGCGGTTCAAACGCTCAGTGAGGCCGTTCGTTTGGGGATGGTAGGAGGCGGTAAACTTATGCCGTATTGAGCAGGCACGCATGATGTCGTCGATGACTTTGGCCAAAAACGTACGGCCACGGTCTGTTAGCAATTGACGCGGAGCACCTTGCATCAAAATGATATCATGAAGGAGGAAGTCCGCAACATCAGTTGCGCAACTGGTCGGAAGAGCACGGGTCACGGCGTAGCGGGTCGTGGAGTCCGCCGCGACTGCAACCCACTTGTTTCCTGATGTAGATTCCAGGAATGGGCCGAGAAGGACTAAGCCGACACGATTGAAGGGCTGGGAGGGATGTCGAGCGGCTGCAAGTAACCAGCGGGGAGCTGGGAAAGCTTCTTGCGTCGTTGCCAAAGTTTACAAGCGGCGACATAACGTTGTACGGAACGGGCAAGGCCCAGCCAGAAAAAACGGCGACGTACACGGTCATAAGTTCGAGATACGCCGAGATGTCCTGCCGTTGGTGCGTCGTGAAGCTCTTCTAGAACGGTGGAGCGGAGATGTTTAGGTATTACAAGTAGGATCTCAGAGCCATCCAGATGAAGGTTACGACGGTACAGAGTACTGTCGCGGAGGACGAAGAGGCGTAGAACAGCATCGACCGGAGAATGTTCAAAACGGTCAATGAGGGGTCTGATGTAGGCGTCACGGCGTTGCTCGTCGGCGAAATGAAGCAGCTGTGATACAGAGAATTCGCAAGAAGCACTGGCAATATTGGAGGAGTCAGAGTCGTCAACAGGGTAACGCGACAAACTGTCAGCGTCCTGGTGCAGGCGGCCAGATTTGTACACCACGGAATATGAAAATCCCTGTAGCCTCAAAGCCCATCAACCAAGCCAGCCTGTAGGATCCTAGGGATGAGAGCCAGTAGAGAGCATGATGGTCAGTGACTATGGAAAAAGGGCGACCGTAAAGGTAAGGACGGAACTTTGCAACCGCCCAGACAACAGCAAGGAATCCTCGTTCCTTAATGGAATAGTTGCGCTCCGATGGTGATAGGAGGCGGCTCGCAAAAGCAATAACGCGATCCTGGCCACGCTGACACTGGGCTAACACGGTACCTACGCCATGACCGCCGGCATCTGTACGCAATTCTGTAGAGGCATCAGGGTTGAAGTGGGCGAGAATGGGTGGTGACGAGAGAAGAGTAACGAGACGAGAGAAGGCGGCGGCTTCTGCAGCGCCCCACGAGAATTGTAAGCCTTTCTTCAAAAGATTAGTGAGGGGTCCAGCAATTGTCGCAAAATCTGGAACAAAAGGACGAAAGTACGAGCATAGCCCTACAAAACTTCGAACGTCTGCGGCTATCTTCGGAACCGGGAACTGTCGGACAGCGGGAGTTTTGTCGGGATCAGGCTGTACTCCGGAAGCGTCAACGAGATGGCCCAGAAGAGCAATTTGTCTGCGGCCAAAACGACATTTGGACGAGTTAAGTTGCAGCTTCGCATTTCGAAATACATCAAGTATAGTTGTTAGACGCTCAAGGGGAGTGTCGAACGTTGGCGAGAAAACGATGACATCGTCGATGTAGCAGAGGCATGTGGACCATTTGAAACCTTGGAGCAAGGAGTCCATTATACGCTCAAAGGTGGCAGGGGCGTTACGTAATCCAAACGGCATTACTTTAAATTGGTATCGGCCATCAGCTGTCACGAACGCGGTTTTTTCTCTGTTCATATCGTCAACAGCAATCTGCCAGTATCCCGAATGAAGATCAAAAGAAGAGAAATAGCTGTAACCGTGGAGGCAGTGAAGGGCCTCGTCTATACGTGGGAGCGGGCAGACGTCCTTCTTAGCAATGTTGTTCAGATGACGGTAGTCTACACAGAAGCGCCACGTGCCGTCCTTCTTCTTAACCAACACCACAGGTGACGCCCAGGGACTCGAAGAAGGCTCGATGATGTTTTTATCTAGCATTTTGTTCCCTTCATTTTGAATTACTCGGCGTTCCGACGCAGAAACTCGATACGGTCATCGGTAAATAGGCGTAGCATCGCCAGTAAAAATCCGATGCTTGACCGCGAGCGTCTGGCCTAAAGGGCGATCGTCGAAGTCGAAAATATCTCGGTAGGACGATAATACTTGGCAAAGATCTGGCAAAGCATAGGACAGGTCCGTCGCAACCGTTTTCTTTATGTTGGGATCGGCGCCCGAGGCTGGCGCGAGGGGCATGCTAACCTCGCGAGAACCATCGGTCCATAACGCTGCCACGTATTGGTCGCCGAGACAATCAACGGTGGCAAGGCAAATACCTTGCGGCAGAATTTGTTTTGCTAATCCAAAGTTACAGACAGGCATGCGAGTGCGGTTCGCAGTAATAGTAAGCATACTGTCAGGCACGGTAACGTCATACTGTATTGGAATGTCGGGCAGAGGAGTGACGAGGTACTCGCCATCAGGAACTGGTGGGAAAGACATCAGTTCAATGTGGGCTACTGACTTTGGCGACAGGCGAAGAAAGCCGGTGGGGTGTAAGCGGCAGTGGGATGCCGCCGAGATAAAAGATGACGAGCATAATCGTTGGGTCCCACCTGTTATTAGCACTGGCGTGTTCATAAAGCTTGATCCAGTCGTCAACATCCTGTTCCTCCAGGCCAGAGAACACAGCTGGGTCGCGATGTGGGGCAACCGTGACGATTCGAGCAGTCGGACAAGCAGAAGCCGTTGCAGAGGCGGGCTCGTCACCGGGAGGCATGGTGATAAGCTCGATGTGCCAACCACTTCGGAGTTCCGTGGTGAGGACGGGGATCGCTAACCTCCACTAGATTGTTACGTGTGAAAAGACACAGAAGAATGAGGCTATTCACACTGGAGCCAGGCAGCCAGGCCGACCCTCGCTCGCGCCAAGGGCACCAACCAACTTCATCGTCGTTCTCGCGACGGCTCGTCTCTTGAGCATCGCTCGATGATATCGTAATAATACGCAAATAAATACGTTCTCCCCGGCAGCTCCGAGTAGCCAGTGCCAGAGAGATCGGTAGGCATTCCGGTAGGAGTTCCTTTCGTGACGGGACAGTCTCCGGCTATTCCGAAAAAAAGTGCATGCTTAACGCTTACTCGTCACAATGACGTGGTGAGCTTTCCCAGTTTCGCGACGTCACCTAAAAAAAAAAAGGCGAAGTGGGCGCTGCCCGAAATCTTTTGACCAATAGCGAAATGATAATGGGGAAAAAGGTGTCGAATAAGAAATAAATAATTTTCTTTTATTCGGTGTAATCATGCATAATAATTGTACACACGTCCTATGAGATGGAGAGCTTTCGCGGTTTTTGTGACGTCGTGTTGCAGACAAGCGAAGCGGGTGTAGCCTGGAAAAAATTTTGACCAATCGTGGAGGGTTAATTGCAGAAATGGAATAAAAACAGTTTGTAGTATAGCAGCGTTAAGTTATAGCACTACTACACATTGTACATACCATGTGTTGTGTTTCAATACACAGTTCTCCAAAGCTAAGCAAGCTTCGCCCACATGATATCAGGGATGTGTTATGCCTTACTTTTTTTCCGCTTACAAGAGAAAATGTGCCTCACGAAGCCTAATGCGGATATCTATACTGCAACGTTAATCCGCTGGAATTAACACTGAATTTAAGGTGTGGTGAGCGTTTGAATGACATTGAAGTGTTTTCGCCTAAAAGTCGCTGACCATGTACATGTAAATAACTAATAAAACACTGCAAACCCTGAAGAGATGCACTCCGTTGGTGGAGCATGGCGTCTCTATCCTTGTCACAAAACGAAATTGAATATCGGCACGCATGTATAAAGTGTCAACACTGTCTTTATTATTTGTATTCAAGTACATATATCTGGTCACATGTGGAATCAAACCACTATCTAAGTATCTAATGTTTGTTTGACCCTTCTGTCTCTGCGTGTCTTTAGTCGTTCCGCGAAAAAAGAATGAGTGCCTTACCTTTATTGCGTCTACACATTCATAATGGAATAGGTTATTAATTTGCCTTCGTAGTGTGCGCACTTGCCCTTGATGCTAGCCTTTAAAAAACTCAGCTAAAAAAGAACTTATGCAGTTGCATGAATTCTGACAGACCTTGTTTGGCAAACAGATGTGCACTTGCTTAAGAGCAAAACAAATTGTCCGATGAAATTTTTGTCCTGACGGAAGCAGCAAAAGAGAGGGCCATCGCTTCGACATCACTCGTTCATTCATCCATGGTTCTGATATATTCAGTGAATTTGTAATGAGCGATTCCCAGCGTTTTAGCTCCGGTCTGTAAATATTCCTGCGCAGCCGAATTAATGCTTCCGTAAATGCACACAGAGAAGGGAGTGCTCTTTACTGTCCGGTAATGATAGCTGGCTAAATTGGACGAAACTGATGGGCGGCAGCTAAGATGGGGAGATTGCTGCTTGAAAAATGGGTTTCGGAAGGTTGAAGGAGGACGTATAGTGTTAGCCCTTTGTGGAAACCACGTTGCCTACACTACGTCGTCTGTTTCTCTGTCTTTCTCTCTCTTTCTTTTTGTCTCTCTCTCCTGATGCATCTAAATGCACTATTTATATTCCAAGACTCCGTTCTGTGTGGAACAATTCCAAATGCGCCGGATTCGCATAAACGGGTACGCGAGGGAAGTTATGCGTACGCGGAACGCACTGGGAAAAAGAAAAAAGATTGATAGACCGGAAAGAAAGGGTACGAAGGAGAACAAAGAAACCTTGGCCGGTCTTGCCGCGGGTATTTGGGCCACTCGCATCGTTTGCGAAGCGCTAGAACGACGGCGTGCGGTGGTTTGCCGTCGGAACCCTGCAACGTCCGTGCGTCGCGAGCGCTGGCGGAGAACACTTCGGAAGCGCTGCGGTCACGTCGCGCCTTGATACACCGCCGGCTTTGCGGCGCGGATGCGGCCAATGTTTAGAGCTCCACCCAGGAGCGTCCCACGCTGAACGTCCGAGTGGACCAAGGACGCGCCAATCGACAACAGTGTAACTGTTGTGAGCTTTACTCGGAGACGTTATTCAATTTCACTCGTCATGGCGCGTTTGTGTTTATTGCCGGCACACTTGCGCGCAAGGTTGTGCGACGTGAAACCATGCGCTAACACAGCTTGCGAGAAAATGCTCATATTATATTGCTTTCTGTGGGCTTTAAAAGGTCATTAGCACAAGAACTGCGATAAATGAAAACACAAAATGTGGTGGGTCGGTCATTGTAAGGGTAAATTACTGATTAAAGTACTGATTACCTGTTTAAATTTGGCCTTACATCTCCAGACTATTCTTTCGTTAATAGATAGCTGCCGAACGCGTCATGTGGCGGATACTCTTAGGCGTAATGTAGAAAAAAATGTTGAAGTTGTGTTGTCTTCAATACTAACGAGCCGCTCCACCCAATTACTACTGGTGCAATGTCGAGCGACTTATTTGAACAAAGTAACTGGCTACAGCAGACATTACATAGAGGGGATGTTCGCTTTATCAAAGTTCTTTTCCCCCTCTACGCTAGCATGCGGGAGATGTTGCCACTAGGGACACCACGCGATTCCTGCGGCACAATTCACGGTTGGTCGGACTAGCATGCAGAAAAATAACGGTCACAGAAGGGATACTTCTGTGAACCTCTTTCAAAGCGAAATGTCATATCATGAATGGTTTGGCAGATGATGCATTGTGGTCCTTGTGCGCATGTCTGTGATTTGCCTTATTTTTGCTGATATTTCAATGAATAAAGACAGATGAAGTTGGCGCTTGTTCTTTGTCGTTCTCCCGCTCGTGATTGTCTTAGTTGGCGCTGTTCTTTTCTAGTTCATATTGGTGGACTGCGTATAAAGGGTCTCAAGCTTTTCGAGCATAAAATCCCCACCATGTTTTATCCACTTGGCTCTTATTGTGGGTTCTGCCACATTTCCCCTAAACATGCTTGGAAAGTCTTTCTGACCTCATCAATATAGCTACACATGGCACTTTCATTTCCTCTTTGTACCAACGTCTAGTCTTGTTTACATGGCTCTTATGGTTACTGTGGCGCACAGTAGAGATTCGCTCTACGTCTTTTGTTATATCATCGAAAGTGCTGATGACGTCGACCTCGCTATATTGTACTGCGTACTACAGGTATCCTGCCAATACTAAGCCTCCTTCTTCCTGATTTAATGCTTCCGATGTTTGTGAAATGTTATAATTTCGAATCCAGCTTATTTTTATGTTCTTAATCAGCTTTTACTTCCACCGATTCAGTGTCATCTCTCTAATAGGGCACTTTTATGTGCTGTCGTGCCTTTGTAGGTCATTGGTTGCTTGAGAAAGCCTGCCTCTCATGGTGTCTACCCTCTGATTCCAACTGAGGCCCTTAAAGTTAAGTCTCATTAATGACCTCTGTTCTATCCACATCCTTCTGCACTGAAGTCTCATATTTCTTGCGCAAATTAGAATTCCTTGGCTCTTTACTTATCGCTACAAGATTGGCCGACTTTCTAATTTTCTTCTTTCTCTCCCCCTAACTAATGCCAATTCTATAACTCTGTAACTTGTGATCACTGTTCTTTACTCTACCCAACACCTATACATCTGTGCATTCCTAGGTTTCGTTCTGAGTGATCATTCTATTTCTTTTATTCTTTCACTTTGATCTTTGCAATGTTCACTGCGTTCCCGGAAGAAGATATTCATTATTTGCTATTGAATAATTTCCGGAAATTGAACAAACATATCTGCTCTATTATTTCCACAATCAATGTCATAGCTCCCTATTCCCTTCGAAGTCTGTTTTTTCGTCGCTTTCGCATTGATGTCGTCCATGTCTGCGCCATACTTAGTTTTGTTCCCTTTCAATGCTAAGTATACGTCTCTACAGAAAAGATTCGCTTCATCACGACTGCACGTCGGTGCGTGGACCTGTAGTAACTTCAATTTATACTTCTTACTTAACTTTACAACAATCACTACTTTCGTTTATGATGCAGAATTCATCAATGTTCCCTGTTGTCATTAGGTATTAGAAATAATACCTCGAATTATTTCATGTCAAGATTTTTTCTGTTAAAGAGAGCGTGCTCGTTTGACAGCCCTGTACCGGCCACACCCTCCTCCTACGATCACTAAGTGCTACGACATACCACGTGACCTCTGAACGAGAAGAAAGGGAGTTAACCGAGGGTCTCGATTTTTGTTAGTCGCATCATAAGGAGCCAACAAACACTGACACCAATGACAACATATGGGAAATTACTTGTGCTTAATAAATTAAATAAAGAAAGGATAAATTAATGGAAATGAAAGTGGATGAAAAAACAACTTGCCCCAGGTGGGGAAAGATCCCACAACCTTCGCATTACGCGTGCGAAGCTCTGCCAATTGAGCTACCACGGCGCCGTTTCCGCATGCACTTTCTTGTGGGATCGTTCCCCACCTGCGACAAGTTGTTTTTTCATCCACTTTCATTTCCATTATTTATCGTTTATTTCATTCATTAAGGACAAGTAATTTTCCCTATGTTGTCCTTGGTGTGAGTGTTCGTTGGCTTCTTATGATGTGACTAACAAAAATCGGGCCCCTCGGTTAAGCGCCTTTCGTCTCTTTTCTTTACATACACCACTTGTGATAGATCCTAAGCACGTGCCCAGTGTGTGCCCCCTGCACCATCTGTAGTTGTGTCATTGCTCTAGCCATAATTTGAGGATAATATTAACAAACATGATGCTCAGTAGGGATCAAAATATGGTCCTCCAGTTCAATGAATATTACTGGATGGGCTTATAAGAATGGGCAAGAAGGCTTGTTACGGCAAGCTTACCCACATTTTACAACTAACAAGAAACAGTTCACTTCGGCCTGCATCTAAGCTTACTAAAAAGCATGAAGTTATTTTCATTTATGAGGTACGCAATGGAGTTCATTTTTGACAGCCTCCCCTATTGCTGCAGTTTGACATCCAGTATTTTACATTGTTTAAGGTATGTAAAAGTTGCAGTTAGACCACAGTTATTTGTTTATTAGACCAACTTTGTGTATGACAGACGACTGGTAACACAAAATTAAGGCAACATTTTATTTTGATAATTTATTCCTGCACTAAAAGTATTAAAGCGATAAACACATTTTGATCTGCCACGCAGTAGCAAAATGCACCGTTTACGCTTGTAACCCTCACAGGATGGGCGATTTAACCGTTCATATGACATAACTCTGAAGCACCAACTCATATTAGCAAATGCACAGGCATGTCAAAAACAGTGAGCGTATGCAAAACGCCCTTGCAACTGTAATTCCACGCAGTAGCCGTTATATTCGATTCCGATGCACAACTCGCCGCTTGACAATTCACCGAGTTCGTGCACATAAGCACCCTTTCACATTCGCACCGTGCTCGAAAACCACAACTCGAGACATAAAATCACATATATACTCTTCCATTTCAATACATGAGCAAAAAGAGCTCAGTCTAATTCAGCCTAAAATATGCATTCATCAAGCGTTTTCAGTTAGTTTAAGATAACGTGCCCAATTGACCACTCGCAGCGTGCAGCTGAATGTCTGCGGCAAAGTTTCTAACTAGCATCGCTGCACTTAACTTCAGTGGTCGCAGATTATCCATGGGCGAGACACCGTCAAGCGCGCGGCTTGCTATAACGAAAGCATGCCGCCAGCAAAATGACGCCTTCTGTTATGTGTCTGCTTATTTCAACAGCGTTCTGTGCACAGTAGACTGCCAAACTGAATAAATTAAGACACACAAAACAGACGCTAAGCACGCTCTGCATAGCCTCGGAATCATTCGCTGGTTGTCTCCTTTAGACTACTGTTTTGTTCTCTGGAGATAAACTACTGTTACGTTTCGCCTACAACGCGCGGTAATGCCGGCGCGGATGCAACGGACGCCGGGGCTTTGTTCAAAGCGGCGGACATTTTGGCCCGTTCAACGACGCCGCAACGCCTACCCGCCAAGCGTGTCCAGGCGTGTTTCAGTGCCACGTGTCTTCGTGTGTGCGTGTGTGTGTGTGTGCCCTCGCTTGTCAAAGCGCGGCAGCCGGGGAGCGGAGTTCCCCGAATGAGGGGCCTGGGGGTCTCTCGGCTCAACCGCTCGCGCCGTCGTGGGCCCCTGCTGCGCCGTCCCGTGACCTTCATCCCGTGACCTTCCCTCCTTCCCTTTTGGACCGCGACGCCGGGGGTATAAGAGCAGCTGCCCCCGGACGCCAGGACAGAGGCTCCGATTTGTACTGTTGAGTTACGTGCTCTCCCGTCTCTCCACTCCGGTCGACCTGACCGGCCGCTCTTTTGCTATGTTAGAATAAACCAGTTGTTCTGTTACCAGTCTTCTCATGCTTTGCCGGGACCTTCGGATGCTTCCAGTGCCCCAGGCCGCCAGGCCAACGCTACCCTTGGGGCTTGCGACCCATTGGCAATAACGGGCGTCAGCACCGAGACCCCAACAACTCGTGCCAGCGGTACGATTACAACATCTGGTTGCCAGCGGTGAGATCGCGACAACGGAGGCCAGCAGCGAAGAGATGCGGTTGACTGTATGCTGAGCAGCTCAACGACCATCCGGGAGCAGTGCAACGAGCCCTGTGTGATGACTGGTTGCCTGCAGCGGAACGACTGCGCTGAAGTCTTGGCTGCGAGGTTTGGTGAGTGCGGGACTTTCTTCTTCTGAGTTTTGCCAGGCTTTTGTTAGTGTTAGAAACAGAGCTGGTAATTGTGGTTGTCGTTGCTGCCGGGTTAGTTTGCGGCAAGACAATAGTAGGCAGTAGAGAAAGCAGCATTCAGAGCAGCCATGGATTTGAAGTCGTTGCGCAAACCGAAATTGCTGGAGCTTGCAAGAGAGTTGGGTCTGGATGTCTCAGACAAACTCAGAAAACCAGAACTGCTAAGGGCTATTCTTGAGTTAGAAGCTGAGGATGACGAGCTGTCGGAATGCCTTGAGACCATTGAGGAGAGGGAGACGGCAAAAAGACAGGAGCGCGAACTTAAAGAGCAAAAAGAGAAACAGGAGCGCGAACTTAAAGAACAGAAAGAGAAAGATGAGCGCGAACGTAAAGAACAGATAGAACGAGAGCAACAAGAGAAAGAAAGAGAGCGCGACCGTCAACACGCTTTGGAAATGAAGCGTCTCGAGTTAGAGATGGAACGCGCTCGTAATGGAAGTCAGGCACACGGTGCAGGAGAACGAGTATTGTTCAAAATGACTGACCTGATGCGGCCGTTTAAGCTTGGAGAGGACATTGGTTTGTTCCTGGTTAACTTTGAGCGAACGTGCGAGAAGCAGGGGTTCTCTCGGGAAACGTGGCCACAGCGCTTGCTCACTTTGCTACCCGGCGAGGCGGCCGACGTAGTCGCTCGCTTGGAGAGAGAGGAGGCAGAGGATTTCGACAAAGTGAAATCGAGTCTGCTAAAAAAGTACCGGCTGTCAGCGGAGGCGTTCCGTCGGAAGTTTCGGGAAAATGAGAAAGGCAGAAGTGAGTCATATACAGAGTTTGCGTACAGGCTTATGTCAAACATGCAGGAGTGGCTCAAAGAAGAGAAAGCGTTTGGTGACCACGAGAAAGTTCTGCAGTGTTTCGGGCTAGAACAGTTTTATAGTCGGTTACCTGAGAACGTGCGGTACTGGGTCTTGGATAGGCCAGACGTTAGTACGGTGGCTAGAGCCGCTGAGTTAGCCGAGGAGTTTGTGACGCGTCGGGCTCGTGGAGCTAAGGACGGTCAAAAGGGTGAATTTGGCTCCAAGTTTGAGAGGCCAAAGTTCACGCCCATGAGAGCAAAGGGGGACACACGTAGTGCGGATGCGAGTGAAAGCAGTCCGACCGAACGTAAGGAGACGGCGGCAACCGAAGCCGAACGCAGAAAGCGGTTCGAGATGAGGCAAGCGCGCGTTTGTTATACGTGCCAGAAGCCGGGTCACTTTTCGGCGCAGTGCCCAGAAACAAAACCAAAAGTCGTGTTTTTTTCATTAGGCAGCACTGACGAGAACATCAAGCTTCTCGAGCCTTACATGCGAGACCTCCTCGTGAACGGGAAAGAGTGCCGAGTGCTTCGCGATACCGCAGCCACAATGGATGTAGTTCACCCCTCTTACGTAGAACCCGAAATGTTCACGGGCGAGTGCGCATGGATCAAGCAAGCAGTGGAAGCTCATAGCGTGTGTCTGCCGGTAGCAAAGGTGCTTATTGAAGGACCTTTCGGAGCACTTGAGACGGAGGCCGCAGTGTCATCTATGCTGCCCCCCCAGTACCCGTACCTATTTTCGAACAGGTCCGATCACCTCCTGCGCGAGAAGGGGCTTTTGTTTGGTGAGGCTAGCGTTCAGGCCTTAACCAGATCGAAGGTTCGGGAGCTCGCTGCAAAGGCGGTAGTTGCGGGGCCGACGTTGTTGAACGATGAGAAAGGGTCAGAGGCGCAGCAAGCTGGTATTCGGAGCACGCCCGAACGGGATAAAATTGAGCCTGTAGCGTTAAAGGCACCAGATACTGGAGAGGAAATTCCCGATGCGGGAAAGTTAGAAGAGCTTCCGGGACTAGGCTCAGTGACGAACAGGAAAGACACCGATCAAGTCATTAGTGACTTAATAAGTAAAGCATCGCTGTCGCCTGAGCAGAAAACCGAACTACACCAGCTCTTACAAGAGTTTCAAGGTCTGTTCTCTGAGAGGCCTGGTAGGACTTCTGTCCTTACTCATGACATAGAACTTACCTCCCCAGAGCCAGTACGATCCAAGGCGTACCGGGTGTCACCCCGCCAGAGCGATATTATGGAGGCTGAGGTAAAGAAAATGCTACAGCTCGGTGTTATTGAAGCGGGTGAGAGTGATTATACCTCCCCTTTGATTTTAGTTGAGGTACCGGGCAAGGAACCTCGTCCTTGCGTCGACTACCGCAGGCTTAATTCCATCACTAAGGATCAAATTTATCCGATCCCTAACATCGAGGAGCGCCTTGAGAGAGTGAGTAGCGCTCAGTTTATTTCCACCCTAGATCTTGTCAGGGGTTATTGGCAGGTTCCACTCACAGAAGAGGCTAGTAGGTATGCGGCGTTCATTTCACCCATGGGGACATTCCGTCCTAAAGTTTTGAGTTTTGGTTTGAAGAACGCGCCATACTGCTTTTCAAGCCTCATGGATAAAGTGTTGCGGGGACAGCAAGAATTCGCTTTACCGTATCTAGACGACGTAGCGATATTCTCCGCATCCTGGCCTGAGCATATGGCGCACTTGCGGGCAGTGCTAACCCGCCTGCGCGATGCGGGCTTGACAGTCAAGGCTCCCAAGTGCCAGTTAGCACAGGCCGAGGTTGTCTACCTCGGACACGTGATTGGTCGGGGTCGTCGCCGCCCCTCTGAAATAAAGGTGGCCGCTGTGCGAGACTTCCCGCAACCGCGCACGAAGACCGATATTCGGTCGTTCTTAGGTGTCGCCGGCTACTATCAGAGGTACATCCCCAGGTACTCTGATATCGCGGCTCCCTTGACGGATGCTCTAAGAAAGACAGAGCCGCAAACAGTCGTCTGGGATGAGACGAAGGAAAGAGCTTTTAGCGCCCTAAAGAGCGCCCTAACAAGCCAGCCTGTGCTACGATCGCCCGACTACTCAAAAGGGTTCGTTGTTCAGTGTGATGCTAGTGAGCGAGGCATGGGCGTTGTACTGTGCCAACGGGAAAATGGAGAAGTAGAACACCCCGTCCTGTATGCTAGTCGTAAGCTGACCAGTCGTGAGCAGGCGTATAGCGCCACCGAGAAAGAGTGTGCGTGTATCGTGTGGGCCGTTCAGAAATTGTCATGTTACCTAGCCGGCTCGAGGTTTATCATTGAAACGGATCACTGCCCTCTCCAATGGCTGCAGACCATCTCTCCCAAAAATGGCCGCCTCCTGCGCTGGAGCCTCGCTTTGCAACAATATTCCTTTGAGGTGCGTTACAAAAAGGGGAGTCTCAACGGTAACGCCGATGGCTTAAGTCGAAGCCCCTAACGTGAGAATCAGCCTCAAAATTGCTTGTTACTGATGTTTTTCTTCCTGAGGCAGGATTTTTAACTTATTGCTTTTGTATAGTGTTTCAAAGTGATGATGTGCTTTCTAGTGCAATTTTCCGATTTGTGGACGCGTTCTGAGTGCTGCTAAACTACTGTAAGGAACTAGGCAGCAGTATAAAAGGGGAAAGAGCCTGGCAGGGCTTAGTGAGGGTTGTGCCGTGCTTGCTGACTGAGCGGTTGACTTTCGGCGTAGTTCTAACGCTTGCCGGAAACGAGAACAAAATGTCAACTCTCCCGAAGTCACTTTGCAGTGTCCTGTGTGCACCTGAACGTGAGAACGAGGCCTTCTCTGTGCACTGCGCTCAAGAAACGCCAAAGGACGCCCGACTTCGGTTATGGGCATCATCGAGCGACATCCCTCCGGACAGCGGATGCAGTCCCCTGACCATCGGGATCTCCTTCCCCCGGCGGGGCGGTCTGTTACGTTTCGCCTACAACGCGCGGTAATGCCGGCGCGGATGCAACGGACGCCGGGGCTTTGTTCAAAGCGGCGGACATTTTGGCCCGTTCAACGACGCCGCAACGCCTACCCGCCAAGCGTGTCCAGGCGTGTTTCAGTGCCACGTGTCTTCGTGTGTGCGTGTGTGTGTGTGTGCCCTCGCTTGTCAAAGCGCGGCAGCCGGGGAGCGGAGTTCCCCGAATGAGGGGCCTGGGGGTCTCTCGGCTCAACCGCTCGCGCCGTCGTGGGCCCCTGCTGCGCCGTCCCGTGACCTTCATCCCGTGACCTTCCCTCCTTCCCTTTTGGACCGCGACGCCGGGGGTATAAGAGCAGCTGCCCCCGGACGCCAGGACAGAGGCTCCGATTTGTACTGTTGAGTTACGTGCTCTCCCGTCTCTCCACTCCGGTCGACCTGACCGGCCGCTCTTTTGCTATGTTAGAATAAACCAGTTGTTCTGTTACCAGTCTTCTCATGCTTTGCCGGGACCTTCGGATGCTTCCAGTGCCCCAGGCCGCCAGGCCAACGCTACCCTTGGGGCTTGCGACCCATTGGCAATAACGGGCGTCAGCACCGAGACCCCAACAACTCGTGCCAGCGGTACGATTACAACACTACGTTAACTAACCTAAATATGTTGCTTATTTTTACAGAAAAGGCACTTCATGTAGAAAGAGTAGACTGAAAAACGCATACTGGTTCACTGTTTTTTCGCTTCAACTGAGTTTCTGCACATAGCTTGCATTCGCGCATAATGGTTCTGCGCTGCATCTCAACATTTAGGATTCAGTATTTCCGTCTCAGGTGAGACTGATAATGAAAACTTGCATACACTCTTTACCCTCAGAGGTACGCTAGGAAGTTCCATTTTCCAGCAATATTCTGGGAAAGCTGAGAAAGCAAACGTTACAATACGTGCTTCCTGATTTCTTCAATTCCCTCCCCGCACAAAATGTACGCATTAAAGGTGCAAGTAAAACGTGATCCTTATTTTTTTTTGTATGTGATAATCTACGAATATAAATATATAATCGTGTAAACAAGTTTACTTTCCAAGCATGTCACTGACATTTAGCCTTTTCTTTTTATTTATATTACAGATATGTTAGATGTAAAACTAGGTGTGCTAGGGGGGTGCACAGGTTAAAAATGTTTGTTATTAATTCACGTGCTCGCTTGATTTTTTTCAACACGCGACTCTTTTCTATTTGGAATACTGGATATTAAATGCTCCAGCATGTCAACTCTGTTCCCGCAGTACAGCTTTCTAAAAGGGGTTCGATCCCTCGTCAAGTGAACTGGGTTTCGCTTTTTCCTCGAGCCCCTTCCCTTTTGTGCCCTCTTAAATAATGATAAGAGAGGCAGTTGTCATTTGTCATATAGGGGGAACCGCCCAAATAGCCGGCGCAGCCTTTGACACGTTCCTTCTAGCCGTAAATTGAATTTCTGAATAGTTGCTGTAAACTAAACATTCAAAGGTTTCTGCCTGAATCTACTCCACGTATACGAAAAGATGTTACAAGTTTAGAATGAACCGCCGAAAACCTTTTTCTGTAATCCCATAGCGTGCAACAATATGGATGCTGGCAAGTCTTCTTACAGTAACTGCGTTCACACCAAGATAGAGTGTATAAGCGCGACTATACGAGGACGTAGAAAGAAACAGATACACAGAGAAAGCGCTGTCCCTGCGTATCTATTTCTTTCTGCGTCCTCGTTCAGTCGCGCTTATACACTCTATCATGGATTCTAAACGACTAGCCCGCCAACGTGCTTTAACCAATTTCACACCAAGAAATAGTTTGATGTTTTTTCCAGGAATTATGACAAACGATTTTTTATTTAGGCTGTGTTATAAATGAAAAGAAAACCAATCCTTAAAAATGGACAAGCTGTTGTATATCACTGCTAATATGCTGTAGACAATTTTGCGTTTCGTAGTTTTTCTTACACGATTTTTTCTTTAGCAGCAGGATTTTTTCTTGAGTCACACGCGCAAACATCGCGCGAGCATGTGTGACCACAGGACGTGACCACGAAACGCGCAGAGTGATACATTTTGATGACCGAACTACTTGCGCAGCTTCTATAGCATTGCAGCTAAGTATGAGACAGAGTATAAGGTCGGAATCGTTAACGCTAGAGTGGTAATTGTAAGCGGTGACACGTTTTGCACGTTGGGGAATGTTTTCTTTACTATTTTTTTGTCTGTGTATTCTTTTTTATTGACCTTTATGTACCCGTAAACAACTATCCGGCGTTTTATGTCTCCCTGATATGAAGGTGGTAGAAATCACGACAAAAGTTAAGGCGTCCCGAGGGCCTCCTGGGTACTAAAGATAAAAAATAAAAATAAAGAAATATTGCAGTCCTTAATGATAAAGACACATGTGCACGCAGACATGAGAAGAATTTTGAAAAGTTCGGAACTTCGTACAAAAAGGGCGGCACGTTCCTCCGAGACTATATACAGCAGAATCTCAGTGAATGGAAATCGCTAAAAAGGAATTTTCGCTTAAACGGAATAATGGCCTTGTGGTTATTTGGTTTTGTAATACGGCAATGCAAAAGAAAAGAAAAAAAAAACGTTTGTTAAACGGAACTAAAATTTTTTCAAACTCCGGGTGAACGGAACGAAAAATAAAATTGAAAATGAAGCTCAGTGGCCATTCTCAGCGGCATCGTGACGCGCATCGCTGTTTTCAGCTCTTCTTTTCGGCTTCTTCTCGCAAGTTGCCAACGTTTTCGTCAAGGCGCCCTTTGTTAGATTTTGTTGGTGCCGTGGGAAGCGCGGCTCTACCATGGTAGTGGCTAGACGTGTTCTCTTTCTGTCGGCAATGTCGCTGAGCTGTGAGTTTGATTAGCCTTTGCGATAGCTGCACAGAAACGACCGCACAATGTGCTCACGCTATAGAGCCGAAGATGGAAGTTATGGATGACTTCGAGAGGGGTCCTTTCACTGAAACAGCTTTTGTACTTTTACCGAGTGACTCTTGTTTTATCTTTGTTAATATGTTTTGCGATGCTGGCTCTAGTCAGTTGCTGCGTGGAAGAATATTTGTATGAAGACGCTTCGGAAGAAGAAGCCTTGTAATTACATCTGCTGCACTTATCTGCTGTTGGAAATAAATCAGTTTCTCCTTTCGAAATGACATCTTGCGTACGCTTGAGCTGAATCTCCCGGTAAGTGGAACTCCTGATAAACGGAACTCACTTGTCTCTTGAGGTTCCGTTTAACAAGACTCCACTGTAATACGAAAGGAGCGCCCTAGATGTTAAACGCCTCGAGTCGGTGAGGTCAGCCTTCACGCTTTCCGTTTGCCTTGCAGAGAGCTTGAAACTATAGCGAAAAAACACGTTCGGTCACTCTACTCGCAGATTTGGGACTCACGTTCCCAGACTGCTTGCGCTGTAGGGTTTTTTGGGTTTCTGAGTGCTTGGCATGTGGACTTGGTTTCTGTTGCGTACAAGCGACGCACCACCACTCTTCGGCTGGACGTAGCACCAGCGTAGAAGCAGGAAGTGACCCCACGCCGAGTCTAGTTCCGAGAATCATCCGCCGGCCCCAGCGTCTCGGTCGCCGGACAGGAACCCAGAGTTCGCCCTCTCGAACACATTCGGCGCTCGCCTGCGTCTTTTGTAGTAAATAAACTCAGTCTGTTTTCTGCCACCAACCGATGCACATTCCTTTCACGGACGGGGCCAGACCCTGTCCGTGAAATTTGTCAGTTCCTTGCTGCTTACAACCAAGCTGCATTAAAAAAAACCGTCTGCAGTAGCTTTGCGCTCGCACGTGTGCGAGAGAGATGAACATTATTGTACACAGTAGCTTTCGTGAGCGTTAATGGCCAGGACAATTAGCCGTTTGCGCTCACGAGAGATGCTCTCGGATTCGCTTGGGATATATGTAAAGCGGCACAATGATTTTGGGTGAGGACCAGTTCTAGTCAGGGGTTCACTCTCAGCGAATGCTCCCTCAGTTTTCCTATAAATTACTGGCGTCGACCACGTGCTATACTTAAAATGAAGCTCTGTGTGCTTGTGGTCACCCCCCCCCCCCCCTACTCCAGAACACTTGTTTGGACGACGTGAGCGGTGTATGGACGCGTGTGTTAAAGGGTCACTAAAGAGAAAAATTATTCGAGTTGTGTTACTCAATTTCCTCGCTATAATATTTAAAAAAGCCGCTCTTGCCGTGAGAAGGGGTTTGGTAATCCATAAAAGGTGCAGAAACCAAAGATAGGCGGTGACGCGCCGCCTTGAAGTTCCAGCATTATCTGACTGTGACGTCACAGAGTTTGACGGCGTCGGCTCGTACCTAGCTAATTTGATATCGGTGAAGATGGACCAAACTTCTACTCAAAACAAGCCCAAGACTGAACTTAGCAAGTTTCAAGTATATTTATTGAGCCAAGGCAACACCATTAAAAAAAAAGAGCTTTGAAATCCGTGACGTCACATGACGTAGTGATGCCGTCATTATGGCACAAAATTAAAAAAAAAATACAACATTGGCCTTAATTTTTATTTGTCATCATCAACTTTTAACCACGAAATGTCATTAACCTAGCCCACGTATACGAAAAGACGCTACAAGTTCAGAACCAACCATTGAAAGCCTCTTTCTGTAATCCCATAGGGTGCAGCGTAAGGTCACAAATTCACACAAGGTTTCGAAAGAATACTTTATCCATCCAAACTGATTTAACGCTTACCTTATTGACCCTTTGACTTTCCTGGTCTAACGGAGTTTGTTGGGTCGAGACAATTTTCTTTTCGGTAAACCATGCATTACTAGCAGGTCACTGCAAGTGGCGCTGCCCTCTCTGCAGTGAAGAAACCAGTTCTAAGTGAGCGATAGGTCATTAGGCCACGATGCGATAACAGAGACAATGAATTTGCATTTTGGCGGCTGCTGAGGCTTGCCTCACGTAGAGAGAGAGAGAGAGAGAGAGGAAAGGGAAAGGCAGGGAGGTTAACCAGAGGGGAGATCCGGTTCGCTACCCTACGCTGGGGAGAGAGGGGAGGGGGAGGTAAAGTCATAACAAACTAGACATACAGAAAGAAAGGAGCAGAGACATACAATCACAGTCGGTCACTGTCGCCGCATACTGCCAGCGCACAGCCCCGTAGCACTTGCAGCACTATAAACATCTGTTCAGACTACAGCCGCTTGTCCAATTCTGTTGCCCTTAAAAACTGCAACAGTGCCCTCGTCGACCTCTGCTGCGATGCCCCCCTTTCCCCCCTTACCCCCCCCCCCCTTGTGATGACGGCATATTAAAATAAGTTCCTCTGTTACAGGTCTTCGGTCAAAGCGCACTATCGCGGTTGCGAGCGATCGTCTCTGTAAATTGTAGCGAGCGCAGTCACAGAGAAGGCGATGAAAAGTCTCCTCGTTACCACAGAAATCACACGAGGCGTCGTAGGCCCATACGATTCGGAAAGCAAAAAACTTGGTGAAGGCCACCCCTAGCCATATTCGACAAAGCAGGGTAGCTTCGCGACGGCAGAGTCCAGCTGGAATGCAAAGGCGTAGAGAGGAGTCCAGGTTGTGCAGCCGGTTGTTTTGAAAACTTCCTGCATTCCACAAGGAGAACGTGATGTCACGGCTGAGCGTTCGAAGTTCTTTAGCGGCATCTGTCCTTGATAATAGTATCGGCTGCTCTTCGTCACCTTGAAGAGCTGACCGAGCAGCGTTATCGGCGTGTTCGTTCCCTATGACGTCGCACTGACTTGGAAGCCACTGAAATGTCACGTGGTGTCCTTTCTCAGTCAAGGTATGGATTAGTTCTCTAATCTCGAATACCAGTTGTTCATGTGGTCCACGCCGCAGCGCTGATGGCAAAGACTGCAGTGCTGCCTTTGAGTCACTGAATATTGACCATCTTCGAGGTTGTTCTTGGCTGACGAGACGAAGTGCAGCGCGATGAGTTGGAAGTTCCGCAGCCGTCGGTGTCGTTGGGTGACATGTCTTGAAACAGATGGTGGTGGCTTTCTTTGAGAAAACCACGGCTCCAGAGGAACACTGGAGAGTTGCCGATTCATCGGTATAAATACGTACGTGGTCGGTGTACCTCTCGTGCAAAAGGAGCAGGATTAGTTGTTTAAGAGCAGGTGATGACAGCTCAGATTTTTTACTGATTCCTGGTACGGTTAGGTGCACTGTAGGTCGAGCCAAACACCATAGAGGAATCGATGGCTTAGTTGCGGGGGTGAAGCCTGACGGAAGGCAGGTGTAATAATCTGAAAGCGTAGTACAACATCATGCCTGTGGCCTTTCTGACGGTAGTGTTGCCAAATGATGGGAACGGGCACGAGCAAAGTGCCTAATGTGCACTCTCAACACTTCCACCGCAATGTGTGTTCGTATGGGTTGGTCCCGGGCGATCGCAATAGTCGCTACTGTCAATGTGCATTTTGGCAAACCAAGACAAACCCTCAGAGCCCGAGTTTGAATAACCTGTAGAGCACGAAGATTTGCCTGGGAAGTGTTGGTCAGTACGGGCAAACTGTATCTCACGAAGCCCAGAAAAAGAGCCCTGTACAATTCCAACGTTGCCTGACATTCCACAAGTCTTTCCGCCCAGAAACTTGAAAAGCTGGGAGATTGCTGTAAGACACTGTTTCAAGTAGGTCACGTGCGGGCTCCATGAGAGATCTCTATCAATGATTATGCCAAGAAATCTGTGAGTCTTCTCATAAGAAATTATCTGGTCTTTTAATGAGATGGCGTAGGGTGTCATTGGTTTGCGAATGAATGCCATCAGTGCACATTTGTCTGGCGAGATTTAAAGAGTTTAGTTGCGGAGGTATATAGCTGACAAAGTAGCAGCTTTTTGAAGTCTTGCACTTATCTGAGGACGTGTCACACCTGAAGTCCATATACATACGTTGTCTGCGTACATTGATATGTTGATCGCTGCTGGCAGATGATCCACGAGACCAATGAGTGTGAGGTTGAATAGAGTAGGGCTTAGTACACCGCCTCACGTAAGGATGTATAGTTGATATGAGGGAGCAGTGAAAACCACTTGAATAAGCAGAAGCAGAAGTGGCGATCAGACCATCTATCAAAGCCTGCTGCATGGAAGTAGTCTCGAGCTGGGGATTCTTTTTCTTTAAATAATTTGTGCGTTAAATATATGCCATTATATATCACAAGTGTCCCTAATGAAACCCCTAAGGAATGTGACGCACTTTCTTCGATTCTTGCTGTGATTTTGGCGCACAGCAATAGCACGAGCCACTCTAGTTCACAGATGTCACCTGTGCTCCACGTTCGCATAATTAAACTAACACTGAGCATGTCTGTGCACTAAATGCTTCTGTGCGTCGCGTTATTATTCAAGGCCGCCGTTTCTGCAGCTGGTAGAACACCATTTCACCCATACTAGTCGTTTTAGAACTTAGAATGCTTTAACTAGGAACCAGCCATTACCTAGGATGAGCGAAATATGCGTACACCGAGAGCGCCCACTTTTCGCATTAACAGTATATTTTGTCACGAATTCTTAGCCGCTTTATCGGAAAGGCAGGTTACGTTGAGGGAAGCAGACACAAGGGCCGTTGTACCGAGATATGTATTGAAAAGTGCGATGCCTTTTTTTTCGTGCGCACGTCTGGTTCCATGCGCCTTAAATAGTTTCAAAATGGTACGGTTAATTGGTGACCGTGATGGTGGGGTTGTGACTGAACTACGCTGAAGGCTCAGATGCTAAGGCGTTGCGCTGCGGAGACAAATTCCGGGATTTATGTTTAGGCCACATCGAACGCGTTCATCTGATGAAGGCGGAACGAAAAGAAAACAAGCAAAAAAAAATATTCCGTTGCACTGACATTGTAATGCAATGTCGTTACCGTTCTTAAGCGGGCCGAAATCATTCTTAGCGCTTCGATACAATGCAGCTCATTGTCTCTATAGGCGTAACTGTGGCGCGCGTAAGACCATCAGTGTCAAGCACTGCTTTTATTACCTTTTGTTCTGTGGCTTTAGCTAAACTTTTCCGCGGGTGCATCGCAGGTCTTTCTGCCTCGCCATCAGGAAAATAAAAAGAAAAGGAAACGAATTCCAGTGAATCTGAGTTCGACACAAAGAAGCCTAGTGTTTTTCCGGCAAAGAGACGATTTCCAGTTCCTGCATCATCGCTTCCGCGCGCCGGTGCGAGCAACAGCTGTTGTGTCGGCGCAAGCGGCGTGGAATACGGCGATCGCTTGCAATTACCGCTCTCAAATTATTATATCCCCGTAGCAAAATTTAACTCCAACAGTTAATCCTAAGCACGAAGGGTCTCTTTCATATAACTTTGCAAAATTTCAAGCAGAAATGTTCAGCCCCCTTGTTTTCTTACCAGAGATTTAAAAAAAATCAACAAATTCACAGCTGGAGGGACCGTTTTCAAGGCTCGTTCGGCAATACCCAAATTATCTGCGGGCTCCCCAATGTATTAAAAATTGTGGACTTTCGCCTGCTGGTTCTCCATCGCATTGGAACAACACTTTGCAATGTGGTGAACGTGATTTAACTCACGGATCCGGGACTACAAAATGGTGTGACGTAATTCTGATGCATTTCGCTTAAATTCACTGCTAAATTGCCGCTGTTTTTTTTTTTCAGGATGTTTCACCTTAATAGAATGAGTTCTTAGCAAACGTAAATGTCCCCCGCGAAGCACGGTTAACTATAATTGGCACATATTTTATTATATTCTGCTGCGCCCTGAAAAAAGTCCTACTTTCAATTTGCTCCATAACGTTTCTGCTACGTCGCACTTTTTTTCTAGCAAGTTTCATCTTGATAGCTTAGACGTTTCTGAAGCGACGCACTCTTGAATAACGTAAAACATCTCTGAAGTAAGCTCAAGTGAAATTCTGCAATTACCTGCAGTGTGCTTAATTAACTCACACACTGTTGACTTTGCTCCCACATTGCAGTTGACATCGCCATCATACTTGCCATACTTCATTCTGCAAGTGCCAACAGTTGTTTGAGCGAAACGTCGTAGATATTATAGCAGATGTTTGGAACGTAAGTTCTATAGCGGATATTATCCCTCGCACCAACAACATCTCCTAAAAGAAAGGTAGCATAAGCGCAATTTACGCTGTTTCTTTAAGCATGTACTATGATTACAGATTTAAAATAAGAACCTTTATTTTACATTCTGCGGCACTAACTTCTAAATTGAAGCGTGTAGCCATTTCGAGATCTTGGTTACTTTTTGTCGCCTCCGAAGGTTATTCGGAGCAAATCATTGCGCGCGACGTCGAATTCAAATTGGCGTGAAATTTTAGCTTTTAATTTAGCTTACCGTCGTAAGTAGGGAGGCTGTATATACATACCTCACTCCTGTAGCTCACTCATGCTTACCACTCTCGTGCATACCTAATTCGTGCATACATCACTGGTGCGTACCTCACACGCCCTGTAGGTGTTTTCGCGGGTACTATGGTGGTAATTTTATATGCGTAAGCATTTCGACGCTTACACAACGAGAAAAACCGTCCGTCCGTCCGTCCGTCCGTCCCTCCATTCGTCCGTCCCGTAAGACAATTGCTTGCAAGATAGAACCCGCAGCAGACAACGACTTTACCCTCATGCTGCCTGACGCTTCTACGCGAACGAAGCGGCGAGAACACATAGCTCACGAAGCTCTCAGCCCCCGCCGCACCCTGCCCCTTTCGCGGATCGTTTTAAAGATGTGGGCGCGCGCGTCTTATAATGATCGGCTTCTAATGATCGGAACGTCATCAGCGCACCTGGCGCCGCCAGCTGTGGTAGTTTGCTTACATCAGTAATGCATCTTGCGTTGCCGTCCACAACAGATCGTGTTGCCGCAGCGCTGTCGTTCATATTGCTTGGATCAAGTTTCATAACATTGATAATCACAGCGCGCTGCCTGGAGATGAGCAAGTGGCACAATGCTTTACGCGTACTTAGACCTAACTCCCAGAGGACTTTCTGCGTGATTTTCGTTTTGTTGTATTGTGGGCCATAGAAAGACAGCTGGCGAACTAACCAGTTTAGCAAGCAGTCCCGGTGGCATGGTTAGCAAACAGCATGACACAGTGACACGGGAATTAACACGTATAGTTCAAGCGAATAACAGCATTGGTGCTCTCCGTTTAGGAACAACCGGTTCGTTTCTGTTTATTCAATTTTTTTGTCCCATAAAATTGGGTCGTAGTTGTTTTACTCTTTGCTAACCTCTCTGTCTTTCCGTCTATTTCTATTCCTCCTCCTGTTTCACTCTTTGTTTATTTCTATGTGCGCCATATTCAGATCTGTAATTATTCCTGGGCACATAAAATAAACACTGATTCCTTGAGTGATTATAATTACTATCGTCAAGTAACATTTGTGCCTATTTTGTTGAGTGAGTTGTGTTACGGGGCACTAAATTTCATCTCTCTTTCTTTCTGTATCGAAAGTTGAGGCATCTACTTCTCTAGAATGAAAATCAACCAAACAAACAACACTCAAAGGATACAGAAAGAGATGACATTTCAAGAAACCGAAATGCTACAAACAATCGCCAATCTCCGAAAATGGCTGTTATTGTAGTCATAACATATCGAAAGCACGCCGAACGTCAATCGTTTCAAGGGTAACCTCCCCACTACATCTGTTCACAGCCTGCGCTCCCCCACAAAGAGCAGAGATAGAATCGACGCACACATAGCCACCATATCCCGAACCCCCTTTTCCCCGCCGTCCCTTATCGGATTTTCGGCCTTCGCCTTTCTTTCTTTTCAGTAAACACACACACACACACACACACACACACACACACACACACACACACACACACACACACACACACACACACACACACACACACACACACACACACACACACACACACACACACACACACACACGCACACGCACACACACGCACACACACACACACACACACACACACGCACACACGCACGCGCACACACACACACACACACGCGCGCGCGCGCGCGCACGCACGCACGCACGCACTCGCAGAGAAAAAGTACGAGCAAGGGCAATCAACGTGCAACGTTCCCATAAAGACCTACGTGTAAAGCGGCACGGTCTGCGATCGTTTAATCCTTGACGAAGGAGCTCAGTTGAATCCGAAAGGGTAGGTGTAATAAACCTAATATTTTGGTGTTTCACTTTATATTTAATAAACCAATCAGACGGGCAGCTTTGTCAATATGTTCAGCTTTCAGTGTTCTTGTTCTATCTTTATTTATTTTTTCGTATTTATTTTGGTCACCGCTATAAATGTCTTCAACAGATGTCAGAAACGGGACTTCCGGGATACGCGGCTGGCACTGCCAGGCACTAACATTGTCTTTGTTACTTTTTGCCTTTTCATTCGCCTGACGCCGTAGCGATGCCGATGGGGGCAATCACTGGTTGCAGCGCGATCAGCAACTCTCGGGCGGAGAAGCAAAACAAAGAGCGAGGAACATGGCTGCGAAACTTGGGCTAAAATACTAGCAGCAACGGGAACGCACTAAGGTCGACTGCTTTGCATGCGCAAACAAGATTACTATCAATAAAGTGGACAACATCTTTACGTGCGGTCGCCACTTCATTTAAGCGAAGAAGCTCACTCTTAAATTAAACCTCCTGGAAATAACGAGCACGTTCGGCCACCTTGTTGTCTCAGCGGTTGCTGCGAGGTTTACATGCAGTGCCGTCCCCATTTGGGCTTTGATATATATTTTTGCTAGTAATATCAAAAACCGTTTCTTGCTATTTCTTCTTCATCGCTATTTGCGCTGCTGTTCAGTAATATTGCGCTGTTACTGGCGCTTAGAAGTGGAATCGCCCTCGCATTGTAAACTAATTCCAGTAAAATGGCGAGAAGTGGAAGTAGCGCGTAAGGGGCTGTATGATATACAGTAGAAAACAGAGACCCACAAACATTGTGCTAACTTTATCATTCTAGCATAACAACAAATTAATAAAGCAACATATTTTATTCTCAGTGCGTGCAATATCACCTCGCTCAGCGAAATTACGCAGTTGAATGGTTGCAGCAGCGCTTTCACATAATGCCCCTCACCCTCTCACGCCCCCCCCCCCTCCCTCATTAAGTAATTGTGGGTCTTCAATAATCAGGCTTGCCTTAATATTCGTAAGATGTGAACTCTCCGGCGCTGTGAACTAGCCAGCTTTATTGTTATTGAAAAACAGCTTTTTGTCACAGTCTTTCTTTCTGTATCCTGACAGAATAAAAAATAAACAGGGTGTCTACCATGTTGACATTTTCAAGTTCCCTGAGTTTTCCAGGCTTTCCCTGAGCGACACAGAACTTTATTTTATGTCGAGGCAGGCTGGGGGTCACCGCATCGCCCGATGCTGTTACTGTCAGGTAAGTATCTAAAAAAATAAAAACAGAACAACGCATTCCAGTTTGAGTGGTAAGGAGTAGTGTTTATTTTACTCAAGATAGAAAACTGGAGGTAGGTGATAGTAAAATGCACAGCTAATAAAATAACTTCGAAAAAGAAAAATGATAAAGCCTATTGTAAATCGAGTCAAACATTTTCAAATACGAATAAAAAGAGATGCATACAGAAGCAAATATTTTCTGAAATGACCTATTTCTATCAAGTGATACCAAGGTCACTGATTATAGGGCCGAACTTTGTGACAAGTTAGATTCTCTCAGCAGTCGGAAAGTCAACTTCAACGGTCCTCACATACTCTTAGCCCAAGCACAATGCTTCCGTTTTGTGTTTCACTGCTTTCAAGAGTTTATTTTGGTTCGGATGAGGATCACCTGCATCTCTGCGCCAGCCAACACTTTGCTTTTTGAGCTCAAGTTCCTTCAAAGAAGAGGCGGCACAGTTCCTTTCCCGGTCATTCCTCAATGCGACGGTCATATTTCTGTTCTTGTCCTCGTTCCACCGCGCGTTCACCCCACGGACCGTTTCACAGAGAGAGTAAAACACCTTTATTAATAATATTTGAATGGCGAGAGCAGTGTGGGAGGAACCCTTAGTCCAGGCTCCCTAAGATGATTCCGGCGATGTTTCGAGCCCGTTGTACCACAGCTCGGAGGACCTCGGGAGGTCCGTCACGGAGGGCATCGTCCCGCGGCTCTTTCTTGCGTAGGGGGTAAAGGAGAGTTGGCAAGGGAGGAAAGAGCTTTGCAGTGCACTCAATCGTGAGTGCTGCCACAGCCAGGGCAACGATCTGCATAACATTGTGGGTAGAATTTATTGAGAGAGACAAGATTTGGAAAAGTTGCGGTTTGTAACTGGCGTAATGCCACTGCTTCCTCCCGCGAGAAGGACGGCGCTGGTGCGGCGTGGGTGCGACGAATGCGTGTATAATGACAGAGTATGTCTTTGTAACGGAGCAAGGGATCCCCCCACTCTGAACTAGTCGCCTCACCACGCCGAGTCGCCCGGAGGGAAATTTCTAGTGCAACCGCATGTGCGCGCGCGTTCGTTACCCGGCAGCGAGGTATGACCAGGGGTCCAGAGTAAGTGGATGCGGGGAGGTGTGGCTGGTGTATTTTGCGGGATCTGTTTGAGAATTTGGTGCGCCGCTCTCGGGATGCCATGTCCTGATAGGAACGCTCGGCATGCCTGTTGCGAGTCCGTCAATATATACACTTCCTCAGGAACACGGATGGAGTATCGAATTGCAAGAGCAACACGGAGAATTTATCCGTAAGCGGCATTTGTTCCGCGCATTGCAGCAGAGTCTCTCAGGGATTCGGTGCCATCTAAAACTACCGAGGTATAGCCCACTTGAGTGCGTGATGTGTCCGTGTATAAAGTATGTGTTTCCGGGATGTTTGCAAGCATGCGGCCAATGTATCGTACACGGGCTTTGCACCGCGCTTTGTCATGCTCGGGGTGCATATTACGTGGCAATGGATGAATACTTAGAGCTTAGCGTATAGCTGACGACAAGATCGTTGGACGGGTTTCAGACTCCAGGGGTGGGACAGAGTATCCTAGCCGTGTGAGAAGATGGCGGCCAGTAGGAGTGAGTAGGAGGCGCTGGCGATGGCTGACCCAATGTGCCTCTAGCAGCTCGCCTTGAGTGTTATGTATCCCTAAGTTAAGGAGACGGCGTGTAGAAGTATAGTTCGGGAGGCCATGGGCCAGCTTCGTCGCTTTGCGAATCATTGCGTCTACGCGAAGTTGTTGCGCTTGGGTCAACCGCTGAAATGGGAGATGGTATGTAAGGCGGCTGATCACGCATGCCTCCACCAAGCGCAGCAGGTCCTCTTCTCGAAGGCCCGAGCACCTGTTGGAGACCCTCCGGATCATGGCCAGAATTTGCTCAATCTGTCTGGATAGAAGGGAAACATTGTAGTTTGACCTGCCATCCGCTTGGACGTGTAGGCCGAGGATACGAGCACGATTAACCTGTGGTATCGGTGTGCCATCCACATACACAGTGATAGGGGGAGTAGAGGAACGGCTCCGGGGGCGAATGATTATGAGCTCCGACTTTTCCGGAGCACATCTTAAGCCGCATTTTCTCGCCTACTCTGAAACTGTATCGACTGCTTGCTGCCGTCGGTCCTGGATGGCTCCGTCGGAACCCCGTGTCGACCTGATAGTAATGTCGTCTGCATAAATAGCGTGGGCGACATCAGGTACCTGGTCGAGTAGCCGGGGAACCCTTCGAGCGCGATATTGAATAGAGTAGGGGAAAGAACTGAGCCCTGGGGTGTCCCACGTCCCACAGGGCGAATCGTGCCGGATCGATGCGGTCCCATTCCTACGGTGGCTGTGCGATCTCGAAGAAATGCACGGATATAGTTGTACATACGAATTTCACAGGGTGAATGTGCAACATCGCGAAGGATGAGGTCATGTTCAACATTATCGAATGCCCCTTTTAGGTCTAAGGCGATGAGTGCTCTCGTTTGGGCGGACGACGGAGGTCCTATGACTTCCTCCCGCAATTGTAAAAGCACATCTTTGGCAGATAGATGAGCCCGATATCCGAATTGAGAGTTAGAAAAGAATGATTTTTCTTCGAGGAAGGGCTGCAGACGCCGCAAAAGTACATGCTCCATGAGCTTACCAATGCAGGATGTTAGGGAGATGGGTCGTAAGTTCTCAACCTTAACAGGCTTGCCCGGTTTGGGGATCAGTGTGATGTCGGCGTGTCGCCATGCTTGGGGTAGCATGCCCTTGCGCCAGCAATCATTGAAGATATGGGTGAGGTGGTTAATATCCGCGTCACTGAGGTTACGAAGGGTGTCGAATCGGATGTAGTCGGCTCCCGGTGCCGTGTTGCGGCGTAGGCCTTGTAGGACCACCCGCACCTCGTCAGAAATCATTTGTCAGTACGAATTGCTGCATCAAGCAATTCGTTCGCCTCGCCTACATAAGGATAGTCAGGGTACTGCGGCGGCGGGCCTGTGGGTATGAAATGCTTCTCTAGCTCTCTGAGGAGTGTCGAGACATCGTCCCTGTACTCGTGCATTAGGGTGTGCAGCTGTTGAAATGTTTTTCCTTTTGTTGTGGTGGGATCTGTGAGTGAGCCAAGTATCGACCACGTTTTTGCTGTGCTCAATGTGCTTGAGAGGCGATCGCAAAATCCTCGCCAGTTATTCCTCGTAAGGATCTCTGCATACTCCTGGGATTCCCGTGTAATTTGATCTATACGTTTCCTAAGTTTTCGGTTGAGGCGTTGTCGTTTCCATCGTCATGTCAACCCTCTGCGGGCGCTCCAAAGATGAAGTAACTGCGGGTCTCTGTCTGCTGTCTCGGTTGCTCGTGTGCTCGTGGCCTCGTGGTTGCTCGTGTGCTCGTGGTGGCCTCTAGATCTTGTGCGAGAAAGTCAAGCCAGCGTTCGTACCCTTGGCGCTCAGGTGGGTCCTGACGACGTTCCCTGAATTTCGCCCAATCCGTTATACGCACATTTCGCTCGGGCCTGCGCGCACCCCGCAATGACAAGGTGGTCGCCACAATGTAGTGGTCACTACCAAGGTGCTCCTCTAAAGGCCCGTGCGCAACGACTGGGCCAGTATTGCGCACGAAGGTAAGGTCAGGGCAGGTGTCACGAGATACGCTGTTGCCTATCCGAGTGGGGTGCTCTGGGTCGGTGAGCAGTGTGTATCTCATGTTACAGATGGTATTCCATAAGCCGGTCCCTTTAGCCTGCGATTTAGCGTAACCCCTTGCAGTATGCGGAGCGTTAAAGTCGCCGGCCAACACAACAAACCCGTCCATACCTCCCAAATTCTGTTAGTAGGTGCTGAAAACCGTGCAATCACGAACGGGGGGAACTGTATGCATTTAGATAAAACAGACTCTCGCTGCGTTTACCTTGCGTAATTATTTCCAATATTTGGTGAGGAATGTCAATGTTAGTGGTATGCACGCGACATGTAACATGTTTCGAAACTAAGGCTCCCACAAGAGGAGAGACACCCGAGAGCGTGCTGTAGCCGGATAAAGAAGGGGTGCAATTGACTTCCTGTAAGAGGACGACATCGGGAGAGTTCGTGAATGTGGTGATATACTGCTGTAGGGAACCTCGTTTTCGGCGGAATCCCCTACAATTCCACTTCCACACCACTAGTTGCTCCCCGTTATGCGGCGCCATCATCATCGCGAGAGAAAGCAGGCGGTCGTGCATAGGGATGCGGGCACCGGGTGCGCACATTTGAAAGTTGCGGCCGAGAGCCTTGGTCGGAAAGCGCGTTTTCGTTGTTACCGCTAAGCTCAGGAGCTTGCATGCCTGCGAAAGTGCACTCTATACATGATTTCACTTGCTCCGTAATCCCTATTCGAAGGTCCTCCATTTGGCGTTCTATACTTTCCAGAGCCGCCTGCATACTAGTGCTCATGTCTGCCACCAGCGCGTCCATTTGTTTTTGCAGGCGCTCACAGCGCGCCTCCATGTCACGACGTAGGCGGGCTATTTCTATTAGAGGATCGGGATTTGATAACGAATTGGTAATAGGGGAAGGGGCATGGAGAGATTTACGGGGCGGAGCGAGCTGTAGGAGACCCTCCGCCCGACCTACCTCCCGAGGCGCCTCCATTGCTGTTTTCTTCTCCGGGGTCCGCTGCACCCCTGAAGGGACCAGGGTCACCTTGGCTGGGGCGTTGGTCTGCAGGGCCTTCTTGTAGGGTTGTTGGGAAGATGGGGAAGGAGGGCGCCTCTCTGGGAGGCACACCGATGCCTCGCGGGATCGGGACCGAGACTTGGAGCGGGTCCGGAACTTGCGACGGGATCTCGAACGGGTCTCCGACCGGACTTGTCTGGTCTCCTTCGTCGGGGCGCGCGACGTTCGGGTCTCCGCCGTATCTGTGGTAGTGGTCGGGTCGCTGGAGGGTTGGAGTTCACGCTGCTCTTTCTCGAGAGCTTTCCGCACCCAAGCTTTGTTCAGTGTCTGCCTAGCACGCCGCGGGCAGTTTGGATCCGCTGTAGGGTGGGTCCCGTCACAGGATCTGCAGTGTGGAGTGCACGGATGTGACGGGGTGGGGTTGTCAGTCCCGCACGTTGCGCAAATGACCACGTGCGGCGTAGGACAGTAATCAGCCCAATGGCCGAGCTTGTGACATATCTTGCAGACCAGTTGGCGCGGTCGATGGGGGTAGCAGCGGAGTTCTGCACCATAGAAACGCACGTAGCGAGGCACTTTAAGTCTTTCAAATGTTACCAACGCAACGTTGGTTTGACCCATCCTTCGTGCTTGAAGTATTTGAGTTCCAGGAGCCAAAAGCTCATCCACTAACTTGGAAGACGGTGTACCTGGCAAAAGACCAGGAACAATTCCCTTGGATGAGTTGTCTGGGGCCGCAAGATATGTTGTGATGGGATAGACCCGCTGACCAAGGTTAAGCTCCCTCACTTTGTACAATGCGTCGGCTACGTGAGACTGGGGTGTGCTGATGATTGCCAAGTTCTGCTGTGGTCGCAGTCGGAATATGATGTCCTGACGTTCGTCGGTGGTCAAGCCGGCTGCACTCCATAGAGCACTGGCGAGTTCTGGGCGCGTCCACTTATCGAGGCAAAGTCCTCCGCGAGGCCGCAGAATTATCTTTTCATCGTGCAGAGGAAGCTGAGGCAGGTTCTGATTCCGACTGCGCTTGCGTATGGTAGGCTGGGAGGCGTCCGGAATGCCCAAGATGTTCTCGGAGGGTTGCGTCTTAGCGTCCGTTCGACGGATGCGTCGCTTATGTATGACTGTCTTCCAACAGCCACCTGTGTCGTCGTCAGTTTTGTCGTCGTAAATGTTCGGGGTAGCATCTTCCTCCATCCTTTCCCCGGTCGGAGTGTCTACCTCTCGTTGTTGGGAGGGAAAATTGGCGACGATGGGATCGGCGGCCACTCCCGCGGTATCTACCTCGGACGTTTTCGTTGTTGTCGAGGAAAGCGCGGCGGCGTTCTCCGTTGCCGATTGCGTCTTCTGCTCGTTGGAAAATGACGTTGCGGTAGATAAATTCTCCATCAAAACAGAGCGGTGAATTGGCCGAAGGCCCTTTGCATGCCCGTTTAGAACAAGGCCCTCGGAAGAGCTGGTCGCTTGGCGCTCTTGGTTCATGATGTAGAAAACACGCCAAGGCAGCTACGGCCCCGGCAGGGGCAGCCGCATTGGAACTGCTTCAGAGCTGTAGAGGTGCGGGGAGCGGCAAAAAAGTCCCGGGAAAAAAAGGCGATCGGTGGGAAACGGCGAGAAAGCCGCTTCCCATATGACTCCCGGCGAAAGCGGGCCGAGCAAGGGCGGTCAAGGGTGGTCGGTGAAGGTCGCGTAGTCTCGGTGGTTGCGGAGCGCGCCGCCGACACGTCCGTTCACTTCGGCCGACTGATTGAAGCATCCTCTTGGTCACTTGTACAGCCAACGTCCGATTTTTCGTACTCCCAGGGGCCACAAAAACGTCCGGAAAATCAAATCGGGCTGTGCGAAAAAATGAATTCGTGTCTTTTACTGCCCTCAAGGGCTCAAATCCTCACAGGCACGTCCGAAAAAGCTCTGAAGGCTGGCCAGTACACTTATTAGGTATATCGGTTCTCGTACTGTGATAGGAGACGGCGGGTGCACGCATGCATAATTATGGAACACGTATTGTGTCCGGTGACGATTGCCCCTTACCACGCTTGTTAAGCTTCACCGCAATACTTTTTGTACGCTTCATTGCGTAACATTGCTCGGCTGAGGCGAAGGCGAAGCGGAATCGGCATTATGCAACTCGCCATGCTTTCTAAGCTTCGAAGCCAATCGCGAGGGTTACAGAGGCGGAGTCGGTGCCATTACTGACAGCGGCGAATTCTTTCAATGAATAGCACGGCACCGAATGGCAAGAGCCTTAATAGCGAATGTCGAAGCAGCTAAGCCTAGCGTTGTCGTGGTGGTGGCTACGGCTGCCAGCGGATTTGCGTGCGAGAGCGCTGGTTCGAGGCGGCGAGATAATCAAAACGGCGGTGTTGACTTTCATTATACTGCCGTTTCCTATCTGCCGTCGCGGCAAAAAATCCGGGAAATTGGGCAGCGAAGGGTTCTTGCGTCTGAAATAACACACGTTTTTATACATTCACTCTATAGGGCACGTGGTGGTCCCTTGAAATTGTCCGCATTATGGGGCATTTCACAAAAATCGGGAGTCAAGAAAATCGGTCGCTGACTGGCAACTCCTCCAGCCGACGACACGGCCTCAAAGACAATTCGTTACGATTGCTCTTTTTTACTCGAGCCTGCAGTAGGGCGACTTTCGTTCCCTTTCAGTAAAATGACAGCTAATTTTCCTTGATTGAAGCACAAATTCCCTGAGTTTTTCCAGACCATTCAAAATCCCTGAGAATTCCCGATTTTCCCGGTTGGTAGGCACCCTGAATAAACTTGATTTGATTTGATTAGATTTGATGCATATTTTATGGGACAAAGCAAAGTATTTCACGATATCAGAGTGTGTCGCGGCCGGCAGAAAGGCGTCGGCAGCCATGTCAGTCATGGCGCACAACGTACAGACGCCGCCACATATTTCCCCCGCAAGTAGGGAGTGTTCGTGAAAACGCGTCATTCGATGCACGGGAAACGAAATTAATGCGACGACTTCGTCATTACGTTTCACCGTATATTTGACAATAATACCATATGATCACGCAGCATAGAAGATGCAACACAGAAATAGCAACAATTTTTGCAATACTGGAAGACGAAATATCACAATAAAACTAGATGTGCTTCAAGACAGCATCTATTGTCGAGTGCACAGAACAGTATTTTATTTTCTATTAAAAGGTCTCGGTCAATAGTGCCGCCATGTAAGTATGCTGGCAAAGGTAACTAAAAGTCACGTTTAGTGGCATTGTAATGAAGGTTGCTGTTCTTCTGGTAAAGAAGGGCTAGTGCTTAGGACTCTAATTACAATCCCTCTCACTTCGCGTGCACGATACGTGTGCTTTACGAGACTTTTCCTCCTACTTTTTAGTACTGGCTGCGGCTCCCTGTGGGTTAATGAACGAATCAATTAATATTGTTATTTGATTGAAATATCCATACAACTTAGGTGAGCATTTCATCTGAACCCTCAGCTAGCCCAGCTGCTATCCACGGGCTCATGCAAATCACACAAGATTGTTGGTCCCCTCTCTTAACCGCGTTCAGATTTCGCACTGAAGAATATAGGTTATGAAAAGAAACACGTACAATGAATTTGACACACACACGCACGCACACATAAATATGCAAATGCATCGTGTAGATATAACGTACATAACAGTTTCATCATCGTTACAGGAGGAATTACACAATGGCAGTAGCAACAAATTAGAAAACTTGTTTTACACATCTCGAACAAATTTTCGAAAGGAGTGTGTACAAAGCACTAAACCTGTATTATATGGTCAATGAGAAATTGTTGTATCTGATCTGACTTTTTAGTGATCACTAAAGGTATTCATTTCCTTAATCGAAAGCACGATACTATCCTCTATACTAGCTCAAGTTATTATATTTTGTATTACCCGTGAAGGCTTTGTGTAAGTGACGTGCTAAGAATTGCTTCTCGCATGGCCGCGAGCGTTTCTGCGATCTGTCATGAAGATGCTCGAAGGAAGGTGTTTCATTAGTATAGTGTTCATTAACCAAGCAGCTTGAGGATATTCTGCAACCTGAAACGGCATTACCACAGGTGATCTAAACAGTGGCGAACTATGTGTGAAAGTTGAATGAAACTTCACGATAGCAAGTGCTCTTGTTTGTAGTGTAATTGATTCATTCATGCATAGGTTTTAACATCTGAAATCGACGCGAAGGATATGCGGGACACCACATAGCGGAGGGCTCCGGATTAATTTGGACCACCTGCCTTTCCTTAACTTGCGCCCAATTTTAGGTACACAAGCATTTCTGCGACAAAATGCGGCAGCCGCGGCTGCGAATCGAACCCGCGTCTTCGCGTTCAGCAGTAGAACGCCGTGGCCATTGCAGCAGGCTTTTCGTAGTACATTTGGAGGTTCGAGCTTCGAACGTGGTACAACATGAATCAAGCTCGACTTGGCTTTGTCGTGTGTTTTCATATACATTATTTATATATACAATTATGCGCCTAGAGTAACAGACAACTACTAATTGATGTCAGCTCTTGCCACAGTATCGCCATAACTATAAGAAATGGCGTCGCCAGTACTGCCATGCTATAACTAGTGCTTCGCTGATATGTTTTACAAGAGTAAGGCAGACTGCACGTTGTCATCGCATTGATTACTATGTTATTATTTAAAAATCATTTCACTACATGTACAACTTCTTGGTTAGTCCTTGCTTCTAGATGGTCGTTTTCTCTACTACAAAAAGTACTCAAGTGTCATCTGAATTTATTGAGGTGCCAGGCAGGCACATTTAAAGGGCTACAAAACTGTTTGTGACGTCTTTTTATTTTTGTTTTTTTACGATGCGCCGTACCCAGGAATTAGGGACCTCTGATTTAATTCACCTCTTCGCCACCCCGTGTCGCTCGAACAATTGCCTGGCCTTATGAGTAGTCGTTTCATGTATTCAATATCCCCTCTATGGAGGTTGCTTTCTTGATTTTATTTCTCGATAAACTAATTTCACATCGTTAGCTTGCGGCTCTCTCTTATGCGTGGTTTTCACTGTATTGCTCATTTGCTTAGTGCTTCAGAGGAAAGCTGGAACTCTGATCAGAATTTGAGGTTGCTTTTTGTAAAGCTTCGTGCTTTTTCGTTACTAAATGGTTTGCGGTTGTGCACCTGTTAGCCATTACTTAAATGTGGAATTCAACAAGAAATTAACATGGCTCCAAGCCATCCGCCGAACAGCGGAACCTAAATACAGGCGTAGCAAATCGATACTTTATCTTATGCCCCGTGCACAAAAAAGTGAGTGGTTTTTCGACACGCTACATGAATGCACGCCGCTGTGTATAGCAAGATACACGTCAGTATATATTAGAATTTTGGAGGACAGTACGATGTCCTCAGATGCCTCCTGAGCAGCGCTGCCTCTTCAAGTCCTCGCTCTTCATTAAAGATCTCTCGAGATCGGCGTCGCTGAACATTTCTTCTAAAACGTAGCAGGACCAGCATCCCCTTTGCAACACATATTACCATCATTGTACCTTGCTGACGTCATGTGCAAATAAATTTTCTCTTTTCTATAGAACAGCTAGACGCTTCACCCGCTGCATCCCAACGCCCGTAATCGCCAGAGCGTGATGGAGTCACGCATTGCACATTTGGAAACCTTAGTTGCTAGGACCGAGATAATCTTTTCGGCCTTTACAACAAAAGATAGCGAGAAGGGTTGGTCCATCATTAATGGAAGTCAAGCCGCATTGACCCATTTCCCAAGCTTGACAAGTCTCCATTCGAACCCTGCATATATCATCCAGTCACACTGGCCAGCTGCGCTGGGAAGGCGATGGAGAGGATGGTGACGATGCGCCTGTCCAAAAGTCTATTCGGAAGCTATGCTGCCTTTCGACTGATCAAGTATGAGTAGACAATGTAATTGTCTGATAGCGGCTGATAAACTTCGATAGCGGCAATATTAGCACAAAAGGAGCACACGGTAATCAGGCTATATTGGACGCCTTAGATGCTGTAGGAATTGGTGACCTCGTGTACCGTTAGATGCACATTTATCTGGGTCAAATATTTTTTTCGTCATGACTAAAGATGAACCAGTGTCATCTCACAAACTGCGGGTGCTGTTCCGCCAGGTGGGGTGTTGAGCGTACGCCACTGCAGTAGCGCACGTATAGCCTTCTGCTTCATCGACGGATGCGACCAGGGTCGAAGAATTTTCATATGGTCACGCGCTAAGGCAAGAGTAAGCAGCAGTATCAGCAGCCAGACACGAAAATGTCAGACACAAAAAGGACGGTTCTCCAGCTGGCGCGAGATCTTTGACTTCGTCGTCTTCAATCGCCGTTCTTGCTGGACACGCAACGCTGGCTCAAAACACCAGGTGGCATTATTCCCCCTCCCAATGGAGCATCGACTCGATGCTCAAACACAAAACGTACACGGGAACTGCCCAAATTAGGTAAGACAAAAAAAAATAATAAAGGAAACGTGCTAGCACACATACGGAAATGCACACGGAAAAATGTGTTCTGTGGTCGGGAACAAAAAAAAAAAAACGCTTCGCATTTCTTTGGAGGACGACGCGGCGACAGCAAAAAAAAAAAAAAAAGAAAGGTTGTTTCACTAGTACACTTCACCTTTTAAAATACGGCTTGAGGCGGACGACATGTACAGTCTCTGCGTGTGGTAAATGGCGCTTGGACGATGGCAGGTCTCCGTCTGGAATCACTTCATAGTTCACGTCGCTTACACGCCTTAGTACTGTGTATGGTCCGAAGTACTTGCTCAGAAGTTTCTCGCTGAGACCTGGCCGTCTAATGGGTGTCCAAACCCAAACTTGATCACCAGGCTCATAGGTAACTTGTCGATAGTGGAGATAGTACTTTATTGCATCTGTACACTGTTGCTGTCTTATGTGCACAGGGGCCAGTTGACCCGCTTCCTCGGTGCGCTGAATGTACTCCTTGACGTCAGGAGTTAACTGGTCGAGCTCGTCGGTATCTTCATATGGAATCATGGCGTCTAGCATAGTTTGGACATCTCGACCATAAACGAGGCGGAATGGCGTGAAGCGTGTAGTTTCCTGCGTGGCAGTGTTGTACGCAAACGTTACGTACGGCAGGATTTCGTCCCACGTTTTGTGCTGCACATCCACGTACATAGCGATCATGTCTGCCAGTGTTTTGTTTAGTCTTTCTGTCAAGCCGTTAGTCGGAAGGTGGTATGCAGTGGCCTTTCGATGACTCGTGTAACTCAGCTTGAAGATGTCGTCCAGAAGCTTCGCTGCAAATGTATCGTGCGCGTCTGAGCAAGTCGACACACACAGTGGTTGGGCATCGAAAAAAACTGCCTGTCTCTTTATTGTGGTTACTTTTCTATCTTCGTGTGAGAGGGGGCCGCATGCGCCGAAGTGGTTAGGGGAAAGAAGGATGCGCTGCTATCAGCTCGTCTGCTTCCGTGGTAGCCAAGTATGATACATCTCCTTTCCCTTAACGAAAATAAAAAAAAGGACTTCGTATTGCAGCCGTTGAGGCTTGTTGCGCTGACGGGTCGACCTGCGGGGCTCTGCTTCCGATGCCTCCACTTTGGGGAAGACCTGTATGTTGGCTTACGGATGACCAGTTAACCCGGGTGCACTTTGGCCTTGTTCTGGAGGCTCCTGTCTTTCGTTTTGTAAGCTACTGTTTTCAGCGTTGCTGTTGTCATCTTCGTCTACCCTGCGGTATTTTTCCCGCGTTTGAAGCAGGTGTCTGTTCCGCCTTAGAAGCCTTCCATCCTCTATCTCCACGATGTGGGACCGGGGAGCCGCTTCTTGAAGCACTCTTTCTTTACGTGACCAGTTGTCGTCCAGTATGCGTACCGTGTCTCCTTGCTGCAAAGGGTGCAGCGTTTTGCCCGTGGCCTGCTGTTGATGCTTGACTATTGGGCATCCCAGCTCAGTGCTGTATTCCGGAACGTTGGTGCGCAGGCGCCGTCCCTGTAACAGTTGGGCAGGTGAATGGCCATCCTCTAGTACAGACACACGATAATACAAGAGTCCTAACCAAAAATCGTCGCAAGATTCAATGGTCTTTTTCATAATGCGCTTAACTATCTGTACTCCCTTTTCAGCAAGTCCATTTGATCTCGGAAATCGCGGGCTTGATGTAATGTGCTCAATATCATATCGCCTTGCGAAGTCGGCAAACTCTTTGGATGCAAATTGAGGCCCATTATCTGTAAGTACTTGCACAGGGATCCCGTAGCGCGCGAATATCGCGGATGTTTTTTGGACCACCTCATGGGCCGTCATTGTAGATAACTTTTCCACTTCAGGAAAATTGGAGTGCGCATCGAACACTACTAGATGCTCTTCCCCGGCGAAATGGAATATTTTGATGCCTACTCTGTACCACGGCATAGTAGGTGTCGGGCGCAAAATAAGGGGCTCGGACTGCTGCTTGTACGCATATTTTTGGCATGCGTTGCACGAACGAATCATTGATTCAATGCTGCTGTCTAGTCCAGGCCAAAAAATAAGAACGCGCGCTCTTGCCTTGCACTTATTCATACCCAGATGACCTGCGTGTGCCTTTGTTAGCATTTCGCTCCTCATGGACTTGGGTATGACAATTTTGCATCCTTTCAGTAGTATCCCGTCAATGACAGATAGCTCAGCCGTAAACGGACGTAATTCCCTTTGAACCGTTGTTCCACGCGACAGTTGATGCATTACAGCACTCAGATAGGGATCCGATAGTGTCTCGTCCTGAAGGCGACGTTTTGTCGATGGGGTTACCATGCACGAGACAAGACGAACTGCATGAACCTCGATGTCCTCCATTGCTTCCGGGTTTAGTGAAAGGGAGGGCGCACGGGAGAGCATGTCAGCCAGGAGCAGGTCCTTTCCAGGAACGAACTGCCAGTCATAATTGTATCTTAGAAGGCGAACAAAGAAACGCTGTAGCCGGGGTGGCATTTCGCCGATGTATTTTATTGCGATGGCCAACAACGGTCAGTGGTCCGTCTCTATGAGGATCTTGCGGCCATAAGTAAACTGGTGAAATTTTTCTCAGGCGAACACTATGCCAAGCGTTTCTTTCTCGATTTGCGAATATCGCGTTTCGCTATCAGTTAGCGTTCGCGAGGCGTACATCACTGGGCGCCATTCATTCTGGTGTTTTTGCAATAGCGACGCGCCAATGCCGATGGCTGACGCGTCTGCCGAGATCTTTGTTTCTTTAGTTTCATCAAAAAACGCCAGGAGCGGCGGCGATGTTAATGCCTCGCAGACGTCTTGCCACTTGCGCCGATGGGCTGTAGTCCACTCAAAAACCGTATCGTCCTTGACGAGGCTTCGCAGCTACGCCGTTTTATCGCTTACGCTGGGTAAATACTTTCGGAAATAGTTGACGGCACCCATCATTCTTCTCACGGCATTCTTGTCTTCCGGCGCGGACATGGCTCGGATGCCTTCAATCAACTTGGGGCTTGGGTGCACGCCGCCTTCATTGATTATGTCACCTAGAAATGTTATCTCCTTCATACCAAACGCACATTTTTCAGGATTAAACGTGAGTCCTGCTTTTTCTGCCTTTTCTAGCGTGGCACGCAAACGTTGGTCAGCACCACAAATGAGGACGTCGTCGACGTAAACACGTACTCCTGGGATACTTTATCTGTATTCGTGCCGTGCACATGCCGTGTGGTGTGACGATGTGCCCACCAGGTGTACGAACTGGCGTTTGATTCCAAGGCGTGGTCACTTTCTTCAGAACAGTAGCTAGTTTTTCGCTGATTATAGAATAATCCGCTCCAGTGTCCACTAAAGCAATCCATTCACGACCATCGAGCAGTACAGGAATGTCCAAAGAAATTCTTCTTCCGTAATCAGCAGGTACTGTCGTCGTCGATGTATCGTCGGTCCGCGTACGCGTCAGTAGCGGCCTTTGAGCACGTCCAGACTGAGCGGCCTTGCCCCCAAAGGTCGTTGTGGTTAGTTTTCCCGTCGTGGGCAGGGCGACCGACCCTGGACCACGCTTGAATACGTACGGCGAGTCGGAGAAAACCGCCGTGGCGAAGGGGAGCGTGACTGGTGTCGAGCTGATGGAGATCCGCGCTGCTGGGCAACGTAGTCTTCAATTTCAGGAGGACGCTGGCCGAACCTAGGTGGCGGCGAGTTGGCTGAGAATCCGCGTGGTCCAAGCTCTCGATAGGAGCACTGTCGGTAGACATGCCCAGCTTCGCCACAGTGAAAGCAAAGGGGACAGCGATCAGGTGCCCGCCACACGTCTGATTTCCTTGGGGCCTGTCGGTGGTACTGGTAATACGAGGAAGCTTGGACGGACTCTAGCATGGCCGGGCGCGCGGCGCGAAGCAGGGAGGGAGGTGGGGCAGGTTGCTTCAAGGCTTGCGAATATGACATACGGGGGCTGTCATTTCTTAGCGGTCGAGCTTCTCTGTTGAAGGGTGGTTCTCTTAGCGCATGCTGGACTTCGTCACGGAGAACGCTGGACAAGGAGCTGAGCGTCGGCAGTGAAGGTACCGACAGTTTCTGGAGTTCTTCGCAGATCACGGAAAGAATGAGCTCTCGAAAGAAATCGACGTGACCGCCGAGAGCTCCGAAGAAGTCCGTAGGTGAGGCAGTGTTCACTTGGCGTTCGTATGATGGTGTGCGCTGGCGAAGAGTCTGCTCCATGGTGATGGCCTCGGAAAGAAATTCTGACACAGTCTTGGGAAGACTGCGCAGGAGACCGCCGAACAGCTGCTCTTTCACTCCGTGCATCAGGTACCGCACCTTCTTTTCTTCCGACATGCTGGGGTCGGCTCGTCGAAAGAGACGCATCATGTCCTCGACATACATTGCGACACCCTCCTTCGGCATGTGTATACGGGACTGGAGATCACGCTCAGCTCGATCTCGACGATCAGGGCTCGCATACGTCTCAAGAATCGGGTGTTTGAATTCTGCCCATGAAGTTAGGGCATCTGTACGGTTCTCATACCAAACACGTACGCCATCGTTAAGGCTGAAATATACGTTTTTCAGTTTGTCTGCGTCATCCTACTTGTTGAACGCGGCAACACGTTCATAGTGCACCAGCCAATCTTCAACGTCCTCATGTATGGCGCCGTGGAAGGGATTTGGCGTTCGCGGATTGAGTAGCGTACAATGAATCGGCGATGTGCCTTCCATACCGGTTGGGGTGGTCGGAGCTGCCATTTTCTCTGGAAGGAGTCCAAACTCAGGGGCTTGTCCACGGATCCTTCTGCGGGCGCGGTGTGCAGGCGTAACCATCGGTACGGGGCTGGAGCCCCTGCTGTCCGGAGAGGTTTGGTGTATAGATTAGATTACCCAGCACCTCCACCAGATTGTCACGCGCTAAGGCAAGAGTAAGCAGCAGTATCAGCAGCCAGACACGAAAATGTCAGACACAAAAAGGACGGTTCTCCAGCTGGCACGAGATCTTTGACTTCGTCGTCTTCAATCGCCGTTCTTGCTGGACACGCAACGCTGGCTCAAAACACCAGGTGGCAATATCAAAAAATGTGTTGCTAGAGTCCAGTCGGCTAAGTGCGGTCTGTAAGTAGACGCGCTAGACGTTGTATTGAGGGCAAGTGCACAATAGGTGTTCGATAGTTTCTTCAGGCCAACAAGTGTCGCACATTGGTGTATCAGACATTCAAATGCGGAAAGAATACGGGTTATTTGGGGGAGACTGCAAAAGACGGCGATTAAGGTGCCTGCCGACCCGAACAAGAGCTGCAGGTTTCATACGAAGATCGCTATTTTGTAACTTTCGCCCGCAATCCGATGGCATCGTATGCGCTTCGTATCAACGGAAAAACTATCCCAAACAAAAGAACCCACCGATTACTGGCATTCAAGGTGCAGCCGGCTTTAGATGGCTTGCACGAACACCGACTTTGTGTACGCTAGCCGTTCAGGAGAGAAACAGCCTTACAGATGACAACTCTTATCTGCATTAGCTTAGTGAGCATGAGATTAACCTTGACTGTTTCGCAAGTTCGTTACATCATAATGCATTAGAAAGCAGAAAGAGCGGCGTTCGCGTGAACTAGCTAAACATTGGCCCGCTTTACACATCACTATTGCTGGCATCAAAAGAAAAGCTGGACTGGGACTAACATTATTGAAACAGTCAGCACCACAATTTATGTACAATACACACAGCCCCCAACTTCATGTTTAAACTGAGGTTCTCTAAGCAGCAAGCGCAGTTGTGATTCCAGCGATGTCTGCTGAGATCGATGAAGTTAAATTGTCTGACAAGTTCTGTGGGGGCGGGGCTTCTTGACGTGCTAGCAACACTCAGTATAGATCAGGCAGTTACACCGTCAACTTGTATTGGAGATCAGGCAGTTACACAGCTGAGCAGTACGAAGAAAAAGGGAAATGATATACTTTATTCATGGCTGCTGGCACACTTTGGTGTCCGTGAAAATGACCAGGCTGATGAATCCACCCATTGTGCGTACAACAGTGTTGATATGTTTAAATTCCGCCGTCAACAACAGACGCAGCAACTACACTTCGTTGTATGGCATGTGATTGTACATTGGCCTAGAGGAACTGAACAAATTTCACAAACAGTCCTCTACGTTCACTGGCTCCTAACTTGAACGTCCGCCTGTACTATCAAGGCACCATGGTGCGAAGACACTCTGTTCTACCGGGTGCGACTTGGTGTCGCGTTTAGTAAAAATTGAATTCTGGGAAGTTACGTGCCGAAACCATAATACGATTATGGGGCACACCGTAGTGAAGGACTCCAGATTAATTGTGACCACCTGGGGTTCTTTAACGGTGAAAATACTGGACGATGAAAACAGAGGGTTTGGGAGAGGCCATCAAAACGGCATATAAATATTGCTGAGGACTGCGGTACACTGCGATTGCATTCTAAGAAGCAGCCGCATACATAAAAAAATCACAACAGGTACAAAAAATTCATGACTGTTCGACAGCAGGAATGGTCAAAATCCGGTTTTTGAGGAGACGAAATCATCTTTTTGTCATAGCCAAATTGAGGGTGTGCTGACGCAGAAGATTGCAAGGCGCGCAATTTCAGTGGCTTCAACAATTTCTCTTGTCGATTGGCATGGACAGAACATTTTACGAACATCAACTCACAAGCACAATCACACCCATCATGGTGGCGTAGCGGCTTTGGGATTGGAGAGCGCAGGATGAAATTCCGGCCGCGGCAGCCGCATTTTGATGAGGGGGGGGGATGCAAGCACGCCCGTGCACCATCCATTGAGTGCACTTTAAAGAATCCCAGGTGGACAAAGTTAATACGGAGACCCCACGACGGCATGCCTCATAATGATATCGTAGTTTTTAAAATTATTTAAATATGGAATACTTTAAGTGATTTCGGAACTAGGATTGTGGAGAAAACTCTATGAAATGGTCAAAACCTTTCTTGGCAATCGTTCAGCTCATCATAGATTCGGGGATATTAAATCAAAGAAGATGGATCTCGGTGACAGAGGGACGCCACAAGGGTCGGTCTTGTCACCTATGCTTTTCAACCTGGCCATGTCAAAAGTGGCAAAGGGACTAAAAGGGATAGAGGGCATTCACTTTACCATTTATGCAGACGATGTGACTATATGGACCGCTGAAGGAAGTATGGGACATGCGGAAAGCAGACTTCAGGAGAGCATTTATGAGGTAGAGTCTATTTTAGAAGACATGGGACTCAAATGCTCTGCTAATAAGTCTGAACTCCTTGTACTCAAGAACAGAAGAAGGGGTAGAAAACCGAGGGGATACGTTCCCGAGGAAGAACCCAGGTTAGTACTAACCACGAAGGCAGAAGAATCTATTAAGCAAGTAGAATCCATTAGAGTCTTAGGGTTATTCCTGGAGGCAAACGGGGCAAATGGAAGAACAATACGACACATCACAAGCAAGACTGTGGAGGTGATAAGACTGCTAAGGAGAATCACTAACACACACAGAGGGCTGGGAGAGGAGAGCGCCATGAGACTGGTCCACGCTTTCGCCTTGTGTCACTTCTCATATGTAGTTGGGATGCTCACTTGGACACAGACAGAGATAAACAAGTTGAACAGATTAATTAAAAGGCTAGTCAAAACAACAGTGGGGTTACCGATTAACACTCCCGATAACAAATTAATGAAACTGGGGCTCCACAACACAATAGCCGAGATAATTGAAGCTCAGCAAATTGCCCACAGAGAGAGGCTCTCTGGAACAAGGCCAGGTAGAGCAATACTAGAAGAGGTAGGATGGTGCCCAACCGAATCCAAAATTTCAGGTGAAGGCACAGTAGAACTAAAAGATAGCATAAGAGAGATAATCAAGACGACTCCTTTCCCCAGAAATATGCACCCGGTGCACAACCTGGAAAGACGAAAGGCAAGGGCCAAAGCTCTCCTGCAAGAGATAGAACACGACAGAGAACATGCGGTATTTGTAGATGCTGCGTGGGCCAGAGGAAAGAAAGCCTTTACGGCAGCAGTAGTAGATCCAGATGGTCTCACTCGGGATGCTATTACAATCATGACTAAAGACACGACAGTCGCAGAACAAGTAGCGATAGCATTGGCTTTAAGGAATAATAAGTGGACGAAGATTTACAGTGACTCTAAGATGGCTATTAGACACTTTACCAATGGCTTTGTAACCAAAAGGGCTGCCCAGCTGATCGGTGAGTTGGACAGCCAAGAGATCGAAATCCGCTGGTTTCCTGCGCACATGGGGTCTGTCGATCCATCTCGGAAGAATTTAAACGAGATGGCTAACGCAGCTGCACGAGGACTTACTATCCGTGCACTACGCGACCAGGACCTTAATAATATACAGGAGGAGAACAGGGACCAATTACTTACATATAATGAATCACGAGGCATTAGTACATGAACAGAAGGGAATTCCCAGTGCCACACGCTAAGCTCAATAGCGCTCAAGCGGTGACTCTGAGATTGTTTCAAACAAGAACTTATCCAAGTCCAAATTTTATTAACAAGATATATCCTGAAAGAGAGATACCAATCAATTGCGGGGAGTGTAATGGCATCATTACTCTGGATCACATGCTTAGGCAGTGTCCTGTGAGTTTCACAGACTGTGACAAGCAGAGAGACTCGTGGCGGCGAGTCCTACACAGTGGAGGTCTTTTCGATCAAGTACAGGCCGTCCAGAAGGCCCATGATACGGCGGTAAGGTTAAACCTTACTGTCCATAACCTGCGATACACTAGTGGTGCAGGTCGAGGCATCTCTCCTTTGTGCCTCTCTCACTTTCTGTCCCGACGTGGGAGCCGCCTGCGTCAACCTAAGGGTTGATCTTCAGGACATTAAATAAAGTTCATCATACCATACCATGGGGTTTTACGTGTCCAAACTACAGTGTTATTTTCAGGAACGCCGTATAGTGGGGGACTGAAGAATAATTTGGACCACCCGGGGTTCTTTAATGTGCACATAAATGTAAGTACACGGGTGTTTTCGCATTCCGCCCCCATGAAAATGCGACCACCGTGTATCGTGGTTTAGACACGTAAAATTTCATAATTAAGTGAACAAGCACAAATGCGACAGTATGCATCAAGATATACACGGACAGCAGTATAAACATTACAACTGTGTTTTTGTAACCGATCCTTCAACTAGCCTCAACTTTTACACGTAAATCTTTCTGCATATAAGCGACAAAGGGTATTCATAATATATTCTGCACAGAAGGCAGACAATTTGCGATGCTTCTCATCACAACCTGTTTTATCCGCACCATCTCGATTTATCTGCATACAAATGCCTGTCGATTTTCGCGGGGTGCTTACGTTACATTGCCTCCTTCTACATTCGGTGCGAAATCGAAAGCGTGTATGGTGCCACTTTAAAATTTTCCTCTTTGGTCTTCAATAACCTCATTGTGGACTGAGTTACTACCCTTGAAACCTTTGGGAAGAGTCCAGCTACTGGGACCAGCATTTGTGCAGGAAAAGCAGACGCCAAGAGGCGAACAGTTTCTTACTGGAAACTGGAAGCCCTTTTCGCTACCTTCGAATTCGTGGAGTAGAAAAGTTGTAAGGGCTCGTTCCTGCACGTTATACATCATCATCATCATCAGCCTAGTTACGCCCACTGCAGGGCAAAGGCCTCTCCCATACTTCTCCAACTACCCCGGTCATGTACTAATTGTGGCCATATTGTCCCTGCAAACGTCTTAATGTCATCCGCCCACCTAACTTTCTGCCGCCCCCTACTACGCTTTCCTTCCCTTGGAATCCAGTCCGTAACCCTTAATGACCATCGGTTATCTTCCCTCCTCATTACATGTCCGGCCCATGCCCATTTCTTTTTCTTGATTTCAACTAAGATGTCATTTACCCGCGTTTGTTCCCTCACCCAATCTGCTCTTTTCTTATCCCTTAACGTTACACCTATCATTCTTCTTTCCATGGGTCGTTGCGTCGTCCTCAATTTCAGCAGAACCCTTTTCGTAAGCCTCCAGGTTTCTGCCCTGTAGGTGAGTACTGGTAAGACACAGCTGTTATACACTTTCCTCTTGAGGCATAGTGGCAACCTGCTGTTCATGACTTGAGAATGCCTGTCAAACGCCCCCCAGCCCATTCTTATTCTTCTGGTTATTTCAGTCTCATGATCCGGATCCGTGGTCACTACCTGCCCTAAGTAGATGTATTCCCTTACCACTTCCAGTGCCTCGCTACCTATTGTAAACTGCTGTTCTCTTCCGAGACTTAAACATTACTTTAGTTTTCTGTAGATTAATTTTCAGACCCACCCTTCTGCTTTGCCTCTCCAGGTCAGTGAGCATGCATTGCAATTGGTCTCCTGAGTTACTAAGCAAGGCAATATCATCAGCAAATCGCAAGTTGCTAAGGTATTCTCCATCACCTTTTATCCCCAATTCTTCCCACTCCAGGTCTCTGAATACCTCCTGTAAACACGCTGTGAATAGCATTGGAGATATCGTATCTCCCTGTCTGACGCCTTTCTTTGTTGGGATTTTGTTGCTTTCTTTGTGGAGGATTACGGTGGCTGTGGAACCGCTATAGATAGCTTCCAGTATCTTTACATATGGCTCATCTACACTCTGATTCCGTAGTGCCTCCATGACTGCTGAGGTTTCGACTGAATCAAATGCTTTTTCGTAATCAATGAAGGCTATATATAAGGGTTGGTTATATTCCGCACATTTCTCTATCACCTGATTGATAGTGTGAATATGGTCTATTGTTGAGTATCCTTTACGGAATCCTGCCTGGTCCTTTGGTTGACAGAAGTCTAAGGTATTCCTGATTCTATTTGCGATTACCTTAGTAAATACTTTGTAGGCAACGGACAGTAAGCTGATCGGTCTATAATTTTTCAAGTCTTTGGCGTCCCCTTTCTTATGGATTAGGATTATCTTAGCGTTCTTCCAAGATTCCGGCACGTTCGAGGTCATGAGGCATTGTGTATATAGGGCGGCCAACCTTTCTAGGACAGTGTTCCCACCATCCTTCAACAAATCTGCTGTTACCTGATCCTCCCCAGCTGCCTTCCCCCCTTGCATAGCTCCCAAGGCGTTGTTTACCTCTTCCGGTGTTACTTGTGGGATTTCAAGTTCCCCTAGACTATTCTCTCTCACCTTATCGTCGTGGGTGTTACTGGTACTGTATAAATCTCTATAAAACTCTTCAGCCACTTGAACCATCTCATCCAAATTAGTAACGATATTGCCGGCTTTGTCTCTTAACGCACACATCTGATTCTTGCCTATTCCTAGTTTCTTCTGTACTGCTTTTAGGCTTCCTCCGTTCCTGAGGGCCTGTTCAATTCTATCCATATTATAGTTCCTTATGTCCGCTGTCTTACGCTTGTTAATTAACTTAGAAAGTTCTGCCAGTTCTATTCTAGCTGTAGGGTTAGAGGCTTTCATACATTGGCGTTTCTTGATTAGATCTTTCGTCTCCTGCGATAGCTTACTGGTTTCCTGTTTAACGGCGTTACCACCGACTTCTATTGCGCACTCCTTAATGATGTCCATAAGATTGTCGTTCATTGCTTCAACACTATGGTCCTCTTCGTGGGTTAAAGCCGAATACCTGTTCTGTAGCTTGATCCGGAATTCCTCTAGTTTCCCTCTTACCGCTAACTCATTGATTGGTTTCTTATGTACCAGTTTCTTCCGTTCCCTCCTCAAGTCAAGGCTAATTCGAGTTCTTACCATCCTATGGTCACTGCAGCGCACCTTGCCGAGCACGTCTACATCTTGTATGATGCCAGGGTTCTCGCAGAGTATAAAGTCGATTTCATTTCTAGTCTCACCATTCGGGCTCCTCCATGTCCACTTTCGGCTAACCCCTTTGCGGAAAAAGGTATTCATTATCCGTATATAATTCTGTTCTGCAAACTCTACTAATAACTCTCCTCTGCTATTCCTAGAGCCTATGCCATATTGCCCCACTGACTTGTCTCCGGCCTGCTTCTTGCCTACCCTGGCATTGAAATCGCCCATCAGTATACTGTATTTTGTTTTGACTTTACCCATCGCCGATTCCATGTCTTCATAGAAGCTTTCGACTTCCTGGTCATCATGACTAGATGTAGGGGCGTAGACCTGTATAACCTTCATTTTGTACCTCTTATTAAGTTTCACAACAAGACATGCCACCCTCTCGTTAATGCTATAGAATTCCTGTATGTAACCAGCTATGTTCTTATTAATCAGGAATCCGACTCCTAGTTCTCGTCTCTCTGCTAAGCTCCGGTAGCACAAGACGTGCCCGCTTTTTAGTACTGTATATGCTTCTTTTGGCCTCCTAACTTCACTGAGCCCTATTATATCCCATTTACTGCCCTCTAATTCCTCCAATAGCACTGCTAGACTCGCCTCACTAGATAGCGTTCTAGCGTTAAACGTTGCCAGGTTCATATTCCAATGGCGGCCTGTCCGGAGCCAGGCATTCTTAGCAACCTCTGCAGCGTCGCAGGTCTGACCGCCGCCGTGGTCAGTTGCTTCGCAGCTGCTGGGGACTGAGGGCCGGGGTTTGATTGTTGTGTTCATATAGGAGGTTGTGGCCAAGTACTGCACCAGGGTGGCCAATCCTGCTCTGGTGAGAGAGTGCGTTACTGGTTCTGGTCCCCGGGATCAGGCCGCACTCCAGGCCGGTTTGTGCAATTTTCTCAACACACGTTTTTTTTTTTTCTGGTATTTTCCGGTGGAGAATTCTGCGGTCCGGGATTTGAATCACGGTCCTCTTGCACGGGAGGCGGATACTGTACCGTCCGCGCAGGAGTTAAATTTAAAATAAATTGTGGGCTTTTACGTGACAAAACCACTTTCTGATTATGAGGCACGCCGTAGTGGAGGACTCCGGAAATTTCGTCCACCTGGGGTTCTTTAACGTACACCTAAATCTAAGTACACGGGTGTTTTCGCATTTCGCCCCCATCGAAATGCGGCCGCCGTGGCAGGGAACCGATCCCGCGACCTCGTGCTCAGCAGTCTAACACCATAGCCACTGAGTAACCATGGCGGGTCCCGCAGGAGTTGTGCGCCTCATTTAATATACAGTGGTGCCCTATTTGATCAGTCAAGGTGTACCAATCTGAGCTCGGATATACCGCACGGATGGCACTCGGCTAGAGAACCTGGTATTTATGACCTGCACATGTGAGGCCATATATATTTGAAGATATATATCTTTCTTTATTTTTTTTAGGAGGGTTCCCGTACAGTGATAAAATAAAGGAAAAGACATTAAAAGAAAGAAAAAAAAAGAAAGAAAAAGGGCGAAAAAAAAGGAACATAACAGGCGATTTGAACTCGTGACCCTTCGATGTTGCCCGAAAAGATAGCTCAGTCGGTTGGTTCGTCAGGCCCCAGGCTACTTTCAAGCGCCACAGCTCCTGCTCCGAGCCTCACACTTACGTGGAAAGGGACTCATGTTGTCCGCGTTAGTTGGTTGGAAGGCGTACTTTCTTGGAAAAATGGCCGCCCGAGGAGAAGCGCGAACTCGAGCGGCTTTAGAGACTAGGAAAACTGTCTTAAAATATTTAGACTTGAGGAAAAGCTTCGTTTACAAACTATAACATGGCAATCAGCACTCGAATACGACGAGAGAAATTATTGAGACGTGGAAAATTCCCTTGAAATAAATATGGTTTGCGAGACAAATGCTTGTAAGTATTGAACCTCTTAAAAGATGAGGGGAAATTTGCGCTCACCGAGAGGGCATCGTCCGTACGAGACCACCACAAGGCACCTTACTGAGACGTGGGGAGCTTCGCGGCCGGAACGAAGCCTCCCGTCCCCGCCGGCCAAGAGGGGGAAACGCACTTTCCGATCGCTCAAGGTTGCGCGGACAGTGTAACTCTAGCGTCTAGGAGAAGCTTAACCAGGTGCGATGGCGGCACGCATAGCGTGGGAAGCTAGCCGCCAGAATAACAATCTCAAGGACTGCTGCTGAAGAGGGCGAAATACCTTCGTGTAATTATAATAACCCTAATAGGACTACTTTCGAAAGAAAAAAAAAGGAAACGGCCCAGAGGGCTATACTACGAGAGCTATGACTGATAGTTTTCTATATATATATATATATATATATATATATATATATATATATATATATATATATATATATATATATATATATATATATATATATTCATCTCATCTATGGGATTGCATGCGCGCGCTGTTGCTTTGTCTCTGCGTGTAGTAGTTAAGAGATCCAGTTTAAGGGCGGAGAAGAAGGAAGGAAAAGAAAGCAAAGACTGCAGCGCCGTGGTTTTAAAGCGCACCCGTGGCACGTTGTACATATCATGATGTAAAGATACTTACCGTTCGCCTCGTGGCTGCTTGTTGTTCGGCACACGTGCTAGTCTCAGTGCGTAATCCCTCCTCAACAGCTAGGGATTTAAATTCTACGTTCCTGAAGGTTGAAAAAAAGCAGAATGTATGGAATAAAAAAAACCTAGGGAGATGATGTACTATAAGGGTCGCATTAGTAGCCCCGCGACTAAACTTGTCAAGCATATGTAGGCAAGTAAATCCGGGTGGTGCGGGAAGGTGGGTAGGGAGAAGAATCACAAATTGTTTGTCGCCTGTGCAGATCGTGCTGGGTACACTCTTTGCCACTTTCATGCGTGAAAATGTATGTGGGCGAATCAGGACACTGTTTAAAAGATCGTTTAAAAGAACATGATTGCAATGTCTTTAATGATGTCTGCGTATATCTTGGTATACGTATTGTCGCTATTGTGCTTGTGAGGGGATTTTCGTAAAATGTTTTGTCATAAGCAGAAAGAAATTGGCGATTGACGAGGAAAATTGCTGAAACCAGTGAAAGTGCGCGCCCTGGGAACTTTTGTATCAGCACACTCTCAGTTTCGCTCTCACAAAAGGAAGGCAATTTCGTCTCTGAAAAAACTTCATTATGATTGTTCCAAATGTTGGGCGAGCTGTAAAACATTTTTTTACCCGTTGTGCTGTTTTTATACCTGCCGTGCTGATTATTAGAATGAAATCGCAGTGTACTGCAGGCCTCGGTAATCACTATTTGTCTTTTGGACTGCCTCTCCCAACCCCTTCATTTTCGTCGTCCAGCACTCCGAATGCTAACCGATACGGCTTCTAGAGTGCACCTGGCTATCAATTCTCGTTTTGGTTCTCTCTCTTTTTCTCTTCAGAAAGGCACAGGTGTTTACATCACATGCAGCGCCAATAAACATTTTAGTTTTGGGTCAGTGACGTGTGCGAGTGCCCCATTCTGTCTTTCTGTCTCTTCCATGTGTGCGCTGTACGTAGAAGATATCGCATTGCCAACTTGCCCAAGCCACCAGCCTAACAAGCTTCTCGTACATTTATTTCTCTCTTGGCAAACCTTTAGTGACAGACGCAGCAACGTTCCTGGGGAAATCCAGCCTTTTTGAGCCTAGATTCCCATGGTCCGAATAATGTAACCATTCAATTACAATTCTTTTTTATTTTCGTGCTTCCTTAGAGACCCCAGTAAAGCTTCGCCTACATTATCAACAAGATCGGCAGCCAGTCGCTAATGGTAGGTGATACGAAAGAAAGGGAATTTAGTTTTAGAGGAATCATAGGCGCTGTAGCGGCTCAGGGTAGTTGTCATGTAAAGAAGGGAACGCGATGGTGTGAAAAATGCGTGCGTTGTCTATGGATTCGAAATGTTTCAAACGGGTTCTTGTCCTTGAAGTTATTTAGAAGTACGTCTAAGCAGGGCGCTCCAAAATGAAAAGATATACGTATTGTGAGAATCCTTAGCAGTTGAAGTGTTGGATGACGATCCAACAGGATCAGTACGTTACGTTCATCACTTCGTGGGCCTTATTACATCATGTTTCATTTCTTGCGCGCGCTAATTATTGCGACACCACGGGAGGAGCAGTTCGTGTCCTTAAGGTCTCGGCCACTCCACTTATAAGCATACGTTCTTTATTTAGAGGTTGCATTGGTAAACCTACTGACGTTTGAAAAGAATTGCTTGCTTCAGGCAAAATCAACTACCTGGCGCTCTGGCGAGCTGACTGAAAGGCTTGGCATCTCTCTGCAATCGTGGGAAACGACATTTACAGAGTGGAAAATCTTGAGAAAGCAATAAACTGCACTCACAGAGGCATATGACGATTGTATGTTCATTTGGGTACCGATAGTAAATACGAAAACTACGTTAGAAAAAATATGATAAATACATTGTTTCTGTTCCAAAACGATAAACTGCTGCTCCCACGCAATTTCATGTTATTCGGAACCGTTTTTTCTTTTTTTTTGTATTGGGTGTTTAAGAGGTAAACCGATGACTAAATTAAAGGCAATAGTTGATGCATAGCACCCTAAATCTGGAGTCACAAAGCTATTTTCACGCAAGAAAAGATGGTGTCAGTGAGCCAGTGAAATTATATTGAAAGGCGGGGATAGTTAACTTAGAAGTTAATGGTAAACATGGCTGACAACCAACATTTTATTTAATACACAGAGCACCTGTGTGTTTTGACGAGTGTTGAAAGTGGAGCAGTCCCCCAAATCACCTATCCGCAGTGAACAGAAATATTAAGTCAGGCAGTATTGGGCCAGTTATACTTCTGCAGGGCCAAGACACCTTTACCGGGATAGGAGGCGTGGTAAGACCGAAAAGACGAATCAATAAAAGACGGTGTGCGACACCTCCTTAAGTTCTCGTACCAGCTTGCCATCACGCGACATAAAGTTCCACTGCGTGTACTCACCTCTGGCTAATTGTTTTGCTGGGAAAAAACGGCTATGAAGCATTCAAAAGTAACCAAATACTCGACCCATATAGCAGCCTTAGAGCACTTTTACTGTACCAAAACTCATTCACAAGCACCACCCTCCTCTGAATCGTGCTCCCTCCCTGCTCATTTCACAGGCGTTAGTAAGTGAGTGAAGAAAGGCAAACGAGGGCGAGCACGAGTGAGTGCAGGTTAATGTTAGTACGAGCGAAAGTCACTGACGGTGATTTCAAGTCTGGTTGAGTATACGAACGTGAGTTACTGTCGGCGAATGTGAGTGGACGTATGTATGTGAGTGAGTGCCGGTGAGCGGGAGCGGACGCGATTACGAGTGGGCGCAGGTAACGGAACAGATTATAAGCGGGATAGAGTGTTGGTGAGTAGAAGGAACGTGAGTGAGTGCGAACGAGTGTGAGTACGTGCAAGTGCGCAGAGAGACTGCGAAAATATTGGTGACTGAGTAGAGTGTGTATCCTCCTATTGTGCCGACCTATAACTTGTAGATCGGTAACGTCGCACGGATGTACGTTCTTGCCATAAAATTCAGGAGTGGAAGCTTTGCTTCCACTCTTGAATTTCCACTCTTGAAAGCTTTTCTCGTGTAATAATCGACCTTTTGGCGCTGGGTGGGCAAAAATTGAATTTTGATGTAATACTATAGAAGCATAAATGAAATTAATGTTACTCGTTACTGTCCCTGCGGGTTAGGACAGGAGCCTACTTTCATGGGTATTTTTGAACCAGGTAGTAATGACCTTTAAGATCAAACAGAAGAGAGACATGCTTCTCTGCTGTAATCACATTCATGCACATATGAAATTAAGCTATCCAGGTGTCATCAGTTCCTTGACAATACATTGACTTATGATAAATTTCATCCTATCTTCACAATCATTTTGTAAACAGCCCGCCATAGCAAAAATAAAACATCTTATCTTATTTCTATTAGCATGTATTGGCTTCGACCAGATGCCTTTTTTTAAAGCAATCACTAGAACTGCAGCGACGACAGCGAGGCAAGTTGCACAGTGCCCTGAATGTTTATGTAAGCAACTTTAAATAATTATTTCGCCCTTACCGATGCTTTACTTTCGCTCAAACTTCGTAGGAGACTGCGTTTTTCCTCCGCATCATTGAATAAAACATTTAGAATTCTTGCTTGCATGTCAGCGGCGGCAGCAGTGGAAACAGACGGCTTACGCTTGTGTATCGCCCTGTCTTTACAGATGACCGCACTTGTGCTCACAGCGAGCCTGCGACCGTGACCAAACGGTGCGACTGTGCACATCCTCCCCTTGCACATCGTAGCCTACAATCATCAGTTGCCGTGACGCCCACTATTAGCTGCTCCAGATAAAACTGGATGCTGGCAACTTGATGCTTCACTTGGCAGTGGCGGCAGCAGTGGAATCATACGGCTTAGGCATGTGTATCGCATTCTGTCCTTACAGCATAGAAATAGCATAACTATCTACTCTTTATGAATGATTTCAATATTGCTGTTGCCGCTGCCATATCTTGCCTTGTTCTTGTTCTCTCGCCTTGTTCTCTTATTCTCTCAATACACCAGGGGTTGAAATGTTGGAAATGTTGAAAGGAATGAAGCAGCAAATTCGCCAGATGCGTGCTTCTTTGGAAAGAGAATTTAGAAAACAGATAAGGGAAAGCTAGCAAGGAAATAATTAACCAATGTTTCGAATAATTGAAAGCTAGCATGACAGCCATTCAAAAGGAAAACTCAGATATTAAGATTCAGAATGTTTGCCTTCTGTCTGAGTGTGTACTCCTAAAAAAAAAAAACAAAAAAAGAACAGGTGCAAGGGAATAAAATGAATGGCGGAACTGGAGCAGTACTCAATAAGCAACAACCTGGAAATCAAAGGTATTCCAGTTTCGCAGGATGAAAGTTCCCCGAAAAGTTTGCGAAACATTGGCGTTGCTGTCAGTGAATTCATTATATGGGGTGATGTTGAAGTATGCCAAAGGATGGCAACAAAAGACTCATTCTTCGCAGTCAAACATTATTGTACCGTTTCACAGCGGATCCAAACGTGATGCAGTTTTAGCAAAGGCTAGAAAGAAAACGGTTTCAACGACTGATATTGGTTTCGCACTGTCAGCCGCAGTACGTATCAACGAGCATTTATGTTTCGAACTAAATAAACTGCTGGGCATGACAATCGCGAAAAAGAAAGCTAAGAATTGGAATTTCACATGGACAAAGAACGCCAAAATTTTCGCAAGGAAAACCGAGCCTTCCCGAACAATGCATATAGCTTAGGTCTTAGATCTTGATAAGATCGACTAGGAAAAAGAAGTTATCTTTCGATGACGTTATATCTACAAGCACCTTTTGTACGACTTATCTCTCGCCTTGCAAAGTAGGTAACTTATTCGCAAGAAACAAGGGTTCGTTATCTTTCGTCCACATTAAGGCACAATCAGCTCGAAACAAAAACAAAAAAAAAAAGATCAAATTATTGCGCTTACTGCCTCGTTTGGTTTCACCTCAGATGTGCTGATGATAGCTGAAACTTTGTATAAAAATGAAATAGATGTGTTTAGATGGCCCGGTTTTAAATCATTCATCGCAAATCGAACCTCTCGAACAGGAGGAGGTGTTATGTTGATGGCAAAAACACGCTGCATTACCAAGTAGAGTCATTTTCTTTTGTTTGCTCTCTCATTTAAGTGCAAGGATAACGTATCTTGTATATATCATCAGGGATAGAATAGAATTCGCAGAAAGGAAGAAGCTGAGAATAATGAACACCTTTTTCAGGAAGCGTAGCAACAGAAGGTGGACCTAGAAAAGCCCTAATGTTGAAATAAGAAACGATATTTATTTTATACTTTCTGCCGATCCCAGCATAGTGCAGGATGTAGAAGTGATAGGTAGGGTAAAGTGTAGAGATCATAGGTAAGTGAGGGCTAGGTTTCACCTCTATTTGAACAGAGAAAGAGTAAAATTGGTCCAGAAGAAACTGGTCAGCTTAGAGGCAGTAAGGTAAATGCAGACGAATTTAGGCTGGTACATGCAAACAAATATGCAGCCTTAGAACAGAGAGATGATGATGATGACATAGAGGTAGTGAACGAAACCGTAACGGGGCTGGCTTCAGGGGCAGCGATTGAAGTGGGAGGCAAGGCACCAAGGCAACCAGTAGGCAAGCTCTCCCGAGTAACAAAGGACCTATTAAAGAAACGACAAAGAATGAAGGTGTCCAACTCAACAGATAAGATAGAATTCGTGGAACTGTCAAAACTGATCAACAAAACGAAAATAAGTGATATTCGAAAGCATAACGTGCGAAAGACTGAAGAAGCCGTAAAAAATGGACGCAACCTGAAATCAATGGAAGGAAACTTGGCATAGGCCAAACCAAAATGTATGCACTGAAAGATAAGCAGGGTAATATCGTTAGCAATCTCGGATGTATAACAATAGCAATGGAAGGATTCTATACTGACTTGTACAGTACCCAGAGGACTCAGGAGAACTCCATTCGGAACGATAATAAACAGGATACAGAAACTCCTCCTATAACTAGAGATGAGGTCAGAGGGGCCTTGCAAGGCATGAAACAGGAAAAAGCGGCAGGAGAAGATGGAATAACAGTAGATTTAATCAAAGATAGAGGAGACATAATGCTAGAAAGACTAGCGGCTCTCTATACGAAATGTCTATCGACTGCAAGGGTCCCAGAAAACTGGAAGAATGCAAACATTATACTTATCCACAAAAAGGGAAACGTTAAATAACTAAAAAATGATATGCCTATTAGCTTACTCTTAGTATTATACAAAATATTTACCAAAATAATCTCTAATAGAATAGGGCAACACTGGACTTTAGTCAACCAAGGGAACAGGCTGGCTTCAGGAAAGGATACTCTACGATGGATCACACCCATGTCATTAATGAGGTTATCGAGAAATCCGCAGAGTACAATAAGCCTCTCTATATGGCTTTCATAGATTACGAAAAAGCATTTGATTCAGTAGAGATACCAAGAGTCATAGAGGCATTGCGTAATCAAGGAGTAGAGACCGCTTACGTAAATACTTTGGAAAATATCTACAGAGATTCCACAGGCAGCTTGATTCTACTCAAGAAAAGTAGGGAGATACCTATAAAGAAAGGGGCCAGACAAAGAGACAAATCTCTCCAATGCTGTTCACTGCGTGCTTGGAAGAAGTATTCAAGCTATTCAACTAGGGAGGTTTAGGAGCAAGTATCGACGGCGAATACCTCAGCTACCTTCGGTTTGCCGATGACATTGTTCTATTCAGCAACACTGCGGACGAGTTACAACAAATGATTGAGGACCTTAAGAGGGAGAGTGTAAGAGTGGGATTGAAGATTAATATGCAGAAGACAAAGGTAATGATCAATAACCGGGCAAGGCAACAAGAGTTCAAGATCACAAGTCAGCCTCTAGAGTCTGTGAAGCAGTACGTTTATTTAGGCCAAGTAATCACAGGGAACCGTGACCATGGGAAGGAAATTCACATGAGAATAAAAATGGGTTGGATCGCATACGGCAGACATGGTGACTTCCTGACTGGGAGCTTACCGTTATCATTGCAAAGGAAAGTATACAATCAGTGCATTTTAGCGGTGCTGACATATGGGCGGACACTTGGAGACTGACAATGCTTGAGAACAAGCTAGGCATAACGAAGAATGCTAGGCATAACTTTAAGAGACAGAAAGAGAGCCGTTTGGATCAGAGAGCAAACGGGTATAGAGGACATTCTAATTGACATGAAGAGAAAAAATTGCACAGCGCAGGTATTGTAATGCGTAGAGTAGGTAACCGTTGGACCATTAGGGTGACATAATTGGTACCAAGAGAAGGGAAGCGCAGTAGGGGAAGGCAGAAAACGAGGTGGTGCGACAAAATTAGGAAATTTGTGGGTGCTAGTTGGAATCGGTTGGCGCAGGTCGGGGTAGCTGGAGATCGTAGGGAGAGGCCTTCGTCCTGCAGTAAACATAAAATATGCTGCTGATGATGATTGTGATGATAATGCATATTGTACTTTATATAGACCTCTAGGCACGAACATACCAAGCTTTCTGTCCTTTTAGATGAGTACCTAAGCTCGATTAACGATAACGGCTTAAAGCTCATTATGGTAGGTGCTATAAACACTGACTTGTTGAAGACGCTTAAACCGCGTGTAATATTATATAGGACTTTTGAATGTAATGGTCTTGCAAATGTAGTAAATTCTGCGGCTCATATTTCACATGACACAATTACCCTAATAGACGTCTTCATAACAAATATTGAAGATAAAAATCTATCATCAGGTGTTTTAGGCCCTCACATCAGGGATCACCTCCACATTTTTCTATTTCTTAATCAAACAACATCTTTTCGAACCGTGAACGTCGTTCCCTTGACTGTGCGAGACGTAACTGCACATACTTCAAACAAATTTCGCAATGTAATAATGCTTATTGACTGGTCACCTCTTCTGCTTATTGGAGACCGCGAAACAGCTTGCGAATATTTTCAAGAAAAGTTTAAACTTGCTCACGAGAAATGTTTCAGGTACAAGACTTTCAAACCTGCGCGCAAAACTAGAAGTCCATGGGTTAGAAAACAGTGTTTCAAAGAAATACGGACAAAAGACTGCTTATTTCATGACTTTATTTGAACGCGGTCTGAAGAAACATTGCGTCAATTTAGGGTTCAAAGGAATAAAGTAAACAGTCTTCTGCGTCGCGAGAAAGGAATGTACTTACAAAATTTATTTAATTTTGACGTAATGAAAAAAATCAGATTTTGTTTGGAAGCATATTAGCACAGTTCTTAGACGAAGTGGATGTAAGGAGACTATTAGGGTAATTGCAATTATTGTCAATGAAATATCAGAAAAGGAACAAGCGGAATCTTTCAACAAGTATTTTACCAATTTAGCAAAGAATTCTCAGGATCCAAATTGCTTGTATTATCCATCCTGAAAAAGCAGCCAATCTGCATTTTTGAATCCTTCGACAGATATGAAAATAACTGACAATTTCTTATCTATCAGAACTAGTAAATGCTTCAATGCAAACAGTTTTGAATTTGGGTCTGCAAGGCACTTACTAGATGCAATAACTCCGGCGTTCATACACATCTACAACCTTGCTTTATCTGTTGGTACTTTTCTCAAAAAGCCTCCAGGTTCCTAAAGTTATAGTGATACACAAGTACGGCAACAAAAAAGATTTAACTGGAGATCAATATCCATAGTGCCAATTTTTTCAAAACGTCCTGAAAAATTTCTTCACAGCAGCATTACATCCTTTACAACTAAGCATAAAACTACTAACAAATATGCAGATTGGATTTACGGGAGGTCAATCTGATCAAACTGCCCTTCTAACCCAAAAGTAAAGGTAGCTATGTACATTGCGTATTTTTGTCGACTACTCAAAGGCGTTTGACTGCCTAAGTCATACTACCTTACTAGAAAAGTTTAACTATTAGGGTTCTTGAGGCGTTTTTTTTTCTAATTTAATAGAATCGTATTCTCAGCAGCGCATGCAACAGGTAATTATAAACGGTTACGCGTCCGATTTGAAATCACTTATCGCAGGAATATCAAAAGGAAGTATTTTGTACTCCTTGCTTTATTGTATATATATTAATAATTTCGTGAGTATCGATAATGACGTAAAAGTTATTGGATATGCAGACATTACAATTCTAGTAACCACAAAAAATGCTGAATATGCCATGATTAAAGCCAACGAGGTGCTGTCATAGTTATCATCTTGCAGTATTGCGAACTCGTTAACAATAAGTGTTAATGAAACAAAGGTTGTACTTTTTAATCCAAAAAATCAAAATATTGATACTTGTATCCTTATACAGCTTAATAACTCCCTTTTGCCTATTCTTCCTTCCATTAAGTGTCTTGGCCTTGTATTTGAGCAACACTTGTGGTGAATTGCTCACGTGGGAATAGTACTTAAAAATGTTTTATAGAAAGTCTATAGACAGTCTATAGACATTTGTCTAAGAAGTCTATAGACATTTTTAGTCTATAGACAGTCTATAGACTTATGGCCATACACTTTTTATACACTAGTCTATAAAAAGTCTGGGTCTATCGACTGGTATAGAAAGTCTATAGACAGTCTATTGACTTATGGCCATACGGTTTTTATAGACTAGTCTATAAAAAGTCTGGGTCTATAAACTTTCTATATATTAATGAAAACACGTTTGCAGAATGTCTGGAGAATGTCTCTAGACGAGAGTGTACAAACTTATATTTAATTATACAGTTCTACTTTTGCAGACTGAAGTCTATAGAATGTCTATAAATAAATATCTACAGACTGTCTATGGAGAAATATCTATAGACCGTCTATATACATTTCTTTAGACTGTTTATAGACAGTCTATAGACTTGTGGCCATGTACCTTTTACAGACTTGTCTATAAAATGTCTGAGTCTACAGACACTCTATAGGCTGTCTATAGAATAATAAAAATTCACGTTTGTAGGCAAATGTCTGCAGAATGGCTATAGACAAAAGTGTATAGGGCTATACAGTTCTACTTTTGTAGACTGAAGTCTATGGAATGTCCATAGACAAATGTCTATAGATAGTCTAAAGACATTTGCTTATAGCCATTTTATAGACTTTAGTCTACAAAAATAGAACTCTATACGGTAGTTCTACTTTTGTAGGCAGAAATCTATAAAATGTCTATAAGCAAAGATCTATAGACTATCTATAGACATTTCTCTCTAGGCATTCCATAGACTTCAGTCTACAAAAATAGAGCTATATGAAGTTTTACTTTTGCAGACTGAAGTCTACAAAATGTCTATAAGTAAATGTCTATAGACTATCTATAGACATTCTATAGACTTCAGTGTACAAAAGTAGGACTGTATATTCCATATACACTTTTCTTTATAGACATTCAGCAGACATTTGTCGACAAACATGAATTTTCATTAATCTATAGACAGTTTATAGATTGTCTATAGACCCACACATTTTTTAGATTAGTCTACAAAAAGTGTAAGGTCATAAGTCTATAGACTGTCGGTAGACCATTCCTGCAGACCAGCCTATAGCCAATCCATAGACTTTAGCCTTGCACTATTTGTCAGTTACTGCCAATACAGGGTCTCCGAGCTAACATAAATTCAGTGAAGCTGTTCAGCGAAGAATAATGTAAAAAAGACGGTGCTGTAAGATCCGAGTTTAAGACATAGCGTTCAGCCGTCAGAGATCTGGCCTGTAGGTCTTTTTATTTATAGTATATCTTGCACCGTGTTCTTTTTAAATCTTGTAATTTGATTGCCCAGATTGGCTAAGGTAGCCAGGATCGACACCCTATACACTAGCTATATAAACCATACATTTTGCCAAATACATTTCGATTATATATAGGCACTCGCTGCTGGGGCTGTTAATAAGCAGTCTATTGGAAATGTCTATAAATATGTACTGCACCCAGCATGCATATGGGAACAGACCCAGGGAACGGTACATAGAATATCATGCATGCGGATGGAAGCAGTCGAAAAATCTCAAGTGCATGCAGCAGTGAATATTTATGGAAGAGTGCATGAGTATTGGTGCACAAGCACATTTAAGAAATTTTACAGTTGCATGCAATGCATCCGGTTGAACGAAATCTGCCAGCTATCTGTCATCTACAAGTTAGTTTACATTTTTGTTTACGGAGGCAATATATTTTTGAATGTATGTTATGTATGTTCACGTGTTGCTTCTCATCTGTACTTACGCATTAATGTCGATAGCTTAATAATGCTCCTGAACCAGCTGCACTCTCATATATTGCCTAAACAAAAAAAATTGAAGCAATTCCACTAGTGCGGAATCATGCAATGCAAAAAATAAAACAAGTAAACCGGCATTGAATTAATTTTCTTAAATTATTTTTTTAAATTTTCTTAAAATGCGCTTCTTACGCTATGATCCAAAGAGACTATTTACAGATCTACAGACTACTTCCCCTTGGCAAGCAAGGCCTTGACCTTCGTGTCATATGTTACAAAGATGCTGCAAGTGTACGCTGCAAATAAGTAGATGCAACAATGTGAGGCAAAAATAACAATTGTGTATTCCTTGTATGTTCATAAGGCAGCTTCATATATTTACTCAGACCATTTAAGTCAATACTCAGTGCGGTTTAAGTATGAGTAATGGCTGCTTGTGAATACCAATCAGTACTATTATGCAATGGTTTATTTTATGGCATGATGAACAATAAAACCGTCCCAAGTGCTGCTGGTGCTACAGCAACAGCATGTTGCTTTTAAGGCAAGTTCATTTTCATTTTATGGCATGATGAACAATTAAACAGTTCCAACTGCTGCTGGTGCTACAGCAACAGTATGTTGCTTTTCAGACACGTTCATATATGACATATCATTGTAATTATTGATCTCTGTATCAATTGCTGAAACAAGGTTACCCAGTTGGAGTGTCTGTGCATTTCTTGGCTGGTAATTAAATACGCCCGCGCAGAGGTATAGGTTCCAAAGAATGACTGGAGCATTCACAGTATCATGCCAAAGATTGTAATTTATTTTACGTAATACATATTTAAATGTATTTCTCATACCCTTAACTCAACGGGTCATTGGCCATAACTTCAACAGAAGGCAGATGGATTGATTGTATTGATATGGTCACTTAGTTTCTTACAGATAATGAGGCCTTTTGGGCATGCTAACATATTTGCAAGTTAGGTAACCACATAAGCACATAAGCACTCGAAATACTACGCGAGCACCTTGTGTCATGGCACGACAATGAGTAATTTTTCTAGGGTTTCGAGGTTCAGGACTTTATTAACGCAAAAAAATATTGAGTAACAAATGCCATGTCATTATGCTTGACTTTCATTTTTTTCAATAAATAGGTCCAATTTGCCGCAAATTTTATGAAGTGAAACGTTTTAAACATATTTAATGGAGAGGTTCTCTGCAAACTTTGTATGACATTTAACAAGACAGCATGCCTATGTGGACATTTTAAAGTTCCCCGATCTTTTTCAAAGCCTTCCCTGCCTGTTTTCATGAAGATTGCCTGGCAATCTATGGCGCCTGCAGCTTAAGTGCAATAAAGAAATATTGTGGTTCAATGCTTGCCAAGTACTGCCAGTCCATAATATTTAGATAAAACGAATAACACGTCCGTCACTTGACATGCAGTATTAAAATCAACTGAATTGAATCCCTTGTTTAATAAAGCTGACAAGGGCTTGGGCAAGTTCGTAATTGATGGCCACACGAGTACAGCACAGAAGACAAGGACACAGAGACACGCACGTAAACCAAATGCAACAATGTGAGGGAAAACTATTAAATAAGTTATTTTTATACGGTTCAATAGTAGTTTTATATATAATGTGCTCTCATCATTTATGCCTCTAGTTAACTTGGTTTACCTCTCACTAAAGACTGCATGGCAATATGAATCAGTACCATTATGATGTTTCGTTATGTTACAGTATGATGAGCAGTTAGACAACCGTAATGGTCGCCGGTGCCAGCAACGGTACGTTTCGTTTCAAGACAGGTTCATGTGACACACAGTGCACTTATAAAAATAAAACAAATGCGAGAATCTCAAACGATTCTTATAATAACAATTGCTGAAACAAGGATATCCGGCTGAACTGTGCGCATATTCTGGTGTTAATGCAATATGCCTGTGCCGAACAAACATGCTCAGAATCGTGACTGCGGTTTTGAACAATCACGTTAAGAATCGCAATTTATTTCCGCTGAGAACAGCCTGCAATGTCTGTTTTCTCATACTTCGAGATGAATACATTTGCCACACTTTCAGTAGAATGCACATGAATGGGGTCCTATTGATAAGGTTACTTATCAGCTAAAACATGTTACGATCTCTTAGGTGTGTTGATAAGGTTGGAACAAGTGTAATGTCCACTAAATTATGTGAATAATCTGTGCGTTATCTACTAAGAAAAGACCACCAAATGGATAATGTGGCTCTTTTTTTGTTTTGTACAGCGCATTTAGTATACAGTCTGACCAAGACGACTGCACTAAATGCAACAGTGCAATATCATGCACGATTGAAACAATGTGAATCTGCGCCAGCAGCTGCCTAGTGATTAACAGCACGCAAACTGCATAGCGCGGAAGCATCAAAAGGCGCTTACCGCTTTTGAAATAGCCCGAAAGATGACTTCTGCTGCTAAACTGTTTATAAAAGAGACCAAAAAAAAATCTTCCTACTATCGTCAAATGCAATGCTTTCAGTTTGAAACGTGTAAAGGCGCTTCCCCGAGCGACTAATTTATTGTTCCCTAGTTTTTTCGCCTAAGTTGCGAAGCTGCGAGTAACTGAGCTTATCGCAGGTCTCATGCTCCAAAAGCGTTTGTGGTTGCATATATTTCGATAGGGTGACTCTAGATATTTCTGCTAGATATTTCTTCAAGTCTCGTGTTTTGCTTGCGGTAACTTCCCAAAATTATTTAGAATGGTTGCCAGGAACCTTAAAAATACTGCTACTTTTTAACTATACGAAAACGGCAGCGCAGACACTGCTGGAGCATGCCCCTCAAACACGGCCCTTCATCCGACTACGCTAGCAGTTATACAACTATACGTCTCTGTTTGAAAATTCTTCATGCTAACACAATTTCGAGATGTATACGTAAAGCATGTCACGAGAATTTCACTACACATGCGGCGCAGCATTCATCGCAGCCGGATCGAGCGCCACGATATGAGATCTACCACACCGGCTGCTCTACACAAACAATCCGCTTAGTGGCAGCTCAGTATCAAGGTAAAACACATCAACTATGACGCTAAAATCAACAAGCGTGGGCGATCGCGTGCCGCAAAAATTCCGTATAGTAGAAGCCAGAAGAAGAGCGCGTTATCAAATCATGAAAACGACAAACCGATACTATGCCCGAGTCGCCTGCGCTACATGCAGCCGGTTCGCGCTACGAAAAGCGCTCACCTAATCATGAGCTATTGACGGAAAACATCTTTGCTAAAACTTACCGTTCAGTGTAGTTGACGTGTGATGTAACGAAGAAGGTACGCATAAACAGACACCAAGGTCCAGGCAGACACTGCAAGCCACTACAAGCGTTTACGTGCCTGGCGCACTCGTTGAGAATTCATATTGACACGGACAGATGGCGCACCGCCATAGCGCATGCGCAGTAGCTCCGCGTGCCGAGGGCGTGCGCGCTCCGAGAAGTCTGAGAGCCTTTTCCATATTTTTTTTCATGGATGTAGGAAATGCGCTTGGCAAGTTGTATTACAAACGCTGTGGGCTATCGTATGAAACTGGAACGCACACTTGGATGAATGTGCTGTTTGTAAAAGCCGTTACAGGGCCCTTCAGGCGCTTGTATTTTCGCCAGCGCCGATGAGTAATATAGTTCATTTGTGGCATATCTTCCAACGTACCGCGAAAAGTGATACCCGCACATATGTTAGTGCAAATTTTCTGTTCCGATGATAGGTCAAAGCAATAAGTACAGCAATCACGTACTCATATGCTTGGCCGCGCAGGCATACCGCCTGCGACATACTAAGTGGGCTCAGAGGATTTGGCGCATATTTTAAGTGAATGAGAAACTTTGATAAGTTTCTAGTGCAGGATATCAGTCAACAAAAACCACCCGATGTTAGTGATGCAGCCGAGATATGAGGACAACGTGAAATGTATCTGAGAATCGGATGACACACAACGTGCGCACCACAAGCACGACATCGGTTCATCGCACACTCACAAAGCCTGCGTTATTAGCTACAAACATTACGAGTCCCTGTGCTGTTAGCTTGATACTTGTCTGGAATCCACTTGTAGCTAAAATTGGAGTTCATAACGTTTATTATCATGAGTGGATCGGCGTTTTGTTTTCTTTATTTTACTGCCGGAAAAGTCATGCTATGAAAACTGTGAAGACTGTGTTGGGATTGCCGAGATCGGCAACTACGTAGATCATATTTTGAGGTCAACAAATGCGGAGGTATACACTATATGTATGATGAAGAAATTGCGGCCACTGACCAAGTCAAGGTGAAAAAACACACAGAGACGTTTCGGGACCCGTACGGGTTCCTTGGTCCTTGAGTGTGACCAAGGAACCCGTACGGGTCCCGAAACGTCTCTGTGTGTTTTTTTCACCTTGACTTGGTCAGTGGCCGCAATTTCTTCATCATCATGTTACCTGACCAGACGAACTTTCGTCGAACTCTTGACTACACTATATGTATACTAATGTCTACAAATAGGCTCTACAGCAATCTCGGCAGTATACAACTTCAGTGGCTTATATCAAACGCAGCTCCATATTACCCACCGGTACCTGCGCTTGGTTACAGCGTACACAGGTTGGGCCGAGATTAATGACTTTTGTCTATAGTCAATCTATAGACGGCATGTGAACCTGAAGCAATAAGAATTTTGCAGTATCGGCTGTTTTCTACATCACCTCCCGCCTTACCACAATCGGTATACGGGCTGTTCGCACAAGTTAACATGGCCTTTGGTGACATCCCACCCTATGGCCTTCACCGGCGGTGGCATAGGTAACCATGGAAAATAATTCGAATTGTAAAGAAGTATACGGGGAGTTTCACTTAATTTGAGCCAGACTTTAATATATGCAAATGCTACGTAGCTGGAGAGAACCAAGGTAATGTTGTTTCCCCTCGCGTGGAAATGCTCAGATAATTTTTTTTTTGCATTCCCCCTAATTAGATCATTAGTAGTAATTAATTTCTCAATTAAAATAGATCAAAATTCTCAATCATTAAATTGTAGCGCCACACGAAAAACTCACGATACGTGTGTGTGTGTGTGTGTGTGTGTTTGTTCGGGAATGTGTGCATGTGCGTGTGTGTGTTTGTTCGGGAATGTGTGCATGTGCGTGTGTGTGGAGAGCTACGTATACTAGGAACAGACAAAAAGAAATGTACACCTTATCAACTTTTGTCTATAGACAATAAACCGGGAGTAGACAAAAATAATCAACAGCTTATCGACTCTGGTCTATGGACAGTCTATAGACAAAGAATCAATAAGGATAAATGGAGATTTTATCGAATTTCGTCTACAGGTAATCTATAGGGCGGAAGTAGACAAAAAGAAACAGGCATCATATCGACTTTTTTCTATAGATCGACTATACAATCGGAGTAGACAAAAAGAAACACACATCTAATCGACTTTTTTCTATAGACCGTCTATAGAATGTTAGTAGACAAAAAGAAATAGAAACCTTATGGACTTTCGTATATAGACTTTCTATAGACAGTCTAAACTCATTTTTGTAAGGGCGTTTTTTTCTTACTGAAAGTATTAAACTTCTGCTATACAAATCACTGTTCCTATATTATGTAAACTATATTCTTGTCTGGGCCACTACAACGCTTTCTAATACCACTGCACTGCATAGAATACAGGAAAAAGCCATACGTTGTATCCTAAAAGTTATCTACGTAACAGAAACTAGTCCTCTATATGAAAAGCTCAATTTACTACCCATGCTTGACATTTACGAAAATATGTTAATACCGACACCCGTACTTCTTTATTTTTTTTTGTGACCGCTTTTCACCGTCTAACAAATGTTATTGCACAGCGCAGGACGCGCCTGCATGTATCGGACGTTTCTCGAATGTTATCGATAGTTCTACCCGCTGTCTGTTGTCACAGCAACTTGTATAGTCTGAGTTCATGTATGCACGACGCGAACGGTGTAGAACTTTCTGGAAGACACGCGGGCACCAGCGATTACTCTGGTACATTCGATGACTGATGTATAAAATCCGACACGATTGACCCGCGGATCAGATTTTCGCCGATCGCCGACAGCATTCGGCGCTGTCTTTGTGCTTTAAGTGTAACTTGCTTTTGTGGGCACAAGTTCACCCAATAACACGCTATTTTCGTCATTCACAGTTTTTCTGCCTTCTTCACCGTCACTACCACGTGACAATATGAAGTTCTAGGACCAGTATTTAAAAAATGACGCCCTAAAACGTCTTTCCAACTCAATACCAAACATAAGACGGTTATTCAATGAACTCTGAATTATGGGAATTACCGAGGTCTACAACAATTTTTGCTTATCAAATGCTAAGTTGACGACTACCCTATCATATAAACAAGGCAAACATAACATAATGCTTATTTCTGTGCTGGAATAAGCATATATCTAGCTGTAAGTGTGTATATAAAGTATGGAGTGTTTTTTAATTAGGTATATTTCTTGTACAATGAGTTTTTCTGCTATGCGTTTCAAGTCTTTCTGTATATATGCTGCTGTATGAAGTATTTTCTATGTTGCCTTATAATATTTATGTATATAGTGCTGCATTTCTTTTGATTATTTCTTGAGTTTTTTTCAATGTATTGATGACTAGCTGTATCTCTGAGAATTACTCATCTTGTTTGCTTCACCTTTTTATAATACTTCCTCATAGTCATCCTGAGAATAGTTTCACAGTTATTGGTGTGGAGATGCAATTTTTGTCTATTCTCTTGTGTTAAACTGTGTTCATCCTTCATTGTATTTTTGCTGCCTGTAAAACGGGGCTGTGGATCCTGTCAAGCCTTGGTGGCTTTATGTCCGTGGTTCTCAACATCATTTGTATGTTGAACTAAATTTGATTTGATTTGATTGATTGATTTGGCGACAACCGATCAACCCAGTCCTTGTCTACGTACGTACCTGCTTGCTTCTTTCCCAGGGGAAAGTGTGCATGCAAAGACAGTGTTTCTCTCTCTCTTTTTTTGTTTTGCGGAAGCACACAACCAAAGAGGCAATGTGTTTTATTGAGGACTGAATGATTTGATCACCAAAAAATTTCACCTAGATGAAAAGTATTATTAACACCACAATTTTTCCTGATCCCGACATTGTCTATATATTGCGAATTTTGTAAGGGGTGTTCGTGCGTTCAACGTGCATAGTTTGTTTCTTCAGGTTTGCTGACCGGTTTCATCGAACACCGCTAGTGGATCAGTCAGTAGTACGTGAGTACTTCCTCGTAAAATGTCTTGTGCCGCTCACCTTCCCCCCATCCCCCTCAAAAAAAAGAAAGAAAGACGACCGAAAAAAGAAAACAGACGGAATCACGCGTGTAATAGACATCTTTGAACTCAGGCTTACACAAGCTGGAATTCACACCAACCACTTCATACGCAAGACTCCCGTACACTGTAACACAAAACGCCTCACTCAAAGACAGGATCAGAGCTACTCTGGCTCACCTCGACCGATTCACTCGGCCAGGCTCAGAATCATGCCCCGGTTGACTCAGCGGGGACCACTCAGAGTCGGACGCACGGGTGGAGCTGAGTTTGAGTGATTCGACTTCTCAGTGAGTTTTTCAGACGGCGGGTGAGGCTGCCGCCGGCCAGCATACCTTTAAATTTGTTTCCACCTTCAATACCAAGTTGAGCTGCTGATGTCCAAAAAAAGCATAGAGAAACACGAACAGTCCCCCGTACTCGAAAACTGGACTGCATTGTGCGACTATTCGAAATACGAGATTTCACAACAAGCGCACAATTCTGGAAACTCGTGGTGGCACAAATGTCCCGAGCTATGGGCCTCATGGAGCACTTCCTAAGCGGGACTTAACTTTCTCCATCTGTCCAGTACGCATGCCATTCTATTGGCTGCTATTAATCCTGCGATGCTACGAATGCGGTAACATGTAATGTCGTACCATAGGAACATGTGCAGGGTGATAATTTTAAGTGTTGCTGGAATTAAAAGAAAAGGCCGGTTGCAGATAACAGAATTCTAGTCCTTGAGCTGGATTATTCAGAGAGGCCGAAGTACTTGCACGAGGACGCCAAACACCTTTTCAGCTAATTAACAATAAACATTATTTAAATTATTAATTAAACATGTAAGTTACATATTACAACTAACGATTTGTCGCCGGTGAGTATGCAAGGCGTATCCAATTGGAATGAATTTTGTAAATGACGACAGTATGGAGATATGCGCCACCAAACTTACCGTAAAAAATCCACTGTTGTTCCACTTACTTATGTAAACAAACGCTCTTTTATGCACCGAAGCGCTAAAGTAACTGGAACGCCCAAGTATTTCGTCCCACACTTTGGGAAATAATATATCGGAGCTGGTGTCATCCTGGAAATTCACTTCAAGTGCATACGTCATGCAAACTCACTGGTTACAATTCGCAAATGGCGACATCTGCCGTAAAGGAATTATTTAGAAGTTAATTAGTAAACGTTTGTTAACTCAATTAATATGTGTTTCTGTTTCTCGTGCTAGTAATTTCTGCCTGATCGAATAATCCAACTCAACGACAAGAGTTATGCTACCTGCCAAAGCCGATTTTAAAAAATTCCGTAAAACTTAGAAATCACCCTGTATTATTATTTGCATTAGCCTGGTACGTTGCATGGCATATCGCAATGAAAACATGTTAGCTTAGTTATGCACAACCGTAATGTAAACTCGGGGCGCCCTGATCCAGAGACTTCGGTATATATACTTTTATGTCTTCAAAGGATTTGTCATGCCCAACTTAATGCATAGGATGGCTCTTCGAGAGTTCAAACAAGGTGTCAAAGCGTATATTGTCATTTCACTTTTGATTATTGTTTGTGCATTTCCATTAAACATAGTAGTTATTTCTCGTTGTGCTTTTTTCTGACTTCATTGTCTGTTGGCATCATATGGTTGCAAACAAATCGAGCCTGCTGGTTCCCCTTATTCCTCTCGCGCAAGCACAGGAGTGGTTGTTCAGGTTTTCCTATGAACAATTTATCTGCTACGTTGCCTTCAAATGATAGAGCGAACGCGCGTCTGATAACTGAAATGCATAAGCGAACTCCAAACATTTAAATGAAAAAGTGGAACGCCTGTGTGCTGAAATCTCCGCGGCGGTTTAAGAAGCCGCCCTTCCCTAACTTTCGCGATGCAAGCTATCCGTTGCCAGTGGCTGACAGGGAAACTATACTGGAATATGCATGCATCCTAGCGCTGTGCAAGATGTTAATTTCAAAGCTCACATGCGAACAAAGCATCCGAAGGCCGCAACTATTTTTCGAACATATAGCTAATAAGTGTTCAAGAGAAAAACTTACAATTCTTGTGCGGGACTCTCATATGCTGTTTACAATTTATACTACGCAGAGGTGACGAGGCAATCTGCGGTGTACTCGTATAGGCACCTTTCGTGTGTTGCCTTCAACGCCTTCTCCTTCATTAGTACCAAAACCACTTTGAAGCTTGCGTATAACCCACATAGTTCCCATGAGTGTGTACAACCCAAATGTACTCAAAAAGGGCCTGATTCAGTGCAGGTAATCACATCCAACACGGAAGCTGTTGCAAGACGCTGTAAAATAAGGGAGCTGAGCAGCGTTCTTTGTTGAGTCATTTCCGAGGAAGTATTGAAGTTTGCAACAAAAAAGTCACCGACCACGAAGAACAGACGCGCATGAACTACCATTTTTCTTGCGAACCTACTTCCTTCTTCCTGCTTCCAGTCTTCAGAGTCCCAGCGTGTTCAAAATAACCATGTAAAAACGTGCCTCGTACGCTATTCGAACGCGCCTGTGGCTGGCTCCAAAATTACCACAGAGAGCAAGAACGATTTAAGCCACTGAGTATTGGTCAGGCGGGTTAGATTGCCGGCTGTGAGGTCTCATCAGATGTTTCTTTCTTTATAATGAGAAAAAAAGAATAGTAATTAAGAGAGCCTTTCGCAATGAGACAGCGTGACGGCGCACACTCCCCTTGCTGGCTGCGACCTAGTAGCGCGCGTAATCTCCGTTGGCATGGCAGAGAGGACGCGCACGGTCGAGAGAGAATAAAAGTGCGTGCAAAGACTGAAACTGCGATATTCGTCCTTCCCTTATTTATCTGTGCGGCTTTGACGTCTACAAAGAGCACCATATCGCTAACATTATCGTACCACCGTTGCACTTCCACCCGCCCGGTAGAGTGGCAAAGACACTGAATTGACAAAGACGTATAATTTGTACTTGAAGAAAATTGAAATGTATTGTAACTCAGTGATTCTGACACTTAAACTACGGACGTAAGCCCTTTTTTTATTGATATGGTATAAGGAGATGTTGATGTACAATTTAAGGCGCCGGTTACTCCTCATCTCTTGAGTGGTTCCAGCATACAACCTACAGGGTTCATGATTACATATTAACTAACCATTTCACACAAGCACCAGGACTTGTCACGCAACGTTTTCACAGGAAGACTACGACGTAAGAAACACATGGTACATACAATACACAAGGTAAATGTCGCCACAGCTCTTTAGAAAAAAGTCTCAAAAATACAAACGATACTGTCGCCTAATAACACAGTCTCTAGTCAGCGGGTGGTACATACATTGTGTAAATGCATTATCACGTATAGTCGCAACAGAACCGTCAACATAACATAATACACAAACATATGCATTTATACAGTGACATTCAAGCGAAAGGAGCAATAAAAGCGTTAATAACTGCCCAACATTGCCGCTGTCTTCGAGAAAAGTTTTTAATGCTTGTGCTCTTCAGCAAGGACGTTGTTGGCCAAGGACCCAAAAGTTTCTTTAAACTGAATGGTCTGCGGTCTAATTTAATTAGGGTTGATTTAAGTCGGCATCTTGGTGTGTCGTGATCTGGGCAATCTAGATGGACGTGATATATATCTCCGTCTACAAATCCACAATCACATTCGGGGGTTTCGGCACGGCCAATTCTGTGTAAGAAATGCTTTGTGTAGGCAGTGCCTAGCCTTATTCGATGAATAAGGGTTTCCATAGTTCTGTCTAATGACAATAAAAATTTGAATTCAATAGAGGGATGAATATGATATAGATCCGAGCTCTTAGAATTCTGGTCAAACCAAGTGTTTCTACACATTTTGAAAGATGTTGTCCTTATAATGCAGCGTAATTCATTCTTTGATATTGGGAGCGGAACCACATATTCTTTGAGGTGTGTAAGGTGCCTGGTGGAGGTGCCGTGCAGACGATGCCCTCTCGGTGAGCGCATATTTCCCCCTCATCTTTTAAGAGGTTCAATACTTACAAGCATTTGTCTCACAAACCATATTTATTTCAAGGAAATTTTCCACGTCTCAATAATTTCTCTCGTCGTATTCGAGTGCTGATTGCCGTGTTATAGTTTGTTAACCAAGCTTTCCCTCAAGTCTAAATATTTTAAGGCAGTTTTCCTAGTGTCTAAAGCCGCTCGAGTTCGCTCTTCTCCTCGAGCGGCCATTTTTCCTAGAAAGTATGCCTTCCTACTACTATCGACTATCGCGGACAACATCAGTCCGTTTCCACGTAAATATGAGGCTCGGAGCAGGAGCTATGGCGCTTGAAAGTAACCTGGGGCCTGACGAACCAACCGACTGAGCTATCTTTCCGGGCAACATCCAAGGGTCACGAGTTCAAATCACCTGTTATGTTCCTTCTTTTCCCCTTTTTTCTTTCTTTCTTTTTTTAATGTCCTTTCCTTTATTTTATCACTGTACGGGAACCCTCCTAAAATAAAAAAAAATAAAGATATATATCTTCAATTATGTATGGCCACACATGTGCAGGTCATAAATACCAGGTTCTCTAGCCGAGTGCCATCCGTGCGGTATAACTGAGCTCAGATTGGTCCACCTTGACTGATCAAATAGGGCACCACTGCATGTTAAATGAGGCGTACAACTCCTGCGGGAGCCGCCGTGGTTACTCAGCGGCTATGGTGTTAGACTGCTGAGCACGAGGTCGCGCGATCGGATCCCGGCCACGGCGGCCGCATTTCGATGGGGGCGAAATGCGAAAACACCCGTGTACTTAGATTTAGGTGCACGTTAAAGAACCCCAGGTGGTCGAAATTTCCGGAGTCCTCCACTACGGCGTGCCTCAATCTGAAAGTGGTTTTGTCACGTAAAACCCCATAATTTAATGTTTAATTTAACTCCTGCGGGGACGGTAGAGTATCCGCCTCCCGTGCAAGAGGCCCGTATTTCAAATACCGGTGCCGCACAATTCTCCACCGGAAAAAAAAACTCTGTGTTGAGAAAATTGCACAAACAGGCCTGGAGTGCGGCCTGATCCCGGTGACCAGAACCGGTAAACGCACTCTCTCACCAGAGCAGGATTGGCCACCCTGGTGCAGTACTTGGCCACAACCTCCTATATGAACCCAACAATCAAACCCCGGCAGTCCCCAGCAGCTGCGAAGCAACTGACCACGGCGGCGGTCAGACCTGCGACGCTGCAGAGGGTGCTAAGAATCCCTGGCTCCGGACAGGCCGCCATTGGAATATGAACCTGGCAACGTTTAACGCTAGAACGTAATCTAGTGAGGCGAGTCTAGCAGTGCTATTGGAGGAATTAGAGGGCAGTAAATGGAATATAATAGGGCTCAGTGAAGTTAGGAGGCCAAAAGAAGCATATACAGTGCTAAAAAGCGGGCACGTCCTGTGCTACCGGGGCTTAGCTGAGAGACGAGAACTAGGAGTCGGATTCCTGATTAATGAGAACATAGCTGGTAACATACAAGAATTCTATAGCATTAACGAGAGGGTGGCATGTCTTGTTGTGAAACTTAATAAGAGGTACAAAATGAAGGTTGTACAGGTCTACGCCCCTACATCTAGTCATGATGACCAGGAAGTCGAAAGCTTCTATGAAGACGTGGAATCGGCGATGGGTAAAGTCAAAACAAAATACAGTATACTTATGGGCGATTTCAATGCCAGGGTAGGCAAGAAGCAGGCCGGAGACAAGTCAGTGGGGGAATATGGCATAGGCTCTAGGAATAGCAGAGGAGAGTTATTAATAGAGTTTGCAGAACAGAATAATATGCGGATAATGAATACCTTTTTCCACAAGCGGGTTAGCCGAAAGTGGACGTGGAGGAGCCCGAATGGTGAGACTAGAAATGAAATCGACTTCATACTCTGCGCGAACCCTGGCATCATACAAGATGTAGACGTGCTCGGCAAGGTGCGCTGCAGTGAACATAGGATGGTAAGAACTCGAATTAGCCTTGACTTGAGGAGGGAACGGAAGAAACTGGTACATAAGAAGCCAATCAATGAGTTAGCGGTAAGAGTGAAACTAGAGGAATTCCGGATCAAGCTACGGAACAGGTATTCGGCTTTAACCCAGGAAGAGGACCATAGTGTTGAAGCAATGAACGACAATCTTATGGACATCATTAAGGAGTGGGCAATAGAAGTCGGTGGTAACGCCGTTAAACAGGAAACCAGTAAGCTATCGCAGGAGACGAAAGATCTGATCAAGAAACGCCAATGTATGAAAGCCTCTAACCCTACAGATAGAATAGAGCTGGCAGAACTTTCTAAGTTAATCAACAAGCGTAAGACAGCGGACATAAGGAACTATAATATGGATAGAATTGAACAGGCTCTCAGGAACGGAGGAAGCCTAAAAGCAGTGAAGAAGAAACTAGGAATAGGCAAGAATCAGATGTGTGCGTTAAGAGACAAAGCCGGCAATATCGTTGCTAATATGGATGAGATAGTTCAAGTGGCTGAAGAGTTTTATAGAGATTTATACAGTACCAGTAACACCCACGACGATAAGGTGAGAGAGAATAGGCTAGAGGAACTTGAAATGCCACAAGTAACACCGGAAGAGGTAAAGAACGCCTTGGGAGCTATGCAAAGGGGGAAGGCATCTGGGGAGGATCTGGTAACAGCAGATTTGTTGAAGGATGGTGGGAACACTGTCCTAGAAAGACTGGCCGCCCTATATACACAATGTCTCATGACCTCAAACGTACCGGAATCTTGGAAGAACGCTAACATAATCCTAATCCATAAGAAAGGGGACACCAAAGACTTGAAAAATTATAGACCGATCAGCTTACTGTCCGTTGCCTACAAAGTATTTACTAAGGTAATCGCCAATAGAATCAGGAATACCTTAGACTTCTTTCAACCAAAGGACCAGGCAGGATTCCGTAAAGGCTACTCAACAATAGACCATATTCACACTATCAATCAGGTGATAGAGAAATGTGCGGAATATAAGCAACCCTTATATATAGCCTTCATTGATTGCGAAAAAGCATTTGATTCAGTCGAAACCTCAGCAGTCATGAAGGCACTACGGAATCAGGGTGTAGATGAGCCATATGTAAAGATACTGGAAGATATCTACAGCGGTTCCACTGCCACCGTAATCCTCCACAAAGAAAGCAACAAAATCCCAATAAAGAAAGGCGTCAGACAGGGAGATACGATATCTCCAATGCTATTCACAGCATGTTTACAGGAGGTATTCAGAGACCTGGAGTGGGAAGAATTGGGGATAAAAGTTGATGGAGAATACCTTAGCAACTTGCGTTTCGCTGATGATATCGCCTTGCTTAGTAACTCAGGAGACCAATTGCAATGCATGCTCAATGACCTGGAGAGGCAAAGCAGAAGGGTGGGTCTGAAAATAAATCTACAGAAAACTAAAGTAATGTTTAACAGTCTCGGAAGAGAACAGCAGTTTACGATAGGTAGCGAGGCACTGGAAGTGGTAAGGGAATACATCTACTTAGGGCAGGTAGTGGCCACGGACCCGGATCATGAGACTGAAATAACCAGAAAAATAAGAATGGGCTGGTGGTGCGTTTGGCAGGCATTCTCAAATCATGAACAGCAAGTTGCCACTATCCCTCAAGAGGAAAGTGTATAACAGCTGTGTCTTACCAGTACTCACCTACGGGGCAGAAACCTGGAGGCTTACGAAAAGGGTTCTGCTGAAATTGAGGACGACGCAACGAGCTATGGAAAGAAGAATGATAGGTGTAACGTTAAGGGATAAGAAAAGAGCAGATTGGGTGAGGGAACAAACGCGGGTAAATGACATCTTAGTTGAAATCAAGAAAAAGAAATGGGCATGGGCAGGACATGTAATGAGGAGGGAAGATAACCGATGGTCATTAAGGGTTACGGACTGGATTCCAAGGGAAGGGAAGCGTAGTAGGGGGAGGCAGAAAGTTAGGTGGGCGGATGAGATTAAGAAGTTTGCAGGGACAACATGGCCACAATTAGTACATGACCGGGGTAGCTGGAGAAGTATGGCAGAGGGCTTTGCCCTGCAGTGGGCGTAACTAGGCTGATGATGATGATGATGATGATGATGTCGTGCTGCTTCATCGGCTGGTGTGTTGCCAGGAATGTTACAATGACCTGGTATCCACTGGAAGGCTATTGCATGTTTCGGCTTTGTGAGGTGTTTAAGTGTTTCATATATTATACTATCACTGAATGTTTTCCCTTTTGTGCTGCAGAGTGACGTTAGAGCCGCCCGTGAATCGCTGAAAATTAGCAATTTTCGCTCATTTCTTACTGACAATATAAGTTTTTTCGCACATCGGATTGCGAACAGTTCAGCCGTTGTAGACGAAGTCGCAGGCGAATAACATAAATTATTCTTGTTTGTTGAGGTGGGGTATAATGAATGGTGAAGTTGAAGAGGATGCCGTACAGGAGCCATCTGTATAGACGTGTCTGTATCCTGAATAGCTCATATATATCTGGTAAAGTGCTAGTTGTTGAGCAGCTTCAATGAACATGTCTCTTTTTCTGAATATCCCGTTTACCGACAATTCGATTTTTTGAAGTGTAAGCAGCCATGAAGGATGTTCGACGTCTGAGTTCCAAAATTAATTTCTTGGCAATATATGAAGATTTTCTCAAATTTCTTTATGAACTTTACTTCTATCTCGTTTCATTATGTCTAGAGCCAATTGATGGCCGTTACGTTGGGTTGGAAGACGCAAATAATGTCGGCATCTTTCTGTAGTTCTTATAAGTGAAAAGGGTGATTGGCGAGCCTCATCTATTACAAGATAGCTCGAAGTCGCTCGTGGAACTTCTGGACATATGCGTATTCCTCTAGCTAAAATACTTTGAAGTCGCTCTTCTGATGTGTGGGAAAGTCCGTGTAAGATAGGTGCCGAATACGCAATTTTTTGTCGTATTACTGCATTGCAAACAGCATGGACAATACTGATCCGCCCCATGATGTGCCTGCAAGTCTGCGAAGTACAGTCACTATCTCATTGACCTCGTTGTCGAGTTTTGTTTTAATGTGGGGTGCCCAGGATAGCTGCCTATCAAGTATTATGCCAAGAAATCGATGCTGTGTGTCAATCATTAGAGGGTGTCCTTCCAGATTAAGAGTGACATTTTTTAACGGCCTCCAAGTAAAAGGCAACATAGCTGCTTTTGCCTGTGATAGAACCACTTCTCTCTCTCTCTCTCTCTCTCTCTCTCTCTCTCTCTCTCTCTCAAAAATTGGTTAATGATATTTATGCCGTCTTGCAATGCCATCTGAAGTAGTTGAGCATTAGACGCAGATTGCCAAATACACACATCATCTGCATACAGTGAAAACTTTAACTATGATGGCAGTCTTCTTGTTAAATCAGCCATGACACAGTTAAAAATAAAGGGGCTGAGTACGCTTCCCTGTGGTACTTCCTGTTTGACAAAATGTTCAGTAGTCTTTCTTTCACCCGTCTGAACAAATATTTTGCGACCTGATAAAAAATTAGGAAATCCATCGCAAGGACCTGCAAGACAGTCAGAGTTCTAACATACTTAGCAGAACATGAACGTGACTAAAAGTGTCAAATGCCCTCTTGATCTCTATGAATACTGCTATCGTTATGTTTCCACGTGCACGCTCGTGTTCGACACTGGTTACTATATTAATATTGCATCCATTGTGCATCTATGTTTTCTAAAACCTACTAAGTAGTTGGACAACACATCCGCTTCATTACACCATCATTGAAGTCGCGCGTCAATCATTTTCTCATTACTTTGCGCAAACAACTTGTCAAACTATCTGGGCGGAAGGATTAAAGGCACAAGGGCGTCTTACCCGGTTTTAAAATTTGCATGATTCCTGCGATTTTTTAAGAGTCAGGTACAGTTTCTTCCATCCGTAAATTCTTCATAACAACAACAACAACAACAACAACAATAATTATAATAATAATAATCAGCCCATCTTATGTCCACTGCAGGACGAAGGCCTCTCCCCGCGATCTCCAATTACCCCTGTGCTGCGCCAACCGATTCCAACTAGCACCCGCAAATTTCCTCATTTCCTCGCACCACCTAGTCTTCTGTCGTCCTCTAATGCACTTTCCTTCTCTTGGTACCCATTCTGTCACCCTAATGGTCCAACGGTTATCTACTCTACGCATTACATGACCTACCCTGGGCCATTTTTTTCTCTTCATGTCAATTAGTATGTCCTCTATACCCGTTTGCTCTCTGATCCAAACCACTCTCTTTCTGTCTCTTAAAGTTATGCCTAGCATTCTTCGTTCCATCGCTCTTTGCGCAGTCCTTAACATGCTCTCAAGCTTCTTTGTCAGTCTCCAAGTCTCTGCCCCATATGTCATCACCGGTAAAAGGCACTGATTGTATACCTTCCTTTTGAATGATAACGGTAAGCTTCCAGTCAGGAGCTCACGATGTCTGCCGTATACGATCCAACCCATTTCTATTCTGTGAATTTCTTTCTCGTGGTCAGGGTTCCCTGTGATTAGTTGACCTAGGGAAACGTACTCCTTCACAGACTCTAGAAACTGACTGGCAATCCTGAATTCTTGTTTCCTTGCCTGGTTATTCATTATTATCTTTGTCTTCTGCATATTATACTTCAGCCCCACTCTTACACCCTCTCTGTTAAGGTCCTCAATCATTTGTTGTAACTCGTCCGCAGCGTTGCTGAATAGAACAATATCATCGACAAACCGAAGGCTGCTGAGGTATTCGCCGTCGATTCTTACTCCGAAACCTTCCCAGCTTAATAGGTTGAATATTTCTTCCAAGCACGCAGTGAATAGCATTGGAGAGATTGTGTCTCCTCGTCTGATTCCTTTCTTTATAGGTATCTTCCTACTTTTCTTGTGTAGAATCAAGGTGGCTGTGGAATCTCTGTAGATATTTTCCAAAGTATTTATGTAAGCGGTCTCTACTCCTTGATTACGCAATGCCTCTATGACTGCTGGTATCTCTACTGAATCAAATGCTTTTTCGTAATCTATGAAAGCCATATAGAGAGGCTTATTGTACTGTGCGGATTTCTCGATAACCTCATTAATGACATGGTTGTGATCCATTTTAGAGAATCCCTTCCTGAAGCCCGCCTGTTGCCTTGGTTGATTAAATTCCAGTGTTGCCCTTATCCTACTGGAGATTATTTTGGTAAATAGTTTATATAGTACTGCGAGTAAGCTAATAGGCCTATTATTTTTCAGTTCTTTAATACCTCCCTTTTTCTGGATTAGTATGATCTTTGCATTATTCCAGTTTTCTGGGGCGCTTGCAGTTGATAGACATTTCGTATAGAGAGCCGCCAGTTTTTCGAGCATTATGTGTCCTCCATCTTTGATTAGATCGACTGTTATTCCATCTTCTCCTGCCGCTTTCCCCCGTTTCATGTCTTGCAGAGCTGTTCGGACCTCATCTCTAGTTATACGAGGAGTTTGTATCCTGTTCATTAAAGTTTGGAATGGAGTTGTCCTGAGTCCACTGGGTACTGTACAGGTCAGTACGGAATTCTTTCGCTGCATTTATTATAACTTCGAGATTGCTGATTCTATTACCCTGCTTATCTTTGAGTGCATATATATTGGTTTGTCCTATGCCAAGTTTCCTTCTCACTGATTTCAGGTTGCGTCCATTTTTTACGGCTTCCTCAGTCTTTCTCACGTTATAATTTCGAATATCACTTATTTGCGCCTTGTTGATCAGTTTTGACAGTTCGGCGAATTCGATCTTATCTCTTGAGTTGGACACTTTCATTCTTTGTCGTTTCTTTATTAGGTCCTTTGTTATTTGGGAGAGCTTGCCTACTGGTTGCCTTGGTTCCTGGCCTCCCACTTCAATTACTGCCTCTGAAGTGCGCCTCGTTACAGTTTGATTCATTAGCTCTATGTCATCATCGTCATCTCTCTGTTCTAAGGCTGCAAATTTTTTTGCAAGTACCAGCCTAAACTTTTCGTTTTTTACCCGTACTGCCTCTAAGTTGACCTGTTTCTTCTTGACTTATTTTACTTTTTCTCTCTTCAAATTGAGGTAAATCCTAACCCTCACTAACCTATGATCACAGCACTTTACCCTACCTATCACTTCTACATCCTGCACTATACTGGGATCGGCATAAGTATGAAATCAATTTCATTCCTTGTTTCACGATTAGGTCTTTTCCATGTCCACTTTCTGTTGCTACGCTTCCTGAAAAACGTGTTCATTTTTCTCAGCTTATTCCTTTCTGCAAATTCTTATTTTAATTATTAAATGAATATAGATGTCTAAGGGAGCATTTCTACCTTTCGGTCCGAGGTTTCTTAGCATATTGTACGTAATGCCATCCGGCTTAGCGGCGGACATTTGGCGACATGATGGAATTGCACATTGAAGCTCGCTTAATGTGAAAGTATGATTTAATTGAGCATGTTGGGCCCAATGGCAAGCAGTAATTTTCTGCATAGCTAACACTACTGAAATATCAAATTTTGCACATTGAGATGAAAAAGAAGGCCGGGAAAAAGGCTCACAAAATTCATCTGCAACTATTATCTCACACGTGTCCCGAGCTACAGTAAGAGCCCGAAATGGGAAGCTGTGTTACAGGTCTACTTAAAGAACGAACTACTAGAAATATTCGCGGGACAGAGGTGTGAGGAGACAGCGTGCCGCAGAAATCGCGCCAGCGCCATTTGCCTATATTTTCCATGCGTCTGCGCATTACATTGTGTATTTTCTGAGCGTTTTTTTTATGCTTCTAAACTTCCGCTCCGTCGGTACGCTCTTTCGGGTCGGCGTCTTATTACTATTAGCTGTTCGTACTCTCCGTCAACTGCAGCATAATCTTTTGGAATTGAGATCTTCTTTGTGCATATGTTCTTATTAACCTGCAAAAATTCTCTAAATCGTTCCACCGTTGCATGTTGATTAATTTGATCCATTAGGTGGCACCGAAAAGCTTGCCAGTTGGTTAGTCTGTTGTAACGCCTGATATCACAGTGCATGCTAGGGTGATTTACAAGGATGGGAAAGTGATCACTTCCGAGTTTTTCCATATCCGTTGTCCATCCCACACCATTCACTACATCACGTGAACACAGGGTAACATCTATGCAGCTTGAATAATTATATCCTCGAGCAAATGTTGGCGACCCATCGTTGCCTTTATCTATGGCGCACTCAATAATGTTACTACGTGCATCACAATGATCGCTTCCCCAGATAAGGTTGTGTGCATTGAAATCGCCACAAATAAATACATTAGAATGAGCTATTTCGAACATATCCACTAGCCAAGGACACATCCTTGTGTCCTTGCATCTGCCTTCTTGCGGTATATAAAGCAGGTGTCTCAAAAAATATCGTGTGCAAACGTCAACACGAGGACATGGCGTAAAACAACATTAAGACAGTCAAGGTCATGGCACTAAAAGAAAGTCTTAGTTCGTAGTCTTTCTGCTGAAAGGCATGCGAAACATCTAAATGACTGCAACAGTCAACTGCTAAACTAACTTCATTTTTAGATTTAAACAAAAAAGAAATAACTGAAAGTTCATCCCCATTCAGCACGAATGTTAAAATACTTCTGCTAATAAATAGAATATTGGTCATTGTCAGATGTCATAAGTCTGTGAATAGTCTGGTGTGTTGCAAACAGCACTTGTGACACATTCTAAGTACATACCCAGTGTGCCCCCCACACCATCTCTGGTTGTGCCACTGCTCAAGCCATAATTTGAGGATCATATCTGCAAACATAATGCTCACTAGGGATGAAAATATGGTCCTCCAGTTCAATGGATATGACTAGATGTACCCATAAGAAAGGGCAACAAGGCTTGTTATGGCAAGCTTACCAACATTTCAATAATGACAAGCAAGTTCACTGCGGCCTGCATCTAAGCTTACGAAACGCATGAACTTATTTTCATTTATGAAATGCGCGATGGAGTTCATTTTTGACAGACTCGACTAGTGCTGCAGTTTGAGATCTAGCATTTTACATTCTTAAATGCATGTAAATGTTGCAGTTAAACCGCAGTTATTAGTTTATTAGACCAGCGCTTTTTTTTCCGTACGACAGACCACTGGTAACACGGAATTAAAGCAACGTTTTATTTTGATACTTTACTTCTTCACTAAAGGTATGAAAGCGATAAACACATTTTGTTTGACCATACAGTAGAAAGATACACACATTACGCATGCAACCCCCAGAGGAAGGGTGATTTAGCTGTTCATATCACAACGCTCTAAAACGCCAACTCATATTAGCAAATGCACAGGCACGTCGAAAACAATAAGCGTATGCAAAGCACCCCTACAATTGTAATTCCACAAAGCAGCCGTAATATTCGATGCCAATACATAACTCACTGCTTGACAATTCACCGAGTTCGTAGACAATAGCATCCTTTCAGATTCGCACCATGCTGGAAAACCGCAACCGGAAACATAAAATCAGACGTATAATCGCACCATTTCAATATATGAGCAAAAACAGTTCAGTCTTAGGACTAAACCCCATGAGAGCAATTTATTGCGCGACGGCGACGAGCGACGGCTTCGATCGACAAAACGGGCCGTCGCTTGAACAGAACGCTCGGTTCTAGAAATCTAGAATTCGTCGATCGTTGCCCGGAAGTGCTATGAGCGACTAGCCAATAGCGCGGAGCCGGAGTTGGATGTACATCACTCAAATACTACCGATTGTCGCGCGGAAGGAGCAAATGATTGAATTTTTATACGTGAAAGGATAAGGACATACTGGAAGACCTTTGGAAATATTTTATGCTACTTTTTACTGTAAAATACATTAACTTAAATTACTAAAGTACGCGTCACGCTAGTTTTGACGCGTATTTGTAGCCCTCGACCGGGGAGACGTCGCTCAAAATCGTCGCTCGCGCGGAGTACGACTTGTAGGCGACAAGCGAACGCGACAGCCATCTCCATCGCATCGCTTGTATCTGTTGCGCGCAAGATGGCTTATATGGGGTTTATACCTTATTCAGCATAAAACATTAATTCCTCATGCGTTTTCAGTAAGTTCATGATAACGCGCCCAAGTGACCTCTTGCAGCATGCAGCTGAATGCCTGCGGCAAAGCTTCTGACTAGCACTGGCGCTGCATGTAACTTCAGTGGTCGCAGATTACCCATGGGCGAGATACCCTCATGCACGCGGCTTATTTATAACGAAAGCACACCGCCAGCAAAATGACGCCTTCTGTTAAGTGCCTCCTTATTTCTACAGCGTTCCGTACACAGTAGACTACCAAACTGAATAAATTCCAAGAGAAAACGCACGCTAAGCTCGCTCCGCATAGGCTCGGAATCATGGCCTGGTGAACAAACCATTTTAAGCGTCCTCTCGCCTCACGTCTTAATGAACATACCATGGTTCTGGCAGCAGCGTTTGCAATTTTCAAAGCTCTTACGGATAGCGGCAAGTGATAAAATCACATGCAGTTATCGCGCCGACTGGCTTTTTTGATTGACATCGAGAGACACAGCGCGCTTGCCTAGTCCATTGTCAATCGCGTCAGCTAAGCGCCGCGACGATTTCCTGGCGATAGCATGTCATATACGCAGACTGTGCACCTAAGTTATAATTCACTTGCCGTGGAGGATTTCTTGTTATATCCAACGAATGACGAACGACTGTCTTGTTTTCGCGGCGACGCGAGATATATGACACACGATATCTCTTGGATCGCCTTCGTTGCTGCTCGCTGGAGGGATCACGTTTCTCCGGTGCTGTGCTGTTCCGCGATGTTGAGCGCGCGCGTGGTGGAGCAACTCCAAGTGAAAAAGTAGAGCGCTCGCTCCGCGTTCCATTGAACTGTGGCTGCCTGTTCTCTTAGAGGCAAAATGGTGTGTTCTTTGCTCAGCGTGCGTGAGTGATACATTGCCATGTTCGGGACCAGCCTCCTTCAGTTGAAGCAGAAGATTACGCTACGTTTTGTTCTCTATTGCGCAAGAGCACAACAGGCATTCTTCTCTCACTCCTTGGTGACGGAGTGAAAAACACATTTCACTCACTCCTTGGTGACGGATTGAACAATGCCTTTCACTTCACTCGACATTTTGCGAGAGTAAAACAACGCTTTGAAGAGTAAATCGGCTGCTTCACTCCTGCGATACCCTCCCTAGTTATTAGAGTGTAGCAAGCGGTAAGAAATATATCTCGTACATCTTTATTGCGAACATTCAAGCTTTCTAAAGGGTTCATTATGTGTTAGATCGCTGTATGCCGGTCTGGCTGCGCAAGCGGCGGAAGATGCTTCTTTGCAAATAAAAATAAATAATCACAGTATGAGCTTATGAATGAAAGAAAACGCGCTCTAGAACACAAAAGTCTTAAACGAATGTAATTAGTACGAAATGTAAACTAAAGAAAACGACTACACTACATATGCTAATTTTCATGAACCTCTTTTATTGTATGTTTATTACCAACCCCTTCTCTCATGCAGGAACCAGGTTGCCAAGATTGGCACGAAGAGCAACTGCCTTTCCAACTGTGCTGTGCGTGCTGCACTTGCATTGGTGTGCAAGTGGAGGAGAACTCCAGTTAATGTCCTGCTGAACTAGAATAGCTGTCGCACTATTCCGCTTAAGACATCTGTCATGTTTTTGACACCCTACCAGCTCAAACATCACCACTAAAAGCAGTTTGATGGCGTGCATTTGCCTTCATAAACACGTTACAGCTGAAGTCGTTGTGTGTGTCTTTTCCTCAGTCATATTTATTAAGACAGTATGTACACCTTAATAATTTCTGGTAAATCCAAGTGCCAATTTTTTTCTAAAACAATAAAGTAACATTTTTCTCGTCTTTGTGTACTTTGATAGTATTCAAATACAGCGTGAACTCTGATCCTACAAACAGAAGCAGTAGTATTGCTGACAAATATATGCTAGAATAAAACATCACCTGGGTTCTAGACAGTACCCTGTCGGGTATAGGCACCCGACGGCATGTAGTGGTAAATCCTTGTGGAATATAGGTTGTTTCTAGTCTGGGTCTAGCTTCAGCTCACGCTGAATTATGAGGGCCGGAACAATGAGTTTCTTCCATTGGATGCGGATGACAGTTGGCTTCCATGGGGCTTGCAGAACTACAGCAACTGACTGAGGAATAAAACCCAGGGTATCAGCGTGCCTTGTGGGATCCCAAGGTAGGCCAAATGGTGATGCAGACTGTCACAATGACGATGCTGCAAAATACAGCATAGAGTGCATTACTACCGTTATTTCAGAAGAACTGAGACCAACCATCAAAATTATGGCATATTTGTTAATGTACACTTGCTCATGCTAAAGTAGCTTCAGCATGCCACTAAATACTGAAGTGCTGGCTACAAATGCTACGAAAGTGCTGCATCACAAATTGTGGGCAGTAAAACGCTCACGTCGCAACTGCAACGCATCGTGGGCAACCGATGGCTTCACACATCATAATTATGCTCTTCAAAAGAAAAACTATGACAGCTGAAGAGGAATAAAATATTCATTTGATTTCTTTATGACGTTGCTGTTTCATATTAGTTGTTCGAAATAACACGGTGTCCATTTCGCCATATTGTGAATGTGGGGAGACGTAACATGTATATTTTTATAACGTTTATGAAAATAAGCACAGAATAATTACCGGGTAGGTTAGTCACGTACTTCTTCAGCACCTCGGTTTATTCAGGGAAGCAAGCTGGTGCAATTTCAACAGGCAGGCACCATATCTTTCAATGCTTTCAGGTCTGCTATAAGCCTTACTGTGCAGCACAGACGTTGAATTTTTGATCAGCTGGTCCTTCCAAGGCCCACACCCTGCAGCAGAATGCCAAAATTTTTATGTAGCCAGGGCGTTCGCGCGCTATGTAAATTCAGTGTACCTAAGCAACCGAAATGAAAAGACGTAGCGCAACTAAAGAAATGTGGCTATTACGTGAACATTAAAGCACAGTTTATGGAACGTGCATCAGATGCTACCACATAGCACACAGAAGGCGAAAAAAAGAAACACAAATGCCTGTGATGAACTACAAGCGAATTTTCTCAAGATTAAAACATTGCGTAGCGTATATGTGAAGTGTGGAAGCACTGGAAATGCAGGCACCAGTGTTGGTTCGTTGATAATATGTGCTACAATTCAAGCTAACCGACTCACCACCACGGCTACTAAAACAATGTACAGGACTCAAAAACGTTTGTTTTCTTCAACCCGCCGGAGCTACGCACTAAACCTTATGCACTCTGCCACAGGTATACTATGAATGCTTTTCCTCTACTGAAAGATTTCATACGCGATACCGGAATGATCGTTGGATGCAGGCGCCAATCCGTACCTATAATTTTTTTTTTAAAAAGTGGAACGAACCACAGATTGTCGTGCCGAACGTGCCACAAGTTCCCATTAGCGAAAAAAGATGTTTTGCAGAAGCTTATGCTGCCTCGAATATGTTTTAGGTGCTAAGGTCCACAGAATGAGCGACTGGAGTTAGTCATGCTTGTGTACATTGGAAACGTTTCATCGACAGCGCCGCGGCAGCCTCACGAAAACAGCAACAAAATAATGTGCTTCTATGCGAAAATGGCTCACTCACCCATATTTTCTGTCCTGTTGTTGCTTTCAGCAAACTCTCAGCACCACTTTGTCTTTAAGATAAACAAAGCTGCCCATCGGCCCTTCCATCTGAGGCCTCCTTCGAAATCAATCATGCTCGGTCACCATACAAACAAGGACAAAATCACCCATGATAACCGCGATTAACAAGCGCAACGTCAACCACCAATGAAACACTAGGAAACAAAAAGCAGCGGACAAATGCCGGCGCAAACTTTCTTGGTTCTCAGCCATGCACCATGCTCTCAGCTGTTGGGGTGCGATTATTGCCAGACCTCAACCACAGCTCCCGCTTGATCTATCAGTCGAACGCTCAGTGGCACCGCTGCCGAGCTAAAGGGGTGCATTGCGCCATGTAGTCGTTTGATTAGAAAGACGAATTAACAGAAACACATATTTGTCTTAATTGGATTTTGAATAAGCGCATTTAAGAATAGACTCGATGTCAGACGCTTTTCTCGGTCGATGCACTTCACTCCAGTTGAGGCCGCATTTTCAAGGTGTTCCTCGGCAGAGGAAAGGTGGAGTAGTGTGCATGAAATGCAACGGGGCCTTGAGTGATGGAAGCCCCGTCGCCTCGACTTGGCTGAGTCGAGGAGAAGCGTTGACTGAAAGCGTGTTTAAGAATACGGGGGTAAGAGACATAAGCCTGAGTGCCCGCTTAGAGTCATAGTATCCGAGAAAGGTACTTGGAAAGAAGAGATTAGCAGTTATCTGCAACGAATCCTCAGCAAGCTGGACGTACAGGACCCATACTTGGTGCGCAGTTCAACAGATCTGGTGCAAGATTTGGCGCAAGGCAAGTTGGCTATCGCAACAACTGGTTTTTCAATCGATGTGCAAGATCTGCTTTATTCCGTACCTCAGCGTGGCCTGTTTAACGCAGTTCGTGAAACTATTGAAGCATCGGCTGAAGTTAACTTCCAGAACAATCCTGGCATGAGTTCTGATCAGTTCTTAGAGATTTTACATTTCTATTTACAGTCCACCATCGTCTGTTTTAATGGTCGTTATTATGTTCAGAAAGGTGGTATATGCATCGGCTCTTCTCCAGCTCCAGTTTTATACGACATATGTATTTCCTCCACTGACAAGCGCATCTTTGCAAAAATCGACAATTTTAATGTAGTTAGGGTTTATAGATATGTTGATGACTACCTTGTGCTTTTATATCTAACTGAGACTACCCTTGACCTTGCTGTAGAAGAATTAACTAATACCTTCTTGACAGAATCTGGTGGACTAGATTTCGCTTGGGAATTGCCCCCTTTAGGATAACTCAATTCAATTTCTGGACCTTAAACTTAGTTTTACCAAAGCCCACGTGTGCTGGATGCATAACCCAAGGACTATGAAAAGCCTTTTACCATTTGACAGCACACATTCTAAACTAATCAAGAGGGGAATAGCTAACGCATGCCTCAATTCTTCGGCATTAATGAAGTCATGCGAGCACAATCTTGTTACAGGTTTTAGTAATCAGATTAGCCGATCGGAAGACGCTCGACTTCCTCCCTCCGTTATTACGGGTGTGTGCGAAAGCCTCTTTCAGAAGATAAAACACGGGAAAAAAGTGCGGAAGTCGAAAGAAAGAATGAACACGCACGTGATTCCGTACGTACATAAGCTGTCCCACAGTATAAAAAAGGTCGCAGCCAGATACCGTGTGCGCATTGTGTTTTCCGCCCCATGCAAATTGGCCAAAATTTGCCCTTTGATGGCGAATGAGTTGCCGGCTACATGCTCCAAGAAGCACGTCACACGCTACACCGGTTGCGTTAGCGATGTCGTTTACAATATTCCCCTAAAGTGTAGCAAGGTGTATATTGGACAAACGGGACGATGCTTCAACGATCGAGCGAGAGAGCACCTGTTGGCGGTCAACAGCAACGTCGGCGGCCACTTGGCCGAACACTGCAAGCGCTGTCGTAGTATGCCACTCCTCTACAAAAGGACCTTTCTAAGGAAAGCAAGAAACCGCACTGAAAGGGAGCTAATCGAGGCTTTCTTCATAAAAAGAGCAGGAAATAAGTGCCTTAGCAAGCCGTCACTAGCATTAAGTGACAAAGAAATATCATTCATAAATTATAGCCTGTAATCGACGCTAAGATTAGAACGTACAGCTGCCACTTTGGTTGGATGCTCGGATTACGCCTGTAATGCACGCGCTCATATGTACCTTATGTACCTTCCATGATAATTCAGTACAGACGACTGGCCTACGAGCAATGTTAATTCATATCACCCCTGACTATCTCTACTGTGATTACTATTCACTTTGGTTTCTTGTATACATTTGCGCGCAGATATGGGAGAAGTAACCATGAATGCCCCTCCCAACCTCAACGAGAAGGCCCACCGAGCCGCGCGAACACTAACCCACCGCGGCACGGACAGTGACGGCCCAACACCCCGCAACCTCCAGGGAAGGACTGCGGCGGAGGCGATGGAGAAGACGGAGGAGGCAACAAAGACGAAGCGATAAAAGACGACAGTGACAGACTGGTCACGTACCACGACATACTGACACACTACACGAAACAAAAAGAAGCATACCCACAACCCCACAAACAACTCGACAGGTCTCAAGGAACAGATTTGAGAAGGTTGCAAACCAGAGAGAAAGAGAGAGAGAAAATAATGCAGAGAAAGGCAGGGAGGTTAACCAGAGGTAGTTCCGGTTGGCCACCCTGCGCAGGGGGAAGGGTTAAGGGGGATAAAAAGAGAAACAGAGTGGAAGGAGGAAATAGAAAGAAAGGGAGACAAGCAAACCAGAACGTTCCGAAACCCAGTACACTTAAACAACACAATACCCAGACCCGAGCTGCAAGCTCTGCAAACACGAAAACGCAGACATGGCACACATCTTATCGAAGTGCGCACAGATCAGATCAGTATATGTAGAGGACAACATAGAACCGGACATTCTCGAGGAGCGATGGCTAAGTGCTCTGACTAGCTCGGAACTACACGACCAATTATGGGCTATCAAGCGGGCCTGGACAGCGGTGGAAAGGCTATGCCTCACCGCACATAATGCCGAGGTGGCCTGAGCCCGGGCTGGCAACCTCGCAGGTCCTTTTCCAATCAAAGTTTTTTCCCGTCCGTTCATGGGTTCTGGTAAATAAACAGTTGGATCTTGGCGCCCGTATGTGTTATTTGTGTCTCACTTCGTCCTCGTCTCCTTAGTGCCGTAACCTTTGTTTTTAAATTTGGGAGTTAGCCAACCCAAGCTTGGGGGTGGGCCAGCTTGTGGGTGGGCCAACTCGAAATTTAGGTATGGCCCTACTGAAACTTGGGGGTGAGCCAATCTGAAATTTGGGGGTTGGTCAACTTAAATTTTGCGGTGAGCCGACTGAAAGTTGCGGAGATGCTTACGCATTATTCTGTATAATTTTGATGAAGTAAAAATATAACAAAATAAGCACACGATGTGTACCTTGCTGCAGACATCCAATTTTGGCGCCTCTTACCATTATCTACAACTCCCTAATTGTCATCTTAGCGATTAGAACACCCGCCATGGTGGCTTCGTGGCTATGGTGTTGCGCTACTAAGCGCGAGGTCGCGGGGTCGAATCCCGGCGGCGGCGGCCGTATTTTGATGGGGGCGGAATGCAAAATCGCCCGTGTCCCTTTCATTGGGGGCATGTTAAAGAACCCCTGAGGCTCAAAATTAATCCGGAGACCCTACTACTGCGTGCCTCATAATCAAATCATGGTTTTAGCACCTGAAACCACAGAATTCAATTCAAGCGAATAGAGAAACAGTTGTATGATTACTTTATTAAAATAATTGGATGTAAGGAATTAAGAAAAATTGCTGGCAGTTTCTCAACTGCTGTACGAACAACATGCACGTGGTCTTATTTGCGTCGGACAATGCCTTCTTTTCTTAAAGCTCGGCGCGTGATAGCTGGGACAGACTGTATAAAGGAGTGCGAGTGATTTCGTTTTGCTTTTTTTATTTGGCCAATAGGTATAACGTTCCACTGTGATAAAAGAGGTGTGATTCTTTAAATGTATTTAAGTATGTGTTCTACTTCTAAATTGGGGTGCGTTCCTTTGATCTTGACTAAGAACCTTGATTAGAAGGCCAATTCCGAGACAAAATGAAATAGAAAGGCCCTCCTGACTAATATGCTGTCACACCACATGTGTGTTTCATGACAACGGACTAAATTTTGTTCAACTTATGCCATCACCGTGCGCTGACACAGTTTTGAAAATTTGTGTCGTTTGAAAATGATGCAAACGTCGATAGTCACAAGGACAGCAGAACCAATACAGCATTATACACATTTCTGTTTCGCAACTATTATTCCACAGTAGTTCAAACCCTCAAACATTGCTCGGCGTTCCAAGGCAATTTCCTCAATCTAACCAACAAAAGCCGAATGAAGATAAGTGAGACATCTCAATGGCGGAAAAGATGGCTGATTGCGAAGTGGAAACTTCTCCTAAAGAGTGCTGAAGCTTCCGATAAATCGTCAGTTTCATGTTATAACTGATCTTATAAGCATGCGAGCCTAATACCACGGCAACTTGAGGTAGTTTTCTCTTGAGATCGAAGCGCAGGAATCTATCTTTCACGATCCGTCTGGGTTCGTGAACGAGGGAGGGCTCGAGGCACCCTCCGTTAGACGGACGCTCCCTAGCGTGGTGGTGACGAACGATGACTGACCGCCGAGCAGCTGTGCTCGTCGGTGTTTATTGGGTGCGGTGACCAATGTTGCCTACCGAGCCTGGCAGGTCACCGAGCCTGGCAGGCCAACGAAGATTATGCCCGAGGGGGCGTCGCATGCTTGTTACACTATCTCTTCAGCCTACGAAAATCAACTGCACGAAAGTGCTTCCGCGATTGCAGCCGTCGTGATTCCAACATCATCGATTTAGAGAAAAAATAGGGGATTTCAACGAAATGGCAGGAGGTTTGAGGGAACTTGTCAGCCTTGGACAAGGTGTACTTCTGGTAGTCGTTCCGTATAACGCCTGCGATCTTCCTTTACACTGTGGAAGCTTGCAGGCATGCGAGTTGGACTGGTAAGACACGAACTCTGTCTATTCAGTAAAGCGTAATGTTACGTCTCAACACCAGCAAGGGTGTTAATGGAACGTTTGCCACGTGTAAAACTACCGCACCTCCTAACCAGACGTCAGCGCGGCGTGGACAACGACTAAAAGCGCTCACTCCACCATTACCTGGAAACTGGAGAAAAGGTTGAACGGGAGGGAACCACGGCAACGAATTGATAAGCGCAGTTAATTAGGCAAGTCCTCATCCCGCGCCTCATCTTGCAAGCTGAGCGAAGAAGAAAGACAGCGTGCAAACCGGCTGCTGCAGGATTCCACGAAAGGACGAGGGTAGCGTTATGGGCTTGTTGGTCGGTCACTACGAAAGGACCTCAGCCCGAGCTTCACCCACCAGTCTGAGCGGGGTGGGCAACGACGAATGAACCAGGTGTCGCTGGATGATTTCTTTTACCACAAATTCCAAACCATTTTCTTCGAGGCGGAGTTACTGCTGGTTATGGATAGCTTCGCTGATGATGGATGGATAGCTTCGCTGATGATATTGCCTTGCTTAGTAACTCAGGGGACCAACTGCAATGCATGCTCACTAACCTGGAGAGGGAAAGCCGAAGGGTGGGTCTAAAAATTAATCTGCAGAAAACTAAAGTAATGTTTAACAGTCTCGGCAGAGAACAGCAGTTTACGATAGGTAGTGAGGCACTGGAAGGAGTAAGGGAATACATCTACTTAGGACAAGTAGTGACTGCGGATCCTGATCATGAGACTGAAAGAATCAGAAGAATAAGAAGGGGCTGGAGTGTGTTTGGCAGGCATTGTCAGATCATGAACAGCAGGTTGCCATTATCTTTCAAGACAAAAGTGTATAACAGCTAGCTGTGTCTTACCGGTACTCACCTACGGGGCAGAAACCTGGAGACTTACGAAAAGGGTTCTACTTAAATTGAGGACGGCGCAACGAGCTATGGAAAGAAGAATATTGGGTGTAACGTCAAGGGATAAGAAAAGAGCAGATTGGGTGAGGGAACAAACGCGAGTTAATGACATCTTAGTTGAAATCAAGAAAAGGTAATGGGCATGGGCAGGACATGTAATGAGGAGGTAAGATAACCGATGGTCATTAAGGGTTACTGACTGGATTCCAGGAGAAGTGAAGCGTAGCAAGGGGCGGCAGAATGTTAGGTGGGTGGATGAGATTAAGAAGTTTGCAGGGACAACATGGCCACAATTAGCACATGACCGGGGTAGTTGGAGAAGTATGGGAGAGGCCGTTGCCCTGCAGTGGGCGTAACCAGGCTGATGATGATGATGATCATGGATAGCTTTGGCATGGTATCGCAATGGAGTCGACGATGGTGATTTGCTGCTGGACAGTCTTCAGATTCCCTAGTAGGCTCGCCTAGGCAAGACGACGGGTTGAAAAGCGCATACTTTTCGAGAGTGTGGACAAAGGGTCCTGATGTGAACTGAGACGTTAACTTGCTCCTGCATAGAGTGGGATTCCGCACTGGGGCCGTTTAACTAAGCTTAATAACCTTTTTGCTTCATTTTCTACAACTTCACGTCGTAGTCGATAGGCTTGGTGGAATCTATGCCCCGAACGCCACTCTAGCTGCAACAGTAACCATGTGGCTGTGCATAAACACCATCTAAATGATCACCTAAACGTAGATGGCATCTCGGCTATCATGCATCAAGTTCGAAAAAGCGAAGCCTCCAATGCGGATGAAACCAAATGTATCTTGTTAGCAGTAACCTGAAGAAGCATTCAGTATATTCTGAGTTGTTCTTAAATAGAGTGTAATGATAAAAATCATTTTTAATGACTATGTTTACGGCTAATACCCCTGCACTGGGTTTTAGAAACATTCAAGAACCTCTAGATTCCATTATTTGCGGTGTGTTGCCTATTGCGTGACCTTTTTTCCTGCGCTTAAAAGAAAAACCACGAAATATAAAGAAAACCGACTCGACTTGCCACTTGCGGCTCGAACCAAAGCTACTCTCAAACATCTTGCGTACGAAGGAATTCCACTGCTGTGATGGGCTGTTTGCATCAAAAATATTTCACGTTGCCTAATTGTTCGAGGTGGCTGTCACTTTCTTCAATTTCATGCCCATCTTTATGTTGGTTTCATGCGCCAAAGCGATAGCATCCGCTGCAATTGTTGCTAACGCTTTTCTTGCAGGCAGCTTAACGCAGCAGATTGCCTTGCGCTCAGACACGAGGCTCGTCGAGGAATTTCGCGGCCTTACCAAGCCATGCAAGAGAAAAGGCGACTGTGTTTTGCGACGCTGTTCTAAGTTTATTTCCTGCTGTGTTTTAAAACCTGATATTTAAAGATTTGCGGTTATTGTAACGATTAAAGGCTTGGCTAAGTCGTTATTGCAAACTAATTTAAAGGAATACAGTATATATTCTAGAACATTTTTTCTGGTTGTTGCACTCCCCAAAAGCAGATCTTATTCGCGTGGCCGAAAAGGGGGAGCTTCGGCTAGATTCGGGTGGTCGTTTCCAATCGGCCGACTGCTCCCAGTATTGTCGTCGGCTCAACCAAGACACCTGGGCGGTTTCCGGTCACATGACCGTACTCATTCCCGTGGTTGCTTTGGTGGAGGCGGAGTCTCGTTCTGCCTACGTCGCCTCATCGCAAGATAACCCCTACACGAGATGTATCCTACTTGGGCCCATATATAGTGCCTCTGCAATGAGTCCGCTCGTATTCAGAGGGTCACAGTGGCCTTCAGAAGAGCCAAAACAACACACAATAGTTGCAATTCACACGGGAGGCGCCGCTTGTTTTTCTTTATTTGCTTTTTTTTTTCTTCGTGCGTCGTGGCTGACGCACTCAGTATAATTTGAGTAGCCCTCTGACTGCTGCGCTGGGGGATCCTGGTTCAATCCCACCTGGGATACGTATTATTATTATTATTATTATTATTATTATTATTATTATTATTATTATTATTATTATTATTATTATTATTATTATTATTATTATTATTATTATTATTATTATCATCATTATTATTATTAAAGAGGCCCCAAATGAGGTCGAGACAGGAACATACTTACCTATCGAACTATACTAACCTACCGCAATGTGTCTGGTAAGATGCAAAGAAGCTTTGACATCAACAAGGAGCATACTCTGCTTATCGTCAGTTGCTTTTATTAAAGAGGATAAAGGGACTGGCTGAGCACCTGCTTCGTCTCGACTGGCATTATTCTGTTCAGTACGCTATTTAAAGTGTCTAGTTCATAGGGAATTAATATGTACTTCGTATGCTGTGTGTCATCGCCATGTCAAAAGCGCGGATTACAATTCGCACTCCAGTAGAAGCATGCATGAGGACTGCTGCTCTAAAGTTTGAATGCATTGTTTTCAGTAGTGGTGTTAAAAGATAAGTGCTGGAATATGTGTTGCCCTCACTGTTATTGCGTAGTCGCCAACACTTTGTCATGTTGAGTCGTTGTGATGCTGGAGAATTGTACCCTATGTCTATGTTTTATCTGCGGCCGTGGAGTTTTCATTTTTTTGGACCGAGAATGCCATAGTTGATGAAATTCTCATTTTTTCTTCGGAAGCAAGCGCATTTATGCAAAGACCCTGAGTATTTTTTGACGAAGGCACGAATTCTCGCATCTTTTTTTTTTTGTTTCGATAGGACAGTGTGTGTGTTGAGACGACAGGCTCAACTCAGCATATTTTTAAAGCGTGTCTTTCGACGACTTCATGTCTTGTCGACGATTGAAGGAGAGGCTTATATTATCGGTCTTCTGCTGTCGTCGGCACTTGTCTCAATTTAATTATCATAGCGACGTTCGAAGAAAGCCGTCTCCCCGCTGGGTGCAGGTAATTTAAATTTCGCGTCCCCAAATATTGACATTTCTGCTGAGGTGTCCATTATTTCGTTGCGCTATAGGGTTTGTTCATTTTTATTTTCATATTTATAGCACCCAAAAAAGTATGTCTGCAAACTTAGCTCGAATCACGTCACTATACGGATGAATTCTCTGCCCAGGCGAACATAAATTTCAAGAACAGTCATAGCCATTCATTCACGAATTAAACAAATCACAATAATTACCTTCATAGTTGCAAACTTTGCGACGCAGGTTTAAATTTAAAAGGTGAAGGAAGTCGTGGTAACAACCGAGCTCCGTGTTTCGGCATTTCGAAATGGCCATGTAGACCAATATACCTGGAGTCAAATTACTCGTTCAAATTGCCTTATTGCACATGCGGCACCGCCAAGCGCCGCTCACCGCTGGGCCCCTTTCTGACTTGAAAGTGTGGCACAAAATGATGCTGACGCTACATTTGCATCTTCGCACCCGCGAGCTGATTCTGAATGACGCCCGATTGGTCGCAGAGCCTCTTCAGAAGCATGGGCGACACGCACCGCTTCGTCACGTGGTATGGCGAAGCTTTATCTTACGGCGCCCTACAAGATAACAGGGAAATTAACCAATAATTTGATGCTAGTTATTTAGGCCAAGATGGCCATCTTGAAATGTAGAAACCTGTATCTAGACTTTCTTCCGAAGTCCATTCCGATCACGATTCCCTTCAACTTTCCCATTAAACTTGCGGCGCATTGTAAAGTTAGCTATTGTAATTAGTTTATTATTTAATGGATTGTTTTGGTTTTTCTTGAACATTATGTCCGCCTGGGCAGATAATTAGTCTTTAATGACGTTATCTGCCTACGAGCCAATTACGTCCGCAAACAACAGCGAAAGTAGCAAGATCGTTGTCTTTATTCGCCGGGAGGTTACTCGCATCGTCCAGCCTGTGCGAACACATTACGACAATCAGTGTCTGCTTAACCGTTAAAAATAGAAAGCTCACCTTTACACTCGGGGGTGCGTACCAACCTCCATTAAGCCCGTTTCACGTCAAACGAATAGAACACGTAATAAAAGCTTCTCTTGGTTGTTGTAGTATCACCGGGACTGTAACACCTACCACACAATTTGGGGAAGCTCAAGAGACAACAAAGCGGGACGACAACTCGGTTCAATTGTCTACAAACATGACCTCTTGCTGCTGAATGACGCTAGTCCTACATTTCTACGGGGCACAGTGTACAGCAGCTCCTGGACTAGACCATTGTAACACGCCGCTTTGCCACGATTGTTAAATAGTTTTTGGACATTAAGAGACATGAGAGCGATCACATTCCCATTTACCTTAAGGTCAACGGAATGTCTAACACTCATCCACCTAACACACTACGAAGAATAGATTGGACTGTGTTTAAAAACTTAGTGGAGTGCGCTTGCCAGAACGGTCTCTCCTCTGGACTGCAAGAAGTTATTAAAGCAGCGGCGCAGTCCACTATGTGCGCGCCCACGAAATACAATTCGACCAAGAGTTGGAGCGACTTCGTGCAATTTGTCGTCGCGCCGAACGAATATACCGACGCACGAAACCCATTCACGATCTAAGGACAGCCAGATGCACTCAAACGAATATACAATGTCACATAGATAAGTTGCGTTCTGAGCGATGTAAAAAAATATTGTGAGTCCCATGACCCCCGTAAACCACTATCTCAAATATGCAGAACTGTGTGAGCCCTACCTTTTGTTCCTGAAGAACGATTTCCATTCAAGGCCCTATCACTTTTCCAACGCCAATAAGACCTCCATGTAGCGGTAGATTTCTGTGCTGTTATTGCAGGCCAGTCAACGGGCACAAGTTCATTCACTTTCAACTACGTTCAGGACACGCGGGATTTACGCATGAATCTGTCATCCGTCACTCAACAGCTCGAAGCGGCACTTGCCTTATGTAATCAGTCATCCCTTTGCCCAGATGGCATACCTTACCGTATATTGTGCCACCTCTGTGAACCGTTGCGAAGTGCACTGCTGCACGTCTTCAACGAGTCCTGGCATGATTGAAATGTTCCTCCAGAATGGAAGACCAGCCGCTGGTACCGCTCCTCCAACATGGCAAATCTCTTCTAGATATGACTTCATACCACAAAATCGCGCTGGCTAGTTGCATTGGAAAGGAGATGGAACGAATTATCATCGCCAGACTTCAATGGTACCTGAAACGCTACGAAGTTTACCCAGGCGCCATGGCTGACATTCGAAGGCACAGATGCTTCATTGACAACGTCATCGATCTGGTTACGTACGTTCAACATCAAAAGGCCTGTAAATGATTATCTGTCGCCATGTTCCTCGATAAAAAAGAAGCATATCACAATGTTCTTCATCAGGATTTATTTGAGGCTCTGGAAATGGTTGGCCTCGGGGGTCGACTCTATCGTTGGACACGCAATTATTTACATATGTGGTCTCTCTTTGTGAATACCGAAGACTGTGCAACGTCTCAACACTACACAAACAGTAAAGTTGCTCCGGGTGGCACCTTGAGCCTCAGACCATTCAATCTTGTGCTTATTGGACTCGTAGAATGTCTACCAAATACGGTGAAGTTGTCAATCTAGCCGATGACATCTGCACCTGGGCATCGGGCGTGACACGCCCTCAGGTGCGTGCAACGCTGCAAAAGGAGGAGGAGTAGATTTTAATGAAGAGAAAGGAGGAGAGGTCGGCCTGGAGAGCGTGTCTCTAGCCTGCTACTCCTCACTGGGGAAAGGGGAAGTGGGAAATACAGGGAAAGGTAGGTGGCGGGTGATTATGTTATTTGCGAAGCTGATATGGACCTGCGTAAGCGAAGAAGATTTCAAGATTTCCCCAGAATAAACTACATAAGGGCCGTTAACGCCAAACCACTAACTTCGTGCGCCATCTCCATCGATGGGCAAAACAACTCTTACGCTAGGACGTACAGGTTCTTAGGGGTAATGATAGACCGCGACCTCTGTGGGAGCCCCATGTGGCCTACTTAAAAAGCGCCTGACAGCCATCTCTCATCTGTTGAAGTGTCTTGGACGAAGAACCTGGGGTACTTCAGTACACGTGATGATGCAACTCTAAAGGATGCTCTTCCTCGGGTATCTGAGATACAGTTTGCCAGTACTAACCAATACCCGCAGAATCAACATTAGTAAAATCGGAAGTGCTCAAGTCCAGACGCTTAAGGTTTGTCTAGGGTTGCCAACATGTAGTACGCAAAGAGCTGAAACCATTGCGATTGCGCATGTCTACCCAGCCACGATTCACATTGTTATGGAAGCGCTTAGAGCACACATCAGGCACATCAGGCTCCTGCCCCTTTCCCCTATCTCGCCTCACTGCCAGAAGACTGACCACGTGCCTGTTTTTGTCAGACGATACTGCGTCATCGTGTATACCTTCCATTAGATTACACAGCTGTAGCGAGCATTTCCCTGTCACTGCTTAGCTCAGCTACAAGTTCGACTGATTGGGCCAGGAATTTGAACGAAGGCACAGCTCTCATCACCAGTTCTCAAGCAACTTTTGCTGCTCTTACTGTAGAAAAAATAAAACAATAATACGCATCTGTACACTGACGGTTCAACCTCCGTGGACGGGTCTGCAGAATCAGTTATTGTTCCTTCCAACGTCACCACTGTGAAGTTCAAGACATCGCAAAAAGACAGTGTTTTCAATTATTCCAAGGCAGCCCCACATTGCTTGCTTTCCGCCTTACACCGTAGACACTACGAACAAGCAGTTCTAGAAATCCAAGAGTTCCTTCATTGCCTCGTCGAAGAAGGACACGACGTCAAATTTCAGTGGCTCCCTCGCCACTGTGGCATAATAGGCAACGAACCTGCTGACGAAGCTGCTTGATCTGCTCCTGTAGACGGCACGCAGGTACGAATCCCGCTGTCAAGAACAGATTTAGCATCGAAACTTCGAATGATACGTTGCAAGGTACGCCACACAATAGCTGCGGAACACGCCAAGCTTCCAGCACACACGTCTATATCGATTGACTGGAACCTTGTCTTCGACTTCATCCTCCACCTGGATTATCCCGGCCTCCAACAACAGCACTTTACCGATTTTGGCTAGGCATCACTTTTACCAAATCCTTTGCTTTCAACATCAACACAGACGATAGTGCTGCGTGTGAACAATGCGGCAGCGAGAAAACTGTTGAACACGTTCTTTGCCGTTGTCCCTGACACCGTGCCCACAGGCAGTCGCTCGTGATCGCGTTGGCCTGTCTTGATGACTGGTTGCTTTAGGAGCAGACAGTCCTGGAACGCCGGCTTAAACAGTCATCAGAGCACAAGTCTGTGAAGGCACTCTTGAAGTTTTTGCGTTCGAGCGTATTACTAGAGTACAGCGCTCACGGTTATTCCACACCTCCTATATTTTTTTCGTGCCTTTGCTTTATGTCTCTGCCCCCCCCCCCCTATTAGTTCCGTTTTCCATTTCCCCTTACCCTTCCCCCAGTGGAGGCTAGTAAGCCGGAATCTGTTCCGGTTAATCTCTTTGCATTTCCCATCCCGTTTCTCTCTCTCTCTGTAATTATGTATTTCGAGTAAAATTTGTAGGTTTTCTTTTTTTTATGTGTTCGAAGAAAAAGAATACTATTTTGGCACACTTGGTATTCTGTTTAGGTCTCCATACATCTAACCGCAAATTATATCAGCTTTCCGCAGAAACACGTTTTGGTCTAATCCCCAAGAGCCAAAATTAGTTCGGTGAACAAACAAAGGACCACTTCATCCAGAAAGTGCTTACAGTGCAAGAATTTAGCAGAATTAGTAACGTAGCGCAATCATGAAAAGCAGAACAGATCAAAGTACTATTTCAGTTCTCTTCGTAACTAATATTTTGGTTAGTTCTTCATCGGTTCGGCGAGCGTCTGGCCTAAATTCTAACAGCGACCCACCAATCGGCTATGATGAAAATTGAAGCCCTGCGAATAGCGTGTACATAGTACGGTATTACAGTCAGTGTGCATACAGTGGAACATTTACAGCGGCGCTAGTTATTAGCTCTCCCGAATCTGTGCTACTCGAGAACTGTAATTTGCACAATATGAACTTTCTCACTTCATGTGATATTTTACTGGCTTTTCGTCCTGTATATGTCACATGATCTTAATTCCGAGCAGCCGTTATGGGCCATAAAATGAGCAGCCTCGTGTTGATATCACGTGGTGTCCTCCAAACGTATCCAGGCATAAGCGGCTCATAATTGCTCTTCGAGCTGAGTTGGGGAATTGAACAGCCAGTGGATGCTTGCGATATCTAAAAAAAAGGGATAGAATTAGTGCATTACTCGTATGGTCACGCCACGTTAACTTCATGTATTTCTCAGTATGTGAACTCTATTTAGTGAATTTTCATGTATATGTTCCACGTGACACACAGCGCCACTCTCCGTCAATATAACAGAGAATAGCAGGTTTTGCGTGCGACTCGCGTAATTTAGGCCGCCCTGGCGCTGAACTCAGAAAATTCTCACGCGGCACGTTCTCCATCACGAGGACTACACTTCAGGTGGCAGAATGTTACTAGAATGTGATTGCAGGAGCTGTTATTTAAACATATATCAAGTGTGCCCAGTCACATTGGCACACAGTGTATATACGACAAGAAGTGCCATACATAAAAGTAGATACGAAACGCCAATTTTTGGTACTATAAACCACCAAATCCCGTTACTTTGTCGTATTCGTATACACAGTTCGTTACTCTTCTATTCGCATATGCAGTGCTACTCATGAGCTGTACATGTCTCGCTAAGCGCCTGTTCGGATGCCTTGTGAAGGCAACAACTTGACACAAGCAAAGCCTGCACGTTTTTTCCTTGCTAAGTTGTTCTTTATGCTAACCAGTGTTGAGCCTTTGATTGTCAAAAATAGAACCAAAAGCTTTATGAAGGCTTCAGTAACTACTAAGGTATGCTTGAGGCGGAAAAGAAGTTACTACACGTGAGCAACGGGACCCCAGAAGACCCATCACTGAGTACATTCAATTCAAACCAGCATCCAGCAAGTTGCACAGATGAAGGGTGACAAGGATGATTTCCCAGCGTTGCCCAGGGTCACTAAGCGGTGGCAAAGAAATGTATGACAATATGTAAGACGAACGTTTTTACGCTACACAAGAATATATTATGAATAGCTAACTCTGAAAGCTAGGAAAGAGCAGGGAGACGAGAAATCAGCTGATAGTTGGCGACATCCGTTTTGGCGCCTGGTTTAGACATGGAAAACGCAAACGGTTTTGCAAGCACGTGGAAAAGTGGAATTATTCAGACAGTTATTCCATGTTGACCTTAGCACAGGTACAAAGATACTGCCCTTAGCTTTGATAATGGCTGCCCGGATGTCATCTTGTCATCTTGGCTGGAAGACAAAGATGTCGTCGGAGCATTCGCTGATGAGATTCTACTAAATATTAGCGAGCTGGAAGTTCCAGCAGAAGATACCAGTTAACGGACAGTGCTGTCAGGTGACCATATATATCCGTGCGTATGTGTGTGCGTGTGTGTGTGTGTGTGTGTGTGTGAGAGAGAGAGAGAGAGAGAAAGAGAGAGAGAGAAATTGACAGTGAAAAATCAGCAATTGCTTGCACTTCTCCACCACATAAATCGAGCAGACAGACACACCCTCCAAGTTTGGAGGATACGTGCCAAACTGTCTCCAAATGTTCGCTGGCCAGTTAGAGGTGCTCTTCTGCAATGATTCAATGTGAGACTTGTGATTCCGCTTATACAGGTGATTACAGAGGGGCCGCAAGAGGCGGAATTTTTCGATTCATTTGTTAGGCTCGGGACTCTTGGTTTTTCGGTGGGCAAGCACTTTGTGATGTAGAACAGTTCGAAGTCCACCGGAAATTCATGCAATGGGAATATTTACATGGTTTGGGCACGTACTGGGGATGCAAGCATACACACCCTTCAGAATCATGTCGGTGCCCATGTCCTGTGCATTGGGGGCAGGTTAAAGAAACCCAGTTGGTCAGAATTATTGCAGAATCCCCCCTCCCGTACGGCGTGCCTCATAGTCAAATTGTGGTTTTGGCACGTAAAACCCAAGAATTTAATTTTTCTTTAACGATATCGGTGAACCGGTGGACCTGTTCATCGACGTCGCACTTACTAGACACGAGAGACCAATAAACTGTCGAGGAAAACGTGAATAAACGAACATAGTCACCACATTTTAAAGTTCTCTGGCGATCTTGTGCAGCATACGAAACATGATACAACTGAGGAGTTCGGCGCGGGTGAGAATGCCGGGAAGGAGTTCGAAAAGAAACAGTAGGTCAGCGCGATTATGTCCGCATCGAATAGAGGGCGATGACAATAATCGCGCTAGAACAAGATCCAGTGTCCGTGTTAGCGAAGCGATGATGATATATGCTTAGAAAAATTTCTGGACCCCATCTATAATGTCACTGTGGGTTGTAGAAATGCCACTTCAGACATCCGACGAATACTTGAGTTGAGGAAGAGAGACTGTTGTGTACAACTTGCGGAAGGATGTAGAATTGAATTCCCTCCATAGTCAGCAAACAGAGCCAAGAGAGCGCATACCCCGCATTGGAACCCGTTCAGTGTGAGCACAAAATATCAGAAAGTCAACCGAGATCATTCATCTCACAGGCCTTTTTTATTTATTTCATTTATTTCATGTACCCTCAGGGCCATTGGCATTGGAGAGGGGAGTGGTTACAGGCATACAAAACAAGAAAAAATAGGAAATGTGATACAAGGAATAGGAGTATTGCAATAAACGTTAACAAGTGTGTCTACTCATACAATATTAGCTAAGGCGTTCTTGAAAAGCTGGTAATCTTTGATGGTGGCTGTCAGTGCGGGAAGGTGATTCCACTCTGCTGCTGTACGAGGTATAAATGACTGGAAGAAAGCGTTAGTTCTACAAAATGGGACACCGACCTTGTAGGCATGATCTAATCGAGATGATAGGTGACGTGGGGGAGGGATTAATTCGCTACGCAGGTGTGGATGATGAAACATCTTATGGAACAGACAGATACGAAACGTTTTGCGACGTGAGGCTAGGGATGGTAGATTAAGGCTTGTTTTCATTGAAGATATGCTAGCGGTCCTGTTATAGTTGGAAAGAATGGAGCGAACCGAGTTATTTTGGACCATTTCTAGTGAATGTATTAGGTTTTCATGATGAGGGTCCCAGATGGATGCGGCGTACTCTAGTTTCGGACGTATTAATGTTTTGTACAACAGCAGTTTGAGGGATGAGGGCGCTTTAGAAAAGTTGCGGCGGATGTAACCAAGCATACGATTAGCATTGTTAATTATGTATGTGATATGCGCAGACCAAGTGAGAGTGGAAGTGATGTGTACACCAAGGTACTTGTATGAGCCTACCGATTCTAAGAGGACATGATCTAAGGAATAAGTGGGGATACTGTTGCAAGTTCTTGATACACGAAGAGATTTGCATTTTGTGATGTTAAGTTCCATTAGCCATGTTTTACACCACAATGAAATAGCGTTCAGGTCAGTCTGAAGAGCGGTTACATCGTCACTGCTTGTTATTTCTCTGAAGATTACGCAGTCATCCGCAAATAAATGGATATGAGAGGAAACAGAAGAAGGCAAGTCGTTGATGTAGATTAGAAAAAGAAGAGGCCCGAGGACGGAGCCTTGTGGGACGCCGGAATGGACAGGGTTTGAGTGAGAGTTAAGATTATTAGCTGGCACGTATTGTAAACGGTTTTTAAGGAAACACTCAATCCAAGCAAGAAGTTTGGGGTCAATGTTCATGAGTTGTAGTTTGTGAAGTAGCAGTTTGTGAGACACTTTATCGAAAGCTTTGGAGTAGTCTAGGAAAATGCAATCCGCCATTGAACGAGTATCAAGAATTAGGTGTAGCTTATGTATGAAGGAAGCCAGCTGCGTTTCACAAGAATATGTTTTTCGAAAGCCATGCTGTGAACTTGAAAAAAATGAATTTGACTCAAGAAAGTTAGCAAGCTGTGAATATAGGATATGTTCTAATATTTTGCAAGGGATACTGGTTAGTGAAATAGGCCGATAATTGAGAGGAGAATGCTTGTCACCTGATTTATAAAGTGGAATCACCTTACCGACTTTCAAATCAAGGGGCAGGTATCCTGTGTCAAGCGACTGTTGAAAAAGTTTTGCTAGTAAAATAGATGAATAAACAACAGTGCTGTGCAAGAATTTCACGGAAATTAGGTCATGGCCAGGAGCAGAGGAGAGACGCAATGATTTAATCACGGTTTCGATGCCACAGGGTTCAATTGTAATTGGAAACATAGCCTGGTAATCATAACAAGGTGCAGTGGGTGGGGAAACATTACAGGTTACAGAAAAGTTTTGGATAAATGTTTCATTGAGGACGGATGCGATATGATCACAGGGTATGGCATTCCCAGAGTTATCTACAAGAGTTATGGTGTAATCATCTTTTTGGTTAATAACGCGCCAGAATTTCTTGGTATCATTTGTTAACATGGACGGCAGCGTGTGACATAAAAAATTGTTTCTGGCGTTTCTTAGCGCTGATACATATTCGCTTGAAGCCAATCGGTAGGCGCTCCAACGAGCTTCACTCGAGAAGAACTTTGCCGACCTGTACAATCGACTCTTTTTATTTGATAACCGTCTTATATGAACATTATACCAGGGAGCGTCTGACTTGCTAGTTACGATGCGAATGGGAATGTACTTGTTGGTTAGGTAAGTAACTTTTTCTGTGAAAAATGTCCAGTTAGTTTCTACTGTACGGCTGTCGAAATCCTGGAGGAAAACATCAAGGAATAAACATAATTCTCTATTAATCGCGTCAAAGTCTGCTCTATTGTAATTACGGATGGTTACAGTCCTTTTGGTATGTTTAGGTTGTGCGAGATTTAAGTGAAAAAAGAGTAAAGAGTGGTCGCTCACTCCTGGAACGTGAGTGATGTTGGAAACTAGGTCGGGCTGTGAAGCGAGAACAAGGTCAAGGGTATTAGCAGCAGAGTCCGTGGTTCTAGTCGGTTCAGTTACAAGCTGTTCGAGAGAAAAAACGGAGCACATTTCTAAAAATTCTTTAGCTAGCGTGGAAGGTGGGTGTATCGTGGGGACAGTGTTAGACCAGGTTATGTTTGGCATATTAAAATCACCAAGCAAAAGTGATGGGCAGTTTGGGTAACGGGATGAAACGATGTTAACAACATCGTGTAATTCATTTACGAAGTTCTGTGTATAGGTAGGGGGCCGATAACAGACCCCAATAATAACGTTTTTATGATTTAGGGCGACGCATGCCCAGACAGTTTGTAAAGGGGTGTTGACGTGGATGCACTGTGAAGCGCAATTTTTCGTGATAGCGAGCAGTACGCCTCCTCCTTGTCGCCCAATGCGATCGCAGCGATAGATAGAGAAATTATTTGCAATAAGAAAGAGTTCGTGGTCTCGAATTTCAGGACGTAACCAGGTTTCAGTTAATACTATGATATCAGCGCTGCAGGTGTCGATGGCGGAGTCAAGGCAGTCACGTTTGCTGATGATACTGCGGATGTTAGTAAAAAGAACGGATATCTGCGAAAAAGAGCGTCCACATCCCCTCGCGCGTCCCTACGGACTGCCGTGAGCCGAACTGACGGGATTATCAGCTGAGGGCGGTTTCTGCGCGTGCTGTTTAACAGAGTTAGTAGGATGACTATCATGTGATGGCGGTTGCTTCGTATGCTCGTTAACGCAGTTAGATTCGGGATCGTACATGTAGTATTTCTTATTCATTAGTCATTTGTGATATCGGAGCTGATACGGACCTCCGTCGGATGCACTTTTGGCAAAATCGGTTAATTTCTTTCGAGCGTGACGTGTAGCAGGTGAGTAATCTTCATTAACTGCGACGTTTTTGTCCTTCAGCTTTTTCCGGGCAGAGAGGACTATCTCTTTTATCTTAAAGTTAGTAAATTTTACAATGATCGGACGTTGTTTTCCTGGCGAATATTGACCTAGGCGATGAGCGCGTTCAATGGCTGAATCCGGAAGGATGTCAAGTGCGTCAGCCAAAACTACTTTAATTTTTTCTTCCGATTCAGCCCACGATTCCCGGTGGTCATCTAATCCATAAAAAATGAGGTTGCAGCGTCGTGATTGATCTTCAAGTTCGGTCTGCAGTGATTGCAAAGAAGCAGAATTGATTGACAGCGACTGTACCGAGGTCTGGATGGTGGCTATTTCGTGATCAATTTGGTCAAGTGAGTCCGTTTTATCTTCTAGGTCATCTAGTCTTTTTTCGATGGTGCCAATTTTGATTTCGATATTTTTTTGACTGGCTTTGATGGCTTTAATGTCAGTGACCATATCGGACTGGCTTTTTGCTGCTTGCACGGATCGAGCCTGAAGATCTTTTAGAATATGAAATATGACTTTCATCTGTTCGCCTGGCTCGTCAGGCAAGGACTGCTGTTCAGCCAAGTACTGAAAACGAGTCGGGGGATCTGGGTTCGACTCAATATCTCCAGAGCATAGTAATAAAACACCCATTGAAAAACAATCAACAGCAATATCACGGAGCACTCGTGGGCACGGGAACAATAATAGGAATCGGTCGTCGCTCCTTCTGGCATACATGGAAAAAACGTTACACACCTGTAATGCGCGAAAGCGCGGAGTGTGAGACATGTTGACAGTGATGGTCCCGCGCCCACTGAAGAAACTGTCGCACTGGCGCCTTCTTATATCGACTGTGGTTGGTGACATCATCGTAGACTTGGATGATGCGCAGAAGGCGGAGATGGCGAGCGGAGCAGTACGGTAGGGGTAGTGCGGTTGATAGCAGAGCGGCGTCAATGGTATCGGGCTGGAAGGGCATTCGGGTTCACCAGGAGGCAAGGCTGTGGTTGACAGCAGGAAAAGCGGCAGGAACACCTGTAATGCGCAAAAGCGCGGAGTGTGAGACATGTTGACAGTGATGGTCCCGCGCCCACTCTTAGCACAATAGTACAGAATATACAGAATAAGAAAAAGAAATGTTTGCTGTTTTGCACATGAAGGTCATGACTTTGACCTTAGCACCATTCAAGGAGGAGGAAATAACTTTATTGAGTCCTGAGGAACCCCTCCCCACCAACTCTTGGTTTAGTGGTCGGCAGGAGTCGTGAGCCGCACCCACGTTGGGACGGGAAGCCCGTGAGCCTCCGCCCTTTCGTGAGCCCTCTGGACGGCCCGGAGCTGGGTCTGGTGGTCGTCGCTTCGCAGGGCGTCGACCCAGTCTTCTTTGCTGAACACGGTGCCGCTTAACGCGGAGCATTGCCAGAGCAGGTGCGCTAGCGAGCATTACGATTCGCCGCAATCCGGCTATTGCGGCTCTACGTGCGGTGAATAAAGGCTCAGTCTGCCTCTCGAGGGGAACAACCTTGTTTGAAGCATTCTGAATATAGATGACTGTGGTCTAGTGAGTTTAGCGAGGGGGAGTGGGAAGGTCCTCCTCGACAGCTGATAGTGCGTTGTTATTTCGTTGAAGGTGAGCAGCGGGTCTCGGTGCTCCCCTCCCTCCCCGCCACTTCGCTCGCCAAGATCGCCGCGGTGCGTGAGTCCTCGCTCGCGTCCGTGCGCCAGCTCGTTGGCGTTGGGAAAGTCGGGGTGCACGTCGGCCCCCATGTGGGCTGGAAACCATTTGAGGATGTGATCACCCGCGGCTCCCTCGCTGCCGAGGACGGCCGCCACTTCCCGCGATATCGAGCCCGAGGCGAATGCTCTGGCCACCGATCGCGAATCTGTGTACACGTAAGGACGTTCGGGGTCCCTCATTGCCATGGCTATTGCCACCTGTTCGGCCACCTCGGACTTTACCCCCTTGACCGATGCTGCGTTAATGATCGTACCATCCAAGCGTATCGAGACAGCCGCGTACCGGTCGCTGCGCCCGTACTGGGCCGCGTCTACAAATGCCGCTAGTCCCGGGCAGTCGGAGGTCAATTTCAGCAGTGCTCGGGCCCTCGCCTTTCGGCGCCCCTCGCCGAATTGCGGGTGGACGTCTCTCGGAAGTGGTTTTGCCTTGAAAGTGCACCTGACTGCCGCGCTGAGTGCGACCTTGCGTGCGTTGCACTCTTCCTCAGCATTTATCCCTGCTTCTTTTAGGATGCGTCTGCCGGCCCTGGTGGTCGACAGCTGCACGACCTGTGCCTTGGTCGTGCTTCGATGATTTCTGCTAGCGAATTGTGGACCCCTAACCGATCGAGCCACTCCGTGCTTGTAGTGATCGGAAGACCTAGCACCCTCTTGATGCTCTTGCGCATCAGTGTCTCTATCTTGGCCGCGTCTCTCTTGGTCCATTTTAGCGCCGAGGCTACGTAATTTACGTGACTCGTGAGGAAGGCGTGGTAAAGTCTGATGAGATTGCTCTCGCTGAGCCCTCCCCTGCGGTTCGTCACCCTGAGGATCAGCCGGAGCATGTTCTCCGTTTTGGACGTGAGTCTCATGACCGTTTGCGTGTTACCGCCTTTCGCCTCAATTAGCAGCGCCAGGATTCTTATAGTGTCCACTCTGGGGATCGGCTGGCCGGCACTCGTGTGTAATTTGATCGGTATTTTATCGATCGGCGTCAAATTCCTCATGCCTTGTTTCGAGGGCCTGTACGGCAACAGTTCCAATTTGCTGGGTGACAGACGGAGTCCCGTTTCCTTCAGGTACTCTTCCGTTGTGTTCAGCGCCTCTTGAAGAGCCCGCTCGACTTCTGCATCGGACCCTCCCGGGCACCACACCGTAATGTCGTCTGCGTACAGGGCGTGATTGACGTTGGTCACTCTCGTCAGCCGGTCCGAAAGCCCTTTTATTGCTAGATTGAATAATAGTGGGGAGAGCACCGCCCCTTGTGGGGTGCCCCTCGCGCTCAGCGTGTACCAATCGGACGTGGCCTGTCCTATTTTGATCGTGGCTTTCATATCTCTGAGGAAAGAGCCTATGTAAGAGTGGAATTTCCGGCCGATCTCCATCGAGATCGTTTCCATTAGAAATCTGTGTTTGACCGTGTCGAACGCTTTCGTTAGGTCCAGGGCCAGTATGCCCCTGGTGTCTCTGGTCATGCCGTCGATTATATGCTTTTTGAGTTGTAACATTACGTACCATTCAAGGTGAGCTTATTCGCACCATTCAGAAAAAGGAAAGAGGCTAAAATGCAGGATGCGACAGTCATCAACAGTATAAATTTCCTTCAAAATCTTGACGTCAACATCATATTGTCGCAGTACAACGCGGACTGTAGAGAGGGAGACGTTCAAGAGCCGTAGGACAACTTGTTCAAATACAAAACAGGCCAGAGACACGTCTTCTTAGTCCTCGCCGAATCCCACTGACCCCCTAGATGAAATCCGTTAATGTCCCTATCTTCGTTGTCGTCTGCATAGAAGAATAGACGCACGCGTCATGCCCCCCCCCCCCCCCCCCCCCCAAAGAGAGCATCGTCCCGATGCTAGACCAGAAGTGTCACTTGCGGAATTAAGGGTCTCTCGCATAGTTATTCGCTGACATGCGGCTTCATGCGGACAACGTGCACAAGTTCAGAACGGTGCGTGCGGCGCCGCGTACAATTGGGACTATCGGGGACGACCTCGTACGTGACGTCACTGAGTCGGCGCAATACTCGATATGGTCCGAAGTATCGCCTTAACAGCTTCTCGGAGAGGCCTCGTTTTCGTATGGGTGTCCAAACCCACACTCTGTCGCCGACGTCATAGATTACTATTCGACGGTGAAGGTCATAGCGCCCTGCGTCGTAGTCTTGCTGCTGGCAGATCCGCAAGCGCCCGAGTTCCCGACCCTCTTCTGCGCGTTGCGTAAACACAACGGCGTCCGTATCAGTGTCGTCAAAGTCATGTAGAAGCATAGCATCCAACACCGTTTGTACATCCCGCCCATGAACAAGGGTGAACGGAGTCATGCGCGTCGTCTCTTGTTTCGCCGTGTTATAGCATGTCTTCAATTGTTTTGTTTAGGCGTTCTGTTATTCCGTTGGTTTGTGGATGGTACGCGGTTGATTTCCGATGCGCCGTTCCACTTAGCAGCAAAACGTGATCTAAAAGCGCATCAGTGAATGCGGTTCTTCGGTCTGTTATTACGACGGTTGGTGCGCCGTGTCGCAACACAATGTGCTCAATGAAAAAGCGTGCCACCTCTTCCGCTGTGCTTCTCTGGATTGCCTTTGTTTCAGCGTAACGTGTGAGATAGTCGGTTGCTACGATAACAAAGCGATTCCCGGCAGTAGAAGTAGGAAGCGGACCCAATATATCCATTCTTATTTGGTCAAATGGTCTTCGAGGAACCTGGACGGGTTGCAGGAGGCCGGCTGGTTTCGACGGAGGTGACTTGCGCCTCTGGCAGTCGAGGAAAGTGCGGACGTGATGTTTCACGGTGGTAAGTCTCGGCCAGTAGTACCTCTGCTTCACTCTGGCCAACGTTCTCGTGTAGCCTAAGTGACCAGAAGTCACCTCGTTGTGACAGGCTTGAAGTACTTCCGTACGAAGAGCTGCAGGAATGACGAGCAGATAGGGGGACCCGGTCGAAGAAAAGTTTCTTTTGTAGAGGACTTTGACCCGCAAACAAAACGACAACAGGCGTCTTGCGAAAACTCTAGGCGGTTTCGCAGATCTGCCCTCTAAGTAATTGATGAGCTTAAGCAACTCAGGGTCGTCCCGTTGTTGTTGGGCGATGGTGGATGTGTCCAGGACACAAAGAAATGCCGAGTCTTCTTCGGGTGGAGCAGACGACTCTATCGGCGATCGAGACAGGCAGTCAGCATCCGTGTGTCGTTTCTCGGACTTGTACTTGACAGTCATGTCAAACCCTTGCAGCTGTAGGCTCCAACGCGCCAGTCGTCCGGAAGGGTCTTTAAGGTTTGTCAACCAACACAGTGAATGGTGGTCGCTGATAACTGTGAAGTGGCGGCCATACAAATATGGGCGAAATTTCAAAACAGCCCATACTACGGCGAGGCATTCCTTCTCAGTTGTGGAGTAATTGGCCTGTGTGCGTGAGAGTGTTCTGCTTGCATAGGCAAGTACTCTTTCTGTGCCCTCCTGCCACTGCACAAGAACAGCTCCCAAGCCAACATTGCTGGCATCAGTGTGGAGCAATGTAGGAGCGGTCTCATCAAAGTGAGCAAGCACTGGAGGTGTCTGGAGACTTCCCCGCAAGTCAGTGAATGCACCTTGCTCTTCGTCACCCCATACAAAAGCAACGTTGTCTCTCGTCAGGCGAGTTAACGGCGACGCAATGCGAGCAAAGTCCGCAATAAACCGGCGGTAATAGGCACAGAGGCCCAGAAAGCGCCTGACAGCCTATTTATCGGTTGGTACTGGAAACTGTGCTACGGCCGCAATTTTCTCAGGATCTGGGCGAACACCTGCGTGGCTGACGACGTGATCGAGAAACTGTAGTTCCCCGAAGCCAAAGTGGCACTTCTCCTGCTTCGGGGTGAGGCCGGCGGACCGGATGGACTGCAGAACCGCTTCAAGCCGTTGGAGGTGTTCTTCAAAAGTTGCGGAGAACACGATGACGTCGTCCAGGTACACTAAGCAGGTTTTCCCCTTCAGACCCGGAAGCACAGTGTCCATGAGGCGTTGGAATGTAGCAGGGGCAGAGCACAAGCCGAAAAGCAAGACTTTAAATTCGTATAGGCCGTCTGGCGTCACAAAAGCAGTTTTTTCACGGTCTCTCGGATCTACCTCGATTTGCCAATACCCGCTTTTTAAGTCCATTGAAGAGAAGTAACGCGCGTGATGAAGCCTGTCGAGTGAATTATCTATACGGGGAAGCGGGTACACGTCTTTCTTTGTCACTTGATTTAGTTTTCGGTAGTCCACGCAGAAACGCAAGCTGCCGTCTTTTTTCTTAACTAGAACTACAGGAAATGCCCAGGGACTCGTTGATGGTTGAATCACGTCGTCTTCCAGCATTTTGGTCACTTGTTGTGTATGGCTTCACGTTCTCTGGGAGCCACACGATAAGGATTTTGGTGAATTGGTCTTGCCGTATCCTCTAATTATCTGATGCTTCGTTAGAGGCGTCCGTCCGACGCTGGACGTCGACGCAAAGCAGTCATTGAACTTCGACAATAGCGTGAGAAGCCGCTCTCGTTCGTGCTGCGACAAAGCCGTGCTGACGTCGAGTGCAGAAGCTGGGCCTTGCTTAGGTGCTTCTTCGAGTAGCGAACAGCAGCCTCGAACATCTGCAACACCATCAAAACAAGCCACAGCCGTGCCCTTTGGAAGGTACCGTCGCTCTGTGCTAAAATTGGTTAGTAACAAGTTAGTGCGCCCATCGGTGACATTTACTATTCCTCGTGTGACCGAGATACCGTGAGTAAGCAACAACGTGGTTATTTGGTCGGCAACTCCCTCGCAATGAAACGGTGTGTCACATGCTACCGTAACAAGGGTGCATGATCGAGGTGGGATGACGACGTCGTCTTCTGCTAGACGAAAGGAGTTGCGTTGCGGCGATAAGCAATGGACTAAACCTTATAAAACGGCTCTTATAAAACGTCACCATGCGGTCCGGAATGTTAATTACGGCGCCGTATTCTTTAAGGAAATCCATTCCAATAATCAAATCCTTACAGCACACAGGAAGAACGATGAAAGTGGCCACGAAAGAAGAATCCCGGATGCTAATTCTAGCAATACATCTTCCAATAGGCATCAGTAATTGCCCGCCTGCCGTCCTTATGTGGGGTCCCGTCCATGGCGTCTTTACTTTCTTCAGACGGAGGAAGAGTTCCTGACTCATTATAGAGAAGTCGGCACCAGTGTCGACTAACGCTGTCACCGGCTGTCCATCCACCAAAACACCAAACATCACAATTTCTTCGGTGTCGGGGTTTATCGGCTTCACGTCGTTCTGCGGCGAGAGTGTCGGGGGTTTTTATTGTCTTGCGGTGGGCCTGCAACCTTACCCCCAGAGGTCGCCGCCTTCAGTTTCCCCGGCGTGGGCTGGGCGACCTTCGTCCTCGGAGGTCAGCAAAAGTACGTCCAGTAGGGGAAGGCATCTGACGTGGAGGGGTTGGCGAGCGCGACCGACGGCCGAAATCGGACTGAACATGCGGCACAGATTCGTCATTCGGGTGCGCTATTGGAGGTCCCTGAAAAGCAGTTTCGTCGCGACGTAGCATGGAGTCGTCAGTTGCAGGTCGACCATAGGACCATGGACGAAAAGGTCGAAATGATGTGTCGCGATGCCAGCAATGACGCGAAATGTGGCCGACGCCTCCGCAGTGAAAACAGAGTGGGCGCCTATCGACGGTGCGCCATGCGTCAGTTCTCCGAAATCGCGGCCGTCCGGTAGTGTCGTTTTGCGGCGTTGGACAAGGCGCTGTGAACGGCGGCTGGTGGTATGACTGTAGCTGCGTGACGGGTGTGCGCCTCGAAGCCCCCTCTTGCGGCGACGACCAAGGAGCGACTGTCGGAGGCTGGTGGTACGGCGGTGTGGTTGTAACGGGTGGTGGACATCGGACAGCGACTGCGTAGGTCATGGGACGCTGGTGATCTTGCAGATCGGCTGCCGGTAACACCTGCCTGATTTCGTCACGCACCACTCCGGGGATTGACGCTACGGGTCTATCCACTGTCGGTGTCAGAATCTTTTGAATTTCTTCTCTGACGAGTTCTCTGATAAATTCTCGCAAGGGGTTCTGATACTCGCCAGTCAGTGCGGCGGCATTGATTGTGGTGCTGGTGGACAGTCGATCGTACTGTCTGCATCTCTGATGAAGGGCCCGCTCAATAGCCGTAGCCTCTTTGATAAAGTCAGTGACGGTGACTGGTGGATTCCGCACAAGTCCCGCGAACAACTGCTCTTTTACACCTCGCATGAGGTAGCGCAACTTTCTTTTGTCAGTCATGTTCGGGTCGGCTCTACGAAAGAGGCGGGCCATGTCCTCGGCGAACATTGTTACCGACTCATTAGGTTGTTGTACGCGTAGCTCCATCATCTGCTGGGCACGGTCGCGTCGGTCGGCACTCGCAAAAGTATCTGTGATTTTCTGACGAAAGTCATTCCATGTCGTTAGGCTAGCTTCGCGGTTTTCGTACCAAGTACGGCCGCTTTCGTCAAGGGCGAAATAGACGTGGGAGAGCTTTTGCTGCTCAGTCCACTGATTAATCTGTGCGACGCGTTCATATTTGTCAAGCCAGTCTTCAATGTCTTCGAAGACTGCTCCGCGATAGCGATCGGGAACCAGAGGATGCAGAACGGTTACTTGCTGTGGACTGGAAAACCGGCTGCTTTCGGGTGCTTGCGTTGGGCTGGTTTCGGCCATTGCGAGATGTGTGTAGTTCCTAGAGAGAGGTGGTTGAAGAGGGGAGAACTCCGGTGCAAGGCCTAGCAGTCGATGACTAAAGCGATGCACGGGTGTTGAAACTGGTGATAACGCGTCCGGGCTAGAGGAACGACTCCCAGAAGGACTCCCGAGCATCAGGCGCGGTCAGTACCCCGCACCTCCACCAGTGTCGCAGTACAACGCGGACTGTAGCCAGGGATACGTTCAAGAGCCGTAGGACAACTTGTCTTGTCTTGTCTTGTGTCCCAGACAGTGGCGCGTACCCACTATGGGGGATTGGCCAAGAAGCAGGCGGTTTTCCGTAAGGTTAGAAGTATAGAGAAATTAGATTTGAATAGTGGAGCGTGGGACGATAGAACTGTAATTTAGACTTGCAATGAAAGTATTGGTAAGAATTTTGCTAAAATAATTTAACGTAAAGGAATTAAGTAAAACTTGTTCAAATACAAAACAGGCCAGAGACACGTCTTCTTCGTCCTCGCCGAATCCCACTGACCCACTAGACGAAATCTGTTAATGTCCCTATCTTCGTTGTCGTCTGCATAGAAGAATAGACGCATGCTTGCAGTAGCGAGCAGAAGGAACGAATAATTCTGAATAGCAGAAAGAACGTCACTAATACAAATTAAAAAAGCATGAGCCATTACACTCTGTGCAGATGGTTTACCAACGAAGCTCTTTAGCACACGACATGGAGGTGACACATAATTTTGAACAAAGGTACGAACTCTTTTATTGTCTTGATGAGTGGTCATTATTTCACTCGCAACTGCGATGACATTCTTTTATAATGTTAAATCGACGCACGTACGCCGCTGCGTGGTCCGTTGGGCCGGACCGGTGTGGCATATCGCAAGGGATATGTCTGCAACATGGAACGCGTAAACCGCTCCGTTTTCGGTGCCGACACATCAACATTGAAATCACCGACAATGACAACGACAAACATCGCAGCTAAATCACGCAAAATGAGTAGCCACGAAACTTACGGGACTATGAGTCATTGCATTTTTTGCTTGCTTACGGGGATTTTTTTCGCTCACGGGGGTGTGAACCATTGATGATGACAGTTTTCGACATGGTGTTCTGTATGTTGTATGCGTGATAAGAAAGAATTTAAGTACTGTTCGCTCCACTTTGCTGCGTGCTTGTAGTCTCTGCCTAACGGGGCTATGAGCCATCGCATTTTTTGCTTGCTTACGGGAGTATGAATGCTTACGGGGCAATGAGACATTGATGATGATAGTTTTTGTCCACGGAGAACAATAATACAGGGCACCGTAGCCATATACAGCTTCGCTGTAAATAAGGAGTGGTGCTTATACTGATCCTTGAGGGACGCCTCTAGTTTCCACGTAAAAAACACGACCTTTGGCCATTGACATTAACATAACATGCTCTATCAAGAAGATAACTGCGCAAGAGATTCACAGTTGACGAGTCCACAACAAAGTGCATAAGCTTGATTAGGAGCAGTGAGCGGTTGACTACATGACAAGCTTTGCTGAGGTCACATTAAATGGAGGCAACTTGCCTCGTTTGAGTACTGGCACTAAGATCTGTGTTGTGAAACCTACGAGATTTGTGATAGCGGAGCGGCCGGTGACAAACGTATGCTTATTCAGAATTAATGATTTCTTCACAGTAACAGACAATATGTTGTGAAGAGAAAGCTCAAAAATCTTAGGCGTGCCACAGAGAAGAGAAATAGGGCTATAATTCGGGCCATCATTTCTACCACCAGCTTTAAATACAGGAGAAACACGAGCAGTTTTCCACATGTAAGCGAAAGTGGAAATATTCAGAGTTAATAAATATAGATATCAATACTAGGGCAAATATACTGCCACAATATTTTAGAATAGCAGAGGGGATGCCATCAGGGCCGCAGGATAGGGAAGGCTTCAAGCGCTTAAGGCATTCGCTGATGAGCTTTTCATCAAAGAACACAGCACACGATGTAGTAACCGTCGTGTGCTACTGACTGCCATCGGCGATGAAGTCTGAAGCTTTATATAAGGATGAGAAATGGGAAGCAAAACAACCGGCGACAGCTTCGACTTCCACTGCGCTAGGGTCGAGCAGGCGAAAACACTCTCCACATTTACTGGAGCGTATGCGGATATACTTCCGAAATTCCGCCAGCCGGCTGGAGGTACCCTTTTCCAAGAATGCAATGCATAAGTTGCATTTGAAGAGATTGCTAAAGAAACAGAAGTTATCTGCCCACTCATTAAGCACAGGACTTCTCGTATTTCGGTGTACGCGATCTTTATATTTTAGGGCAGTTATCAGTTCAGATGAACACCAGGGAGGATATTCAGAGGGTCAGGTCTGTACTGGGGAATGCATTTGTGCATACTGCTCAAAAGAAGCTCCGTAAACTTATCTACTTGGTCAACATTAGTTTTATCTGTAAACAGTGACCAGTCATCATATTGTCACGTGCGAGTTTGTGCCACTGTGGACAAAATGACGTTGGCAGGTGAAGAGGAGATTGAAGTGTCTGGAAGATTGGTTGAAGAGAAGAAGAAGCTCCGCCTGTTCGGAACGTTCCTGCTCGTTCCTGCCGTTCCTGCTCGCTCGCTGCGGCTTCTGTCACTTGGCCAGGTTTTGGGTGATATTAGGCTTTACTAATCTTATTTATTGAGCTCTCACTAATTCTAACGCCACCTTCATCTTAGGCTGATGTCCATAAACTCCCCAGGCAGGGGTTTTTCCCCATGGGCGGCCTCTATTCCAACGGGTGAATTACCTCTAGATTTGTTCATCCGCAGTGGTGTGAGCAACATCCCGGTGGCTCTGGTTCCTTCAAATGGAGGCTTTATACGTCTGACCAACCCCCATGCGATCCAGAAATCTCTGCAAGCTGCTACCTCTTCATACCAGACCATCACGGAAGTGAGGCAGTTCGGCCGCGGAGGTATCGTGTGTCGATCGCCAGACCAGTCCTGTGTCGCGGATTTGCTAAAGTGCTTATCATTCGCGTCATTACCGGTGAGTGCCTTCATCCCTGCTCACCTCGCCTGCACTAAGGGAATAGTCAGAGGTGTCGATGCTGATCTTTCTCCCGCTGAAACACTTGAGAGATTGTCTGGGACTGGAGTAATCGCTGTTTACCGATGCAATCGAGTGGTAGACAATAAGCGGGTCCCAACAGAATCAGTGATAGCAACTTTTGCTGGAACTTCCTGCCCGTCAGAGCTAGAGGTGTAGCCCCTTGTGTTCAGAGTTGAACCCCTGGCGTCGCGTCCGATTCAATGCCGCAATTGCTGGAGATACGGCCATAGTATGGCAGGGTGTAAATCAAGACAGCCTTGTTGCGCATGTGGGGGAGAACACGCTCAAAGTGATTGTAATGCCCAAGAAGAGCGATGCTGTCTCTGTGATGGAAATCATCCAGCCAATTATTTAAACTGTTCTGTTAGGGCTCAAGAATTACAGGTGATTGAAATAATTGATCGTCGACGCTGCTCTAGGATGGAGGCCATAAACATTGTGAAAGAAAGGGCATCTGGCTATGCGGGGACAATAGGCAGACAAAATCTTACCACGGACCGATCACTTACTGCAACTATAGAGGCCGCTGTGGAAAAGGCAGTTACTAAAGCTATGGAAAGGTTGGCAATGAGCCTTGGTGAATGTATCTCACAAGCCGTTTCTAGTCATTTATCTCATTTGATGCAAACTACCTGCCCCGCTCCTGTACCAACGCAAACAGTTGATCCTGAGCACCAAACTAACCATGAAAGATCAGACGCCAGTCCTTGCAATAATGATATTGGACTTTCAACTCCCTCTTCCGCGGGCCCTACAACTTAATCTGATTAATACACAATGTAATCTACAATGTAATCTGATTAATACAGATTTGGAGATGACAGAGGTAGAACAAAATGCTCGAGCATATAAAAGAACCATGTCTTCTATTAGTGAAGACTCCTCCCCCGGTCCTCACTCAAAAGCTAAGAAAAGTCAGTCCAGTGTTGTGCTAAAGGATAACATTCTACAGAAGGCAGTTTCGACTGCGGCACTTTCCAAAACATAGGATCACTAAAAGTGCTTCAGTGGAACTGCCGCTCTTTATATTCGGCATCAGTAGATTTAACTTGTTTAACTTCTCAATTTATTCCTGATTTAATGATGTTACAAGAAACGTGGCTAAATCCTGAGAAATCTTTTCAACTGAAATTCTACAGGTCATTCCGATTAGACGTCCTACAAGAGGTGGCGGATTACTTACACTTATCTCATCTAAATTTTGCCATAAGGCTAAAATTTCATTTCAAGTTTGTACTCCAGAGTGTGAAATCCTAGCGATAGAACTGGTTCTCCCGGGATGTTGTCCTTTTACCGTAGTTAATGCATATTTTCCATCTGGCGTACAGGACACTAGCACACTGGATAGTGTTATTAACTCTTGTGGACGTGACATTGTAATCTCAGGTGATGTCAATTCTCACCATATCTCATGGGGTTTAAGAACAGATTTGTGCGGCACCCGATTGTGGAACTGTTCGTTGGACAATCGACTCACGTGTGCAAACTCCGGATCTATTACGTTTGTTAGAGGCCGATCTTACTCTTCACTAGATCTTACATTCTCTGGCCCGAGTCTCTCCGTAACTTCTTGGTCGACTATTGATTGTTCGACAAGCAGTGATCACCTTCCAATAGTATTTAACGTTGCACGTCCAGTAACATTTATATGTGACCAGGTTCGAACTTTCATAAATTACAACATTTTTAAAAGATGCTTACGAAATGTTCTTTCATCTCTGTCTGATGCACCTACAGAACAAAAAACCACGATTATCGCTTCCGCTTTGGAAAGTTCTCAAGAAAAGGCTCAATTTGAGATTACATTGAATAAAAGAAATTCTTACAGTCCTTGGTGGAATGAAGAATGCACTCGAGACTACAGAAAGAGAAAAGCTGCTTGGAAAAAATTATTGCATAACCAGAGTCCCCAAAATTGGAGTGACTATAAATTTTTTCGAGCTGTCTTTAAACATACAGTTTCTAAAGCCAAAGATGAATTCGACTGTAAGCATTTTGATTTTTTGTCTAACAATAAAAATAAGCGTGCATTGTTCCGTTTTCTCCGCGGTAGAAAAGTTCTTCCGCGTCAAATTAATATCGACTCTATAATCTTAAGTAGCGATGAAATGAAACAATCACTAGAAGAAATCGCGAAGGGATTAGAAATTAGATTTTCTTCTGTCTTGCCAAGTTGTTCTCGCTTAGGAAGGGCATCAGATGATTTTACAGAAATCTCCATGTTAGAATTGGCTGAGATCGTGGAGCGACTTCCAGATTCAGCTCCCGGTGTGGATGGGGTAACATCTACTATGATCAGAATTTTATTTAAGGAAGCTCCTGATGACCTTTTAGCTATTGTAAATTACTCAATTCGCTTCTCATGGATTCCGTCTGCGTGGAAAATTGCTAAAATCATCCCTATTCTTAAAAATCATGGGGAAGGATATGCAATAGATAACATTAGGCCAATTGCGCTAACCTCAAATTTGGTTAAATTAATTGAAAGAGTTCTATATGCCCGCATGATGAAATTTATACAGAACAAGGACTTGCTTAGCCCCTGCCAAATTGGATTCCGACCATCATGTTCAATTTGGCATGCTCACGTGGAATTAGAAAGCAGAATAAAATTAGCACGGCGACAGAGGCAAATAGGTGCTCTTGTGACATTAGACATTTCCAAAGCCTACGACAGTGTAGAACACTTAATTTTATTAGATATATTGCGAAATCTAGAGATTCCAAATTACTTTTCAAACTGGATTGGTGAATTTTTAAATGGAAGAGCATTTTACTGCAGTCTGAGAGGCGTTTCCTCGAGTATATATAATCAATCACGAGGTGTTCCTCAAGGAGCTGTCACCTCACCATTACTATTTAATATTCTGATGTGTTCCATTCCTCTACATCAAGGTGTACAAACATACGTATACGCGGATGACATTGCTTTCTTTGCATCAGACAGTGATATTCACTCTCTATATTATCGACTACAAAACTACCTCAACGCCATAGAAACCTGGTTAAACAAAATTTGCCTTTCACTTAACGTTAGAAAATGCTCGATATTGGTTTTCCCTCTTAACAATCCCGTTAATATATCTATATCCTATCGCCTCGAGACTATACCTCAAGTGGAGTCGGTGAAATACTTAGGTGTAGTATATGACGGTTCCCTCAGCTGGCTCGGCCATATTGACCATATAGTTAAAAAAGGAGTGCAAGCAGTTGGTATGCTACGTAAGCTGTGCAACAGTCGGTCCGGAATGCGGAGAGATCTACTTTTAATGATATACAAAATGTATGTACGGCCCATTTTAGAATTTGGATTTGTTTTATTTTCTGGTGCTCCAGCTTATAAATTACGTCCCCTTGTTCTACTTGAGCGGGAAGCCCTACGACTGTGTAGCGGGCTACCGAAATATGTTGCCAATAACATATTACACCAAGAAGTCCGGTTGCCCTCAATATTGTGTAGATTTCGGTTACTGACGGTGCAAACAGTCTTAAAATTGTCATCATCATCATCATCATCAGCCTAGTTACGCCCACTGCAGGGCAAAGGCCTCTCCCATACTTCTCCAACTACCCCGGTCATGTACTAATTGTGGCCATGTTGTCCCTGCAAACGTCCTACTGTCATCCGCCCACCTAACTTTCTGCCGCCCCCTGCTACGCTTCCCTTCCCTTGGAATCCAGTCCGTAACTCTTAGTGACCATCGGTTATCTTCCCTCCTCATTACATGTCCGGCCCATGCCCATTTCTTTTTCTTGATTTCAACTAAGATGTCGTTTACCCGCGTTTGTTGCCGAACCCAATCTGCTCTTTTCTTATCCCTTAACGTTACACCCATCATTCTTCTTTCCATAGCTCGTTGCGTCGTCCTCAATTTCAGCAGAACCCTTTTCGTAAGCCTCCAGGTTTCTGCCCCATATGTGAGTACTGGTAACACACAGCTGTTGTACACTTTCCTTTTGAGGGATAGTGGCAACCTGCTGTTCATGATTTGAGAATGCCTGCCAAACGCACCCCAACCCATTCTTATTCTTCTGGTTATTTCAGTCTCATGATCCGGATCCGTGGTCACTACCTGCCCTAAGTAGATGTATTCCCTTACCACTTCCAGTGCTTCGCTACCTATCGTAAACTGCTGTTCTCTTCCGAGACTGTTAAACAATACTTTAGTTTTCTGCAGATTAATTTTCAGACCCACCCTTCTGCTTTGCCTCTCCAGGTCAGTGAGCATGCTTTGCAATTGGTCTCCTGAGTTACTAAGCAAGGCAATATCATCAGTGAATCGCAAGTTGCTAAGGTATTCTCCATCAACTTTTATCTCCAATTCTTCCCACTCCAGGCCTCTGAATACCTCCTGTAAACATGCTGTGAATAGCATTGGAGATATCGTATCTCCCTGTCTGACGCCTTTCTTTATAGGGATTTTGTTGCTTTCTTTGTGGAGGACTACGGTGGCTGTGGAGCCGCTATAGATATCTTCCAGTATTTTTACATATGGCTCATCTACACCCTGATTCCGTAATGCCTCCATGACTGCTGAGGTTTCGACTGAATCAAACGCTTTCTCGTAATCAATGAAAGCTATATATAAGGGTTGGTTATATTCTGCACATTTCTCTATCACTTGATTGATAGTGTGAATATGGTCTATTGTTGAGTAGCCTTTACGGAATCCTGCCTGGTCCTTTGGTTGACAGAAGTCTAAGGTGTTCCTGATTCTATTTGCGATTACCTTAGTAAATACTTTGTAGGCAACGGACAGTAAGCTGATCGGTCTATAATTTTTCAAGTCTTTGGCGTCCCCTTTCTTATGGATTAGGATTATGTTAGCGTTCTTCCAAGATTCCGGTACGCTCGAGGTTATGAGGCATCGCGTATACAGGGTGGCCAGTTTCTCAAGAACAATCTGACCACCATCCTTCAACAAATCTGCTGTTACCTGATCCTCCCCAGCTGCCTTCCCCCTTTGCATAGCTCCTAAGGCTTTCTTTACTTCTTCTGGCGTTACCTGTGGGATTTCGAATTCCTCTAGGCTAGTCTCTCTTCCACTATCGTCGTGGGTGCCACTGGTACTGTATAAATCTCTATAGAACTCCTCAGCCACTTGAACTAGCTCATCCATATTAGTAACAATATTGCCGGCTTTGTCTCTTAACGCACACAACTGATTCTTGCCTATTCCTAGTTTCTTCTTCACTGTTTTTAGGCTTCCTCCGTTCCTGAGAGCCTGTTCAATTCTATCCATATTATAGTTCCTGATGTCCGCTGTCTTACGCTTGTTGATTAACTTAGAAAGTTCTGCCAGTTCTATTCTAGCTGTAGGATTAGAGGCTTTCATACATTGGCGTTTCTTGATCAGATCTTTCGTCTCCTGCGATAGCTTACTGGTTTCCTGTCTAACGGCGTTACCACCGACTTCTATTGCGCACTCCTTAATGATGCCCATGAGATTGTCGTTCATTGCTTCAACGCAAAGGTCCTCTTCCTGAGTTAAAGCCGAATACCTGTTCTGTAGTTTGATCCGGAATTCCTCTAGTTTCCCTCTTACCGCTAACTCATTGATTGGCTTCTTGTGTATCAGTTTCTTTCGTTCCCTCCTCAAGTCTAGGCTAATTCGAGTTCTTACCATCCTGTGGTCACTGCAGCGTACCTTGCCGAGCACGTCTACATCTTGAATGATGCCAGGGTTCGCGCAGAGTATGAAGTCGATTTCATTTCTAGTCTCACCATTCGGGCTCCTCCACGTCCACTTTCGACTAACCCGCTTGCGGAAAAAGGTATTCATTATCCGCATATTATTCTGTTCTGCAAACTCTACTAATAATTCTCCTCTGCTATTCCTAGAGCCTATGCCATATTCCCCCACTGACTTGTCTCCAGCCTGCTTCTTGCCTACCCTGGCATTGAAGTCGCCCATCAGTATGGTGTATTTTGTTTTGACTTTACCCATCGCCGATTCTACGTCTTCATAAAAGCTTTCGACTTCCTGGTCATCATGACTAGATGTAGGAGCGTAGACCTGTACAACCTTCATTTTGTACCTCTTATTAAGTTTCACAACAAGACATGCCACCCTCTCGTTAATGCTATAGAATTCCTGTATGTTACCAGCTATTTCCTTATTAATCAGGAATCCGACTCCTAGTTCTCGTCTCTCCGCTAAGCCCCGGTAACACAGTACATGCCCGCTTTTTAGCACTGTATATGCTTCTTTTGTCCTCCTAACCTCACTGAGCCCTATTATATCCCATTTACTACCCTCTAATTCCTCCAATAACACTGCTAGACTCGCCTCACTAGATAGCGTTCTAACGTTAAACGTTGCCAGGTTCAGATTCCAATGGCGGCCTGTCCGGAGCCAGGTATTCTTAGCACCCTCTGCAGCGTCACAGATCTGACCGCCGCCGTGGTCAGTTGCTTCGCGGCTGCTGGGGACTGAGGGCCGGGGTTCGATTGTTGTATTCATATAGGAGGTTGTGGCCAAGTACTGCACCATGGTGGCCAATCCTGCTCTGGTGAGAGAGTGCGTTACCGGTTCTGGTCACCGAGATCAGGCCGCACTCCAGGCCTGTTTGTGCAATTTTCTCAACACACGGTTTTTTTTTTTTTGTATTTTGCGGTGGAGAATTGCGCGGCACCGGGATTTGGATCACGGTCCTCTTGCACTGGAGACGGATACTCTACCGTCCCCGTAGGAGTTAAATTAAAACCACTTTCTGATTAGGCACGCCGTAGTGGAGGACTCCGAAAATTTCGACCACCTGGGGTTCTTTAACGTGCACCTAATTCTAAGTACACGGGTGTTTTCGCATTTCGCCCCCATCGAAATGCGGCCGCCGTGGTCGGGGTCCGATCCCGCGACCTCGTGCTCAGCAGTCTAACACCGTAACCACTGAGCAACCACGGCGGGTCCCGCAGGAGTTGTACGCCTCATTTAACCTACAGTGGTGCCCTATTTGATCAGTCAAGGTGGACCAATCTGAGCTCGGCTATACCGCATGGATGGCACTCGGCTAGAGAACCTGGTATTTATGACCTGCGCATGTGAGGCCATACATATTTGAAGATGTATATCTTTTTTTTTTAGGAGGGTTCCCGTACAGTGATAAAATAAAGGAAAAGACATTAAAAGAAAGAAAAAAAAAGAAAGAAAAAGGGGCAAAAAAAAGAAAGGAACATAACAGGTGATTTGAACTCGTGACCCTTGATGTTGCCCGGAAAGATAGCTCAGTCGGTTGGTTCGTCAGGCCCCAGGCTACTTTCAAGCGCCACAGCTCCTGCTCCGACCCCCACACTTACGTGGAAAGAGACTCATGTTGTCCGCGATAGTAGGTTTACTTTCTAGGAAAAATGGCCGCTCGAGGAGGAGAGCAAACTCGAGCGGCTTTAGAGGCTAGGAAAACTGCCTTAAAATATTTAGACTTGAGGGAAAGCTTCGTAAACAAACTATAACACGGCAATCAGCACTCGAATACGACGAGAGAAATTACTAAGACGTGGAAAATTTCCTTGAAAAAAAATCTGGTTTTCGAGACAAATGCTTGTATGTATTGAACCTCTTAAAAGATGAGGGGGAAAATATGCGCTCACCGAGAGGGCATCTTCAGCACGGGACCACCCCAAGGCACCTTACAGAGATGTGGAGAGCTTCGCGGCCGGAACGAAGCATCCCCTCTCCGCCGGCCAAGAGGGGAAAACGCGCTTTCCGATCGCTCAAGGTTGCGCGGACAAAGCATAACTCTAGCGTCTAGGAAAAGCTTAACCAGGTGCGATGGCGGCACGCATAGCGTGGGAAGTTAGCCGCCAGAATAACTATACCAAGGACTGCTGCTGACGACGGCGAAATACCTTCGTGTAATTATAATAACCCTAATAGGACTACTTTCGAAAGAAAAAAAAAAAGGAAACGGCCCAGAGGGCTATACTACGAGAGCTATGACTGATATTTTCTATATATATATATATATATATATATGGGATCGCATGCGCGCGCTGTTGCTTTGTCTCTGCGTGTAGTAGTTCGAGAGCCAGTTTAAGGGCGGAGAAGAAGAAAGGAAAGAAAATCAAAAACTGCAGCGCCGTGGTTTTAAAGCACACCCGTGGTAGAGAAATGGAATGCGATATAAGCGTGCGTAGCCATGATACGCACACGACAAACTGCCTTAAAATATTTAGACTTGAGGGAAAGCTTCGGTAACAAACGATAGCACAGCAATCAGCACTCGAATATAATTATAACCCTAATACTAATTGTAAATATGCATCTCATCTATGGGACCTAATGCGCGCTGTTGCTTTGTTCTTTGTGTAGTAGTTAAGAGAGCCAGTTTAAGGGCGGAGAAGAAGGAAGAAAAGGAAAGTCTCTGAAGCAAAATTACAGCGCCGTGGTTTTAAAGCGCACCCGTGGTAGAGAAACGGAAGGCGATATAAGCGTGCGTGGCCATGATACGCACACGACAAACTGCCTTAAAATATTTAGACTTGAGTGAAAGCTTCGTAAACAAACTATAACACGGCAATCAGCACTCGAATACGACGAGAGAAATTACTAAGACGTGGAAAATTCCCTTGAAAAAAATCTGGTTTGCGAGACAAATGCTTGTATGTATTGAACCTCTTAAAAGATGAGGGGGAAAATATGCGCTCACCGAGAGGGCATCTTCAGCACGGGACCACCCCAAGGCACCTTACAGAGATGTGGAGAGCTTCGCGGCCGGAACGAAGCATCTCCTCTCCGCCGGCCAAGAGGGGAAAACGCGCTTTCCGATCGCTCAAGGTTGCGCGGACAAAGCATAACTCTAGCGTCTAGGAAAAGCTTAACCAGGTGCGATGGCGGCACGCATAGCGTGGGAAGCTAGCCGCCAGAATAACTATACCAAGGACTGCTGCTGACGACGGCGAAATACCTTCGTGTAATTATAATAACCCTAATAGGACTACTTTCGAAAGAAAAAAAAAGGAAACGGCCCAGAGGGCTATACTACGAGAGCTATGACTGATATTTTCTCTCTCTCTCTCTCTCTCTCTCTCTCTCTCTCTCTATATATATATATATATATATATATATATATATATATATATATATATGGGATCGCATGCGCGCGCTGTTGCTTTGTCTCTGCGTGTAGTAGTTAAGAGAGCCAGTTTAAGGGCGGAGAAGAAGAAAGGAAAGAAAATGAAAAACTGCAGCGCCGTGGTTTGAAAGCGCACCCGTGGTAGAGAAACGGAATGCGATATAAGCGTGCGTAGCCATGATACGCACACGACAAACTGCCTTAAAATATTTAGACTTGAGGGAAAGCTTCGGTAACAAACGATAGCACAGCAATCAGCACTCGAATATAATTATAAGCCTAATACTAATTGTAAATATGCATCTCATCTATGGGAATGAATCCCCTATTACAAGATTGAAATACATATTCATTTCCCAGCCTGCACTTTTCTTCGGAGTACACTGGTATCGTTTTCATACACCACAGGTGGTCTTCGTACAAACATTGATAAATCCCTTAAATGTACGTCTCTGGGAGGTACCGCCTATTTGTGATGTGCGAGAGAACCCACAAATTATATATGATGTCATCTACCCAAATGATGCAAAACATCTCCCTTATAATATATTAAACGGCTTATTACAGGACCATTTATTGAGTTTATCTATAAGTACGGTCATTGCGACAGACGCCTCACAGTGTGAAGAAAAATCTGGAATTGGCATTTTCTCTCCCGCTCTAGACTGGTCGTTTGCAATCAGGATTCCGGACTTCTATTCCGTATTTTTGGCTGAATTTCTAGCTGTAGTCCTAGCCTTACGCAAACTAAATTTGTCAATATCGGCAGTAGTAATAATAACAGATTCTTTATCCTTATGTTCCTCGCTCACAGCAAATGGTGTCACTAACCTTTTACGTACATTTCATTTTCTAGTGCCTGCCCACATAAATTTAATTAGGTTGCTTTGGGTGCCTGGACATAAAGGATTAGTCATGAACGAAATGGCTGACAGTCTCACGAGAGTATCCCTCAGTGGCCCTGTATTACCATTACTTCCTACAATAGCTTACCTGACGACTACAAGATTCAGGAGATATACAATTACTCAAGACTTTTTGAACCCAGCTGTAGCTAATTTTTCAGAATATCGACACCTCCTATTCCCTTGGCCCAAAAAATCCTTTCACACCAGAAAAACTGAAGTCATCTTTACCCGATTACGTTGTCGAATACCAAAATTAAACTTCTATCGTCACAGGGCTGGTCTGGTGCCCTCCCCTCTGTGCCCAGTCTGTGGAGAAGATGAAACAATAGATCATTTTTTCATATTCTGCCGCCGTTTCACTTCCTTAAAAAAAACCTAGAATCAAGATTTACACAGCTTGGTTTGAGCTTTTCAATTATAAATATCCTTTCTCTAGGAGCCTCCTCTCTTGGAAAGTGCCACAGGGATATTTGCTCAACCGTGGAGGATTTTATAAGTGCTACAAAGAGATTGTCTTGAATTCTTAAACATTTTATTTTTGTTCATTTTCTCCAGTTAGCTTTACCAATTTTAGTCTTTTAATAAAGATAGCCTAATTTCACCCAAATCTTGGCCAATCCCCCACAGTGGGTGTGCGCCATCGAATAAGGAATACCATACCATACCATACCATACCATACCATACCATACCATTGGTTGATGGTGTTATCTTGGTCACCGAGCTACACCCTTGTAACTGTATATATTGTAAATACATATATTTTCTCCCCGTAACATTTTGGTGGACGTGCGGGGCACTCTCGCCACAAGCCGGCCCTGGATCTTCGCAGCGGACGTCACATTCGTTCCGCTGTTGCGGTTACTGACGCTGCCTCCGCCACTCAGACACCAGCGGAAGTAGTGCTAACCCAGCTACGTCACCCGGGAATCTTCATCGGCACTGGCAAGGTTGACGTCGAAGACTGGCTGACGTCGTATGAGCGCGTCGGTAAGCCCAAGAAGTGGGATGCCACACGTTTGCTGGCCAACGTGATATTTTACTTGGGTGCATTAAAAGCTGGGACTAGTGCAAGGAAAAGCTACGCGATCTTTTTGGAAGACCTGTGGGACGTCAAATGGAGGCCAAGCAAGAGCTAGCGTCTCGTGCCCAGACATCAACCGAATCGTACGTCGCGTATATTCAAGACGTTCTGGCTCTCTTCCGTTGTGGCTCTCTTGCATTGCAGGAACTGCTCAATCGTTGAGTCCATCATTAAGGAAGCCGGAATTTTGAGCAAGCAAAGAGCAAATGCAACGCACAACGCTTCGACCGACTACCGAATACGGCTGGCACTTCCTCCTGCAACGACCCTCCGACATCACAACGGCCCTGCGGCGTCACATACGCCTATAACGCCAAGCTTGACACAGGTCATCCGTCGCGAGCTTGAGGCTATGGCTCCAAGTTCTCTGTCCCCATACGCATGACGACGTGAGCATCTCGCTCATTGAAGCTGTTGTCCGCGAAGAAATTGCAAACGTGGACATCCAGTCTGCCGTCCGCCCACGTCCCACCCCTACCGCTCCTGTCGTTGCCTCTGCTGCACCTCGACCGCCGTTCCCGAATCGATATCGGAACCCCTCTGAGTGGCGAATACCGGTTGGCAGGCCGGTTTGGTTTGCTTGCTCCCGAGTCGGTCACATCTCCCGCCACTGCCGTAGTAGCCGCTGGTACTCCTCGCCTCAACCATATGCTGATCGCCCCTTCGACCGAGACCCTCGCCCTCTGTCGCCCCTCTCTGAACCATACCATGTCAGCCTTCCCTCTCGTGGAAACACCACTACCCGCTCACCCTCGCCGCAACGCCGCCAATACCGTTCGCCTACACCTCGACGTCCCTCGTCCCCGTCCTACGCGGGCCGCTTCTCGGGAAACTAAACAATGCAGCCCCCGGAGGTGAGGCTGCATTGACGACTCGGTCTGCAAAACCTCTGCTGACCCCTGCTGCTCGACGGAACCTTGTTAAAATTGTTGTTGATGATGTACCCGTTCAAGCCCTCATCGATACTAGCGCTCAGGTATCGGTTATGCGATCTGATCTTCGTAGCTGTCTCTGTGAAGTCCTGACACCTACCAAGTCGCCTGCCGTCCGAGTAGCTAATGGCAGTGCAACAGACGTGATGGGAACGTGCGTCGCCCGTGTTACCATTGCTGGTCGTCCAGTGTTAGTCCTGTTCACTGTACTGGCCGAGTGTCCACGCGAAGCGATTCTTGGAATCGACTACCTGACTGCCCATTCAACATTTATTGACTGTGCAACCGCTACTCTTCGCCTTGAACTGCCCCATTAATTTGCTGACCCGACCGATGACCACAAGTCCCGACATCGTTCTACTGAATTTGTTCGACTACAGCCTGATGCTGCGACTTACGTCCTCACGTCGTCTTTTCCACCCCTTCGAGATGGCCCTTACCTGGTGACCCCACTTTGCGACATCCTTCTGGCCCGTCAAATAGCACTACCAAGCTTAATTGTAACTCTTGCCAACAATCGAGCGTGGCTTCCTCTCCTGAACTTTGGTTCGTGTCTGCAAGTGCTTCCTGCGGGTGTATCTCCTGCTGTGCTATCCCCTTTGGAAGAATGTGGAGTAGCTGCTCTTACGCCTCAACCACGACTCGACACTGCTGCTGCTTCTGCCCCTCCTACTTCACGCAACGACATGTTTACGCCAATGATCGCTACTGATCTACGACCTGCTTACGCCGATGCCCTTCACCGCATTATGATTTCCTATGAAGACATCTTTGATTTTGGCAATCACCCGCTAGGTCGAATCCGTGTCGTCATCCATCCAATCCACGCTGGTGACGCTCCTCCTATACACCGGAGGCCCTACCGCGCGTCTGCGGCTGAACGCCAGGTGCTCCAAACGGAGGTGGACAAAATGCTCTCCAAAGAGATTATCGAGCTTTCCTGCAGTCCGTGGGCGTCACCTGTCGTTCTGATTAAAAAGAAGGATAACACTTGAAGATTTTGTATCGATTGCCGTCACCTTAATAAAATTACCAAAAAGGACGTGTATCCGCTTCCACGTATTGATGACGCGCTGGACTGCTTACACGGTGCCAGTTATTTTTCGTCGATTCATTGGCGCTCTGGCTACTGGCAAATCGCAGTGGATGAACGAGATTTCAAAAAGACCGCCTTCGATCATCACCCCAGATGGTCTCTACCAGTTTAAAGTGATGTCTTTCGGACTGTGTAATGCCCCTGCTACTTTCGAGCGCATGATTGACTCTCTTCTGCGTGGATTCAAATGGACCACATGCCTCTGCTACCTTGATGACATCATTGTTTTTCACCGACCTTTGAGAGCCACCTACACCGACTCTCAGCTATCCTTGCTATTTTTAGACGAGCTGACCTACAACTCAATTCTGCAAAATGCCATTTCAGCCACCGCCAAATACGAGTCACTTGGTTGACGCTGCTGGCCTCCAGCCTGATCCTGATCAAGTTCGTGCCGTTGGTGAGTTTACACTTTCGCGTTCTTCTACCGATTTCCGAAGTTTCCTAGGGCTGTATTCCTATTTTCGGAGACTTATCCAGAACATTGCCGAAATCGCTTGTCCTCTCACAAACCTCCTCAAAAAGGACGCCACTTTACGTTGAGTACCAGACCAGGCTGCAGCATTTTCCACGCTTGTCAGTCGCCTTATCAATCCACCCGTGTTGGGTCATTTCGTTCCGCATGCCTACACTGAAGTTCGCACTGATGCAAGCGGCCATGGCATTTGCGCTATCTTGTCCCAACGACAGCGGAACACCAATCACGTGATCGCGTATGCTAGCCGTCTTCTTTCAGCACCAGGGGTGCGATCGGAGATGGTTGTTCGGCGCGTTCGTTCGGTTACCGGCGCGTGCGATTGGCCTACTTCGCGCCGACGTCGCCAGCCGCGGGGCGCGGCCACGTTTTTGGTGACGTCAAAATGACGACACGCTCCTGTCAATCATCCTCCCACCGAGCATTTCGTCTGCTAGGCGCCGAACCCGCGGGAGCTGGGAAGTTTGGAGCGATCATACGGCTTCGCATTGCGCGTCTGGTGGATTGGATTGGATCCAACAGGCGGCCTTTTCGGCTGCGGAATAACACGTTTGAATCCAATCCATAGTTTAATTCGAGAAAATGGCGCTTCCGTTGGGAACTTAGGTTGTTGCGCTGGCGTTTCTAGAGGAAGGAGGAGAGCGGGTGGCGGTGCGAAATGCGTTTGAACAAATGGCAGAAAGTGAATTCCGGCGTCGTTTTTGTTTCTCGAAACAAATAATTCGTTGGTTGTACAGAGAAATCGACAACATCATCGCTGTCAGCGAGCCACTGGAATGTTGTCGCTGCCTCTTGAAAAGTGAGCCACTCTTCCCGTCGTTTTTTTTTTTTCTTTTTTCTTCTCGCTGTGCGCGACACCACCTAGGGACGATGCAAAGAACCTAATAGTTATAAATTGCAGTAGTCACACGTACTACTATTTGAAAACGTGCTTGGGCTTGAGAAGAAAAAAATAATTTTTTTTAGATATAGATTTAATTCATTTGGATGACGAGAAACATTTTGTTTTGTAGTATACTGTTTGCAAGCAGACGACAAACGACGGAAGTAAACTTCCGGGGAGGTCCCCGCTTCCTGATTGGCTGCTCTCTTCACCCCGCTGTCACAAATTTTGCATACTGCAACTTTGTGACGTTGCAGCAACTGAACAGAACGCGTATCGAACAAAATATCTCCGATCGCGCCCCAGAACGCAACTATTCCATAACAGAACGTGAAAGCTTGGCCCTTGTTTGGTCCATTGCGAAGTTCCGACCTTACCTGTTCGGTCGACATTTCACCGTCGTGACAGATCATCATGCCTTATGTTGGCTATCCTCACTCACAGACCAAACAAACAAAAGACGTAGTTGAAAACTGTGTAATCATGCTGACAGCCTTGAGCTCAAAGAAATATCCGACAGGAGAATTTCACAGTGATAGATATGAAACTTTACTTAATGCTCTTTTTATGTCGCCTAGCACAGCTGTCATCATTTTTACTAGCGAGAAAAAGTCGGCAAACAAGATGCCATCATTGGTTCCTACTAACAATTTGATCTTACCTCTTAAACTTATTTTTGAAAGGCCTTAACGGTAGTGATGTTACCCGTGTGACAAGCAAAGACCCTTAAGGGTGTAAATATTGTTACAGTGTATGTGCGTGTGTATGTGCGTGCAGGCACTACTTTGTTTTATTGAGATGTAGTCACCTTATAATGGTGACAGCTACTCCTTTTCGAATAACGGAAGAAGCAATGTAAAAACAACTGAGTGTTTTGTCTCCCGTTAGTTTATGCACCGTGGTTAACGCTTTGAATATTCATGTGATTTCTGACAAATCTGTCGATAAATTGGCCTCGCCGGTAGGTATTTGACACTGTCTCGAGAACTGCCCAGAGTGAGAAGAAGCAACCGGCGACGCACGCACGCGTACAGAGACACGGCTCAGCTGTGTTCGAATAACGCGCTGTTATGGAATTTCGGGAAACAGTAATGGAAGCCGTATTGGCGAAGGAATTTGGCCCCAACATGATCGACCGATACAGAAAGCGGACTCAGCGGCCTCCTTTCACTTCTCATGCTGCCGGCACCAGCCAGTCCAACGGAAAGCAAACTGAAGAAGCCGAATGAAAAGCCATTTCTTTTTTTGGCCCACCTATTGGCTCCCCACCGCTACCCCACGCAAAATGACGCCATCTCCGAGCTCCCTCCCTCGCTTTAGCGCACCCTTGCCTGTCCACTTTCTTTGATTGTTTCCCACTAGCGGCTCCATCGCTCCTTTCTGTAGAAGATTTGTTTGACGCCACGTATGGGGCTGTCCTCGCGACCTGGGGTGAGCGCCGAGCGCAGTGGAACGTGCAAGACGCCGGGAGAAAGAGAACGAGGGTATCGCACGGGGAGTGACGTCGCACCGCGGCAGTGCCGAGCAAGCGAGCAAGCAAGCGCTCCCGCCGACGTAGAGGGGCTGACGGCCAAGTTTCACTAACGGTTTTCCGAAGATGCTCCTTATTTTGATTGAAGACGGGAAAAGGGACCCCCGCTCTGCTGGGAGACTCGCTCAATGTGAGACAGGACGCGCCGTAGCGTGACAAACGTGCGCGCCAGCTTCCGAGAAAAGGATCAAAAAGAAAGCACTGACAGAACGCAAACTGGGACACACGCGCAATGAAAGAAGCGCAATAGAAAAAAAGCGATAATACTAGTCATAAAAGGAACCGAAGAGCATAACGAAAAAAATAAAGAAAAGGAAAAAGAGCCGACTGACGGTCTCGCATTCTCCTCTCGAAGGCGTCGGCCAAAGGTGTGATGAGATTCAAGTTTCAGAAAAAAAATAATATAGAAAAAGATACTTTTTAGTGGCCGCACTCTCCTGACTGCGCCTTGCTAAAGAGAGTCGACGCCCGCTTGTGCTGGAGCTCATGACGGACCCTTCGCGTCGTCAGCGGTAAATCGAGTGCTAGTAGAGGCCGGGGTATGGAATAGAGCCTCTCGGGGCTGTCGCGATAGCCATACCTCTTGAGGTTCGTTTTGTTTCCCTTCGTTTTCTTTTTTGTGCCCCCACGTTCGGTCGGCCACTGCAGTGTTGTTCCCCTTCGGATTGCCCATCCTTCCTTCCGCTTCCGGCTTCACGGACAAATTCGTCCATTTCCGCATTACCCAGCACTCCCCTCTTTTGAGCTTGTCAGACTGACAAGCACTCGATGTCGACCCGCCTCGCGGAAGAGCCGTGCGGGCGGTCTCGGTTATGATGCTCCTCGTGGCTTGCTGTCCGTTCGCGGTCGCGCCTCTGTATAGCATAATTGTCCGGATCGCTCTGCCATTCACCCTATGATCGATAGGTTCGAAACACTCGAGCAGAAAAGGAGACATCCGCACGTTTCTCACAGCCACAAACGCGCGCGATTATCTACGTTGTGGATAAATTTTTGGACACTTGCCCGCCGACCAGATGACTATAGGTATTTCAGCCCGCGCAAGCCAATCCGCTGAAGAAGGGATTTTATGTAATGGCTGTTTGTGGCCAGCAGACACGCGCATGTGCCTCACCGACTTCATTGTTCTACTACCTACGTGGCTAACAGCGTTCCTACAAGGCTACCATAGGCGTCATCGTGTCAAGCAGTGGAAATGTGCTGTGGCCTATGTAGGCATTCGTTACAATTGCTTATCTTGAAAGGGAAAAAAATAGTCGGTCGTCTTGCTCTGTGCCACGGGACGTATAGCGCAGCCTTTATTAGACGAGAGATTCGTCGTCAGACAACCAAGTAGCTTCATCCGCTGTCCGCTAATCTATAGGTCGTTCCTGTGTCCTGTATATAACGAATAGCATAAGCCACCTCTATGGAAAATGACAGCTGTCGTGGATTGCCTTATCACGTTTCAAAAGAAAGCACTTTTCCAACTTAATTGTCAGAAAAGTAAAATGTCATGCGATGAAAGCGCATTTTCGTAAGCATACGGAGACAAAGGCACTGCAGCTGTGAAGTCCGCAGCGCGCTTTCCATCGCCAGCGCCGTGCCGACGCATGCGCACGACATTTCAACGCCCACAGCAGTTCTCGTTGTCCCGCCAACTTTCATTGTGATAGGATCGCTCGTTCTTGACGCTTTCTGGTGGTTCGTCGAAAAAGAGACGGGCTCTCAAGCTCCTGTCAGACACATACCAGGGCTGGATGTTTTCGTAAGATTTTATATTTTTCCCACTATCGCCGTTTGCTATAGTGAAGGAAATATGGCCGTCAGTTGGGCAATCCCTTCCTCGGGGGGTAAGATTTACGTCGTAAACTGTTCTTCGCCGTGCCATCGGAAGAATGAAACAGCTCACGTTCCTTTTCCAAGGAATGGGAAAAGCCGTCATTCAAGTGTTGCGAGTATGATCCGCTGGTATTTTTTCATGCAGGTTCTTTTATCGCGATCGAATGTTCGCGTGTGAAATCTTTAGATAAGGTGGCCTTATTCGTTTACGCAACGCCTCCTAGATAGCAAGCCTGTGTACTCTGCTTTATGACGACATGCTACTTGGCCCGAAATTTCCACTGCCAAGCATGGCGTGCCGAAAGCGGTGACGTCAAAATCACCACAGCTTACTCGCGAGCGTCCCCATTCGATTCTGTGACAGCCGGGTAAAGTAGCATCACGTCACGGATCGAAGTGCGCCGGCCTTGTGCTAGCTAGGAAGCGTCTACGCAACACAGGCACGGTGGAAAAAGACTGCCATAAGAGGGCAGCACGACGTGCGCAAAAGTTCGGACGGTACTGCTTCCGGCCGTTGTTTCCTCGTTCGACGAATAGACGCGCTTTTTTAAAGCCGGCGATCTAGACTTCATTGTGCGCATCCTAACCGCCTGAACCCAGCATGGATGAGATGATCCTACGGATCCTACTGCAAGCGAAATTTACATAGAAATGGCCACTGCGCAGCCGCAGGTAAGCACGACAATGTGAGCTCAAGGCGAGGGCGAGTGTTGCACAATGCAAGGCAATGCCTGTGAGCTAAAGCGCCGCCTTGTCGGGGCGCGTCATCGACCTCGCTAGAACTGTCGAAGAAGGTGAAAGCCGCCAACGACGATCGACGGCCCGCTGTGCGCTTAGGCATCACGGAAGCGTTCGATAATGCCTCCCCGCGATGCTATTATAAGGCGTTCGAACAGTCTGAGCTGGAATTTCGATCGTGCAATCTTTCTCTTCGAAGCCCCGATCAACGAGAGCGAAGGCGAGGATAGATATAGGGTGGGGAGAAGCATTCGCTTACCCTTCTCTGTTCAGGCTCGCTGTATTGAATTGCGCAATCTTAGGCGACTATTAGTTAATCAGCTAGCGCTCATTTACTTGCTCGTTTCTTCGGTTGATCGGCTGCTCATTTGTGGTTTGCATTTCGTTTCACGTTGGAAGTACACGTGGACATATTATGTAGGGTGATTTTCTCATGTGCATAGTACTGCAGCCATCATAGGCGGACAGTTTTCATTTTGCTGGGGGGGGGGGGGGGGGGCAACTATAGAAGTCCTATTGATGGTGTTTTTTCACGGCTATGAATTTGTGCACTACTACTTTGTACCTGAAGTTCAAATTGCCAATGCAGCTTTCTGCGTGGAGGTCCTGAAGCGTCTAAAAAATCGTACACAGCGTGTGACCAGGTTTGTCTAAAGAGAGGTGCTGGATTCTGCGCCACGATAATGCCCCTGCAGACTCTGAATTTATCCTGCGTGAGTTTTTGGCACACAATTCCATCACTGTGCTGGAACACAGTTTCTACTCGCCGGATTTAGCCCCCTGCGCCTTATTATTATTTTTTTTGTACAGACTCCCCAATTGCATACTGGTGCTCTGGGGGTGGCATTTCCGTGATGTGACGACAATTCAAAAGAAATGACATCGCTGCTGAAGCGCCTAGCAGAAGCTGAGTGATAACAGAAAAAATTCGAGACATTACTGCACCGCCTGCAACTTGCTACAGCATACACGCGTCACTTCTTGCGCAGGATTAAACGTGCCTCTAGTCGGCAGTGCTCGTGTGGCCACCCATACGAAGATTTGCGCCGCCTCCTTCCGGAGTGCCCAAGGTACAAAACTACAAGGCGCACATTGAGGGCAGATTTATTGCTAGTAGATCTACGACCATTCACCCTAAACTAAATGCTTGGTCCATGGCCAACGGCAGAGCTTCAAAGAAGAGCGCTCGTCGCTTCAAAAGCTTTCTTAAATACCCCAGTATGTTAGATCTATAATAAATGTCGTATCCGCTGAAAGATACATGTATGGTCTGAGTGTATTAGTGAATTCCAATGGCAGATCCGGAGTGGCTGATGGACTGTACGCCGGAGCACTCCGCTACGGCGGAGAGAAACAGAATAAAATCTGCGATTCATGCACAGGCACTCCCAGCCGAGCAATTCGCAGGGAGCGCAAGCGCACACCTACTTCCGAAAGCGCCCATAATTCCTCGCGTTCTTCTTCGTTTTCGGCTTGAACTAGCGCGCGTTGTCTTTAGAAGTTTCATGTTTCTTTTTAACCTCCTGGTGCTCCAATAGAATTAACACCGCATGTAAGTCTGCTTCTCTTGTCCGCCGTGATTGTGTGTCGGACACATCGGAGACGCTGCGAAACCCGCGATCAGTTCTGTGGCAACACATCGACACACCCTGAAGTGCCTTAGGAAATGCATCTAATCAACAAAAGTAAGGGCTGTTAATATGCGAGCTTCCGAAAAGGAGCCGCTGTTACCTCTTCATCCGAATACTGGCGAACGACGTCGTTCACGCAACGCGCAACTTTCGGTCTCTTGGCCGATAGCCGAAGCATGATGTCGAAAGCTTGCTTGAATGCACTAGCTTCCGAAGCTTCTTCATCGCTTGAGTACCTGCTGGTCGATTCGGAACTTGAGCTAGATGAAGCATCGCTCTTCACAAGCAGTAAAAGCGCGAGTTGACATTGCGAAGCACCACTCATTGCGTCGAGTGACCGTGATTCGCGCTCATGGGCACACGCGCTATAGTGGTATGTTGTGTGGCGTGACATCAATCGACTTCCACTCGACTCCGTGAATTTTTGCGGAGTACAGATCGAGCGCTGCTCTGCGGAGTGGGTCTAGTGGCGGAGCTGCTCCCAATCCACCGATGAAAGATAGGGATGGCACTGTCAATATCCCAATGGAATAGAGTTACTCCGCAAGGAGCGCAAAGACTACTACCGGAAGCGCTCCGAATCTGCCATTATAATTCGCCATATGCTTGTTTGTCAAAAGTTTATGTACTATGTTATGTATGGGTATATTTCCGGTCTGTGCATTCGTCTGTGAAACTGAACTTCCTTATCAGCGAAACTAAATTTATTTATGTGTTCTCGGACAGTACGAAGCACATGTGTTTACATATGCAACTGTATAGATGTTCACCTTCTGTGATTTCCTGGACTCATGTACAGAACTTTGTATTATAGCTGACTTACCGTTTCTGTGATACTTTTGTGCCGCATTTTGCTAAAAATTTTGGGACAATATATTTCTTATATATATTTCAAGCAAGGAGGAGTAGCGTGTGCCATCTAAATGAGCCAACCTCTCTTATTAGATCATGTTAAGCAAAAGGCTTCCAAAGGTGCTTCTAGCAATAGAATAAAAGGTGGAACCAATGTATTGTGTCTAATAGGGAGTATTCTGAAAGTGACCATGTTGATTTATCTGAAGATGTGTTATATGAATTTTTAGACATACTGCACTAGCTTCGAGTCCGACCTCATAAATGAGAGTAGTTTACAATCAAATAAGGTCATTCACTATGGAGGATTCATGTGGCGGGACCCACAGCTAGCGATTGAAAGTGGCAGCGAATTGCGTCCTTTGGTGACTGATCGTCAGTGGCTTTGATAGCGTTTCTTTTGCAATAGCGTCCGCTCTTTCATTACCACCAAAACCAATTATGAAACACAATGTTATTTCCTTCGTTTCTCAGACATGTGAGTAAAGCCAGTTACTTTCGACAAAGAACGCTTCGCTTTAAAACTGCGCACCTCTAAACGGTCCTAAGACATCAGCTAAATGTTGGCGCACATGGCTGCGTCATCTCGTCATCCTGTGTGATTTCACTTTTTTCACCACCACTCCAGCGGGGATAGCGACGACGAAGTAGGTATAGTACACGCAGGAGAACATGCTCGGCACCCGACTGGACCGACTGCATGGTTGGTGTCTGAGCCTTTTCTTAAGCCATCACCACCAGGCCCGTGTCAATAGCCAAGCCAGCTCACACAATAGACCTGGCGGCTCATCGCCACTCAGCTACCACACACTTTAAATTTAACCACTGGCTTTCAAAAACTGGTCAAGCAAGCAATATACCATTCTACAGAATAAGTTTGGAGCCATTTTCAGCGCATATAACCGCCTTCTCTTTGACAACTGCAGTCGAAGAACCAGTTGCAGAGTATCTGTTATCATGCAATTTGCAATCGATCTCTACAAAGATAGGTTCGCTTCCCGGCAATCATGGGGCCTATTGACTAGAAAAAATTAGATGTCCGATGTCGGGATATAAACCACAGCGTAGTTGCTGGATCCGATAGTGGGTCTCTCAGCGCAGTAGCTACATGCTCCACTCATCAGGCCAAAAACGCATCCTTAAAATGCGACAATAACAATCTATTAGAACTCATTCGCTTATGCACACTCGCTCCTTAAGGCGCTTCACGCGTGCATACCGTCGCATAGCTACAATTTATGTAAATTTCTCCTATCGTTCCCTAGTGCCTGCTAGCGCTTCAACACGCTATGTGACACTGTACCCTATTCTAAATCGGTCCAGTCTAACCGGCACACTACCTTCGGGATCGGCGTAGTTCGTAACAAAAAGCTTATCAAGTTTCTTCGCCGGAGCACAATAAATAAGAGGTCATGCCAGCGCCGTCCCTGTCACAGTATTATATCGTCGTCGCCTTGCTGCTGTTCTTTACATACATGCTCGCCTCACACACTAAATGGCTTGTCCTACAAACCCATCTTGCTTCATGTTGTCGCTTTGCAGAATAACAATTAGCGCTGCATATAAAGCGACCTGAAAGATGCTTCGCGTCACATTGATTCCTATAGTGCGCGGGATCTATATAATTTTTTTCTGTGTGCGATTAGGACGCCGATGAATGCGTTTACAATGCTACTCAGCTCTTGGGAACATATAAGGCAACGTTATAATTGCGAATCCTCTCTGCTTGAATGCGCTCCCCTCCCCCCCAAGTAATAAGAAAGCCCTGAGCATGGTCAGATTCTAAGCCACATTTTCGATGTTGTGTTTGCATTGTACCCAAACCTAAGTGTCTAAAGTGGAGCGCTAGAAAATGATAGCGCCAGGAAGAGTGTCGCAAACCATTACCTTTCCTTTGAAATGAAATCGCTGTCATATACCGGCGCTGCTTGTTCATCTTGTAGCACATAAATGGTCAAAAAGGATCCCGTTTTCTCTTACATATTATTGGCCAGCAAGGCTTAAGAAATAATAGTTGCTTTTTGTTTTTCATGCTGGAGCTCGGTTTTGTTCATCCGCGTGTCTATTAAAGACGCGTATACATGGAAATCTTAGAACAAGCGCGACGTGATTATGTTCAAATTCGCCGGGTCCATTGCTGCAAAGGTAATTACGCGTTATATGCTATGCGCAGTGCAATATGTTCTTCTTATGCCTGAGAATATGTCAAACACACAAACTATGCACGATTTGTTTTGTTAGGTGCGTTGAGTTTCGTTTGTAGTATGGCGGCGCTCCAAGCAGCTAACGTTATGCCTAGCGCGCTATTCAAGCCGTGAAATGAACTATATACAGGGTGTCCCAAGTAACTTGAGCCAAACATTAACAATATGCAAATGCCACGTAGCTGGACAGGACCAAGGTAATCTTGTTTGCCGTTGCTTGGAGATACTGGGATTATTTTTATTCCGGCTAATTAACCTTTTCGTAATCTGAATCAATTATCAACTTCTCAAATATTATAATTAGATGAAAGTACCAATGAGAAAATTGTAGAGCAACATGAAAAACTGCCGATAGAGCTTTCTGTTGCTCGATGCGTGTTACATAAAAAGTGCTTTTCCGAGCGTGAAGAAGCCTGCGAATACACGCAAAGTGCCTCGAGGGGCCAGTCACGCGGCAATTTTTCGTGCATTTGCCAGTTTCTTTTACGCTCGGAAAAACATTTTTATGTAGCACGTATTCAGCAACAGCAAGCTGTATCGGGCGTTTTTTTTTTTTTTGCTCTACAATTTTCTTATTGACGCTTTCCATCTAATTATAATATTTGTGAAGCTCAATAATTACTTAAGACTAATTATCTAATTAGGCGGAATGAAAAAAAATAGTTTGAGTATCTCCAAGCTACGGCAAACAAGATTGTCTTTGTTCTGTGCAGGTACGTGGCATTTGCATATTTTTAATATTTGGTTCACGTTACGTGGGACACCCTGTACAGCAGGAGGCACGTGCTTCGAACCACGCAAACGGATCCGCCAGCTAAACCTATCTTGCAACCCCGTCGCGGTGGCATAGTGGTTTTGGTGTTGCGCTGCTGAGCCCGAGGTTGTGGGATCGAATCCCGGCCGATGTGGGTGAAGTGCAAGAAGGCTCGTGTACCGTGCACTGTGTGCACGTTAAAGAAGCTCAGATGGTATTTCATTATCTCGTATCTGTTGTTGCGGGGACGGGGCATCAGCGACCTTCAACGGCGTCTGCTTGGAGCTCCAACCAGATTGACCATCGGAGAGGGTGTGGCAGGGAAGACGAGATGATGTAAAAACACATAACAAAGGTTACGGGTGGGCGGTGCGCTCTAAGAGAAGAAGTACACGAACGTTCGGCGTGCGTGCTCCTGCACGCAAGGGCAGAGATGTCCAGGTGGCGTCTCGCTGGGTTCCTATATACCCTACCCATCCCCGCAACCTCATTCTCTCTTGTTCCCTGGTAGAGGACCTTGTCAGCAGACTGGTAAGCCCAGGCAGAGGAATTCTGGGAGAAAACGCTCGTTGGTATAGAGGTGGTGAGCGTAGGTCACGTCGGGTCAACCCACACAGAGGAATTTGGAGAGAAATCACTCCCTGGCGTAGAGGTGGGGAGCGGAGGACAGAGGAGAGTAGGATTTCCACTAGTTCATAATCCCTTCGCACACACTCAGGACAAGTCTTTTCATGTTGACGAGCGTGATGATTAGGCACATCGTGTCTCCGGCGCTTGGCATCCGTTCCATTCATGGCCGCACAAAGTGAACCGTAGCAGTGGTCGAGATTAACCCGGAGTCATCCCACTACGACCTGCCTCATAATCATATCGTCGTTTTGGCAAGTAAAACCCCAGAATTTAAATCTATCTCCCAAATTTTCCCATTCCGCCGAGTCACACAGACACATAAAAATAAGCAAAAAGAGAATGCACACAGGAGGCTCAGCGATCTTGCAGAATCGGAACCATGATTTCTAGCGAAACTGTCCGTCGACTTAATCCCCTCCCACACCTCCGAATAAAGGCCATGTGATCTCCAGGAAGTAACTAAGCTCCCGCAAACAGCCTGCAACTTTATTACACCAGCATGTTCTTGAGAATAGATACCTTGTGGCTAGAAAAAATTACCACCCGTTACACCGCATATTTCTCTCACGGCGTAAGTTTTCCCGCCTAAACTGCGGCGTTCGCTTTGCAGTGCGCACGAAGGTGGCGCCGCTGCCGCGGCAGCCCGCGTGCTTTTGCATATGTGAACACCGCACTCTGTGGAGAGATCGCTACCGCTGTTGTGGCTCATATGTCACTGGTAGGGCACCTGACTGGCCCTGGACGTGCCGCAGCTGATCCTCCGGCGCGGACAACCTTCTTTTTTTTTTTTTTTTTGACGCACAGTTTACGTTGTGAAATTAACGTTTCAGAAGTGCGAAACAAATTCTTAGCGCACAGTTGAATGGCTTAATACAAGCTCCAACTGTACGGGTGCACATTTTCAGCTTACCATCTTTTCTCTCTTTTTAAAATGTTTTCTAGAGGAACAATTTCAAAATTATAGTGCTACCCTAAAAGGTGTCTTCGCAGCTTCCACGCGATTGCGCTAATTTATCCAGAATCAGCTGATTGCTTCACAACTTAGCATTTTACTAGTTTTTATTTTATTTTATTTTTGTAAGTAGTACATACTCTATGTATAGGAATGGTCAACTTCATATACCAAGCAGCTCTGTTTTGGTAAGCATTTTAGTCTCTCGACAAGCATCTAGGGTGCCCCCATCAGTAAAATTTAACCATTTTTCGTGGCCCCCTCATTCCATCTACCAATTAGAAATTTCGCCAGCATGTTCTTCTGTGATACTTTATTTGCAGTCTTTCACCCTGATGCACCACTTTGTCTAACAGCGCTTCTATTGAAGCCTGAAAGTCACTCTGGCGAGTAAATAATGAATATTTGATTGTCCTCAATAAGCAAATTAGCAAAATTCGAACCCCTTAACATTGCTCATGTATTTCCCTCATCACACCAACATCCCTTCTGAGTTTGAGCACAATATACCACCCTGTTATTTGAATAAGTGTGAAAATGTCCACAGGTTGTTCCTTCTACTCTCATCCTGTGCGTTTTCTAACGGTAATTACTTGTGACACGCTCATTAACATACCAACTTTGAAATTTTGTTAAACGTATACGCTAAAACACGTGCTATATTTGTACCCGACAACAAGTAATTATCTCAATTAACTTCTATGAAACATCGAACTGGCTCGACCACACATAAACTGGACGCCTTGATCATCCACTCCAACTTTCAGAATGTTGCAGTTTTGGCCCTGGGGCTTACGTTTTCAAGGACTTTTAGTCGCAGTAATAGTTTCAACGTACACATGGATGGATGGATGTATGGATGGGTGTTATGAGCGTCCCTTTTGGAACGGGGTGGTGGGTTGCGCCACCAAGCGATTCTACTATACTGCCTAATATCCTACCTAGGTTAAACAATGAAAAAAAAGAAAAAAAAACACTATGAACTACCACGGCCAACTTTTCTGATCGTCTATTGCGAACTGTGCTTTTGTACGTCTCCGTCTTTTGTCGTTTCCCTACTTTTTTTCCACCAACCCTTCAATCGCCTCTTACTACATCATGCAAAATGTAGCGTGCCTGGCGACTCATTTGTGAGGCACTGTTCATAGTTGGGTGGGAAAGAGTAGGTGCTCCGGAATGCACCGAATCACTTCGCTTGTTTGCATGTGCTGCACAGAGAAACAAACGATGTCGCATCATGCTTATGTGATTTCTCAAAATCACCTTACGGCTCTAGAATGGCAAAAGCACGTCTAAAACCTCAACGTCCGCTTCGATGGCATTTTCAGTGGTCAAGAATGTCCAGAACATTGTTTAAGGAGACCGTTTGCAACTTTCTTTAAGTTTCCTAGTCATTTAGCAACCCCTGAGAGGATATCGTGCTATCCTTTACACCCTAGTTCACGACCATTAGTTGGGAACATACTACGTTAAGCTGAAGCTCTCTAGAGCGGTTGTATGCTGAGCTAGTTGCCCTGAATACACCAGCATAAGTAAGATCTTGTGTGCGTTAGTCAAAGAAGAATGTCGAAAAATTGGTCTTGGTGACATGTTTTGACAAGTGCCAGACTGCGATAATCCTATATATCTTTCTGCAAGTGAACGCGTCATACGACAGAAGATGATTCAAGAGCGTACTTCTTTGCTTAACATTATACTTTCTCTGAATAGCAGTGCATCGTGTATATAGAGTGCACTATATGACACACCATTTTAATATAATTGAGCAATAAAACAATCGAGCTGTCAGTGCTTTTCTTCTCTTACTTCTCTTCCAACGAACACCGTGAGCTTCGTTTATTCAGATACTCATTACGCGCGCGCCTCCACCGCCCGACAGCAAAAAGAGGATGAAGTGCTCACTCCTTCCTCCGTGGTTTCTGAAATGGGAGACAATTTTGTGAATGTTGTCCCATCTCAATTATCTTTTTCTATGTAGCATAGTTCTCTTTCTTAGTGCTAAGGTCACTTGCAAAAGATTTCAGAGCACCATCAAACGTCGGAAATGGGTCCCTTGCCAGGAAAGCATGCGCCGCCATTTAGCTTTATCAGGTTTCACTTTGGCCTGACTCGGCACCACTTGGCGGTCATGCTATAAGAAAAATAAAAATAAAACTTATCATCGTCATTTAGGCTGATGAAGCGTTTGGTATAGAGTTCGCAGAGTCCATGCTGTCTGCATCGCTGCAGCTTGACAGGACACAGTGCATCATGTTACACACAGTGTAAACACTGCGTAGAAAGCGATAACTCCTCCATGGACTCCTTTACTCGTAGGCGGTGCATGGGGTTGCAGCGCTGTTTATTCCGGGTGAAAAAACCTATTGTAGTGGAAGGACTTAATTTGACTTAAGTTGGGGCTTTGCGAGAACTTTTGAGGGTTTTGAATTTTGTGTCGAAAAGAATGAAGGAAGGAACAGAAGAAGGCGAGCCAAGGACAACTTTCTAAGCTCCAGTGTTCAAATTGTTAACTCCCTTGATTTTTTGTTTCTTTTAATACACCTAATTGAACCACCCGATTCGTGGCCAATCCCCCATTGTGGGTATGTGCCACAGCCACTCAGGACAAGAGCAGCAGCTTGCGCGCTTGGCGGCGTCAATGAATTTCAATAACAGGAAAAGGAATAAGAAGAGGCGGGTGCCGAACGATAAGGGTTTGGAAGACGCAGGACCAGTGCGCTGTTCCAGGAGCTTCTGCTGCGGTACCTGAGGCAGCCCTGAGGACGCGCCTGCCTCTTAGTGCAGACGTGGAGTGGTGCCTGGCCTGACGCCGTTAGGAGCAGACCTGGCTGTTGCCTGCTCGTAGCCGCCTGTCGGAGCAGTGCAAGGCTGTGTCATGGACGAGGCCTAATTGATGCCTAACCGAGGCCTTTGCTTTGAGTCCGCCTCTTTCTCGAGGTGGCACGTGGAGTTGTGATGGTGGAAGCCACCCGCCTGACACGTGTTCGAGTGCGCTGGCCACGGTAATGCAGCCGGAGCCCGCCGTCTGCCTCATCTGATCAGTGCCGTCATCGTGTGTTGGCTCGTCTCTCATGGGAGTCACCGTGCCTTGGCTCGCCTCCAACTAGAATAGTCGGGACACTTCTACTGCCGATCGTCGCCAACTTGGGACCTGAATCTGTGAGACATTTTCACTCCTTTCTTGAACTCAATGTTTAGTGTTTGGTTTTAATTCTAACATCTTAGATAAATGTTGGTTTACGCCTGTGCGCGCGTCTCTGACGTTCATCACAATCACAGCTTGACTGCACACAGACATACGTAACGATCAACCGTTACACCCGTCGTCGGACACGTAAATATTTTCATTATTGTTGATACTGCGAATGAGGATACCCTGACTCCGTACGAACTCCTCGCAGGAGAGTGAGCTGAATAATGCTTCGCCTTAAAAGGTGAGGGGTGCAAAGCTCTTTCTTGGAGAACGTCAAACGGGAACAAAGCTGGTTCACGTAATGTGCGATTGTCAGAGGTCATCTTGCTTCTTTGCTCTTTATCTGTGACATCACTACAGCAAATGGTTCATAAACTTCAACGCCTCCCCCCCCCCCCCCCCCCCCCCTTGCGTTCATAGACGACTTCTACCGTTCTACTTCAGGTGTGGAATAGAAGCTTTATATTTCTGCAGTTTATTCTAGGTTATTTATTTTATGGGGGCCTTGGAAATGTCACCCACCGTTTTCCTCAGCTTTGCTGCAACGCGCGCTTGAAACATGAGTATACAGAGCTAGAAAAGATAGACGGGAATTTCAACACCGACATGAATTGATCACAAATATAGTAGAGACAAAGACACTTGCTACAATGAACATAAATAAGAACAGCCAAGAACAAGCAGACGGTAATGAGAAGACTAGAGTAGAAAAGAGAGAGAGAGAGAACGGTCGGTGCCAAAAGTCAGACGCATGTCCATTACTTAATAAAAATACGCTGAAGCTTTCAGTGCTCGTATTTGCGCTTCTGAATTATTTCATATTCCAAGAACTTTTTTTACATTACAAGGATGGTTGTCAATAAGGATCAATGATGGCTTCGTAACAGTAAATTGCAATTCATAAAAAGACCATTCATACAAACGTGCTACATAACTACAAAGTGGTTTCGCACTTGCAAGAAGGGCATTTTGCTCGACGGGTCTGATAAAGAAATTTACTAGTGTACTTGTGTTTAAAAAGCAGCGCTGCAAAGTTGAACCATAGAGAAAGCACATTTAACAGCACATACGAAGCGCATACGAAGCGTGTATGCAACTTCAACTCACTATAGAGTGAACATTTTGGCTAGCTGGTTATTCATTGTTATCTAATAGCAGCCCGCCAGACAAAGGAGGCGACAGAAAAGAGACATACAAAGCCCTCACACAGAACTGGTTTTTACTTGCCACAAGGCACATATTTATAGTCGGCAAAAGCACTGAGACCACAGCTTATGCTCAGCGCGAAAAGGCATCTCGAGAAGGATAAAAGCGTGTCCCTCCTCCCCTCTCCTCCTATCCATTTTTTACTGATTGCTCACCAAGTAATTCCTATTGTTGTCTTCTTCTCGGCCTTTGCAACGACACAGCTTTATTCTCAACAACGAAACGCTCCTGCATTGTGATGGGCTAAATTGTCTTGTTTGTAATTTCTTACGCTGTACTTATGCTCAGACAACCAAAATTCAAGCATCTCCCGGTTTGAATAGCCTCCACTTTTCCACAAGCACGCTACGCATAGACTTCACAATACAACAGAGAAACATACTTTCTTGCTTTATAATTCCTTCTGCCACTTCCTTGGGGTTGGTGTATTGTGTTCATTTATAAAAGAACACCGGTTTTTGGGCTTCTATCTTGGCACTTGACAAGGTTTGTCTGGTCTGTCATAAAACAATCAAGTGCAGCAGTTGGCATACGCTTCGTATACCCTGCGTCCGGGCTGCGACATGATTGTTTGCTCTGATTTTTTTAGCCATTAGGTGCGGACGCACTTTTTTTAAAGCGTTAGAGAAGCCCAGCTTAGGTGTGCTTATTTTAACTAGCGTAGTATATGCAGTCATTCATGAGGAGATTTTTGTAATCACTCGGCTTATAAGGCCCAACTTCACTCATGCCTGACTTACATTGGAAACAAATATTCTTGGTACATAGCACGCTCTTTGCACGTTCGCTGGACAGAAATAGCAGGTTGTCTTAATGTCAGCCAATCATTTATTACAAATTTAAATACTCTGAAGACATCGCATAGACTGAAAACGAGTTTCTCCAGCGGTACTAAAGCTAAATCACTGAGTTTGGGGATCGAACACGAACCAATTCACACACCTTGCTTCAAGAAGTAACGCAGTCCTGCCAACCCGCGTAGATGTAGAGCACATAAAATAAAATAAATCTAAATATTCGTCCACAGTAGCCTAACGGTGTCTTGTAAATCAGTGACACCAGACTAGTCAATACTCTCTTCTACACCAAACGAAATCATATGACACTGCAGTTTTCAATAATTTTTTTACCAGTACGAAATGAGCTTGTTGCTCGTCAGTAACAAATTGTGTCCATGCGTGATGACATGTACGCTAAGATAACTTACTGGCGTGTAAGCGTCGCTTGTGTATTGCGACAAATATTTATTGTCACCCGTCGTTTTGGCGCAGTGGCCATGACGTGTTCTCCTGCTGAGCACGACGTCGCGCGCTCCGTTCTCGGCCGTGGTCGTCCCATCGCAATGGGCTCAGAACGCAAGAAGACTCGTGTGCCATGCTCGTAAAACAAACAATCTAGTCGAAATTAACCCACATCTCACCATTACGGTGCCTTTCATAGCCCGTTTATCATTTGAGACGGATTTGGGCAAGGGTGTCGAACCGAAAAAAATACCTATCCTGTTCGGCTTTAACGCGCTCCGATTACGTTCCGGCTTTGGTAGGGTTTGGAAAAATAAAAATTTATAACAGTTCGCGGACGGGTTCGCCAACCGGTTCTGCGCTGTTGATATTTTTCAGGCAGGTATACTTGGCCTACAGACTCTCACACACTCAGGCTTACTCATGAATTGAAAATATCGTTAATTATTAGAGCTTCACATGAGACTAATATATCGCACCTACAGAGCCATTATAAACGATCAACATTTAGAAAAAGTATGCACAATATGGTGACCGTGGAGGTGGTAGTGGTGTAGCAAATAGCGGGGTTAACCGGGCATGCTTAGTGGCTATTCTGCCTGAGCATCTCATACGCTTAAACACACAAGCCAGTTACTTGTTTCCTGTACATCACATCACAATTTCCCCTAAGCATAAATAAAACGTGCTAAAGGCAACTTAAAAAATATGGACTTTTTTATTTGTCTGTTTGTGCATGCGGCGTGCGCGTGCGTTTTGGCAGTGCAGGATAGAATTCCCTCTTTCTTTTGGCACTGTGTAGAATGAAGGCCTGCGTTATGGACAAATGTGGGCTCTGCTAAAATTGTACAAAAAAAAACAACCACTCGACTTTAGGTAAACCTCCTTTTTAGCTACGATTCATGATGACACCGTAGAAAGCCCAACTCGCTGTTTTTGCTTTTTGAGTTGCGGGACATGGCGCTATAGCCGCTGACAATTTTTTAATTCCTGATCGGTCCACAGAATCAACTGCACTTTTGTCTACGACACTACGTACGATAAGTGCTGATGTGCAGTTCCAAAAGTGGCACTGCTGACATCCATGTTGACTCTCAATCGCGCTATACGCGACCCCAAACACGTAGGAACGAAAATGACTAGAAGGGAGTGTCACGGGACCATCTTGAAGCATAGTCATAAAGCTATAAAAAAAAAGACTAATCGGAAATAGGCCCATACTACGGGATGTGCAAGCGGTAATTTCTAGCGGTTGTGCACGCCGAGTCTACGAGAGAAAAGACTGGAAAGCGTATAATGAGGGCCTGTTGTGACGAAGGCGCCACTAACAGCTACCGCGTACCAAACAATGTATCTAAAAGGCCCGGAAACCACACAGTGGGCCTACTCCTCAGCAGTTATCGCGTAGATAGGCGCCAGAGAGAAAGTAGTGGTGCAGTGTCAGACGAATATGACGTGCCTAGGCCAGCTGCTCGTCGTCATGCTCCCTCAAAGCTTTTTTTTCTTCCCGCCCTCGAAGGCACCAACGTGTCCGCGCAAAAACTACATTGCCGACGTTCAATCGAACTACGAATTACCAGGGCACTGCTGAAAGCCTAGGGTCCCTATAACTTAAAACTATTCCAATCTCTTTTTATTCTAATCTCCTGACGTCAAATTTCCGTAACCACTGACGCAAGCATCGGGCGGTAACCCGCAGGGTTGTTTGAAAAAGCTCAATCAAACGAGCTCCTCGTTTATAGGAGGTAAGTTTCTTTGCTTTCAAATCGAATAGCATCGCCTACATTAAGCAGATTTCCTTATCGAATTGGCTGACAAGAGGCGACAAACACGCACAAGTGGAGGGGGATTCGATGGGGCCGAGCCAACACCACCTAGACTACTGAAGGCCTCTCCATTTCCTCCTTTCCACAGCCTGATGTCACCACGGTGAAATCGGCGGCGGATTGAGGCAGCGACCGAAATGACGAGAGAGCGGCATGGCTTGTCATGGCTTGCCGCTATCCACTAGTATGGGGCCAATCGCATGCGGGGGCGCGACTGCAGTAGCTTCTTTAAGCAATCAAGTTGATAAAAACTTACTTCTTTCGTTACATACTTCCCCTACAAAAGCTTTTTTCTTGCTATACGACTTGAATACTACCGTCGTGCATTATTTATTTCACAATAGGCGCGAGCATTTCAGCCTTCAAAAAATTGGAGGACGGTGGAGCTTCGCCTTCAAGAGTGGAACGCGATAGCGTTATCGCACCCCGTTCGCACCGCCCACTCATTCGCTCGGCATGCTCTTGAGTCGGCCCCAATGCGCTCAAACGAGACGAAAGGGAGAAGCGGGCGAGTGGCGCGCCACCTGTCGGGGCAGCGACGTACATTGCGAGCAGGGGGCCTTCTGTATTTGCCTCAAGATGGCTCTGCGTGTGCGCCAAGCGCAGAAGAAATGTAGCGGAAACGTACTTAACTGCTCGTTTAACTGTGACTTCTGTAATTTACATGCTCATAATTACCGATATATACCGCAGTATAACTTTCTACGGCACGTTTCTAAGGCTACACCGCATTCACTAAAGGCGCTTTTGTCGTGCTTTCAACCAACGAACTCATGGCTGAGTGGTAGCGTCTCCGTCTCACACTCTGGTGACCCTGGTTCGCTTCCCACCCAGCCCATCTTGGAAGTTGTTTTTATTTAATAATTGCCTTCCGGAATTTTTCGCTCACGGCCAACGCTGCCGACGCCGATGACACCGGCTTTTCTGCGACACGAGCTCCTTAGCGCAGTCGCGTTAAAATTTCTCATTTCTGTTTGTAGCCGAAAGCGGGTGTTCTGCTCTGACTAGATTGTGCGCAAACCATGCCTTTTTTTGTAATCGGCCGCAGATGAACGAGATGCCTCTGTCACGCAGCTTCGAATCAGTATAGCCGAATTGCTTGTGTTCGCTAGTATTATGCTTACCAAATGAACCCATGCTAACAAGTTCATGCGAAGTAGGTCAAAGTTGAAGTTTCCCCTCCAAAACACTATTAGGCATGTTTGCACTGCATACAGCACTAGCTCTTGATTAGAGCAACAATATGACTTGTACTTGTCGTATGCAAAAAAATCGCATTAGCACTGAATGGCTACGAATGAACTGTGACACTTATGATATATGAGGTTCATTTAAAGCCTTACTTTGAATATAAAGGTAGTTTTCTCATAGGTGCATCCACAAACAGCAATATTGCTGCAAGGACAGCGTACGTCTTTGTGGTTCAGAGTGTTGTAGGCAAACAAAGACGTTGTACATATTCTACCCATCGCGACACTCGACGCAAAGGACTTGCATTGCTTTCCCAGATGCCTCATTCAAGAGCTGGAAGATGCTCCACTTCAGGTGATCCCAGTCATTTCTGATAATAGTTCCATAAATCCGAAAGCACTCTCACTTTTTTCTGATCCCCCTGAATTTAAGATCTTCTATGCACACCCACCTGATCCTTCAAGACCTTCGCTTTTTGTCTTAGACAGTGTTCACACTCTGAAGTACATCCGTAACAACTGGCTTAATGAACGTAATCCATGAATGAATGTTTTTCCCTGACATAAGTGAACTTTCAGCAATAGGCAGGTGCTAACAGTATCATTTGGAACTTTGAGAAAGGCATACGAAAAGGAAAACAATGAGCTCTTGCGGTTGCCCCCCACCCCCCATTATGCTTAAAAGCATTAAATCCATCTAACTTGGAGCGCCAGAATGTCAAGCTCGTCCTGAAGGTTTTCAACCTTTCAACTAATACAGCACTCACTAGTTCCAAATTAGCTAAACTTTAACATGCCAAAGGCACAGCTGAATTTATCCGAATTATTTTGACATGGTGGAATATTGTAAATGTGAAAACGCCGCACAAAGGACAGCGCCTATGTGACAGCTTTCAAGAACCTGTCAGAAGTCTGCTTTCCCCTCAGATCGACTTCCTGAACAGTGTAATTGACTGGCTAGATTTCTGGGGAACTCTAAAACATAATACAGGTCACCTGACCCGTGAAACATGCTGTGCGATCCGCCACACTTCTCATGCACTTGTAGAAGCAACACGCTATTGCATTGAAGAGCTCGGCTTCTCATATGTGTTGCTGGGGAAATTCCAAACGGACTGCCTAGAGGACAGAATTGGCAAATATCGGCGATTGTCAGGAGCACATTATCACGTGTATATACGGCAGATATACGAATCCGAGCACAAACTCAGACTGCAGGAAGTACTCGAGCTCCCCGAACTGCCTCAACTAGATCTGCTCACTCATTGTGCTTCTGTTGACGACCTACAAGCGTTGAAGCATTTTGATGTTGCTGTAAGAGATCAAGATATCGCAAAGAAGGATACAATGCTTCCCACCATTACGTATGTGGCGGGTTATTGCGCACATGCATCTACAAAAAAACTTGCATGTTCATCTTGCAAGGAGAACCTGGTACTAGAAAACCGGAGTTTTGGCAGTGACTATATTGCACTTATAGCCACTGCCAGGACAGCTGGCCTCCCGTTTCCCCAGCTTCTGGTTGTGCATGCAGTTGTGAAAATAGACATAGTGCTTGAGCAAATTGTACAAGAAAAAAAATGCCACTAAATTTTATGATTGTCCAAAGCAAAAGGAACTTCTTGTTCGCTTGACAACGTCCCTTATTGACAGCAATGAAGACTGACATGTGTGAAATGATGTGTGATCATCATTATTAGTGTATCTGCAAATGTTTCTTTAAACAATTTCTGTAAGCTGCAAAATGACAAGCTTACGGCCAATAAGCAAGAAAAAAAAGTGAAAACTGAAGACACCGCAAGCCGCATTTTTAGCCGCATTTGCAGTCCATGTTCATGTTGATAAGTTCTTTTGTAATAGCTGTCAATAATTTGTTTGCATTTGGTAATAGATGGCACTGTAACTTTTTAAATGAGAAATGATTTCTTTGTACATATTTGCATGCATTCTTCACTTAAAATGTTGTCGTGGTTATCGATGACATTAATTTGTTTGGATGAAAAATGATTTATTTGTACATATTTACATGTCATGTCAATTTTAGAATGTAATAAATGACACTACATTCGTCTGAATAAAAAAATTGGCAGAGGCTTAGCTTGGCTAAGCCTAGTGGATTGCGAAAGCAATCTTCTGTTCAGGTTGTAGAGTTCCATACCGCTCATCGAACGTGTAGATACAGTCTCGTCGCCATTTAAAGCATCCATAAGGCTTGCTGTCGAACGATCAGGTGTCGCCAAAGTCGCGTCAGCGTTGAGAGCATGCATGATACTTGTAGATTCACCCAGATCAAGAGATGTTGAACGCATTCGCCTGGCTGCATAATATGCACGCCGTTTAGCTAAACGTTGTTCCCGCTCTTCATCCGTTTCTTCCGCACGCCGCCGCTTCTTAGCTGCAGCACATCGTTGCAGATTCACCTTATACACATCATCCGACATACCGTGGAGGATTCGCTGGAACGACTGCGACGAGCCTAGTTGGGGGGCCGCTTTTCCACAGCAGGCATGACGTCACGTACAGCGAGCGCCCCTCGCGGCAGCGGCGCGCAGCTGCAGCATAGAGGATTCGCTGGGACGATCGCGACAAGCCGAGTTGGGGCCCCGCTTTTCCACAGCTGGTATGACGTCACACATAGGTCACGCTAAAGGTCAATGGTGGATTTTCCGGGACGACGGCCAAGAGCGGAAACCTCGAGCCGTATTGCTTTCGCAATAAAAATCGTCTTTCATTTGTTTTTATAGTAAATTCAAATATGACACTACAAACTGCAGTATCAGCTTCAAGTTCAGAATACTTTTTCGCATCCAATCTCAATGAAAGTCACAAAGTGATATCCAGCAATACCTGTGCTTTCAACTTGCCCGGTTGTTAACGATTGTCAGGAAAGACAACTCAGAAAAATAAAGAAAAAAGAATGTAAGGGTTGTATACATAAATGTCAAAAGGAAAAATATGATGGTGGGTTGCAAGTGGTCAGCCAATGCTCCGCGGAAGCACTTTTCATGCATCAGAAAAGAAAGAAAATTACTCAAATCGCTTACGTTCCCAACCTGTAGCATAAGAAATATTTCGAGGGGTAAATTTAATTTCATAGGCTGTTTGCACACTAAGGAACACATAGGTTACTCGATACAAGCATTGTGGCAAAGTAAAGCCGGCTGCCAGGGTGATCTCACTTCTGTGACGACACTCCGACGGGGAGATGCCGTCAGTAATTTGGGTGGTGTTGGCCGAGCCAACACTGTGAAAGTAGATAAATAGATAAGGAGGGCGGTGCCGGTGTCAGCGATTGACCCGCTTCCCCTTGCTTAGCTTGCGGTGGCTGGTGAAAAATCGCGGCGGCGTGCAACGGAACGTTAAAAATGCCGCCAGAACGGACCCTCAACAAAGCAGAGTTGGCAAAGTGATGTCGCATACGCGCTGTTGGATACGGACCCTTTTCCTGGCATCAGCCAAGTTCCCCGATCACATCCTATCGCCGTCGCATTCCAATTATGGTGCGCCGGGGCGCGTCTACCACGTTACCGGACCCGCCAGACAGGTTGGCGACCCCCACCTCATGCGCCGCACATCGAGCTATTTATTGTCTCCCCCCCGTGCTTGACTCTTCCCGAAACTGCAACGGGAGGCTGGCACGGTTCCAGGTAGTTCATCTTGGTCCCGAGCAAAGCTGTTTTGCGGCTCTGGAAGGTGGTTCGTGAACAACCCGTCTCCTCCAACTGAGTGCTTCCAGACGAGGAGGTGACACCGGAGGCTAGTCAACCCTCGGACAATGGAGCCCTTGGAACATGCCCATTGGCCGAATGTGACGGCACTGGCACGGGCGCCTACCATTGAAGGAAAATGATGACACCTGAGCTGGCTCGACGATGGCCGAAAATGACGTCACCCCGAGAGACCCAAAAGGGTTAAAAGCGAGAGACAGGAATAAGAGTTTTTGTTTTTTCGTTTTTGTTGCCACGGGTCCCAGCGTCCGATTCGCTGCTGGCCGTCGATGGCTTTTACTGTTCATTACTTTGTGTTTAATATGTAATGTCAGTAAGCCTCCAGTTCTCAAAATCCTCCTCAACGTCGGCCAACTTCCGCACTCAACGGCAAGATCTAATAGTGCCGAAAGAGCTAGATAACGTTATGTGCCACGGAAAAATGCTTATTATATGGAGAGAAATCCATGCTTCGCGGCCTCTCCCAGTAGCTAGTGCCAGAGCAATCTGTGGGCAGCTAGCTTCTATTCCTTTTGGAATGGGGGCCCCCCCAGCATCCGGCTATCTAGAAAAAAAATTCAGTTTTGTTCGGCATATTGATGCATCTTTAACGCGTACACGTCACTTTGATGCCATGAGTTTTCACGGTTTTGTCACGTTGCGCGACTTACAGGCGAAGTGGGCGCAGGCCGAAAATGTTTGATCAATAGCACAGTATTATTGGTATTATGACGAAAAAGGCGCCGAATGAGAAATCATCATATCAGATGGTGCGTTTTCGCGGTTTTCGTAACGTCGCGTGAGAGACAGGGGAAGTGGGGAGGTGCCCGAAAGTTTTTTGACCAATCGCGGAGGGCTGATCGCAGAATTCGAATAGAAAAGTTTGGAATATCTTTACGTTATAGCGCCCCAGGGGTGTCATAACGTAAAGCTATTTCAATCTTTTTTTATTCCAATTCTGCAATCAGGCCTCTGCGATTGGTCAAAAGCTTCTTTGGGCCACCGCCACTTCGCTTGTTTATCACGCGATGTCACGAAAACCGCGATAGCTCCACATCTGATTGACATGCACACACTGATTATGCATTACTAGGCCAAACAAAAGAAAAATAATTATTTATCATTCGACGCCTTTTTGTCATTAGCCCTCTGCTATTGGCCAAATGTTTTCGGGCTGCCCACCCTTCACCTATCGACGTCCCAAAACCGCGAAAAGTCACCGCGTCAAAGTGGCGTGTACTCGTGAAAAATGCGTTATTATGCCGTTCAAAACTGAATATCTCTCTGAATAGCTGGAGACTGCCCCGTTCCGAAAGGAATAGAAGATGGCTGTCCGCCAATAACTCAGGCACTGGCTATACTTGCACGTGCCGGGGAACATGGGTTTATTTGCGTATAATAAAACTTTTTGCGCAGCCGCATAACGTTGTCGAGCCCTTTCATAACGTTTACGACAATACTAAGTCAAATTTTGTTTGGTAAGGATTCGTTTTAGGGCTATTCTTAACCTTCTGTTGCTCGCAGGCTCGATTTTCAACCAGCCACCGCAAGCTAAGTAAAGAGAAGCGGACCAATCGCAGACGCCGGCACCATCCTCCTCATCCGGTTATCTACTTTCACTGTGCCTGGGTCGGCCCCGTCGAATCTCTCTCCGTTTTAGCGTGCCCTTCGTATCTTGTGTGCCAATTAGATTTTTTAAAAACTGCTGAATGTACGCAAAGCTATTCGCTTAGAAACCAAAAAAAATTGACATCCTATAAACGATGAGCGCGTTTGATTTGGCTCTTAAGACAACGCACTGGGTCACCACCCGATACTTTACGTCGGCGGCTACGCAAATTTGACATTAGGAAATTGTAATAAAAGCATATTGGAATAGTTTTACGTTATAGGGTCCAAGGTCCCCTCGTTCTTCTCGAAGGTTGCGCTGGACTCCTGAGCATTTGGAAAGTCAGATCACTCTGCAGTAGCATCATGAGTACCTTTCATTATAGAAATTAGAAAAAGAATAGATGCGCGGTACGACTAGCAAAGCTGCTCCACGTTGTCAGTCGTCAATCACGCTGAACGCCAGCCAACACCGCTTCCGCACGAAAGCAAGAGTGCATTGCAGACAAAATAGGGGAGGGGTCGAGCGAACGCTTAATGGATACAGTAACAGAGCCTATACCAAACTCCAGAAATTAGGAGACGTCAATATTGTTCGCTTCTCGCTACACCGCAGCACACGGAACTGTAGCGTTTTGCTTTGTCTGACCTTGGCCGCAACGGTGAAAGGGAAAATTTACAGAGTGCAAACTACTCGCATGGGCCCGGATGTTTTGCGCTTCGTAGCGAGCCTTCCTCCCCTTCTCTTCCAAACCTGCCTCCAGCGTGCTGCGGAGGCAGATTTGTAGGCAAACGCGAAACAAGGAGGTACATGGAAAAGGGGGAGCTGGAAGTGCGGTAGAAGCGTAGCGCCATGAGTCTGGACTTAGCGGCGCCAACTTAGGACTGCCGTAAAGCCTGCGTGTATAGACCTTTGCACCGGAAGCCTCGAACCAGAGAGTCGGAAACGGATATCAGGGCCCCGGTAGCGAGAGTAGCTAGCGTCTCATAGTTGCCCTCTCTTGCTGGACTGACACGCGTGCAGTTCCCGCATTGACTGCGCGACGTTTTCGCGATATTAAGCTTATCCGCAGAGGCTATGCGAACGTCCGGGCAGCACTGCGCTGTGTACAGTTGTTCGAACAACCAGAAGAAGCGCAATGCAGCAAGAAAAGTGCAGTACAGCACGCACAGTGTTCTACAAGAGGACTGCGGCTGCAACATGTACCTGTTGTATCAGTTTCCGGCCGACGCGGTACTGAAGCATCGCTGGATTAGCGCTGTAAATCGTAAGGGATTCGTCCCACGGAGTCGTCACGCGTCTGCTCGATTCATTTTATCGACCGGAAGCGGACATCTGAGAATCCAGAGCCGATGCTCGGATACGCGAGGAAGGTAAGATGCGCTGTGTGTGTTTCCATCGTCAGCCCCTAATGTTTAGATGGGCTATAAATATGCAAATATGAGCCAACAAGGTCAAGTTTTGGCCTTGTTGGCTCAAGGCGGCAAGCCGACAGTGGCTGACGTCGACGCCATCTTGCAATCGCACGGATTTATTTGCAGCCACGGGCGCTCAAAACAGGAAAGTATTCGCCTTCATGCGTAATGCGACACCTCTCAGCACTGGTGATACTTGCAATAAAGGTCCAAAACGACGCTGAGGAGACTTAAGACATGGAGAATCATAGATGAAAGCAGCTGCAGCGCTGAGCTGACGCTTCCCGGCGCCATCGGGCAGTCGCGTGCAGTCGTACGGCCGCTGCCAGCAGGAAAGTTTCCGTCTCGATGCGTAGCCGATGCCGCTCGACCCTGGTGAGAATAGCACGAAAGTGGCAAGACGACTCTGTGAAGGCCTAAGATACGGAGCAACACAGATGTAGATAGCAACCAACGTTTTAGATCTGCTTGTTGATAGCAACAGCAGCGCTGAGCCGGCTGAGGCTGAGCAACGACAGTCCAGTATGGCATCGCCGCCAAGCAGACGCTAGGCGGCGCCAGTAGTCCAAATATGGTGGCGTCCGTGGAAGCCTCAGCGCAAAGGTATATAGGAGGATGGCCGGGTGGGGGAAAGGGTGTTGCAGGTGCCGCGCGGAGCCGGACGACAACGCGAACGACGGCTGCGTGGGCCTTGCAGGGTTGCCAGAGTGGGCTATTAATAGCCAAATTGAGCTGCTACTTGTGTGGCTTGGCGTCGAAAATTCTGAGCTGGCTGCATGGATATATTTGGGCTATTTTAAAGACTTCCAAGTTGAAAGTACACGTCAACACTGACAAAATTCGGGAGCTCCGGTTTATGGAAAGCCAAAGCTCATTGCTGCTACAAACATATGTAGGCAACCTCGAAGGCTGTGTTTTTAGCCAATGTCGGTGCTGGAAGGACGGTGTTAAGTCATGGCTGCCATGTTTATACGTATTGCAGCGCTAAGCTCTCTTCTTTTTGTTTTGGTTTCCACGCCATCTGCTGCCTGTTCACACGTGGTTCAGTAAGAAGAGCGGTGGGGCTCACAGCTGTCGAGTGTGTGTTGCATGCCGGCTCCTATACAGCAAACTATTATGTGGACTGAGACAACAGGTCAAGTATTCGCACGCATGTCGTGGCGAGTCATTTTCGCCCGTGGTCCTTCAATGTTTTTCAAGGATTCCTCGAAACCTATTGCTTGGTTCTCCCGCAAATCACCGCGTTATTTATGCACCCAGTAACTTTATGAAAAAATCCGCAAGTAGATTTAAACGAGAAACGTGGCCGTTCGTGTATTTATGTACATGCTCAGCGAAGCGCAGTAGTCTCAACTGTCGATCAAAACGACGTATTCTGCTCTAGTGTCACCAAGCATCACCAAGCATCAGGAAGGCAAAAAACAGGGCCGGAAATCTTATGTTTCCTCTGCTGTCTGAGCTTGCTTTGTCCCTACTTGCGCTGCCTGTTTCGAACGCACCCGTCCAACGCGTGTTCAGCCAGTTTTCCTCGTCAAAGAATGATTTGAGGAAGCCTATGTCGAATGAGACACTACAAGCTCTCCTTCACGTGAAGTTAGATCTCGCTGAGAGTGGGGACTGCTGCAAAGATCTTCAGCCAAATGAATATTTGTGTTGCGCTTGAACTCTGCCTGTCTATATGGTCCATGTGGCAGTGGAAGTTAATTCAAATGTGGCTAGACTGTATTGTTGCGTGAATTCCCAGTGTGAGAAGTACTAACTGGCACTCTACACAATGTTTTTTTTTCGTTCTTCCTTTTAGTCAAGCAGCTACGTATTATGTGAAAGTTGCTATTGTTTCATGGTACTTCTTGAACGTTGCATATTATTACAATGATAAGCTCTGTAAATATATGAAAAACGATGTTCGTCCAGAGTGAAGATGGCAAGCCAACTGCTCACCAAAGGTCGGTGAGTGATTGCCTTGCCAACATCTGGATGACAACTCGTCGGTTTTCATACCGTATTCCTGCGGCAATTTTCTTCCCTTTAAACTTTGTGCGTACGAATAATTGCGATTATGGCTTACTTTTTATATGCACGTATTTTGCCATCATTGTAATTCCTCTTTGTTCATCTTACTAGCCATTACATTGTAGTTTACTGATGCGTATTTTCCAACTGTAATGAGAAATAAAACTGCGTTCGATATACATAATAGGTGCTTGTGGAACTGTTATGTCCATATTTTATTAGTGATTGCACACATCGCAAGACTGGTTATGAAAAGAGTTTTTGCCAGTCTGTAGAAGTATAATAGTGTTCCACTGCCTTCCAATTCTAATATATGATGCTTGAATTTGTTAGACAAAGTTTACTTTGTACTTCATGACAGCCGTGCGTGACCCATATAAATCGACTGTGTGTGTTCCCCAGCAGAATTACATTTTTTTTTCTCACAAGTCTCACTGAAAGTAAGGTACACAGCTCAGTTTGGTAACACACGCATTCGTGGCCGCATTCACAGAAACTTGCGTAGACGTTTTCATATTGCACAGATCTTGCCAGCGAATCCCTGTTTAAATATTGCGCCGTTAACTCATTCGATACTAATGCCACCTGGATGATTGTCAGCACCGTAATCCAGGTGGCAATTAAAACTATACACTTTTATTGACGTCTTCCATAATGGGCCAGCAAGTCGTTTTGTTTGTTCCCAATCAAATGCAAATTGTGGTCACAACTGCAGTTTCTTCGCACGAGGAAAACGCGAGACGATTTCAAGTTTTCACCGGAGTCCAGTGTGCCTATAAGCGGCAGCATTTGCTAACTCAGCGTCGAGTTGTTCTCGAGTAAATTGAAAAAGAAAGACAGCGGGAGAGAACTAACATATCTGTTTTATGAATCAAGCTTAGGAAAGGCGTCCCTATCTTGAGTCCTCGAGCTCGGGCCGCCTCTTGGGCACACGATCGGGAGCAGCCGAATCTCATCCTAGACGTTGGAGCTGGTGATAGTTTGCTTGACTCTCATAGACAAATGCCTCGGGTACAGCGAGACATGAACTAAAGTTAGCTCAGAACGTGGCTCAGTAAATACCAATAACGTCACGAGTAAATCGAAAAAAAAAATCCTTCGGCTAATTGTAACAAGTGGCGTACAAATCCACGTCTGAGTGGCAGCTCTCACTAAAAAACTTCACGTAGATTTTGAGGGCAGTGTTGTGCTGGTTGCATGCGGCGGAAGTAATTTTGGAACCATGAATATGCGGTGAGATTTTGACACCATTTACGCCGTATACACATAAGGCACCTGTAGAACACCATAAAACGTTTAGGCTATGTTTTTGGCAACTTCTCGCTCATAAAACATTTGGGTCTAGCTATTTTTGGGATACATTTTCAGATCGTTTGGCTATATTTCTGGGGGACCATCTGGAAACCCTGCTGCCTTGCTCTTTTCAATTTTTTTGCTCTCATGCGATGTACGCGGCACGCTGTATCACGGTGCCGCTCTCGCCGTGATTTTAGCCATGTTTTATTTTTATTTTTTAGGTCGGCAAAATCAATAGAACTGAATCAGACTTATTCAGAAAAAAAATATTTTTTGCTTAGAGCTCCCTCCCGGACTGAGTCTCACCCTGGACGGAGGCTCAGATTTAAGCTCACTGAAAATGCACTCAGCGGAGCTCACTCGGACTCGTACTCACGGAAATTCTACTCAGCCAGGATCACTCAAACTCAGACTCACGGGTGGGTCTGAGTTTGAGAGAGTCGACTCATGAGTGAGTTGTGTGACCTATGATCAAGAGCACGCACATTGTGCCCCACGAATTATTTTTACAACTCGAAGATACGCACTAAATGCGTGTTGAAGCATGGCACATAGCAAAAGCGAATTTCGCGTGCCATCTACAGCCACGATTATGCTCACTGAGAAGGTGACGGCATTCGTTAGTGACCGCAGTGTTTTGGTTAGAATAAGTCATGCAGGTGAACTTGTTGACATCCCTCTTTGAGGGCATAGTGTTTTCCACTCTCTGCTTTTATCTAACATATCTAGCTTTAGTTACAAGTTGACCTAACTGCCGATTTGGGAGCGTCACCAGAAATGTTGATTCCGCAGAGTCCCTGATTACAACTTTTCGATGGCGGAACACAACTTGCATGGCCCGCTTTAGAAGTGCAAGTGTCTCTGCTGAGGTAACCGTAGTTGCAGCACGTACTCATCGTCCATCCTAATTCTTGCAAGAAACGCAACACCTAATTCGTAACAATCTGCTAGTAGGGTGCGCCGATTGAAGTATAGTTATTCGAACAATCGTGCAAACTATTGAGCTACTGTTGTCGCCTTATGTGCTTGAAGCGTTTCGTGCCAAACCGGCAACCGTTATTTTCGTCGGTTAAGGTTCGGATCGGGCTCAGGCAAGTTCTAAACATATCGGTTCCGGTTCGGGTTCAGTTCCTCCCAACATTGCCGTTCGAGTACGGCATTTGGTTCCGGTTCGGATTAGGTTCGACACCTTTGTTTCGGCACTAAGGGCTTTAAATGTCCGGCTGAGACTTTAAGGATTTCTGAATTGAGCTAACGAATTTGAAAGTTGCAGAATGTTGCATCGCGTTATTGTGCGTATTTTTGTGTCGTTTTTTATTCCTTGTCACATTTTATTCCATTTACCTCTTTTCCCATCACAGAGTAGGCAGTTGGTACTTACACTATTTAACTTCTCTCTTTTCCTCTCTTTTTGTGTCCTCCCATTGAGACGTTAAACCCAATTATTAAATTTGTTTTCCCTTTTTTTTTCTTTTGTAAACATTGACAGGACGCATCGACAGCACCGGTTATAAAATGTTGATTCCCATCACGAGTGAACCTAAGAGAGCATAAGAATTTTGCTCTGCATTGCGGAAGTAGGAGCAACTGTGTATCTTGTTCGTTCTTATAAGCAACAGATACGGTAGGGTGCCAGTCTGTAGCACAGCTTTTTTTTTCCCAGTAATGAATATTCCAGATTCCGGTAAATCTTATGGCCACCGGCTACTCCTTTACTCCTAGGTGCGATCAAGTAAAAAGAAACACTTTACACAACAAAAATCAATTTACGAAGGCTCTATGCAAACAGTTCACATGCGTTCATTTGCACAAAACTAGAGGTAACAGAGATGCCCCTCCAGAACACAATTTCAGCCGCTGTGAGAAAATAAAAAAAATTAAGGCAGCTTGGCTTGACAAGCAGCAGTTCCTACACACCATGATTTGCTAGCGGTCACCACGCACACAGTGAACCTGCATGAGCACATAACGGAATCATGGACGCTTCATGCCCACCGTACCATGCCTGCGTGACCAAGAGACTCAGCCGATGGGAAGCCTCCTTACTACACCGTTTTCGCACTCGGTGAGTGCAAACAACGGTGTGGTGACACCAACCTAGGACTGTTGCCCTCACCAATGTGTTCATTGTCCCACCATGATGAGGTATGAAGCATTACTCCTTAGAATGCTTATAATTTGTGCAAGCGCGCAAGGCTTCATACTGCATATCATATTGACCGCCAATGGAGACGGGGACAGCGGAAGAGAACACAAAAACGACACGGGCCGTAGTTACCGGCCGCGTTGTTTTTGTGTTCTCTTCCGCTGTCCCCGTCTCCATTGGCGGTCAATATGATATGCATTAAACACCAATTAGGCCAAACTTAAGTTCTTCTGTGCAATATGCGCAACCATGGAGGTCCCAGCCTTGCCACGGGAACTCTGGACTTTGAGGAGAGGAATGTTTCGTCTTCACCTCAAGTTTCCTTGAGACACCGATGTACATTCAGTGAGGCATGACGTTTATCAAGTAAAGCTAAACATCACTAATTAATAGCTTGATCTAGTACGTATACACACACATTGGGTATAGGGCGAACTTGGTGTAGTGGCAGCATTATACCTCTGTGCCCGTATTCACTAGAATGTTCTTACGCTGAAGCTATTCTTAAAAGTAGCTTCCATCCAATCCCCATATTAGACACAATATTACCGAAGGCGAACAACCAATGGAAAAGAGCGCCTACGAACATTAAACACGAAAAGCTTCGTGAATTTGGCCACTTATCTGCACAATTACCTTGATAGTTCTTGGTAGAATCAGATCATCTCATGCTGCATCTCACTATGTGCTATGTCTATCCCCTCAATTAATAAGGAGACGCTCGTGGGCAGGAATTTCCCGCAGGCCTTTGCAAGGCTGTAGGTCCTCTTCCTCCAACGCGTAGTTACTAAAAGTGTAGCAAACATAGACGCGCATGCCTGAATAGGGGATAAAAAAATACACACCTAGCCTAGCACCATCATAAATCTCCAAGAATTTTCCGCGTTTCCTAGTTCTTCAAGAAATCCTACCAATCTACAGACTGGCCATATTTGCGATTTTTTATTTCGCAGCGAACCGAACAGTTCTTGCGACCGTGTTCTTCAATCAAGGATCTTGAGTTTCAACAGCAAAAAAGAGTTAGATTCGAGTTAGAATGCATAGAATTCCGAGCTTTCAAAGCAATCAAAGTTCTGTAGTTCACAATTCTTGCGCTTTGCGGCACATAAGCTATGCGTAGTCAGGAGGTTGAACCGCCGAATTCTGACACTGTTGAATTCAACCGGTGCAATATTGGCACACATTCCAGTTTGGTCTTTCAAGACTAGGTAGCTAGGCGCGCCTTCTTACCAGCTCTGTGAAGGCTGCAGCGAAGTGGGAAACAAGGAGCATGTTTTAGGTCCTGTTGGAGACTTATGGTTCACGGCAAGAGTGGTAAGAGATGGCTTGATAACTTTCGAGAGCAGAGAACTGATATATGCGTGTTTAGAATATTTAGAATCTGTTGTTGCTCCATCGCGGCTGCTACGTGAATACGAAGTATTGGCTAACTAAGTGTTGTCGCTTCTGCATGAGCGAGTCTTAGTAGATCACCTGCTTTTGAGACACGGTGTTGGTAATACCAACATAGGGTGTTACCACGGAAAACTGGAATCAAACTATCAACACAAAGATTTTTTTATTGATATGATATAATGCGATGTTGATGTACAATGTAAGGCGCCGACTACTCCTTACCTCTTGAATGGGTCTAGCCTGCAACATAGAGGGTTGAAGATTACATTTCAAATAACCTTTTCATACAAGCACCAGGATTTGTCAAGCAACGCTTTACAGTAACCCTATGACGTAAGAAGCACATGGTACATGCAATATACAAATATACAAGTTAAATGACTCCACAATTCTGTAGAAAAAGTCTCAAGAATACAAATGGTACTGTCACCTAATAACAGTCTCTAACCAGCGGGTGGTACATACATTGTCTAAATGCATTATCACATATAGTCACTACAGGGCAGTCAACATAACATAATCCACAAACACATACATACATACAGCAACATTGAAATGAAAGCAAGAATAAAAGCGTTAAGAACAGCCAGCAATGCCACTGTCTTCAAGAAAAGTCTTTAATGCTTTTAAACCGCTCTTCTGCATGGACGTTTTTGGCCAACGACCCAAAAGTTTCTTTCAACTGACATGTCTGCGGTCTAATGTAATTAGGGTTGATTTAAGTCGGCGTCTCGGTGTGTCGTGATGTAGGCAGTCTAGAAGGAGGTGATGTATATCTTCATCTACAAATCCACATTCGCATTCGGGGGTTTCCTCATGGCCAATTCTGTGTAAGAAATGCATTGTGTAGGCAGCGCCCAGCCTTAATCGATGAATAAGGGTTTCCACATTTCTGTCTAATGACAATGAAAATTTGAATTCAATAAACGGATAAATGTGATGGAAATCAGATGAGGCAGCACGACAAGCGCACCTCAATGATGATGTGGTTTCGCTAAAAGAATGAATCACGCTGCATTATAAGTACAACGTCTTGCAAAATGTGTAGAAATACGTGGTTTGACCAGAATTCTAACACAACGATTTCGTGTGTACGTAGCAGCAGCTGTGGTTGTAATCTTGGCAGCATGTCGGGCGAGTCATTTTTTGCGTCTTCAACCGAAATCGACAAAGGTTTCAGCTCCTGCGTCATATTTTTTGGGCATACTAGCCGAAATAACGTCGTATTCGCACACTCAGACGCCAGTGCGGGAAAAGTGTCCATGCTCAAGGAAGTACACAGAGCAGAGCAATATACAGACTTCCACCTTAGCGCTTTTTAGCAAAGAGCTGGTCACATAGACGAACTGAAAGTGCCAAGCGCCATGCTATCCCCGTCATAAATACAGCTTTAAAAATATTTTAGACCGCGTGCCTTAACCTCCGAAAGTTTACTTTAGAGACATTTTTATCTATTGCGTCCGCAAGACTGACTAACGACATCGCGAAAATGGGCAACGTGATGCCTTCATATGCTTTGATGCTGCAGAAAGGGGAGCTACCTGGAAGTATCGTGCCTTTTTAGTCATGTGCTTTTGAAATTTGTGACAGTGTCCGTGAGCATATGCCTGAAATATGACCGGAACACCCATTATTACTTAAGCTGGCCTGTCTGTAATCTTGCCTTCATGTCGTGTGCTCATGGTCGCGACTCGCGACGACGCGTTTCTTGCAGTAAATCAGATCCACGACACACACGTGAATTTACAATACGCATTCATCTTGGTATTTGCTTTCTTCCAAGGCAGGGAACAAAAGTTAAGGAGAAGATTAGGTTAACAAATCATCCTGCTCCATCTCGCCGATAAACGAGTTCACAGAGAATCAGGAGCGTCAGTCGCGGAAAAGCCAGGTAGCCACCCTGCCTCAGCGCAAACTGCGCCATAAAGCTTCAAAACGACGCAATACTTTTTGCAGACGCAGGGGAGGTATAGACACACTTTGAAACGGCACACTTAAAATTCGTCTTTCTTTACGCGTGGAGCTGGTGGCGAGGCAGTAAATTGTTCTTTTTGGTTTTTATACAACCTCAGCACGTTTTTACTGCGAGCTTTCTTTTTTTAAAGTCATTTTCTCCCATCGCTGCTTCAGTTTAAGGTTCAAGTGCAAGCGCTTCGACTTGGAACAGAACTCCCGTTGGGTACAGCATCTCAAGGCAGTAACTCAAAGCAACGTCGAACTTGTCAAAAGCAAAGCGTTTGTTTGACAGTTACGCGACTACGGATATTTTGTGCGCAGGCACATTCTTCATACGTGGCTACTTTTTCTTACCTTTTCGCCTTTGTGAAACGAACATAACACGGAACTCTTTGAACGTTGCGTGCACACAGCCGCTTTGTTCGCAGGAAGGCCATGAATTTTATTCTTGCCTTCTGTTTCTCACTTGAGGACATTATTTATGTGGACAGAGTAACGATATCACGCGAAGAAAAGGTGACAGAGCTGTATCAGAGAAAGTAAAAGAAAAGTGGCATTCCCAGAAGTACACTATGGTATTATTCTGAATACCTGCTTCGCTGTCAGCCAGCTGTTCGCATCAAGTAAAATTGCACGAATTTTCAATGGACACAGTAAAAAGTAAAGTCGTCACGGGAATTCTTTCAAGTATTTCTCTTCTTTAAGTTCGGCATTATGTATTCTATGTGTACCACGTAATTAACTTCTGCTACAATTTAAAAGTATGCAAGTACCACGTAGCTGGAGAGAACCAAGGTAATGTTGTTTGCCGTCGCTTGGAGCGAACCAGACTTTTTTTGTATTTCACCTAATTGCATAATTAGTTATTAATATTATTCAGCTTCTAAAGTATTCTAAGAAGATCTGTCAATGAGAGAATTGTGGACCATCCTGATATATTCCTGATACCGCTTTCTGTTGCTCAATACGGGCTACATAAAAGTTTATGGCAAGCCTGAAAGAAGCCCGAGAACGTCCACGAAAAGCCCCGCGCAATCACTAGGCACGATCATAACTTTTGATCAGCGAGAATCGAAGTACCATAGTAGGCAGAATTAAAGCAATCGGTGCTCATTTCACATCAATACTTCTTCGGGATCTTTTTTTCTCTCTATAACTCTGTAAGCTCTATAACTCTCTGTAAGCTCTGTAACAGGAGTACTCAGTCTAAACCGGTATTTGTTCTGCAGAGTCCGGAAAACTCTTAAACACAATTGATTATTCAATAACAATATATTCACTAAATAAACTAATTACGTTATTGGACTTCTTAGTTATAACCATTACGGCCCATATTTATATTGGAAAGTTGAAGGGAATCATCATAAAAGTCTAGTAACGTGTTTAATTCAAAGCGGCAATGTAAACCAATGAAACTTGTCGGATTATTCATTCAGTTTACTTGATTATGCACGTAGCACTGCTAAGCACCCGACGTGGTTGTTTAATGGCTATGGTGTTGTGCTGCTAAGCAGGAGGTTGCGGGATCAAGGGATCAAACCTCAGCCACGGTAGCCGCATTTCGATGGGGGCGAAATCAAAAAACAATGATGTCCGCCGGGGCAGATAATTCAACTGTCATGACGTGATACGAGTAGATTTTGGAGGCTGTGCACAAAAAAAAGCGTTCAACAAAACGCAATGCACTTCCACTCTGTGAAGAAGGATGACCAGTGAAGCTGTGTATGTGGGCCTCTTAATGGCGAACTGCACCGCCGCCACGAGTCGGCCCCGCATTTCACTGTCATCGGGATTTTTTTTCTACACGCGTACACGATAGGGGGGAAAGTATCCCTTAACAGCATCGCTGTAATAAAAAAAAGCACTACAAAATTCGGGGTTTTACCTGCCAAAACCACGATATGATTAAGAGGTACGCTGCAGGATGGCATTGCCGAATAATTTTGACCAGTTGGGTTCTTTAACGTGCACTTAATGCATGGTACATGGGTGTTATTGCATTTCGCCGCCATTGAGATGTGGCCACCGGGGCCGAAATTTGATCCCGTGCCCTCATACTTAGCAGCGCAACACCAAAGCCACTACGCCATCATGGTGGGTTATCAAAATAAAAATAAATAAATAAAAAAGACATTCTACAAGTGCCTCTTCCCTGGAAAATGACAGCCATTCTATGCTATATAAATTCGTTGGCTATTTCCAGCACATCTACTTCATCTTTTCAAAACTGGGTCAGCCATTGCAAAAAGTTGGATGAAAGAAGAGGAAAGAAAGAGGGTCGTATGATCTATCAGTATAAATTAAAAATTCAACTGCAGAACAAATGTGTGCGAGGTCTGTAAGCAACGTGGGGGCATGCAGTGAGTCAGCAAAAAAATGGTGAAGGTGTAGCGGCGTCACTCTGCCGCTTTCTCATTTCTAAATGACAAGGTTTGTCTCCAGCCTGAACCGTAGCGCTGTATGGCAAAGCAGAACTTCATGGGTGCACTTTTGGTGCAAACAATCTTTAGTCTTTGTCGAAATGGAGGTCGACGAACAGACAAAAACAGATCGCTTACAATTTTATTTTGAAATTGGGCAATGCCATGCTGATCGTATTTTTTGACTGGATTGAAACATTGCACTGCAAATTTGTACCTGAAAGCCAAACTGTCAATGTATGATTTCTACGTGGAGGCCCTGAAAGTTCGTGTGCGCAGTTGATGATCTAATTTGTCAAAGAAGAGGCTTGGTTCTGCATCACGATAACGCCCCTTCGCACTATGCGCTGATAGTGCGTGGAGGTTTTTCCACGCAGAGCTTTCACTTTGCAGGAACACCCTACCTACTCGCCGGATTTACGACTTGTTTTTTCCCGTTCCCCAAACTCAAACTGCTTCTCCAGGGCCGGCATTTCGGAATGTGACAATTCAACAGAAAATGAGATTGTTGCTGAAGCACTTAACATGTGACATCCAAGGGTGCTTTCAGCAATGCCAAACAAGATGGAACCAGAGTATTGTGTGAAATGGAAGTATCTTTAAGGGGATTACATTGACCTCTTTGACAGTTTGTGAAATACTTGTGTTTAAACGTACTGTCTAAAGAAAAGCAGATCTCTCACACTAGTATATATGACCTCGAACACACACACACACACACACACACACACACACACACACACACACACACACACACACACACACACGCACACGCACACGCACACGCACACGCACACACACACGCACACGCACACGCACGCACGCACACACACACACACACACACACACACACACACACACACACACACACACACACACACACACACACACACACACACACGCACGCACGCACGCACGCACGCACGCACACATTCCCCGCCATTAAAATGCAGCCGCCGCGGCCGGGAATCGAACAGGCGACCTCGTGCTCAGCAGCGCAACGTCGTAGCTGCGAAGCCCCGGCGACGGGTATTAACAACGCTTAGTAGTTTAATGTGCTCCCACCCATTCCGTACTTTCTTAACTTATGGAAAAGTATGTAATCAGGCGCTTGTGTAAAGTCTACAATTGCGCCGAGAGCTGAATTTTTTAGCAAGGGTAACAGTTGGTGTCAGTTGAAATGCATGCTTACTAACGCAAAACTAGCAGTTGGAAATTCTGCAGATTCCAATCTTTTTCTCAAGGCCTGCTTGTTTTGTTAGGCGAGTTGTTTGAAATTCATACTGTGCCTTCGTTATTGGGTTTGGGGGAGTTTAATATATAAACTGGAGTGTCGCTTAAATATAGCTTTCGCTTGACCTTTAGAAAACAAGAATGGATACCAGGTGATAATTTGAAACAACCAGCTCCGGCTGGTAAGGCGGGCACGGCAAGTGGTTGCTGCTGCTGGGCTTCTGCACTGAGAAGCCTATACCCACTACGAGCGAAGAAACTCGACCAAGCAGCTTCAACGTTCGTTATCTTTTCAATCAATTTTTTGTGCTGATACTATTACTTGAAACGTCATACTTGTCTAATTTGTATCTATATATAGTTTCTAGACGTGAATCAACGCCTCTTAATTATGCGTGCTTGAGCATCGGTAATAGTGTTAACGGAAAGGGATGACCATTGCATACCTAATAAGTGAGCTGCTAAAGTGTTCGGCTGTGGCAGCAATAAATGCACTTTTATAAAGCTGTCCAATTCAAGGCTTGGTAGAACATCTGCAACGTGTCACGTAGTTATGCAGTGGTTCATAATCTTGTATGACGATGTTTCTTTCTTCTTTCAGCGTTTCGATGCATCCCGGAAAAGGCGGCGTTCGCTGGGTCCTGGCATCAATGGCAGCCAAGCCGACACAAACTTGTTAAGAGAACAGGGCGTATACGATGGAGCGAAAAATATGTTGTTCGATTAAAAACCAAAAGGGGGTTAGAGGCAAGCTTACACGCAGTAGATGTGTGAAGTGCCGAGTGAAGAATAGTGGGCCCTGAGTTCATGGGCAGGCAATGCGGCAATCGTACAGCGAAAGCATCCCAATTTCTTAAAGAACTGTCCGTAATTGACAGAAACAAGTTCGGTTTTGATGAAAATCGGAGCCCAATTACCAGCGAATAACGCGTCTTAATGAGCATTAGTCGCGACGTGCTACCACTAATACATATCAGTGGCAGTAAACCCAGATTATAAGTGCTTTACAGTAGAGTAGCCCCTAATGCAGCCTTGCGCAACTTTTTATGGTGATTGAAATGCATAAGTTCATAGTTCCTTGTTAAAGAAAACCACTGGTTGTTTCCATACTTCTGAGACGTGATAAAATTTTAGGAGGTGTTTCGAATCGGTGTACGGGCCTTTTAATATAGTTTCCAATCATCAAACGTCTAGCAACAGAAACTATAATTTTTATTACATCGCGGTTGATTTCAGAATTAATCTTGTGTGTGCTATTCCTTGCCACGAAAATTGGGGCGGAATTCACAAAGCTGCGCCGTTCATACGCAGTTTCTTAGCCAAAAAAAAAAAAAAACTAATTCCAAATTTAGCCCTAAAGGTGAGGTATCCATTGCGATAGAAAACTTTTGGACAGCTATACGAAGTAAGGATAGTAGTTTTATCGGCCGTATAAACTTGTAAACATTCACTTACTAAGTAAATTAACAAGCATGGTGTCACGCGCGCACAGGCAAACATGAACTCGACGTCAGCGAACCTTCACTAATTTCATAGAAGTTATTTGAACATTCTTAAACAGCGTAAGAGCACTTAATTCGTCAGTGGATTGCTAAATAAATAGCAATTTATAAATAGGGAAATATTGTAGATCTCTGACAATCACGCTAAGTGTCGCGATATTAGATGGTACCCTATAGGGTGTAGTTCTTTTTACACAGAACGCACGTTAAAATTTTGGAGCAATGAAAGGTTCCCGTCATGTCGCATTCTACATATTGGAACACTGGTCGCTTATTGACCACACTCTGCGGACCTATTACATGATACTACATGGTGGAATTGGAATGGTCCATTGGAATTAAGAGGTACAGACCAACCCGGCAGGTGTTGTCCGCTCAAAAATTGTTGCCCACAAAGAAAGAGCATTTGTACGCTTTCGTTTAGCACGATTGGCTACAAGAGGAGTGAGGCGACGATTATTCGTTCCGTTCATTAGGTGTATATTATTTCACAGCATCACGCTTGTTCGAGAGTCCACGTAATTTTTGTATCAGTGGTGGTGCGTAATATTATTGGCCATTTCTTTTTTTATATGTCATAATATTGAGGTCTCGCTTCGTATCATATACAGGATTGCCGTGCGTCGTACGCATACGTTTGCTCACACCGTAGGCACAAGACGAGCAGAAGCGTGGGCACAGACACTACGTTGCTTCTACATTGAGCTGCATTGAAACTGTAGAGCAATATATTAACAGTCTAAGGCTAACGGCATGGAAGAGGGCAGCGAATTGTCCAACCGCAAGAAGTTTCGATAACTAGAGGTGTTCAGGCGTTTTTTTTTTCATTGCCTCCCCTCTCAAGGAAAATTATAGCTTCAAAAGCGTCTGGAAAGATAATCATCCGCAGCTATATGAGCGAGGGAAAGGTCAACCTAGAAAAAGGAAATAATAAAAGTGTCCAACACGCATCATTGACAAACTTCACAGTTGTCAGAGACGGACAGCACACTGTCATGACGAGTATGAAGAGTCAGGCTATTCCGCGGATAGAGGAACACAGCCTATCAGACATTAAGCAGACGTTCACCGCATGGCATTAATGTTATTGTCTTCCAAAGCACGGCATGTTGAGTACAATTATGCGCTAAAACTGCTCAATGTACTTTCACATGACAAATCAGAGCGCGCGACAAAGCGCGCGTGCCAGTCTAGGCTACCAGCTGTGGCCTCTGTCCAATCGGCCGCAACGACAAGTTCCAGCGTTTACCCGCATCAGCTCGAACGGCGAAGATAGAATTATGTTCCCAAGACTGCTACCCGCTATGGTAAACGTTTTTTCTTACGTCGGCAGCTGCGATGGCTATTTAAGCTTTGTGAATGGACTTACGCCTACTATTGGCGCAAGAAGTAAAGTTCGCACCTGTGCCAACATTACATATACACGCCTTTTTTTTCACTTCAGGGCTGATATTTACAGCGGCGGGCATCGCAAGCTGGCTGAGCTGAAGAGCGGTTTTAGCTATGTGAAACGCCTTTTTGTTAGATTTTTCTTACGGAAAAATTTGTTTATAATTTCGCGTAATGAATTTCACTGCTGTTGTGGTTCTGAATTGCGGTTTGTGGTTTGTGAAAGTACACAAAATTAAAGGCAGGCTTTCGTCTGCAGTCGGATAACGTGACATGAAAGGGAAAGCGGGCGGGATGGGGGAGGAGGTCATGTTACAGTCAAGCAATACACTTTTGCCTCTACCATGCTGCTAAACGTTAAACACCGGCAAACCATGTTCGCTTTCTTTCCTTGTCTTTTGAAATTTGTTCAATATTGCCCTCGCATGAATGCATCAGACTGCCGATTTACAATTATATTTGTTCGTTACGTATATTCTGTACATATGGCAAACACCTGAACTGGTTGTATATGGTAGAACACATTCATGTTGCAATGTATTCTTTGATAGCAAACAGCGATCTTCTACCGGACATATATGCAGCACGCAGCGAAGGTGAAAGGAACTTTATAAAGATAATGCATAGTAGAAACTTTTTGTCAAGAATTGTTTCCAGTCAAGAGCAAAAAAATGAGTACCTCAATCTTCCACATTGAGAACGTTACAAGCGGGATATTTCCCTTCGAGAGGAAAGTTTAGCCACCTTGCTCCGGACATCGACCCACACTGCCCTCAGTGCAATCAAGGGCATTGATCGTTAGCACACATGCTTTGCCGACCGACCGACCGACCGACCGACCGACCGACCGACCGACCGACCGACCGACCGACCGACCGACCGACCGACCGACCGACCGACCGACCGACCGACCGACCGACCGACCGACCGACCGACCGACCGACCGACCGACCGACCGACCGACCGACCGACCGACCGACCGACCGACCGACCGACCGACCGACCGACCGACCGACCGACCGACCGACCGACCGACCGACCGACCGACCGACCGACCGACCGACCGACCGACCGACCGACCGACCGACCGACCGACCGACCGACCGACCGACCGACCGACCGACCGACCGACCGACCGACCGACCGACCGACCGACCGACCGACCGACCGACCGACCGACCGACCGACCGACCGACCGACCGACCGACCGACCGACCGACCGACCGACCGACCGACCGACCGACCGACCGACCGACCGACCGACCGACCGACCGACCGACCGACCGACCGACCGACCGACCGACCGACCGACCGACCGACCGACCGACCGACCGACCGACCGACCGACCGACCGACCGACCGACCGACCGACCGACCGACCGACCGACCGACCGACCGACCGACCGACCGACCGACCGACCGACCGACCGACCGACCGACCGACCGACCGACCGACCGACCGACCGACCGACCGACCGACCGACCGACCGACCGACCGACCGACCGACCGACCGACCGACCGACCGACCGACCGACCGACCGACCGACCGACCGACCGACCGACCGACCGACCGACCGACCGACCGACCGACCGACCGACCGACCGACCGACCGACCGACCGACCGACCGACCGACCGACCGACCGACCGACCGACCGACCGACCGACCGACCGACCGACCGACCGACCGACCGACCGACCGACCGACCGACCGACCGACCGACCGACCGACCGACCGACCGACCGACCGACCGACCGACCGACCGACCGACCGACCGACCGACCGACCGACCGACCGACCGACCGACCGACCGACCGACCGACCGACCGACCGACCGACCGACCGACCGACCGACCGACCGACCGACCGACCGACCGACCGACCGACCGACCGACCGACCGACTATTAGAGCGAATTCGCCGTATAATTAACTGGCATGTACTAACATTATTGTTTCTCGCTTTCTTGTACTTATAATAATTGTAACATTAAAGTCCATATGCGCTAGAAGCATGTCCATTTGCCTGAAATACTGAGACAAGCAGCGATTTGGAGATATCCGTCCGCAAAACATTGGCGAGTATACCGGCATTCCAAGAATTGTTTTTATCAAGATCCCCATTTTGCATTAATGGACAACGTGAGTTGGATAAACTCAAAATTCGTTCTATTCTGATGATTTGTACTAAATATAGATACCTTGAGCTCTGATTGGCTTCAATTACACAGTCTAAATATGTACCATAACACCACTGAACAACAGTTAATAAAGTGGTTGCGGCTTGCTCGTAACAAACTTTCTTATTCCACCACTGCAGCCAACCACATGGTTGTCATAGCCTCAACCACTGTTTGGTTGATGAAACATACCTTTGGTAAAGACAAAGAGGTATACGCTGAACTAGTCCTTGTATTGTACGTAAGCATGTTCGTGGCTCACTGACAGCTAACAGGCTTAAAACTTATAAGAACTGGGGAAGCGTTATGCGTTCCAGCAAACAGGTGTACGGAAAATTAGGAGAGTGCATGCACCTTCTTAACCCTTCGTGGGAAGCACTTTTATCTGTCTTCGAGAGCAAATATGCTGTTGACAAAACGTTTAGCTGGTTTATGTACGCTGCAAGCGCTGAATGTAAGTTTGATATTTTCACACTGACCGAAACATTCTATACATATATTTGAACAAGACGAAGAAATACATTGTTGTCTTCCGAGCACAACCAGCGAAAGCAACAGGAGGGCTGTGCACAATCAAGAACTTTTGACTTAACGGAAGCCTTTGAATCGCTAGCACTGTAAGACTCTTAAAGACACTCTTAAACAAAATTGCACCCTTTGGGTCGTAGCTTGCCACACAACAATAATCGTCATCTGTCTTGTCCGCATTTCCTTTCTATAACGCTGCGGGCCCGGTACCTCCAAGTCACGAACGGCTTGCGCGTTATCAGCGTGACAGAGCATTTTTGACAGGAAAGTAGCGAGTGCAGCGTTTTCAAGAAAGGAAACACAAGCAAGACGTGACGATTATTGTTGTGTGGCAAATATACATAACAAAGGGTGTGCATTATAAATTATTATGTTTTACGTGCGAAAACCACTTTCTAAATATGAGGCACGCCGTAGTGGAGGACTCCCGAAATTTAGACCACCTGGGGTTCTTTAACGTGCACCTCAATCTTTTCGCATGTCGCCCCCATCGAAATGCGGCCGCCGTGGCCGGGATTCGATCCCACGACCTCGCGCTCAGCAGCCCAACACCATAGCCACTGAGCAACCACGGCAGGTGGTGTACATTTGTCGAAGAGCGTACTAGACAAAAAGTATAGTAACCAACGCCGTGGCAAGCACGTATAGCACGTAAAGTATTAAGAACATCAGGAAACTACGATGCTGGTTAATATAATTATTTACCACTAAATCTCAAATATAGACGAAACGCTGTTCGCGCGCCACGTCGTCATGAACGAACATGTGAGCATTCCGTAAAATGATGATGGTTTCTTTCCTTTTTTCCCTCTCTTTCTTTTTGTGACGCGGGACTACCGGTGGAGCAAACAATTGTATATATACTGTCCCCACAAGCGCACTAAATCTAAGCTGCAACTCAACCCAAGCGGCGAATACAACCCTGGGGAGGAATTAATACAGTGAACCATGTCGACGTGAAAATGTTTCAAAGCTGCGGTCTCTTCAACAGCGCTTGACTAGGGCACGGCAATAAGAACTTAGCAAAAAGAGCGTTTTGAAAAGTTGTATTTATCCAAATGTTTTTCTACAAAATTAAGCAAGTGGTCTAACTGAACGAAGTGGTGTGGTTTGAACGAAATGAACGAAGCCGTACACATCACAGCGGAAAATGTAATGACTCAGCTTGGCGATATTTTTGTCTAGTGCGACATTTTCCGCCGCATCTTTCGTCCTTTGGCAGCTTGAAAGGTATCGTAGATTGCAGTTCTCGCAAGTGCATACCGTGTGCTTACCGGGCCCGCGCCAATCCACGAATGAGAGTTGAAATGAGCACGGCTGCTAAGCGACTGTCCGCGACGCTGAGAAGCGCTACTTCGAACTCACCACAATAACAGGGAAAGGAAACCTGCGAAAGAAAACGTGATGTTTTGTTCTTTTAAAATATCTTGGGCTCTATTTTATACCGTAAGAGTATTAAAAATTACACACACATGTATTATTTATTTCGATTCAACACCGTTTAATGACTGCAGTAACCACCAGAAGCGCATCAGACCCTTAAGCGCAAACTAGATCTCGCTTTCTTCCACTTAAAAACACCAACAACTCGTTTTTTCCTACAAAGGCACGCCTAGGAGAGCGAAATTGGCTGATATGCCGTTATTATACAGGGAACGCACGACTTGTGTGAATGCCAGCGTCCGTGACACCGTCGCGTTCGACCACTTCTCGAGATTAAAAATTACAGGGTGTCTTAAGATCTCTCTTAAGAGGTGAACGGCAAAAGCCTACTCTTCCTCCTCTTATCATTCGGCTCTTTCTGTTTGCCTCTTCTCTTTCTCTTCTTTCTTTTAGTCATTACTGCTCACTACTAAGCATTTTCAGTCATTTGTAGTCATTTGTGGTCATCAGAAGCCGTCGTTAGGCATGTTGGTGATATCATAGTCATTTGTAGTCATTACAAGGCATTTCAGCCATTATTAGTCATTACTGGTCATTACTAAGCATGTTCAGTCGTTTCTAATGAATTGTAGTCGTTACAAGTTGTCGTTAGACATGATGCTCATAATAGTCATTACTAGTCATTACAAGTCATTTAAGTCATTATTAGTCATTACTGCACCCTACTAAGCCTCTTTAGTCATTTGTAATGAATTGTGGTCATTATAAGTCGTCGTTAGACATGTTGGTCATATCCCAGACATCAGTAGCCATTACAAGTAATTTCAGTCATTATTAGTCATTAGTGGTTATTACTAAGCGTTTTCAGCCATTTCTAATCAATTGTAGTCGTTACCATTCGTCGTAAGACATATTGGTCATTTCGTAGTCATCAGTTGTCATAACAAGTAATTTCAGTCATTTTTAGTCATTACTGGTCATTACTAAGCGTTTTCAGTCATTCTAATCAATTGTAGTACTTACAATTCGTCGTTCGACATATTGGTCATTTTATAGTCATTACTAGTCATTACAAGTCATTTCAGTCATTATTAGTCATAAGTGCTCACTAGTAAGCCTTTTTAGTCATTTGTAATCCATTGTGGTCATTACAAGCTGCCGTTAGACATATTGGTCATTTCGTAGTCTTTAGTAGTCGTTACAAATCATTAGTAGTCATTTTAGTCATTACTATTCCTTACTAGACATTTCTAGTCATTTCTGATTAATTGTGGTCATGGCAAGCCGTCGTTAGACATACTGGTCATTTCGGAGTCATTAGTAGTCATTACAAGACATTAGCAGTCGTTATTAGTCCTTACTAGTCAGTATTAACCTCTAGCATTCTCTATTATAACGTTATCATTCACTAACTGTCACTATCAATCATTCTGCATTCTTTAATCTGTCGTCATATGGCGTGATGACGCTTCGGCGGACACTCCGGCAGTGAGGTCTGCTGACACAAACTTCGCCGTGAGCCTAGAAAAGCTCTCGCCTTGAAAAAAGCATACTATTGCAGCGTCCGTGTCGCATACATTCAAAATAAGAAAGTTCGAGTACATATAACCAGCATAAGCGCGACAGCGTACTCCGCTCAGACAGTAGCCGTGAGCTAGAGGAAATCGCGAGTAGCGTTAGCAGAACACTGTCACACTACCCTTACCGATACCGTATTTTTCATTTGCCTTCCATCTGTTTTCGCACATGCTAGTAAGCCGTGCCGCTTATTAAGGTGACCCGACGGAAACCACCTGTTTTCGCTTTGGTGTTCAATTATAGGAGGGGCTCATCGCAACCGTGTAGCAACGTTATTTTGGACAGAAACACTTACTATTTTTACAACTGCGTGCTACTGAAAGCAAAATTGTTTCATAACATTTCGACGAAAAACTTGCTCGAATACATTTAAAAATAAACACAAATACTTGGATTTTTAACGAAGTAGTGACATACATGCGCTGATTGTACATGCAACCTATGTCGTTCAGCGCCCGCAAGGTGGCAGCCTCTGTGGAACCAGTTGATCGGCTCTACGCTTCGTATTTGCTTTACCTTTGCCTTTAGCGCTGCGACATCATTTGAAATCTCGGCTACCTAGGTGTAGATTTGATCGAGGAATATTGTGTTTGTTGCAATCAAGCGGGAAGCCATGGATGAGCAGACCGAGGTGAGCAAACACCGCTTCACATAACTACGTTGCGCGCGGGCATAGGTGCGGGGGTGTTTCACTCAGAATTTACTATGATTCTAGCTTGATGCTGCGCTTCGAACTTCATTTTTCTTAAAATCAAATAAGTACGTTCTCGCTGGCAGCTCCGAGCAGCCAGCGCGATGGGTGCATATATGCCAGGGTAGATTCAGAAATAAGGTTTCCAAAGAGCTCCAGCCACACGGGAAGGAAGGTGTGAGGCGAAATCTGGCAACACTGCTGCGTGGGGCTGTTCCCCCACTCTCGTTTACCCCCGGCCGCGCTTCGGTGCGCCGCTCATTATTGGCTCAGCAGCCGTCTGATATGGAGGTTCCCATTGTTGATCCCGCCAAGTGCGAGATTCCTTCCGTAATTCGCTTTTTGCACGCCAAAGGAACTCCACCCGTGGATATTTATCGTCAGTTGACAGAGGTGTATGGCGACAAGTGTATGTCCGTTCAACGCGTCCGAAAGTGGTGCAGGGAGTTTATTTCCGGTCAGATGGAAGTCCACGATGAAGAACGGAGTGGAAGACCGTCAGTTTTGGAGGCGGTTATCGAGATGATCCAACGCGAAGTGCTTCAAAACAGGAGGATCCCCGTGCATGAACTTGTTGCTCAGATTCCTGGGAGTTCTTACGGTACAGTGGAAAGAGCTTTGACTGAAAAATTGGGGTATCACAAGTGTTGTGCCCGATGGGTACCACGCCTATTGACATCAGACCACAAGGAGAAACGCCTTGACTATGCTCACCAGTTTCTTCAAAAGTGTCAAGAAGATAAGGAAGGATTGTCGGACTCCATTGTCAAGGGAGACGAAACGTGCTTGTTTCGTTTCACTCCCGAAAGGAATCAAAAATCCAAACAGTGGCATCACCCAAAGTCACCAGTCGTAAAGAAATTCAAACTCCTTCTACTGGCAAAGTCATGGCCAGTGTTTTTTGCGATCGTAAGGGGATACTGCTGATCGATTTCATCGAATGTGGGGCAACAATCAACTCATACAGTTATTGTGCAACACTAAGAAAACTCGGGCGAGTTATCCAGAACCGCCGGCGAGGACGACTGACAGCCGGTGGAACGCTGCTTCATGACAACGCCAGACCTCACGCCTCCCGTCAAGCCCAGGAACTTTTGACAAACATTGGGTGGACTGTCATGCCCCACCCACCGTACAGTCCAGACCTCGCACCTAGTGATTAGCGCTCGTTCCCCAAGTTAACGGAATATTTGAGTGGCCAACGCTTCCGGAACGCCGATGAAGTCAAAGAAGAGGTGAAACGCTTCCTCATCGTGTTGGCGGCGGAGTTCTACGACATTGGGATACAGAAATTGGAGCACCATCTACAAAAATGCGTAGAAAAAGATGGCGATTATGTAGAAAAATAAGAGCAAAGTTTCATCTTTCCAATGATGTAAATTTCTATGGGAATAAACAATGCGGTATATTTCTAAAATTGATGGGAACCTTATTTCTGGATCAGCCCTCGTACCTGACAACCTGTGAACCTCAATATGATTCGTAAAAATTACGTGGATATGACACCAAAAGGGCGTGGGGAGGTTTAATGATAGTCGAGGGCGTGGGGGCTTAAAGGGTGGATAGAAGGCACTTTTTGTAATGATTTCCCACAGCACACGCCTTTTATCAGATAACGCGCTCCTTATTTAGCAACGATTTATTTTTAGATGCAGCACACTAGCAGAAGTAAACTTGGAACAGCAACTTTACCGGCAACACATTGCTTTTAGATCACAGCGACTTCTTCAGCGACCTTGCTGTGGCCGATTTCGCTTGCTTCAGCAGCTTCTCTGCATACACTTGCTCGAATGAAGGTACTTGCCCTTGCGTCTTTTCACTATCAGACGACTCCCAACAGAAGATTCAAAGGCCAACGAGCGAAAAGCTTTTCACAAACATAATCTATGTTTTGTAAAACCTAATGAAATCTTTAGTAAAGTCGTAAAACGAGCCAGAATTCGTAAACATCGCCAAAAGTGCTGGAGGGTTGGTAGGTAGGGTGCCTGCAGCCATCTTCAATTCCTTTCGATAAAAATAGTTTGGTTTTGGATAATAATCCTTGTTTAGTGCGTGCACGTCAGTTCGACGCGAGTTTTGGCGGTTATGCGACGTCGCTCGAACCCCCAAAGATCGGCAAGATAAACAGAACTCACTAAAACAGCCTCGCAAGATATATTTTTTACTTATAGGGCCTCACTCGGTACTCAGGCTCGCCAAAATTCCCCTCAACGACGCTCCCTCATACTCAAGGGCTGGTTTGACTCTGAGTGACTCTACTCACGACTGAGCCTTCCGACCTATGGTCGCCTGAGTGTGCACGCACGATAAATTTTTACCAATAACGTAAGGCTAATAAAGAGAAGGGCGCAGAATCGGAAGGAATATGTTTTGTTTTGCATAAGAATGCATGATCAATGTGTGTACGATACCTTGAGGGGGTGGGTTTTTGCACTTTCGTGACGTCGCATGAGGGACAGGCAATGTGCTCGTGGCCGGAAAAAGGTTTGACAAATCACAGAGGGCTAATGGCGATAATATAATGGCAACAGATTAGAATTCGTTACATTACTGCATTAAAACCCTTCAATATAAGGACAAAAATAGCCACATAGCTAACCACCACTACGCAAAACGTCAAGAATCCCATGCTATAGAAAGAAGGCATGCAAGCATGGTCCCCACAGCATCACTGACATTACAATACGGAACCGCGAAGCATAACGGCGTCAGTATACAGCGTAGAACGGCGTCACCTTTTCGTCGGGCTTATCGAACCGAACGCGTCAGCGCCGCCGGTGTAGCAAAAAGGAAGCGATAATTTGTCCTTAACGCAAATAATGGGAGCTAAATTTAAACGTGTTCTTTTCTGACAAGCTACCACTGGTACACTGCGAAGTGCCTGCCCCGTATCTATATGATTTAAAGCTAACAGCGCCGTGAATGTCATCCCTTCTGTTTTTTTTCTTCTGTTCTTGCGGCACGAAAGCGCGGATTATTCGGGTGAAGCGTTAATAGACCCACGCGCTATGCATACTGCGACGATCGGCGATTGTATTTGAAGCGCGGTCCGCTGTACGGCTTCACAGCGAAGCAATGTGGGCCGAGCGGCATCGAGCTGCCCAAGCACCCGCGTTGGGCGCCGTTTTGCCGCGTGTGTGGTCTTCCCAATAATTGCGCGGGAAAGCGTCACGTCGTTGCGGAAAGCTTCCACTGAGGTTCGTTGGCAGTTGCGTTGGCGCTAGCATCAGGGTGAACACTTCTGTCACATTCCGGTGCACGAAACAAGTAATTCTCATAAGTGTCGCGCACAGGGAATCAGCATGAACAGTGTTTTGAGCTTCTGTCTTTACCAAATCTATTGTTGAGAGTTGGCGCTGTGTGTGTCAGATTTGCCTTTCTGTTGTCCTTGTTCAGCTTGCGCTACAACAAAACAATATTTACCATATCCTACCATCCAAGCAGCACCAAGTTGTGCAACTCCTTTCTAGTTACGCATTTAAAGAACAAAGCAAAAAGCCACCGGTGCGTACATGCCACTGGACGTTCTCGGCACGCTTGAAAGCTCACGAGTTCGCTTCGGTGGTAGAGGCTGAGTGGTCGTTGCTGCCCAGAGAGCTTTGAATGTCGGTGAGGTGCCATTGCTCAAACTTGCATCTAAAAACAACGTCCTCCAGGTTTTACACAGGGTCTGAAGCTTCCATACGACTTCCGTGGCTCCGTATGCCGCAGCCATCTAACTGTTGTGACGCAAGTTCCGATTCCTCAGCTGCACCATGCCAAGACAGCGGGCATACTTTGACGTAACAAAGCGGCGCCCAAATAACGGCCATAAATTCAAACCACATTCCCCGTGGTGACCGTGCTATCTTCATTTTTTTTACTAAATTAAATATTTTTAGTTTTTATTTAGTAATTTATATTGCTATAGATCAGTTATGAAAGCCAGCAACTGTGAGAATGTGCTCTTAGCTGAACATTTTCAGAAATTCCTTCGCTTTCCCTTTAATAAGATCGAGGTGAATGACATTTTGTATATATTCTTCTTCTCGTTTTTTGCCCCATGCTGTCTTGGTTCGTATTGCCTAGCCCTTGAACCGTTCATTATGGCCTCCATATAGTCCCTTTCCATGACAATATATATTAACGAGTGAGCACACTAGATAACTGCGGCAGTAAATAAAAGTCTGCTATACCACCAGTAACGTAAATCAACCCAAGCCTTCCTCTCTCAATGGGGATCTCGGTGTCAGCCGGGCCTCGTTACCCTTCTGCACGTTTCAGTCGTTCAGCGGGCGCACTTATCAGTGTCTTCAGCGTGCAGGCGGGGCTCTTCGATTTCTGCCTCATTCACTCGTCGTCTCTGAGTCGTCGCCGATGCCCCCTTCGCTGCGTGCAGCCCTCTCGCTACGTACTCTAAACAAGGCTGTACGCATCAAAGCTAAAACTGAGTGAATCGATCACAGGCGACTCTCAATAAAGTTTGAACCTCCCCTCGCCTTGAGCCAGACCAAAGAGAGCACGACCAAGCTCCGATCTAAGTATTCGCGCAACGCGATTAAATGGGGCGGCTTGGAGAAAGAGGCGGAGGGAGGGCCGCACAGTGAGAAAGAAGCTTGCCGACCTCGTGCATGCAGCCGGAACGCGCGGAGAAGCTGTGCCTCAGCGCCTAATGAAAAAAGCCAGGTGAAGAATTTGGCAGATTCACGGTTGGCTGCGCTCGCGTCCGGATTCTCCTCGATCGCATAAAGTTGAAGGAAACGAACCACCGCGTTCTCTTTTGTCTTGTGCGTCTTGCCATCCGCGACTCGTCTGCGCCGGCTGCACTTCCGAGTGTGGTAGGCAAACAATAAACGCGCCGGTCGGCACAAAAAAAAAGGACACGCCGCCGCCGAGCTATGTCGTTAGCAATAATGAAAGATCGAAGGTCTCGACCGTGCAGCGCTGGGCGTCAGGGAGCGCGTAAGCGCTTGTTGATAAGATGAATTAGTGACATCCAGTGTTTCTTAGCATGCGAGGTTAAAGGTGTGAAACTTTGAATGCCAGCCAGTATGACGGTCGTGAATATAAGGACAAGCGTGAAAGCATCTGCGTACCGCTTGACTTTGTTCAGGTTGTGTTTCGGGTTGGTTGGCTCGTATAAATTTAAATTACCCATCAGGTTCAAAAGGTATACAAACTGCAGACACGAGTACAGAAGGAAAAAGAAGAAGCCTTCGCTGAAAGGGTGCCTCGAACTGAACTTTGACACTGTGCCCCTGTGCTTTAGGTATTCATTAATTTTCAGAGAAGCGGTATTTTACCCGCCGCTGTAGCTTACAGTGGCTAAGGCGTTGCACTGGTTAGCTAGTGGTGGCCGGTTGGATCGCGACCGTGGCGGCCGCATTTTGTATAGTGGATAAGTGTGGAATACCTCCTGTGCTTATGAAGAGCCCCAGGTGGTCCAAATTTGTACGTACTGCGCGGTGCCTCATAATCATGTCGTGGTGTTTGCACGTGAAACCCCCGAAAGTTTTTGGTAATATTTCGCTTATCCCTTCGCGAATTAATATGAAGGTAACGCTGCAGATGTGCGCGCAAGCAGGTTCCCCGGTATCGCGCTGGACTAATAATAATATAACCCAGATATGTAGACAATACAGGTCATACATATACCAATGATCGGTGATCTCAGAATAAAATAAGATTGCTTCCATAAAACAATTTTAAAAAAACGATCGTTTCCAAAAGTGTCACGCTTATTGATTTGCATATAGACTTAAAAAATTACTCCATGCACCACACCTCCTCTTTTTCGATAACCTTCATTATGTTCTGTCAAAAAGAAGAAGAAAACAAAAGAAAACCCAGTAAGGTTTTCTAGTATTTCAGTACTTAAGAGGACGTATGCTCTCGTATGCGCCAACACATTACCTTTCATTACAGAAGGGGTTACTGGTGTGGCAGAAAGTAAATAATAACACAAAGCCTTGAGAAAAAGAGAGCAAACAAGCTTTCTTCAGCAGAGCCCATGCTGCGGAGCTCCACAGGTCTTATCAGTGTCAGTGAAGGTAATCTTGTATACCTTCTTCTCTATGAATTCATAGAACATTTGGGGATAATATTCCTGAGTATGACCAAGGCAGGATTTGGCCAAACATGTGCTTCTTCAAACTCTTAGGAAACTGAGAGACAAAGACACATAGTGAGAAGTAAGAAGAAGTCCCTCGGAGCTGCCGCTGCTTCTTCGGTGAGATATTGTTTTCTGTTTTCTTCAAGAATTAGTGCTGTGTTGAGACTTCGCTGTTGTCCAGAGAGAACGGACATTCCGTGGGATACCTGTGTGCTGGAGATCGCGCACAGTATCGCGTGGTTTTGCTACGCTCCGCAGCCCATCTACGCCTGCCACGGCGGTGGGTGGCAAAGAACACCGGCACGAGCCATATGTCCGACAGCGCATTCCTAGGCGCATGAGTGCCGCAGAATCGGCGCCGCACTCGGAAGTGCCACACCACGCGCCTAATGTCATTAAGCCGGCGACGCTAGTTTTCAACGCTGCCCTACCTTCCAGCGCACCTTCAGTGAATATGGCTGAGACAAGCGAAAGTGAAGCCAAGAAACCACGGGTTGACGACGACAAGACATCTACCTATGAGTTGAGTGAAGATGAAGACATAGACTGCGATTACACGCCGTTCTCCTTGGTAACGTATAAAAAGAAGTGGCCTGAGGGAATTCCAGTTGTTTTTCGACCCTCACAGGAAGGGCGCAACTTCTGGCAAGTGAATCCAAACCGCGCTGCGTCGGAAATTGTCTCCGCGGCAAAGGAAAAAGTACAGTCATTCCGCGTGAACAGAGATGGAAGTTTCGCTGTCAACGTTACTTCAGTCTCATCTGCAAGACATCTTCTGTCGATGAGCGAAGTGGCTGGTTTGGGAGTCAAACCATTCATTCCGGCATCTTATACCAAGAATGTCGGCAAGATACGCCATGTGCCAGTTTAGTATACAGAAGAACAACTGGTTGACTTCCTGAAGGACTTTGGCGTGACATCTGCCCGTCGTCAGGCACGCTACAATCGCCAAGAAGATGGAGCGGTAGAATCACGCCCTCTGAGATCTGTCATTCTCCATTTCAGAGAAGACAAACCAATGCCGCAACGAGTGCATTTAGGTTTCACGAGTCATCCCGTAGAAGAATATGGCGGCCCTGCTCTGAGATGCTACAACTGCCAGAGATTTAGACATTTATCGAAGAACTGCCACAGTCCACGTCGCTCCAAGATATGCTCAGAAGACCACGACCATTCAGAGTGCAAGTCTGTGTGTCAGCCAAAGTATGCCAACTGTGGCGGAAACCATACAGCTTCCTTCTCCGGATGCCCTCAGAGCAGAGCTGCCTCAAGGTTGCGCAGACATGAGTTGAAATACGGAAGGCTGCCTCCTCGTAATGCGCCCCCACCCAACCTTGATGCTGTAAGACGCGCGCCTCCAACTGCCAGCAAAGAGAAAGAGCAATTGGTCAATATGAACTATTCTGCAGCTCTAAAGCACTCAGGTCGACAACATTCTGACAGCGAGCGACACGATCCACCTCCAGAGAACACTACTCATCTTGCCCAGGCTTCGAGTGAACTTAGCCTACCTTCTAAACAACGCCCTGTGCCATTGACACAGCAGCCTCACCTAACATCTGAGCGACTACCTCAACATTCGCCTCAACCACATCTGTCATCCCAGCGACCATCTCAGTCAGCTCTTCAGCGACCTGCTTCGAGCACACATGGAGCTTCAGCGTCGTTTGGTGATTACGCGTCTTTACCCGTGGCACAGATGATCCTGCCCGTGCTATTCACAGCTCTGCGTGCAATTCTCAGTGCCATTCCACACGCAAACAACCTTCCAGAGGTAAAAGCACTGCTTTCTATGGAATCGTTGGTGCTTCCACAACCACCAACAGCTCCACTGCAGGCTTACAATGAATAATCGTTATAACAATGTTTTCATATTTCAGTGGAATGCTAATAGCCTTCGAAATAAGTCAGCTGATCTTCGCAACATAGCAACAGCTCAACATAACTTTCCTGTTTTATGCACACAGGAAGCAGGCGTACGAGATGACTTTCGTCTTTCGAACTATGTTATATATAAATCATCGTGCATTGCTGGAAGTAGTAGAGCGATGTTATGCGTGAGAAAAGACCTGCCGTCCTATTTAATACAGTCGAGCGATTCAAACATACCGGAGTTCGTAGCATGCAAGGTATCTTTTAGAAATACAAGCGTCACAGTGATCAGTATTTATCTACAATGTTCTAGCAAAATATCAGTAGACATCTTGGTGAATGTGTTTGGTATCGCAAACTCACATGTGCTGGTTTGTGGGGACTTCAACGCACATAACGTCATCTGGGGCAGTGAATATAATGATTCCCGTGGAAGCATTATAGAGTCTGCCGCAGAAAAAAGTAATCTGACTGTGTTAAATGACAGCTCTCCAACGTTCTTGCGGGTGTTTCGTTACTCAAGCTGTATAGATGTTACGCTCTGCTCCCAAGACCTTCTTGATGGTGTTGAATGGTCAACGGACATAGAAACGCACGGTAGTGATCATTTTCCGATCCTGGTCAAACATCGCCTCATACGGAGTGAAGGGACCCGCCGCTACTCGAAGTATACTAATTCGCAAAGTTTTCGGCACCATTTAAGTAATTCATTGGGTGAAAATCCGAACTTTCGAAGTTTTGCAAATACATTGTGTGAGTCCTACAAGAACTGCACAAAGCAAGTCATTGTTCCAAATGAATACGCTGCAGTCGACGGCGAATATGAATGCCTAAGAGCAATTAGAAGGCGCGCAGAACGGGCTTACCGCCGCAGTGGAAAGCTGGACGACTACAAAATGGCACAGAAAGTTCAGTCAACTTCGCGCAGACGCTTACAAAAATTAGGTACAAGAAAATGGCGAGAATACTGCGCGTCGTTGTCTCCGTTTACTCCAGTTCCCAGAATATGGTCCGTTGTCCGATCATTTAGTGGTCCGGTTACCAAGAGCCATCCCTTTCGAGCCCTTGCCGTAGCTCGAAGCACTCCGGAAACATCTGTTGCTGACGAATTTTGTCAACTTATGTCCAGACCAGGAATTCCGTTTACTTGCCTACAATTTGCAAGTTCGGTAACGCTAGCAGAACAGAAGCTTCGTGCGTGCTTTATGTCACAACATCCACAACTTGATTGTGAGTTTAGTTTAAATGAATTGAAAAGTGCTCTTTCGTCATGCCGTACAAAGACAACCGCAGGCCCAGATGGTGTTACGTATGTGATGTTAAAGAACCTAGGTCCAGTAGGAAGAATGACTCTTTTGGAGATATTTAATGATATCTCGATAAGAGAGACTCTACCGGATTCATGGAAATTAGCTCGGGTAATTCCAGTGCTAAAACCAGGAAAGACTCCACTTTGTCTTGACTCCTACCGACCCGTCAGTCTCACAAGCTGTTTTTCCAAACTAATGGAAAAGATTATAGACAGTCGACTGCAATGGTGGTGCGAAAACACAAATGTATTTTCCGACCACATGACCGGTTTTCGACAAAATCGTTGTACAATGGATGCAGTATTAGATATTGCCACATACGCCGAACATGAACGAAGCGGCGGAAATGTGACAGTAGCAGTATTCTTAGACATTCAAAGAGCATTCGACACTGTAAGTCACATACACGTCCTTGCTGGTATGTTAGAGCTTGGCCTACACGGTCGAACGCTGCGATGGGTGTCAAACTTCTTGAAAGATAGAAAAAGATTTATGGAAACAATAGAAGGAGAAAGCAATTATCACAGCATCACGCAGGGCGTTCCGCAGGGCAGTGTTCTCAGTCCGTTTTTATTCAATTGTGTCATGGCAGCCTTGCCACGAAAGCTCCCGTCTGGTCTACGGTATTCTCTGTACGCAGATGACATCTGCATATGGGCCTCTGGTTCTAATATACAAGACATTCAAACAACGCTGCAAGAGGGCCTTGATAGTATCGACACCTTTTTAAAAGAAAGAGGCATGAGTCTTTCATACGCAAAGACAGCCGTACTTCCTTTCACTAGACGACAGTCGATTAATTTCCAACTTAGGCTTAACGAGCAAGATTTGATGTTTGTGAAAGAGCATAAATTTCTTGGAGTTATTCTTGACCGCCAACTTACATGGGCTTCACACATCCGCGCAATTGAAAAACAGACCAATGCAGTAATAAACGTACTTCCGCGACTCTAAGGCACAACGTGGGGGGGGATCAGTCTCTTCGCTACTACAAGTTCATAACGCACTCATAAAACAAAAAATTGCTTACTCGGCACCTATTCTCCATGGTTTATTGCAAACTTCTGAGGAACATCTTCAACGTTTACTAGCAAGGGGGCTGCGAGTGTGTCTTGGGGTTCCGCAGGCTACCTCGAGTTCTTTAGTAATTGCTGAAGCTCGTCACCCCCCATTTCCAGTCATACGAACGGTTGAAACATGCCGACATATTTATCGCATCTTAACCCAACACGAGAAGCATCCATTAAACCTCGCGCTCACCGAAAGAAACAAAAGCAAAATTCAGGATGTTGTTCGAGAACATAAAGCATTATTACCAAGATTTGAATTATGCAAAGTAGATGTTAGTTACCCTCCCTGGATGTTAACATACCCTAAAATAGAGTTATCGGTTGACGGGATTATATCTAAGAGAGACATGTTCATAGTAGCCGCACAGCAACTGGCACTCTACCAAATTTACTCATTATATCCCCAGTACATCCACGTTTATACAGATGGTTCGTGTCATAAATATTCCTCGACTTCAGCATTCGTCATTCCACATTTAGCGCTAGAGCAAACATTTAAATTATCTCGGGAGACATCTTCCACCATGGCAGAACTATTTGCAATCCTGTGTGCTTTGCGTTTCATAACTTTAGAAAAACATTCGCAAAAATGGGTTATCTTTAGCGATTCGCAAGCCGCTCTCACATTACTACAGAGCAATGAGAAAAATTCTTTGAACACTTCGATATTGTATGAGACGCTCAAAGAACTTACAAAAGCAAGCGCAATGAACCACGTAATTGCATTTCAGTGGATTCCTGGGCACTGCAATATTCCTGGTAATACTGCAGTGGACGCAGCTGCGAATCGAGCGCACAATAACGCAGAGACAACCAATCTTCCTCTATTGCGTAGTGAAGTCCGTCTGATCCTGAGACAGATTTCTTGTCGTCTCAGCAAAACTACCTGGTTTGACCAGCAAACTAAGAACTCGGAGTTATACTCAATAGACCCATGTATAAACTTATCAATGCCGGAAACTCTAAGAGACAACAGAAAATTTGAAACTTTGGTACACCGGCTGCGTCTTGGTCCTGCATTTACGAGACACTTCTTGTACAGAATAAAACGTGTCTCTAGTCCGCAGTGTTCTTGTGGCCATCCAGACGAAGATGTGCATCATCTGCTTCTCGAGTGCTCGAAATACGATACACAAAGAACAGTACTGCAAGCTAATTTGTTTATATTAGACAGAAGACCATTCACTCTAAAAAAGATACTTGGCCCATGGCCAACTGCGGGCCTTCAAAAAAGAGCGCTTCTTGCTCTGAAAAAGTTTTTAGAGGAGACCAACATTTTGGGAAAATATTAAGTATTGGATGATCCGAATACGCTAAATGAGTTACATAAACGTTGTTCGTGGTGCATAGTTGGTTTATGTGGTGATCGCAACTTTTACGCAATACGTATAATTCTGTCCTGTACTTGGAGTGTATTGCAAGTGTTGTTGTGTGTTTTGGCTGTTCAAAACATCGGACTTCATATATGCGTACGTGGACTGAACTCATGCACAGAACTTTGCGACTCATGTACTGTTGGACTGTATATTTTTTATTGATCCGGTGTTCTACTGAGTGTTATATTTAGTGTCGCTATTCTCCCTTTTTGCGCAAATTTGTTTCGTCAGCCAAGTGACAAGGAGTAGCCGGTGCCACCACATAAAGGCGCCAACCTCTCCTAACATTCACTTCAATAAAAAAAAAAAAAAAGACACATAGTATCGCAGTCGGTGGTCCCTGCTCCTACCTCTGCATAATATGCTCCAGATGTATACAGAGGGGTCTAAGATGAAAGACTGCGCTCAGATGAAATAGTTCTGTAGATATCCGTGCGCGAACTTGACACTCATACATTTCAGACTGCTGCCACGCTGGAGAATATTCGTGGTGGTGATTTGTTTATTGCTACAGGAAAACAACAGGAACTAATAGGTTTGTGCAAACAATGTACGTATCTCGTCCTCAATATTGGCTCATCTTGTGTACACATGCATCTGATGCAGTTTGGCATAGTGCACGTTCTCAAATCGGCTGCGTTGAAGCAACCTTCTATAATACACTTTCTAGTCTTTCCGAGCGCTAATATATTTTAAGAATAGATGGCTGTCCTTCCCTTCGTCCTAGCTATCATAGTTGCTATCTTAATTAGCGATACTGCAGACATCAAGGAATCAATCGTATTATCTAGCTTCAAGCATGGTTTCTTTGTTAATTTACATGCATGCAAAGAAAATGTTTTGTATCATTACGTGCCATTTTAGGACTCTTCAGTTGGGTTCCATCGCACGTGTGCTCTTCACTTACATGATTTGTTTTGCTTTTTTCTGAGAAGTATTTCTCGTGATTTTGCATTATTTTAAATGAAAATGATACCTGTGTCCCCTAGGCCCAATTCCCTTCGAAGAAATTGCCTGAAGTATGTACGCGAAATAAATGAGTAAATCAATAGTGAATGGCAAATGAAAAGAGAGAGAGAGTGACCGAAGTACCAGCAATGAAGAAAAAATTTAAACAAGCGAACGATGTATTTAAAATAATGTAATGCGAAGAACACACTATTTTAAGTGCGATGCAAAACTTTAAGTTGTATCGCTTCTTTCTCGCGCTTCTCTATAGGATAGTATGAATGGACTGATATGTACAAATTTGTTTTGCAATGACTCATCCTACATATAGCGCAGCTTAGAAGCTTAAAACGCTCTTTGTTAAGTCTACTTTATTACGGCCAGATAAAACGGAAAGACAACTTGCAACTCCTAAAATCTTCTGATAAGCTCTGTACTCACGCTGTATCTTTATACTCTGCAACAGGCCTTTGCACGTCGCTCAAATCTGAGGGACAGCATTTCACGCGGTATCGCAAATCAGACTCCAAAAAGTTGTCTCGAAGGCGGATGTTGTTAGGCGGGGGCTATAAAATAATTATTAATGGTGCAGCTGGTAAAGAATACTAGAATGCGCTAGTTCTACGGCAGAGACCCTGCATAATGTTTGGTGCGGCTTGTAGCCGGAGACCTTCAAATGACTTTGACCCTAAAGCCAGAGCGGGTGTCCGGGCGTTCAAACAAAAACATCCGGGCAACCAGTCAAGACCGTATTACACGCGCTAGTTGCTTGGCAAACAAGTTACAAAAAAACATTGCTTCTGAGTTCTTCCCAACGTTAATTCACAATATTACTCGAGCTGTAACTGTTAGCACGGTAAAGTTTTATTTGTCATTTCCAATAACAACGCCCAAAAGGCAGATACAGGGCGCTATACACTTCATTGTCATCTTTTGGCGCTGAGTGCTCTTTTCAACGCCAGCGGTCCGCGAGTTCCGCGGCGCGTCCGGCGCGCCGGCGCCACGAATGGCCATTCGACCGAAACGATACTTGCAATGAGTATCGAGACGATACTTGCAATGATACTTGCAACGATGCTTTCCTGTCTGTGACAAGACACTATCGCGTCCATAGGGACCAGTGAACACTATGGCGTGGTGCAGTGTGATGTGGTGGGGTGTGCCGTTGCGAGCATGGGCACTATATTAAGATTGTGGCTAGCATTATCTCCAACCAATCTGCTTTGCCGGTAGCCATTTCAGCATTTCATGATGATGCAGCGATGGCGTAGAGGCAGACCATCCGCCTCGCATGCAAAAAGTCCGTGGTTCAAATCCTGGTGCCGCGCAATTTTCAACCAGATAAAAAAAATCTGCATGTTGATAAGAGATAGGAGAGGGAGAAGGGAAGAAGGAAAGGCAGGTAGGTTAACCAGACTGAGTCCAGTTTGCTACCCTACACGTGGGGAAGGGAATGGGGAGTGAAAGAGAGAGAGAGAAAACTTAGGTGCAGGATGCCTATAGCCGGGCACTCAAGTCTGTCGCCTTCAGGTAGTGAAAAAGCGCTCGAACTGCTTTCTGGGTTAATGAACTGTGAGGCCAGGCTCCCAAGACCTTCACTTCCGTAAATGGCCTGTCATCCAGTCTATTCAAGGCTTCAAGGCACACTGGAGAGTCTCACGTTGACTATCGAAGCGAGAAAGTGGCACGGAAGATGACTGATGGTATCTTCAGACTTGCACTTAGCGCACATTGGTGAATCCGCCATTCCAATACGATAGCTGTACGAGTTGGTGAATGCTACACCTACCCACAGCCGACAAAGCAGTGTTTCGTCACGTCGTGAAAGGTGGAGTGCGACCTGACCGGTAACGCACTCCCTCACCAGAGCAGGATTGGCAACCCTGGTGCACTACTTGGCCACAACCTCCTATACGAATACAACAATCAAACCCCGGCCATCAGTCCCGAGGAGCTGCGAAGAAACTGACCAAGGCGGCGGTCAGACCTGTGACGCCGCAGAGGGTGCTAAGAATCTCTGGATCCGGACAGGCAGCCATTGGAATCTGAACCTGGGACCTTTAACGCTAGAACGTTATCTAGTGAGGCAAGTCCAGCGGTGCTATTTGAGGAATTAACGGGCATAAAATGGGATATAATAGGGCTCAGTCTGGTTAGGAGTACAAATGAAGCGTACACAGTGCTAAAAAGCGGACACATCCTGTGCTACCGGGGTTTAGCGGAGAGACGAGAACTAGGAGTCGGATTCCTGATTAATAAGGATATAGCTGGAAACATACAGGAATTCTATAGCATTAACGAGAGGGTTGCAGGTCTTGTTGTGAAACGTAATAAGAGGTACAAATTGAAGGTCGTACAGGTCTACGCGCCTACATCCGGTCATGATGACCAGCAAGTCGAAAGCTTCTATGAAGATGTGGAATCGGCGATGGGCAAAGTCAAAACAAAATACACTATACTGATGGGTGACTTCAATGCCAGGGTAGGCAAAAAGCAGGCTGGAGACAAGTCAGTCGGAGAATATGGCATAGGTTCTAGGAATAGTAGGGGAGAGTTATTAGTAGAGTTTGCAGACTGGAACAATTTGCGGATAATGAATCCCTCCTTCCGCAAGCGGGATAACCGAAAGTGGACGTGGAAGAGCACGAATGGCGAGACTACAAATGAAATAGATTTCATACTCTACGCTAACCCTGGCATCATACAAGATGTGGACGTGCTCGGCAAGGTGGGCTGCAGTGACCATAGGATGGTAAGAACTCGAATTAGCCTAGACCTGAGGAGGGAACGGAAGAAACTGGTACATAAGAAGCCGATGAACGAGTTAGCGGTAAGAGGGAAAATAGAGGAATTCCGGATCAAGCTACAGAACAGGTATTCGGCTTTAACTCAGTAAGATGAGCTTAGTGTTGAAGACATGAACGACAATCTTATGGGCATCATTAAGGAGTGCGCAATAGAAGTCGGTGGTAACTTCGTTAGACAGGATACCGGTAAGCTATCACAGGAGACGAAAGATCTGATTAAGAAACGCCAATGTATGAAAGCATCTAACCCTGCAGCTAGAATACAACTGACAGACTTTTCCAAGTTAATCAACAAGCGTCAGATAGCTGACATAAGGACGTATAATACGGATAGAATTGAACATGCTCTCAGGTACAGGGGAAGTTTAAAAGCAGTGAAGAAGAAACTAGGAATAGGCAAGTATCAGATGTATGCGTTAAGAGACAAAGCCGGTAATATCATTACTAATAAGGACAAAATAGCTCAAGTTGCTGAGGAGTTCTATATAGATTTATACAGTACCAGTGGCACCCACGACGATAATGGAACAGGGAATAGTCTAGAGGAATTTGACATCCCACAAGTAGCGCCAGGAAGAACAAAGCCTTGGGAGCTATGCAAAGGGGGAAGGCAGTTGGGGAGGATCAGGTAACAGCAGATTTGTTGAATGATGGTGGGCAGATTGTTCTAGAAAAACTGGCCACCCTGTATAGGCAATGCCTCATGACCTCAAGCATTCCGGAATCTTGGAAGAACGCCAACATAATCTTTATCCATAAAAAAGGGGACGCCAAAGACTTGAAAAATTATAGACCGATCAGCTTGCTGTCCGTTGCCTGTAAAGTATTTACTAAGGTAATCGCAAATAGAATCAGGAACACCATAGAATTTTGTCAACCAAAGGACGAGGCAGCATTTAGTAAAGGCTACTCAACAATAGACCATATTCACACTATCAATCAGGTGATAGAGAAATGTGCGGAATATAACAAACTCTGATATATAGCTTCCATTGATTACGAGAAGGATAGGAATAACTTTAAGTGGCGGCAACCGACGGTTTAACGCGTCGCGACGCTGGCCAAGCGTCGACCCGGGGTTACACCCTACTCTGCAAACATTACGCATTACGCGAAACGCTTTAAGGAATCATTACGGAATCAGGGTGTAGACAAGCCTTATGTAAATATACTGAAAGATATCTATAGCGGCTCAACTGCCACCGTAGTTCTTCATAAATAAAGCGACAAAATCCCAATAAAGAAGAACGTCAGGCAGGGAGATGCTCCAATGCTATTCCAAACGTGTTTAGAGGAGGCATTCAGAGACCTGGATTGGGAAGAATTGGGGATGAGAGTTAATTGAGAATACTTAAGTAGCTTGCGATGCGTTGATGATATTGCCTTTCTTAGTAACTCAGGGGACCAATTTCAATGCATGCTCACTGACCTGGACAGGCAAAGCAGACGGGTGGGTCTAAAAATTAATCTGCAGAAAACTGAAGTAATGTTTTCAGTCCCGGAATAGAACAGCGGTTTACAATAGGTAGCGAGGCATTGGAATGCATCTACATAGGGCAGATACTGACCGTGGATTCGGATCATAAAACTGAAATAATCAGAAGAATAAGAATGGGCTGGGGTGCGTTTGGCAGGCATTCTCAGATCATGAGCAGAAGGTTGCCATTATCCCTCAAGAGAAAAGTGTATAACAGCTGTGTCTTACCAGCAGTCACCTACGGGGCAGAAACCTGGACGCTTACGAAAAGGGTTCCACTTAAACTGAGGACGACACAACGAGCTATAGAAAGAAGAACGATGGGTGTAGCGTTGAGGGGGGGATAAGAATAGAGTAGATTGGGTGAGGGAACAAACGCGAGTTAATGACATCTTAGTTGAAATCAAGAAAAAGAAATGGACATGGGCAGGGCATGTAATGAGGAGAGAAGATAACCGATGGTCATTAAGGGTTACGGACTGGATTCCAAGAGAAGAGAAGCGCTGCAGGCGGCGGCAGAAAGTTAGTTGTGCGGATGAGATTAAGAAGTATGCAGGGACAACATGACCACAATTAGCACATGACCGGGGTAGTTGGATAAGTATGGGAGAGGCCATTGCTCTGCAGTGGGCGTAGCGAGGCTTCTGATGATGATGATGCTGATGATGTTGATGATGCTGATGATGAAGATGATTTCTCGCTTACACCTACTATCGATGAGACGAGAGCCATCATTTTTTGTCAACAGTTTAGTTACATAGCGTCAGGTTTCTTAGATGACAAAAACGTCGGTTGGAGGTTGTTCTGCTTAAGTTTATTACAAGCCCACTGCACCTGCCACGGTGGCTTAGCGGCTATAGTGTTGCGCTGCAAAGCAGGAGGCGGTGGGTTCGATTCCCAGCCTCGACGGCCGCACTTCGGATGACGCGCCATTCAAAAACGTGCATTTGGTACACGGTAAAGAACCTCACGTGGTCAAAATAATACAGAGTCCACCAGAACGACGTGCCTCCTATTGATATCGTTGTTTTAGGACGCAAAACTCCAGGATTATTTACATGCACACTCAGTGTTGCATGATGCCATTCGTAGAATTGCCTAGTATTGTGGGCCATTATCTGTGTTATCCTGTGCTTATCGTATTAAAATATGCCATGTAGCGACGATTAGGTAGTGACTTGGAGGTCAAGAACCAAGGATTCTGTTGTCCTAAAGCGCTTGGCACATGCGATACATCGCAACATCTTTATAAGTAGCGTGTTGCTCAAGAAAGTGTGCAAGCGCCACTCGCAAGTACTCGGTCTGACTCATAAAAAATTGTCAGATCAAATTACAGATCGGCACAATCTGGTTAACAGATTGCTTGCTTTACTCAACCAACCGTTGCACCACAGCTCCAGCCCAAGTAGGCTAAAGAGGGGCAGATATCGTCAGGCTAAACTGTGATGTTACTCAAGGAGACAGCATGCTCGACATTAGGAACACCATGGGAACAGTCTGCTCTAGGAGGAGGTAGAGGAAGAGAGGAAAGACAGAAAGGCTGGAGAGGGAAGCATTAGCATTGTGAACACGTGAGCTGCATGCACGCCTACAATATGTCCCTGAGGCTAGTCGATTTCATAAACTGAAGTAACGCCCGCGTTATTTTGAATGCGTGCGACGCATTGGGATATGGAATAAGATCGTTTGTCTCGGGAAGGGGCTATGATTTAACAGAGTCCTAAGAATGTAGCGTTCCTCGTTATAACCATCAAAAAACACACACACAACAAGTGTTCGATTCGCTCTTCAGACTTGCTCGAGTCATAAACGTGTGTGTCTGTCATTCCAGTAAGAATAGAAGTCCCCCTAGGACCCTTACCTTAGCAAGCAATGAAAAATTGCATAACGGCAAGAAGGCGTGATGACATTTGCAACTAAAAGTATACTACTAAAACCATACTTTTAAAGAAAAGGGCCCAGTCTGGGGAGGTGACACCTCGAAATACTCGGGGTGGTCCTGGAAGTATGTGACTTTGGGCAAGCAAGCAAAACTAAGACCTCTGCCCATGTATGCTCTGTACAAGGCTATATGAATTGTCTGGGTTCCATTAGGGGCTGATCGGGCAGCATCATCAGCAAAGTAGTAATCAACGATGCCAGAGTGGTATGGTAGCCGTTTGAAGGGGAATTTGGAAGATGATGATGTCATGTCCAATAAAGAGGGATTGATGGAGTATTCGCTTATCTCAGATACCAATGGATCATGAGTTCTGCGTCGTAGGGCTGACTGAAACCTCTGGAAGGCTGCCTTGGAGCTTGAAAAACTACCCACTTTCAAGGTTGTGCTTGTAGGATGTAACACTTTAGAGAGCTGTGCCATGAACGTACTGGGTGCATGCCGCTCTTCAATTAACCTCGCGCCTACTTGGGTCACTGAGTCTACTTGGGTCACTCGCTTGCCACTGAGTGGGTGACAAGCGAGGGAACAATTCTCATTGTTCGCAGGCACCGGCCCGTCACACTTGTCGTCTCGGAGACTACGTGCGGACTTCTCGGTAATGCCCCTAGTTGGTGCAGCTTGTCCAGAAGGAAGGGCGAGAAAGGAGCTTGGTTGCTGCATGAGACGTTTCTCAGCTTTCACATGCACCGCTGCACAGTCCATGCTGCGCAGGCTTAACCGCGGCGGCGTTATATGGGGCAGAGTGCTCTTATCGAAGCGCGAAATACGAGTTCCTGCTGCAGTACGCATCTCATAACAACGCGTTTTCACGGTGGCAATAGATTGTGTCGCTATATTGACTGGATGCTAACGCATTACCGTCGACAGTCATCATGAGATGGGTTCTACCGCAACTTTTAGACAACTTCGGCCACTGAGTCGACGTAGAACTTGTGATGACGGCGTGACGAAAGCCAGATGACAACGCAGGAATGGCGGCGATGCATAGCAACGACTGTTTTATGACGACGCAATGACGGCATTAGCAGCATAATTCCGACGGAATGAGAAACGACGAATGATGTTGATGCACTATGACGAAGGCACTATGACGTTGGTGGCATGCCGACGATGTGATGATGTATCTGAAGCGACGACGGTGGTAAAACGATAGTGTGATGAGAGCAACATGACGACAATGGTATGACGACAACTGTGTGACGACGACGGCTTTACGAGAGACAGATGACAAAGCCTTAATGACGACGACGCAACTAGCACGACGTCATCACGACCACAAGCACATAACTAGTGGCTCAAGCTATTGTCCACTGAGTCACGTGTAGAAGGCGTGACGACGGCATTACGAGAGGCAGATGACGAAGCAGAATGACGACAATGGAACGACGATGACGGCATGACATATGGTGGGCCAAGCTGGCAGATATTTTCGGCCACTGGGTCGGTGTAAGCGGGTAGATAGATAGATAGATAGATAGATAGATAGATAGATAGATAGATAGATAGATAGATAGATAGATAGATAGATAGATAGATAGATAGATAGATAGATAGATAGATAGATAGATAGATAGATAGATAGATAGATAGGCCCAAAGCGCCTGAGGTAGACAAAGAATGCTAATCGCATTTATATTATTCTGCGTGCACGGCCATCATGACTGTTCTTCTGGAACATGTGAATGATAAGCCTCGGAATCTGTTAAGTATTTCCTACCAAAATTTAAGAATGATACTTTATGCGATAACATTTATATAGCTTCTGTAAAATGAATGAAGGAATAAATGAAGGAATTATTTAAAAGTGAGAAGGTTGAAATAATTATTATAATTCTGTAGTCATCAGGCACCGAACATGGTGTTATGTAAAGATGTTTGCGTAAAGAAATATTTCTGTTACTATATGAACCTATATTATATGGCGACCCGCTATCGTACAGGCACCGGACTTGCTGTTAGGATTTTTATGTAAACGTACCTCCTTGTTGCAATATGAACCTATAGTATATGCCGACCCGCTATTGTAAATGCTTCTTTCATAGCTAATGCTTCTTTACGAACGAAAGGTTCATGAAAAATTGCTTTATTCTCGTGTCTGCTGCGTTAGCGTATACATAATGTACGATGCACACAACGTATGCTCACGTAGTTATAAATACTTACGCATGTACAACATATTCATCCGTCAACTATTAAAATAAATGATAGCTTACCTAATAACTAAAAGAGCTCAGTGGCGAAGCTACAGCAACCAATACGTCGAAAAAGAAAAACTTTTCTTGGTGCTTTCATCGGAAACTCTCGCTGCGAAAAAAAAAAGAAATTAAGGGGAACATTATTGCAACAGACGTGCCCTTCGGGTATCGCAGACGTGCAGCCCAGCCAAAATATGATTGCGAGTATCCTAAGTCAAGAAAATAATAATGCAAACACACACTTCAAGTAAAGATTGGAAGGCCTCTGCTATGCACACTTCAAATAAAAAGAAAACAGTTTTGTGGACTAAATGCAAATTGAAGCGGCGCTGCGGGGCGCCAAAGGGCTCTTGAGTTATGGCTGCACGATGGGAAATGCACTTGGCACGTGGGTGCGCTTTCGCATTGCTGTTCATTTTCCTGGGTTGAACGGTGTAAAAAAAGAAATTGCGTGAAAACCGCTCATACCAGCGCTAGAAAGTGGGCTGTGCAGTCATTCTGACATCAAAGCGCAGTTTCGCGAGCTCTCATGCTGTCGCTTTATTTTGGAGAATTATATTTCGAGTTGCCCCAATTGAGAGGAATAGCTGGGTACCTTATCTGCCTTTCGAAGGGCTGTCAGCTGCGAATGTAAAGCGACGATATACGCTGTTGTCTTACGTGTAAATCATATGGCTACTTATGCTTAACAGTTTCAATGGGGCCGACTTGAATGCTGCGCTATTTTAGCCCATCAAGGCAGACTTCTGAACATTTTCCCCTTGTGTGTGCTTTGTCAGCATTACTCACGCAGTCTCACTCATGATTTTGATTTATCATGTCATGGTTTTGTCTCTTACTGTAAAGTGTATTGCCTTTCTTTTTCAGGTGTCTTGTAGTAGAACTTGGCTGTATTCTGGTTCATATCAACGCCTGCACTTGTGACACACACACACATACACGCACACCCCCGCACGCCTGCGTGCAGATCCAGTTCCCAACAAAGACGCATTTCATCTCCATTAAAAATGGCCCCTTGGAGCGATTCGGAAAAAAGAAATAAAAAGCACAAGTATAGACAATTTTGATGGTGAAAATAAATTATCAGTAAACAAAAAGAAATCATAAATTATTTATAAGGACTCCGCGAACTAAGCAAAAACTTTCCGCGACATCCAGGTTGTCAATGCTCTGGTAAAGAGTGACCTATCATAAAGACATTTTGGTGCGCTACTCTTTACCAAAGCAATGACAACCTGGACGCTGCAGAATGTTTTTGCTCTTAGATAAATACTCCAACGACAGCTGTAACAGCAACCACCCAGAGTCGGGGTCATCTTTACAGACTCACATGCAGCCCTATGTTCCCCTGAAATGGCCACGCGCTCATAAACAGCTTATCGACGACATAAATTGGCTGCACACGAAGGCATGCTGGTGGCTCCACAGCATTGTACGGCAGTAGCTGCCCTCTCAGTGCTGCGCAGGCTGACTGCGCTGCTGGTTCAGCGCACGGTTACTAGGAGCAAATCTGGGTACCTTCTTCTAGGAGCCATAGTTAAGATATCTTGTCTTCTTTCGCTATCTGGACCGACCGGCAGCAACAGTACACACGTTAACAAAATGGCGAACTGCGGGAGTTGGCGTGGATTCATGGTTAGCAAAGCGACAATGAACAAAGTAGATGGAAGAACACAGGACGAAGGCTGGTCCTATGTTCTGCAGTCATCTTTGCCTCTTCGGGCTTTATTTATTTATTTATTTATTCATTTACATTATACTGCAGGCCTTATGGCCCAAGCAGGAGGGGCTAGGTAGACTGGTAAATGTGTACACAAAAGGCCGGAACAGTAATATAACATTGCAAGAAAAAAATTAATGAAACAAACACACACCCCCAAAAAAACCGCACTTAACAGCAATTTTACCTAGCTGGAACTAATGAGAATGCGAGTTTCAAGTGATCCTGCAGAGTTAGGATAATGAGAACCTAGAGTATTCCATTCTTCTATCTGCCATTCTATGCATTCCATTCTTCTATGTGCATTTTTCTATGTGCATTATTCTATGTACATTTCGACAACCAGTACACAGACATTCGCACTTTGGATCCAACGTGCGATTTTCGCAATCGGTGCGGCTTTGATAGTCGTGATCGTGCATGCATGGACCGTATTTGTTAGAGCGTTGTCAATAAACCGTGCTTTTTTATAAAGAATTAAGTGGATAAGATCACCGCTGTGGGCCCTGTGCGTAATACACGAGAGAACAGAGCACTCTTAATCTTCCTATTGCAGCCTGTCCACATTCCAAACTATGATCCTAATTTCCGCACAGAATGTACCTCAGGGATCGAACCTTGAGCTACGACGTATGCGTGGACCACGGACGAGCGCTGCCTATGCGTCCCGTGAAGCGATGGCTTTTCATAGTTTTCTGCGAAAAACTTGTCTCAACTAGTTGTCTCTTGTGAATAAAGGGAAAATCAGACATCCACCTGTGTGCCGTACGCCCCGTGGGTGTTATTTCATTTATCAACGCGCTCACCCGGAGCAGTGTGGTTGGCGTGGAGCCAAGCAAAGCACGCCAGTTTTCATTATATAGCCTCTCTCTCTGTCTTATTTTCTTCCGGAGCAAACAAAAATGACACTTTTCTGTTAAATATAAACGTAAATAGAAAAGCCAGAGCGAACCCCGCCTTCAAGTTCAGCATGAAGTCCAGTCGAGCTGATTCCTGTTCAGGTATGGACAAGCCCTCGTATAGTTAAGGAAAACAAGCCGTCGTAGTTAAGGACTGCCGTCACAGTTCGGGCCTCTTCCAGACCGCGTCAGAATTATGAGCCCGTCAGACCCTTCTTTCACAACCGGACCGACCAAGCTCGTACTTATCCAGCCACGAATTCCCAAATCCTTCCACTGGGATGCTTTTGAGGAGGCGGAAGACTGGAGCGATCACATTGAGCACGTCGCCGACTTCAACGATGCCTACTTCACCCTGGAGGACTCTACACGGGCATAGTTTGAGAACAACGAGGTGGCCTTATCATTATGAGAGGAATTTCCATGGCAGCTGATCGACAGTTATTCAAGCCGAGACAGCAAGGAACATGTTGAGTCTTTAATTAACGCGAGAATACAATGGCCGATCGGAAGCGTTGCAATGTTGGTCGAAGATATGCGCCAACACTTCGCACGCGCGGATCCAATACGTCCGAAAAAAGTTGTTAAAAGACTAGATGTGGGAAGTAAAGCATAAGTTCCTTAGTACAGTTCCATGGAAAAGGAGCTGGAGCAGCGTGCAAGGCAGTATTACCACGACGTGCCTGTGGTCTCGCGTCTCTTGCGTTGCCTTCGGGCAACACAGACGCCCTGTGGCAGTTAATCAGGCTTGATGTTTAGGAAGAACTTCAAAGCTCCAGGTAACTCCCAGCATCGGTACTACGACTTTCCCTGGCTGTGGTCGTCCATTAGGAAATCCGGCGGCTTGGCTGAGTCCGATAACGTTTCGAAACATCACAGGGCGAAATGGAGCAACTGCCGCTTAGCATGGCGCATGTGGAAGCTGTGTGAGTTTTTTTGTCCCCGAACTTGCATGGCGTACGCGCCGCTGAACAAAGGACTGGTGACTTCAGCCCTTCTTCTACGCCACTCCCGGCTGAAGCACGACCCCACTTGAGTGGTGTCTGACGCACTTCAGACCGGAGGCCCTTGTGTTTCTACTGCGGTAAAGCCGATCACCGCTATGCACCATGTCCTCACTACCTGCACACATTGAAAATTTCAGGAAGAAACAGATTTCTTGTTTTTTTAACCACGATAAAATTGAAAAAAAAGAACTTCTCCGCAGAGTTCTTCCGTTGGGATGCGACTGCTGGCGATATGGCGAGAAGTTTGGTAAAAAGGAGTGAAAAGGAGCCATCAAGAGAAAGCTGACTAATAAGCATTTAAATTTTCTTTATTCTTGAGACCTGTTAATGTCCGGGTGGCTGCATTTTACAGAGGTACCAGCTCTTATGAGGTACAACCTCTTATATTAAAAGGTCAGTCGTGAATCGTAAATTATTTCGTCCAAAGTGTTAAAGCACACGCAACAAAAGTCCTCGTCCATTTCTCACTATTCCCTCAATGAAAATACAGCACGTCTATACTGTCCCGTTGTAGTGATGTGAAGAACAATGTAGTTCAAAAAAGGTGAGTCTCGAATCCAAGTCGCTATTAAGCGAGCTTGCATTGAAAAAAAAAAAACATTCAACGCTTAACGATGGCTGAGCGCCAAGTCGTCCTTCGTGAAAGTCTGATCTACGGATCAAGGCACCAGTTCATCAGACTTGCGTGCTTGTAAACTGCCGTGCGATCGCGGGCGCTCGAATTTGGTCGAGAATGTACCCCAATATTCGCTTCACGCGCGCAGTCTGAATAGATAACACTCACTACTCGGTGGCAACATGCAGGATATTTGAAATACATGCAGATGTGTCTTCAGCCAAGCGATAACATTGTAACAGTAGTTAGAGCCTAAACAAAACTCACCCAAAAAAGCAAAAGAAATGTGCAGTCGTTTTAAATGTTACCTGATGCATCATGCACATGGTAGAAGGGATCCCCAAGACTGCACAGAGGCGCACATGTAACCAAAACTTCAAGGGCTAAACAACTCCCAATTATTTGTATTTTTAAACCAGCATTTCATGTGTGAATGTAGCCCTGTAATCCGGGGGCCAGTTCCACCACGGGCACTGTGTCGGAGCTCATAATTCACGTGACTGTATAAATCTCAGCATTGTCATAAAATCGCGGTATTTTCTTCTTTAGCTCTTAACATGTTCGACAGCCAAAATATATGCCGCAAAGCCCTCACCCTGAAACATCAGTACTTTTCATTCTAACGTACATTTCCGCACAGCTCCATCAGTTACAAAGTACTGAAAACTTTTTTCAATGCTTTCCCAAAGGCAGGTTTTTTTATTCCTGATGCTGCCAAGAAACCGAGCCTGATGCCACCAACACTCAGAAATCTAATCGAGAGCGCAGGAAATGTTCTAGCTCGCCTTGCGCGATGTGCCATAGCGCGGAGGCACGTCTTGTATAATGTAGGAAAATCTATTGTAAAGGCCGAAGTGCACAGTTGAGCAGATGCTTTTAAGCTTATGAACTTGATTTGCGCCAAGAAAGTTTGTCCAAGCTTATACACTTGCTTTATGAGAAGCCTACTGCACCATCATTATGCCGGCTGTTTAAACTGCGATCAAATAAAAATATTGAACCAATATAAATCTTGGTGGTGTAATTTTATCATTTACGGATTTATATTGGTAACGTCTATATACGGAGTAAGTTAAGCAGTTGTGTGAGTAATTAACGAAGCTACGGTAATGACGTTTTCAATAATTTATCTTAGGTAGCTAAAGCAAACGAGTAGTTTGGAGCTTGCCATCGAAATTATCTGGCCGAGCGAAGAAATTTTTATTAGACATACTTCTGTAAGAGCTATGCGAACAAATGTTTCGCACTTAGACGCTCTGTGAAAGCGTAACTGACGCAGAAAAAGAACGTCTGTAAGCGCGACCTGACCGCGCCCAGCATTTTGTGATAGTGTCATCAATTGTATGTCTCCGTGAGCATCTTCCTTGTGGCCAGCCCACTTTTGATATTTATCACGTTGCTGTTTCGAAGGCAAGTAGTATAAAGCTTTAATATCAATATAGCAGCGAACGTGCGCCGCCGTAAGCTTGCGTGGCCGCAGAAGGGATGCACGACGCAATGACGGTGCAGATTTAGCGCGTCATTGCGCTCAGGACAATGCGCTGCCGCCAGCACCATCGGCATGGCCCGATGGTGATGGCTGCAAGCTGCATAAAAAGGAAGATGCATGGGAGGCCAGGCTGCAGTCCGGTGGAGCGTTGAATGAACCGTGTTTTCTGTTGGTCTTAGGTGAGAGGCAGTTTTCATTTTACATTTGTGTGCTCCACTGGACTGCATCCTGTCTTGCTTTGTGACCATGGCTGGGCAGAACTGCTTTTCATGTCAGAAGAATTGTTGTAAGTGTTGTTGCGTGTACCATGCTGGGAAGTGCTGGGTAATATCGAAGTCCGGTTTGAAAAGTATGGTAGCCAGCGTTTTCTTCACATGTAAATGTGATGAATGCAAGCGAAAAGAATCCCAAGAATCTGATTCCAATTCTGATGAGCATGAAAAGGAAAATGCAAGTGAGGGAAAGGAATTGAGCACACAGATCGATTGAGCAGACAGTCGAACGCTTGGCGCTGTTTTGGTCAGATTGGAAAGGCTGGAATGAAAACTTGATAAACAATGTAATTTGACTGAAGGTATGGACAAGGCAATTGAAACGTTTTCTGCTAAGTACGACGAGCTTCTGTCAAAGGTTGATGATCATGACACGCAGATCGAGAAGATGAAAAAAAACATCGGAAGAGCAAACAGAAAAATTAGCTGGAACAGTAAGCGAAATAGTTCTGTTTAACGACACTGTGGAAAATATGGAAGTGCACTCGTGGCGTTGGAACATTGAAATACATGGAATTCATGAGGCGCCTAACGAAGATTTATATTGTACATTGAGACTACAGTTGCCGACGCCGAAACACGAGGAAATGGAAGCTGCGCATCGACTACGAGCACGGCCTGACAGAATTGCGTCGATCATTGTTCGCTTCAGAGATGGGAAGACTAGGGACACTTCGCTATCAGAAAAAAAAATCGTTAAAACATGACATTTTTATTAATGACAACATGACAAGAAACCGGAAGCAACTTTGTTGGCAATGCTGACAACTTGCTAAACAGAAAGGCTACCAGTACGTCTGGACGCAGAGCGGACGAATACTAGTCAGAAAAGCAGAGGGGGCGCCGAAAAAGCCCATCAGGGCAAAAATGGATCCCATCTACATAACGTAATAGGTACATTTCACAACTTCAGTGAATGAAATGCTCGTGTAAATGATAAATAAAAAATAAAGTTAGAAGATGAAGGGTTACAAATGAATCTAAATCTTGTACACATAAATATACACAGCTTGAAAAAAAATTGGGATGAATTATGTTTATGTCTAGAACGAGCAGTTCTTCCCAGTGACGTTATTGTTTTACTTGAAGTTAATGTAGATATGTCTTCGGTAAATATGCACACCCTGATTGGTTATGCTAGGTATGCGTGGTGCAAGGAACAAAGGAAAGGTGAAGGTGTTGTTTTGTTCATTCATGATGACTGGATATCGAATAATGTAGGCGTAAGCTTTAACGATGCAGAAGTAGTGGGACTTTCTATAAGTAAACAAGATCTGAATAATACGTTATGTGCGATATACAGGCCTCCTAATATGAACTCGAATAGTTAACTAAACGAACTAAGCATATTTTTTCAAAAACACATCAATGAAGCCCGGTTGCTTTTAGTTTAAGATATTAACGTAGACGCAATGAAGGGAATCTAGGCGAGTTGTACCGGATTATCTCAGTTTATTAGCAGAATTCGGCCTAGAGAATGTATTTAAAGATTACACTAGAGCGTAATATCGTGGCTCGAAAATTACAAGATCCTGCATTGATCATATTATGGTTCGATCTGGAAATAAATTCTATGCTTCTGGTATCATAAAACAAAAATTAGCGGATATTACTCTGTGTCCATTGTGGTGATGACGGATAAACACACTGAAATCTCTGATAATCACATTATTACAAAAGAGGTATTAGATAACAACGTGATAGATTAACATATCCGAAATTTTGTTTGAATGTCCCTGTTGCGACTTGGTCACATAGGTTTGTACAAGAAAATAACATAAATATTGCAAGATATTTATCTCAAGTCAATGAAACGAGTAAAGATTAATATAAGAAACACTGAAAATAAACGTATTACTGAAGTGTTAGTTCATTTATTCTATAAAGATGAAACTTGGAAAAAGTGCAAGAAAGACCCAGAAAATCTTTCATACAGAGATGAATACAAATCATTAGGAATCTTGTAACCGCGAAAATTCGACATGCAAAACGAACGTACCTCATGCCACAGTTTACTTTAAAAAATAATAGCAAAAAAACTTGGGAAACGGCGAACCAAATGATGGGCAGATCCAAGAAAACGTCTATTGACGAAACAATAAAAAAATTTCCCAGGGAAGATTTCCACACCTCATGCAAGGAATTCAATACGACCTTCACAGGTGTAGCAGAAGTACTGAGACGTATGAACCCTGATAAAGATAGCACGTATCGGCTGAAACGTGGTTGTGCGCAATCTGCGTATTTGCCGCCTATTTCTGAATCTGATCTATATGCTATAATGCGCCAGATGAAAATGCACAAACCATCTGGGTATGATAAAATGCGCTTTAGAGATCTGTTCTACGACTTTAATGAGCTAAAGGAAATTATCCTTAAAATACTAAATGGAATATTCGAAATGGGTGAAATACCGGATGCGCTAAAGGTGTCCATAGTAAGACCATTATCTAAATATGACAAAAAGTCATAGTGCGCAAACTACAGGCCAATCCCAATTTTATCTTCCTTAGGTCATATCATCGAAAACACATTGTGTCTACCATGCAATGAATCTGCGACAAGCTTTTTTTTTTTAAATAATACGGCACAGTTCGGATTTACAAAGAACAAGAACTCGGTTACACTACTTGAAGAATTGGCGGATTTTATCAACAATGCATTAGAAAATACCCACGTAGTACTATCACTATTCTTAGACCTGACCAAAGCATTTGATACAATAGACCACAATATGTTGTTGGAAAAGTTAAACTGCTTGGCCTTTCAAAAGGAGTTTTACAAATTATTTATTAATTACTTTAAAAATAGGGTACAGTGTGTAAGACTTGGGGACGTTTATGGCAACTTTCAACCAATAAAGTATGGGGTACCACAGGGTACCACGCTCGGACACAAGAATATTTCTCGACAGTTGCCTTTATACCTGCACGGTTCGATGTGTTCCCAGTGTAAGTGCCTGGTTTTAGGGTATGAAACAGTTCTTAAGTACCTGGGTGTTCTTTTTGACCAACACGTTACATGGACTGAGCATGTTACCTACCTATCTAAAAGGATAAGGACGCTGCCACAATGATGTACAACTTGTGAGGGAAAACGCCACTGAATTTGCGGATAACCATATACAAAGCATTAGTTGAATCTGTATTAATGTATTGATGATTCCTACAATTAACCCATGGTCCTCAGTCTCCAGCAGCTGCCGAGTACCTGACCAAGGCGGCGGTCAGACCTGTAACGCCGCAGAGGGTGCTAAGAATCCCTGGATCAGGACAGGCCGCCAATGGAAACTGACCCTGGCAACCTTTAGCACCCGAACTCTGACGAGTCAGGCTAGCTTAGCAGGACTCTTTGAAGAATTAGTTCGGGATATAATTGGCCTAAGGGAGGTTAAAAGAACTGCTGAGGCTTACACAATTATGACTAATGACCATGTCCTCTGCTATAGAGGTCTTCCAGATAAGAAGCAATACGGGATAGGATTCCTAATCCATAAGGACATAGCGGGCAACATTGACGAATTCTACAGCATTAATGAGAGGGTAGCACAAGTCGTATTCAAACTTAATAAGAGGTATAGATTTAAGTGAGTACAAGCCTACTCTCCAACATCCAGCTACAATGATGATGAAGTAGATCAGTTTTACGAAGATGTTAAATTAGCGATAAGAAAAGGGCAAACTCAGTATATTGTAGTAATGGGCGACTTTAATGGAAAAGTAGGGAAAAAGAACGCTGGTGAACACACAGTTGGCAATTACGGCGTCGACTCTAGGTACGCTAGAGAAGACATGCTGGTAGAATTCGCAGAAAGGAATAAGCTGAGAATAATGAATACCTATTTCAAGAAGCGTAGCAACAGAAAGTAGACATGTAAAAGCACTAATGGTGAAACAAGAAATGAAATTGCTTTCATACCAATTATTTTCAGCATAGTGCAGGATGTAAAAGTGATAGGTAGGGCAAAATGCAGTGATCATAGGTTGATGAGGGCTAGGATTCCCCTCAATTTGAAGAGAGAAAGAGTAAAATTGGTAAAGAGGAAACAGGTCAACCTAGAGGCAGACAAATTCACGCTGGAGCTCGCAAACAAATATGCAGCCATAGAACAGAGAGATGAAGATGACATAGAGGTAATGAATGAAACCGTAACTAGGCTGGTTTCAGAGGCAGCAATTGAAGTGGGAGGCAATGGACCAATAGACAATCTCTCCCAAGTAATAAAGGACCTAATAAAGAAACGACAAAGAACGAAAGTGTCCTACTCAAGAGATAAGATTGAATTCGCGGAGCTGTCAAAACTTATCAACAAGGCGAAAATAATTGATTTTGCAAATTATCACATGAGAAAGACTGAAAAAGCCGTAAGAAATGGACGCAGCCTGTAATCAGTGAGACGGAAACTTGGCATAGGACAAACCAAGATACATTGAAAGATAAGCATGGTAATCTCATCAGCAATCTTGAAGGTGTAGTAAAAGCAGCGGAAGAATTCTATACTGACCTGTACAGTACCCAGAGGACCCACAATACCTCCATTCGAAGTAGTAATGAACAGGTTGCAGAGACTTCTCCTATAACTAGCGATCAGGTCAGAAAGGCCTTGCAAGACATGAAAAGAGGAAGAGTGGCAGGAGAAGATGGAATAACAGTCGATTTAATGAAATACGGAGGAAACATAATGCTTGAAAAGCTGGCGACTCTCCATAGGAAGTGTCTATCGATTGCAAAGGTCCCAGAAAACTGGAAGAATGCAAACATTAAACTAATCCACAAAAAGGGAGACGTCAAAGAATTGAAAAATTATAAGACCATTAGCTCACTCCCAGTATTATATAAGATCTTCACCAAGATAATCTCCAATAGAATAAGGGCAAAACTGGACTTTATTCAACCAAGGGAACAGGCAGATTTCAGGAAGGGATATTTTACAATGGATCGCATCCATGTGATCAATCAGGTAATCGAGAAATCCGCAGAGTACAATCAGCCTCTATATATGGATTCATAGATTACGAAAAGGCATTTGATTCAGTAGAGACACCAGCAGTCGTTGAGGCGTTACGTAATGAAGGAGTACAGACCGCGTATGTAAATATCCTGGAAAATATATACGGAGATTCTACAGCTACCTTAATTCTCCACAAGAAAAGTAGGAAAATACCTATAAGGAAAGGGGTCAGACAAGGAGAAACATCTCTCCAATGCTATTCACTGCGTGCTTGGAAGGAATATTCAAGCTATTAAACTAGGAAGGCTTATGAGTAAGGACTGACGGCAAATACCTCAGCAAACTTCGGTTTGCCGATGACATTGTTCTATTCAGCAAAACTGGGGACGAGTTACAACAAATGATTGAGGACCTTAACAGAGAGAGTGTGAGAGTGGAGTTGAAGATTAATATGGAGAAGACAAAGATAATGGTGAATAACCATGCAAGCGAACAGGAGTTCAGGATCACCAGTCAGCCTCTAGAGTCCGTGGAAGAGTACGTTTACCTAGGTCAATTAATCACAGGAAATCTTGATCATGAGAAAGAAATTCATAGAAGAAAAATTGGTTGGATCGCATACGGCAGACATTGTCAGTTCCTTATTGGAAGCTTACCATTATCGTTGAAATGGAAAGTGTATAATCAGTGCATTTTACCGGTTCTGACATATCGGGCCGAGACTTGGAGACTGGCAAAGAAGCTTAAGAACAAGTTAAGGACCGCACAAAGAGCGATAGAACGAAGAATTCTAGGCATAACCTTGAGAGACAGAAAGAGAGCAGAGAGCAAACGTGTATGGCCGATATTCTAGTTGACATTAAGAGAAAAAAATAGCACTGGGCAGGTCATGTAATCCGCAGGTTAGATAACCGTTGGACCATTAGGGTTACAGAATGGGTAACAAAAGAAGCCAAGTGCAGTAGAGGGAGGCAGAAGGCTAAGTGGTGCGATGAAAATGAGGAAATTCGCGGGTGCTAGTTGAAATCGGTTGGCTCAGGACAGGGGTAATTGGAGATCGCAGGGAGAGGCATTCGTCCTGCAGTGGACATAAAATAGGCTGATGATGATGATGATGCGATAACATTATATGCCACTTGCTGACACTATAAAAAGCAAAGCTTGAACAATACAATTATACGAATTGTAAATACAGTAATTTACGGCATTCCATTTCAATTAGCTGACATAGCAAAAAGAGACGTTCTTTCTGGCGTGCAAGGAATACAGCAACTCTTTAATTTTGTTGTGGTTTCGCGCTATTACTTTTCTGATGATTTCAAGATAACAGTTCGCAATAATTTAACATAACGTACAATAAAGCGCTTCGTTAAATCCCGTTGGCAAACTAATTATGGCAGCAAGCGGTGCGAATATTATTTTCTGAATCTTTTTAATCAAATTGACGATGGCCTGTTCGGAATTATCTCCAAAAGAAAAATGCATAAAGAAATTTGAAAATGTGTGTGCTTTTGGGGGCTAATAAACAATGTAACACAAACGTTCTTACATGTAGTGCATTGCCTTTACATCAAATACACTTTAATTTTTTCTTACTCTTTTTAAACACATCATAGATCTCAGTGTATAACATACGGTTTTTCCGAGATGCTCTTATATACACCTGGAATATCATTTTGAATTGTTGAATTTGGAAAGACAATGGGTAGGATGGGATGTTGACACAATAACTCTGTAGCACACTTTTGTTATATACATTTAGATGCTCTATCTACTGCCGGCTGGCCGACAAGCGCAATGTGTTTAGACCCATCAATTAAATGCTGTCATTACCAAATGTATATTTTTTAATAAAAATTGAAAAAGAAATATTTGTGAACAGCACGTGGACTCCAGAGCAGAAGGCATTACCATATAGGCAGAGGACAAAATGTATGTAGAACTATGCAGCTTTGACTCGCAAGAGGGCAATTCCACTGACTGTGGGGATGTCTGTGCCGTACAAATGAACGATGGAATTGGGGTATCGACTGTGTACACATCTCCAGGTACACCCAAGTGTGATAGCTAGAAGTTCATGACCACTAACTTTACGTGGGTTTGGGTCAGTTTGCCGTTTGCCTCGTGATCATCTTTGGAGACTTCAATATGGATGTTTTAAAACCAGACAAGAAATGGTTCACTGAGTTTGTGCTAGAAGAGTTTGGTTTCAAGTGCCACACCAACGAAGTCACTTAACTACTCAACAATGGTCATGTATAGATTTAACATTGGCCAATATTCTGTTTAACACACTGGTTGTAACCCAACCAACCAGTGTAATCGCAATGCTATCGTCACTAGCATTAAATAAATTATTGGCTTTTACGTGCCAAAACCACTTTCTGATTATTAGGCACGCCGTAGTGGACGGCTCTGCAATTTTCGACCACCTGGGGCTCTTTAACGTGCACCTAAATCTAAGTACACGGGTGTTTTCGCATTTCGCCCCCCTCGAAATGCAGCCGCCATGGCCGGGATTCGATCCCGCGACCTCGCGCTGAGCATCCCAACACCATAGCCACTGAGCAACCACGGCGGGTTCGTCACTAGCATTACCAAATGATGAAAACACATGTACCCTTGCCTAAACCTGTATGATGTGCCACAGAGTGGAATGGCTCCTAATTTCTGTTTTTTTTATGCGTTGGTCTCACTTTCAGAAAGAGGTAATGCTTTAAACGCAGTGCCACTTTGTTTTTGTCTCGGGGATAGAAATATGGGTTGAAATAAACTTTATATTGCATTTGTCTCCGATAGTAGGTGCAAGCAAGGAAATTCTCGCTCGCTCGCACACAAATATACACACAAACAAGCGTATACCACTCTCTCTCGCTCTCTCACAGACGCACAGATAAAACACGTGTTCACTCCCATACACATTTACACGCGCCCATACATGTACACGTGCCCCCGCATGTACACACGCACAAAAATGTACGCAGGCACCAACGCACATATGCTCGCAGACTCATACACACACGCGTGCACACGCAAATGCAACAACACACACACAGCCACACTCAACACGTGCACATGCATATGCGTTCCTTCTCCCTCTCTGCTGCCTCTCAGAATCCTGCGCGTGCAAACAGTCTGACTGACACTTGCTCTGCAATTAGCGTTCCAACGCCAGCTGTAATAAATCGCTTCATGCTTTAAATTTGGCGCTTCTTCAAATCAATAGGGCTATTTTTTACCAATCCGTCGCGGCAAAGTATGTTCTGGGCAGATATGGCTGCTTTGAAAGTGTAACAGTAATGAAAAAGAACATGGTGTGATCTCTTTGTTTGAACGATGAAGCAAGTTACGACCTAAGTCCTTTTATTCAATCTTCCATAATCATATGGGAGTCGGGTCATAAGAAGACCCTGTATTATGCTTCCTCGCGTAAAGTCCATCCACTTAAAGTTAGGCCGTACTTTTCCAGGTCTGATAATTTGAATGTTCCTTTTTTTTTTCAAGAACCATCGTTGCTTGGAATTCACTACTTGCGGATGTGTTACACTGCAACAATGTTGACGTTTGCCGCATGCAATGCCTTAATGGTGCTGTGGTTCACGTATGCATAAAGAATAAAGTTCAAGTGATGCGTAACACGCGCATAAATTTACAGTGGTTAGCGTTTATTTCCATGAGCCATTCGTTATACGAATTAGTTGCTGAGTCAAGGTCAGAGAAGACTCTAATAATATCGTTGCCCTTTTTTTTCTGTATACATAATCATCAGGGAACAGATGAACGTTGAATATTGTCACGTAATAGTGATAGTGAAGAACACAGCAGCAAAGCTATGAATGAGGAAACTAAGTGTTTATTGAGCGAACCTGTGCACACAGAAGCAAGCTACACTCAAAGGACAACGATATCGGGAACACAGTCGGCTTTTATACATCACTTGTCGAAGATTCTATACTCCATTCCATACAAGACAGTCAACGCTGTGGAAGCTACGCAAGAAGCTCGGTGAAGAAACGTTATCACTCCGCGCGTTCCGTCCATGCTTGGCTGCGCGTCAACAGCATTCGTTCGCGCGAGCATGTACGTGAGGCTGCTCGCGGCGGGTTACAAATAAAAAAATCCCAAAAGAACAACAAAAATAGCAATTATCTAGAACAACGGATTAGCAGCCTATACCAGAGTGCGTTTGTTTCTAAGGATTAAAACTTGCTTACTGAGCCTATATAAAAGAAAAGTTGGATATAAATGCAGTAAAAGAATACCGAACTATATCCAAGTGCAAAGGAAGCCACTGCAAGAAGTGTCTCTAGCCTCCACTGCGTTGACTGCTATGTATGGAATGGAGTATAGTGTAAGCGTTGGTGCCCACGTAGTTTCCAGAAGCTACACAATTTCTGTCGTAGTGCATGCAAGCTGATAATACAAGGTTCGGCTAGGACATACACAACAGATAGAATGAACGATAACATTCGCGTAAAAATCATGCAGGCGCGCCTTGCGCTTCGCGATAACGTTTAACCTTAGCCGGTGAATAGCAGTCACCGGAGAAAAATAAACGAGCCGACGTGTCAATATTTATAACGTAATCGCACCATGGTGTCGCGCTTACAAAATTCAAGCCTAACTTGCTTGAGTCGCCGTTAAACAAACGGAAATAGACGGATTCGTAAGAATTCAAGAGGCTTCTGAATTTACACCTGCGGTTGGCACTTGCATCCTTTCGCCTTTCCTCGTCTTATAGCAATGTTCCTTTCATTTTCAAACAGGGAATTGTCAAAAGATGCGTTGAATATAGATTAGTTTTAAGCTTCAATCACGCACAATCACGCATAGCGGCACAATTGGCGGATGCTTTTTGCAAACGCGAGAGCAGAAGTGTGGTTTCGCTATGCTGACAATACCAGCATAGCGAAAGAAATTAGCAGTTGCTAATTTCTTCAGCCCCAACTCAGCATTCTGTGGCTTAATTGTGAGCTCTGCAGATAATTAGCGAATACAACATTTGCCCGTATTTTCATCCGTAATACGACGCACGTAGTAGGCATTCCCATGTCCTTGGTCAGCTCAACTAGGCAATGACTTCACATTTTTATAAATAGCACAGTTTACGTCAGATGGTGCGCGCAAAGTACTGTCGGTAATCTATGCCTTTATGCAAGAGCTATACTCATATTTTAGGACGTCCTTGGATAACGAATCGTGACATTGGCTTTCATTGTGGAGAAACTGGGATTGAAGTGTGCATATTTTGCACAATTCATCATCATCATCAACATCATCCGTCTGTTTTATGTCCACTGCAGGACGAAGGCCTCTCCCTGCGATCTCCAATTACCCCTGTCCTGCACCAACCGATTCTAACTAGCGCCCGCGAATTTCCTGATTTCATCGCTCCACCTAGTCTTCCGTCGTCCTCAATTGCGTTTCCCTTCTCTTGGTAACCATTCTATAAACCTAATTACCCTAATGACCGGCCCAGCTCCATTTTGTTTTCTCTTGATGTCAGTTAGAATATCGTCTATACCCGTGTGCTCTCTGATCCAAACCGCTCTCTTTCTGTCTCTTAACGCTATGCTGCAATCTTCGGTCCATCGTTCCATCGCGCAAAACTTTAAGCTGTGTGCTAATATTACAGGCAATTAACATTCTACAGCAACTGCTCGACAGAAGCAGGTCCGCTGGGAACATTGCGGGAGTCTGTAAGGTTCCACAAGGGATGTGCGTTTTTTTAGATTTTCGAGTTATATCCTAATAATATTTCATCCGTATATTAATGATAACTCGAGAAGAACAGGACGTCTGTAAGACACATTGTAGCGTAGCACTTTGAAAGTTTCTGGTGCACACGGCAGTTGCATCTACTAAATTATTTAATCTAACCTTTAAGAATTCAGGAAGTAAGCATTTAGCGATATTTTAGCCAACCAGACGTCCTTCAAATTAACATTTCTGCCTTCTCCATTTCTTTGGTCTTCTTCCTTCTCAAGGTGCTTTACAAACATGCACCAAAAATAAAATATTCTAAATCGAACTTAAAGGAAAGCTTTAGCTCGTGGGTTCCTACATGGGAAATCAGCAATCCTTTCTTCTGAGCAACCACTGCACCGAAACTGATTAGTTATGTTGAACTCAAAAGAAACAGTTGAAGTGTAGTGATTTCAGATGGCGACTTTTTTATTTAGCCTGGCCCCTTCATTTACATAAATTCCTAAGGAATGCGAAGTTTCAAGAAAGAAGACTTCAAATCAAATTCAAGTTTATTTACCAGACAATAAGCTGGAAGGTCCGCTGGGCCTAAAAGACGTGAAAACGGCTTGACGGGGCCCAGGTGACCGTTATATTGCAGCAGCTATACAAGGTGCACAGGTAGAGACTAAGTTACGCCATGACAAAGGCAAAAAAGAAAACATGCAGATTATGATACATCATACAACACATTCATAAATCGCACAAATACACTTAAAATACAATGCACATGAAAATGTATACGCAAACTGGAACATGTAGTACAAAACATATATCACTCACACAAATACGCTGAACATGCTGCAAAATTTCTTAATAAATTTAATGACTGACTTGCAAGCAGTATAGTAGATTTCGTTTATAGATACTGAATCTTCTGCTAACAAACAATAGAGAAAAAGAAAGAACCAAATTTTTGTTTACTCTAACTGGTCAGGTTTTCATGTGTTTAGTGTTATTGGGACGTTGTATGCCAAAGTTCGATACTTATAAGTTGTAGGAAATCGATGTAAATACCATATGCGGGTGTTTCTTGCAGGTACTGTAATAACACGACGCTCTAGATATGATAAGGTTGTAATGAAGTTCAAGAGTTCTCTCTGTGTTCAACAAACGATATGAGTAAATGTTGTCAATCCGTATTATACTGACCCCTTTAAACGCTTTGCAGATGGTTCTCAGCAGTTCAATGTTTGAAATGTAGCGAATTATCCTTTTTCGCGGAACAAGGGGCCCTATAACGTAAAAGTATTCTAATATGCTTTTATTCCAATCTCCTAACGTCAAATTTGCGTAACCGCTGACGCAAGCATCGGGCGGTGACACGCAGGGTTGTTTAAAGAGACCAATAAAATGCTTTCCTCGTTTATAGGAGGTCACTTTTATTTCCTTTAAAAACGAGTAACATTGCCTACACTGAGCGACTTGTCTTATCGAATTGGCTGATAAGAGGCGAGGAGCACGGCTCAAGTTGAGAGGGATTCAATGGGGCCCAGCCAGTGCACTGAAAATCGATAACCAGATGAAGAGGCTGGTGCGGCGTCTGCGATTGGCCCACGTTCCCTTACTTAGCTTGGGGTGGCTCGTTGAAAATCGCGGCAGCATGCAACGGAAGGTTACGAATGACACTAAAACGGATCCTCAGCAATGAAGAGTTGGCAGAACGCGGTCGTAAACGTGCCGAATGTGCTCGAAAACGTTGCACAGCCACGCAAAAAAGTATTATTTTACGCAAATAAACCCATGCTCTCCAGCAGGTGCGAGTAGTCAGTGCCTGAGCAATCGGGGGCAGCCATCTTTTATTCCTTTCGGAACGGGACAGCGTGCGGCTATTCAGAGAAAGATTCAGTTTTGTTCGGCATAATAATGCATCTTTAACGCGTACACGTCACTCTGACGCGGTGAGTTTTCGTGGTTTTGGGACATCGCGTGACAGGCAGGTGAAGTGGGTGCAACCCGAAAGCTTTTGACCAATAGCCGAGGTCTAAAGGCGAAAAGGCGTCGAATCAGAAATAACTATTTTTGTTTGGTTCATTGCAGTCATGCATAATCAGTATGTTCACATTATATCAGTTCGGGAGTTACCGCGGTTTTCGTGACTTCGCGTGACAGACAGGCGAAGGGGGGGAGGGTTAAAAGAAGTTGTTGGCCAATGGCGGAGGATTGATTGCAGAATTGGAATACAAAAGTTTGGAAAAGCTTTATGTTATAGCGCCCAAGGATTCTATTTATGGTTGTTTTTGTTGGTGTGCCTCATATCAACGTACAATAATTTAAATGCCTAACTTCAAGTATGCAGAGTTGTATACAACTCTGTAAGCTGCACCTAATATTTGATCTAAAACGGAGAAAAATGATATACTTCACCCTGAAATATACCACTAACTTCTGTATATGTCCTTTTCAAAAGCGTTTCAAACATTGTAACAAATTCACATAAGTCGTAAATTCATACATCAAATTTGCCTTATTTTGATGCTCAAATGGATACAGTTCATAGAAATGCGACAGTTGATTTTGATGCTGAGTTACGGAGTTGTAAACTTCGTACTTCTACGGTTTTTTTTTTTCAGGTTTACCGATTCCCAGCAATCCTTGCAAAAAAATGACATGGCCTAAATCAAGTTCTTCTTCCTGTAACCACTGTGATTTAACTGTGATTTAAGTGCAACAATGTTCATTAAGATCGGTTGAGCAGTTTTCTCATAAAATCATTCGTGCATTTTGCATTTATTTTAGCAGCTCGCTTCGAAGATAGGCCCGAGCTGAAGCTAACTCTAAATGCATCACACCGGTTATATAGGAAACCCACGAAACATAACGCCGACAATAGGCAAGCCCACGGCCGCAGTGGTGCACAAATAATAGGAAAACGATTCAAGTACAAAACAAAAAACACCGGAGGCTTCGCGGGAGCAGTTATCTCGATCAGCCATCTCATCCGGAATGCCGACTCGCTGTCTGGCCAGGTGTCCAGCAAAATCGTCGATTCATTTCCAGTCGAGTAATTAGCTGGTCGTCTTCGAGATAAGGCTGATACACGTGCGCATTCACTTCCAAGTACCGAGGTGCAGCAGCAGTCACAGGATGTGCTTCTTTTTATTGTGTTTTCTTTAGCTGTGGGTCATGGCATAGGTCATGGTGCGAATTTCGATTCTTTAAGGTCGATACGCCACGTGATGGCGAAAAAAAGAAACTGAACGAATGTACAGAATTCTAGGTATGCGTTTTTTGTTGCGATGTTAATACATTATTTATTTTTTGAGCGACAGACGCGAATGTGTCAGCTGCAATAGATTTGTTTATGCCGCGGTCCGAGCTCAAAACACCCATGTTCTGAAGTTTTGTCATAGCTTGCATAAAAGACGTAATATAATTCGTCACTCGTTTACGTTGCGGTTCGTGATGAAACGTACCGCTAAGAACATGCTTATTTAACGTATGCAAACCACCACTCATTGGTCGGCATAATTTTAACGAATGCACTTATATCTAACACGTGATTTGGAGTCTCAGTGAGCTTTCTGGGATAGTTCAGAAGATTAGCGGGCACGAAAAAAAAATATGTGCAAGGACAAGCGCGTGCCCACTAATTTTGCGGGGCTATCAGTCATTATATGTTTGTTTGACCTCGATTTGATTTAAATGATGGTTCCACAATTTATTGAGGGGTTGTGGCGCAAAGAAACAGAGATAGAGAAAGCAAGGAGAAGAGAGGCCGGAGGCCAAACAGACGAGCTTCCGGTTAGCTACACTACACTGTGGGTAAGGGAAAGGGGAATAGAAATAGGGAAAGAGGGAGAGAGCGAGCACTGAGCGCAAGTGGGGGGTTCACAGGAACAATACAAGCGGTCTCTGAAACCGGTGCACTTCAAGTAGTGTACTAGTTCACGAATAGCTTTTTATGCCAGTTACGGGTGTAGCCACGTTCCCGGTATCTCTGACTCAGAGAACTGTCTCGAGTCCACTCGGTTGAAAGTTGTCCTGAGAGAGAGGCGTTGTACGGTGGTAGAGAGGGCAGATACACAATAGGTGCTCGATGGCATCCTCGCACACATACAGGAGTCGCACATTCCGCAGTTCGGTCATTCCCATACGATAGGAGTAAGCGTTCGTGAACGCCACTTCCAGCCACAAGAGGCTCGGAAAGATTGTTTCGCGCTATCGTCACAGTGGGTTCCTTCAACGTACGTTGCAAACTCTGGATACTTCGGATCCTTTTGGAGTCCAGAGCTCCTTGGAAGTTGTGGACTGGTTAAAGTCAAGTGAGATTTGTGCCAATGCTGCGATGTCTGTAGATATTGAGGAACTGTTCTATTCTATCCCACACGATGACCCGTGTAAAGCTGTACGTGATCTCATTGCAGAAAGAGGGGAAGTAGCTTTTAAAAATTCATGTGCTTTGTCACTTATGTCTTTCTTGGAACTTCTCACGTTTTACCTGTCAACTGCTGTAGTGTCCTTTAACAAGGATGTCTTCATTCAGAGAAAGGGTATTTGCATCCGATCTATGGTTGCTCCTGTACTATGTCACATTTTTTTATCCAAGTTTGACAGTAATGTAATTCACAGGCCACAGGACAAACGTATTGTACGAATTTTTAGGTACGTCGATGATTTTTTATTGTTTTTAAGGTTAAATTCCGATGATAGCCTTGAATCAAACGCGAGAAGGATGTTAACGTGTTTCGAGGAGTCCTCCCGAGACTTCAGGTTCCCCTTCGAACTTTGCAAAGAAAACATGATCAGATTTCTTGATTTGTAAATTAAATTTAAAAGTGAGAGTCATGTGTGTTGGCGTTATTGCCCTAGGTCGAAAAAATCGCTCCTCTCGTACGAACCGTCCCACTCCAATTTAATAAAACGTGGCATAGTCTCCTTGTGCTTGACAAATGCTCTTCACAAGAGTTGCACCCACTCATTGCAGGAGAATTTTGAAGCCCAGAAGGCGAGGCTAATATCGGGATGGTACTCGGTCTCACTTTGGTGCTTGCAGCTGAATTGGTGTTTAGAAAGTTGACAAGAAAGAACGTGGAAACCGCGGACGACAATGAATCTTTACAAACGAAAAAAGGTCGTAGTGGTGTCGTATTTGAATGGCTTATCCCATAATCTTAAGAGGGTGGCCACTAGGATGGCGTCACACTAGTGTTTTCGGCCCCGTGCAAACTGTGCATCTTCGGTCGTGTATCACATGCCTCTCTCATGCGGACTGCCCTATATTGGCCATACAGGTCGTTGCATTAATGACCGCATGCGTGAAAATCGCTATGTGCTACCTACAGGTACAAGAGGGAACTTGCCGTTGCATTTCAAGAAGCACGATTGCCGACCAGTTTTTGATAGTGTATCGAGTGTGGGGAGAGAGCGCAGTAAACTGGAAAGAGAAATAAGCGAAGCGTTCCGCATCAAAAAGTTGGGCGCGCATACATGTGTGAGTGAACCTTCGGTCCATATCAATGATAAAGAACTTCAATTATTAAATTTATCACTTTAATCCAAATGTTGTTGCCCTTTTCGGAAAGGGGTGTGATTTGGCTTTTGTGTACGTGTATATCTTTTGTTGATATTTGACTATAAACCTTGTTATTGTTCTTGGGTGTACACGCATGCGTGGCGGAGATTTGTGGAATGTATTCCCAATAAACTTCAGTTGTAAGTACAGCGTTGTCCTGTGCGTTTCTTCTTACTTGTTCTCGCGTCCGTCCTTGCTGGAACCCCTTATACGTTCAGTTACCTCAGGTCGTTTGTCGTCGAAATATATTGCTGCCATCATTCACACAGCACATGACATGGTTGGCAGAAAAAACGGCAAGACTCCTGTCTCTGGAGTCAATTTCAGTGCTTCCCCATAGATGGTAATGCACCTTGAAGTCACCTCTGATGACCCAGGGGCCATTGCTCGTTAGCAGCATTCGTTGCATGCATTTTGCCATAAAAGTGTCCCGCTGGGGATATGTAGGCTTCAATAAGTGTAAATGATACAGTCTTCTTTTTGATAGCGAGGCAGACATATTGGTGGTCGTTATGAGGCTCTACCACGTGAGCGGCGTACATAATATCCATGCAGATGTAGATGATTACTTTGCTGCACGCACAGCACGTGGACGAGAACGAAATATTCGTAACCAGATAATCTGAGTGAAGTCGCTGTATTTAGTTCGCAAATGACCAGTACGGGTAAAATATTTGTAAAACCGAACTGGCGAAAGTCTGCTATACGAGTCATGAGACCTCTGGCATTTCACTGGAAGATCAACGCACATTTAATATCACTGCGGAAGGTGGCCATTTGCCGAGCCATGGTGCTTATACAATGCTAGAAAGCACTGCATTTAGGGCATCCAGTATTTGCAGAGCTCCTCTAGCTACTGGTGTTTTGCAGCTTGTTTAGTATCATGCGGATTGCATTAATTGGCGATTGCAGCATTACAGCCACTTGCTTGTCCCGGTCGGACAAATCAACGACAGTAGACGCCGGGCGTTGTCAGACCCCCGGTGAAACCTCCAGGTGGGCTTGGCGGCGTTGCCGCTGCGCAGGCCACTAATCCTTTCGCATTTGTGATGTAGGCGCTCGGTCCATTCATCGCGTGCCTCTTCCTTCCTAGACTGGCGACTACGCCCCTGACGGCACCTTCAAATTTGCCAAGCCTCCTCATCGTGGATGCGTCAGGCGTCCGTCAACGAGCCACTGCCAACGTTTCACCCGTGTTTGAACAAACGATACACTCGGCCTCGGATTACTCGTCCCTCGCAGCGGAAAGGGAAGTGCTATCGCATCCTACATCCCTACAGTGGCCAGCTTTAAAACGGGAGCAACCGCCAGCGGCACTTTGTGGGCTTGGCGACTTTGCCACTGCGCAGGACACTAATCCTTTCACCTTCATGATGCAGGTTGGTGACCGTCTCAGCCTCTTTGGCAAAAAGTCTAATAACTACTTCTTAGTAAAGCTGCCAGGCCCACAGCGCCTTAATGCAGATATTGCTGATTGCTTTCATGTCGTTTTCTCCCTGCTACTGTTACTTTCCGGAGATATACAAACTAACCCCGGTCCGGACACTGCAGCTATACTCGCTGAGCTAAAGAAGATATCTACTGGCCAGTCGAAGCTTATTTCTGAAATCCAAGATCTAAAATCTCAGTTATTAGCGACAGGACCGGAACGTATCTGAGTTCGGCAAACGTATAGCTGAGCTTGAGAGGCATTACGAAAGCCTTCTAACACTTGAAACAGATACAGACGCTATCCGCGCCCACGCAACTAAAGCTACTGGCTTAACTTCAAAAATAGAGGCACATTTTGAAGATGCCTAAACCCGAACACGACGGAACAACTTCGTATTCTACGGACTCCCTGAAACAACATCTGAATCATGCGCACAATCAGAACAACTTATCATTAGACATTGCCTCGAGCATTTAGATATACATATCGACACAAAAGAGATATAGTGTGCTCATCGTCTTGTACGCCATTCGAATGACCAGCCCCGTCCAATAATAGCAAAATTCACATTTTTCAAAACAAAAGAAACTGTCCTGTCTAGCGCCCCGAAACTAAAAGGTACCAATTATAGTATTGGTCAAGCTTTTTCTAGTGCAGCTCGAATTGCTCGCAGTCACATCATTGCATTTACCAGGAAGCCATCTGCCCCATTTAATCTGCGCTGCAAAACTCTACACATCGAACCGAAGCGCTACGTGTTGGAGAGCATCTCAAACCGTAAAAGAAGTCGCATAGCAATCGTCTGCCCGGAAAAATGTGGTTACACGCCCGTAAACAAGCTAAGAAATAATCTTTCATTATAGGTCATATTCAGAAATATTCACACTTCCCTACCTAAGCGTGAAGTGGTCTCTACCATCAAGATTTCCTCAAACAGCATCATATTGATACTAACCGAAACATTGCTCATCCTAGATGTCACTGACATAGAAGTACTTTCTGACTTAGCAGGTTTCCATGTTTTGAGAAGTGACCGCAGATGAGAACTTGTTGCTGGGCGAGTTGGTTGGGATCTAATGAATAAATTGTTGCGCCAAAAAAGGAAAATAAAGGCTTGGGAGGGAGAGTAAAAAACGACAGATTTCCCTGCCCTTCTGTAAAAATAAAATCAGTTAAAGTTCAGCGCTCAATCTGTCATTTCGTACTCTCCCTCCAAAGTCTTTATTTTCCTTTTTTGGCGCAACAATGTATTCTTTAAACCGCAGATGCACTCGAGGGGGCGGTGTCTTGATTGCTGGGGGCATTGATTTATCGTGCTCACCAATAAACATCGTCTCCGGTCTGTAAATGTTATGGCTTATCTTTAGCTCATCGGTGCAATTCGTTTTACTTGGTGTTTGCTACAGGGCTCCGCATACTTCAGCTAACATATCAAGTAAGCTGAACAATATTCTCAGTGATCTAGGTACAGCACACCCCAATTCACATATCTTACTATTCGGAGACTTCAATTATGCCGGCATCGACTGGCAGAAACTAGGTTCCTCAGGTACGAACCAAAGAGAATCAAATTATTTTATAGAAGTACGTTTGAATGCCAATCCCACTCAGTTAGTAAAGAAACCAACGCGTGTGGCTGGCGACAGTGCTAATATTTTGGATCCTATACTAGCTACTAATACCGGGAGTTTATCATATATCAAGCACCTTCAAGAAATTGGTCATCACAAAGGTATCCAAGCCCACTTTTTGTTTCGCGCTGAACGCCGCAAACAAACGTTAAAAAAAAAAAACAACCCTTCTCTATGACAAAGCTAACTACGACGCGATTAAACACGAGCTAAGATTTTTATTCTTTATTGAAGCCCAATTTTACAGCATGCCTCTCCAGGAGAGCTGGAGAGGCAAATGCAAAATACAGGAGTTGGCCAAGGAAGTCATTCCTAAAATTACTTGCCCTGAAAACCACCAATAACGTGGTACATTAAGATGCTAAAGAGATTAGAAGGCAAGTGTTGTTTTTTTTCATGCTGCTAAGCTGAGAGCCTCCTCTAATGCGTGGCCGCGGTATTATACTGCCGACAATGCCTACCTGATTGCTGTGCGCAATCCTGTGTAAAATGTTTCCTACTGCAACTTGAAAAAATCGTTAAATGATAACCCGAGAAAATTTTGGAAGATCATCGACTTTATTGAATCACTCGCTATCACTATGACTAACGAATTGGAAGAAAGCGTCGGAGACCTCGAAGGCGCTAACATCTTTAACATTGCTTTTAGCAGAGTTTTTGCCAAAGAACCGAGCACATCTTTGCCTACGACACGGCTAGAACTCTGTATACTACGCCTGCTATCACAATATCTCATGATGTAACTTTATATTTGTTGCGTAACATTGAGCTTCCTTCATTTACAGACGTCGATGAAATCAATTCCAAGTTGTTAAAAAACACCAAGCATACCATTACTGCATATCTGTGTATTTTCTTTTCTCACTCACTCACTGTAGGTCACATGACAAATGATTGGAAAGTGGGGAGGGTCGTTCGTGTCTACAAACCTGGTAAAAAATATTTCCCACTAAATTACCGCCCCATATCATTAACAAGTGTACCGTGCAAAATCATTGAACATGCTATTTATTCTCATATCATGGCATTTCTCGATAAAAGCAGCTTTTTCATCCATCCCAGCATGGCTTTCGAGAGGGTTTCTCATGCAAGAGACAAATGGCCATTTTCATTCATGACTTGCATGTTAACATCGACACCAACATACAAGCTGACGCCATTTTCTTAGACTACGCAAAAGCGTTTGATAAGGTGCCGCATCAATGATTGCTATTAAAGCCAAACCAATTAAACTTGGACCACAACGTCCTTCTTAGGATCAAAGAATTCTTGTTTAACCGGTCTCAACACGTTCTCATTAATAATCATACCTCAGACCCTGTTCTTGTAACATCTGGTGTTTATTTCTAATATAATTTCTAATATAATTAATGACTTGCCTCAACACTTCTCCTGCCAAATCCGAATGTTCACTGACGACTGTGTAATTTACCGATCAGTTTCTGACCAATGCGACGCAATAAAACTGCAACATGATATAGATCGTGTCCAAGAATGGTGCGACCGGTGGCTAATGACCCTTAACCCGACCAAATGTAAACTTCTTTGCATTACACGCCAAAAGCGCCCTGTTATATTCCCGTACACACTTGCGAACGAACCTGTACAACAAGTAACATCTTTCAAATACTTAGGTGTTACTTTGTCCAATGATCTGTCATGGCATGCACACGCTACAAACGTCATATCAGCGGCAAATAGAACTCTCAGTTTTCTGAAACGTAACCTTCGTAACGCGCCCCAACACATTAAATTACCAGCCTATAAATCACTTATCCGTTCGAAACTAGAGTATGCGTCGGCCATATGGTCCCCGCATCAAGTATGCGTCGTAGATGACCTAGAAGCGGGACAAAATCGTGCCGCTAGATTCATTCACTCATCTCACATTCACGAAGTCAGTGTTACCACCCCCAAAGCGGAATCTGGGCGGCAAACTTTATCCCTCCGCCGTCGGATAGCAACACTTTGTCTATTCTATAAGATATACAGTTCATCACTTAATAGTGCTCCTTACATCACCCCGCCAGTATACATATCTCCCCGCACTGGTCACGAAGTGCAAGTTTCCCGTACACGCGTGAGAACTGTTAATTTTTCAGCATCTTTTTTTCCTCGTGCACACAAAGACTGGATGCATGAGGAAAGGCATGCTTCCTGGTTTTCGTAGACTTTGCTCACGTGTCCCAGTTTCATGCATTTGCGGCGCTGAACAGGCTTCGGAATGAAAGGCCGCATAGCATGCCTGAAGTGTCCCACCTTAACATGCCAGGGTAGAAACAGGGACAACGAAAGCCTGCGAGGAGAGTTCGTACAGCAAAGCACGATTAACAGAACGCCATTAACGAGTTTTACATCTTTTTCCGATACTTCTCTATTGGGAACATAAAACACTGCGAGATGATAGGCTTTTATTACAAGGATTCATGTGAGAATGTCACAATTGCAGCGCAATTAGGAAAAAAATAAAAAATAAAAAGAACAGGGGACCAGACACCACGGGTGCTAGACTCACAACTTATTTATTTTTTCTTCCCGCCGACGAGCAGGAATAGAAATGTACCGAATACTGCGCATGTGCAAACGTTAATCACGGCAAAGGAAAAGAATCTGAAAACCAAATCTCGCTTCCGAACGGACAAAGGGTGCGAGAATATACGAAACTTTCGAATAACGAATCGAATAGTGTGAACCACTCGTAAATGCGAATATTTTTCGAATACTCTTGGAATATTTAGGTCCATTTCTAAACGTTAATATCAACATAATTATTTGAGTAAAATTTATAGTAAAGTTCCTCCCGCGGGCATAGTAGATATATAAAACATGAGCTAGCGTCATTCACACTCCATAAAGAGCTATGTGCATGTGAAGAAACTAGTTTTCTCTTAATGCTTCATTGTACTTTTAATAAACAACGCTTCATAACCTACTATGTAATGACAGAAGCCTGCGAACTTCAAGAATACTGGAAAGTGAACGTTCTTCTATATTAAGTGGGATAACGCTATTCATTGTTCGAAATCTATTCGAAAACTATTCGATATTCGATTCGATTCAATTCTGGCAGAATTCGATTCGTATTCAATTCGGTCTCGAAAATCACTATTCACACGCCCCTAGAATAGAGAGATAGGCTTCTCTCTGACGCAATCCGTGCCTCTTTTTCTGATACGGAAAGCCTCAAAACGTCAAACCTGCAGAATAGTTTAATTTCTTCAATCCAAAATATTTATCTCGGGAAACCATGGTTCACACTTGCAGGCCAAGCAATTTGCGGGTATGCATAGACGCGCGCTTCCTTTATCCTTAATCGAAGGTTCGTGCTCTCGCGCTCGGTCGTTAACGCACCGTCGGGTTTGACCTATATAGGCGTTCTCACACTACAGTGGTATCAGACGACAGCGGTATCGACGTATTGTCTGGTTCTCGTGTTCTTTGTTTTAATTGCGCTACCACGGCGTCATGAAATGTGAACCAACTCGCCCAAAAACAAATTGTACTGACTTACTCCAAAGTGTACGCGTACAGAATGTTTAGCACCCGCAGCGGTTGCTTAGTGACTGTAGTGTTGGGCTGCTAACCACTAGGTCGCGGGATCGAATTCCGGCCACGGCGGCCGCATTTCGTTGTGGGCGAAATGCGAAAACACCCGTGTGCTTAGATTTGGGTGCACGTTGAAGAACCCCAGGTGGAGTGAATTTCGGGAGACTCCCACAACGGCGTGCCTCATAATTTGATCATGGTTTTGGCAAGTGAAACCCCTTATGTTTAAGCAGATATAGACAACTTATTATAACAAAATTTGGGTTTAGCGTCTTCAAATTGCACAGTCAGTTATGGGGGATGCGTTAGTGCTGTGGCTCCGGATTCATTGTCGACCATCTGGAGTTTTTCAACACCCATTTTCAGGCTTGCAGGAGCATTTTTGCATTCCACCCCTCTCGGAATGCGACCTGAAATCGAACTGACGCGGAGGCTGTCTCGAGGTTGCAACGCGCCATCTGTTCATAATGAGCAAGTAACCGGTGAAAAGGGTCGATACGGAGGCCGCATCGCGTCAACAGTCGGTGCGAGGCCAGCTGCGAATGCTGAAATATCACGACCACGATCACGTGGAATGAATTTTGCAAAGAGCCGAAGAAGCGCGCCGATTTGCTCGGGATCGCATCCAGAGCCAACACCGTACCGACGTCCTTCGATACAACGAGGGTTGACGCGACGTACACTACACTCCCAGCGACTAGGTGTGGGTCTGGGCGTCGAGTCCGTCCCCGTGGCCTCTCACAAAAGCTACTGCGCCGGTATTGTGGCGTCGACCCGGTTACCCGCCACCCCAGCGAAGAACCTAGCCGGTGGTGCCCGGCAGCGCCTATGCCGGCTCGCTCTGAGATTGTCCCTTTGCTATACGTTAATCATGTAGTACTCATGACGCCATACTATGCGCATACGTAAACAGGCAGATAGGACCCTACATGCACGGTCGCGTTACGACTCTACATACACTGCTCCCTGTTTCCTTGTCATTGTTGTACTGGGTTAGTTCTGCATGTATCCTGCGAAGTGCTTTGCTTTCCTGTCACTGTTTGCAAGCTAGGTCCGTTATTCTTTTCCTTTGATTTTTATTGAGGTAAAATTACACCGGAGGTCAGAAACGCTGTATGTGGTGGCACCTGAATGGTACTACGTACGAAACACGGACTCGGACGCGAGAGAGAGGGGCAGGCAAAGCAGGGAGCTTAAATAAACTTTGTTTCATTGGGTACCTTACGCGTGCGAATTGAGTATGACAGAAACAGCGAGTAAAAGAGGAGTTAGTCGTATGGAGTAAACACGGCGCCGCGTCGTCACGAACTAGTAAATTTAAGTACGTTGCCTTTAGGTACTGCAGGCAACTTTCCGCTCCTGAAGGGAACTTCCGGTACTTTGCGATGGTGAGGGGATTTTTCTGCAGGTGGGAGTCGACGCCTGGATCTCAGAACCTTCGGTTTGGTGAGGCATCGATCTTCCAGTCTGCCCAAGGCGAGCATGGGAGTTTATAAGGAGCGGTGCTCGATAGTCTTCTTACATCTGCCCTGAGCGCGCACTATGCATGCAGCGTACTTACACCGTTCAATAAAATGAATAAAGGAATACGTAAAGGATAGCTTTTGACAAAACTGCCAAAGCTCCGTAGCACTAGATGAAATACAGAAACTGAAACTAAATAAACCACCAGCACTTGAAGCCAGTAGTCTGTGGTAATTCTTGTACATCTAATAAAGGTTGAGCACTAACTGGTGTGGCGATTCAGTGGTCATAGCGTTCTGCTGCTGAGCACGAGTTTGCTGATTGATTTCCGGCGTCCGCGACGGCTTTCTGGTGGTGGCAGAATATAAGCACAGAAAAACGCAGAATGGTGGCGATTGTAACACTTTAAACAGTTTTTGATGAAAGTGACCAATCCAACGGGCCAGACCACGACCCATCGATGGAAGGTATACGCAGAATGCTGCCGCGCAGCTATACAGGGTGTTTCGGCGAACGCTATTGAAAATTCTTAAAGGTTGCCTGTTGCAGATAGCACAATTCTAGTTCATGAGGTTGTCTACTCGAATTGGCGGATGCTTCTTGCGCAAAAATCTGTAATTCATAATCGACTAATTAAAAAAAATTTCACTGGGTATGTTTTTTAACTAATTACCTTATGGCCCATATTGCAATTTACAAATTGTAGCCGTGGCTCTCGCAAGGCATATCCATTTGGAACAAATTCTCAGCACACCAGTTTCGAGATATTCATTCCCGAACTTTGCGGAGAAATGCATTGGCATTGCAGTTACTTTTGTGCTTCAATTCATAAAACGACGATTCCTTAATAAGGTAATTGAAACGCCAATGCGTTTCTCCTCAAAGTTCGGAAATTAATATCTCGAAACTAGTGTCATCCTGAGAATTCGTGCCAAGTTGTTCCGCTTTGCGAACTCAACGGCTACAGTTTGTAAATTGCAATATGGGCCATAAGGCAATTAGTTGAAACCTAATTAGGAAACCTTTGCTAATTAGTTGATTATGCTTTACATTTTTTTGTGCACGTAATGTCCGCCTTTTCGGATAGACCAGCTCATGAACTAGAATTGGGCTATCTGCTGCAGGCAGATAGCCCTTAAAAAAATTTCAGCGATCGCTGAAACACCCGGCATACTGCATTTTCTGGTGCAGAACATTGGTACATGCACGCGCGTTTCGGGGATCATACGGAAGGCGCATAGCATGTTCTAAAAGCCTTGTGAACCACTGCTCGAAAAGTGTAGTAGATTAAGGCGGTAAATTCATTAGGAATTCTACCCTCATCATAAGGGTGATACTTGTACGAGTACGTCGTCGAGTACGGGAACCGTGTTTTTCGCTTGTAGGCAGAACATGCGGCTTCCGGGCTCCGTCTTGGTGGTGTTACCCTTCGCCATGAGCGAGAAGAACCAAGGGAAACAAGTGGCTTGATTTCTAAATTGCAGTTAAAAATAAATTTTAAGTTTCCCCTAGGCTTTCTCTAGCTTTATTGTCGGTTTGCATATGTGGTTGCCACTACCCTTCGCCATGTCTTTTAAAGCGAAGCTTGCACAGAGCGCGACGGCACTTGGTGCTGTGGTTGTTGGATCGTTGGAATCTGAAGCGGAGGATCGAGTGAATGTGGAGCCGGGGGTGGTAAAGAGGAGGAGGGCGTGTGGTGGACGCACCGCTGACTGACTGGTTGCGTCACTTGTGATGTCACCACAGCTGCGGCAGATGAAAACCTGCGCTCTGTCGCGACAGAAGGGAGGCGCCTCAGCGCAGTGTTGCCAACCACTTGTTCAAGAAATCCCGTCGACTTATGCTTCTTCGGTCGGCTTTAAGCTTTCCGTCAGCAAATCAGCTTACATTTAGGTCGCCAACTGCTGGGGCTGGTGTAAACTCTCTGGAACACCCATTCGTCGTCATCTATCCGGAACCCCACTTCAACAATATTCAACTATAAAAAATATGGGTTTAGCGGTCCACGAGTCGGGAACTGGGACTGCTTGGCTCTCCAGCATTAAAAAGCCGGCGATTCAGATGTTGGGTTTGATTAGACGCATTGATCCTAAAACGTGCAGCGCCCGCTCATATGTTGCGCGACATTTGGTGAAAGCGGTAGTGCAACCACGCCTTGTTTATCAAGCCCAATTCCAGTATTTGACGAGGGCCCAATGGGATCGCCTTGGAGCCGTTAATCGCGAGGCAATGAGGGTCATCACTTGCCTTTCCCGCATCACCTCGATCGTGGCTCTACAAGAGAATGCACAGCTGAAAACACTAGATGGGCTGGTGCAGCAGTGACATGATGCTCTCAGGCTTAAGAGGAAGCTTTAGCTCGGGCCCAACTCAGACGCGGCCTATTAAAGTACATGTAAAACGCAGAAAAGTTTTCTAAAATAACCCTTGGACCGATTTTAATGAAATGTGTTGCATTTGAGAGAGAAAGTTAAATTCTGGTGACTTTTGGAAGCGGAATTTTGATTTCGGGCCCGAATTTTGTTAAAGCGATTTTCGAAAATTCGAACGTTCAAAAAATATAAAAGCACGAACTTTACAAAATATTAGCTCTGCATGAAGAACAGGTATCGCGGTTCTGTAAATGGCATCCATTAGATCATTTAAAGCGGGCAAATTCTGTATGCCAATTTATATCTCATAGATGTGAATTTGTTATGTTGTGTGCAGGGGCGTAGCCAAGGGGGGGCGCTTATGGGGTTTCAGCCCTCCGCCCCCCGTGCAATTTTTTGATGGTGTCCATGCACCGCCGACAAAAGCAACCTCCGGCGCCGGAAATCACTCTGGTTTTTGTCTAGAACCTCTTTTTCAAGCTCATAAGAGATTTCACCGCGAACATTGCGAACTAGTGCTGGATTCGGCGGCAACACCCATGCACCGGTAGTCACATAACGCAAGCATCCCATCCGAGCACTAAGTTTCAAGGTCATTTTCATGGCGAATGGACTCGCCGCGGAATCTACAGAGCGCATGGATGTCAATTTCAAAACTTCATAGGTATAAAGCTCTCATAAACTTTTGATGTGAAAGGTGCATTGACATTTCCAAATTTGGTCTTTAGATTTTCAATTGCGGAACTTTGTGGGTTTAATGTTCTTTTAAACATTCGACGCCAAAGGTGCACTGACTTTTCTAAAATCTGACATCAAAACATACGAGACAAGCCAAATGAACACACTATCAGACAAGTTGACAAAGCACGCAACGAGGTCCGATGAGACGAAACGTTGTGGTGGTTCATTTGTGCCGTCAGGTCACATAAAAAGCATTTTTTTTTTCACCTACGCGAAAGCATCCATGTCAAGACACTAAAGCCAGCCAACGTAACTATGTTCTTATTTATTTTTTCTACTTTAACTTTTATTTGCGAGGACATATTGAGCCTCTTCAACTTTCAACGCCAGAGCGCATGCGTTTTTCTGGCGTTGCCCCGACCACTACGCGGGGCACTTCGGTGCGCGCTCGGTTTTTTCTGGCCGAGTGTATTTTCGCCTTGCAGAGCTTTGGACGCTTTCTGGCTAACAGATTAGAAAAAGAAACAATAGTCGCTCGCCGCCATCACTGTTGGGACTCGACGGATTGCACCGCGTTCGCTTGAGCGCAACCTGTGCGGAAAGTTATGTCTCGCCGGTGTAGGATTATATATACTCTTACTATATTATTGCGATAGCAATTTTATTGACACTCCAAGCGCATTCCTGCCGTCGCCGTCACCCTCATGTTTCGTATGAAGTCCAAGGGCGATAACATCGTGACCGTGCACCGCATGCTGTATGTGCGAGTGAAAGCTTAGGAGGGGGGAGGGGGGTTGGAATGGGTGAGCCGGCGATGGTGGCTCAGTCTTGTGTGCGCAAAGGAGAGAAGCGGTGAGCAAGCGCGCCGCCTTCCATCGGGCGCATCGGGGGGAGTGGATTGAATAGGGGCGGGATCTATAATTCTGTGAATCTGTGCGTGGGCAACATGTTTATTTGCCTTGTTTGACGCATTCTATACAGTGACTTCTTTTAGACACGTAGATTTACTGGAGACTTATACGTATATTTAAATATCTTGTCGCGAGGTATTGTGTATACGTGCAGTGAACTTTGTTTCCAGTGACCCTTTTTTTCCTTTTATCAAGCTGTATCTTCGCATTTGTATATTCCGTTGCATCTTCGCGTTTCTGATGTATGAAGGCGAATAAAATGAAATTGATCTAACAAGCCCCGCGCAATAATGGTTCGGTTCATTATCTGCGAGGCATGCGTGTAGCACACAGGCATCTCTCATTTACAAAAGTGACAAGCAGGTGTGAGGATAAATTTTTTTAATGCTCTCATACATTGGGTTGAACATTGTTGCGTGACGTAATGGACACTACAGAAGTTTAGCAGTGTGGTGTCCTGACGTTTTCGACAGCTGAAGGTATTTCCCAAAAGAAATTAGTCGCCGTATTGCTGCCGTGTACGTTGAACATTGCATTTCATTGGCCACTATGAAGCGTTCGAGCAAACGGGTCAAGGAAGGACGTGAAACTTGCAAAGACGATCCAAGGCCGGGCCAAAGCCATCGTGCAATCACCCCTAACAAAATTGTAAAGGTTGATGAGCTGATGAGGCGAAAACGGAGGATAAGCATCGATGAACTGGGAGAGCGTGTAAACATCAGTCACGGTTCGGTTCACGCCATAATTCATGAACATCTCGGTTATCGAATCTTGTGTGCGCAATGGTTGCCCAAGATTTTTGAACTACCGCCAGAATACAGAGAAGTTCAGCGCTGCCTTGACTCATCTGATATGGTATGACAAGGAGGGTGACGACTTCTTGTCTGCAATTGTCATCGGGGCCGAACCATGGTGCCACTACTACGAGCCTGAAACACGACGGCAAAGCTTACAGTGGAAACATTCGAAAGAAAGCCAAGACGGTCATTTCCGCCGGAACGGTGTTGTTGAATTTTCTTTAGATCGTCAGGGGCCATTACTGATAGAATTTGCCAAATATTGAGAAAGTATCCATTGTTTCCGATATTGTGAAACACCTGATCGGCTGCGTGTCGTATTCAAGAACAAAAAACGAGGAAAATTGATGAATGGGGTCATCTTGTTCCACCACAATGCCCGTCCCCACGTCACTGATGTGGTTAACACAACACTGGCAAAGTTCAAGTGGGAAACGCTGCAACATCCGCCATACAGTCCAGATCTGTCACCTTGCGACTTCCTCCTTTTGGGGGAAATTGAAAAAACAGCTCAAGGGAACAAAATTCGTGTCGGACGATAACGTGAAAGAGTCAGTTGCAGACTTTTTGAAGCAGCAACCGAAGGAGTTTTATGAGACGGGAATCACGTGACTCGTTAGTCAATAGGACAAATGTCGGATGGCTCATGGAAACTACTTTTAACTAAAGTAAACCGTTTATCATACGTTCGCATTGGCTCACTTTCTTTGACTGGCCCTCGTATATTTTGCAGAACGCCTGCTTGTTAAAGGTGATCTCTATTGCGACTATAATTTTGCTGCAATTACTCATGATACACGACCGGTGACAGCTGCTCCTGCGTAATATATTGGAACAAATGACAGCGTCATTGAGATTTTTCACTTGCCGTTACACATGTACAAGAATGTAAACAAGGGGACTGAATGAGAAAGTTTCATTAACATATTTGTCCTCAACTTCTACGTTTCATGGCCTTTACATTTTCCATATCAACGGCATAGACTGCTTTGCTGGTTTCGAACTGATATAGTTATAAAGTTCGTGGGATATTTTCTTTACTTATTAAATAGACAAAAAATATGGAAGCATTGATACCAGTTATCTTGGGCGCAATATTGGGCACAATTTTTGGCACATACGAGTGCATTCTTTTATGAAAAATACACAGTGGGTATTTTGACAGTGCGTAGCCTTCAAGAAATCGTTTGCAGCATCTTTGGCAATGGCAATGCAGTATGTATTTGATCCATGAATTCATGTATTTGATCCCTCGACAAATTGTTTAAGAGGAAGCTTTAGCTACATGTAAAACGCAAAGCGCAATACATGTAAAACGCAGAAACGCTTTTCTGAGACAACTCCTGGATCACTTTTAATGAAATTTGCTGCACTTGAGAGAGAAATATAAATTCTAGTGTGTGTTGGTACCAGAATTTCGATTTAGAGTCTGAATTTTGTTTTAAACATTTCGAAAAATTCCAAAGTTCAAAAGATATAGAAGCACGAAGTTTACAAACCAACAGCTCTTTATCAAGAACGGAGATTGCGGTTCTCTAAACGCATCTATTATAACAGTCAAAGCGGACAAATTTGGTCAATTGGTTACGTTGTGTACAAGGGTTCTGCAAAAGCCATATTTCTATAATACTAAATTTTTTTAGAATCATGTATATCCAAACAATTTTGTCCGCTGTAGATGTACTATTATATGCATTTCACAGAATTTTGATATCATTTTTCGTTGTTGAGTTACAGAGTTTTAAACTTGATAGTGTCGTTTTCTGAAAATGTGCCATGGATGGCAATTTTTAATAAAATATTGACAACTTAAATGAAATATACGAACAGTCACTAGAATTTAAGTTTTTCTTTCAAATGCAACAAACCTCGTCAAATTTGGTGCAGTGGTTGCCGACAAAAACGAATTCTCCTTCTACATGTATTTAGATACGAGCACCCGAGCTAAAGCTTCCTCTGCAGGAGGAGGCGGAGCTGCGACGTGAGCCCCCCCCCCCCCCCCCCCGAACTAAATTTCGGGCAGCGCCACTGGTTGTGTGCTAGGGTTATGCAAAAGCTGTATTTCCATATTAGAAAGTTGTTTAGATTCATGTGAAATAAATGAATTCTGTCCGCTTTAGATGTAATGCCCCTCTGCATTTAATTTGTTTTCTCATCGAGTTTCAGCCGCGAGGATCATACCAATGTACCTGATGTTGCTGATTATGACTGGCAATTCATGGAAAGTATTGAAATCGCGGTGAAGGGAATTTCATGTCTTATTAATAATCTGAAGTTATCTACTTCATCTGGTATTGGTAATATTAGTTCCAAGATATTACAATATACCATTTCCATATCCAGTAACATTCTGTACCATATATTCAAGCAGCCTTTGTCATCGGGTCAGCTGCCCAATGACTGGAAAATGGCCAAAATCATACCCATATTTAAAATTGGGAATAAAAACTCCCCGGAAAATTACCGTCCGATTTCATTGACCTGCATTTGCTGCAAGATGCTCGAATATATAATTGCTTCTCATATTTATAATCACCTGGAGTACAATAATTTCTTTTTTCGCCATCAACATGGATTCAGGACAGCATTATCATGTGAGACACAGTTACTCGAATTCACGACTGACCTGCACCTTAACATGAACAATAACCAGCAGACCGATTGCATTTTCCTTGACTTTTCCAAAGCATTTGATCGTGTAGCTCATTGTGGCCTTATTGCAAAATTAACTGCACTTCGAATTGACTTCTTCACTCTAACATTGCTTCGTAATTTTCTTTCGAATCGTCAACATTTCACAGTAGTTAACAATATTGATTCGTCTCCTACTTACGTTAGTTCTCGTGTGCCTCAGGGCAGCGTTTCGGGCCCTTCACTCTTCCTAATTTACATGAATGGTTTCCGACTTAATGTTTCATCCCTCTTACGTTTTTTCACTGACGACTACATTATTTACAGATCAATTAACAGTACTGACGACCACATGGCCCTTCGAAATGGTCTTAGCCTAATTCATAATTGGTGTAACACCTGGTTAATGGCTTTAAATGTATCAAAATGTCAGGTAATTTCTTTTAGTCGTAAACGTGACAACTCACATTTTTATACAACGTCAAGAATAAAAAATTGTTACATATAGTGTCATATAAATATTTGGGTGTTCACCTAACCGAAAACCTCTCCTGGACAGACCACATTGCAGCCGTTTGCGCAATAGCTTCAAGGAAATTAGGTTACCTAAGTCGTAATCTGGGTAATTCACTTTCCAGCATCAGCAAATTGGCCTATCAAACATTTGTTCGTCCACAGCTCGAGTATGCATCATCCATGTGGTCCCCACATCCTGCATACTTCATCGACATGCTTTAATCAGTCCAGAACCGAGCTGCCCGTTTCATTTCACGTACATATAGCCACCACTCCAGCGTAACGCAAATGAAACTCGATCATTCTATCCAGCCTTTAGTTCTTCGCTGTAATATCGCTCTGTTCTTTGTTTCACAAATATGTTTATAATGCCACACAATCCACAGTGCATATCCAGATTGCCTCGAACACGTCTCCCCTATTAAATAACCACTTAAGTGCTTAAATACTTTTAACTTTTCCGCACTCCCTACGGCCATTCGCTTGTGGAACAGCCTGCCTGATCACATTGCTTTCGAGTCAAATCAAGAAAAATTTCGACATCTCCTACACGAGCATTTTTCACAATAGCACTTACAAATCACTTTATCTTGTTTCTTACACTTGGCAATGTGCTTCGAACTTCTTGTGATGTTTTTATTTTTACTGATGCATCTCTATATCGCTCTTATGAATTGCTATTGTATGCTGCGTCATGTGTTCACTTGTATTCCCTGTATATATTACTGCTTTTTTGCGTCTTTTTCCCGAAATATCCCTTCAAGAATTGTACTCCCTGATCTGTTCATTTTTCGTGTATTTTACTTTCTAGTATAAGTGCGTTCCGTTAAGTTCGACTAATGTTAATTCCTTAAGTGTACCTTTGCGGCCTTTCATTACTTCAGTTTTTCCTTTTTCATGTTTTGATCTTGGTAGTAATGTTGATGAGCCCTACTTGAGGCGTATCTGTTGTATTAGACTTCAGAAGGCTGCTTTCGCTCTTTTTTTTTTGCCTTGATTTTGTAACCCCACTTACACAATGCCCCCATTGGGCCTGTAAGGTATTTTAAATAAGTAAATAAATAGGTGCAATTCCCAGAATTGTGATATCACTTTTCATTGCTGAGTTGAAAAGATGTAAACTTGATAGTTTTGTTAACTGAAAATTTGCGATTGTTGCCAATATTTAACAAAAGATTGACGACATAAATCAAAAATTCGAAACAAACAGTCACTAGAATTTAAGTGTTTCTTTTAAATGCAAGAAACATTGTCAAATTTGGGGCAGTGGTTGCCGAAAAAAACGAATTCTCCTTTTACATGTATTTAGATAGGAGCACCCGAGTTAAAGCTTCCTCTTAAGGCCAGCCTTTTGCCCGCAACGTGTGCTCTCAGGGCTTACGCTTTCTCGCACTCCCTTCTACCACCGCCACCGCCAGTTCTCCTCCCTGGAGTTTTGTGCAGCTGAGGGATAACAAGCCAACAAACATACGTCGCCCGACATCACCTCACGCGGCGGCGTCGTTTCGTGACGGAATTATTGCTCAAGACGCCCATCTGCCGCTAGGCTCCATCGTGATTTACGTTGGTGCAAGCATCCAGAACTGTGAAACGACCACTGCACGTTATTGCCCTTCCGCACCTGCCCTGAATAAGACGTCCTGGTTTCAAATCGAGGAACCTCCTTCGTCTTTCTGTGCTGAGCTGCTTGCTGTTCGGGAAACGCTGTGCCCTGTGGCTGCCCTCCCATGGTCCCCACGGCCCGCATCGTCATCCGCACTGATGCCCTAGAGGTGACGCGGCTCCCGCGACGCGTCAGTCGCAGCCCTGAAATATGTCAGCAGATCCATCTTCTGGCGCAACGCATCCCGTGGAAAATACCTATCGAGTGGATCCCACGCGACCTTCTGAGCTTCCAAAGTCGTGCGGATTCTGCGACCAGTTTAGGGACCTGTACATCGTCACTGCCTCAGCTCATTCAGCTAGATGCTGCCACCATCTTTTTTACAAGAAAGGAGCCCCTCGGGCGTCGCACACGTGCTCTCATACCTCCGTGTGTTCGTGTGCAGTACTCCCCGCCTCCCCCTCCCCCGCGGTCATACCCGTGCAGAGGAGGTTGCGGGATCCGGGTCGGAATTGCCCACACTCTTGCCGTGACACGGAAGTTGTCTCACTTTCGCCAGTCATATTCCCATCCTGGGTGCCGAGTCTGCAAGTCAGGCCATGCTGAAGCCGACATCCACCACCTGCTGTGGGTTTCCCCTACATTTAAACCGGCGAGGCTCCGGCACCTCGCAGCAGCGGGACTTTTGCCGCGTAATCCTAGCGATTACACTGCTTGGACGCAGCGCCCACATCATCGACCCCGCTGCCTTCAACTTGACCCTACGTTGCACCCTACGAATAACTACAAACCTCAGACGCCTATCTACATAATTCAAAACAGAAGGAATGTTAATAATAAATAACCGGCTATGAAACCTAAGCAATACCATTGAATAGTTAAAAATACAACGTTTCCTAATAAATTAGGCTTCTTTAAAATACGTCACCTATGCGTTTATCAAACAAACAAATTAATTTATGGGGTTTTACGTGCCAGAACCACTCTCTGATTATGAGGCACGCCGTAGTGGGGGACTTTAAACAGCACTTAAATCTAAGTACACGGGTGTTTTCGCATTTCGCCCCCACCGAAATGCGGCTGCCGTGACCAGGATTCGATTCCGCGTCCTCGTGCTCAGCAGCCCAACACCATAGCCACAGAGCAACCACGCCGGGTGTTTATCAAAGAATGTTTTATGGCTGAAATTCATGCATTAAGGAGCTACGTTGGGTTTCGCTTCCACCTGCAAGCAAACTAGAATGTAAGAAAATCTCTTCTGCGACAATGTTCTGAGAATTCCAATGGCAGAAATTGACACCATCGCTCTTAGAGTATGCTAACGAAGTAGAAGGCCCAATAAGCAGTAAGTGATCATTATCTGATTGTCTTAAAAACTGTACTGTCTTGTATGACCGTAACGAACATGCAACGAAAGCAGAATTCATCATCATCATCATCATCATAGTCATCATCATTTCGCTGCGATCTCTAATTACTCCTGTCCTGCGCCAACTGATTCCAACTAGCGCCCACGAATTTCCTCATTTCATCGCCCCGCCAAGTCTTCTGTCCTCGACGGCGTTTCCCTTCTCTTCGCACCCATTGTGTAACCCTAATGGTCCACCGGTTATCTAACCTACGCATTACATGACTTGCCCAGCTCGATTTTTTTCTCTTAATGTCAATAAGAATATTGGCTATCCTCGTTTGCTCTCTGATACAAACCGCTCTATTTCTGTCTCTTAAAGCTACGCATAGCATTCTTCGTTACATCGCTCCTTGCGCGGTCCTTGTTCTCAAGCTTCCCAAATGTAAGCACCGGTCAAATGCATTGATTCCACACTTTTTTTTCAATGATAGTATGAAGTTTCCAGTCACGAACTGACAGTGTTTGCCGTATGCGCTCGAACCCATTTTTATTCTTCTGTAGACTTCTTTCCCTTGATCAGGGTCCCGTATGAGTAATTGATTTAGGTAAACGTACAGACTCTAAAGGCTGACTGGCGATCCTGAACTCTTGTTCCCTTGCCCAGCTTTTGATCATTATCTTTGTCTTCTGCATAATAACGTTTAACCCCACTCTTACATTCTTTCTGTTAAGGTCCTCAATCATTTGTTGTAACTCGTCCCCAGTGTTGCTGAACAGGCCAATCTCATCTGCAAACCGAAGGCTGCTGGGATATTCACCGTTGATCCTCACTTCTAAGTCTTCCCTGTTTAATAGCTTGAATAGTTCTTCCAACCACGCAGCGAATAGCATCGGAGAGATAGTGTCTCCTTGTCTGACCCCTTTCGTTGTAGGTATCTCCCTACTTTTCTTGTGTAGAATTAAGTTGGCCGTGGAATCTCTGTAGATATTTTCCAAGATATTTACGTAAGTATCCTGCACTCCTATAATACGTACTACCTCTATGACTACTGGTATTTCAACTAAATCAAATGTCATTTCATGTTCTACGAAAGCCATATAGAGAGGCCGATTGTACTCTGCGGATTTCTCGATTACCTGATTGATGACATGGATGGAGGTGTAGAGCATGCCTTCTTGAAGCCCATGGTCCCTTGGTCGACTGAATTCCAGTCTTGCCCTTATTTTATTTGAAATTATCTTCGTGAATATTTTATGCAATTTTATACAATATTTTATATCGCTAATAGATCGATAATTTTTCAATTCTTTAAGGTCTCCCTTTTTGTGGATCAGTATAATGTTTCCATTCTTCCAGCTGTCTGGGACCCTTGAAGCCGATAGAAAGCTGGTATAGAAGGCCGCCAGTTCCTCCATCTTTGATTAAGTCGACTGTTATTCCATCTTATTCTGCTGCTTTCCCCGTTTCATGTCTTGCAAGGCAATTCTAACCTCATCGCTAGGTATAGACGGAGACTGAATAACCTGTTCGTTACTACTTCGAATGGAAGTGTCGTGGCTCCTCTGGGTACTGCACAGGACAGTATAGTATTTTTTCGCTGCTTTTAGTATACCTTCGAGATTGTTGATGATAGTATCCTGCTTATGTTTAACTGCATACATCTTGGTTTCTCCTATTCCAAGTTTTCTTCTCACTGATTTCATGCTGCGTCCATCTTTTAGTGTTTCATCAGTCTTTCTCACAGTATAGTTTCGAATGTCTCTTATTTTCTTCTTGTTGCTGAGTTTCGCAGTCCACGAATTCTATCTCATCTCTTGAACTGGACACTTTCATTTTTTGTCGTCTCTTTATTAGGTTCTTTGTTACTTGGGACACCTCGCCTACTGGTTGCCTTGGTGCCTTACCTCCCCCTTCGATTGCTGCTGCTGAAGGCAGCCTGGGTATGGTTTCATTCATTACCTCTATGTCGTCTTCATGTCTCTTTTGTAAGGCTGCATATTTGTTTGCAAGTACCAGCCTGAATTGGCCTGCTTTTACCCTTACTGCATCTTGGTTGACCTGTTTCTTCCTGACCAATTTTACTCTTTTTCTCTCCAAATTGAGGTGAATGATAGACCTCACTAACCTATGATCAGTGCACTTTACCCTACCTAACACTTCAACATCCTGCACTAGGCTGGCACCGGCAGAAAATATGAAATCTATTTCAGTTCTTGTTTCACCATTAAGGTTTTTCTAGGTTTATTTTCTGTTGCTACGCTTCCTGAAGAATGTGTTGATTATCCGGAGCTTATTCCTTTTCGCGAATTCTGCCAACATCTCCCCTCTCGCCTTTCTAGAATCGACGCCGGAGTTGCCCATTGCTTGTTCACCAGCCTGCTTTTTCCTCACTTTTGCATTGAAATCGCCGATTACTACGGTACACTGAGTTTGCACTTTTCTCATCACTAATTCAACATCTTCATAAAACCGATCTACTTCATCAACATCATGAGTGGATGTTGGAGTGTAGGCTTGTACTACTTTTATTCTATACCTCTTATTAATTTTATTACGACTACTGCTACCGTATCATTAATGCTGTAGAATTCGTCAATGTTGCCTGCTTTGTCTTCATGAATTAGGAATTCTAACCCGCATTGCTTTTTATCTGCGAGAGCTCTATAGCAGAGGACATGGTCATTAGTAAGCATGGTATAAGCCTCACCAGTTCTTCTAAGCTCACTAAGTAACTTATAAACTCAAACAAACGTTTTTGACCAATACATTTCCTTTCAGTGGAGTATCATATGTTTTGTCTCACACTGACACTCACACTGACAGTTCCGGCCAGTCACGATGGTTTAAAAGGATTTAAAAGGACAATTTGCAGGATTTTACCTTTAGTTTACCATGTTTTTTATTGCGATACCAATAATATGAACACTCAAGGCGAATTTCTAAAATTTTGGAACCACCCCAGGGGAATTTCGCGTCACCGTGACGTTCTATATAAAGTCCAAGCGCGACTAGATCACCGCCTCGAGCCGTACGCTGTAGGCGCGAGCGAAAGCGGGCGAATTTGGAGCCGGGCAGGATGGTGGCTTGATGCGCGACGTCTCCTTGAGCGCGCTAGGAAGGGGGAGGGGGCCGGTGCGTGCGCCGTCTCGTGTTCCTGCCCGGCCCGCCCTATCTGAGAAGTAATCTGTGGTAGGTACAAATAATAGGCCGGCCATGGTGGCTTATGGCTTTGTGAGCGCGCTATGTTCTCGTGCGCCTAGTTCACGATGAAGCGAGGGAAAGCGCGAAAGGGAATTCGCCTCGACGCTTCTCCCGCTCTTCTTGCGGACAGCGTTGTGACAGCGAGTGTTCGCGGTCATCAAGTGAGATCTGTTCATGTTTGCCCGTACGGCACGGGACACCATGCTTGCTAATTAGTAAGCGAATACTTACTGCAATTTATAGGGACGATAAATCAGCGAATCTTGCATAGTGCAGTTGTCTAATACCGTGGTATCGCTATCAATATTAAGCCTTTCACACAGAACTGCACCCTTTTCCTTTTCTTTTTTTTTTTGCCTCACTCATACTGAAGAGCGTTCTTTCGATCAGAGCGTTAGAGATGCTGTAAATGTAATACTCCGAGTTGGACCAAAATGGATATATTTCTCAAATCTTTTATTCCATTATTATATCTGTACCTCTCCGATTATTGCCCAGAATTATGCGGATGATTATGGCTTTCTCGTCACTGTAAGAATTTCTCATTTTGTTCAGTTCCTCCTGGATTAGACAACTAGTGAGCACTCTGCTTTCGAAATATGAATAGCTTCTTTCTCGCCTTCTTACTAACACCAACTCCACAAAAGCTCGACCAATCGACTCCACAAAAAAACAGTCGAAAGGACGGCAGTCCCTTCTCAAGCTCTAAGGCAGTTTTCTGGTAATCGTCACAAGTAATCACTTATTTATGACGTACACTGCGTCCAATGTACGCGTATTCGTAGTACAACATGGTACAGGGTGTCAAACTTAGGTCTGTTTAATATCCTCTAATTATAATTTCAGCCTCCAACTTTGTTGACAGCCCGCAAATGTTTTTTGTTGTGCCTGTTATTACAAGTGGCAAGTCACTGAGGTAGAGAAAGAGGTGTTTTCCTAAGTGAGAAAAATGGTGTAGCACAATTAACTATTGGTGTCTGCAGCATGGAGTGTGCAGTAGTGAACGGGAGCCGAACGATGATATTTGCCTGGCGAACAAAAGCACAGCTAGCGTCATCTGCAAAGTTTATTCGACGCATGAATTTGCTCGCTTATGCAAAGCCCAGTCAGAAGCGAGGCAGGGGCCCTATAACGTAAAACTATTCCAATCTATTTTTATTCCAATCTCCTGACGTCAAATTTACGTAACCGCCGATGCAAGCATCGGTCGGTGACCCGCAGCGTTGCCTGAACAGCCCCATCATTCACTCTCCTCCTTTATAGCAGGTCACTTTTGTTTGCTTTGGAAACGAATAACATTGCCTACATTGAGCGGTTTTTCTTATCTAATTCGCTGACAAGAGGTGAGGAGCATAGTCAAGTGGAGAGGGTCCCGATGGGGCCGAGCCAGCGCACTGAAAATAGATAACCAGTTTCAAGAGAGAGATGCCGGCGTCTGCGATTGGCCAGCTTCCCCTTACTTTGCTTGCGGCGGCTACTCTAACATCGCGGCGGCGTGCAACGGACAGTTAGAAATGCCGCTAAAACGGATCCTTAGAAACGAAGAGTGGGCAGAACGAGATCGTAAATGTAACGAAAGTGCTCGAAAATGGTACGCGGCCACGCAAAAACTTTTATTGTACGCAAATAAACCCATGCTCTCTAGCAGGTGCGAGTAGCCAGTGCCTGAGCGATCGGCTGCAGCCATCGTTTATTCCTTTCGGAACGGGGCGGCCTGCGCCTATTCAGAAGAAAATTCAGTTTTGTTCGGCATATGAATAGATATTTAACGCGGACACGTCACTTTGACGCGTGAGTTTTTGCGGTTCTGTGACGTTGCGTGAAAGGCAGGTGGAGTGGGTGCAGCCCGAAAACTCATGACCAATAGTCGAGGGCTAATGGCGAAAAGGCGTCGAATCAGAAATAACTTTTCCTTTTGTTTGGGCAAATCATGCATAATCAGTGTGTACACGTCATAGCGGACGTGGAGCTATTGCGGTTTTCGTGACGTTGCGTGACAGGCAGGTGAAGTGGGGGTGGTTCAAAAAACATTTTTGACCAATCGCGGAGGGCTGATTGCAGAATTTGAATAGGAAATGTTTGGAATAGTTTTATGTTATAGCGCCGTAGCTTTACATTATAGCGCTCCAAAACAGTGTAACCACATTTGTAAAGTTGGAAGTACATGGGTAAACAATGCGCGGTTCCAGAATACGCAAGAATGAAGAGCGGTAACAGACACCGATCCTTTTAGTTGAGACCGTCCAGAAACCAAATCTTTAAGGGGCATTACATTTTGTGTAAGGAACGGTTTGGAGCAAATGCACGGCTGGTGAGTTCTTTCGTCTATTACGGGCTATTCCAACATTTCTGTAAATGGTCTACTGAAAGAAGGTGCTGCAAAGATTGAAGGTACTGCTGTCTGCAGGCTTTGCTGGTGCTGGTAAATATTCGTAGATGTACAATGAAGAAAGCGGACGACGAATTCCATTCCATCTGTATTATTTTTATACCAAGCTCTGATTTAAAGCACTATTAATGACACATGTTTGTGCATAGCTGAATATTCTCTGCAGCTCTTCTTGATTACGCTTTTGAATTATGACGCAGGGCCACCTGAGTACACTAGATTTTTCCAAATTCTATGCATTGCGGGAATTTCTTCAAAAAAGAAGACAAAGAAAACACTGTTGTGACAGTTTATTTTTCTGTGATGAAAATCCTCTTACGATGTAAGTCAACAAAAGATCCGCATTACTGTTTCTGTGCCGGGCCACCCTATGGACGACAAGCGTTCGTGGCTACCGTTGTTGAGCACAAAAGACGATCCGAGATGCGGCGTTTCTCGCCACTGATACACGCGCACTCGGTCTCTGGAGTGAGCGCTGGTACGATGCTCGCTCGACTATAAACGCTGCATGAGCAACGTTGGAACGCTTGCGAAATTATGACGAAATTTCAAATTTCGCGAGAGTCTAAAGAGAATTGAGCCATATGCTTCGCGCGGCCATGCTTAGAGCGTTTCGTCACCTTTCGCGGTTTCGTCAACCTTCCGCATCAGTATTGAGTTTTGCAGTATTGAGTTTGAGCAGCCCTTTGCACTTTTACGGCTTCTTGTCTCAATAAATTCGCCGCGTTTGGTGTTGGCAACATTGAGAGACAATTAGGAGCGTAAACGTACTTGCTGCTGATTTCTCAGGAAATGAATAATCCATGTCTGTGCTAACACTATTCAATATTTGCGAGGGGTGCCCGTTCTAGCATTTTTCTTTCTTCTTTTGCTTTTATTTATACTAACTTTAACGGGCAATAAGGGCGTAAAAAGAAGTAAGGGTTGGCAGCGCAAACTGCACACACCACGGTTGTGCACCAAGAGAAGCTGTGCCCCCGCCTCCCCCTCCGCCCCACACGATTCCCCCATAAATCAAAGCACTGGCAGCATCTGGGTCTCCCGTCCAGAAATGAACGACAATCGCGGTAAGAAGCGCCCACTCGTTCGCCCTTGTTTCAATAATGAATGGGCCCGCGGATGCACAGTACCGGGGCAGCAGGAGACGGGGGTATGCGCGGCCACTCCGCGGTCGTCATTGAGCGGAAGTCAATCGGAAGGGCTTCCGGCCAAATAGTCTCTCCCGGCGGGCCATTGTTTTCGCGGAACAGCTCAGCTAGACATAGAGAAACGATATAAGGGTGCATTTCAGCCCGATGGGCGGCACTGGGAAGGCTGGGCCCGGCTCCAAGCTCCCGTCGGTCCCGTCGCGGCTTCTAAAGTGCTCTCGCTTGTGACGATCGAGCCGGCTTGGCTTGTCGAGAAGCCGCTGTTTGCTCGTTATACCCGGTGCGCGCGCTCGGGATAGGTTTTTCGCTGCCAAGCATGCTGTGCCGTGTTCTCATTGGGACGGTACATTTTATTACCACAGGGCGTATTTTCATGAAAGCGTAAATTCCGATCGCTATTGGTTTGACGTGTTCTCAGCTACATCGCACGTTCAGAAGCAATGATCGTCTACCGTCCAAACTGCGGAGTAACTGGCCAGCAAGTCACCTAATGTAATTTCTGTAAGTCAAGCATTACACTGTAAACGGAAATAACTCCGAGGTGGGAGTAGAGCGCTTCTCCTCTAGCGACCCCCCGGTTCGGAGTTTATTATGCTCCATATGATCGGAGTAGAATTTTTACTCCGTGCGAGCGGAATTTTTGCGTGGAATTATGGGAGTTTTTTTTCTTCCTTTTCTTTATTTTTTGCTTTGCAATGGACGGAGTTTTTTCGAGGTGCAACGGGAGTATGAAAAGAGTCATCGCGTGAGTTTGCGTGAACATCTTTACATGCAGAGGCTGCTGGTCAAATTTCGAAATACGCACACGAGACCGCGTCAAATTCGACGAAACAAGTAAATGAAAGCACATATATCATGACGTACATAAACATTTCAGAAATACCCAATGCAGAAATTTGAAGGACATCCTACGTACACGCGATACTCAAGAAGCAACGGTGCCAGTATATATAGCCACGATACTGTGTGCCTCGAAACCGCCTAGGGAGCAGCTGTGCTGTTTTCAGAATTACGACTCACATGCTCGTTCATACGAGATCTGCCTCGCTGAAATTAACAGAATACCTTAATCAACACAAAACTGTTAATTCAGAATAGTGAGAGAAAAAAAAATTAATGGCGTAATTTTTCAAAATTATCATGCCATTCTGCGAGTGCTGAAGCGACTTCGCACACTGCCGGCGTTCGCGGCCAAAAAGTAGCGCGTTAGTTACAGTAAGCAAGTAGAATGTAAGTGCGTGTGCTTCATAGCAAAATTAAATTTATGCGATATAGTGGTAGCGTAGCAAGAAATTCTTACGTGTGAGCATGACCCGCAGCAGCCGACGTAACACCAAAAAATGCGCAGTCATACATCTTATACACCGCACTACTTGCTCTGCGTCCAAGCAATCTCTCTCGGTTGTGAAAAGGAGCAACATTGCTGATCTGTCGAGTGAATCCTTAAATTCGGAGCCAGCAGGCATGCGTCTAAATCAGTGTCTCGGATAGAGCGTAATGTTAATGCAATATCGGAAGCAACGACGTGACCAAAACCTATATGCGCGTTAACAATTCGATTCACATCGCTCAATAAGAAGCTTTATTTACAGTACGCATACTTAGGTCCTACCGTTTTTTCTTCGGGCGAGGATATCCGTTCACAGATACATAAAAACAGTTGCTTGCACTCCGGTCTTTCTCACTGGCAACACAGCACCGCAACGAACTTGTGGTACGCCATTCGTGCGCGACTAGCATGGATGTCGTCGCTCGAACAGTGGCTGCTGTTGCCACTGCTACGCGGTCCTTTCAAACATTACACCGGACGTTGTCACCATGTATTCACAAGGATATCCAAGTCGCATTTCACGTACTGAAGAACACAAGCCTGGGTCACGCAGCACGAAAACACAGTCAGAACCTGAGCCGACATCACGAGCCAGTGAGCAGCTTCGAGGTATACCTAAGCCTTTTTCCGCACTTGAAAACGTTGCTCTTGCATTCATCGTTGTCAGCAAAGTCATCAGAGCTAACGTACTTAAAGCTGAGCTACAGTGAGCTTCAGGCATGCCTATAACACTTTCTGGAAGGAAATACTGGAAACAAATTGACGAAACGCTGTCACGGAACGACACATCACAGATGTAAACAAACCGTCAGCCATGAGCACTGCCTGCTCCGCCGAACGCGCCCGGTCGCTGGCAAGGCGCACAGCCTCATGGGAAGTGCCACGTGACCAACCAGTTTCGGCGGAGGGGAGTTTTTTAAAACTCCCTGTCGGAGTTTCACGGGAGAACGAGATATTGAAGCGGAGTAAAATCGCGTCATGTCGCCTTAATACTCCCGCAGCTAGCCAGCGGAGTGAAACGAGGGAATGGCGCTGTTTTGCTCCGATACATCGGAGTAAATATTTCAGGAGGGGAGGTTTTAGGGCACATCACCTGTTAAAAACTCCCAGGTGGGTTTATTTTCGTTTACAGTGTAGGTAGAGACGTCTTGTATGAATAGCTAAAAAAGCGAATAAATAGCCGGTCCTTATGTTTTTCTTTGTTCTTTTTTTTCGTCGTTTTATAGCTTTTTCGTGTGCTCTGTTTTTTTTTTCTGGAACGTTATTCATCAAAAGTCTAAATCAGCCAACAGCGAAACGTGTCCTCGTGCCGTTTGTCTGTTATTTTGAATCTGCAGTTTCAAAAGCTCCAAAAAAAGCAAGCAGGAAGAAATCCTCAGTTTCTTCTCCTTTGCATGGTACCAAACACAAACTGAAATATAAGCAGTACCCTTTCTTCTCTTTTTGTCCCTCTCCTTAGTCGCAATGCAAACGCTAGATTAAGTACCCGTGTCTCCTTCGTACCTCTTGTTCTATACTTATGCTAAAATTGAATGATTAAACGCTATTTAACTACGTCCTGCTGGCACCAGATAACGAAGAATCCCACTGAAAAGAAAAGCAACAATAAAAAGTACGCAGGCTTCCCGCTTTTCCCGAGCGCATTTCCCGATGAACTGCCTGCTACAAAAGAATAACCACAAAACTGACGCTCAGCCGACGCATGATACAGTGTGCAGCATGCAAGAGCTGCTGATTTTTCTGAATTGATACTTATTGGTTGACTACGATCGGTGAATAGTAGATTATGTCGTGTTTCATGATTTCCCTACGCTAGAAGTGCACCGTACACACAAGGACGCATACGCGACAAGCTGAGAATTCCATCTACACCTTTCACTACAGAAAGCCACTCAAGTATGCCTGAAAGTTCCCTGTACATGTTTCTGTCTCCCTTCTACAGCGCCAGTAAATTCTCAAACACAGCACCTCCAGCCAGATAACCGAGCTTTCTTGGTTAACTTGATGTAAAGTATCAAGGGCACGTTGATGTAGTAGCAAAATGAACAGTTGAACGCATTGAAAAGGGCGTGAGAAGCGAGCATAATATATAAGTAAACAAAATCAAGCGAATGCGCAAGTTACCACTTACAAGCTTTTTTTATATTATTTTTCTGTTGCACTATCTGGGCCTATGTATACTGTTATGCGATGCGACACAACACGAACATCGCTTGTTCTTCCTTTCTATATGCTTTACTTTTTTTTCTGCCGTCTTACCTCTCCGACAGCGTAGGGTAGCAAACCAGATGCAACCTAGCTAACCTCCTTGATTCCTATTTTCTTTCTCAATCTCTCTATCTTTCAAACTTATGCGATGGTAATGTTTCTACGAGCAAGCCGATGCTAACTGTGGACACCTAGATGCATAGCTTACACAGCGAAAAAAAAAAAGAAATCTTAGCACGATCAGCACTCATTCTTCCTCAGGATAGCGGCCCTTTTGGGAATGTATTCTGTAAAGAGCCCCTCGCTCTCATTTATTTCCACGTACAATACTTGGTGGATGGGCACCTTTCTTCTCCCCGTGATAGAGCTTTGCTGCGGACGCTCTGCCCCCGTTGTTGTCCACCATGGCTCCTGGTGAATAGGTCATTTACCCCAATAGACCCCACTTCAGCGGCTATATAACACATACTTTCCCATGTCTCATCCTTGTGGTCCTGGTGTCCGTTAGGACCTCGAAGGTGTTGACACCACTGACTGGCTCAGCACTCACGAATGTGCGAATCCAAACGAGCTCTGAGCCAACGACTCTTATGCTCTTCAACTTGATCTCCAATCTCGGGAGAGAGCCCCGTGTACGATTCCAAACCCACGAGGACGACCCTAATAGCTGAGACACAGTGAAAAGGGAGCTCTACGACCTCTTCGGAACATCCTTCCAAGCTGGGCCATTTAGCAGATTGTGCTGATAACAGCGGAACCTTATTCCTGCTTCATTATTTTTTTCGCGCCTACGGTGATTGCGCAAAGTGCGAAACTAGCAATTTATGCTAAAAATTCACGGTTCCGGCCTAAGCATCAACATACGGACTCGTCGGCACCTGAAAGAACGCATGACAGTTACCGCTGTAATTCTGCGAGGCCGCTAGCGATAATCACAAATCAGCGGTAAAAGAAGATTTAGCCTGTCTTCCATTTCTTCTGCTGACCTCAAAGACCCCAAAAACCTTCTCTCATGGTGCGCAGTACCAACAGAAGTAGTGCCCGCCGCGCTGCTACTACGCGACAAGCACACTATTACAGACCATTTCTGCTTAAGCATAGGTTGTGCTTCTTGTGTTGTATACAGTTGCAATGGGTCCAGAAGCAGCATGCTTATACTTTTTATGACGCCGTCACGTGATGGCATAAAATTCATGTTGTTGTAGTGTATCAACTTTACCGCCCTAATAAAATGAACAATTATGGAGTTTTACGTGCCAAAACCAATTTCTGATTATCGGGCACTGGGCGTAGTGGAGGACTCCGGCAATTAAGACCACCTGGGGTTCTTTAACGTGCACCTAAATCTAGGTGTTTGCGCATTTCGTCCACATCGAAATGCGGCTGCCGTGGCCGGGATTCAGTCCCGCGACATCATGCTCAGCAACCCAGCACCATAGCTACTAAGCAACCACGGTGGGTCTTAACCGTATTGTCGTGTTTACCAAACGCACTGCGCCATCAGGTGTCCCTGTTTTTTTCGCTGCCACTGTTTTTACCCTTAAATGTTACACATATGCATAGCCATGGCAACGCTGTTGGCTAACGCGTTCCTGAATTAAAATAATGCGCGAAGCATAGACCTGCACCATAACATATGCATCATAATGCATCAACAGCATCCATCATGTGACGTACGTGATGTGCGGTGACTAAGTTTTATCACCAAACTGCGTATAGGGTGTCAGCACCTATACAACAGTGCCCTAAGTAGCCGCTTTCCAAATGCATACAGATGACGTGTCTTTGAACATGACTAAATAATACGGTAGCGTTTTGTTTCAGACTCTTTTCCAGTTGTGTAGCCAACCGCCTGGAATAATGGTCAAGCAAAACGTCAATGAGCTTCGACGCTCCGTCACACTTTCGGATGAGCATATATTTCTGCCTTGTTTGGCTTTTGAAGCGTGAAAGACACAACAATTTTCGCGCAGGTATTTGGTTTCTGGCTTATGAAGACTCACCTATATGCACCTGTCCCTCAAACATGCGAAAACTGTTGTGAGATGATTGTTTTCTTCCTCCGGCGCCTGAAAGGTTAATAGCACGTCACTTTCGCCACTCGAGCGGTAAGTTGCACCCTGGGAGGTTTATTAACTTCTATGCAGTCAGTGCAATAGATATATTTCCTTTCCGTACTATCTGAAGTACGCTTTGCTCTTGTATATTTCATGGTATACTATTTTGTATTCTGTGTATTCACATCTGTTTATGTGTTGATGACAGTCAACATCATGGCCGCTTGTGTGTATTTGTGAAATTGTTTACAAACTCATTGCCTTTTACATTTATATGTTAGTGGGCGTATATATATAGGACTGCGTGCTGTGGATTTCTGGTCCTATGACGTGGTTTCTCTTTTTCATACTACATATATTTTTTATATTCTTGTTTATGCTATGGGAAAAGGAGTAAACGTCACCATTATAAGTGACTACATCGTTCTTTTTTTTCCATTTCAATAATAATAATAAAAAATCACCGCCCCTTCTAGTTCGTGAAGATGGTCGAACAGCGAAGCTGTGTTACATCGACTGCTGCACCATATGAGTCAATCTTCGCAGGCAGTCTATACTGTAAATCTTTTGTTTCACCATTCTTTCACATCAAGTTCGCTTTTGCGTGCTTCGCGTGGTGAGCATGCTTCAGTAGTGCTTTTTTTTTTCAGTTCTGGCAGTGTTTCTTTTTCTGGTTCTTTTTTTGCCCGTGATGCAGGCCCTACGGCGACGAGCCCGTTCATGAGCCAACTCACGCTGACGCTCGCGGTAGGCAGCTTCTTCCTCAGAAGTACGCACTACTCCTGGTCTTCCCATAGTTGTAGCTGGGATGGAATGTGCGGAACCACTAATCCAAAGCTCCGTATATTGGACGTAAGGCCCACCGCTAGAGATGCGCGCGCTGCTGTTGTTTTGACGATTGCTTGGATTGGTTTGACGCTTGACGTCTTGGTGTTTCTCAATGAGGTTACACACACGTTCGGCTGTGACGGAGAGAACGACGTCAGTGACGGTATGCCCGCAGTCCGCCGTTGTCGCTTGTGTTCGATGTCTCGAGTTTGCTCGGTGGCGTGGTTAGCAGCATCCTCCCGGTATTGCCGCTTGCGATTCCTCAAAATTAAATTGCTTCAAAACTAAATCTGTCCGTCACGTAAGACAGTGAATGGCTCATACCCCGTTAAGCGATGGCTCGTACCCCCGTAAACGCGGCCTCCCCATTACGACGACAGAAGAGAAGTGAAATTCTATGCTCGAATGACAAGCAGCAACGGAACCACCTGGGGAAGACGACGACGACGACAAACGCGGGAACAGTGGCACGGGCGCGTTCATACGGTAACGCCGAGGGGCGCCGACCAGCAAGCTGAGGAACAAGACAACGACGCTCGAGCCATTGCTGATGATGATAGTTTTAGTGAACTCTTACGACGGCGGCACAGGGTCCGCATAAACAGCTTCGCTGTAAAATATGGTCCGCAGCCTCACAAACTTCCCATTCTAATTTAATGAACTAATCTGGCGTCGAAGGCACAAGAGTGGTTTGTGCGGGATGCAAGGGGCGATCTAGTTGAGTAGCCCCGGGATATCAGTACTTGAGTAAAGCGTGAGTTGCTCATGCCTTTGTTCCCTGTGCTGTTAGAGAACATCAAGATGTGGTGATAGAGAAAAATGTTTTTTCAGCACTTTAAGGTGGCTTAACTCCAAAGGTTTAAGAGGAAGCTTTAGCTCGGGCCCAACTCCGATGCGGCCTATTCAAATACATGTAAAACGCAAAAACGTTTTTATGAGATAACCCCTGGACCGATTTTGATGACATTTGTTGCATTTGAAAGAGAAAGGTAAATTCTGGTGACTGTTGGAAGCGGAATTTCGATTTAGGGTTTGAATTTTCTTAAAACAATTTTCAAATATTTGACCGCATGAGAAAAATAGAAGCACGAAGTTTACAAATTCATAGCTCTGCATCAAGAACTGATATCGCGGTTCTGTAAACGTCATCCATTAGATCATTGAAAGCGGACAAATTAAATATGCCATTTTACATCTTACGCGAATTTGTTACGCTGGTAACAACGGTTTTGCAAAAGTTGTATTTCCCTATGACTAAATTTTTTATATTCATGTGTAACATATCAATTTTGTCCGCTTTAGATGTACTATTAGATGCAATTCACAGAATTTTATTATAATTTTTAGTGGTTGAGTTACAGAGTTGTAAACATGATAGTTTCGTTTTTTGAAAATTTGCGATTTTTGCCAATTTTTAATAAAACATTTACAACCTAACTCAAAAATTCGAAACCAGCAGTCACTAGATTTTAAGTTTGTCTTTTAAATGCAACAAACCTCGTCAAATTTAGCGCAGTGGTTGCCGAGAAAAACGAATTCTCCTTTTACATGTATTTAGATAGGAGCACTCGAGCTAAAGCTTCCTCTTAAGAATCTTCGTTTACGGACTGAGATTATTGCTTTTTTCCTCGGTGTTACCCTTCTTTGATGCGCGAAGAGTGAACCACGAGTCATCGCCCTATACTTAGCGTTTGCGCTTCTCACCGGAAGCAAGACCGTTACGAAAGACATCACGAGACCACGCGTTGCTAGACACTTATGTTAAGTGCCGTCAGTGCCCTCACGCATAATTATTTTTCTGTAATGATACTATAAACGCAGCCACCTAGGGATTTCCGCTGACACTTGTGCTTCATGGCACACGTCGGTAATATCAGTAATATGAACACACGACGGAATATTGACGGAGGGTGAATATGGGCCTGGAAGGATTAACGATTTCCCGAGAACTTCCACCTAATAAGAAATGCCCCATGTGTTCTCCAAATTGCGACACTTGCGTGCACTTCTTCAAGTGAGCATAAACCGCGGTGCAGGTGAAATTCACCCCGCTCATTTCTACAAAAAGATTAGGCTGTGGCCCGTCGCGCGAGGAGAAAAGGGCAAAGATCAGCGGAGCCTTATTTTTGGTTTACCACCTGACAGTCGCCAAATATCAAAAGGTTATTGCATGAAATTCTGTCCAATACTATCCTAATTTTCGACATTTGTAGGCCAAAAATAATAAATAAATAAATAAATAAATAAAAAACAAAGAGAAAAAGAAAGACAAAATAGAGGTAGGCTGTGTTCTCTGTACGCGAAAGAGATACTAAATGCATTTCCTACGTTCTGAAAACATAGCCGCCTAGTATATTGATTATTAAGTTTTGGTCCCATTCACAATGCTTCCCTTTTTATACGCCATTCTTAAGAAGGTGTTACCGGTGATAAGATGACAATGCGATAAAAATGGTGAACGTTCATATATTTTAGCAGCTGGCTTCGAAGATTGGCCCGAGCTGAAGCTAACTCTTAATGCATCACACCGGTTCTATAGGAAACCCACGAAACATAACGCCGACAATAGGCAAGCCCACGGCCGCAGTGGTGCACAAATAATAGGAAAACGAATCAAGTACAAAAAAAGAAACCACCGGAGGCTTTGCGGGATCAGTTATCTTGACCAGACATCTCATCCGGAATGCCGACTGGCTGTCTGGCCAGGTGTCCAGCAATATCGTCGCTTCATTTCCAGTCGAGCAATTAGCTGGTCGTCTTCGAGATAAGGCTGATACGCATGCGCATTCACTTCCAAGTGCCGAGGTGCAGCAGCAGTCACAGGATGAGCTTCTTTTTATTGTGTTTTCTTTAGCTGTGGGTCAAGGCATGGGTCATGGTGCGAATTTCGATTCTTTAAGGTCGATACGCCACGTGGTGGCGAAAAAAGGAAACTGAACGAATGTACAGAATTCTAGGTATGCGTTTTTGTTGTGATGTTAATACATTATTTATTTTTTGGGCGACAGACGTCAATGTCTCAATTGCAATAGATTTGTTTATGCCGCGGTCCGAGCTCCAAACACCCATGTTCTGAAGTTTTGTCATAGCTTGCATAAAAGATGTAATATAATTCGTCACTCGTTTACGTTGCGGTTCGTGATGCAACGTACAGCTAAGAACATGCTTATTTAACGTATGCAAACCACCACTCATTGGTCGGCATAATTTTAACGAATGCACTTATATCTAACACGCGATTTGGAGTCTCAGTGAGCTTTATGGGATAGTTCAGAAGATTAGCGGACACACAAAAATAAAAATATGTGCAAGGACAAGCGCGTGCCCACTAATTTTGCGGGGCTATCAGTCATTATATGTTTGTTTGACCTCGATTTGATTTAAATGATGGTTCCATATTTTATTGAGGGGCTGTGGCGCAAAGAAACAGAGATAGAGAAAGCAAGGAGAAGAAAGGCCGGCGGCCATACAGACGAGCTTCCGGTTTGCTACCCTACACTGTGGGTAAGGGAAAGGGGAATAGAGAGAGGGAAAGAGGGAGAGAGCGAGTACTGAGCGCAAGTGGGAGGGTGCACAGGAACAATACAAGCGGTCTCTGAAACCGGTGCACTTCAAGTAGTGTACTAGTTCACGAATAGGTTTTTATGCCAGTTACGGGTGTAGCCACGGTCCGGGTATCTTTGACTCAGAGAACGGTCTCGAGTCCACTCCATTGAAAGTTGTCCTGAGAGAGAGGCGTTGCACGGTGGTAGAGAGGGCAGATACACAATAGGTGCTCGATTGTGTCGTCGCACATATACAGGAGTCGCACATTGGGCAGTTCGGTCATTCCCATACGATAGGAGCAAGCGTTCGCGAACGCCACTTCCAGCCACAAGAGGCTCGGAAAGATTGTTTCGCGCTATCGTCACAGTGGGTTCCTTCAACGTACGTTGCAAACTCTGGATACTTCGGGTCCTTTTGGAGTCCAGAGCTCTTTGGAAGTTGTGGACTGGTTAAAGTCAAGTGAGATTTGTGCCAATGCTGTGATGTCTGTAGATATTGAGGAACTGTTCTATTCTGTCCCACACGGTGACTCGTGTACAGCTGTACGTGATCTCATTGCAGAAAGAGGGCAAGTAGCTTGTATAAATTCATGCGCTTTGTCACTTATGTCTTTCATGCAAATTCTCACGTTTTACCCGTCAACCACTGTAGTGTCCTTTAACAATGATGTCTTCACTCAGAGAAAGGGTATTTGCATCCGATCTATGGTTGCTCCTGTACTATGTCACATTTGTTTATCCAAGTTTGACAGTAATGTAATTCACAGGCCACAGGACAAACGTATTGTACGAATTCTTAGGTATGTCGATGATTTTTTATTGTTTTTAAGGTAAATTCCGATGATAGCCTTGAATCAAACGCGAGAAGGATGTTAACGTGTTTCGAGGAGTCCTCTCGAGACTTCAGGTTCCCCTTCGAACTTTGCAAAGAAAACTTGATCAGATTTCTTGATTTGTAAATTAAATTTAAAAGTGAGAGTCATGTGTGTTGGCGTTATTGCCCTAGGTCGAAAAAATCGCTCGTCCCGTACGAACCGTCCCACTCCAATTTAATAAAACGTGGCATAGCCTCCTTGTGCTTGACAAATGCTCTTCACAAGAGTTGCACCCACTCATTGCAGGAGAATTTTGAAGCCCGGAAGGCGAGGCTAATATCGGCAAGGTACTCGGTCTCACTTTGGTGCTTGCAGCTGAATCGGTGTTTAGAAAGTTGACAAGAAAGAACGTGGAAACCGCGGACGACAATGAATCTTTAAAAACGAAAAAAGGTCGTAGTGGTGTCGTATTTGAATGGCTTATCTCATAATCTTAAGAGGGTGGCCACTAGGATGGCGTCACACTAGTGTTTTCGGCCTCGTGCAAACTGGTTAAGTTGTGCAAAAGCATGACAGGAGAGAAGAAAGATGCGACTAGTGGCTGTGGAAAAAAGCACACCACTTTTTTTCACAAAAATTGCGCATCTTCGGTCATGTATCACATGCCTCTCTCATGCGGACTGCCCTATATTGGCCATACAGGTCGTTGCATTAATGACCGCATGCGTGAGAATCGCTATGTGCTACCTAAAGGAACAAGAGGGAACTTGCCGTTGCATTTCAAGAAGCACGATTGCCGACCAGTTTTTGATACTGTATCGATTGTGGGGAGAGAGCGCAGTAAACTGGAAAGAGAAATAAGCGAAGCGTTCCGCATCAAAAAGTTGGGCGCGCATACATGTGTGAGTGAACCTTCGGTCCATATCAATGATAAAAAACTTCAATTATTAAATTTATCACTTTAATCCAAGTGTTGTTCCCCTTTTCGAAAAGGGGTGTGATTTGGCTTTTGTGTACGTGTATATCTTTTGTTGATATTTGACTATAAACCCTGTTATTGTTCTTGGGTGTACACGCATGCGTGGCGGAGATTTGTGGAATGTATTCCCAATAAACTTCAGTTGTAAGTACAGCGTTGTCCTGTGCGTTTCTTCTTACTTGTTCTCGCGTCCGTCCTTGCTGGAACCCCTTATACGTTCAGTTACCTCAGGTCGTTTGTCGTCGAAATATATTGCTGCCATCATTCACACAGCACATGTCATGGTTGGGAGAAAAAACGGCCTCTGGAGTCAATTTCAGTGCTTCCCCATAGATGGTAATGCACCTTGAAGTCACCTGTGATGACCCAGGGGCCATTGCTCATTAGCAGCATTTGTTTATGCATTTTGCCATAAAAGTGTCCCGCTGGGGATATGTAGGCTTCAATAAGTGTAAATGATACAGTCTTCTTTTTGATAGCGAGGCAGACATATTGGTGGTCGTCATGAGGCTCTACCACGTGAGCGGCGTACATGAAATTCATGCAGAAGTAGATGATTACTTTGCTGCACGCACAGCACGTGGACGAGAACGAAGTATTCTTAACCAGATAGTCTGAGTGAAGTCGCGGTATTTAGTTCGCAAATTACCAGTACGGGTAAAAGATTTGTAAAACCGAACTGGCGAAAGTCTGCTATACGAGTCATGAGACCTATGGCATTTCACTGGAAGATCAACGCACATTTAACATCAGTGCGGAAGGTGGCTATTTGCCGAGCCATGGTGCTTATACAATGCTAGAAAGCACTGCATTTAGGGCATCCAGTATTTGCAGAGCTCCTCTAGCTACTGGTGTTTGCAGCTTGTTCAGTATCAAAAAGGAAAATAAACGCTTGGGACGGAGAGTACAAAACGACAGATTTCCCTGCTCTTCTGTAAGAATAATATCAGTTAAAGTTCAGCGCTCAATCTGTCATTTCGTACTCTCCCTCCAAAGTCTTTATTTTCCTTTTTTGGCGCAATAATGTATTCTTTAAACCGCAGATGCACTCGAGGGGGCGGTGTCTTGATTGCTGGGGGCTTTGATTTATCGTGCTCACCGATAGACATCACCTCCGGTCTGTAAATGTTATGGCTTATTTTTCGCTCATCGGTGCAATCCGTTTTACTTGGTGTTTGCTACAGGGCTCCGCTTACTTCAGCTAACATTTCCAGTAAGCTGAACAATATTCTCAGTGATCTCGGTACAGCACACCCCAATTCACATATCTTACTATTCGGAGATTTCAATTATCCCGGCATCGACTGGCAGAAACTTGGTCCCTCAGGTACGAACCAAAGAGAATCAAATTATTTTATAGAAGTATGTTTGAATGCCAATCTCACTCAGTTAGTAAAGAAACCAATGCATGTGGCTGGCGACAGTGCTAATATTTTGGATCTTATACTAGCTACTAATCGCGGGAGCGTGTCATATATCAAGTACCTTCAAGAAATTAGTGATCACAAAGGTATCCAGGCCCACTTTTTGTTTCGCGCTGAACGCCGCAAAAAATGTTAAAAAAAACAACCCTTCTCTATGACACAGCTAAACACGAGCTAAGATTTTTTTTCTTTAGTGAAGCCCAATTTTACAGCATGCGTCTCCAGGAGAGCTGGAGAGGCAAATGCAAAATACAGGACTTGGCCAAAGAAGTCATTCCTAAAATTACTTGCCCTGAAAACCACCAAAAAACTTGGTACATTAAGATGCTAAAGAGAATAGAAGGCAAGCGTTTTTTTTTTTTTCATGCTGCTAAGCTGAGAGCCTCGTCTAATGCGTGGCAGCGGTATTATACTGCCGACAATGCCTACCTGATTACTGTGCGCAATGCTGTGTACAATTTTTCCAACTGCGACTTGAAAAAATCGTTAAATGATAACCCGAGAAAATTTTGGAAGATCATCGACCCTATTGAATCACTCGCTATCACTCTGACTAACGAATTGGGAGAAAGCGTCGGAGACCTCGAAGGCACTAACACCTTTAACATTGCTTTTAGCAGAGTTTTTGCCAAAGAACCGAGCACATCTTTGCCTACGACACGGCTAGAACTCTGTATACTACGCCTGCTATCACAATATCTCATGATGTAACTTTATATTTGTTGCGTAACATTGAGCTTCCTTCATTTACAGACGTCGATGAAATCAATTCCAAGTTGTTAAAAAACAGCAAGCATACCATTACTGCATATCTGTGTACTTTCTTTTCTCACGCACTCACTGTAGGTCACATGACAAATGATTGGAAAGTGGGGAGGGTCGTTCGTGTCTACAAACCTGGTAAAAAAGATTTCCCACTAAATTACCTCCCCATATCATTAACAAGTGTACCGTGCAAAATCATTGAACATGCTATTTATTCTCATATCATGGCATTTCTCGATAAAAGCAGCTTTTTCATCCATCCCAGCATGGCTTTCGAGAGGGTTTCTCATGCAAGAGACAAATGGCCATTTTCATTCATGACTTGCATGTTAACATCGACACCAACATACAAGCTGACGCCATTTTCTTAGACTACGCAAAAGCGTTTGTTAAGGTGCCGCATCAATGATTGCTATTAAAGCCAAACCAGTTAAACTTGGACCACAACGTCCTTCTTAGGATCAAAGAATTCTTGTTTAACCGGTCTCAACACGTTCTTATTAATAATCATACCTCAGACCCTGTTCTTGTAACATCTGGTGTTTATTTCTAATATAATATCTTATCTAATTAATGACTTGCCTGAACACTTATCCTGCCAAATCCGAATGTTCACTGACGACTGTGTAATTTACCGATCAGTTTCTGACCAATGCGACGCAATAAAACAGCAACATGATGTAGACCTTGTCCAAGAATGGTGCGACCGGGGGCTAATGACCCTTAACCCGACTAAATGTAAACTTCTTTGCATTACACGCCAAAAGCGCGCTGTTATATTCCCGTACACACTTGCGAACGAACCTGTACAACAAGTAACATCTTTCAAATACTTAGGCGTTACTTTGTCCAATAATCTGTCATGGCATGCACACGCTACAAACGTCATATCATCGGCAAATAGAACTCTCAGTTTTCTGAAATGTCACCTTCGTAACGTGCCCCAACACAATAAATTACCAGCCTATAAATCACTTATCCGTTCGAAACTAGAGTATGCGTCGGCCATATGGTCCCCGCATCAAGTATGCCTCGTAAATGACCTTGAAGCAGTACAAAATCGTTCCGCTAGATTCATTCTCTCATCTCACACTCACGAAGTCAGTGTTACCACTCCCAAAGCGGAATCTTGGTGGCAAACTTTATCCCTCCGCCGACGCATAGCAACACTTTGTCTATTCTATAAGATATACAGTTCATCACTTAATAGTCCTCCTTACATCACCCCGCCCGTATACATAGCCGTCCAAGTTTCCCGTACACGCGTGAGAATTTTTCAGCATCTTTTTTTCCTCGTGCAGACAAAGACTGGCTGCATGAGGAAAGGCATGCTGCCTGGTTTTCGTAGACTTTGCTCACGTGTCCCAGTTTCATGGATTTGCGGCGCTGAAGACGCTTCGGATTGAAAGGCCGCATAGCATGCCTGAAGTGTCCCACCTTAACATGCCAGGGTAGAAACAGGGACAACGAAAGCCTGCGAGGACAGTTCGTACAGCAAAGCACGATTAACAGAACGCCATTAACGAGTTTTACATCTTTTTCCGATACTTCTCCATTGGGAACATAAAACACTGCGAGATGATAGGCTTTTATTACAAGGATTCGTGTGAGAATGTCACAATTGCAGCGCAATTAGGAAAAAAATAAAAAATAAAAAGAACAGCGGACCAGACACCACGGGTGCTACACTCACAACTTATTTATTTTTTGTTCCCGCCGTAGAGCAGGAAAAGAAATGTACCGAATACTGCGCATGTGCAAACGTTAATCACGGCAAAGGAAAAGAATCTGAAAACCAAATCTGGCTTCCGAACGGACAAAGGGTGCGAGAATATACGAAACTTTCGAATAACGAATCGAATAGTGTGAACCACTCGTAAATGCGAATATTTTTCGAATACTTTTGGAATATTTTGTAAGGTCCATTTCTAAACGTTAAAATCAACATAATTATTTGAGTAAAATCTATAGTAAAGTTCACTCCCGCGGTATTAGATTCGTGGGACGATCTCTCCGCAGCCACCATTTGAAGGAGTTGAAGGTCGTAGAGAGGAACTCGGTGAACAGGATTTATTTACATATTAACATTTTAGGCAAGACATACACCGACAGCCTAGCGTGACTCCCAAATGGTCCCGCAAGACTAACATACAGCAGACAGCTTACGAGCCCACAGCTCACTAGTACATTTCTAGCATGACAACGAGCACTCAGCTCCCGACGACGAGCACACAACGAGAACGCACACGCAGCCGACAACCGCTGCTTAAAAGCACTTGTCCCCCCCTTGATTCCAAGCGAACGGAAACGTTCGTCCAGTCATCGTTCGACGTCACCGAAGATGACCTGCCCTTTTGGAGGAGGCGGGCTCACATACTCGTGTTGCACACACACGCAGGTGTAAAGGTCCGGAGCCGACGTCAGAGGGCTTCGTAGAACTCTGCTCCGTCAAGGGTGGCGCTGCCGAGTACCACATTCCTGAGCTAACCCCGCGCCACGTGGCTGCCGGTTATCCGCAGTTCTCTGAAGTGCGCCCGTCTGGTTGGATTGGAACACGTGCAGCGGGCTGAAATAACTGGCACGTCGCCACCCCGTACGGCCATTCCTAACAGCGGGCATAGTAGATATATAAAACATGAGAGCTAGTGTAGGGGAGCAGGCTACGTCACTTAGGTAGCCATAATTTACAGACTAAACAGTGATCATTCATACTCCATAAAGAGCTACGTGCATGCGAAAAAAGTAGTTTTCTCTTAATGCTTCATTGTACTTTTAATAAACAACGCTTCATAACCTACTATGTAATGACAGAAGCCTGCGAACTTCAAGAATACTGGAAAGTGAACGTTCTTCTATATTACGTGGGATAACGCTATTCATTGTTGGAAATCTATTCAAAAACTATTCGATATTCGATTCGATTCAATTCTGGCAGAATTCGATTCGTATTCAATTTGGTCTCGAAAATCACTATTCGCACGCCCCTAGAATAGAGAGATAGGCTTCTCTCTGACGCAATCCGTGCCTCTTTTTCTGATACGGAAAGCCTCAAAACGTCAAACCTGCAGAATAGTTTAATTTCTTCAATCCAAACTATTTATCTCGGGAAACCATGGTTCACACTTGCAGGCCAAGCAATTTGCGGGTATGCATAGACGCGCGCTTCCTTTATCCTTAACCGAAGGTTCGTGCTCTCGCGCTCGGTCGTTAACGCACCGTCGGGTTTGACCTATATAGGCCTTCTCACACTACAGTGGTCTCAGACGACAGCGGTATCGACGTAGTGTCTGGTTCTCGTGTTCTTTGTTTTAATTGCGCTACCACGGCGTCATGAAATGTGAACCAACTCGCCCAAAAACAAGTTGTACTGACTTACTCCAAAGTGTACGCGCACAGCATGTTTCGCACCCGCCGCGGTGCTTAGTGACTGTAGTGTCGGACTGCTAAGCACTAGGTCGCGCGATCGAATCCCGGCCACGGCGGCCGCATTTCGTTGTGGGCGAAATGCGAAAACACCCGTGTGCTTAGATTTGGGTGCACGTTGAAGAACCCCAGGTGGAGTGAATTTCGGGAGACCCCCACAACGGCGTGCCTCATAATTTGATCATGGTTTTGGCAAGTGAAACCCCTTATGTGTAAGCACATATAGACAACTTATTATAACAAAATTTGGGTTTAGCATCTTAAAATTGCACAGTCAGTTATGGGGGATGCGTTAGTGCTGTGGCTCCGGATTCATTGTCGACCATCTGGAGTTTTTCAACACCCATTTTCAGGCTTGCAGGAGCATTTTTGCATTCCACCCCTCTCGGAATGCGACCTGAAATCGAACTGACGCGGAGGCTGTACGCGGTGGTTCTCGAGGTTGCAACGCGCCATCTGTTCATAATGAGCGAAGTGACCGGTGAAAAGGGTCGATACGAAGGCCGCATCGCGTCAACAGTCGGCGCCATGCCAGCTGCGAATGATGAAATATCACGACCACGATCACGTGGAATAAATTTTGCAAAGAGCCGAAGAAGCGCGCCGATTTGCTCGGGATCGCATCCAGAGCCAACACCGTACCGACGTCCTTCGATACAACGAGGGTTGACGCGACGTACACTACACTCCCAGCGACTAGGTGTGGGTCTGGGCGTCGAGTCCGTCCCCGTGGCCTCTCACAAAAGCTACTGCGCCGGTATTGTGGCGTCGACCCGGTTACCCGCCATCCCAGCGAGGAACCTAGCCGGTGCTGCCCGGCAGCGCCTATGCCGGCTCGCTCTGAGATTGTCCCTTTGCTATACGTTAATCATGTAGTACTCATGACGCCATACTATGCGCATACGTAAACAGGCAGATAGGACCCCAGGAGCTCCATCTTGCCGTCAGCTTTACTGAACGACAACGTTTCGACGCGGTCCAGACGGTCGCTTTTAGCACGGTGAGCAAATGGCAAGGATATGAACTTCCACACCCCAGGCAGGTGGCCGCGAAAGTCGGCGCGGCCTCGTGCTATGAAATTAGACAGTGCCATTAAAGCAGATAGTCTCAGTTATGCTGGCCTCAGACTTCTACGTACGTCGAAATTTCGAGTGATTTGTTATGTGAGCACTGTTCTCTGAATAAGCTATTCGGCAAGACAGCAGCAGCAGCACCTAAAAGCAGCAGAAGCTGCGCTCTGCAAAGTCTGGGAGTGGTCGCAAAGAAAGGTTAGTGTTAAAGTAAAGAAAAAAGAAATTGCCTCGTTGCCATTGTTCTGGTGGCAGCGTAATTACTACAGTTAGGTGTCGCAAGAGGCGAGTGCTATTGCCAAAGTCATGACGGCAGCTGCATGCACAGTCGCGTTACGACTCTACATGCACTGCTCCCTGTTTTCTTGTCAATATTGTACTGGGTTAGTTGCGCATGTATTCTGCGAAGTCTTTGCTTGCCTGTCACTGTTTGCAAGCTAGGTCCGTTATTCTCTTCCTTGATTTTTATTGAGGTAAAATTACACCGGAGGTCAGAAACGTTGTATGTGGTGGCACCTGAATGGTACTACGTACGAAAGACGGACTCGGACGCGAGAGAGAGGGGCAGGCAAAGCAGGGAGCTTAAATAAACTTTGTTTTATTGTGTACCTTAGGCGTAGGAATTGAGTATGACTGAAACAGCGAGTAAAAGAGGAGTTAGTCGTATGGAGTAAACACGGCGCCGCGTCGTCACGAACTAGTAAATTTAAGTACATTGCCTTTAGGTACTGCAGGCAACTTTCAGCTCCTGAAGGGAACTTCCGGTAATTCGCGATGGTGAGGGGATTTTTCGGCAGATGGGAGTCGACGCCTGGATCTCAGAACCCCAGGTTTGGTAAGGCATTGATCTTCAAGTCTGCCCAAGGCGAGCATGGGAGTTTATAAGGAGAGGTGCTCGATAGTCCTCCTACATCTGCCCTGAGCGCGCACTATGCATGCAGCGTACTTACACCGTTCAGTAAAATGAATAAAGGAATACGTAAAGGATAGCTTTTGACAAAACTGCCAAAGCTCCGTAGCGCTAGATGAAATACAGAAACTGAAACTAAATAAACCAGCAGCACTTGAAGCCAGTATTCTGTGGTAGTTCTTGTACATCTAATAAAGGTTGAGCACTAACTGGTGTTGCGATTCAGTGGTCATAGTGTTCTGCTGCTGAGCACGAGATTGCTGATTGATTTCCGGCGTCCGCGACGGCTTTCTGGTGGTGGCAGAATATAAGCACAGAAAAACGCAGAATGGTGGTGATTGTAGCACTTTAAACAGTTTTTGATGAAAGTGACCAATCCAACGGGCCAGACCACACGACCCATCGATGGAAGGTATACGCAGAATGCTGCCGCGCAGCTATACAGGGTGTTTCGGCGAACGCTATTGAAAATTCTTAAAGGTTGCCTGTTGCAGATAGCACAATTCTAGTTCATGAGAATGTCTACTCGAAGTGGCGGATGCTCCTTGCGCAAAAAACTGTAATTCATAATCGACTAATTAAAAAAAAATTTCACTGGTTATGTTCTTTAAGTAATTGCCTTATGGCCCATATTGCAATCTACAAATTGTAGCCGTGGCTCTCGCAAGGCATATCCACTTGGAATAAATTCTCAGCACACCAGTTTCGACATATTCATTCCCGAACTTTGCGGAGAAATGCATTGGCACTGCAGTTACTTTTGTGCTTCAATTCATAAAACGACGATTCCTTAATAAGGTAATTGAAACGCCAATGCGTTTCTCCTCAAAGTTCGGGAATTAATATCTCGAAACTAGTGTCATCCTGGGAATTCGTTCCAAGTTGTTCCGCTTTGCGAACTCCCCGGCTAGAGATTGTAAATTGCAATATGGGCCATAAGGCAATTAGTTGAAACCTAATTAGGAAACCTTTGCTAATTAGTCGATTATGCATTACAATTTTTTGTGCACGTAATGTCCGCCTTTTTGGATAGACCAGGTCATGAACTAGAATTGGGCTATCTGCTGCAGGCAACCTTTAAAAAAATTTCAGTGATCGCTGAAATAACCGGCATACTGCATTTTCTGGTGCAGAACATTGGTACATGCACGCGCGTTTCGGGGATCATTCGGAAGGCACATAGCATGTTCTGAAAGCCTTGTGAACCACTGTTCGAAAAGTGTAGTAGATTAAGGCGGTAAATTCATTAGGAATTCTACCTTCATCATAAGGGTGATACTTGAACGAGTGCGTCATCGAGTACGGGAACCGTGTTTCTCGCTTGTAGGCTGAACAAGCGGCTTGCAGGCTCCGTCTTGGTGGTGTTACCCTTCGTCATGAGCGAGAAGAACCAAGGGAAACAAGTGGCTTGATTTCTAAATTACAGTTAAAAATCAATTTTAAGTTACCCCTAGGCTTTCTCTAGCTTAATTGTCGGTTTGCATGTGTGGTTGCCACTACCCTTCGCCATGTCTTTTAAAGCGAAGCTTGCACGGAGCGCGACGGCACTTGGTGCTGTGGTTGTTGGATCGTTGGAATCTGAAGCGGAGGAACGAGTGAATGTGGAGCCGGGGGTGGTAAAGAGGAGGAGGGCGTGTGGTGGACGCACCGCTGACTGACTGGTTGCGTCACTTGTGATGTCACCACAGCTTCGGCAGATGCAAACCTGCGCTCTGTCGCGACAGAAGGGAGGCGCCTCAGTGCAGTGTTGCCAACCACTTGTTCAAGAAAGCCCGTCGACTTACGCTTCTTCGGTTAGCTTTAAGCTTTCCGTCAGCAAATCAGCTTATATTTCTGTCGCCAACTGCTGGGGCTGGTGTAAACTCTCTGGAACACTCATTCGTCTTCATCTATCCGGAACCCCCACTTCAACAATATTCAACTATAAAAAATATGGGTTTAACGGTCCACGAGTTGGGAACTGGGACTGCTTGGCTCTCCAGCGTTACAAAGCAGGCGATTCAGATGTTGCGTTTGATTACACGCATTGCTCCTAAAACGTGCGGCGCCCGCTCATATGTGTTGCGCGACCGTTGGTGAAAGCGGTAGTGCAACCACGCCTTGTTTATCAAGCCCTATTCCAGCATTGGACAAGGGCCCAATGGTATCGCCTTGGAGCCGTTAATCGCGAGGCAATGAGGGTCATCACTTGCCTTTCCCGCATCACCTCGATCGTGGCTCTACAAGAGAATGCACAGCTGAAAACACTAGATGCGCTGGTGCAGCAGTGACATGATGCTCTCAGGCTTAAGAGGAAGCTTTAGCTCGGGCCCAACTCAGACGCGGCCTATTAAAATACATGTAAAACGCAGAAAAGTTTTCTAAAATAACCCTTGGACCCATTTTAATGAAATGTGTTGCATTTGAGAGAGAAAGTTAAATTCTGCTGACTTTGGAAGCGGAATTTTGATTTCGGGCCCGAATGTCGGGCCCGATATTGTAAAACGCTGGATCGGCTGCGTGTCGCATTCAAGAACAAAAAACGAGGGAAATCGATAAATGGGGTCATCTTGTTCCACCACAATGCCCGTCCCCACGTCACGGATGTGGTTAACACAACACTGGCAAAGTTCAAGTGGGAAACCCTGCAGCATCCGCCATACAGTCCAGATCTGTCGCCTTGCGACTTCCTCATTTTGGGGGAAATTGAAAAAACAGCTCAAGGGAACAAAATTCGTGTCGGACGATAACGTGAAAGAGTCAGTTGCAGACATTTTGAAGCAGCAACCCAAGGAGCTTTATGAGACAGGAATCACGCGACTCGTTAGTCAATAGGACAAATGTCGGATTGCTCATGGAGACTACTTTTAACTAAAGTAACCCGTTTATCTTACGTTCGCATTGGCTCACTTTCTTTGACTGGCCATCGTATATTTTGCAGAACTCCTGCTTGCTATAGGTGATCTCTCTTGCGACTATAATTTTGGTGCAATTACTCATGATACACGACCGGTGACAGCTGCTCCTGCGTAATATATTGGAACAAATGACAGCTTCATTGAGATTTTACACTGGCCGTTGCACATGTGCAAGAATGTAAACACGGTTATTGAATGAGAAAGTTTCATTAACATATTTGTCCTCAACTTCTACATTTCATGGCCTTTACATTTTTCATATGAACGGCATAGACTGCTTTGCTGGTTTCGAACTGATATAGTTATAAAGTTCGTGTGATATTTTCTTTACTTATTAAATAGACAAAAAATATGGAAGCATTGATACCAGTTATCTTGGGTGAAATATTGGGCACAAGTTTTGGCACATACGAGTACATTCTTTTATGAAAAAATACACATTTTGCTTGTTTTGACAGTGCGTAGCTTTCAAGAAATCGTTTGCAGCATCTTTGGCAATGGCAATGCAGTATGTATTTGATCCATGAATTCATGTATTTGATCCCTCGACAAATTGTTTAAGTGGAAGCTTTAGCTACATGTAAAACGCAAAACGCAATACATGTAAAACGCAGAAACGCTTTTCTGAGACAACTCCTGGATCACTTTTAATGAAATTTGCTGCATTTGAGAAATATAAATTCTAGTGTCTGTTGGTAGCAGAATTTCGATTTAGAGCCTGAATTTTGTATAAAATATTTCGAAAAATTCGAAAGTTCCGAAGATATAGAAGCACGAAGTTTACAATCAAACAGCTCTTCATCAAGAACGGACATTGCGGTTCTCTAAACGCATCTATTATAACAGTCAAAGCGGACAAATTTGTTACGTCAATTGGTATTTTACGTCACTTGGTTACGTTGTGTACAAGGGTTCTGCAAAAGCCATATTTCCATAATACGAAATTTGTTTTGAGAATCATGTATAACCGAACAATTTTGTCCGCTGTAGATGTCCTATTTTATGCAATTCACAGAATTTTTATATCATTTTTCGTTGTTCAGTTACAGAGCTTTAAATTCGATAGTTTCGTTTCCTGAAATTTGCCATGGATGGCAATTTTTAACAAAATATTGACAACCTAAATAAAAAATTCGAACAGTCACTAGAATTTAAGTTTTTCTTTTAAATGCAACATACCTCGTCAAATTTGGTGCAGTGCTTGCCGACAAAAACGAATTCTCCTTCTACATGTATTTAGATACGAGCACCCGAGCTACAGCTTCCTCTGAAGGAGCAGGTCGAGCTGCATCGTGAGCCCCCCCCGAACAGAATTTCGGGCTGCGCCACTAGTTGTGTGCTAGGGTTATGCAAAAGCTGTATTTCCAGATTAGAAAGTTTTTTAGATTCATGTGAAATATATGAATTCTGTCCGCTTTAGATGTAATGACCTTCTGCATTTAATATGTTTTTTCATCGATTTTCAGCCGCGAGGATCCTACCAATGTACCTGATGTTGCTGATTATGACTGGCAATACATGGAAAGTATTGAAATCTCAGTGGAGGGAATTCCATGTCTTATTAATAATCTGAAGTTATCTACTTCATCTGGTATTGATAATATTACTTCCAAGATATTACAAAATACCATTTCCATATCCAGTAACATTCTGTACCATATATTCAAGCAGCCTTTGTCATCGGGTCAGCTGCCCAATGACTGGAAAATGGCCAAAGTCATACCCATATTTAAAATTGGGAATAAAAACTCCCCGGAAAATTACCGTCCTATTTTATTAACCTGCATTTGCTGCAAGATGCTCGAATATATAATTGCTTCTCATATTTATAGTTTTATTTATGGTTTCAGGAAAGGATTATCATGTGGGACACAGTTAATCGAATTCACGACTGACCTGCACCTTAACATGAACAATAACCAGCAGACCGATTGCATTTTCCTTGACTTTTCCAAAGCATTTGATCGTGTAGCTCATTGTGGCCTCATTCCAAAATTAACTGCACTTCGAATTGACTTCTTCACCCTAACATGGCTTCGTAATTTTCTTTCGAATCGTCAACATTTCACAGTAGTTAACAATATTGGTTCGTCTCCTACTTACGTTAGTTCTAGTGTGCCTTAGGGTAGCGTTTCGGGCCGTTTACTCTTCCTAATTTACATGAATGGTTGGCGACTTAATGTTTCATCCCTCTTACGTTTTTTCAGTGACGACTGCATTATTTACAGATAAATTAACAGTACTGACGACCACCTGGCCCTTCGAAATGGTCTTAGCCTAATTCATAATTGGTGTAACACCTGGTTAATGGCTTTAAATGTATTAAAATGTCAGGTAATAACTTTTAGTCGTAAGCGTGACAACTCACATTTTTTATACGACGTCAATAATAAAGAATTGTTACATACAGTGTCATATAAATATTTGGGAGTTCAACTAACCGAAAACCTCTCCTGGACAGACCACATTGCAGCCGTTTGCGCAATAGCTTCAAGCACATTGGGTTACCTAAGTCGTAATCTGGGTAATTAACTTTCCAACATACGCAAATTGGCCTATCAGACATTTGTTCGTCCACAGCTCGAGTATGCATCATCCATTTGGTCCCCACATCCTGCATACTTAATCGACATGCTTTAATCAGTCCAGAACCGAGCTGCCCGTTTCATTTCACGTAATTATAGCCACCACTCCAGCGTAACGCAAATGAAACTCGATCATTCCATCCAGCCTTTAGTTCTTCGCTGTAATATCGCTCTGTTCTTTGTTTCACAAATATGTTTATAATGCCACACAATCCACAGTGCATATCCAGATTGCCTCGAACACGTCTCCCCGATTAAATAACCACTTAAGTGCTTAAATACTTTTAACTTTTCCGCACTCCCTACGGCCATTCGCTTGTGGAACAGCCTGCCTGATCACATTGCTTTCGAGTCAAATCAAGAAAAATTTCGACATCTCCTACACGAGCATTTTTCATAATAGCACTTACAAATCACTTTATCTTGTTTCTTACACTTGGCAATGTGCTTCGAACTTCGTGGGATGTTTTTATTTTTACTGATGCATCGCTATATCGCTCTTATGAATTGGTATTGTATGCTGCGTCATGTGTTCACTTGTATTCCCAGCATATATTACTGCTTTTTTGCGTCTTTTTCCCGAAATATCCTTTCAAGAATTGTACTCCCTGATCTGTTCATTTTTCGTGAATTTTGCTTTCTAGTATTAGTGCGTTACGTTAAGTTCGACTCATGTTATTTCCTTAAGTGTACCTCTGCGGCCTTTGATTACTTCAGTTTTTCCTTTTTCATGTTTTGATCTTGGTAGTAATGTTGATGAGCCCTACATTGAGGCGTATCTGTTGTATTAGACTTCAGAAGGCTGCTTTCTCTCTCTCTCTCTTTTTTTTTTTTTTGCCTTGATTTTGTAACCCCCCTTACACAATGCCCCCATTGGGCCTGTAAGGCATTTTACATAAATAAATAAATAGGTGCGATTCCCAGAATTGTGATATCACTTTTCATTGCTGAGTTGAAAAGATGTAAACTTGATAGTTTTGTTTACTGAAAGTTTGCGATTGTTGCCAATATTTAACCAAAAACATGACGACATAAATCAAAAATTCGAAACAAACAGTCACTAGATTTTAAATTTTTCTTTTAAATTCAAGAAACCTTGTCAAATTTGGTGCAGTGGTTGCCGAGAAAAACGAATTCTCCTTTTACATGTATTTAGATAGGAGCGCCCGAGTTAAAGCTTCCTCTTAAGACCAGCCTTTTGCCCGCAACGTGTGCTCTCAGGGCTTACGCTTTCTCGCACTCCCTTCTACCACCGCCATCGCCAGTTCTCCTCCCTGGAGTTTTGCGCAGCTGAGGGATAACAAGCCAAAAAACACTCGTCGCCCGACATCACCTCACGCGGCGGCGTCCCTTCGTGACGGAATTATAGCTCAAGACGCCCATCTGCCGCTTGGCTCCATCGTGATTTACGTGGGTGCAAGCAACCAGGACTTTATTGCCCTTGCGCACCTGCCCTGAATAAGACGTCCTGGTTTCAAATCGAGGAACCTCCTTCGTCTTTCTGTGCTGAGCTGCTTGCTGTTCGGGAAACGCTGTGCCCTGTGGCTGCCTTCCCATGGTCCCCACGACCCGCATCGTCATCCGCACTGATGCCCTACAGGTGACGCGGCTCCCGCGACGCGTCAGTCGCAGCCCTGAAATATGTCAGCAGATCCATCTTCTGGCGATCCCGCGGAAAATACCTATCGAGTGGCTCCCACGCGACCTTCTGAACTTCCAAAGTCGTGCGGATTCTGCGACCCATTTAGGGACCTGTACATCGTCACTGCCTCACCTCATTCAGCTAGATGCTGCCACCCTCGTTTTTACAAGAAAGGAGCCCCTCGGACACCGCACACGTGTTCTCATACCTCCGTGTGTCCGTCTGCGGTAGTCCCCCCCTCCCCTTCCCCCGCGGTCTTACTCGTGCAGAGGAGGTGTCGGGATCCGGGTCGGGATTGCCCACACTCTTGCCGTGACAAGGAAGTTGTCTCACTTTCGCCAGTCATATTCCCATCCTGGGTGTCCAGTCTGCAAGTCACGCCATGCTGAAGTCGACATCCACCACCTGCTGTGGGTTTGCCCTGCATTTAAACCGACGAGGCTCCGGCACCTCGCAGCAGCGGGACTTTTGCCTCGTAATCCTAGCGATTACACTGCTTGGACGCAACGCCCACATCATCGACCCCGCTGCCTTCAACTTGACCCTACGTTGCACCCTACGCATAACTACAAAACTCAAACACCTATCTACATAATTCAAAACAGAAGGAATGTTAATAATAAATAACCAGCTATGAAACCTAATCAATACCAGTAAATAATTAAAAATACAACGTTTCCAAATAAATTAGGCTTCTTAAATTTACGTCATCTATGCGTTTATCAAACAAACAAATTAAATTATGGGGTTTTACGTGCCAAAGCCACTTTCTGATAATGAAGCCCGCCGTAGTGGGGGACTCCGGAAATTTGGACCACCTGGATATCTTTAACGTGCACTTAAATCTAAGTACACGGGTGTTTTCGCATTTCGCCCCCATCGAAATGCGGCCGCCGTGGCCAGGATTCGATCCCGCGACCTCGTGCTCAGCAGCCCAACACCATAGCCACTGAGCAACCACGCCGGGTGTTTATGAAACAATGTTTTATGGCTCAAATTCATGCATTCAGGAACTACGTTGGGTTTCGCTTCCACCTGCAAGCAAACTAGAATGTTTCAAAATCTCTTCTGCGATAATGTTCTGAAAATTCCAACGGCAGAAATTGACACCATCGCTCTTAGAGTATGCTAACGAAGTAGAAGGCCCAATAAGCAGTAAGTGATGATTATCTGATTGTCTTAAAAACTGTACTGTCTTGTATGACCGTAACGAACATGCAACGAAAGCAGAATTCATCATCCTCATTATCATTTCCCTGCGATCTCGAATTACTCCTGTTCTGCGCCAACTGATTCCAACTAGCACCCACGAATTTCCTCATTTCATCGCCCCGCCAAGTCTTCTGTCCTCGACTGCGTTTCCCTTCTCTTCGCACCCATTGTGTAACCCTAATGGTCCACCGGTTATCTAACCTACGCATTACATGTCTTGCCCAGTTCGATTTTTTTCTCTTAAAGTCAATAAGAATATTGGCTATCTTCGTTTGCTCTCTGATACAAACCGCTCTCTTTCTGTATCTTAAGGTTATGCATAGCATTCTTCGTTACATCGCTCTTTGCGCGGTCCTTTTTCTCAAGCTTCTTTCTCAGTAGCGAAGTTTCTGTCCCAAATGTAAGCACCGGTCAAATGCATTGATTGCACACCTTTCTTTTCAATGATAGTATTAAGTTTCCAGTCACGAACTGACAGTGTTTGCCGTACGCGCTCGAACCCATTTTTTTTCTTCTGTAGACTTCCCTCCCTTGATCAGGGTCCCGTGTGAGTAATTGACTTAGGTAAACGTACTCCTTCACAGACTCTAAAGGCTGACTGGCGATCCTGCACTCTTGTTCCCTTGCCCGGCTTTTGGTCATTATCTTTGTCTTCTGCATAATAACGTTCAACCCCACTCTTACATTCTTTCTGTTAAGATCCTCAATCATTTGTTGTAACTCGTCCCCAGTGTTGCTGAACAGGCCAATCTCATCTGCAAACCGAAGGCTGCTGGGATAGTCACCATTGATCCACACTTCTAAGTCTTCCCTGTTTAATAGCTTGAATAGTTCTTCCAACCACGCAGCGAATAGCATTGGAGAGATTGTGTCTCCTCGTCTGACTCCTTTCGTTATAGGTATCTTCCTACTTTTCTTGTGTAGAATTAAGTTGGCCGTGGAATCTCTGTAGATATTTTCCAAGATATTTACGTACGTATCCTGCACTCCTATATTACGTACTACCTCTATGACTACTGGTATTTCAACTAAATCAAATGCCATTTCATATTCTATGAGAGCCATATAGAGAGGCCGATTGTACTCTGCGGATTTCTTGATTACCTGATTGATGACATGGATGGAGGTGTAGAGCATGCCTTCTTGAAGCCCATGGTCCCTTGGTCGACTGAATTCCAGTCTTGCCCTTATTTTATTTGAAATTATCTTCCTGAATATTTTATGCAATTTTATACAATATTTTATATCGCTAATGGATCGATAATTTTTCAATTCCTTAAGGTCTCCCTTTTTGTGGATCAGTATAATGTTTCCATTCTTCCAGCTTTCTGGGATCGTTGAAGCCGATAGAAAGCTGGTATAGAAGGCCGCTAGTTTTTCAAGGATTTTGTTTCCTCCATCCTTGATTAAGTCGACTGTTATTCCATCTTTTTCTGCCGCTTTTCCTCGTTTCATGTCTTGCAAGGCCATTCTAACCTCATCGCTATTGAAGGAGACTGCATAATTTGTTCGTTACTACTTCGAATGGACGTGTCGTGGCTCCTCTGGGTACTGCACAGGACAGTATAGTATTTTTTACTGCTTTTAGTATACCTTCGAGATTGTTTATGATAGTATCCTGCTTATGTTTAACTGCACATATCTTGGTTTCTCCTATGCCAAGTTTTCTTCTCACTGATTTCATGCTGCGTCCATCTTTTAGTGTTTCATCAGTCTTTCTCACAGTATAGTTTCGAATGTCTCTTATTTTCTTCTTGTTGCTGAGTTTCGCAGTTCCAAGAATTCTCTCTTATCTCTTGAGCTGGACACTTTCATTTTTTGTCGTCTCTTTATTAGGTTCTTTGTTACTTGGGACACCTTGCCTACTGGTTGCCTTGGTGCCTTACCTCCCCTATCAATTGCTGCTTCTGAAGGCAGCCTGGTTATGGTTTCATTCATTACCTCTATGTCGTCTTCATGTCTTTTTTGTAAGGCTGCATATCTGTTTGCAAGTACCAGCCTGAATTGGCCTGCTTTTACCCTTACTGCATCTTGGTTGACCTGTTTCTTCCTGACCAATTTTACTCTTTTTCTCTCCAAATTGAGGTGAATGATAGACCTCACTAACCTATGATCAGTGCACTTTACCCTACCTAACACTTCAACATCCTGCACTAGGCTGGCACCGGCAGAAAATATGAAATCTATTTCAGTTCTTGTTTCACCATTAGGATTTTTCTAGGTTCATTTTCTGTTGCTACGCTTCCTGAAGAAGGTGTTGATTATCCGGAGCTTATTCCTTTGCGCGAATTCTGCCGACATCTCCCCTCTCGCCTTTCTAGAATCGACGGCGTAGTTGCCGATTGCTTGTTCACCAGCCTGCTTTTTCCTCACTTTTGCATTGAAATCGCCGATTACTACAGTACACTGAGTTTGCACTTTTCTCATCACTTATTCAACGTCTTCATAAAACTGATCTACTTCAACAACATCATGAGTGGATGTTGCAGCGTAGGCTTGTACTACGTTTAATCTATACCTCTTATTGATTTTATTAGGACTACTGCTACCCTCTCATTAATGCTGTAGAATTCGTCAATGTTGCCCGCTATGTCTTTATGGATTAGGAATTCTAACCCGCATTGCTTTTTATCTGGAAGAGCTCTATAGCAGAGAACATGGCCGTTAGTAAGCATTGTATAAGCCTCACCAGTTCTTCTAAGCTCACTAAGTAACTCATAAACTCAAACAAACGTTTTTGACCAATACATTTCCTTTCAGTGGGGTATCATATGTTTTGTGTCACACTGACACTCACACTGACAGTTCCGGCCAGTCACGCTGGTTTTAAAGGATTTAAAAGGACAATTTGCAGGATTTTACCTTTAGTTTACCATGTTTTTTATTGCGATACCAATAATATGAACACTCCAGGCGAATTTCTGAAACTTTGGAACCACGTCAGGGGAATTTCGCGTCACCGTGACGTTCTATATAAAGTCCAAGCGCGACTAGATCACCGCCTCGTGCCGCATGCTGTAGGCGCGAGCGAAAGCGTGCGAATTTCGAGCCCGGCAAGAGGGTGGCTTGATGCGCGACGTCTCCTTGAGCGCGCTAGGAAGGGGGAGGGGGCCGGTGCGTGCGCCGTCTCGTGTTCCTGCCCGGCACGCCCTATCTGAGAAGTAATCTGTGGTAGGTACAAATAATAGGCCGGCATGATGGCTTATGACTTTGTGAGCGCGCTATGTTCTTGTGCGCCTAGTTCACGATGAAGCGAGGGAAAGCGCGAAAGGGAATTCGCCTCGACGCTGTTCCCGCTCTTCTTGCGGACAGCGTTGTGACAGCGAGTGTTCGCGGTCATCAAGTGAGATCTGTTCATGTTTGCCCGTACGGCACGGGACACCATGCTATGCAATATATCTTGTTTTTATTACATAGATGCTTCAACTTTAAGTATGGCACCTCTTCACCACATCTCTGCTGCTGGCAAGTATGTCGCTGATTGCTTGAATTGATGCACAAAAGATATTCACAATGTGGTGCTACATGTGACCAAGCAAATGTTTTGAGAATTGCTAAATGATTGCCTGACAAAGCAGTGCAGATAACTCATCAAAGGGGAGACATAAACGTGCACAAGCCAATGAGCACTTGAGCTCAATGACCACAGATAACTCTCAGGAATAATGAGGCTGCAACTTAGAGCGCTATAATGTAAAACTATTCCAAACTTTTCTATTCCAATTCTGCAATCAGCCCACCGCGATTGGTCAAAAACATTTTTGGACCACTCCCCCTTCACATGTCTGTCACGCGACGTCACGAAAACCGCGAAAGTTCCCCATCTGATATGAAGTATACACACTGATTATGCATGATTGTACCGATCAAAATAAAAATAGTTATTTCTGATTCGACGCCTTTTTGCCATTAGCCCTTGGTTATTGGTCAAAAGTTCTTGGGCTGACCCACTTCAGCTGCCTCTCACGCGACGTCACAAACCCACAAAAACTCACCAAGTCAAAGTGACGCGTACGCGTTATAGATGCATTAATATGCCAAACAAAACTGAATTTTCATCTGAACAGCCGCAGGCTACCCCGTTCCGAAAGGAATAAAAGATGGCTGCCACCGATCGCTCCGTCACTGGCTACTCGCCACTGCTGGAGAGCGTGGGTTTATTTGCGTGTAATAAACCTTTTAGCATGGCCGTGTAACGTTTTCAAAAACTCTCGGCACATTTACGACCTCGTTCTGCTAACTCGTGTCTGTTTTAGCGTCATTCTTAAGCGTCTGTTGCATGCCGCCGCGATTGTCGATGAGCCACCGCAAGCGAAGTAATAGAAAGTGGACCAATCGCAGACGCCGGCACCACCCTCTTCATCCGGTTATCGATATTCACTGCAGGGGCTCGGCCCCATCGAATCCCTCTCCACTTGAGCATGCTCCTCGCCTGTTTGAGCCAATTAGATAAGACAAGCCGCTCAGTGCAGGCAATGTTATTCGTTTTTCAAGGAAACAAAAGTGACCTCCTATGAATGAGGGGATCATTTGATTGATTTGTTCAGACAACCATGCGGGTGACCGCCTGTTGCTTTCGTCGGCGGTTACGCAAATTTGACGCCAGGAGATTGGAATAAAAACGCATTGGAATAGTTTTACGTTATACGGCCCTTACACTAATATGCACTAGTCCTAGCTTAAAAAATAAGAACCTGGATGAGTCGTATGTACCTGCCTATTTTTCTCAAGCAGGATTTGGTGGAATGTGACGGCCTCCACATTTTCCGCCTCAGCTGGCTGCCCTGCTTGGCGCACTCCTCTGCTGCCCTGCAGGCTGCAACCTCCAGTTGCTATTGTCGAGGTGGCCTGCGGGGCTTCTATCCATTGATGGTCCTTAAAGATAAAATTAATAAAAGGATAGAAAAAATTGTACTCTCATATGCATAAAATGTATCGAATGATTATCATAAGTACAAGCCCAGAAAAATAATCCCGGCCACAAACCGCTTAAAATGTAAACACGAAATTAGGATAAAACATAAAAAAGAAAAGAGCATTTCCCGTGCAAGCTAAACCTAGTAGAAATATTTGTGCAACGCGCAGGGGGAATATGTCATACCACCTATCTGTTCAAATGTACTGACTTCCAATCTTTATAGATTATTGCCTTTAGTACTTGAATAAAAACAAAAGTAAAGATAACGCGATCATCGCAGATGATTAGATGCTATTGTACAGGCACAAGAGAAATATGTTGTTTACTCACCTTGCCTTAGGTTTTCACGGTTTCAGTGTTGTTCCCAGCTCACGAAATTCTGCTCGGGCAAATGTACACCTCGGCAGACGAGATGTCATCTAATCGGGCAGCATTATTGGCAGAGGTGCACTAAATGCATGCCGCGGAACCGATCAGATGTTTTCACGTAGCCGCCATCTTATGGAGTGCACAGTGAACTCAATTAGGTGCGGAATTGATTCATGTGTGGCTATAACTCGAAAAACAAGAATACACGCGTTTACTTTGAAATGTGTTTCAGCCATTTTTGATTCAAAAGATTCTAAAACAATTTTACTTTCAGTAGGTGCAATTGCTCCTTTATTGAGCGTTTGTATCTAGAATAATGTTGATATATCGGGCCCTTTAGGAGTAAAAAAACAAGCAAAACATGCTTCTGGCAAGGATGGAGGCTGGTGATTGTGCTGGTTGAAAAATGTCGCGGGTTCCCGCAACCATTATGCATAAACAGCCATGTCGATTCGACGTTAGGGCTATGGAATAATTTCAGTTTGGAATAGTCTTACGTTATCGCTCCTCAGCAGTAGTAAAAGGCACCTTTATTGAGGATATCGCCTCAAGGCCGTTGAGGGAGAGACCGATTCGGCCGCCCTACGTGGATGATGAAGATTATGATGATGATGATGATGAAGCCTCAATTAATGGCACAAACCCACTATGGGGGATAGTCCATGAATCGGGTGGTAATATGATTGAAAAAATAAAATAAATTAGTTAATAAATAATTAACACAAAAACGGAAGGGTGCCAATCCTGGCTAAGCTTTCTTCCTTTTTGTCCATTCACCTTGATGCCACTAGGACTGTCGGCTCTTCCGGCATAGACTAGCGCCCTGAATATATCACAGTTCACAGAACACAGTTCTTACGTGCATTAACATTAAATCATACACAAAACTCATTGTTGCGAAACACCATGAAAAACTTTGGTGAATTTATAGCGTTCACCTTTTTATCTTAGCGCTAGGGAAACTTGTATTGACCTATAAGAAGACTGCTAAGAGCCCAGGTACACTGTAGCTGCTATCAACGCTACTCGAACGAATGCCAGAGCCACCTTGTATTCAGCAGCTCTTCCATTACCGTAAGGCGAAATGTCTGAACAAAGTACATCGTTTTCTCTCACTATTTTGGATCACAGCCTAACTGGGGGCTCCTGCAATAAATATCCAAAGGTTCTAAATTCTGCTCGTAAAATTACAGGAGGTTTCATCAGCAGGTTTATGATTGAAGCATCTGTCTGCCACGTTAAGTATCACGAAATCTGAGCGTGGAAAATTCATCTTTTTTTCTGTAACGAACGGGAAAAGAAAAATGTATTCTGAACAAAGGTGACAGCTGTACTAATCAACACATACCCACATGAAAAGTAAGAACAGAAAAGAAACAGCATACATTTATGAAATTTACCATGTTTATTAGCATAATTGCACTCCCAAGACATAGATCAATAGGACACATATTCAGAAGGAGGCCCAAAAGTAAAAACTCCAGGACAACCTCCTATCAAAATTAAATAAAGCGAATTTTTAGTAAGGACAGGTAGGAAGTGAAATTACAAAATAGTACAAGTGGTGAAAGAAATATATAGGCATTAAGGAGTGCGCAATAGAAGTCGGTGGTAACGCCGGTAAACAGGAAACCAGTAAGCTATCGCAGGAGACGAAAGATCTGATCAAGAAACGCCAATGCATGAAAGCCTCTAACCCTACAGCTAGAATAGAACTGGCAGAACTTTCTAAGTTAATCAACAAGCGTAAGACAGCGGGCATAAGGAACTATAATTTGGATAGAATTCAACAGGCTCTCAGGAACGGAGGAAGCCTAAAAGCAGTGAAGAAGAAACTAGGAATAGGCAAGAATCATTTGTGTGCGTTAAGAGATAAAGCCGGTAATATCGTTACTAATATGGATGAGATAGTTCAAGTGGCTGAAGAGTTTTACAGAGATTTATACAGTACCAGTAAAACCCACGACGATAAGGTGAGAGAGAATAGTCTAGAGGAACTTGAAATCCCACAAGTAACACCGGAAGAGGTAAAGAACGCCTTAGGAGCTATGCAAAGGGGGAAGGCAGCTGGGGAGGATCAGGTAACAGCAGATTTGCTGAAGGATGGTGGGAATACTCTCCTAGAAAGATTGGCCGCCCTATATACACAATGCCTCATGACCTCGAACGTACCGGAATCTTGGAAGAACGCTAACATAATCCTAATCCATAAGAAAGGGGACGCCAAAGACTTGAAAAATTATAGACCGATCAGCTTACTGTCCGTTGCCTACAAAGTATTTACTAAGGTAATCGCAAATAGAATCAGGAATACCTTAGACTTCTGTCAACCAAAGGACCAGGCAGTATTCCGTAAAGGCTACTCAACAATAGACCATATTCACACTATCAATTAGGTGATAGAGAAATGTGCGGAATATAACCAACCCTTATATATAGCCTTCATTGATTACGAAAAAGCATTTGGTTCAGTCGAAACCTCAGCAGTCATGAAGGCACTACGGAATCAGGGTGTAGATGAGCCATATGTAAAGATACTGGAAGATATCTATAGCGGTTCCACAGCCACCGTAATCCTCCACAAAGAAAGCAACAAAATCCCAATAAAGAAAGGCGTCAGACAGGGAGATGCGATATCTCCAATGCTATTCACAGCATGTTTACAGGAGGTATTCAGAGACCTGGAGTGGGAAGAATTGGGGATAAAAGTTGATGGAGAATACCTTAGCAACTTGCGATTCGCTGATGATATTGCCTTGCTTAGTAACTCAGGAGACCAATTGCAATGCATGCTCACTGACCTGGAGAGGCAAAGCAGAAGGGTGGGTCTGAAAATTAATCTACAGAAAACTAAAGTAATGTTTAACAGTCTCGGAAGAGAACAGCAGTTTACGATAGGTAGCGAGGCACTGGAAGTGGTAAGGGAATACATCTACTTAGGGCAGGTAGTGACCACGGATCCGGATCATGAGACTGAAATAACCAGAAGAATAAGAATGGGCTGGGGTGCGTTTGGCAGGCATTCTCAAACCATGAACAGCAGGTTGCCACTATCCCTCAAGAGGAAAGTGTATAACAGCTGTGTCTTACCAGTACTCACCTACGGGGCAGAAACCTGGAGGCTTACGAAAAGGGTTCTGCTGAAATTGAGGACGACGCAACGAGCTATGGAAAGAAAAATGATAGATGTAACGTTAAAGGATAAGAAAAGAGCAGATTGAGTGAGGGAACAAACGCGGGTAAATGACATCTTAGTTGAAATCAAGAAAAAGAAATGGGCATGGGCCGGACATGTAATGAGGAGGGAAGATAACCGGTGGTCATTAAGGGTTACGGACTGGATTCCAAGGGAAGGGAAGCGTAGTAGGGGGCGGCAGAAAGTTAGGTCATTCATTCATTCATTCATTCATTCACAAAACTTTATTAGTCTCCTGAAGCCCGGTCTTTTCAGACCGAGGCGGGCCGCGTCCACGTCGGCACCGCCAGGCCGAGCCTTATGGCGTCATCGTGGACCCTCTGGACAGCCCGTAGCTGATCTTTATATGAAGGGCTTGTTAACAACTTGTACCAGTAAAGCCATTCTTCTTCGGGGTCGGCGAGAGTCGCGGGACAGCCCGCCAGCATGTGTCTGATGTCAATGATGCCATCGCACACGTTACATTCTTTCCTAATTTCTCTTTCGGGGTGAATTTTATTTATGAAATACGGAGTAGGGTACGTCCCGGTTTGCAGTAAACGTAGCGTGACTGCCTGAGCCCTGTTCAATTTTACGTGTGGCAGAGGGAATTGCCTACGGCCCAAGTAGTAATATTTAGTGATGTCGTTGTAAGTTAGTAACTGATCTTTATGCTCCCCGGAATGGTAGTGGGCGTCGGTTCGGCTCTGACCGGCACGGCAAGCAAGTCCTCGTGCCAGGTCGTTCGTAACCTCGTTGAGGTTGGGCCGAGTCTCGTCCACTTGTCCCATATGTGCAGGAAACCATCGGATTTCAGTTTTGATAGTTTCGACCTTGTCGACAATTTTAGCCGCAGTCCCAGCTACATAGCCTTTGTCAAAGCTCTTAATTGCTGCTTTGGAATCGCTATAGATGAAAGACCATTTACGGTTCCTGATGGCTAGAGCAATTGCGGCTTGCTCCGCCACCGTGGAATCCTTAGTGAAGATGGTGACGGCGTCCCGTACCTCGCCCCGGCTGTCGACCACCACAGCGGTGTAGGCCTCTTTGCCTTTGACCCAAGCAGCGTCTACAAGGGCCGCCTGTTGTCCTAGCTGTTCAATTTCTTTCAACAAAGCTTTCGCTCTCGCTTTTCTCCTGCTAACATTGTGTTCCGGGTGCATATTTCTCGGAAGAGGGGTGGTTCTGATCGCGTCTCTAAGTTTCGCGCTCAATTCTACCTCGGATTCCTTCGGGTTTATCGATCTATTTGGGTCTGTCCCTATCGCTTTGAGTATAAGCCTGCCCGCTCGCGTTTCCGTCAGTCTTTCCTGCTGTGCCATCTGTTGCGCTTCCGCCATCTCTTCTATCGTATTGTGCACGCCTAGGTTCATGAGCTTCACGTTCGAGGTGCTGATGGGTATACCTAGGGTAGCCTTCACTAACTTTCTGATCATAGTGTTTAGCTTGTTCAGCTCGGCCTGCGACCATTTAAATAGACCTGCCACGTAGGTGAAGTGCCAGAGAGCGAAGGCATGCACTAGCCTTAGAGCGCTGTCCTCACCAAGGCCTCTGTGTCTGTTGCTGATTCTCCTTAGTAACCTGATGACTTGGTCCGTTTTGTTTGAAATGTGTTGAATGGCATTCTGGTTGGTACCTCCCGCTGCTATGTGGAAGCCTAAAACTTTAATCTTTTCCACCTGCTTGATCGCGGATCCGTCGTGACAGCGTAAGATAATCTTGGTTTCCTCCCCGGGGACGTAGCCCCTGGGTCTTCGACCCCTGCGCCGATGTTTTAGGACCAAAAGCTCCGACTTTGCCGCCGAACAGTTGAGTCCCATCTCGCCTAGTGTGCTTTCCACGGCGTGTATGCTCTCCTGCAGTCTGGTCTCCGTTTGGCCTACGTTACCGTTGGCGCTCCATATGGTTATGTCATCGGCGTATATTGTAAAGTGTATACCTTTTATACTCTCCAGTTTCCTCGCGACTCTGGTCATTGCTAGATTAAATAGCATGGGCGAAAGTACGGCCCCTTGCGGGGTGCCCCTGTTTCCCAGGTTCATCACCTTCGATTTTAGTTCTCCAAGCGTGAGGCTCGCTTGCCTACCGCCCAGAAACGCCTTGACTACACTGTATAGCCTCTCGCCCAACCCCAGCTCGGACAGGACCTCGAGGATGGCCTTGTGCTCTATGCGGTCAAAAGCTTTTTCGACGTCTAGTCCCAGAATCGCTCTCGCGTGCACCGGGCTAACGTGTATGAGCTGGTGTTTGATCAGGAGCATGGCGTCCTGAGTCGATAGTCGGGGGCGGAAACCGATGACGTTATACGGGAGTATGTCATTTTGCTCGACGTATCTAGTGAGTCTGTTAAGAATAACGTGTTCCATAGCTTTACCTATGCACGATGTAAGCGAGATTGGACGTAGGTTATCCAGATGGAGTGGTTTGCCCGGTTTTGGTATGAGGATGGTGTTAGCTATCTTCCATTCCTCCGGATAGTCTCCCTTTCTCCACAACTCGGTGAAATGATCCGTCAGGAAAGTGATCGACTCATCGTCTAGATTCATTAAGAGTTTATTGGTAATACCATCGGGTCCGGCTGCCGATCTACTAGAGAGACCATGGAGGGCGGCCCGTACCTCACCCTCGGTGAAATCGCGGTCCATTTCCTCGCACGGTCCTCCCATGTACTCCACGCGTTCGTCGCCATCGCCCGGTTGTTTGAGCGGGAGATATTTGTCCGCGAGCTGTCTCATGACTACCTCCTGAGTTGTGTACTGGCTGACTTGATGTACCAGTTTTGTAATTGCCGTTCTCTTGTTTGACTTAGTGTCGCTCTCGTTCAATAGATGTTTGAGGATGTTCCAACTGCCTCCATGTTTAATTCTGCCGTCTGCCAAGTGGCAAACTTCGTCCCACTGCTGTTTCACGAGCGTTCTCGAATGCTCCTCGATCTGTCTGTTTAGCAACGCTATCTTTTTCCTGAGCTTTCGGTTCAGTCTTTGCGTTTTCCATCTTTGCAGAATGGATTGTTTGGCCTCGATCAGATGCGCGAGCCTACTGTCTATGCTCTCTATGTTTTCTTCGGTCTTAATATCTTTAGTGGCCTCCCTGAGGTCCTCTTCGAGCTGGTTGATCCAGGTCTGGAAGGACTGTCTGCCCGCTTCCATCGGTTCCGATTCTAGTCTCTTCGCTCTAACTTTCCTAAAAAGGAGCCAGTCCGTGCACCGAAAGGTTCTAGTCTCTTGTTTCGGCATACCTATACCTATGTGTATGATATAGTGGTCGCTGCCTAGATCGGTGCCCGAGTTTTCCCAACTAGCTTGTTTCGAGTTGTTGACAAAAGTTAGGTCGGGCGTAGAGTCCCTGCACGTGGACGTGCCACAGCGGGTGGGGAAAGCCGGATCAGTGATCAGGCACAGTCCCAGGTCCGTGGCAAGGTTCCATAACCCCTCACCTTTCTTTGTATTCCAAGCGTATCCCCACGCTTGATAGGGGGCATTAAAGTCCCCTCCGATGATGAGCGGGGAGCTCTTTGCGACTGCGAGTGCCTTGTTGAAAAGTGCCCTAAAGCTTTGTTTCTTGTAGGTGGGACTGCTATAAATGTTTAAGCAGAAGATACTCTGCGCCCTGCCTTTGTGCCTTTTGAGTACGACTTCTACTAGGATATACTCGATTTTACTCAATCCGAGATGGATATCGTGTTCGATAAAGGGTAGCTTTTTGTCAACGAGGGTGGCCAATCCCCTCCCGGAATCTTTTTCTGTACATACCGATTTGTACCCGGTTAGCTTTACTTCGTCCGCTAAAGTTTCCTGCAGCATAATTACTTTTGGTTTGACCCCCATTGATCTAATTAATTAATTAAAGTTAGGTGGGCGGATGACATTAAGACGTTTGCAGGGACAACATGGCCACAATTAGTACATGACCGGGGTAGTTGGAGAAGTATGGGAGAGGCCTTTGCCCTGCAGTGGGCGTAACTAGGCTGATGATGATGATGACACCAACTTTGATATGAACTCGAAAAGACTTGACAGGTGAGACGCAAAAACAAAGAACTCAACACCGCGCGCCGAAAAACAAAAAGCTTTTTTTCTTTCGTTTCATTTTTCTAAAAAACTCGAAAGGCTTTCGGCTACAAAGGAACCCCGACTGCCCTCTTGCGTTTATACACGGTGGCTGTGCGAAAACACGGCTTCGGTAAGCATCGAGGCGAAGACTAAAGGTAAGCGCTCGACAACGTAAGGTATATGAAATATTCAACGCTTTGCAGAAACAACTGCAAAAAAAAATATTCCTAAATGCTACCACGGCCATTTTTATGCTGACAGACTATCTGAAAAATTCGGACTGTCAAAGGGAGATACTACGTGAGAAGGAAATGCAGTGAGATTGACCTGGATTGTGCCACGTTTGCTGCCAACACAGACGAAAAGTGAAAGAAGAGAGGTGAAAAAAAATAAAAACGTGCTTTTGTGTGCATCCAAAGAGGACAGAGTTAACCGCGAATGCGCAGGCGGTAGCATCTGGGGCGCTATAACGTAAAGCTATTCCAAACTTTTCTATTCCAATTCTGCAATCAGTCGCCTGCGATTGATCAAAAACTAGCTTGGACCACCCCCACTTCGCCTGCCAGTCACGCGACGTCACGCAAACCACGATAGCTGCCCATCTGATATTGCGTGTACACACTGATTATGCATGACTGGACCGAACAAAAGAAACATGGTTATTTCTGATTGCACGCCTTTTCGCCATTAGCCCTTGGCTATTGGTCAAAAGTTTTCGGGTTGCACCCACTTCACCTGCCTGTCACGCGACGTCACAAAACCGCGAAAACTCACCACGTCAAAGTTACGTGAAGGCGTTAAAGATGCAATAATATGCCGAACAAAACTGAATCTTTCTCTGAATAGCCACAGGCTGCCCCGTTCCGAAAGGAATAAGAGATGGCTGCCGCCTATCGCTCGGGCACTGGCTACTCGCACCTGCCGAAGATCATGGGTTTATTTGCGTACAATAAAGCTTTTTGCGTGGCCGGGTAACGTTTTCTAGCACTTTCAGCACCTTTACGACCTCGCTCAGCCAACTCTTGTTTTCTGAGCATCCGTTTTAGCGGCATTCTTAGCCTTCGGTTGCATGCCACCGCGAGTTTCGACCAGCCACCGCAAGCTAAGTACGGGAAAGCGGACCAATCGCAGACGCCGGCGCCGCCCTCCCCATCCGGTTATCTATTTTAGGTGCACTGGCTCGGCCCCATCGAATCCCTTTCCACTTGAGCGTGCTCCTCACCTCTTGCTAGCCAATTAGATAAGACAAGCCACTCAGGGTAGGCAATGTTATTCGTTTTTAAAACAAACGAAAGTGACGTCCTATAAAGGAGGAGAGCGTTTGATTGGTTTGTTCAGACAAACCAGCGGGTCACCGCCCGATGCTTGCGTCGGTGGTTACGCAAATTTGATGTCAGGAGATTGGAGTAAGAACACACTGCAATAGTGTTACGTTATAGGGCCCGAGTTGTATCCAAGAACTATAGATACATGCGATCCAGTAGCATTCTGTGGGAATAGCAAAGTCAGCGGCCTGATATGATATAAGCTCAGAAGTCGTTGCTCAGAACCACAAATGTTGCGCATGGCACTGTCCACTATTCCAACACGGGATTTAAGGGGAAAAAAAGGATTAGTGAGATAAAAGCCGAGCAATATCTAAGTGACTTAATAAAGGTATATATTAGCGTTCGAGCAGGGTCTATTCGTGATAATGCTACAAAAGATTGAGTTAGTGCTAATGAGTCTTCGTAAAACATACAGCTTAATTCTATTGCTGCGATGTTGGGTTAGAAGCAAGTTAGCTATGTTGCGTAGCGCACGTCGTTATTAAGTGGATGGACGTGCAGTAGGCTTCCTAATGGTGGAACGAGTATATCCTCTGGAACTGTCGTCGACGATGATGCCGCATTAGTCCGGCAGCCACTAAAATGGTATGCTGTGGCTATTCTCGATATGACGGTTTCAAAAGCAATCTCTGGCGAGGTCCACGACGGAGAGTTGCTTTCAAACATTAAAGCACAGCTTTCTCCATATAGGCTCGCAAAATATAGCTAATTCGTTAGGTCGCCCTTCACAGACATAATAAATGTCAGTGTGGAGCGCAGATATCCCTCACCCCGTCGATTTCGTGGCGTGGGAGACTGTAGGCTTGATAGAGAGCGATCTTGAGCCGCTCTCTGTTGCACAAGTTTAAGTAGTCGCTGTAGTGGAAGGCTCGGTGTAATTACGCACGTGCTGAAAGTGCGTCGCATAAAAATACAAGCAAGGGGCTTTGAGTCAGAGTTATATTGAATATAGTGCAGCCATATTTTTCTAATTCCCTGCATGAAGAACCTAAAAGCTCTCATAATTAAATTATGGTGTCCCAAAACTGCGCAGTTGGTTGCGAGTGACACCGTAGAGGAGGGCTTCTGATTTTCTTTGACGCTCACCCAAAGCCCGGCATGCAACAATTTTTCTGCTCCACCTTCGTCGGCATGTGGTCTCCACGGCAGAAATCGAACCCGCGACCTCGTGTTCAGCGGGACATCGCCATAGCCGCTGAGCCACCACGTCAGGTCAGGTGGCTTTCAGCGACATGACAAAGCCGGGCTACCTTGATTCTCATTAATAAACACTTAATAAAAAAACAAACAAAGCTGCCGATTGCTGCCCTGCGTGTGTGAAGCCAGTGGGTGCACGGAAAACCCAACAATAATTCTCACTTTGATCACCATATAAATAATCTAACGAGATAACACATTTGTAATTGCTACCAATAACTATACCAATAGCTAGGTAACAGTCGCGTCCTAATTCAGCGATGAAGGGGACTGCCCCTATAGTCCACTCGAACAAGTAATGAATCATTAACATGCTCACAAATATCAGCAAATAATTATCGATACACCGAAGCCATGTACGTACGTATCGGCTACAGGCGTCGTAGTTCACTCATTCGGGGTAAATAAAGAAGACAGACATTATGTCGCAGAAAAGCTAAAGCATTAGCGCTCGTGCGCCTACATGGAAGCCATGTAAACATGACTTCCCATCAGGAGCTAAAATGATAATCTTACTCAGTCTTTTTCCATGGATAAGATCAGGCAAGAAGCCAGTGTCAAGTCGTTTAGCAGATTGTATGATACCTGCTGCAGATAACGAAAATTTGCTATCCATTCTTTCACTTGTTTTGTTTCATTTCTCCGTACCACATTCGACTGCTGCCCCGCGCACCAATTCATCGTCAGCGGGGCTCGATTATTTTCAGCTTCCAATTTCGTCTTCCTGTTTAGCGCAAAGCGTTTTGGACATAGGTGCGCAACTGACGTCAGCGCAGGCGCGCACGCACGCTTATCGATCGTGCCCTGCTCCCATCTTGACCTGGTGCACTGGAATTATCTCCAGACAGCCTGCTCATAAGCACCTGCTTTTCTATATGCCTACTATTACTGGGCAGTAAGCACTCTTCCTTTTCACCACCAGAATGGTCTCACTGCTGTCGACCCTCAGACACTGGGGTGAAGCACCCATTTCTCATGTGGATTCAGCGCTGATCCACTTCCTTGAATGCCGCAGCAGAAGAAGGCAGAGGCCATCTGTCATACTGTCATATTGATGCAGTTATCTGCTCGCAGCATTTCCAGGCTACGCAAGAGATGCTTTAGACAGCAACACAGCGCACGCTCAATGGGTGTATACAGACACACGCAGCATAAGAAGAAGAAAAGGGTGTCCTTAGTAGACGGCCATCGCTATGGCAACTTCGCTCTATAGCAGCCTTAATTTTTGCTTTCTGAGAAATTTTGAAAAATACGAGTTGTTGCCATTTGTTGGTGAACGCTACGCCTTTTAACTTGTTCAGTAATATATGACAAACAAAATAGGGAAAAAATAAAATTTAGCACGTTCCAACGAGAGGGGATCGGCCAACGTTCACCACGGAAACAACACGAAAATACGTCATATGCTTTTTTAACTTCATCATAATTTAAAGCAGTGTGATAATTTCTTCTTCATTCTGCAGGCTTTGCTACTGTAATGTAGGATTACCTCTTTCTGCGTGTCAGTTAGGTAATAGCCACAAGTCACTTATAGATGCTCTGGATAAGTTCAATGAAGCGTCTGGAAGGTTACGCTGGTAGGGGTGCCGACCGTGGTGTACATTGCATTATTTTTTAATGCGAAGCATTGTTTGCCCCATTCCAGACACTTCGGGGTAGGTTGGCATGTTCCTCTCCGACTCGTGCCGGACCTCTTCTATGAAAAGAAATGCGTGACTGAACCTCTGTCTTTGAGCACAGAAGGCCGATGCTCTAACCATTAGACCACAGGCGCACTTCTCTAATGCAAAGGCCCACTAAGTCTTTGAAACGTTTCGCGCGTGCGTTGCGTGCAGGTTTGTCGCATTTTTCCCTTGTGACAGCTCGTGCTTTGAGACACTGTGTTAGACTGCACCGCCTTAAGGATCGGCCCCCATTCCCGACTTCGTTCCTCGTACCAGCCAGCTCTGCGTAGAAGCTGTGCGACACTGCAGCACCTTCCTGATCGGCCCAAGTCGAACAGGTTTTCACGTTTCTTCGCCGGAGTGCAAATACAGTCACCCTTTTAACATAGATCCCTTGACATAGACATAGATACGTTCAAGTGTATAACACTTAGTCACAGATGACAAAACAATGTATATTTCTCTCGCATCCGCCCATCCAGTACCTATGTGTAATCCAACAATCGGCAAGCTGTGGTAAACTCACATCAAATCGTCGGAGTAGGAATCACGCCGTCGCCGTCATACCATGGTCGCCACCGTTGTCGTCGTCTTGTCGCTGTCGTCATACACACACTCGCGTCACATACAAAACTGCTGGCATTGCACAAATACTTTGGCCTACCTGGTAATGCTTTGCGGAATCTCAAATAATGATGTGGCATAGCGACTACTTGTATATGCTCCCTACAACATCGATTCCTATAGAGTGCATGAAATGTGCATTATATTTTGTTTTGATTGTGATAGAGACGCAAACAGCACGCCGAAATTACATGATAGGCAGAATATCGACAGCCGCCTTACGCATCCTCGAACGCACCAACCACTTACCCGAACTGTACATATATTCTGGACACCGGCACACTGGTCCCTAGCAGGCAACGAGGCAGCTGCAGCCCGAGAACATTCTCTACGGGCAGCCCCGCTAGGAGACAGAGAAACGGTCCCTCCAGACGAACCTGTACAGCGCAGATACACATGTACTCGCACAACACAGGCTGGGGAGAAGAGTCTTTATCTCACCACACCTGAAAATATCGGAGGAGGATGCGGTAACTTAAAGACAACTACAAACCAACGCTTTCTCACGTGGCACGAACTACCATCTCATTTACCCCACACTTTACGAACACGACTGCAAATTCTGCCACACGCCAAACACCCTGTACCAGCCACATAGTATTGGAATACGACCACCACACCGACATTCCGCCTAGCTCCTACTCCATACCGGAGCAGTGGGTGACCTAGCTCACCAGCCTGAACCCCGATGACCAGCGTCAGCTGTTGAACAGGGCAGGGCAGGCGGCCAGGTCACATGGCTTCCTGGACTGAGGAGGACACCTGGCAGGAAGCCGACCAAACAACTTCATCTGCTCTGAATAAAGTTTCGTCGTCATCATCATCATCATCACCTTTACCATCATCATCGTCGTCGTCATCCCGTTTGCTTGTGGAAGCTCAATGGAAAGTTGTTGATGCTTAAGTTTCGCCGTCTTCATTGCTTTCACACACACACACACACATATATATATATATATATATATATATATATATATATATATATATATATATATATATTCTTTATTGGATGTACTTTTCATTGCCTTCAATCTGGCCGATTTCCCTCGTGGGTAGGAGCCATCATGTGCTGAGGCCACAACTACAACGGTGGCCGCCGTTCCTAAGATGCATTATCACTCTTTCTGTTTTAAAAACACCAGTGCTGCCTTCATGCCTTTGCGCTGTTGAGATCAAAGGTTTGGGCCGGTGTTGTTCTTGATTTCTGTCAGTGACACTGCAAGTGTCGTTGAGCCTGACGTGAAAATGAAACTTATCGTGGATCATTGTGTATTGCATGGAATTGTCAAATTAGACTCAAAAATTACCTTAGTTGTGTTCTCAGATGGTGTGAAGAGTGGGGAATGATCCTAAACACTAATAAGGTGCTGCGTGATGAAGATAAGCAACAGTCAGTGAGTCTTACACTTTCCCTATTCTATTACTGTGCTCAACAATGTTTCTACTCATAAATACCTCGGTGTAAGGCTAACAGAACATATGAGCTGGAAGGACCATACTGAAAATATTTTCGCTATAGCGTTCTTCGTATATTATGGGATCATCGCCGCAAACTTCCAGGAGCACCCCGACAGGTGAAGCTTGCAGCTTATGCCACATTAGTCAGATCTCGCCTCGAATATGCTTCTACTGTGTGGGATCCAGACACAAAATAAAATATTGTCAAATCGGAAGGAATACAACGAATTGCAGCCAGGTTCATATATGCAATCGCTATGGGCGAACTGATAACGTGTCGGAGATGCTATAGGTTCTCTCGATCTTGAATCCTTCCAGTCGAGACAAGCAGAACAGACTAATATGTTCCTGTATCTAATATATGATGATAAACTCAAAATCAATAAATCGCGACATCTAGTACCCAGTTTCTCGCTCCAAACACTAGCCAGAACCACGAGAAAATGATTGGGGATTTACGTGCATTGAACAATACATACAAATATTGCTTTTTTTCCTGGGACAATCCATTAAACGATAGAATGCATCACCGAAAAACTTTATGGACAATGCAGATATGTCAATACATTTACGAAAATGTTCGAGCGTGTTAACTGAAATGTTGGGTGTATAATTAGATTTTTTTTCTGTGCCTCTGTTGTCTCGGGCCTCACACCTGTGTATATTTTCTGTATGCTCTATCCTGTTCGAACTGCAGCATATGTATATATATATATATATATATATATATATATATATATATATATATATATATATATATATATATATATATATATATATGTGTGTGTGTGTGTGTGTGTAAATGCAGTGAAACAATGCAAAATTGCGATTTTTACTGCAGATTTATTTTCTTCAATGGCACAAAGGTTATTTCTTTTAAAAAATAGCTTACTTTTTTCTGTTTACGGTTGAAGACCGATTCTTTCTTGATTTTAACAGAATTGGTATCCATGCTGAAATGTGAAAATTTTGTGCCTCCTGCGTGCCAGCTGCAGATGTGGGCCGAAGAAGTGATAGAACAGATTTGAGCTCGAAATAAACCGTGAGCCAATAAGCGTGGAGTTGATCTCGAACAGGCAGGATATATGTGAAACGTGCTTGTGCATGACGTGAAAAACATAGCTGACCGTATTTTCCTCAATTCGGTTGCTTGCATACTCACAGCATTCCGCGTCTTTATTGTCATTTCTTTGTTTACAGTGCGTACGCGCTCATTGCATTCAGATGAAGCAGGGATGCATTTGGTTGCCAATAATATCAGTGAAACTTAAACTGCAATGCTGTAACTTCAGAAGTGACCCCACTATCATGTTGTTCCCAATCCCTTATGAGATACACGCGTATGGTATGTGACATGGAATGTTCTGCTTTCTGTAGTAGCACCGAGGCATGCTTTTACAAAAAGGAGGAAGAAAGACAGAAACGGAGGCAGGTTAGCCAGTGTGAATACAAGTGAGCTACTTTGTGCTGGGTAGAGGAGATGAAAGGAACGAAGGTAAATAAGAGAACAGAGATTTAAAATAAATGTTAAAAAATAATGTGTGCACATGAACGCGATGCAGCGTACTGCAGCAACAGTCCACATGTCCGTAACAGAGCAGTGCAAGGTTGTTTAGCACTATCTCGCGATTGATTTTCTAGCCTCACAACGATGAGGGAAGTCACATAAGAAATGTCTTATCTTCTTCTTGTAGGCTCAGAAGTTTACAGTCAACATTGAGACATGTTTCGTTCAAATGCACTTTTGTACTGCATGGTTATGGTTATATTGCGCTCAGTTTTACACAGACGATATTAAGTGAAGGACGGGACGTGGACGGACGTAGCGCACTTGTATACTGCCTTTGAAAAGCTATTGAATAAGATATAGCCCTAACAGAGCGAAGGTGAAACGGGGTCTGACATTCTGTAACATCAAGTGGAATTTAATTTACTTCCAGGTACGATTATCACCTAGAGGTTTTGAAGATGCACGCGCTCTCCGATATCTTCGGAGCGCCACTCGCAGGACCTTTCAGTTAAGCTATTCCATCCATCCATCACGCGTGGTTATCACGAGATACTTATGTGCGAGCTCGCAGGGAGGTTGCGTAGAGAGGGCACTTTGGTTGCCTTGCCGCGACGCCGCAGCCAAGGCAACCTCCTTCCCCTTTCTTTGAACTGGGGAGATTCCTTCTCCACCACTCGGGAGAAACGCAGTTCTCGCTATCTGTCTTTCGGCTGACGAGCTTGCGACTGGCTGCAACTCAACTCAGCCACCGAGACGGCCTTCCGCCGTCCCCTTGCTGCCTTTGTGAGCGACTGACCTCAGCAGAGTCCCAGAGTGGATCCACGCTAGCTGAGCTGAGCTATTAGACAATTTTACTTTAGCGTACGCTATACCATTGCGTGAGCTATAAAATAGTGGGTCGTCACTGCGCATGCGCAGAACGCTAAACGACCCATAGCGTGTAGCGTACGCAGGCTATTTCTCAGATTTAGCGTTAGTGTCGTTGCGTGGTTTGCGGAGTTTGCGTGAAACATGGCGGCGGTCCCGGTGCCCGCTTCGATTGAATTTGGCGTTGCTTTTGTAAACTGCACTTCGTTCGTAGCAAATGACTGAGTAAGCGGTTTTCGCTTAGTCTCAGGCCGCTTCGACGACAGAGTATTCTGGATAACCATGCGGTGTTTTCGGGATCGCTTCTCGCTTCGAACGAGTCGAAGCCTAACGAAAGAAACATTAGAGATGTCAGCGCCACCTATCGCTACTGTCTGAGATCCGAAGATCTCGCAGGCCAAGTAACACCGTAAAATACGTGTGCTGCTTAGCGTATGCTATACTATAGCGTATAGCGTACGCTATAGCAGCGCACGCTAAACCAAATCTGTCTATTATCAGCCTCTTGCGTGTTTCTCCCATTTTGCGGTGTTCGCGTCATCCGTGCCGAACGCTCCGCCGCTACCGTTTTGTTTGTGTCTGTTGTAGGTGCCATTGTTGGTATATATAATTATAAGGTGAATACACGCCTAACTTAACAGGAAGCTTTAGCTCGGGCCCAACTCCGACGCGGCCTATTCAAATACATGTAAAAAGCAAGAACGTTTTTCTGAGATAACCCCTGGACCAATCTTAATGAAATTTTTGCATTTGAAAGAGAAAGTTAAATTCTAGTGACTGTTGGAAGCGGTATTTCGATTTAGGGATTGAATTTTGTTAAAAAGATTTTTGAAATATTCGACAGTTTGAGAAAAATAAAAGCACAAAGTTTACAAATTCGTAGCTCTGCATGAAAAACAGATATCGCGGTGTTGTAAACGGCATCCATTAGGTCATACAAAGCGGACAAATTCGGTATGTCATTTTACATCTTATCTGAATTTGTTATGTTGTATACAAGAGTTCTGCAAAAGCTGTATTTTCATATTACTAAATTTTTAGATATTCATGTGTAACATATCAATTTTGTACGCTTTATAGATATACTACTAGATGCGATTCCCAGAATTGTATTATCATTTTTCCTTGTTGAGTTACAGAGTTGTAAGCTGGATAGTGTCCTTTTCTAAAACTTTGCGATATTTGCCAATTTTTAATAAAACATTGACGACGTAACTCAAAAATTCGAAACAAACAGCTGCACCAAATTCGACGATATTTGTTGCATTTAAAAGAAAAACTTAGACTAGTGACTGCTGGTTTCGAATTTTTTAGTTAGGTCGTGAATTTTTTTATTAAAAATCGGCAAAAATCGAAAATTTTCAAAGAACGGAACTATCAAGTTTACAACTCTGTAACTCAACAAGAAAAAATGATAATACAATACTGTGAATTGCACCTAACAGTAAATCTAAAGCGGACAAAATTTATATGTTACACATGAATACAAAAAAAATAGTAATATGGAAATACATCTTTTGCAGAACCCTTGTAACCAACGTAACAATTTCACGTAGGATGTAAAATGACATATCAAATTTGTCCGCTTTGAATGGTCTAATGTGTGCCGTTTACAAAACCGCGATATCTGTTCTTGATGCAGAGCTACGAATTTGCAAACTTTGTGCTTGTATTTTTTTCGAACGGTCGAATATTTGAAAATCTTTTTAACAAAATTCAGGCCCTCAATCGAAATTCCGCTTCCAACAGTCACTAGAACTTAACTTTCCCTCTCAAATTCAACAAATTTCATTAATATCGGTCCAGGGGTTATCTCAGAAAAAGGTTCTTGCGTTTTACATGTATTTGAATAGGCCGCGTCGGAGTTGGGCCCGAGCTAAAGCTTCCTCTTAAAGACTCGCCCTGTCCCCCTCGCCCTAATCAGCCGTGGTCGCAACTCACTGCGAAACTCGGTTTAGGAGTCACAGCTCTGTGTAGGCTGCTGCAAAACTTCTAGCGAGCGACTGCCGCTCCGCAGACGTGGTGCGACCCAGAGATGGGCAAATAGGCACGCGCGATATTGATTAAAGCCCCTAAAAGATTCAGGGGTCATGAGCACAAAAAAAAAAAAATCTTAATATCTACGAGCGCTATCTGATAATGCGAGTGATGACGAAACAATTATGTCAAAGTGAAAGCGTACAACCCCAGAATTCAATTACGCTAGTGTCCTTTAATTCGATCTACGCGCAGTGGAAAACTGATGCCACATATGGCTCAGGTCATTAAAAGTTAAACAACACCGCTAGTCGCTAGTTTCATTTCATAGACGTTATTCTTACTCAGCATCACGGTATTTTATTCATGACTCTCTGATATTCAACGCATGTTCTTACAAGTATTTAGGTACCAACTTCCTCAAAACTTACGTGGTCCCTTCAGACCACATATTAACTACCGAAGCCAACCACGTTCTCGGTTGTCTATGACGTAAGCATTATTTACACCCTTCCGCAGTCGCGCCGCACTTCGCTCCGTTTGCAATGTGCCGCACGAGGCAGATTGTCCTCACCAGCTACGCTGCGCACAGCGTTCTCTTCCTAACATAAACCGTGTGCCTAATAATCACAATACAAAATATTGACACGGGAACTGGAAACACGTATAGAGCGGCGCTCACATTTCGCATTAGGGAGTTTCGTAGTCATCGGGGAATTTTTTTATATGAACTCTTTTGAATAAAAGCTGTAAAATGGCCTTTTTTGTACACGTTCGTTTTACGCTAACACTGTGCCGTACTTTTTTCCTGCATAGCTATATTTGATTGCTTGTATACTGATGTAACTTTCGTACTCTGTGTCGTGTACAGGTGGGCTCAGGCTTCCTTGAAGCGAACTTCTCCCTTTCTGCCTGGGCCACTAACACCTCTATGATGTAAATAAACGAATAAACCAAATCAAACAAAACGGCCCACTAGTCTAGCAACGGGCCATGCATACCCAAAGACAACTTCCTTCTCTAGATGAATCATTCGCTCGTGGTTCCTTTTGAGTGCTACCACAGGTTGGTGAGCTTCTGTAGGAGTCGTGAATTAGGCAAAGCATATTCGCTGTGATTTTCTCCCTCATTCCCACTGAGCAGACTTCTTCTCGCGTTGTATTTTATTCGACCTTCCCAGTGCTCTCCTATCGCTTGCATTGATCGATGTGTTGTCATACACTCTGTTGCGTTCCGTCAGTTTTCTTGTCTATTTTTCTCTTGCGCACGTTCGTTCTCAGGTTCTAGTACATTTCTTTGTGCGCCATCTATCTCTCCTGTGCAACTTTTCCTCTTTGCTTTCGTTTTTATTTCGTGAACTTCTAGGGCCTTCAGCTGTGTCCGTCATGCTCTTTGTTTTTTCGTCCTTCGTCGCGCTGTTACTTGCAGATATTCGTTTTACCACCAAGCCTTCTGCCTTTTATGTGGCTCAAATAAAATTTCTCCCAATAGTTCCTTTCTAGCCCCTGTAAGCGCATATGCATTCTGTTCGCACAGTTGTTGCATTTTTCTGAAATATCAAGCGCAATGCGGTTTCTTTGTTACATCTGGTTTCGAAACGTGGGAGCTTGGGACCATTTTATTCGTTTGGGATGTTTCTCTGCCTTTCTCTTGTTTCTTTTTCTCTCTGACTAGAAGCAGGCAGTTTATTTATCCGAAGTTTCATGAAAAATGGCTGGTGTTGTAGCGTCTTGTGCTCGTTTTGGATAACCAGGCTGTTCATGACTGTTCCACCAGTTCAGAAACTAGTCAGTCAATCCTTTCGCTCCGTCCATCACTTTTTGTATGTATTAAGGTACACTGCTTTTTGGCGAATGAGTCAACCAATGCTGTATGTCAAAATGAATTGAGAAATCACATATTTCGTCCTTGCCCTGTTTTTCTGATTCTAGCCATTTCATATATAGGCAGCCTGGTTATGCTGTTATTCTTTACTGCAATGTTCGCGTTATGGTCCGCTTCATGAAAGACGTTTCTCTTTTCTATTTTCTTTTCCTTTGCTATTCTTTTCTTTCTATATTTAAAATTCGCAATACCAATCCTCAAAATATATAGTGCTTATATTTTGTAACCCCCTCACACAATATTCCATCTTGAAGCCTTGAAGCGCGCAAACACACACACACACGCACGCAGTTCGATTGTCCTCCATAAAACTGGTAAACACGTATCCGGACCGTTTGAGCGTGCGCGCCTGTCTCTTGAAAATATGCAGGGCACTTCATCCGTAGGTGGGCGTGTTGTGCGTCGTCACTTTCCTTGAAAGCTAATGCCCCTGCTAGAGGTTCTGTTCAACGGAACATGATTGACACGGTGTACAGTAAATAGTACACGGTTTGTAAACAAATTTGCTGATCCGAGCAACGACAGGATGGGTAGCGCTTATCATGTGGAGAGTGGGTTCGTTTCCGACCATTAGCAAGGGTGCTTCGCTTCCACTTTCCCCATCTTTTGCTTGAATACAAAGATTAAGCATATTTATCGCCGTCATGTAGATTTAGTAGGTTTACTTGAACAGATTAAAGAACAGCAGCTCAGACTCTCTCAGGATTTATATATATACATATATATATATATATATATATATATATATATATATATATATATATATATATATATATACACGTAACCTAACAAAAGCTGCCCCGCAGACACGTTGACATTTTTCTTTCTTCTATTTTTTATTCGGTGATGTTCTTTTTTCCTTGGAAATCAGGACCATTTCATGCCTAGGTTGCTTTAATGGCTGCTATCGATCATTAATTAATAACATCCGCCACCTTTTAATCGACACCTCGTTGATTAGAAAAGTTAATTAAATGTTCGGTAATTAACCTAATTGAATAATCATTTGTTTGCGATAAAATAAATACTCATGACTAGCGTGAACAACGCCCATCGACACACAGTCAGTAAAGGCCTTCGTTATTTTTAATTTTTGCCGACGTTTAGATGCGACAGCCAATAACAGCACCCCCCCCCCCCTTTTATAACCATTCGACGCTCATCAGTTTCAAATGCTGATAAGCGTATTATTAACACGCCTACCTCCTCACGCAATGACGTAAAAAGGCAATAACGGTGCAGTCACTTATAAAATGATTGCAAGCTCGTGAGCATTTATATATGACGTAGACCCCATGGTTGAGCCCCAAGTGGAGGAAATGCATGAATAAACAGCCCCACAAAAAGTTACCGACCTGAATAGGAAACCGTTATTTGTTTTTTTTTTTTGGTTTTGTTTTGAAGTGGAAAAAAAAGAAGACGTAACGTTCAGGGGTTGCAGTTCAGTTCTGTTTCGGTACATAGCTAAAGCATCGATCTCTCGACACGCTCTCTTGGCAAAGAGGTGGCGCATGCGCATGGCGCCTTACGAATCACGCATCAAAGTAACGTTTCACGCCTCACGCAGATCTAAAACACTAATATAAACACAGGTGCGCAGCGGTTGCCGATATAACTGTGCGTCACTCCAGACGGGACAGCGTGGGCGCCGCGCTTATGTAGGCACATGTACAGGTTTTTGGACATGGCCGCTTTAAAAATCTGTTGAACTTCACCGCCACACACCAGTGTAACTCAATGGCCAACATTTTCAAGGAATTATGCTTCAAAAGATTTGTCGAGTTTAAACAAATTTCAATTAAAAGCGTCGAGAGGGTGTTTCCTTTTAGTAGTTTACGCATTTACGGCACTTATCCTAATTTCGCTGCTGCTTTATAGCAGTGTACTGGTCCTGACCAAAACACTGCTACAGTACAGCACCAAGCGCCGATTCAGTGTCCTAAATGAGTATGTTATTAGAAGGAAGCACCCTCAAGATGGTGCTAACAAAAAATTGTTCGAACTAGCTTGATCTTTCGAAGCATAATTTTTGAAAGTGCTGCCTATTGAGTTACGCTGATTTGTTGCGGGGCGAAGTTCGACAGGCTGTCGAGGGAGCAATGTAAAAGATTCCTGGATATAGCTGCTTCATAATATAGCATAGGTGAGTGTAGAGTTTCCCGGCGAGTTTGCAAATGTAAGTGAAACGCACAGGTCGTTACTTGCAAGGGCTTCAAAACTTCTCGCATCGCGCATTCGTCGAAAGTTGCAGTTGATATTTTGTATAGTCGACGGCCTTTCTTCCCTTGAAGGTCTTGATGCATGCCGTGCGTGTCCTCACTATCCAAACCCGTCAAGTATTTGATGTGTGCATAGCAAGCCTGCAGCCACCTTTGTTGGCAGGAGCATTACAGCAGCTAGACGTACTTTTGTTAACTGCGTACTCATTAACCGTCACAGGTCTAGATGCTTTCCTTCTGTATCCAAGGGCAGTCGCATAAGCTTTTCGGCTTTTTTGAGCACCACGTACTTCTGATTATCTAATCGAATTTTTTTACAGTTTCTACAAGATATACTTGACATGGAAATGCTGTATGCAATTCACATGTTGGCTTTTACATGAGAGACAAAGAAATCTTAGGCATTTATTAAGGGCCACTGTCACTCACGTATAGCAGGAATCGCAATCTCACCTTCAAGCAAGCGGTTTGTGTTAGGCGACTGAAAATTGGTACCCCTATGTGAACCCAGCACTTGAGTTCAGGCAAGCCTTCTTGTTCTTAGATAAGGTATACAAACCTATTTTTTCTTTAGCTGCGTTGCTTTAGGCGCGGCCGCGGTGCGCGATGCACTAAATTGTACGTTTTACACAGATAAGTTTCGCTGACTTAACTAAGATAAAGCACCGTTTCCATACTACACTCTCACGCTCGTGTCCCACTCGCTGTCTGGTGAAAGATGGCGAGTTGAAACGGCTTCAAAAGCATGAAATTAGGTTGGATGGCCCTGGTCATTTGAGCGAGAGCTATCGATATCTTTTACGAGCGCCGAATCGTCCCTTCTCTAAGTGCGCGGGATCATGAGACGACGCGTTGTTATAAGTCCACCCTGGTGGGCGGAAATAACGCCGTCGTTCTAAAAAAGCGGCCACGATAAGCAGCGCCGAGTTCCCTCTACGAAATGACCAAATCTCTGACTTTGAACAGCGACATCAATAGCCCCAGTCCACTTTCTTTCATTGCTTTTTTTGTCCGTGATTTGTTGCCCTAGCTTACTGATCTTGCTTGGCGCACTTTTGTGCTGTGTATGGCATGTTTTGAATTTGCTGGTCATGTTTCAGACTTTGATAACGAAAGAATACGGTCTGTAGAAGTGCTCTCATGGTGTTGAGCTATTCAGACGCTCTTCCAGTGACAAACTTTTCAATGGCACAAGCACCAAATTCACTGGCGCTACTTTAATGTACTAATGATGCGTGATGACTTTTTAAAAATTGATTTTAAGTGTTCAATGTAGTAAACTTCTATCACCGAGCTTCAGGGACCATACTTACGGTGCCTTCACGAAAGGCAGCAAGCTGGACTTAACCGGATGCCCAGGCAAGGGGTGTGCGAGCCTCAATGAGAAACATACGCTTCCTACAGAGCATTAAAAATCCAGAGAATAATGTAGTGATTTGTTCGGCTTTAAGCCGATTTAATTTGAACTAATTAAGCAGAACTAACAGTTCCTAGCCCAATTACAAATTGGGAGGGTAGGAGCGCGTCCCGAAGGAGCGGCCCGCACTCGGCAAGCGCCGCCGAACGGCCGCTTTCCGCAAGGCTGAAGGCGGGGCGTGTTGGTACAGCATATTAGAGGCTCGATTAGCGCTCTGTGGTGTGTCCTTCTATTCTGTGTGTGTCGGCCGAATGTTGCGCAATCGAGCCTCTAATATGCTTTCCGCAGCTGCCAACAGGCGGCGACAGAAGTTTATGCTAGCGCTGCCTTCGCAGCAGCTTGATTTCCCATGGGGGAAGGCTACTTCAAGTTTATAATGCGAAGCATTACACAAGAAGCTATCAGCAAGGTCACGCGTGGTCATTCTCAATTTTACGGTTCATCTTAAAAATCAATTTTCAGCTTTCAAATCCGGCAAAATATTGCTACAGTCTTATATTAGACGTAGTAATGCTAAAACATTGTGAACATATATGCAGCAGTCATTTAATGAAATTGAAAATAAAACTCAATTTCTTGGTTTGTTGATGAGTGCGTACTGATAAGCTAGCTTAGGAGCTTGAGAAAAGTCAATCTTTATAATCTATGCAGTAAGGGATAAGCTAAGGCGAGTAACGTGGCTGTATAGTAATGTCGAGGTGTCTCTGGGAATGGAGGCCTCATGACACGCAACTAAGTCCGAATCTCTTCCCCCTTAGCATGCTAGAGGCGCTCCCTTGTTACGCAAACGTGTGCTCATTGGTGCGATGATTGGATGTCGCTTTCCACTCTCCACAGCTGCTCTCGCGAGGACTGCAGACATATCTCGACCAAAGAAGTTGAGCGTTGCTTCGACGCCATGTGCCACAGCAGCTAGGAATAGGCGGTGCTACCCTGTAACCTAACGGCCGTAGAGAAATAAATAACGTTTAGCTCGCAAAACTTGCAAATAAGGAGCCCCTTTACAAGGCTTCGCACCACGATAGTTGCCCTTAAGGGAGTTTTAGCCACACACAAAAAGTTCACGCAAGCCGTCTACAGAAGGTTGTACAGACGTTTTTTTTTTTTTTTTCTGTGGCGCCTATGGATTGTCTGGAGACAACTTATGGACCTCTGGCTCAGATTACGGACCACAAAAAACGTGAACATTTCACGCACACACACACAAGAAAAAAAGGGTAGGACGAACTTGTTCACCCACATTTTCGGTCATGGCACATACACATTCGTACAGAAAATACAATGAAATGTCTATTTTTCAAAGATAATTAATAATTATTTATTACATTGTTCAACTTATCCACAAAATTGTAGTGCCCGTCTCTCACGCGCTGCATCCTCAGTTTCCTCCCTATAGCGCGCGACATTGAGTCGCGATCGTCAGTTTACCTTGCACCCGGTCCCGAAATACGCAGTCGCAGCCGGAGCACAACCCCGCGCCCCATTCCTTCCTTCCCTCCCATCCCCCCTCCATCTTTCGCGTGACGGAAGACGGCGCGTTTTCTCTCCGCCATTTTCTTCGCGCGCGCCAAATTGAGCCGCGACCGTCGGCTTCCCTCGCGTGCTTTCACTCGCACACGCAGCACACGACGCGCGAGGACGGTGTTATCGCCCTTGGGCTTTATGTGCGACTTCACGGCGACGGCGCCGACGGCAACGGCAAAAATTCGCCTGGAGCGTACATATAATTGTTATCGCCATAAAAGTAAGTGGAACAGCGGTGTATCTTTCGGCGAGTTTGATGGCACATATCTCCAGACTTGTGATTTTGGAATTTCGTTCCAAATGAATACGCCTCGCAAACACACCAGCCACAATTCGTAAATCCGAATATGTGTCATAAAGTAACCAATTAAGAAGTTAATTATGGAATTTTTAGTCAGCTTTAATTAGTAGAATATGTGTTTGGATTTCGCATGCAACTAATGTCCGCCTCTCTGAGTAATCCAGCTCAATTATGGACTAGAATTGTTATATCTGCAACAGGCAATTCTTTTAAGTTCCATAAAACTTAAAAAATAATCACCCTGTATCTGTATATACACGGTGTTTCTGCGAACACTTACAAAAATTCTTAAAGACATGCCTGACGCAGATCGCACACTTCAAGTTCTTGAGGTGGTCTATACTCGAAGCGGCGGACACTACTTAACAAAAAAAAATCGGGACGCATTATTGACTAAATAACAAAAACTCACTAATTAACTTTTTAACTAATTACCTTATGGCCCATATTGCAATGTAAAAATTCCAGTCGCGGAGTTCACAAGGTGGATCCACTTGGCACGAATTCTCATGATGAAACCGGTTTCAAGATATTAATACCCGAACTTTGCGGAGAAATGTATTAGCGTTGCAGTTACTTTTGTGCTTGAATGCATAAAACAACGTTTTGTTCAAAAAGTAACTGGAAGGGTATACCCTTCCCCCAGTGCAGACTAGCAAACCAGAATCTTATGTGGTTACCCCCTCTGCCTTTCCCATGCCATTTATCCCTCTCGCTCTCATGAACCTGAATTGCGCTATCTGCCACAGACAATCTTAAAAAAAAAGTTGAAAGTGTTCGCTGAAGCACCCCCTATATATACGTATATGCTGGTGAGCCATGGTTCTAGACAAGCCCTGCTAGCACCGGATTTAGTCTGTCCAGTACTTGTCATGCCCTTCTGGCAGACGTTGTTCAACAACATTTCATCCATTTGAGATTGCAGCAGTGACATAACTTGCTGATCCGTATTTTACACTTTATTCGAAGGAACAGCTTGCTGTACTTGAGGGGACACACGCTGCTGCTCTTGCATAGGTCGGCAACGCCTAAGCGGAGGCCGTTTTTCTGCACGTAGAGATTTTCCAGTTTTCACCCATCCCATCCAGGCGTTCGCTGCTCTTGGAACCGCTGGTAGGGGTCTTCCTTGAAAAGAAGAAGCTACTCTCGGAGATGTCGTAGATATTCGCGAGGACCATCGATGGTGGCGTCGTCTTCGTCGGACGAATTGATCGGCCTCTGTGAGTTGATTTACCCCAAAGTATTTGCTTAAGGACAGCAAGCATTTTTATTTTAATTCGAGGACAGTTATTAGAATAATCCCTGCGGGAACCTTGAACCTTGAACCTTGAAGTATTGGTAAGTCTGCATTCGGAGTGCTAACGTCCATATCGTAAATGACGCCTGCTACGGTGGTACTGTCTTCTGAGATGATGGATCGATCCTTGGTGTTACCCACCTGCGTTATATGCTGCAGATTGCTTAGTGCCCTGATGTTCGTAACATCGATTACCAGAATATTCTACATTGTGTTGAGCCTGACGCCCTTGATCTCCTTCTGCGTGGCGTTTTCAAGACACAATGATAGAGCTTGCTTGTTAAGAACGCGCATATTGTCAGTGGCGTTGTCCGGAACAAACAGGATGATATGAGACCAGCGTTTAGAGGCAGTCTTGACGATGGACGTACTTCACCACGACGACGCGTTGACATTTCTCCGCCTGGCATTGTGGTATAGAAAATGTTCAAAACCGTCTTCCAATGGTTCATCAGCTGATGCCGAGTACAACTCGGTGTCCTCGCTGTCGCTTGAAGCGCGTCCTCGCTTCTTTAAAGCAGTCCTCCATAAAGGCCGATCCACACGACGGACCAAATTGCTGTTTTGTACCGCGGTCCGCGCATCACGTGATAGGACGTCACCAGTTCGTGCGGACCACCGTTGGCCCGCGCAAGACCGCGGCCCTTGCGGTCCAACAAATCGCCGAGCCTATTCCCGCTTCACTTTTCGCGGCGGACCGCATGCAAACCGCAGCAATTTTGGCGTAGCCAACGAATGTTGTCCGGCAACAGAGTGTCTTCAGTCAAATCCAATCTAGTTTTCGGCTCAGCAAAAGCCAGTCGTTTCATGTTCGCCGTTCCGCCTACACGTGCGTGCAGCAGATATATTTTTTAAACACCATGTCCTCTCGGAGTGACGAGGTGACGACACAGACGCTCTTTTTTCCAGCCAGTTTCTCAAGGAACCTGCCAAGGGGACTAATTCTTCGCGTAGCTCCCCCATGAAATCCGCTATTCAAAATTTAATCGTTGGGATAGGTAGTATCGAGAACGGGCCCCAAAGTACTCATTTGCTGTAGCCACTTACTGTTGATAATTACAAAGTTAATTACCGTAACTTCGCTAATTACGGACGTAACTGCGGCAATTGCTCTGCATCTAGAGGTGGCCAATCTGTGCACTCGAATGGTGAACATACCATTAACGATATTTATCTTCTTCCGATTTTAAAAATTTGGTGCAGCTAGAAAACACCCTGTATATTGTATACAAATTTATTTTATAGTTTTGAATGCTTCTGTACTTGCCTAACCCGCCGTGGTTGCTCAGTGGCTATGGTGTTAGGCTGCTGAGCACGAGGTCGCGGGATCGAATCCCGGCCACGGCGGCCGCATTTCGATGGGGGCGAAATGCGAAAACAACCGTGTGGTTAGATTTAGGTGCACGTTAAAGAACCCCAGGTGGTCGAAATTTCCGGAGTCCCCCACTACGGCGTGCCTCATAATCAGAAAGTGGTTTTGGCACGTAAAACCCCATAATTTAATTTTTTTGTATTTGTCTAATGTATCGCTTTTATTCTCTATATCTCATTGTCTTCTTTCTTTTTTTTCTTTCGTTAGTTTTTTTTTTTCTTTCTTTATTTATTTATTTCTTCTTTTTCTTAGAAATTTTAAGTTTCTTGTTGCATATTATATATTTCACTTGTACTTCGCATATTGTAAGCATATTTTTGTTTCCAATTATCTGCTATATTAAGCTCGTGTTCTTTGATATATGTCATTCCTATGTTTCCTTAACATGTAAATTACAACATTCTTATTTACTGATACACAGTATATATTTAATTTGCTTGTGTTTGGCTACAACTTCAATTATTGCAACCACTTTTACTGTGTTTGGTTATTTGCTTCATTAACTTCGTGTATACTGATGTCTGTCACTGCTCTGTTGCCCTAATGTTATAATTACTATATTGTTAAATTACTAATAGGAGGTCCCCCTGACACTTTTTTGTAAATCCAGGAGTTCGTGCTGTACGAATTAAGAATGATGAAATAAAATAAAATAAACTGGTCGCGGCCTCGAGAGGTTGCGGATTCATCGCGCGAAGTAGGGATTTTTCGCACAACTGCAGCAAAACATTGGCATTGTCGGCCTACAATTGTTTAGTATGTCTCTTTACCGAGTATTCGGGGATGTTCAAATGTACTCAATGTTCTCGGCATAATTTTATAATATTTTTCTATTTTTCGTGTGAAATGTTATTGACAAAGTACGGGCTTCATAATGATTGTCTGACAATACATCATAAGTTAGTGTGTAATTATTTTCATTTGCCTTCAAGAAAAGTTCATGTATTCTGTATAGTTGCATTGAGCGGACCCATCAGCACGTAAAAATATTGGCGGAAACTTGCTTCGAATATCGCTCAGGTGTTTTTGCGTGCAAAATGTGTTTTCAGTAATTTAAACGTATTTAGGTGTATCTAGAATCACCTAATAAAAAATAAATATGAAGCTGCCTAGCATTAGAGCCTTAAGCCTACAGTCTACTGTAAGTCTGCTTTCGTTTACAGTGCCAAATCCAACCACCGTAGCTGTTTAGAAAAACAGTAAAGCACCCATAGGCGGAAAGGTTTCACTTGTCCATATATATATATATATATATATATGGCAGCTAACTAGGCAGCTTCATATTTATATGAAGCTGCCTAGTTATATATATATATATGAAGCTGCCTTCATAGTTATATATATATATATATATATATATATATATATATATATATAATGTGTGTGTGTGTGTGTGTGTGTGTGTGTGTGTGACGTCTAAGGATGGAGCGCTGAAGTTGTATCATGTGCGCCTGAGCAAGACAACACACGAAGTGCTTGGGCATCAAGAAAAACTGCCTGTCTAAAACAAAATTTAATTATGGGGTTTTACGTGCCAAAACCACTTTCTGATTATGAGGCACGCCGTAGTGGAGGACTCCGGAAACTTAGACCACCTGGGGATCTTTAACGTGCACCTAAATCTAAGTACACGGGTGTTTTCGCATTTCGCCCCCATCGAAATGCGGCCGCCGTGGCCGGGATTCGATCCCGCGACCTCGTGCTCAGCAGCCGAACACCATAACCACAACTGCCTGTCTCTTTATTGTGGTTGCTTTAATATCTTCGTGTGAGAGGGTGCCGCATACGCAGAAGTGGTTAGGGGAAAGAAGGATGCGCTGCTATCAGCTCGTCTGCTTCCGTGGTAGCCAAGTATGATACAGACGTGACGGCGTTATATGAGTACATACAAGACCCCATAGTAGGAGATAGTTCAATTTCACAGCCCGAGTCCTCTCGGTGGTGTAATCTTCCTTCGTGTAATTGTCGCATACTTGGCTATCACTAATACTGCTTTGCCTTTCCGGCGAAACTGCAGCCTCCCTCTCTCTCTCACTGATTTTGTGAGTCCGAGTATAAGTGCTGCTGCGCATGACTGCTGTTTCTCATTTCGAGTGAATACGGCTTGGCCTCATTTCGGTTACTGAGTGAATTATACAGTGTTCCCCAAGCATAACGCACCAAGACTTTAAAAAAGAGCATTTACGTTACTCTAAGAAAACCTAGTGCATATTCTTTCCGGTACAATGGAGTAGCCGCCAATAATTATTTCGTTACTAAAGTTTATTTCGGTAATTGCAATTAATTATCTAACTCGAGAAGTACTGTCCTAATTTTCAAAGCGTCAATGAGGCATTTGTGGACACCCAAAATTGACATCTACCTGCGGTGTTTTCAGCGACGTACAAATCGCGGACAATTTTTTCCGGCTGACGAAAAAAACATACGAACTATGACAAATACCACGTGAGTGCACTCCCAACCGCGACATAAAGCAGCGAACTTAAATAAGCTGATTGAAAGCAACTGTATTGCCTGTCGCAAACCCGAAGAGACAGCTTATCACCTTGATAATGGTACGGAAGGAGCACCAACAGCAGGTTTCGCGGCTTCGTAGCTATTCCTTCCTCCAATTTCTACGTCACACTTATTATCGGTCTCTCAAGGCTGACTGATCCCATTGATAACAAAAGCCCTTCGATAACGCGGCCGAATCGCCGCTCTGACCACGCACGAAATGCGAAAACCAATATGATAGGCATAGAATGTTTTAAAATCCCGGCTTTGCTCGCACCGCATCGAAAGAGTGCGCGCGAAGCTATATTTCGCGCGAGAAACTTGCTTCGGTGCGGGGTCAAATTAAAGTGAACGTTTTATTTTCCATGAAAGTGTATACGTGTTCCAAAAAGAGGTTCGTGTCAAAAAAATAAAAGCGAAATAAACAGACCGGGAAGCGACCAACGTGTAAAGAAAAGAAAAAAAGCGATGCGTTCAAGAAAGTAAATATACCACTTCTAAATCAGCTGAAATGGCAATCAGGATCTCTGAAAAAAAAAAAACATCAGATTTAAGTGTGCCCTTATAATATCTATGAATTCATAAGCTCCGTTGAACAACAGCCTAGAGGGCATGTTCGAATAGCTGCCTTTTGCATCTACGCAGTACTGTGTCCGTTTTATGACATATTCGGTGGCTTTCTTAATGACCGACACAGGAATTCTACGGCAGACATCCGTTACCCTTGCTTTGAACTAATATGACGTCCGTCTCGATCATTGAAGTACGATCTTTCACATAATCCCAAAGAAAGAAATCGAGCAGAGAGAGGTCAGGTGACCTAGCAGCCCAATTTAAAGGCCTGTGCCTTCCAATCTATTACGCATGAAAAGTCACATCCAGCCAGTTTCGTGCTGGGCTGCTGCTGCGTGCGGGTGCCCCATCTTGCTGATACCACAGAAGTGGAAGATGTGACAGCGGCACTTCGCTGAGAAACTCACCCACCACTCCTTCAAGGATTTCGTTCGCGTAACGCTTTCCAGTCAGTGTGTGATCGAAGAAGATGGGACAGATTATAGTACCGGGGCTAATTCCTGACCACACATTGAACGACCACTGGAACTGGTGCCGATTGCGCTTTACCCAGTGTGGATTGGAGTCCCTCCAATAGTGTGCATTATGCAGCAACTTTACCTATAGCATTTCTGCGAAAATTGGCTTAATCTGTGCATACCATGTTGCTCAAAAAGTCCGATGACGCATTGGCTTTTGCGAGAACCCAATTTGAGAAATCTGGACAATTCTACATGTCCCTGACTTCCAAGCATTGGTGGTACGGGTAAAGCGCCGTCGTTTAGAATCCTCCAAACTGATGACTTGGAAACTGGTACCAGGACGGTCACATCCCGCTCGCTATCATGAGGGTTTGCGGCCATAAATGCTAGAACATCCGTGCGTAGTCTAGGACTCGATGGAGTCCTCGGTCGCTGTTTCTCGAAGCTGCCGCTTTTTCTCAGGTTTTCATAATTTCTTATGATAGTCAGTGCGTTTGGTCTACCGCTACACTTCCATGACTGTTATATATATTTGCGACCTTCCTATTGTTGCCATTTTCAGCTCTCGAGGCAAGCATCGTGTTTACCTTCTGCTCATTAGAGAAACACATGGCGATTGTGACGAAACAAAACGCACCTTTAAACCTTTGCACTGACCTTGTCAACTCGCTTTTGTGGTGATAAGCTATGTGCGTGCAAGAAAAAAGCATCCGTGCACTTTATCTACGCAAAGACAACAGCTATCACAGCTTGTTTCCAACTAACACAAACGCGACGTGTTACTGAAACCGGGGCGGGGCAGATAAGGCACCATGGAGCTCGATCACGATGTTGTTTTCTTTATTTCCTTTATTTCGTTCTGGATAACTCAGAGCGAGTCTGTTCTAGGGCGCTGCGTTATGATCCGGGTGAGTGCGCAGTCACGTGGTATTCTACATACTTCGCGGGGTTTATTTATCAGTCCGAAATAAATTAGTACGCTATTAGTACGTCGCTGAAAATACCGCAGCTAAATGTCCCTTGGCTGGGCCTTCAAATGCCTCATGGATACTTAGATAGTTAGGATAGTACGTCTCGAGTTAAATAATTAATTACAATTACGTAATTAAATATCAGTAAAAAAAATTACTGGCAGCTGCCCCACTGTACTGTAAACAATATGCACTAGGTTTTCTTCGAATAACGCTTTGCTCCTTTTTTTAAATCTTGGTGCATTATAGTTAATCGGGACACCCTGCATATATTCACGACCTATGCATACAACTGACGATGCTTACATCCCTAATGCCATAAATTATTAGAAATATTTTGTTTTTTCACGAGTCGTTAGCATTGCTTACTGGAAAGAGAAGCACTACTGAGACACACAACATTCACGTGCATTTCACACGTCATTGATAAAAGACTGTACCGAAGGGGTTACTGAAGTCTATAGGTTTTTTCATGGTCAAAAAAGCAGGCAAAGTAATTTGAAGCGTGGTGAACATACAGCAACATATTCATTGTCTAGGCAGAGGCTATCCATACCTTTAAAGTAATTTAATTGGCTGTCTCCATCTGTTTCAAAAATATCATAAATTTTGTCCTGTTTGTATGTTTGAGTATATTGTGTATGTGCATGGTGTTTACAGTGGAAATTTAAAGCAAGGTTGAAGTGAGAAATACGGATGAGGCAGCTGCCGCTAGTGCTTCTAATGCGCGTGTCCTCCTATTGTCAGGATTTGCAGAAATAAAGCGAGAGTATTTATTAAAAGCTGTATTTATTAAAATGATGCAGTAAGTTATTAGCCAGTAAAAATTCAAGTGAAAAGGTGGAGGAAAGTCAAAAGAAACCTCAAATGTTGTGGGTTACAAAAGCTCTGGTCACAACACTTTAGGGCTGTGTGTATGTAGGGGGGAAGAGGGCTTAGGTATCGCCCGAGGGGGGGAGGGAGGGCTTAGCCCCCCCCGGAAAACTCCGAATGAGGCTCAGGCCGCGGAGCCCCCTCCCCGTATACGGCGCCTATGAAAGCACCCCTTTAATAATTCTTGCACAATGCAGGCTCGCAGCTATAAACACATTGTAGTATATGTCAAGGATTAAACAAAAATTTTGTGGAGCTATCTCTGCTCAGTATTCCACACTTTCTTGCTCCTTAAAGAAACGACTGCAGTTCAATTAAACCACGAAATTATCAGTCCGTGCTCTTTAGGAAACAGACACAAAAATTAAATGGAATGTTTCGACTACCTCTCTGATTATCAAGGCTGTGAAAGTCGTAAATTTGTATTCTGATGTATAGGAATTAGGAGGGCTTATTCAACTTTTGCGCAGTTCATAACTGAGCGACATTCTCGATGCGCAAAGAGATTTCTACTGTGTCTGAAATGCCACATCGAAATTACGAGCATTCATCCGTATTCCGCAACGCTCTCGACCTCCTCTATTTTTTTTTAAATTATTCCTCGTGCTGTCAGAGTGGCCCAGCTTTTTTCTGATTTTCTCCTTTTTCGCCTTCCTTCTGTCAATACCGTTTTTCTACCACCGGGCCCGAACCGCAGGTTCGTCGTGCATGTCCGGGCGCAGAACCGCGCGCGCTTCGCCCTGCATGCACGTGGCCTTCGCAGCGCGATGGGAGGAGGCGCGTCCGAGCCGCCATCTGTCGGCCGCCCGCTCGTCCCGGCCGGCAGCGCCGCCAGCCGCGGGCGAAAGCAGCAGGCGCCCTTCGGTTCGCGCATCCCCGCTGTGCCACCCGGTGTTTGCGCTCTTCCGGCGGACTACGCGAACGCTCGCCGAGCCGCGCTTCCATGGAATCCGCACGTCGGGCGTCCGGCGTCTGGGCCCGGGTTCTGCTCGCGATTACCTTCGGCCTGGTGGTCAACGCTGCCCCGACCGAGCCCGGTGAGCGCAGCAGTTCTGTCAACCCTTCTCTCCTGCTTTTTCACGTGCCAGTCGTATTTTGTTAGTGCTTCCCTACTCTATGGAAAACTTTCAGTAGACTTCTTATAGAAAAGCATAAAAAGTCTACTGAAAGCACCCTGCGCCTCGCTCGGAGTGCCAGGCTGCGGTTGACATCACTGGAAACGCGCTTGCGTCGGACATTTGTCAACAATGACTTTGACAGTCCAATCAAGCCTTAGTGCGCGACAGTGAAGTTTGTTAGCGGGATTCCTCCGGTCCATGCGGCTGGAACGTGGGAGGTTTTCTGAACGTGGGATACGTGCGTTTGCTTTCTAATTGCTGAGAAAGCTTTTGCTGCCATCTACGCTGCATCTTGCTGCCGAGCTCAACTTACCCACAACAGGCAGCTAGCGACGTTTGTCTATCAACTTGATCATCGGCTGATATAATGATTAAAGTTGCACTTTCGTCCAGCCAAGAGACTGTCAATATGTTAGCTCCACTGATGAATTGTGTGGAAGCAAACCTCCAATGTTCTTTTTCCCATGTGATATAGGGCAAGAAATTGGCGCGTATGACTCCAAGTAGGGTGCAGTAAACTTATTTCGCTGCAGCATTAGAAATCGTACAAGAATTACAAAAGGCTACTTGTTATTCCAATACAATATGAGAGCAACCTGTTCATGGATCTTTGCCTCGCTGTAGTGAGCAGCGCATTCAGCAGAACCCTTCAACACACCATGTTAACTAAATAAGCAAACAAAAATGCCGTCTTTCGCCACCCAGAAAAAAACGAAAGAAAAGGCACGATAATAATGCGGACCATGTACAATGAACCTCCTTTTGTAAGAACAGCTGAAATGTGCCCATGTGAGGATATGAAACATATGCCTCACAGCATACCGAATACTAATCGACCAACTCATGCGAATGCGCGGGAATTTTCAGTTTCGGCTGGTAATATCGGAAGCATTTTACCCTGACTTATCTAGAAACGCTAAACATTTGCCTGACAAACACCCGAAAACGGAAAGCTTGTTCATGAGAAAGCTGATATCCGGGGAAATTCCAAAAACGATGTGGCAGATTTGTCCTTTGTGTTACTCGAAAAATAAAGTAAAAACAGGAAACCTGGGGGGGGAAGGTGAGCAATCATTCGCGGAGCGCGAGACAGAGTAGATGCATGAAATGAATGAGACACACAGAGACAGAACGAAACGAGAGAAGTAGGGCGGATATGTTAACGAGATTAACTGTGCGGTTGGCTGCTCTGCAATGGGAGAAGGGGTAAGGGCAGGATAGATGTGAACAAATGAAGATAATCTGTCCGCACACACACAGTGAATGCATCTGAAAGCGACTATAGTTTTCCAATCAGACCCGATGTTTTAACAAAGAACAAACTGGCGCTTTTAGAGCAATTCGGGGCAACCTCGGCTTGGACAAAGGTCAAAGAAGTCTGTTTTCCGTGTATGGACGGTTATCTAGTATGTCGAGCGTGGTGCTGAGACATTTCTTTGTACACTGAAACAACTACAATCCCACAGAAGGTATGCAATCGTCTCTTTGCAATCACAAACTCCGCATTCTGGATTTGTGGCCATTCCAAAGAGAAAGTAGGCATTAGTAGGTTCCCTGCTTTCCTGTTTAGTCGAGGGTATACAACTCGACAATTTTTTTGCGTTAAGTTCTTGGTACGTGGCTACTCGTGAGCATGCCTATTTTCCTTGTGAATTACCCGCCGTGGTTGCTTAGTGGCTATGGTGTTGGACTGCTAAGCACGAGGTCGCGGAATCGAAGCCCTGTCACAGCGGCCGCATTTCAATGGGGGCGAAATGCGAAACGAACCGTGTACTTAGATTTAGGTGCACGTTAAAGAAACCGAGGTGGCCCAAATGTCCGGAGTCCCCCACTACGGCGTGCCTCATAATAGGATCGTGGTTTTGGCACTTAAAACCCCATAATCTATTTTTTTCTTGTGAATAATTTTGGTCAGTTTGCATCTTACGCTTCGCCTGGCCATAGCGAGCAGACATAAAACGCACGTAAAATAGCAGTCTAAAGAAAATTGATTTTGGCATTTCTGCATAAATGTACATCACAAAACGGCGTAATGAAACGAGATGAACATTTTCAAAGTCGATTTAGTGTTAGAATTCACCGGAATTCGCATATTATATTCTCCAGAAACTAATATCAACACCAACAGGACCAAATTACCTCATGGTGTTTGTAGGTACATTTGAAACATCCGAACAAATGTATGTGCTGTTATAACAAATCTGTATCGAAGTTTGGACTTTAAGCTATGTCGCCCAAGACAACCTGTCCTAAACTTGTCTGGTATCTTCATTTCATATACGTCAACGTAGATAGGAAGTATGAAAATCAAAGGTCAGAATAAGAGTTTGGGCAAACGCTTCCATTCATTCTTTTTACATTTTAAAAGACAGGCAACAAGTAGGTTAAAAAGCCGCTAATTATGTATATTAAGCTTGCGATGAATGCGTGTTGCTTCTTGCTTGTTACGCCTCCCTTTTAATTGATTTACGTTATTTTTACATGCTGAGGGCACGACACTTTTGACTTCTCTATACCGTTTATCAGAAAAGCGCTGGTCGTGGAGACAGAAATTAAAAAGAAGGTCATAATGAACACCGTAACTGTCGGAGCAATGACATTGTTTAGGTACTTAAGTGTCTTAAACTAAAACATTCATCCTCAAAGCATGTTGTTAAAATAAAAATATGCAGATGCCACGCACTGTGGGAATCGATGTCGCGAAGCTTTCTGTGCTGTTTGCTTTGATTGACGATAATTAGCTATGCTGTTGACGGCGAATGTTTAATTTCTTCAACGTTTTGTCCAACACGAGAGTGGTGAGTTGATGCTAACCGTTACCTTGCGTGCACCACTGCTCTTTGTCGGCATAGTACACAAAGCACAAAGGGAGAAGTGTTTGCTTGAGGCGTTGTTGTCCGCCATATTGCATAAGCTCTGAGAGGGTTGAGCATTGTCATTGCCTCACATGGCACATCGACTCGCTGCAGAAGCAGTAAACTTGAATTGGATTATGGGACTGTACGTGGCAAAACCACAACCGGATTATGAGGCAAGCCGTAGCAGCACACTCCTGACTAATTTTGGCACCGGGGTTCTCTAACGTGTCCCTAAATCAAAGTGCATGAGCGTTTTTTATTTCATCTACGTCGAAATGCGGCTGCCTCGATCAAATCCGCGATCTCGAGCAATGCCATAGCTGCAAAACTATCGCGGCGGGCACAGAAGTGTTAATTTGACGTGCGACCGCTTCCGTAGTGTCGTCTAGACCCTGAGGTGCGCTTTAATTAATGCGGCTCTGCCTCTGCACGCCCTGCGTAAGTTGTCCGCTAGACATATTTGCATGGTTTTATATTTTCTGAACGTTTTCTGAACAGCTGCAGCGGGCGTCGTCGAGGTAGAGCATCCGCCTCGCGTGCAAGAGGACCGTGGCTCGAATGCCGGTGCCGCGCAATTTTCCACCCGAAAAAAGAAATCCGCGTGTTGATAAAACTGCATACTCAGGCCTGGAGTGCGGCCTGATCGCGGTGACCAGAACCGGTAACACACTTCCTCACCAGAGCAGGATTGGCCACAACCTCCTATATGAATACAACAATCAAACCCCGGCCCTCAGTCCCCAGCAGCTGCGAAGCAACTGACCACGGCGGCGGTCAGATCTGTGACGCAGCAGAGGGGGCTAAGAATCTCTGGATCCGGGACAGGCTGCCATTGGAATCTGAACCTGGCAACGTATAACGCTAGAACGTTATCTAGCGCGACGAGTCTAGCAGTGCTATTGGAGGAATTAGAGGGCAATAAATCGGATATAATAGGGCTCAGTGAGGTTAGGAGGACAAAAGAAGCATATAAAGTGTTAAAATCGGGCACATCCGGTGCTGCCAGGCTTTAGCGCAGAGACTAAAACTAGGAGTCGCATTCCTGATTAATAAGGAATTCTATAGCATTAACGAGAGGGTGGCAGGTCTTGTTGTGAAACCTAATAAGAGGTAAAAATTGAAGATCGTACAGGTCTACGCCCCTACATACAGTCATGATGACCAGAAAGGCGAAAGCTTCTATGAAGACATAGAATCGGTGATGGGTAAAGTCAAAACAAAGCACCCTATACTGATGGGCGACTTCAATACGAGGGTACGCAAGAAGCAGGCTGCAGACAAGTCAGTGGGGGAATATGGCATAGGTTATAGGAATAGCAGTGAATAGTTCTTAGAAGAGTTTTCAGAACGAAATAACTTGCGGATAATGAATACCTTCTTCCGCAAGCGGTATAACCGAAAGTGGACGTGGAAGAACCCGAATGGCGATACTAGAAATGAAATAGACCTCATACTCTGCGCTAAACCTCGCACCATACAAGATGTGGACGTGCTCGGCAAGGTGCGCTGCCGTCACCATAGGATGGTAAGTTCTCGAATTACCTAGACTTGGGGAGGGAACGGCAGAAGCTGGTACATAAGAAGCCGACCAATGAGTTAGCGGTAAGAGGGAAAATAGAGGAATTCCGGATCAAGCTACAGAACAGGTATTTCGCTTTAACTCAGCAAGAGGACCTTAGTGATGAAGCAATGAACGAGAACCTTATGGGCATCATTAAGGAGTGTGCAATAGAAGTCGGTAGTAGCTTCGTTAGACAGGATACCGGTAAGGTATCGCAGGAGACGAAAGATCTGATTAAGAAACGCCAATATATGAAAGCCTCTCACCCTACAGCTTCAGTAGAACTGGCAGAACTTTCGAAATTAATCAACAAGCGTAAGATAGCTGACATAAGGAAGTATAATATGGATAGAATTGAGCCTGCTCTCAGGAACAGAGGAAGCCTAAAATCAGTGAAGAAGAAAGTAGGAATAGGCAAGAATCAGATGTATGCGTTAAGAGAGAAAGCCGGCAATATCATTACTAATATCGATGAGACAGTTCAGGTCGCTGAGGAGTTCATTAGAGATTTATACAGTACCAGTGGCATCCACGACGATAATGGAAGAGATAATAGTCTAGAGAAATTGGAAATCACACAAGTAACGCCGGAAAAAGTAAAGAAAGCCTTGGGAGCTATGCAAAGGGGGAAGGCAGTTGGGGAGGATCAGGTAACAGCAGATTTGTTGAAGGATGGTGGGCAGATTGTTCTAGAAAAACTGGCCACCCTGTATACGCAATGCCTCATGACTTCGAGCGTACCGGAATCTTGGAAGAACGCCAACATAATCTTAATCCATAAGAAAGGGGACGCCAAAGACTTGAAAAATTATAGCCCGATCAGCTTACTCTCCGTTGTCTACAAAGTCTTTACTGAGGTAAACGCAAATAGAATCAGGAACACCTTAGACTTCTGTCAACCAAAGGATCAGGCAGGATTTCGTAAATGCTACTCAACAATAGACCACATTCAAACTATCAATCAGGTGATAGAGAAATGTGCGGAATATAACCAACCCTTATATATAGCTTTCATTGATTACGAGAAGGCGTTTGATTCAGTCGAAACCTCAGCAGTCATGCAGGCATTACGGAATCAAGGTGTAGACGAGCCGTACGTAAAAACACTGAAAGATATCTATAGCGGCTCCACGGCCACCGTAGTCCTCCATAAAGAAAGCAACAAAATTCCAATAAAGAAGGGCGTCAGGCAGGGGGATACGATCTCTCCAATGCTATTCACAGCGTGTTTACAGGAGGTATTCGGAGACCTGGATTGGGAAGAATTGGGGATGAGAGGTAATGGAGTGACCATTAGTACCTTAGCACCTTAGTACTGACCATACCTTAGTACCTTAGCACTACCTTAGTACCTCAGTACGGATGGTAGTACTAACCATTAGTACCTTAGTACCATTAGATCTTAGTAACTTGCGATTGGCTGATGATATTGCCTTGCTTAGTAACTCAGGGAACCAATTGCAATGCATGATCATTGTCCTGGAAAATTAATCTGCAGAAAACTAAAGTAATGTTTAACCGTCTCGGAAGAGAACAGCAGTTTACGATAGGTAGCGAGGCACTGGAAGTGGTAAGGGAATACATCTACTTAGGGCAGGTAGTGACCGCGGATCCGGATCATGAGACTGAAATAATCAGAAGAATAAGAATGGACTGGGGTGCGTTTGGCAGGCATTCTTAGATCATGAACAGCAGGTTCTCATTATCCCTCAATGGAAAAGTGTATAACAGCTGTGTCTTACCAGTACTCACGTACGGGGCAGAAACCTGGAGGCTTACGAAAAGGATTCTACTTAAATTGAGGACGACGCAACGAGCTATGGGAAGAAGAATGATTGATGTAACGTTAAGGGATAAGAAAAGAGCAGATTGGATGATAGAACAAACGCGAGTTAATGGCATCTTAGCTGAAATCAAGAAAATGAAATGGGCATTCCAAGGGAATCTAATGAGGAGGGAAGATAACCGGTGGTCATTAAGGGCTGCGGACTGGATTCCAAGAGAATGGAAGCGTAGCGGGGGGCGGCAGAAAGTTAGGTGGACGGATGAGATTAAGAAGTTTGCAGGGAGAACATGGCCACAATTAGCGCATGACCGGGGTAGCTGGAGAAGTATGGGAGAGGCCTTTGCTCTGCAGTTGGCGTAGGCAGGCTGCTGCTGCTGATGATGATATTTCAGAAACAGCAGAAACGCACCGTACCGTACCTTGACCTTAAGGTCAAGGTACGGTACGGTGCGTTTCTGCTGTTTCTGAAATATCATCATCAGCAGCAGCAGCCTGCCTACGCCAACTGCAGAGCAAAGGCCTCTCCCATAAGTTTATCCAGCGTTTCCTTGCCTTCTCACGTCACCTTTTACCTATCCCTCCCACCGTCCCCGCCTTGTATTTGTATGGGAACTGCGAGCGAAGAGTGGCAGGGCTGTTATTCACTCATCTCGCGACTGCGCAACACCATCTAGACAAGAGAAGGCCTGAGCGCTCGGCGTGTCACGTCACGGAGAAGAGGCCGGCGGCGTGCTCGGGGATGCGGGTTGAATGAAGGAATCGCGCCCTTATGGGCAACGTTAACCAGAGCGCAGGTATTGTTTTTTTTAGGCATAGTTGAGCAGATAGCCCGCAGAGAACAGAGGGTGTTTCAAGATTTTTTTATTTATGGAAAACTGTTTACGCGCTGCATTATTAAAAAGCCCGTCCCTAAAAAATTAAATGGTTCAACCTTAGGATTGAGAACGAATTTCGGGTAAATGATGACAGTGAGCATAGCTTATATTGAAAAGTCACAGTGCTTCTCTCATCTTCAGAGTAGCTTCTTTGCCTTTATTTATCGCTGGCGTCAAAGAGTTTGCCGTTCATGCGACCACGAAAATTCAAGAAAATGTTAGCACTACACCATTACACATATCCCATGACAACTTCACTGATGTGCCCTTTACATTCGGTACACATGTATTTATTCCAGCCTGTATTAGGCTCTAAACGAATAATTTCGCTTTAGAGGCATTATTACATACAGTACCGCAGTCCACATATTTACAAGACCTCAAATGAGTTTAGCAATGGAGATACGAAACATTCGTGCCACTATTTACAAAGAAACAGCTTTCTTATTCCGCAGAATTCGGACATTTCCCTTCTTTGCCTTAGCATTGGTACCCAATATTCTGTCATTGATCTTGCGGAAATATGAACACATGATTTCTTGGCCCCGATTTGTAAGTGCTCCAGGAATTGGGCACGCAGCACTTATTAGCCATATCCTTGCATGAACGTGATCCACATTCCACGGCAATGAAGGCTTGCCGGACACACAACCGCAATCGCAGCACAAGCGCAGAGACTACATGCACGGTTCACGTCCAGAAAAAAAGTGCGCTCGTAAGCATGTCGCAGCATGCCAGGACTTTTCTAACCCCGAAGCTACCCAAGGAGCGGCAGGGTTCCCGAACTAATCCAATTGTTATCGCCGTCGTCAAGAAAACTGTCAAGCTGAACCAACTCGCCTAAATCAAGATATTCGCCCACTCGGTCTTCCGCGTCTCATTTTCAACACAGGTGCGCTCACCATTTATAAAGCTTTATTAAAGGATCTATAAACGGTGGGTGCGCCGCTCGTAACTTCGTAGCACGCTGCACGGAATTTCTATGTGAGATTCTTTTGCGTGACGTGGCTCAAGGGGAGAGGGGCCTTAAGTTCTCTAGAGGGTGGTGGACTGCGTCGGTTTTACCCACTCCCTGCCCCGCTCTCCCCTCCCCTCTTCCATTCTGTCTAGCTTACCTCTGCACTTGCACGTTGGTAGAAAGGTAAGCGCTTGCCGGGGGTCACGGATAATTACAGCTGCCAATAGGCTAATGTGGCAACGACCCAGGAGCTCCAGAGGGCATTGTGCACATTCGACGCGGTGCGGTCCAAACGAGTTGCTCGTGCCTCTGTTCTTCTCTGCCACGTTCCTTCCATGTATATACACGCTCTGAACCACCCCCGACGCTGTGTGCCGGACAGCAGCAGCCGCAGCGGGAAAGTCGAAGTAAAAGGCAAAGGACGCTTCGCTTTAAAATTTATGGACAGCGCCAGCCAAAGCGAGCGATGTAAGCAGCCAGCCGTTGAGGAAGCGCGCCTAAAGTGGCGATGCACAGTTAAAAAAATATTCGCCTGCTTTCCAAGTTAATTATGCGGAACGCTTTCCATAACTGTTGCTTGTAATTGAAACAGTTATGCATCGCAAGACAACGCAGTCACGCTTTACTTACTGCTTCCCTCGTCCATGCGAACGTAATCAATAGTGGTGTGAATTATTATGTTTGCCCTCCACACAGCGTGCACGGAATGGCGGGAACGTATAATAAGGCGCCGCGTAGCCAAGTGATTAAATTTGCATTTTCATGGTTTCACATCATTAAAAACGACACCTTCGGGCTGACACCTGAATTTGCGCAGGTTTTCATTTCCTTTCTTTCCCCTTTTTCCGATAACCTAAGCGATTAGGCCCACACGTCACGCATTCTTGTGAGCATGCTTCCATAGTTTAAACAACAAAATCTTTATTGGGGTCTCATAATACACATCAGAAACGTTCGCTTCGAGAAATCAGCAAGGAAGCTAATGGCAAACTACGAAAGAATATTAATTCATAGCATTCATCGCAAGGTTCTCTTTCATTACCAATTTAAGATAAACAGCACGGCTGCTTTAAGGACAAATACATATTGCCCTATTCCGTGAATGCATGTTGGAGAAAGCTGTTTCCGGCGCGAATAACTCATCGATAGCCTTTGGGAGGACCAACTGCACCACGCAGACTGCCTATGCTCTCGATCGTATACCTTCAACACCGTAACTTGTCGCTTGAAGGATTGCAAACTTGAGAACTATAGCATTTTCAATGTTTCTTTTCCAGCACAGAGGAGCCAGAGAGGGATTTCTCGGGGTATTTTCTTCTGCCAAATAAGCGCGTTCTTAAACATCATTATTAGTACATATTTAGTACACGCGCATTTGATAGTGTCAGAATCTAATGAAGAGAAAGCACAAGCAACGACCATATGATAATCGTAGCTCACGAACATAATAGATCCCGCTGCTATTCTGAGAGAGAAACACTTGATACGTCGCAAGAAATTGAGTAATTTCACTGAACCGTTATCGATATTTCGCGCCATAATTCATGCGCTGTACGTGGTCGATTCCTTGACGTCATAATTAAATATGCAAAGCGCTCATATAATGCGCTATTTTGAAAATTTTTCTTTAAATTATTTGACGAGGTTTCTATAAAGAGTCAGACTTAATATTTTCTGATTTAACTGGCGTTCACCTCCAAACATTCCCCTGCCTTGTTCCCTTCGCAGCGGCGCTGCCTTTGGGCTTTGTTTCTCAATAATGGTTTCCACTGGGCTCTTCGGTTCATCTTAACAGTCCCACCTCGCACGTTTTAGCTTTTAGCGCGCAATACCGTGGAGTGCCCCGTCACTTTTGCCTGGTTTATCAGTTGTTGCGAGCGCACCATAGATTCTTCGGGCACTATTTGGTTCGCTGCGCACTTTGTAGGGCCCATTCACGCCGACGACTCGCACAGTTCGCGTGGCTAAGTGTGCCGCACAGCGAGCCGTCGCCCAAATGGTCGCTTTGGTCGGAATGCAAATGTTTTGGGTCAGTCGATCACTGTGCAAATGCAAACCCAGAGATGCACGACCAATCAGCGGCACTGGCGCACGACGTCGGTATACGCTGATGATTATCTTACGTGACGATAGTGGTGCGAGCACCAGCCGCGATACTTTTCCAGTGCAGCGGTGGGCAGGTCGCGCTTGCCGGTGTCAACATTTGTCACTGTGAGTTCGTTCCTTGGTCGCGCGAACTCTGTCAATCGCCGATGTGAATGCGCCCCTTAGTAGATGACTGAAGACCGGTAGCTCAGTGCCATTTGGCTCCGCCTTGCCTGGCCCTACGCCCTTTCGTGGGCCTGGCACCGGAACGTCAGCATTCCGGCTTCTACGCAACCGAAACGGCATGAATTATTTTCAAGCAGGAAAGGGGTCGCCTTCTTTTTTTTTTTAAGAAAGTTAGTGCGCTGGCTTCATGAGGCTGTGAATGAAACCAAAAAGACCTGTCGCCAGCAATAAAACGAAGATAGCAGTGGGCACAAATACGGCATTATAATTTCGCTTTCATGCACAAAGATAACAATAATGGCGCAGGGGGAGGGCTGCGTGATTATATATATATATATATATATATATATATATATATATATATATATATATATATATACGTAAGTAAGATGTGAATGAAGTAGACCGTCTCCTGTCACAAAGGTAGCTTTAGTGTCTTCGCATATCTTTCGTTGCTCTAGCCAAAATATTTATACTGATACGTTCGACGTGATATAAAAGTCGCGGTTTCGCCCGAAAGGCGAAGCACCGATTGCGATAGCAAATTAGTAGATAGCTATACGAAGTAAGGATCATAGTTTAATCGGCCGTATAAACTTGTAAGCATTCGCTTACTAACTAAATTAACAATAGTAAAATGTGAACGCGCGACTGAACTAGGATGCAGAAAGAAACGGACACACAGAGACAGCTCTGCCTCTATGTATCTCTGTCTACGTCCTCGTTCAGTCGCGCTTACGCACTCTATCATGGATTCAAACCAACGAGCCCGCCAACGTGGTTGAACTAAATAACAAGCAGGGCGTCACGCGCGCACAGTTAAACGTGAACACAACTCGCTCAATGAGAGCGGAAACTCGCTGTCAAAATGCTGGAGTGAGGAATCGCGGCAGCAGCAAGCGAATCGACCTGCGTGTATCTCTCGCTTCAACGTGAACAAAACGTCGAAAGCACGGCGCATACGAAACTACCGGCACTACGCGCACTCTGCAAGCATCACAGATCGCTTCGAACACGAGGCCCGCGCGGGCGCGCACTTTGGCCACGTCGCAGATCGCTTTCAAGACACGGCGCCCGAACGGCCGCGCCGTAAGCAGCAGCCGCCGGAGAAGAACGCGCTTCCTTCCTCGCATCACACCCGTGCCTCGCGCGCGACAGGAGACGGTGCGCTTGCGGCCCGCTTTCCTCGCTCGCACGCTTGCGCTCGCACATACAGCACACGGTGCGCGGCGGCAATATCATCTTCCTTGGACTTTATAAGGAACCTCACGGCGATGGCGACGGAAGAAATGCGCCTGGAGTGTGCATATAATTTATATCACAATGAAACCTTTTACCGCCGTTTTTTGTTGTGAATCGTGCACCTCTTCATATCAGTTACGCACATAAACTTCTAACTTTTCATGGGACGTGTTTTTTTTTTTCTCGCCCTTTGGTCGGGTAAGAAAGAATTATGGCGTTTTACGTGCCAAAACCTCGATCTGATTATGAGGCATGCCGTAGTGGGGACTTCGGAAATTTGGACCTAGCTCCTGAGGTTCTTTAACATGCACATAAATCTGAGTACATGGGCGTTTTCACATTTTGCCCCCATCGAAATGCAGCCGCCGTGGCCGGGATTCCATCCCGCGTCCTCGTGCTTAGCAGCCCACTGCCATGCACCAAGTAACCACGGCTGGTTTTTGATCTGTTCATCCATTGCTACTGAGATCTCGCATGGCCACATCTTTGCAGCTAGTTCGTCTAAGCATCTGTCTCATTTGCACGGCCGCTGTTGGCTGTTTCGCAAGGGTGCCGGTACCCTCACCGTGTGTAATATTAAGCCGCGATGCGTGGAAGTGGACACAAATGGCACTGACTTTCCCATACCACTACGCTGGGTTAAAAAAAAAAGAAAAAAAGACGTGCATGGAGCAGACAGAAAGGCCGGTTCTGGCATCCCGAAGAAAGTAGTGCTCTTTGAGATCATCCTTCTTCGACAGTTGCACAAAACATCGAAAAGAAAGAAATGAACAAAATAATAAGTTGCGCTATAAGGTAATTCGGTTCTTGGAAGATTCCTCGCTGGATGTTCCTAGTGAGGCGTTTGAGTAAAAAGAAAAGAAAAAAATGGCTTCAAAAGGAAAGTGAGGAGCGGATAGCCGCCAGGCAGGATCCTGCATATCAAACATGGACAAGAAGTTCCTGTTCGCACAATGTATTAGCTAATGCTTGCTTATGCATATGGATTCGTCGTCGTCAATTTTAAGCGGAAAACATAGAAAGTAAGCTTGACTACTGATTCAGCTTTCTGATTGTTAATTTTCCTAAATGCAATATCCACAGTAACAACAATGCATTATTTACTACATAGAAATTACCCTATTTTGTATCTGTCCTTCATGTCTTGGTACATTGGATTACAGGACGTCTCGTACATGCATCGGAAAACATGGCTTGCTAATGCTGCAGAGTACTGATTCAGCTTTCTGATTGTTAATTTTCCCAAATGCAATATCCACAGTAACAACAATGCATTATTTACTACATAGAAATTACCCTATTTTGTATCTGTCCTTCATGTCTTGGTACATTGGATTACAGGACGCCTCGTACATGCATCGAGAAACATGGCTTGCTAATGCTGCAGAGCCGCTCTTTCTTTTTCACAAGAACTTGTAGCTTTAGTTTCCATAAATTCGACCTCAACGACAACAACATGCAGCGGGCTCATCTAAAATCTGGCTGTTTTCCGAGCAATTGACAACTTCTTATCTTATCGGTTGTTCTTCCTGAACATGCCATGACGTCTTTAGAAAACATACCTGACCACACATTACAAAATGATAACTGAGTACATGCCCATAAGTCTTATTTAGCAATATACGTGATTGGACGCGCTAATTAGGAAAATAGCATTGCTTTGTCGAGCACAATGAGCGTTGAAGCTTCCCTATTAGTTAGGAACTAGCCTAAATATTTGTCTTTCTGTTCACTTGCGAAGTTCACTATACGGATAATGCAGCTGCTCGGATTCACAAAGCTACTCGTACAGAAGAATGGCAGGGCTGTAGCAGGCGACGAAATGACAGCCAAGGCAGAGGCTATATAGATCACTCTAACATATATACGGAAAGGTCTGCGAATCAGACTGAGGCCTTGTACAGTGACTTCGTAAGATTTCCATTTCAGGTACCCGAATTCTTGCTACCTCGTTCGATGTCCCAACCAGCCAGCTCTCGGCCTCGTTGATCGCTTCGTCTATGAGATGCAGACCTCTCACGTCTCTTGTGCCGCGTTGCGTCATTACAAAAGTGTGTTTATTCCATTACCTCAACTTAGTTCAAAATTAACTAGATTGATGTAATCCAAGGTAACCCAAGTTCAATATGAATAAAATAAAACCTTACTAACGATAAATAGGTAGAAGACATTTTCTCATTAAATTTGAGGGTCTTCTGTATTTTGGGTCCCTACGAGAAAACGTGTTTAATGATGGCAGATCCATATGTGCACATCAAAGTTCATTTGAACATCTGGATTGCCGGTGCTAAACACTTTAGCCGCCGAGTCCACCGTAAACAGAATGCAGAGGTAAAGTTACGGCTTTGGGGAGAGTACGTTCCAACTAAACTGACATTTATATGGGTGCGTGTTGCGTACGCTCTTACGCATAGTACAGATGAAGAATTAGGGAAATATGTGTTGTGTAAATCAGTAAATGGTGGTCCTCAGCACACCACATGTGCCCTATGCGTGTCAATCTTCCAGAAAAAGAAAAGAAACTGCATTAGTTCACGCTGATGTCGCGTTTCTCACATTAGAAATAAGACGCCTAATAACGCCACAAAGATGGCATGATATATAAATTAAAGATTTCGGCTTGTCGATAAATCAGCAATAATCGTCAGCGCAGTTTGCACCTTTTGTCTCCTCTTTGGCACATGTCGAGTTACGGTATTGTTGCATAGTTCTTCCTTAAACCACCTTTTCTTTATTGACATAATATAAGGAGATGTAATACAGACTGACGCCGAAGTCGTGAAACACTTGCACATGATAGAAATCGCTGTACCGGAGCAACTGGTATGATGTATGCATGTGCTGAGTGGGCTCTTCCTCTTGGTGTTCTTGCGGCAATGGAGAAACAGATTGTTTGAAATGCGGACACGTTACTATACCTGACTGATGTGATACTGGCAATTCACCAAAAAAGAAAAAGAAAAACGTGCAATATAAGTTTTATTACGTGCCACATCAGAAGTTTCAGACATATGTAAAGGTTCTCACTTGGTTCTCATGTACGGTTGAACCTGCCATTCATGTTTACGGCGTGGACCTTTTGCACATCAACAGTTAAAACATTGCGAAATGTATACAACATTTAGGTAGTGGCGGGGATAAGTGTTAGACGTCGAATTAACTCTTTGAACTTTTCGTAGCGGTATCCCCGAGTTTATTATGATTAGGTGCTTTATCAAGTTTTTCTTGATTACGTATTTTTTATTTTATTTTTGATAATTGAATTGCTTATTTTTGTTGTATATATATATATATATATATATATATATATATATATATATATCTTCAGTTCTAATCACCCCACCTGCCACAAGCTTTCTGTAGTCCGAAGTGTCGTCAAGACAGCCGAAACAATTTGCCCGTCCCCGCACCTCCAGAAGGCAGACAGCAATTCGTGACCTTGAGATGAGCGGTTATGAAAGGGCATTTGTTCACCATGCCCTCCGCCGACGGAACGAGAAGGAAGACGGCGGCTGCCGAACCACCCTAGCAACGGCGCCGGGTCTCGGCCTCGTACGTTCGTACTGTGAGGGGCAGGGGCTGACTTCACTCGCAAGCCTCTCTCTACGATCGGTGGCCTCGTCCCACGTCTTGAAGACCGTGTTCCTGTCCAAAAGGCGCAGGGCATCGTTTACAATATCACCTGCGCTGAATGCCCCGCGTCGTATACTAGTGAGGCGAAGAACTTCCCGGAAAGAATTCGTCAACTCAAGAATGACCTTCACCACCTGAACAGAGAACACAGTGCTGTGACATAACACTGCGAGCTTTCTCATCATCGGATTAGCCCCGACGGCGCTGTCGTCTTGCAGCGAGAAAAGAACGAGCGGTGGTGGCGGCAGCTTTTGGAATCCTGGCACATGTAGAAGACGTGAACTGACATCGACCGTTCGTCAGGAACACTTCCCACTGTTTATTCTCAGCGTCAATGAACAGTGTCTGCGCCCCTGTCACAACGCCCGAAAAACCCATATAACCCCTGCTACGCCTCACGCCATTTCACCCTTTAAGAAGGAAATCGGGGGGCTCCGAAACGTCGGGTTTTTAAAATAAATTTTAGGTTAGTGTCTTCCTTTTCTTTAATTCAGCGTTAGTCCTACGGAATAATAGCAATAGCCGTCGTCATTCTTTCTTCTAAATCGGCAGACGTACCTATTTATCTGCTTGGAGTGTTCTGCTAAAAGCTAACCTCACTGCTATAGAGCCCGGTGTATACGGTCCCTAAAGGTACAGCACATAGTTGGGGCCAATGCAAGGAAAATTCAAAACCCCTTTCTAAGTGTATATTATTTTTTGTCGCGTCCTCCGCTACGTAGCAACTCGGGATCAGATCACAATCTTCTTGTGTTGCAGGCCATGCGTTGTAATGCGGCCACATACCTGTAAGTTATAAATACTGGGAACGTTAGGTATCACTTACCATGACAATTACTACATCGCCTTTGCTTCGCGAACAATGATATTTAATTCTGTATATTTGCGAATGTACAGTGCTACCTTACAGATGGTGTTTAAATGAATCTGCCACTTCCAGAAGCTGCTAACTGCACACACACACACGCACACACATACACACACGCCCCCCCCTCCACACACACACACGCACGCACACACACACACACGCACGCCCGCACGCACACACGCACGCACGCACGCAGGCATATATATATATTTACGAGCAAGTGCGCCCTCCCTAGGTATCACGTAGGTGGAGGGAGGGGGGCAAGCGCTGAAGAGAAATACAGTAGAGATATGAAGGGTAAAAACGGAAACCGGGATAATTACAGGATATAAGTGCTACATCAAAGCAAGGAAGTACAGAGTTATATATGTAGGTATGATTAAACAATAGATAACATTCACGAGAGCAATATAACAACAAAAATAAATGCGCATGCAAGTATTACCAAAATATACATACGTAACATAGGCTAAGCTTGAGTACTATACAGCATGACTGCGCAGTAGTTCTTGAAGTTTGGCGAAGTCAAATTCAGTTACAATTTGCGATGGTAGTTTGTTCCAGTCAGTTGTGGTTCGAGGTGTGAATGAACGGGCTAAAGATTATGTGCGACAAGTGAATTCGTCTGGATTCACATAAATGATTGCGCCGAGGGAAGATAGTTGATTGTTTACTTTATTGAAGATCGAAAGGCGAGCAATTTCGTGGTGGTTTTAGATTGATGGGAGTTACAATTCGGCAGATACCTTAAACATGTTAGATTAGAGTAGCGCGAATTTCTGCGTAGATGAAAGGAAGAGCAATATCTTGTAGTTATTCGATGCCATTGATTATGTAAAGCTTGGTCAGGATCTTCAATAGCAGACGCATATTAAATCTTGGGGCTAATTAGTGTAATTGACGCGAGTTTACGCAAGTGCGCAAGTCCCTGCTTTAGTTTATGCTTCACCATGTCAACTAAGTCTTTAGCTGAAGCCAAAATTAGACTAATGTGATGGTGCTATGATAAATCTGGATTGAAATGAGTTCGAGCATACTTACAAGTTGTGGTAGGTGCTACGCAGCTATCATCAGAAAAATGTGAGGTAGGATTCAAGGATGTCTGATTGGAAAAGGGCATGATTTGGTTGTAGAGCGGTTAAGTGGCGTTAATCAGGACGTGCACCATAAAGGGATGGCATACAAGTCAGTTTGCAGAGCCTTGCGTTCAGCACCGCACCAGGGTAGGTGCTGCGACAAACTACACAGCCGTCCGCGAATGGTATGATTCCGAACTTAAGAAAACACATCATGGCAAATCCTACATAAAGACATAAAGATTAAAAGGACTGAGCACACTGCGCTGGATAAGGATGGCACGTAAGTACAAGGTGGGTTGTAAGTATTCTCAGACACGAACTGCATATGCATGACTTGAGCGACGCTACACGTTACAAAGAACAATTATTTAATTTCAATGGGTTCGGCTTGATATATATATATATATATATATATATGTGTGTGTGTGTGTGTGTGTGTGTGTGTGTGTGTGTGTGTGTGTGTGTGTGTGTGTGTGTGTGTGTGTGTGTGTGTGTGTGTGTGTGTCGTGCTTGCAAATTTAATTTTTTAAGACTACGATATGGTGACTACTGTGCTTCATCAAGCTGAAATACATATGTTAAATCTGGCATAGCTGACCGAGTCGGTACGACAATCATGTCTGGTCGGAACAAATTTAGAAGACTTGCATTCTGTATCCGCATGCTTTCGCATGTAAAGGCCCGTTAAAATTCTGGTAAAGTTGAACACTGTGTTATACTTGCCAGAAATTCAGGCTTTCCGAAGACTCTTCGCGTTTTAAAGCTAAGCTTTATCTACCTCTTCCATGGGTTGGGCGTTCGTTGTCGTACGTTTGCCTTATGGATTTGTGATAAATGCACGTGTTTATTCTTTCCATACATGCATGCAGCGCGGTCACGCGTCAATCCTGCCGCAGCCAGAGTGCACCCATCTAGGTCGCTTCTGTGTGGGCGCATGATTAACGCGTGTGTTCTTCCCGCCGGCAAGGCTGGCAGCCCTACCAAAAGCAAGGAAAAAGGACGCCTTCCCCGGACAGCACTTTCATCAATGCGGGGAAAAAGGGAGAGCGGGACTGGTCCGTAGTTGTCGGCCATTCTATAGCTTCGTGTATACAGCTAGTATAAGACTAGGGGCACTAGTGGGAATCCGCCAGACGTCCAAATTCAGAGGCCTGACGCTCTGGGGTAGGGTAGCAATCGTATCTGTAATGTATTGCTGTAACCTAACGATCGTGTACGTCTCATCGGTGACTCCTTTGTCCTTTGCGCGCAAGAACCAGCCCTGTGTTCTACGTAACAAATTAGACGCCCATAATAGGAGTGTTAATCGTGATGACTGCTTTGTAATGAGGTGGCCTATGTGCTGCTAGTTCGGATTGATGTCCGCAATGTAAGCTTTGAAACCAGTGCTCTGCTTTTGCAGTACGATGGAATGAAGCTATAGTATAGCATGTTCTGACCGCATTCAAAAGTACTGAATGTTGGGCTGATTGGGTGTTCATTTCTGGTGTATAATGACGCCACTGGGAGTACACGAGAACGGCAAAAGTGTCCTCTGTGTGCAAGTTTTCCGTCCGCGTTTACTCTATGGGATGTCATTGCACCAGATATGAAAATCTGACCGCCTGACGTGTTTCCTCACGTGTACGCACAAATATGCCGCCATTTTATTCCCTCCGTTGCTGTTGCATGCAGGGTAACCATCCGCATTTTCTTTAACTTTATCAGCTTCCTTTAGCGCTCACAACTGTCGCAGAATTCACTTTAAACGTCTACGACTTTATCACGCACAAATGACCTACAAATTAGTACTGAGTATTCCAAAGCTTCTTTTGAAATCTCAGAACGAGGCTGCAACATACATGGTAATGAAGCTCATGCAAAACGCAGTGGAGTAAACATAGGTGTATTGCCAAGCAATATAATACATGGTGCGCGTACTGCAGGCACAGTGCTTGCTTTTATTGTTGCGCTCACGCTGTAGCTTAGCGCTACGTGTCGGTGAAGGCAAACTATTTGCATAATAGATAACACTTATTTGTTTCGTCGGTTCAGCAGCTGCAATTATTCAGAACAGCAGCATGCATAATGTAGAAGCAATGGTGCATCTCCGCTGGGTACATTCCGGGAACTTGACAGACTTTAACCACAATGCACTCATATTCATGAAAACAAGAGGTCAGAACTGTTGTTTCAATGTCTTGAAATACGTTGCCGTACAGCCAGCAGTGCATTACCCGCGTGTGTCCTATAGCTACAGCGCGCAAATGGGGGGATAAGCAAATTTCGTACGTCATCTAAGATGTTGGGTTACTGGGATGGATTCAAGCGTGAACAAAAAAGTAATAGAAATCAAAGGAATCGCCTTTCTTCTAGAACATTACATCCACTCTGGAAACAATGCAATAAGAGCCGAATGGCAGCTCGTAAACCTGACAACGGAAAAAGAAATGATGTGTAAAAAAAGAAAAAATAGGAAGGGGGGGGGGGGGCAGGCAAAAAAGGAAAACGAATCATGCAAATATTACGCAGAACTGTTGAGCGGTTCTGGCTTTAGTCACACAACTTTTTTTTTTATGTTACGGTCTTCTGGACGGTGCTTTATAAATGGCACGTTTTCTTATTTTTTTTTTACAATATGATGTTTATTACTTTTTTTTTGCACTGCCGTGTTTCGGTAATGCTGGTGGTTCAGTGTCCAGAGCGCATAGCTGGTGTTCCTCTTGCAGGAAGGAAGCGGTAATTTTCTTTTCCGCACGTTATGTGAGGGATTAGTAGGCGCAGTGGTGGCCGCAGAAAGGCTCTGTGCGCGGCAGGCAGAGTTGCGGGAGCCCGCAGCAAGCCTCCGTAACTGGTGCCACGGACTGGAGGAGTCCCAAATGAGGCTGCCATAATGATGCGGCCTGGACTGCGGCCTATGCGACGGGGCCACGTCGGACCGCACGCAACGCTGGCTTTGTTCCGCGTTTGCTCCGCCGCATTCTCGTTCCGTGTCTTTGCGAGGGCCTGGATTGCACTGCTCAGGTCCAGATGCCGGACCACGCTTCCGTATGCTGGCTAATTATAACAAAAATGATCGCTCCTCACAAACACGAGCGCACGCACCGGGGAAAATATTCTGGGAAAAGAAGGACGACCGGAAGGGAAGAAGGAAAAAAATGGGGGAAGGGGGAGGCAGAATGACTGGGGACTTGATGACCCGCCGGGAAATGAAATCCGGTTGTGTTAGCGAATGCCCGAAATCCTCTCTGAAGCCACGCTTGTTTATCGCTATCGTCCGTTCTTCAGTCCTATGCTAATGATGAGGTGCTCTGAAGTCGCCTTCCCTAATGTAGTTACATTCGGACACCTTGTAGCTGCTAGAAGAGTGTTTCTAAAATCTGTTCGGGCTAACAACCCTACGGCTTAGAATTCTCATGACTGTCTCGCTTTGGGACAGGAGGGATAAGCACCTGTCCACAGGCTTAAATATATTTTCATCTACGTCCACATCACCATTGTAATGCTCCTTAGCTACGCGTGCATGATGCGCAGGCATCAAGGAGAATGAAGTGAGAGGAAAGTGTTAGCAGCGGTCCATGCCACCTCAAGAGGTACGAGTGCCTGCTTGAGCTGTCCATGATCGTAAGGACGCAAGCAAGGAATGGAAGTAACGACGCACAGCAAGGAACGACGCACAGCAAAGGCTAGATTAAGGGAAGAATCGCCTTATGCTTCTCACATATGTAACATGTTTATTTTGTATTTACTCCGCCCTTTTGTACAACTTATTAAAGTGTTAATACGTAATATTCGTGCATTCATCTATCATACTATATATTGTTTTTTTCTATTATGCTCCTTAACCTTAGTGCTATATTTTCAACTTTGTGCTCGTGCTGCCTTACAGCTCCATCTCTATTTATATATATATATATATATATATATGGTGTTTGCTGCGCCCTTATGTAAGGCCCCATTGGGACGTTGAAGGGTAAGATAAATGATGGTGATTATTGGTAGTATGATTATGTTGAAGTTGAACACTAACCTATACATGTGGGTGCAAATTTTCTCTTCTTAAGCATACCTCCACCTTGCGGAGTTCTGCAGCATTCACTATAGTACAACAATCAATAAAGGGAAAATTAGACATCCACCCATTCGTAACAATTGCTATAAAGGAAACCCATACGGGTTCCTCGAAAGGAAAGCTTCGCAGTTGAAGAAAAAATCGTCCTAGTCCGGGACGCGTCATAGTACAAGCTAACGACAAAAAAAAAAGAAAAAAGAAGAACAGGAACAACAAGAAAAGGGGGAGACACTGAAAATCAAACTCTGCAACAGAGTCAAAACAAATAACCAAACAAAACATGTATGTTTTGTTTGGTCAGCGCTTGTGTCCCGTCCTTGATACTTTGTGGTTGCATGTGTTTGCGCTGTAACAATTTTTATGTCAAGTATGCACCAACTCGCCCAGAAAGAAGTTTTAATGAACATGCATGTACATGTAAGACAAATGCGAGCAGTGGGACCAACAAAATGCGAGGAGGAAAAATAAATCCTATTGATTCCTTATTTTGCTGGCAATATATTCTATTTCTATCAGCCTGGCGGCCCGTAAACTAATGGGAAAAAAAATTATAGAACCTACGAGAGCTTTCGTGAAGGCAACTTGCGCAAATTTCATCGAGCCACATCCCACTGCTACTGAAAATATAAGCGCTAACCCAACCAAGACAAGCCTAAAGATGTATAAATCAATATAATGACAAGTGTTTCGGTTCATAACAACCGGTCAATAGGGCATGATATTATGAGTGCTTGAAATACATGCATGACCCGTTCTGAGACGTCTCTTGATGCCGGGAAACAATTTTGTGGCAAACACTGAGCAGCGTAATACAATCAGTTAATGTTGATGAGCTTTCGAACTTCCTATGTATATTTCATGTTCCTTATGTTATTTAATAAAATTGAACCCTATCAAAACACAGATGAGCCTATCCGTATCACAAACACTTAAAGCTATTTTACTGCAGGACCACGCGCATATTTTGTACAAATTAATTTTGAAATGTGGCGCTCTATAACGTAAAACTATTCCAATATGTTTTTATTCCAATCTTCTGACGTCAAATTTGCGTAACCACCGACGCAAGTATCGGGCGGTGACCCGCAGGGTTGTGTGAACAGACCAATCAAACGCTCTCCTCGTTAATAGGAGTTCATTTTTGCTTGCCTTAAAAACAAATAACATTGCCTACACTGAGTGGCTTGTCTTATCTAATTGACTGACAAGAGGCGCGGAGCACGCTCAAGTGGAGAGGGATTTGATGGGGCCGAGCCAGTTCACTGAAAATCGATAAGCGAATGAAGAGGCTGGTGCCGGCGTCTGCGATTGGTCCGCTTTCCCCTACTTGGCTTGAGGTGGCTGGTCGAAAATCGTGGCGGCATGCAACGAAAGGTTAAGAATGCCGCTAAAACGGATCCTAAGCAAAGAAGAGTTGGCAGAACGAGGTCGTAAACGTGCTGAAAGTGCTTGAAAATGTTGCACGGCCACGCAAAAAGTTTTATTGTACGCAAACAAACCTAGGCGCTCCGGAAGGTGCGAGTAGCCAGTGCCTGAACGATCGGCGGCAGCTATCTTTTGTTCCTTTAGGAACGGGGTACCCTGCAGCTATTCCGAAAAAAATTCCGTTTTGTTCGGCATATTAATGCATCTTTAACGCGTACACGTCACTTTGACGTGTCGAGTTTTCACGGTTTTGTGACATGGCGTGACCGACAGGTGAAGTGGGCGCAGGCCGTATCCTTTTTGACAAATAGCTGAGGGCTAATGGCGAAAATGTGACGAATCAGAAATAACTATTTTTCTTTTGTTCGGTCCAATGACGCATAATCAGCGTGTACGCGTCATATCATATGGGGAGCTATCGCGGTTATCGTGACGTCGCCTGACAGACAGGCGAAGTGGGGGTGGTTCAAAAAAGTTTTTGATCAATCGAGAAGGACTGATTGCAGAATTGGAGTGGAAAAGTTTGGAATAGCTTTACTTTATAGCGCCCGTGGTAAAGATTCACGCGGACTTACTCTGGTAACGCTGAATAGCAGCACGTCAGCGTTAAAGCATTTTCGTCTCATTTTATTGCTATTCAGCTTCATCAAATGACTGCATTTCTTAATTATGATGCAAGACACTTAAGTTTCACGACTGCTTGCCGCGGCGTTTCGTTGGCCACGTCGTTCTGCTATGGACACGGGTTCGATTTGCATCCGCCATCAAATGGATGTAGAATTCACAAACATCCTTTCACTGAGTATTCGCTGTACTTTAACGTAGTCGCAGGGCATTATTATTGTCTTTCCTTGAAGTTTCTTATAATCCGAGTTTCTATCACACATGTAGGTGCTGGAAAAATGCCCCGCTTACTTTTATTTATTAAATTTATTTTCATTACTACGATACATAAAATATTGTTGAAGTATAAATACACAAATGGATGCCCCAAAGTAAGAACTGTTGGGGGGAAGTCCTCACCGGAAACAAATGGGATTTAGCACAATTGTGGCTAATAGTAGCAGCTAACATGATACAAAGGATGTGTTAATCTGCAGTAATGGATTAGCATAACGCTCAGAAAACAAGGTTGGATGTTAGCATGTGGAACAAGCAATCCGGAGAAGTATATCTTACAGCAACAAAAAAGCAAGAAAAAAAGAACATTATTAAATCTATTACACTTATCAGTACTTATTCACTCATTAAACAACACTATATAATTTCGATAATGCACTCATAAAATGCTTTGCACTTGAAATATTTAAAGGTGCATGCCTTATATCAAATGTGATGGAATTCCGGAAAAGTGATATGCATGAAAATATAATTCTAAATTTCATATAGTTAGTTCTAACTTTAGGAAGGAATAGACTTAAATGTGCTGAAAACTATTTTAGTATTATTGACACTAGAACGAGTAAAGCCTTGAATACTCTTCTCGACATTTATGAGACGCAACGTGATTAATAACAAAGAAACATGGTTTGATCAAAATTCTAAATATTCAATATTACTTACCGTTGTCCTTGCATTGATTTTCATATACCCCGCACATTACGCGCCAACAGACTTTTACTAGTCTACCACATCAGACTTGGTACGTACCGCGTTTACAAAACATTTACTAGATAATATTTGTCGCGCTAATAGTCCGCAATGCATCTGTAGCCACGTGGAGGAAGACATACATTATCTATTGCTGGAATGTCCATAATATAATACTGAAAGACGCCATTCAATACGCCCATGAATGGTAATGGAACGCAGGCCCATAACCATTGAAACAATTCTAGGCCTATGGCCAACATATACGTTACAACGGCGAACGCTAGTAGTCTTCCAAAGATTTCTGGTAAAGATTAATATTGCTAGAACTTATCGATTGCAGTTTCTATTTCTATATGTGCACATTCGAATTGGTGTGACCTGACTTCATGTTTTCTGTATTCAGTGTATAACAGCTCACTTCACGATCTAGGGTGTCTTATGTGACATCTGTTGCGATTTGCACTTATTGTATGTGAGCTGACTTTCCATTCTAATGTGTTGTGAGTTGTCTATTCTACATTAGAGCGGGATGACTTCATGTTCAAATTTGTTTTTGATGTGGTTTGTGTGGTAAACTGTTTCAGTGCATTTATGTTGCCTGACTGTCCAACTTTTTTGTTTCCTTTCTTTTCTTAAGTGCCGGCTTGGTATGTCATGTATATACGTGTTCAATGTGAAAAGGAGTAGCAGGTGCCATCTAGAGGCGCCAATATCTCCTAAAAATTATAAAAAAATAACAGCTTATGAGCGCATAACGTGTGCAAACATTGAAGGCGTATAAATGAAAAATAGGAACAGAGTGAGATGTAAGCCGCTGAAGTGTCATCAGCCGTAACGCCTGCTTTTGTAAGACTTCTGGTTGTTGGAGATGTGTTGGGTATTTGTTACTGCATGATGAGAAGGTGTATGAAGGGTGAGTGTGAATATAGGTATAATACAAAGACAAGAGAATGCTTGATTACAAAAAGAAATAGTTAATAATGACGTGAATTTTTCGAATGAGAGATTGGGCATGACGATGGAAATTAAAGTGTTCATCTAAAACAACTCCTAGAAATTTTGTTGATTCAGATCCTATGATTATCTGATTGTTAAGTGATACAAGTAAGGAATCTATGAATTATGTTTATAGACCATTGAATACGAAAAGCATTGTTTTCAATAGATACCTGCGTACCGTGTTTTTTGCATGCATCATGAAGGAATATTACCGAGATCATTGTTAACTTTATTTTGCAGTGCCCAATAATTTCTCTCGGATGTGAAAATGGTGGTCTCATCAGCGTAGAAAAGGCAGCGGGCCTGCGTTAATATTTGTGGTAAAATATCAACGAATAATGGAACTAACAGCGGACCAAGTATTGATCGCTAGAGAACGCGTCCATTAATAATTTTGGGTGCAGAGAAAAAGAAAAGCAATTCACTCCGACTATTTATGGTCGTTCTGTTATGGTATTCGCAAAATAACTTCAAGTATGGGCCATTCAGGAATGCCTTAATATTCCATTTTGTTGCGAAAGATGACGAGATTTAGTATATCTGACGCCTTAGAAAAATCGATAAACAGATAACCGACTAACATGCCTTAATAACTTTGTCAGTATATGTATTAAGCGAGGGTTCTGTCGAGAAATCCTCTCGAAAACCAAATTGAGCTGGAAGCAATACGTTGAACTTGCATAAGTAATTATCTAAGCGTTTGTCAAGTTGTTTGTTATTATTTTGGTAAAATTTCCAATATGCATATAGGGCGATAATTATTCATGCGCTCACGATCACCTCGCTTAAGGATTGGGATTATTTTCCCGCTTTGAGGCAATTAGAAAACACACCATCTTTAAATCTTTTTTGAATATATGTGCTAGTACTTGTGAAATTTCTTTAGACAATTGCTTAATGTTCGAGAGTGGAAAGATCGTAGCGAGGACCTCTAGTTTTAAGTGTTGTGATGTTATAACAAACTTCTGACGTTGTAGGGTATAAGTAAAATTAATTGCCATTGCGCGTCAGGCTGGGTAATGGAGGCTCGCACTGTAAGCCGTTTATGGCACTGAAATCGTTACTGAAAACGTTATCTATTTATTTCGGGTCGGTGAAATTAATTATATTGCAGGTCACGCACGATATGCGATTTCCAGCAGTATTAGTTCTTAGAAGCTGTTTAATAACTTGCCAATTTCGTCTGGTGTCATTTCCGTTTTGTCTAATTTTATTCTCGTAGTAATTACGTGCAGCACCATTTTAGTGTGGCTGCAAGAACGTTCGAATATGTTGGAAATAGTGACCGCAATACGTTATTGGATGGCTGAGCTTTCATTTTCTTAGGAAGGGTTGCTTTCTTGTTTTTAAATATGGAACGCATTAAACAGCTATTGATTTAAGGCTTCATTGGTGAGCTAAACCATCACGTAAGTGCAAAGTTACCTCGTGCATACGTTAATGCACTCTGATACTTTCGCAGATAAAGATGCAAGAGCCTTTAGGGCACATTTTTCTTTAAAAAAAAAAAAAAAAAACGTCAGTCCGGTCAATCGCTCAAATCGTGAGCAGGAACCTATTCGAATAAAAACATGATTGTATGTTTGTTCTAGGTTGATAAGATGTTACGGAGTCTGTGAAAAAGAAAATACCGAACGATGGTCTGTTATATCATAGTCCACTACTTCAGCCGTGGTATTATCAGTTGGTATGCTGGACAGGATATAATCTAGAAAAGTGTTATATGCACCTTTTTCCCATCGGGTTTGAGTATTTATTAACGAAGAAAAGCTGCAGCTAAAGTGCGCATGTACTCAGAGCAGAGGTGACTGTCAGGGTCAATAATGTTTTTAGTAACGTAATAATAACGTGTTTGGCTTCAGGTATATTCATAGTGCGCGCCATTTCCTCTCCAAGTCATTGTTAGTATGGAGATTTCCGTGGCAGGACTCACACTCCATGTGATCATTTCGCCCGCATAAACGTAAGGCAAAACTACTTCAACAGGATTGGCAAACAGGATTATTACAGAGCACGAATGCGCTCAGAAATTTCCGGCATTAGGAGTGAAGCTTGCACGCACCACCACGACGTGAGGCACCTTGAGCTTCGCTATTCGAGACTCTCGCGTAATCTTTGACGTAAGTAACCGCGTTCAACCAATCACAGAACTGAGCGCAGTGGCACAAAGAGTGATGCGGCGCGACGGGAAATGAACGGATAAGCGAACATCGCATTCAGCTTGTTAGATAATTTTATCTGTGGTCGTCGAAACGGCTCGGCCGCAGCATAGATGTGCGCGGCGGCGCACAAATAACTTTTTATTGATATTCTCGCTCTCAATTTTGCGACTCTGCTATGAAAACAACAATTTCAGGAAACCGTGCTCGCCGGTTCGAGGCATGCTGTTACAATTTGTTATGTGAGCGTTTAAAATTTTTAGGACACAAAAAATTGATTTCCAAACCGTACTTCCTTCGTAATTCATTTCTATCTGCACAAAAACGCTTCGAATCTTGCACAACGCGAATATCCCCGCATTTCAATATTCACGTGTCATTTGGAAGATGCTTTTGCTACCGTGCATTCTAGATTTGCGCTTAGATGTCTAGCATCTATTGGCTAAGGACATTCTATGTTTCTTGCGTGTTTCCACAGTGATAGTTCTTATTGGCTGATTCCCTAATTATTTTGTTGTCCACCCTTCACCCTCGCAGGAATCAAAAAGTGCCTTGATAGTCTAAAGAAAAAAATGAAGTAAAAGAATCGGCTCCAATCCACTCTGTGACGGTGGCTGGCCAACGAAGCTGCGGTATCACCTAATCCGATAGACCAATGTGATGTAGCGTTGAACTGGGTCCTGCTGAACCTGAGCGCGACGGCGTTGTGCATATTAACGTTGCTGTTTGATTCGTCGCTCATCGTATTCGCGCTGCTCGACAGGCGTCCTAATTGTGGGTGGCTTGCTTTAGGCAGGAACCGCTGCGTCCTACCCAGACTGGGCACGACGCCGTTCGCATAATTTATTTATTTCTTGGTGCTTCCCAGAAACTGCAGCTTATGCAACCGTAATCTTCACCGGAAAACGCTTGCGGCGATCGCTATGCGCGAAGGCGAGCTTTTTGGTTCTTTTTTTCTTTCACCCACACGGCCAGCGCCGCCGCTGCCGCGGGTGCGCGGAGGCAAGAGCCATCTAGTGGTGCTGCAAGGAACCCAGCTGCGCACCTGGTGCGCGCGTCGCGCTGTTATTGGTTGAGTTTTTGCCCATGGATACGACAAATGCATTGAGGGGTAAAAGTATAGAGCTTAGCTGTAAAAATACGCAGTGCCCCTTGAGAAGTTGAACTCCGGACCCACAATTTGCCAGTTGAATACCTTGCCTTCGATGCTTGAGCTGAAGAGATTACTGCCCTGGGAGAGCTCGGTTGCGCAATAATCTCCTATGGCTTGCTTAGGGCATGCTCCGCAGCTTATCCTTCAACTAGCAGCGAAGTGAAATTACCTTAACGAAGCAAGTGCGGTAAGACGCTAAAGGCAGGATATAAAAGAAGAGGAAGAAAAGACCCCGACTTTCAACCTCACCACCACCGGGGGGTGCTACCTCCGCAAACCTAAATGATGCTGACTAGATTTGTTACTGAATAAAGTTTACTTCCCCCCCCCCCCCGAAGCAGACTGATACCCGAATTTTTGACAAACTACTCCACGTGATAGTGCACAATACAGTGTGAGACTTTCTACGCAGAACATTGCGCCAGATATCGCATGGCTTCTTCGCTTTAAGGGTCAAACTGCAGCGTTTTCCACTTTTGTGAGCTCGAAAGGGAACGAATGAGAATGAGTTTTTGAAACAAAATGTTATCCAACCTGGAGGAGCAGCGTTCCGCACTAACACTACAGTGCAGCGTTGTACCGGTGGACAGAGCGCTATGAATGAGAAGTAGTATCGCTTTGCGTAATAATTGCGAAATCGGTGCACTAAAAAGAATCTATAAAAACGCACGTGCCATAGTAAGGAAAAGACAGCTGAAAGTCCTCTGTCGTAACAAAATGACAAAATTGTCACAGGCATAAAACCTGTTGCGCAAAAGGACAGCATAATTTTCATGTTAAATAAGCCGGTGAATTGTATGCGTGATTAGAAAATTTTGAGGGTGCTTAAGCTCCACCATTAAGATTGGAAGGCAATAGCATTCAAAGATGCCTGACTTCTTCCGCTTCCCGCAACTGCAGCTTATGTAACTGTAATGTCTACCGAGAAATGCTGGCGGCGAACGCTATGCATGAAGCGAGCTTTCTGGTAGAAATGCGGCTTCTTGCGTGGGTCGATCTTCTGTTATTGTTTCGCACTTTTAATATTTCTGCCTGCGAGGACTTAACATAAAAGACATGCGCTGTCGGTGTTTTGCTTTATGACATTTGTATGTGGCCTGTCATTCTCAAGATTCCGAGGAATAACTTTCTCAAATACGTAAGACGAGGCATGAACAAGTTTTGGGATAGAAGACGTATGTCAGTGCCGTATAGAATATATATAGGGCAAATATACGGCTCACGGTACGCCAACGCCGGCTACGGGACCAGACGCCGACACCGCATCTTCTGCGACACGGCCCCTTAACTCTATCGCGTTAAAAAGTTGCTGCAGGATACTCTCAATGCATGTGCAACATGTCTTTACCGAGAAAGTTGCATAGCCTAAAAGAACAAGCTTGTGTGTTAAATTTAGTCTTGTCCCTAAACCCTCGTCCTGATTTTAGAAGAAAGGAGAAAGAATCGGGGAATGTACTTCACGAATAATTTTTCTGCGCATCATTCTGCTAACGCGCTTTCTCAAGCTGTTCCGCTGTGCGAGCGCCTTTTTTAGGTTTGGCGCACTTCAGGCCTGTTTGTTACTATATGCGAGTATTATGCTTACGCGCTTGAAGTCGCTTCTAGCATTCGTCAAAGACCGAACATTCGTTCTGGAGTACTCCACCACATCCCCCACTTTATGTTCGCTTCAATTTGAACAGGAATCATATAATCTTGTATTGAATGCATAACTTAATGCCTTCTTTGTGCCTTTGTTTTGTATTTCGTTATTTGCGTATGAATTTAACTATGCCAAGATTCTAGATGTGGTCATTAGCATTTCTTCTTCTGGTACCCACCACTAGGCGCACCATGACCTTTACGACCACTGAGCTGGCATATTAAAGTTAAAGTCTTAGAGAGAGAGAATGAAGAGGAAAGGCAGGGAGGTTAACCAGATTTGAGTCTCCGGTTTGCTACCCTACACTGGGGATGGGGGATAGGGGTTAGAAAGATGACAGATATGAAAACGCAAAAAAAAAGAAGAAAAAACACGCACACATGGAGGCACACACACACAAAAGGCGTTCCAGTTAAAGTCGTTCACACAGGCCGGTAGATCGCAAAAAGCGCAATAGCTCTTGCACGGCCTTAGAATGGTATAAATAGTGACGTAGATGCGGTATCCTACCAAAATGTTGACTTAGCGACATAGCAGAAAAATAATACCACACTTGCACTGGGATCCAACGAATGGGCACCAACACCAAGCGCCCCTGGCGGCTTGTCATAAGTATAAGCCTGTTGGTGAGGCACCATGTTCCGTACACGCTGAGCGCCTTCGATGAGCGGGTGATCATTGATGAAATGAACATGTGTTCGCTGGTTAAAATCTGGCATGTGGTGCATGTTTTCCATTTTTAGAGCGCAGCTCTTAGGCAAACGTTCGTGCGTTTACTGTCGGCGTCTCTGAGCGTCGTCCCTCGGCGTAACCGAGTGAACGAGCACTGCGAAGGATGAAATAGTGAACGCGGAGAGTAGTGGGATAGGAAAGACAGCGATAGCGAAGAGAGCGCGAGGAGCACTGCGGAGGAGGAGAGTACGGCGAAGGCGTGAGAAAAAAAGCGTAGCGCTGCGCAAGACTGGTTCTGCGGCTACGACCGCTATGAGATTGCGCCAAATTAGCGCGCCGTCGTCTGTTCACCCATGGCATGGGACGAGCGCGTTTACCGATACCATATATGGAAACAAAGCGCTGCAAGAGCGGAGGACTGGCTGCGGCGGTTGCTATGAATCGCGCCCACGCGTCACCCACGCGCTGCCTTTCGCGATCTCCCGATTAGCGAGGCATTCGCACCACACTTCGCTCCGTTTGCAGTGTGCTGCACGAGACAGATTGCCCGCGCCAGCCAATATATCGCGAAGTGAAAACATCTACAGATCTGGTCTCCAGTTTCTTATTAGGGATTATTGTAATCGTCGGTCAATGTTTTCCCCCTTATTTCAGCCCAACTTAGTTATTAGCCGCATATTGTGATCTACGTCGCTACGTGACATACAGGAACTTCGAATATTGGTACTCGCGGGCTATCGCGTTTTGATGGAGCGGCCAAGCTCCACAATTTGCCTAATTCGCGGTCGATGATATAACTTTATCAGTGGTACCCGACAATGCTCGGCCGCCGTTGTCGAGCGCAGTGCTTGGCGCAGACAAGGTTACAGCGCATCCAGCTAGAATTTTGACTGTTTCGAAAAACCATAATGAAAGACACAAAACGTTTCAAAGAAAGCCGAATTCCTAAACTATCTATAGCCACTTCTCACTGCAATTTAAGTTCAGGTTCCAGCTTTATTTTTAACGAAAGATGGGGTTCTTATAGAGTTCTATATACTCGTAGATAGGGGGCTTCTTGCGGTCCTAAAAAACATCGTGCGCGAAAGCAAGATAAATGGCGTAATTGATAGAGAAATTGATAAGGCATACGTGACATTCCGGGTAATTGGGCTTGAATAGAATATATATTGGCGCTATTGAATACCTCGCAGCTAATTCCATATTTCCTCTGATTCACGTCTGTTTAACTAGTATTTCTGTCTGCATACTTCTTTATGTTCATCACAATGAATATGGTTGTCAAAAACTACGGTTAGAGCGTGCAAACTTAATCTAGAAAGCCATGGTAGCGCATCGCAACTTTCGTTCAACAACCTACCTAAAAACAATTTGATCGTCTGTTACGACGACATATACTGTCGACATAGTAACAAAAGTCTTTACTCTGTGTAACTGGGGCAAGCATCTGACGATGCACATTCGGCTTTCTTCGTGCTCCATCTTCAGATGGCGAACACTCCTTAAAGACGGGAGCTGAGAAATATCAGTATCGAGCGAACCTATACGAAAAGCACAGGCCAATACAGTCATCTGCGAGGGGAAAATTGCGTTAAACCTGCTCTTGGTACCTTTCAACCACGTATGCCTTTGCAGGACTTGATCAAATTGTTTCGGCTCTTTTTTTGTTGAGAGCATGATGGATTTGCCACCAAAAGTTTTTCTTCGTTAAGGTGCGCTTTCATGGTCCTCCTCAAATTCTTCGAGAAGTAGCGGCGAGTGAGCGTTGGCATCGGACAACATGCTGATAGCGCCGCGGGAATATGTGACAGTAACAGCATTTGGCAGTTCATCACAGTGTCATAGTGATGCATAACAATTCTTCAAATGTCGATGGCACCCTATATTCTATTCGAAGACAGTTCTGCCACTGACTCTGGGCCTCCGTGAACATAAAGGTATTTCTATGCGTTAGTAAACTCCAAGTAGGGGTATTCTAGAAGGAACGCTACAAGTTGACGCAGTGTCAATCGAAATTTCAACACAACCGTTTTCATCATTGGCCTTTGTCTCATTCGACTGAGGGATCCGCTCGTCTGGATCGCAATGACAATTTTTTTTTGTTTGACAATAGGCTTGGGCTGGAATATTTCGATAGCGAAGTCGATATGCAGCTAGTCTGCAAGTCACTACTTCAGAATGCATTTCAGACGATTTTGGCACTTTTAAATTACAGCCGATGTGCATGTTCGAGTGAATATCAAATGTTAGTACGACGCCATACCATCGAAGGCGGGCTTCGCGCTCAGTATCAGTGATCGGAGAGACGGCGTCACGCCAGTAAACGTCATAGTTACCAACGTAGTTGAAGCGCGGGATGGCGCTGATCCAACGTAACATATTCGTTTTCTGACTTCAAAGCGGTGCTTGATATTCTTGGCGGCGGACTAGTACTCGCAGCTGTATAGCGCGACAGGTCGGAGTACTGCGCTGAAGTAAATCCTTTATGCGGAGTTGTACCTGGAGCACTGGTTGCCGATGTGTCACATCAGCCAGGGGCGTTGACGGCTGCGTCGGCGGCGGCGTTCTCTTGTCTTCGTGCTTCAGGCTGCCGTTAGCCGGGATTGTCAAGCCGAGGTACTTGAAATGTTCAGTGCCAGTCAGATCGACTCCGCTGACCTTAGTGTACCGTGCTCGCTCTCGCCCTTCATCAGGCGCTCAGTCTTCTTGAGGATCAGCGGGATACTATTCTATGCTAGAGAGAGAGAGAGAGGAAAGGGGAAAGGCAGGGAGGTTAACCAGAGAAAAAGATCCGGTTGGCTACCCTACGCTGGGGAGAGAGGGGAGGGGGAGGTAAAGTGGTAACAAAGTAGAGATAAGGAAAGGAAGGAGCATAGACACACAATCACAATCGTTCACTGTCACCGAATACTGTCATCGCACAGTACAGTGACACTTGCAGCACTATCAACATCTGTTCTGGCTACAGCCGCCTGTCCAATTCTGCCTCCCTCAAAAACCGCAACAGTGCCCTCGTCGCCCTCTGCTGCGATGGCTTATGATGGCGGTATTTTAAAATAAGTTCCTCTGTGAGAGGTCTTTGGTCAAAGCGCGCTATCGCGGTTGCGAGTGATTGTCTCTGTAAATTATATCGAGGACAGTCACAAAGAAGGTGTTGAAAAGTCTCCTCGTTACCACAGTCCTCACACGAGGCGTCGTCGGCCCATCCAATTCCGTAAGCGAAAGACTTGGTGAAAGCCACCCCTAGCCAAAGTCGACAAAGCAGGGTAGCTTCGCGACGGCAGAGTCCAGCTGGAATACAAAGGCGTAGAGAGGAGTCAAGATTGTGGAGTCGGTAGTCGTGAAAACTTCCAGCGTTCCACAAGCAGAACGTGATGTCACGGCTGATCATTCGAAGTTTTCAAGCGGCATCTGTCCTTGATAACGGTATCGGCTCCTCTTTGTCCCCTTGAAGAGCCGACCGAGCAGCGTTATCAGCGTGTTCGTTCCCTATGACTCCGCAGTGACTTGGAAGCCACTGAAATGTCACGCGGTGTCCTTTCTCAGTTAAGGTATGAATGAGTTCTCTAATCTCAAATACCAGTTGTTCGTGTGGTCCGCGCCGCAAGGCCGATAGCAAAGATTGCAGTGCAGCCTTCGAGTCACTGAATATTGACCATCTTCGAGGTTGTTCTTGGCTGACGAGACGAAGTGCAGCGCGAAGGGCTGCAAGTTCCGCGGCCATCGGTGTCGTTGGGTGACATGTCTTGAAACTGTTGGTGGTGGCTTTCGCTGGGAAGACCACGGCTCCAGAGGAACACTGGAGAGTTGCCGGTCCATCCGTATAAATATGTACGTGTTTGGCGTACCTCTCGTGCAAAAGGAGCAGAGTTAGTTGTTTAAAAGCAGGTGATGACAGCTCAGATTCTTTCCTGATTCCTGGTACGGTGAGGTGCACTGCGGGTCGAGCCAAACACCATGGAGGAATCGATGGCTTAGTTGCGGGGGTGAAGCCTGACGGAAGGCAGGTGTAATAATCTGAAATCGTAGTACAAAATGATGCCTGCGGCCTTTCTGACGGTAGTGTTGCCAGATGGTGGGAACAGGCACGGGCAACGTGCCTAATGTGCACTCTTAACACTTCTACCGCAATGTGTGTTTGTATAGGTTGGTCCCGAGCAATCGCAATAGTCGCTGCTGTCGATGTGCATTTTGGCAAACCAAGACAAACCCTGAGAGCCCGAGCTTGAATAGCCTGTAGAGCACGAATATTTGTCTGGCAGGTGTTGGTCAGTACGGGCAAACTGTATCTCAAGAAACCCAGAAAAAGAGCCCTGTACAATTCTAACATTGCATGCACTCACATTCCCCAAGTCTTTCCTCCCAGAAACTAGAAAATTTAGGAGATTGCTGTCAGACGCTTTTTCAAGTAGGTCACGTGCGGGCTCCATGAGAGATCTCTATCAATGATTATGCCAATAAATTTGTGAGTCTTCTCATAAGAAATTATCTGGCCATTTATTGATATGGCGTAGGGTCTCATTGGTTTGCGAGTGAACGCCATCAGTGCACATTTGTCTGACGAGATTTCAAGACCTTGGTTGCGGAGGTATATAGCTGTTAGAGTAGCAGCTTTTTGAAGTCTTGCACGTATCTGAGGACGTGTCACACCTGAGGTCCATATACATATGTCGTCGGCGTACATTGATATCTTGATCGCTGCTGGTAGATGATCAACGAGACCAATGAGTGTCAGGTTGAATAGGGTAGGGCTTAGTACACCGCCTTGAGGAACACCTCGGTACGTGTAGTGTAGTGCGGTTTTACCATCACCAGTACAGACAAAGAACGATCTCATAAAAAGGTAATGAGAGATCCATTGGAAAACTCGACCACTTAGGCCAACCATCTCAAGAGCATCGAGAATAGCCTCGTGAGATACGTTATCGTATGCCCCCTTGACATCCAAGAACAAAGCTGTAGATAATCTTTTGCGTTACTTTTGAAGCTGGACGTACGTAGCGAGATCAACAACACTGTCTACTGAAGAGCGATCTCGACGAAAACCAGCCATTCAATTCGGTAACATGTTGTAGTGCTCCAGGTACAACTCCAAGCGGGCAAGGATCATCTTTTCCATTATCTTTCCCACACAGCTGGCCAGCGCTATTGGGCGGTATGAGGTGGGTTCAAGTGGGGACTTGCCTTGCTTGAGAAGAGAGACCAAGCGGCTTATCTTCCATTCTTCGGGAACCATGCCATCCTGCCAAGATAAGTTGTAGAGATGTAACAGTTCTCTCCATGCGCCATCACTAAGGTTGTTCAAGGCGCGGTAGGATATTCCATCTGGTCCCGCGGATGAAGAACGCCTGCATAGAGCAAGAGCCGCTTCTAGTTCCTCCATTATGAAAGGAAGATCCATGCGGCCGTCACGTGAAACAGGGATGCGACTGGGGGCTCGAAAGCCTGGACCGGTTGCTTGACCAGCGATCCTTGCACAAAAGTCTTCTGCAACTTCAGCCTCTAGCCGCCCCTGGAAGAGCGCCAGCGCTTTGAATGGGAAGCGTTGTTCAGGGAAGGAACGTAGATGACGTATGGTTCTCCAGATGTGGGAAAGTGGCTTTCGGGGGTCTAGTGACTGGCAAAATCTTGCCCAACGTCGAGATGCCAATCTATCCAAGCGACGTTGAAGTTTCTTTTGTAGTCGTCTGGCTGTCCTAAGGTCTTCGATGGATTTTGTACGCCGGTAACGCCGCTCCGCACGACGACGGAGTGCACGAAGTCGCTCCAACTCTATATCCATTTCCGTGTGCTTCGACGAAACCGTGACCGTGCGCGCGGCGTGTAGCATTGCAGACTTGTTTGCTTCCTCTAATCCAGAGGACAAGCCCTCTCGACAAGCATCCTCCATGGTGGAAGTAAAAGTGGTCCAATGAATTAATCGAATGGTGTTCCGTGGGGTGGGACTGGACATTCCTTTGATGACAAGGTATGTGGGAATATGATCACTCCCGTGTGTCTCGATATCCGAAAACTATTTAACATATGTTGTGAAAGTGCTGGAGACGAAAGCTAGGTCAAGACAGCTGCCATAATTCACGCCTCGTATAAACGTTCGGCTGCCATCATTCAGGAGTGAAAGGCCGTGGTTACAGGCGAAGTTTGCAAGTCTTTGCCCTCTTGCATTTGTTCTTGCTATATGAAGGGTGCTATATGGTGCGCATTAAAATCTCCGATAATGACATATGGGGCAGGGCACACAGACAAGATGTTCGTTAATCGTTTGGGATCAAAAATACTTGAAGGCGATATATCAACGCCTACAAGTGTAAACATGAGTTTGCCCTTTTTAATTGTTAGGCAAACGTATTGATTTTTATCATGAGGCGGAATCGGCTGGCGAACATAGGTCAGTTCTCGACGAATAAAAACGATGACTTTGCTGCATGCATTAGTTGTTGCGGATATAACAGCTTCGTATCCCGATAATCTGACTGGTTTTGACCCATTAGGCTCACATATGACAATGATTGGGAACAAATTAGTATATATATACTGACGAAAGTCCGAAAGGCGTGATTTTAGTCCTCTTGCGTTCCACTGTATGATTGACGCTGCCTTGGCTTCCTCTCGAAATGACGGGCGATGGCTGGCCATGTCTCTATTCGAGGGACTCAAGCACTGTGCTTAAGGCGTCCAGTACTTTCAGTGCATTTTGAGCAGACGTAGTTCCAAGGTTCGACAGAATCACTCGAATGGCATCTATGAGGGGACGCAGCATTGAAAGGACTTGACGATCTACTTTGGGCGTGGTATCAGCGGCAGGAGTAGGCTCCCGAGCGGGCTTGACAATCTGTAGTTCTGTGGGAGATTGCTGGCTCGGAAGCGCAGGCCATTCTTCTTGAGATAAACTCCTTTCAGGCGACTTCCTTGTGCTGTTCAGCCCCTTTTTGGCCTGATTGGAGAATGTGGGTGCTACAGTGGAAGCGGCCCTCTCCTTTCGCGGCTCTGCCTTTTTTGAGGAGGTTCGGTGACGCCGACGCCGACGCCGGATCGTTGCAGCAGGCTCCCTGTGTGTCGAATTGTCCCGAACCATTTGCTTGAGAACACCGACCTCTTTCTTGATGCGAGGGAAGTCCCTAGACGAGGCAGCATGGGAACCATTACAGTTGCCGCACTTAAGGACAGTAGCCCGGCAGGTGTCCTCCGCGTCAGGTTCAGCACAACGGGGACACTGTATCGAGTTTGGGCAGACACCCTTGACATGTCCAAGCCTAAAGCACTGATGGCATTGAAGAAGCTTTTGTACGAAGGGCCGAACAGTGTGTCGGAAGTGACCGACTTTGACGTGTGTTGGTAAGCAATCTCTTTTGAAGATCAGTTTGACGCAGCGCGATGTTCCAAGGCGGCTCACTCGCGTGATGACAACACCCTCACCTGCTGGTTTGACGAGGATAGGCAAGTCCGCGTTTGGAATGGCGACATCGATGTCATAAATGACACCTGCTGTGGATGCGTCATCCATCGGGATATATGAACGCACTTAGATGCACCCTAGCACCGAGATTTGCTTCAGTTTTTCGAGCGCACTCCCGTTGGTAACATCGATTGCGAGGACATTTTTGCGTGCATTTATCCGAATGTCCTTAATTTCATTCGGCACGACCCCTTCCAAGAAAACAGATAGTTCTTGCCTGTTTAGCAGTCGGAGGTTGTTTGAGGGCTCTTCGGGTACGAACACGATGGCGTGATGCCAGCGTTCAGGCCTTGACTTCAGAGTCACCGTGCTCGCTTCCGTTGATGGGTTCGCGTTGACAGTCCTCCTTTTGGCCCTCTTTCTGCGGGCAGTGATGAAGCTATCATCCGATGAGTCTTCATCCGACATCGAGTACAGCTCAGTGTCCTCGGTGTCACTGAGCACGCTTCCTCTCTTCCTAGTGAGGGACGGCCTTGATGACCGCTGGCCAGGAGGGCCTCTGGAAGGCTCCGCGTCCATGGCCACAAAACCGGGAGCCGAGGCACCAGGAAATTCCGAAGAATTCGTCGGAAACCCGAGAACACAGATAGAGGCGTTCTAAGAAGAATGCACTTCGTCGTCGTTCAACTGTTCTATGCTAGGTGGTTGTTCAAGGTGTGGACGAGCTGCTGCAGATTTACTTTGACATGGGTGGCCAATTGCTAGCATGCCATTTGCGTAGACCATAGTGTATAGGGCGCCGGTTGTTGGAAATTGTGCGTGATGGCGTGCATGATAAGCCTGAATGCAGTGGTGTGAGCGTAGAGCTTTGGTGCACGCCGACCGTGCAGCGGCATTGACATTCAAAAAGCGCTTAGAAGTTGACTGTTGGGGGTCGTGTTAGAGTAGTTGTACCCAGGTTACAAGTTCTTTAAGCACCTAGCTGGTACCCTTGGAGCGTATGCCATATCAGTTTGTACGGGACCCGGTCGAAATCGTCTCGAGGCTTAGGAATGCGACGCACAGTGCTCACTGCTTATCGCTGTACTTCCCAAGGAGCAGTCATACAGCATGAATTGTGTCAGTTATTCCACTGCGATTCATGAAGCCAACCTGGTTGACAGTCCGATGGACGGGTCATCTGGAGTTCACTGGTGTGCCTGTAGAGGACGCGCTCGAACGCCAACCAGGAATGTGGTGAGGGGAGGCGGATCGACCTGCAATTGTCTCAGTCGCCTTCCAGACAGGCAAAGTCGTGCTTTCCTGCCAGTCGACATGCGTTTCCTACTCACCGACAATGCGGTTGACCCAAAGAAGCGGAGTTCTCTACAGTTCTGCCGTAATGTCATCGGGTCCCGCTGCCTTGTCGGGCTTCATTTGCTTCAGCACCTTGGGTGGGAGGGAAACGGAGAGGGCAGTGGGAATGGGTTCGGAAATGATCGGGTTATAAAAATCTTCAGTAGAGATTTTTCCGCACTGCTGCCGCCAACGCTCCGCAGCAGTTATCGTAGTGATCAGCTTGCCGTTCTCATCGTGAACGTAGTAGAATCGCTATGTGAGCTGCGTTTGCTGATGCCGACGCTTGATGAGGCAGAATACATCGCAATAACTCTCTCGTATCGAGCAAGTAGATTCCGGCGTAGTGGCGGTATTCCTTGCGGCAACGCTCCTTTGGCTTTGCGGCAGGCATTCCAGTTCGCATAAGACTTGTCTTTGAGTAAGGCATAGTAGATCCGATATTTCTCTCGTATATTTACCTCGGCGTGTTCCGTCTATAGCCGTAAGTCATACTTTATGAAGCAAACTCCAAGCTTGGTGCTACCGAGAGTCGCGTGAACGCCTGCATGAATTTATTGAACTTTTGCCACGCTTGCTGGGTATTCGTCACGTCCGGCAGGCGAATCCGCGACACTATACGGGTCTTTTACTCGCGCACTCATCTGCACTTGATGTGATCGGGATCCTTTCGTGCTTCGGCCGTCAGCGTCGGCGGGATGCAGAGGGAAGTTGCTACGACAGGCCGATGTTGTGTTTACACCATCTCGTAGGGCACCGTCTTCCCACCGATGACGATGATCAGGTCACTTCTGCTACACGAGGATGAAGTAAATTTGCGGCTTCTTGCCACCGATGTACTATTCGAGACTAGGTGGGAGAGCCAGTTCCGAAACCACTTGGTGATGGTAACGAGGTCGCGGTCATCGGCGAAGTTGAGCACGTGGTCACGTGTCGCTGCCGTTATGGTCCGGTTTCTCGCAGACGTGACCGATGTGACCGAACACACGGGCGAGCACCTCAGAGACCTCCTTCGCTAGCAAATTCCAGAGCGCGCCTTAATTGACGTCACTGAGGTCAGCCTTTGGGGCGTAGGCTTTCAATTTCATTCGTTTTAATGCTCTTTTTTACTCTTTGTCTCTCTAACAGAACCAACAGTAGTAATTAGTAACAGCCAATCTGAAGTCTGTGCACTGGGGAATGCTTTCTAGGAGTTTTCAGGCAGCGTGTTTTTTTCTCCTCTAGTGCTGTATGGTAGCTGTTGTTACACGTTATTATAGTTTTGTTGTATGCCTTGTGCAGCATAACATTTTGCGGGAGCACTTCAGAATGGGAATAACGTTAACTAGAATTTAAAAATGTTGAAGAAAACAAAGATTAGTCGTATCTGAAGCGTGGCACTACCTGAATTAGTCACGCTTGCATTTACAAATTTCTACCGAAGATTTTTTGTATATATTTGGAATTTATGCGCGTTTCAAAGTAAGGTACGTAATAGAGTGCGCTCTTGGTATTATAAGACGTGCTTCTCAACTGGCTGTAAATAAAACTAATCTCTCTCTCTCTCTTTTTTTTTTCTTTTTCCAACGCAATCAGGAGAACGAAATTGTATTAGTAGTGCACTCGAGTTTCCAGATCTGCGCTTATATGAGCGAGGCAAATACGTAGAAGGCAAATTCGGGGAACCGTTCTGACGGGACACTTGGCACCAGGAAGATCAAAAAATATAATTTCACCCCGCTCGAAGGAATGAAGCGTCCCTCCGTGAAGTCATTTTCATAACTGGCCTGAAATGAAGCGCTTCAAGTGCAGATAAGTTGAAGCTTGAGAGACGACTTTAAGAATATCTGTGATTTGACGTTTGAGCCTCCCTTATAAATAGTTATTGGCTGCTGTAATAGAATACGGCCATAAGGCGACGCCGAGAAGTATTCAGCATCGAAACCAGGGGACTCAGGGATTCATAGACAAAATTCTGTCGTGATGAGCATTCCACGGCAAAAGTCCTAGAAAATGACAGAGCATGGGAACTTACCTTGTTTGCATATTAGAACCCTTCTTCCTCTCGCTGTGCGCGCGCATGTAAAAGGAAAAAAGAAAAGATGACCATTAAGGTGGCCAAAGTTAAACAAAATTACGGGGTTTAACGTCCCGAAACAAGTCGCGGGACACGAGAGACCCCGTAGAAGTGTATTTCGGATTAATTTAGGCCTTCGAGTGAAATGTGCAAAAACTTGGGAAACTGGCATTTTTATATGGCAGTTTTTATAAGAGTTTCTGTTGCAGATAATTTATAATGCGAGCCGAACTATTCGGCGCGTTAAAGAAACTATAGATTTATGAAACAATAATAACAATAGGAACACATGCGACTGCTTATAAATTTGGGCTCTAACGCTGAAATGGTGGCGTGTGCTCCCACCTCTCAAAGAAAATACACAAGGCCTCAGTGGCCTGAGAATCTTGAGAATCTGCAGGGTGGTTCGGATACTAGAACCAAACTTTAGAAAAACAGTGGTACACATCAGACAAACAAGACCAACAGTATATTGTTCGAAGTGACCTCGAGTTGCACAGACAACTTTATTAGGGGCGTTTAGTTCGGTAATTATTTAAGGTTAAATATGCAAAAATTTTACATGTTCGTTGTAGGCCAGAGGTGTATTTGCAAAATTCGAGCGCGTGCTCTGAAACACTGAACGAAATTGTTTCCTTGACGTTATCGTTTAGCTGGTCTTTTTTCCTGGGCTCTACAAAAAGCCCACAAAGAATCAAAAATTAACTAATTGCCCTTTTGTGTGCTTGGATGGCAGTGCTCTCAATCGTGTTCCGAAAGAACGAAGCCCGCATGCCAGTCGCAGAAAAAAACCCGGCAAGTGATTTTGCACTCGTGTTCAGAGCTAGCCTAACACTTATCATTTGGGACCGTGACGAATTTCGATGTTAGAAACGAAGGTGCTTATGTAAGCTTGAAGCTGTGACCGCTCGCTCTGTTCTTTCGCGATTTCCATGCGTGCTTCGTTATGTCGAAACACGGCGGAGAGCGCTGCCATTCAGACGCGCACTCAGGTCTTTTTTCAACACTCGGTTGGCTTACTTTAGAGCCCAGTAAAAAGAACCACAGAGAAAATAACATCACGGAAAAGCACTTCACTTGAGCTCTCTGAACACACGCAACAACTCTTCAACTGCGACCTAGGCCTTCAAAAGAACATTTACAATTTTCTATAGTTCAACTTAAAGAATTAGCAAATGACTCGCACTTTAAAAATTTCTCTAAGTGACCCAAGACGGCTGCGAATAGTATACCTTTTGTCTCGTTTGTCTAATGTGTACCACTGCAATCCAAAAGTTTGGTTCTAGCTACGTGAAACACCCTGTATACACGGCGAATATAGTATACAGTGACTATGCAATAGAGTTACTGTATATGGCTTCCTTTCTGGAGCCATTAGGCAGAATATGCAGTAACTCTACTATACGCGAACAACCATTGCATCTAACGGCCATGTCCTACCCAGAAAGGGGTACTTACACCCCATATTTTGTGAATATTTAATCACAGAGGCACCACACTCGAGGAAATGAATTCTACCTGCCTAGCTCGAACCTTCTGCATACCGCCGTAGTTGTTTCTGCAGCCTAACTATTCCGGCCAGACGCATGTGTAATCACACTCAGGTTCTATGTAAATCATCAATATTCGCGAATAACAACAACAACAACAACAACAACAACAAAAACTCAGTGCCCTTCCACTCTGTGAAGAAGGATGACTGGCGAAGGTGTATGTGGGCCCCTTATGGCGAACTGCACCTCCGCCGCGGCGACCCCGGCATTGCACTATCTTCGGGATATTTTTTTACACGCGAACGCAATAGTGGGGAAAGAAGCCCTTAACAACGTCTCTGTAAAAGATTATGTGGGTGAACTAATGCGTGAACTGGAACGTACGAGTTGCTATACGCGGTGTAAGTACTAGGCTGCCACTTCAACTTCATCGCTAAAACATTTGTTGATACTAAGCCATAATTGATAAGACGTTTCACAAGGCTTAGCAAATTTACAATTCTGTGCTGTTCGCAGCAGAAAAATGAAAACACGTTAGCCTAAAAGTCAAGTTATCATTGGGCTCAACGCACCAGTTTATTCTCATACATGACGTATCCTCCTCTACCTTGGGAACATACGAGGTCAAAGAAGCAGGACGAAAGACGTATACCTCATCTGAGCTTTTTTTATCCTTCAAAATAGACACCACGCAGGTGAGCTTCCACGTGCGCAGTATGTCGGTCAACGTTCACACAAGCTTAACGTCCTAGTTAAGAGTGCCGTCGTTCTGGTGGAACGTGTGTCAATAGCTGATTCTAAGCTTGCTCTAAACCAAGGGCACATCGCCTTCTCAGAAAGCTCGATGCCGTCCAGTGTTCCAGCATTGACAAAAAACGTCCCCATCAGAGGAAGAACAAGGAGGTATGGCACGGCAAAGGTGGACCAGCGGCCACAACTGCATTTACTGGGTTCGAAAAAATTCCATTTCTATGTAGAGCCAAGACAGCGAACAGTTTGAAAACATGTGTACACTTGCACATAGTCCAAACAATGCGCAATATTCTACTCCGTGGTGCAAATACCGTGATGTCTGCACAGGAAGCTTCGCCTATCAAGTTCCGGCCGGGTTCTAGGTTTAGCGTTGCATTTGTATAAATGTACACTCTGGCCCCCAGAACATCTTCTCGGTTTTAAAAAAAAAGTGCTTTTTAAAAAGTACCGCGGCCATCTCCGTAGCTGGCGCAAAAAAAAAAAAAAAACACAATTCGCAGTTTTCTAAGTGCATCAGGCCTGGGGAACCATTTGTATATAGTGCATCGGTGCGTCCTCCTGTTCCACGGAGTGCTCACTATCTACCCCTTTTCCTTTTTCAGTTCGCTTTTATTTTTTCCCCCAGGGTAAGGCAAGCGAAACTGACGTTCGTATATGTGACTCCCGTACCCTTTCCCTCGGTGCTCTCTTTCTCTCCTAAACACGAGACGGCGCTCAACGTAAGGGGGAAACGAAACTCTAACTTTCCGCGTGGACCTGCGGTTTCTATGTGTAAACTCATAATTTTGTTCATTACTCGTAAAGCAAGCTGAGCGGCCTAATTACTCTATTTGCGGCAAAGCACGCTTCACAGAACTGAAGAAGGAAGGACCGCAAGGAAAGACTTCCCAAGACAGGGCAAAGAAAGGAGCATGAATGAGCACATAAAAGGCCCCAGAACACCTCAGCACTCCTGATGAGTGGTGAATGCGAAATCATTAATGTCCAATTGAACGCCACTGAGTGGTCCATCGAGTTTTTCGCTGCGAGTAATGTTTTCTAGTTTTGCTGCGGGGTATGTTACAGAGTTCTGCGATGAAATTGGTGCAATTTTTTTTTTTTTAGTTTCTACGTTAGTATGTTGGCTGTGGACCAAAATTATTTGGAATATATTGCTGATATATCAAGGACGCTAATGCCCCCAACATCCTGCTGGACGAGAGACTGAGGAAGCTGCCGCGGCGACCAAGGCCGGCCGGCGCGCGCAGTAACTAAGCCCAGTGGGCGTGAGAGAGAGATGTACGGACCACACGCGGGCTTCCGAGAGCGAGACGGTGGCACCCGCACGCCAGGTGACTGTCTCGCCGAATACAACACCTCTCGCCCTGCGGCGTCGAGTCGCCGTATATGCTCCGTCGATGCGCGCTGGTGACGTGGCGTCGCGGCGATGCCCTTTCCCCTCACGCAACACCTGGCGCGCTGTCTCTGGAACAGCAGGTGTTCCGATTACCCCATTCTGCTCCGTCTAGGTGCGCTCGTGAAGTGACGTCGCAGCCAAAGGAATTTAGGTACCGTTTCGCTTCTACAGACACCGGCTTTTTCACTCAATGCACGATTTCATGTTTTCACATCAAAATTAACAGTCACTTTAGCATGCGCTAAAGAGTATGAAAGCAAAAGCATGCCCGCTCATGGGAAATTCATTGCATTACTTCTCATTTTCATTCTAGTGCGTTGTTACTTCCTATTACTTGTTTTCTCCCGCCAAAAGTTGTTGGTTAGAGTGCCCTAATTAACTATACATTAATTAACTGTTGCTTAATTAACTTCACCCGAATTAACATAAAGGTCGTGGGTTTTAGTACCTTAATAAACTCTAGCTTAATCAACCGCGCCTTAATTAATTTCTTCTTAATTAGCACCGAAGGTTGTGGGTTCGAATCTCGACCTTAAGGATGTCAATTGGACTCCAGCTTCGAGATAAGGCCGGTTCGCCCTTATGTCCATCTGAGTTCGACTCACACCAAATGTGGTGGGTTCGAGTGCCTTATTTAACTGTATCTTAATTAGCTTCGCCTTAATTAACACCGCAGGTCGTGGGTTCCAATCCCACCAGAGGTCGCGGGTTCGAGTGCCTTAATATTATTACGATATCATCGAGCGATGCTCAAGAAACGAGCCGCCGCGAGAACGACGATGAAGTTGGTAGGTGCGCTTGGCGCGAGTGAGTGTTGGCCTGGCTATCTGGCTCCAGTGTAAATAGCCTGTAAATAGCCTCTTCTGTCTGTGTCATTCCACACGCAACATTCTGGTTGAGGTCAGCGATCCCCGTCCTCACCACGGAACTCAGAAGTGGTCGGCACACCAAGCTTGTCACCATGCCTCCCGGTGACGCGCCCACCTCTGCAACGGCTTCGGCTTGTCCCACTGCTCCAATCGTCACGGTCGCCCCACATCGCGACCCAGGTGTGTTCTCTGGCCTGGAGGACCAGGATGTTGACGACTGGATCAAACTCTATGAACACGCCAGTGCTAATAACAGGTGGGACTCAACGATTATGCTCGTCAATGTGATATTTTATCTCGGTGGTCCCCACGCGTGTGGCACCAAACGCATGACGATGAGATAACCAGTTGGGACAATTTCAAAGAGAAGCTAAGGGAACTGTTCGGCGACCCCATTGGGCGCAAAGCTGCCGCAAGAAAGGCTCTTGCATCTCGTGTTCAGTCATCTACGGAGCCGTACGTTTCCTACATCCTCGACGTCTTAGCTCTATGCCGCAAAGCTTACGATGCTATGTCCGAAGCCGATAAAGTGTCACATATTTTAAAAGGCATCGCCGACGACGCTTTCAATTTGCTTGTTTTCGGCAACGTCTCGACTATCGACGCCATCATCAAAGAGCGCCGTCGCCTTGAACAAGCTAAGAGCCGCCGTATCACACACCACATCACGCGGCTACCCAACACTGCTGCTACGTCGACATGTGAGGGTCGACCACGTCAGACCACCACCTGTGACGAGGTCACCCGTATTGTTCACCGCGAACTCGAGGTCACCTGTTCGCCAGCTTTCTCCACGACGCCTCCCGATCCGCCAGCAACCACCATTGCGATGATTCAGGCCGTCGTCCAACAGGAATTTGAGAACATGGGCCTGAACTCCATGTGTTCCACGTCTCAACCCAGCGTTCCGCAGTTCTCTAGCGGCCCTCCTCGTCCTCGGCAGTCCTTTTCCGCCACATCTCGCCGCAACCCGTCCGATTGGCGTACCCCTGATGACCGGCCAATCTGCTTCCACTGCTGTCGCATCGGCCACGTCGCTCGTCACTGCCGCTACCGATGGCCACCACCTCCTCGGACATACACCGCCACCTTTTCCCGCACCTTTGCACCTTCCGTTCCCTATACCACCCGCCATTAATACACTGCCGCTGATGCTCCTGCTCCGAACCTTCGGTACAGCCGCTAGCCCTTACCTCGACGCCATCAGTCTCGTTCGGCCCAACCCCGTCGCTTCTCTTCGCCGCCTATCGCCTCTCGGATCCAGTCGGAAAACTAGGCACTACAGCTTCTGGAGGTGAAGCTGCGTTGTCGACCCTGCCCTCAAATCCTCTGCTCACGTTACCCACGAACCGAAACCTTCTTGACGTTGACGTTGACGGCTATCCTGTCACGGCACTCATCGATACAGGAGCACATCTTTCAATTATAAGTGCTGCCTTCCGACGACGACTAAACAAGCTCCTCACCCCAGTGTCGGCACGCGTCGTCCGCGTTGCGGATGGTGGTACTGTGCCTATGATCGGCATGTGTACGGCACGCGTCAGCATCGCCGGCAGCCACACTCCTGTGCTCTTCACCGTAATTGCTCATTGCCCCCACGACCTCATTCTCGGCCTCGATTTTCTCTCCGCACATTCTGCTTTTCTTGACTGCTCTTCCAGTACCCTTCGCGTTGAGTTGCCGATGCTCGCAGAACCTTCTGACGCACCCCACTGCCGCTTACGTCCCACCGGCTTTCTTCGCCTGCCGCCAAAGTCAATAGCCTACATGGAACTGTTGTCTTACCCACCAGTCCCTGATGGCGAGTACCTCGTCACTCCTCTTCCCGGCATTCCAATAAGGTATGACGTTACACTGCCTCACAGTATACTTAAGATTACTGGGAACCGCACTCGCATGCCTGTCTGTAACTTTTGATTGGCAAAGCAAATTCTACCGCAAGGTATTTGCCTTGCCACCGTTGATTGTCTCGGCGACCAATACGTGGCAGCGTTATCGACCGATGGTTCTCGCGAGCTTAGCAGGCCCCTCGCGCCAGCCTCGGGTGCTGATCCAAATATAAAGAAAATGGTTGCGAATGACCTGTCCTCGGCGCAGGCTGAAGAGCTTTGCCAAGTATTATCGTCCTATCGAGATATTTTCGACATCGACGATCCCCCTTTAGGCCAGACGCTCGCGGTCAAGCATCGGATTCTTACTGGCGATGCTACGCCTATTCACCGACGACCCTATCGAGTTTCTGCGTCGGAACGCCGAGTAATTCAAAACGAAGTCAACAAAATGCTCGATAAAAACATCATTGAGCCTGCTTCGAGTCCCTGGGCGTCACCTGTGGTGTTGGTTAAGAAGAAGGACGGCACGTGGCGCTTCTGTGTAGACTACCGTCATCTGAACAACATTACTAAGAAGGACGTCTATCCGCTCCCACGTATAGACGACGCCCTTGACTGCCTGCACGGTTCCAGCTATTTCTCGTCTATTGATCTTCGTTCGGCATACTGGCAGATTGCTGTTGACGATATGGACCGAGAAAAAACCGCGTTCATCACACCTGATGGCCTATACCAATTTAAAGTAATGCCGTTTGCATTATGCAACGCCCCTGCCACCTTCGAGCGTATGATAGACTCCTTGCTCCAAGGTTTCAATTGGTCCACATGCCTCTGCTACCTCGACAACGTCATCGTCTTCTCGCCAACGTTCGACACTCACCTTGAACGTCTCACAAATATACTTGATGTATTTCGAAAGGCGAAGCTGCAACTTAACTCGTCGAAATGTCGTTTTGGCCACCGGCAAATTACTCTTCTGGGCCTGATCCCGACAAAACTGATCAGCCTGATCCCGACAAAACTCGCGCTGTCAGAGAGTTTCCTATTCCGAAGACAGCCGCAGACGTTCGAAGTTTTGTAGGGCTAGGCTCGTACTTTCGTCGTTTTATTCAAGATTTTGCGGCAATTGCTAGACCCCTCACTAATCTTTTGAAGAAAGGCGTATAATTCTCGTGGGGTACTGCAGAAGCCGCCACCTTCTCTCGTCTCGTTACTCTTCTCTCCTCACCACCCATTCTCGCCCACTTCGACCCTGATGCCCTACAGAATTGCGTACAGATGCCAGCGGTCATGACGTAGCTGCCGTATTAGCCCAGCGTCAGCGTGGCCAGGATCGCGTTATTGCTTATGCGAGCCGCCTCCTCACACCATCAGAGCGCAACTATTCCTTTACGGAACGAGAATGCCTTGCTGTAGTCTGGGCGGTTGCGAAGTTCCGTCCTTACCTTTACGATCGCCCTTTTTTCCGTAGTCACTGACCATCATGCTCTCTGCTGGCTCTCTTCACTAAAAGATCCTACAGGCCGGCTTGGTCGATGGGCTTTGATAGATAGATAGATTGTGGGGTTTTACGTGCCAAAACCACTTTCTGATTATGAGGCACGCCGTAGTGGGGGACTCCGGAAATTTCGACCACCAGGGGTTCTTTAACGTGCACCTAAATCTAAGTACACGAGTGTTTTCGCATTTCGCCCCCATCGAAATGCGGCCGCCGTGGCCGGGATTCGATCCCGCGACCTCGTGCTCAGCAGCCTAACACCATAGCCACTGAGCAACCACGGCGGGTGATGGGCTTTGAGGCTACAAGAATTTTCATATTCCGTGGTGTACAAGTCTGGCCGCGAGCACCAAGACGCTGACAGCTTGTCGCGTTACCCTGTTGACGACTCTGACTCCTTTAATATTGCCAGTGCTTCTTGCGTATTCTCTGTATCACAGCTGCTTCATTTCGCCGACGAGCAACGCCGTGACGCCTACATCAGAGCACTCATCGACCGTTTTCAGCACTCTCCGACCGATGCTACTCTACGCCTCTTCGTCCTCCGCGACGGTACTCTGTACCGTCGTAACCTTCATCCGGACAGCTCTGAGATCCTAATTGTAATACCTAAACACCTCCGCTCCACCGTTATAGAAGAGCTCCACGACGTGCCAACGGCAGGACATCTCGGCGTATCTCGAACCCATGACCGTGTACGTCACCATTTTTTCTGACTGGGCCTTGCCCGTTCCGTACGACGTTACGTCGCCGCTTGTGAAGTTTGCCAACGACGCAAGAAGCCTTCCCAGCTCCCCGCTGGTTACCTGCAGCTGCTCGACATTCCTGCCGAGCCCTTTCATCGTGTCGGCTTAGACCTTCTCGGCCCATTCCTGGAATCTACATCAGGAAACAAGTGGGTTGCAGTCGTGGTGGACTACGCGACCCGCTACGCCGTAACCCGTGCTCTTCCGACCAGTTGCGCAACTGATGTTGCGGACCTTCTCCTACATGATATTATTTTGATGCATGGTGCCCCGCGTCAATTGCTAACAGACCGTGGCCGTACGTTTTTGGCCAAAGTCATCGACGACATCATGCGTGCCTGCTCAATACGGCATAAATATACCGCCTCCTACCATCCCCAAACGAACGGCCTCACTGAGCGCTTGAATCGCACTCTTATAGACATGCTATCCAAATGCGTTTCAGACGACCACCGTGACTGGGACCTGGCTCTACCTTACATTACCTTTGCGTACAACTCTTCCCGTTTCCAAACTGCCAGCTTTTCCCCGTTTTACCTCTTGTATGGCCGCTAACCGACGCTGCCACTGGACACTGTGCTTCCGTCCGCCACAGCATCAACTAGCGATTATGCGCGTGATGCAATCACCCATTCTGACCATGCCCGCCAACTTGCGCACGCTCGTCTACAAGTGTCTCAAGACAAGCAGAAGCAACGCTACGACCTCCGTCACCGTGATGTCCATTTTGTGGCCGGCAGCCTCGTGTTGTTTTGGTCACTTTCGCGTAAAGTTGGCCTATGTGAAAAACTAATTTCTTGTTACACAGGTCCATATCGCGTGCTCCGCAAAGTGACCGATGTCACCTATGAAATCGTTCTAGCCGTGCCCACTACATCCTCCGCTGTGACAACCAGTGACATTGTCCACGTCACCCGACTCAAGCCCTACAACTCTCCACGCGCCTTGGATATTTAACAGTACCGTGACGGTGCTTTTGCCGCCGGGGGGGGAGGAGGGGGTGGTATTACGATATCATCGAGCGATGCTCAAGAAACGAGCCGCCGCGAGAACGACGATGAAGCTGGTCGGTGCGCTTGGCGCGAGTGAGTGTCGGCCTGGCTGCCTAGCTCCAGTGTAAATAGCCTGTAAATAGCCTCTTCTGTCTCTGTCTTTCCAGACGCAACAATATCATAATCAGGTAGCATGACGTTAGCATGAATCTAGGTAGCATGACGTCATAAATCGGAGTGCACAGGCCTTGTGTTATCGAGGTGATGGTGGCAGAACAGAGTGAGCAGTGATGTGCTAACGGGGCATGACGTCACCACTTGCGCCCAACTATTTGCGGCATTCCGAGGGATCTCTAAATATCCCGTTCTTTCTATGGCTCTCCCGATAGGGTCCCTCTGCACTCACTTGTGTCGATGACTAAGGCTGTTGCTCAGTGTGTTTAGAGGCATAGGGTAAATCTTTGGTTAAGGTGTCGTTTCACAGTTGGAGCACCGCTTAGACTTCCATAAATCAGTCTTATCCGTAGAAAAGCGTGCCTATTCAATCGACGCGTTGTGTCATTAACCACAACAGCAGCAAGCTTTCCGATGCGTTGAGAAGCCAAGACAAGGATTGGTCTGCCCTACGTAATGCAAACATCTATGAAGCTACTGCGACAAATGATGCATGCTTACTGGGCACACATCTACTGCAAGTTTCTCCATGCAGCTCTCAGAAATTCCCTATGCGTGTAACCTATTTCTGTATGCGGCTCAAGGCTGTATACAGTAAATTATTAATTTTGCTTTAGCTCATTTGGGCTGAACATTGCGGGCAACAGGATCTGTGCTCACATTATGTTTTTACGCCACAGCTCTTCGTAAGAGCAGTCGGCCATCAGCAATCAGATAGACTGGGTGATGTATTGAAGTAAAGTTTTCACCCATACGCACGCACACACAGAAGCTACAGTTCTTGTTTAAAATGAAAGCTCAGAAGGGACCTAAAGCATTAACGAAACCTGCTGTGCATTTTTTTTCTTGGTTTGATGGTTACCTCGTCATCCTGCCAACGACAGCGCTAGATGTACACGCTCAAGCAGATGTGTGTACTCCAGAGGATCGGTGTGGCTCTGGCCACCAACAGCCTGGTTTGAGAATACACGGCAAGACAAGGGCAAAAGGCCATTCCCAGTGCGTGCTGCCTTGCAGTGACTTGTGCACGCATGTGTGTGTGTGTGTGTGTGTGTGTGTGTGTGTGTGTGAGAGAGAGAGAGAGAGAGAGAGAGACCGTATAGTAACAGGAAAAGATGGTAATTATCGACGATTCCGCGCCATTTCGTACATACATGGAAACCGTGCTTCAGGCACCCTGGCGTAGGCGCGATGCTGATGAATGACATGGCAAGGCAGGCGCGTACAGCGCTAAATTAGTGTGATGGCGCTCATGGCAGTATATCCGTCGACCCACAAAAGCAGTGTCAGTAGGTATCCTGTGCGTCACTCGACCGCAGAACTGCTTCGCTGCATGCTTGCATATTTGCAACGGGCGACACAGCGTGTGTACTAACGATGGCGAAAAAAAAAACGGTTTACTTTAGCAACGATAACGACACACATATACAAGAATGTTGCAGACGTTGCAGATTCAAATACAGTGGCAGATGTCGCGAATGCAGAAAAGGCTAGAAAATTACGGCCGGAAGTAAATCATAGCATGTTTGCCACGTTATCGAAAATAATATTTGCAGTGGCATTAGCTGACATAACTTTCTTTATTGTTATATTAACAGCTAAGTGAAAAAGTGCAGCTGTGACCAGTAAACGGTGACAGCTTTTCTTTTTATTTTGACCTCAATAACAACAAATTTGCAGCAGATTCATCGCAGTTCTTGAAATCAACAATAAGTGAAGCTTCCATCAAACGTTTCAATGAAGCGCTATGCAAAAAGATGACGCACACAATGTTCTTTTATTCCTAAGGGACTGCAAAATCTGGGCACGTTCTTCTCCCTTCTTTGACGGTTTGTGCCATTTGGCTTCACGGTAACGTGCTCGTAAGATGTTCGTGCTCTGCATCGCATTTTGCAGCATAGCGAATACGTGCTGGCCTGGCAAGGCACCATGAGACGGAGACCGCCACCACGCAGCCCACGTGACCCACGCGACTGCGGATTACACTATTTCCGGGATAGGCGCCGTTTACTGCGTGAGAAGCCGACCGAGAACAAGCGTCAAGCGCCGGGAGGAAGCCAAAGTCAAAAGAAATTATGCACTTGAAGGCGTACATTTGTGGCAGTGATGCTTTCTTGGTACAACTTCTTATTTCACCGAGTAATTCCAAAGCGAATACAGCTGGACGCCGGCACACCTGTAGGATTAATACGGATGAATATTTATAAGCAACTTATTATAAAAGTATATGCTTTTTTTGCGGTTACTAGACGAATGAAAAACGAATGAGCGGGAAATCCCGCGAAAGTTCCAAAGAAAAATCTCGTTTTCATTATACTGCTATAAAGCTAACACCTAGAAAAATATAGCGGGTAACAACGACGCACTGATCGTTATCTGATGTAAACGCAGCACCGTTACTATGGCAAATTTGACGTGAGCTTTAGACAGACTAGTTTTGAAATAGCGACGCTGATTTTTTTAAGAAGACGCGAATTTCTTCGGCAGCGAGCCGTGAAAGAATCTGGAAAAGTAGCTTACACGACAACATAATCTCTTCCATTTCAGCGTGCAGTCAGACTTTTCCGTTAACCGAACCTTTGTAACTAAAGCATCAATGCGCGACTGCAATTGCTTTTCTTTATAATATAGGCATTATTTAGAGTATTCTACGCAATCGAACGTACACGGTGAGCGTTTTACAGCTGTACAGGGCACAGCCCGACTATACGCCTTGGTAGGGGTATCTCTGTGTAGTAGTACTGTCCACAGTAGCTAAAATTATTAGCTAACAGTTTGCTCGCATTTCAATCTCCTTAGCTTCCGCACAATCTATTAACGCGATGCCACTACACATTCCATTACTCGTGTATTAATCTGGATAAAAAGTAACTTTTAAGGCAAACTGGTTCTCCTTCACAAGGCCCTTTTTGTTGTTTATTTGTCAGCGAGGCTGAGCAGTCGGCCGTTCAGTCTCCCACCATGCAACATTGCGCGAAAAACCTTGAGCGCGGCCGCACTGTTTACCCGCCGGGGTTGCTTAGCGGCTATATGGCGTTGGGCTGCTAAGCAGGAGGTCGCGGGATCGAATCCCGGTCACGGCGGCTGCCGTTCGATGGGGGCGAAATGCAAAAGCACCCGTGTATTTAGATTTGGGTGCGCATTAAAGAGCCCCTGTTAGTCAAAACTTCCGGACTTCCCCACTACGGCGTGCGTCATAACCAGATCGTGATTTTGGCACGTAAAACCCATAGTTCTTTTGCCATACGGTTTATGACTTTTTTTTTTCATTTCACTTCATGCCTGCGGACGTAAAGCACTGATCCGCATGGCGAACCACTGATAAATATGTCGTAACAACGACCATTCCTCTCATGGCTTGGGCTGGTTCCAGTGGCGTAGCCGACGAGGGGGGGGGGGGGGTACTGATTAGGTTTGGCCTACGCCTCCCCCCGCCCCCGAACTTTACTATCCGACGCCCTGCTTGCTTTTACGCCTGGCACTTTGCCTATGAACAAAGGCGCATATCCTTCGAACACTCGCCAGAGACAAGTTCAGGGGGGTACATGCCTTCGGGCAGACCAAGGGCCTGCTCAAGGTGACAGTTTTATTATTATGCACCAAACATGCGAAAAATTAACAGAGGAAAATGGAACCTTAGCCCCCCCCCCCCTTGACGAAATAAAAGAAAACATAGCTACGCTCCTGACTGCTTCCCATTAAGAGAGGTCCCGAGCAGAATGGGCACATAAATGAGATTCTCAAGTGCAAGTAGTCAGAATGATCACTGGCACATTCTCGACGCAGGTGGTACCAAACGTAAAAGAAAGCAAAACCATCTATAACATTTTGACAAGCAGAATTGTACTAACGATGTGAACCGAATTAGCAAGAAGCTGGTGACCAATACAGCTCTATTACAGTTCTTTTTTTAATGCGCTGTTTACATCGTGCGACAAGTTACAAAGGTCTCACCTGTGGCTCTCGTGAGATAAAGAAAGAGAGAGATGGAAATAAGAGAGACGCAGGGAGATTAACCAGAGTTAAAGCCCCCGGTTTGCTACCCTGCACTAGGGGAAGGGAAGTAAAGACCCAAAGGAGAGCGGAGAAAAAAAGAAAGGCGTGAGAAAAAATGGGACAGGATCATATAGTCTTTCTAATAGGCCACTGCCACGTAAATAGGGGCCCTATAACGTAAAACTATCGCAGTATGTTTTATTCCAGTCTCCTGACGTCAAATTTGAGTAACCGTGACGCAAGTATCAGGCGGTCTCCCGCAGGGCTGTCTGAACAGACCAATCAAACGCTCTCCTCGTTCATAGGTGGTCACTTTGGCTTGCTTGAAAAACGAATAACATTGCCTACAGTGAGCGGCTTGTCTTATCTGATTGGCTGACAAGAGGCGAGAAGCACGCTCAAGTGGAGAGGCATTCGATGGGGCCGAGCGACTGCACTGAAAATCGATAAGCGGATGAAGAGGGTGGTGCTGGCGTCTGCGATTGGTACGCTTTCCCGTACTTTGCTTGCGGTGGCTGGCCGAAAATCGCAGCGGCATGCAAAGGAAGCTTAAGAATGACGCTAAAACGGATCCTCAGCAAAGAAGAGTTGTCATAGCGAGGTCGTAAACGTGCCGAAAGTGCTCGAAAACGTTACACGGCCACATAAAAAGTTTTAATATACGCAAATAAACCCATGCTCTCCGGCAGGTGCGAGTAGCCAGTGCCTGAGCGATCGGCGGCAGCCACCTTTTGTTCCTTTCGGAACGGGACAGCCTGCGGCTATTCAGAAGAAAATTCGGTTTTGTTCGGCATACTAATGCATCTTTAACGCGTACACGTCACTTTGACGCGCTGAGTTCTTGCGGTTTTGTGACGTCGCATGACAGGCAGGTGAAGTGGGTGCAGCCCGAAAACTTTTGACCAATAGCTCAGGGCTAATGGCAAAAAGGTGTCGAATCAGAAATAACTATTTTTTCTTTTGTTCGGTCAAATCATGCATAATCAGTGTGTACACGTCATATCAGATAGGGAGTTATTGCGGTTTTCGTGACGTCGCGTGACAGACAGGTAAAGGGGGGGTGGTCCAAAAAATTTTTGACCAATTGAGGAGGGCTGATTGCAGAATTGGAATAGAAAAGTTTGGAATAGCTTTACGTTATAGCGCCCCTCGTAGGTCAAAAAAGCTTTGACAGACTTTTGGTGCGACGACAGTTCATGTCGGCATTCCAAGACTGTCTGTTCTGAAAGTGACCTGTCGTCAAGGCGTGCCAACACGGCCGCTAGCGGCATCCGGTGCGCGCTGTATCGAGGACAGTGGCAAAGTGCGTGTTCGATAGTCTCCTCGCCTCCGCAGTGACCGCAAGCCGCGCTCTCTGCAAGCCACGCTCTCGTCCATACCGACTCGGAATTAGGCAAAAGATCTTGTGAAAGCGACACCAAGCCACAGTCGACAAAGTGCTACCCGCCGGGGTTGCTCAGCGGCTATGGTGTTAGGCTCCTGAGCACAGCGTCGCGGGATCGAATCCCGGCCACGGCGGCCACATTTCGATGGGGGGAAATGCGAAAACACCCATGTATTTAGATTTAGGTGCACGGTAAAGAACCCCAGGTGGTCGTATTTTACGGAGTTCTCCACTACGGCGTGCCTCATAATCATAAAGTGGTTTTGACACGTCAAACTCCATAATTAAATAGAAATGTTTAACAAAGTACTGTTGTCGCGAGTCGAGATGGGGGTGGAAGTCAAAGGGACGGGTCCAGTCGGTGCAGACGTGTGTGCTTCAAGCTTGATGTACTCCATAAAGATCTTATGGCTTCATTTCCAAGCACACGAATTTTCATTGGTGCGTCTCTTCGTGAGAATGGCATGGAGTCTTGCAAGTCTTCGTCATGTACAGATCGTGCTGCCGCATCGGTATGTTCATTGTGCGTTATGCCACAGTGGCTTGGAATCCACTGTAGCGTGATGACATGGCCTTGCTCGACGAGGTGGTGAAGCATGAATGAATGAATGAATATCTGATGTTTAATGGCGCAAGGGCCAGGTGTGGCCAAATGTTAATGAGTTCGCAGTGGACTGATGGGTTCTGTGATCTTAATGTGCCATGGCTGTAAAGGGGCCTTAAAGATTTGATGTAGATTCCATAAAATCTACGTGTAATAAAATTATGGGAATGAATATTGACGTGAGGTGGTGAAGCAGCAGTGTGATTTCTCAAGCTAGTTGTTCGTGGGTGCCACGGCGTAAAGCAGAAACCAAACAATGACGAGCAGTCGTGGAAGTGAGCTAAAGACGTACTGCCTACGTATACCGCGTCGATTAATACGTGATCTATGCCCGTATGCATGAGAGTCTTCATTCATATCGAAGCGAAGTGTGATATAGCCAAGCGGCATTTGAGACCCTCAACGAAACGCGGCGACTAAACGATCCGGGCGTGATTTATGAATGCAACGTGAATAGGATATTAAAGCGCGGGCCTCCCCGCGGATCGGCTTTTAGCGCCGAGAGACGATCTGCTGCACCGAGTCGTGGTCGCTCGCCGCGGCGCAAAGATTTTCGCGCGACGTTTTACAATGTTGATTTCGCATGCCTCGGAGCGTAGCGAATGTCGATCGGTGGATCGGCGGGATTTCTGGTAATGATTTCTTCGAATAATGTACGCTGGCTCATTAGATGCGCGAATGCGCGCAAGATGCCGAGGAAAGTGTCGCCTTTGGGCCTGTTTTCCGAGAACATGGCCGGCTCTCTCAAAGGCGCCGGAGCGCGACTGCTGAGCGGCGAACCATTAAAGCATCGAGCCGGGCCTGTAACGACGAAAATTATAGGGGAAAACATAATAGGAGCTTACACTTGCCGGCAGACTTATGGCCTCTCTCTCACCTATCGCATCCTTTCGCCCCTCCCCCAGTACAGGATAGCCAACCGGAGATAATTTCTGGTTAACCTCCCTGTCTTTCCTTTGCCTTTCTCTCTATCTCTTTCTAAGGTCTCAGCGCTGGCGGGATGCAGGGATAGAGTAACAAAAGGGTTTTTAAATAATTACAAGAGATATAGAAAAAAACTTGGAAAACATAAAAAGAGAGAACAATTGGGCATAAAACGAGAAAACATACACATTAAATATGAAATGAGAATTACGAAAAAGGACAGTTTACACTCAACCTAAGTTCACAACAGAAAGGAGCAGAAAAGTAGTTGCACAGTGTTAAAGAAAATTAAAGTATGGGGTTTTACGTGCCAAAACCACTTTCTGATTATGAGGCACGCCGTAGTGGAGGACTCCGGAAATTTGGACTACCTGGGGTTCTTTAACGTGCACCTAAATCTAAGTACACGGGTGTTTTTCGCATTTCGCCCCCATCGTAATGCGGCCGCCGTGGCCGGGATTCGATCCCGCGCCCTCGTGCTCAGCAGCCCAACACCATAGCCACTGGGCAACCACGGCGGGTCTTGCAAAATGTGGGAAAGTTACTATGATGCATCAATGCAAAATTTGGATCAAAACAATGACAGCAGCAACTTATAAGAAATATCGAGATAAAAGTAAGTATTATAAATACTTTATAATCTGTAGACAGCTGAGTGTTGGCTATGCCGGGAAGGAACATGGAAAAGCCTATCCAGCGTGTTTCAGCAAACACTTTTAAAATTTTTTAAAGGTTGTTTGTGGTAGATAGCTCAATTTTTCTTTATGAGCCGGTCTACTCGAAGCGGCGGACGCTACTTTCACAAAAGAAATTAAAATACGAAATTGACTAATTAACAAGTATTCACTAATTAACGTTTTAGCTAATTATCTTATGCCCCATATCGCAATTTACAAATTGTAGCAGTGGACTTCGCCATGCGGATCCACTTGGAACGAATTCTCAGGACGACACCAATTTCGAGATATAAATTGCCGAACTTTGCGGAGAAAGGCATTGGCGTTCCAGTTACTTCTGTGCTTCAGTGCATGAAACGACGATTCGTTAACAAATTAACTGGAACGCCAATGCATTTCTCCGCAAAGTTTGGGAATTTGTATCTCAAAACTGGTGTCATTTAGAAAATTTGTTCCAAGCGAATCCACCTTAGGAACCCCGCGGCTAGAATTTGTAGATTGCAATATGGGCCATAATGTAATTAGTTGAAAACTCTATTAGTGATTTTTTTTTATTAATTAGTCGATTTTGCATCTCAATTTTTTTTGCAAGTATTGTGCGCCACTTTGAGTAGACTGGCTCATGAACTAGAATTGTGGTATCTCCCACAGGCAACTTTTAAAGATTTTTGAAAGTGTTCGCTGAAATACGCTGCATACTTTGGTCATCTTGTGCGGAATACGATACATGATACAACTGAGGAGTTCGAGGCAGGTGAGAATACAGTGGATGAGTTCTAAAAGAAACAGAACGTCAGCGTCATTACGTCGGCAGTGAAGTAAGGGCAGCGGCAATAATCCAAAAGTGCTAAAACAAGGTAGAGTACTGGTGTTAGAAAAGAAATAATTATATATGTTGAGAAAGGTTTTACGGACCTATTATATGAAGTCACTGTTGTATTTGTAAACGGCATTCCAGACCGCGAACACGTACTCAAGTTGCCGAAGAAAAATTGTACAAAACTTAGGGAAAGACGTTCTAGAAATGAATTCTCATTATAGTCTGGGAACAAAACCAAGGGATAGCAGACGCAGCATTGCGACGCGTTTATTGTTAGCAGCAAAGTGTAAGGTTGGATCAAACAGTACGCCAAGGTCATTGATCTCAGACCTTAAGCACCCTACAGATTCAACAGAATAGGAAAACAGAATACTTGCTCTTTTGCAAGGGCAAGTCATAGCTTTGGTTTTAGCAGAATTCAAGGTGAGGTGATTATCTTCGCACAATGGAGAAAAGAAAAACAGGTCAAGCTGCAGGACATGACAGTCATAAACAGTGGGAATTTTCCTTAAGATCCTGACGTCATTAGCATATAGAAGGAAAGGTGAATTGCGAGTAGGCAGAAGAATGAACAAAAATTAAGGACTAGAATTGCCCTAATTCTGGCCCATTAGGGACGACGCTAGTTTCCTTGTACAATGAACACGTTCCGGCCATTGGCGTTGGCATAACATGATCTATCAAGAAGATAGATGTACATGAGATTAACAACGTAATAGTCCCCATGGAAGTGCTTAAGCTTAACTAGAAGCAGTGAGCGGCTGACCAGTACCGGCGCAGAGTGGTCATAGTTGAGAGACTAGACATAAATATATGCTGATTCGGAATCAAGGAGATCTTCCGACTACAGGGCAATATGTTGCAAAGTTCAAGCTCAAAAATCTTAGATCTGGCACTGAGAAGAAATGTCGAGTAATAATTCCATACATCGGCTTTACAGCCAAACTTAAGGGGAGCATGTAACACGACAGCTGCTATCTAAATGTATGGGAGCCGAGAAGCCATTTTTCACATGAACCACTACGAAAAAATTGATGATGTTTATTGTATTCAAAAGGAAAATATAAAATCTGGTAATTGTAGGCAGGAAATTTTTTATTTAAGTCATAAATGTTTTTAGGGAAATAATCGAGTTGTAAAATTGAAAAAGAAAAGCCATTGTCAAGTTTTAACACTTTCTAACTCAGCAATAAAAAAATGATATCACAATTCTGTAAACTCTACATCGTAATACATGTAATATAGGACAAAACTGGTGTATTATAAAGCACTTTTGAGTATACCACTTATTTGTGAGTGTGACTGATGCAGAACCAGCGTAAGCATAGAAACAATTTCACGCAAGATATAAATTCAAAAATTACATTTTTTCCACTTGAGATGATCTAACAGATGCAGTATGCAGAACTGTCATATCTGTTTTTCCCACAGAGTTACGGATTTGTAAACATCGTGTTTCTGTTTTCCAAACTTACCAGTTTCGGGAAATCTTAAATCAGAATTCACTTGAAGTTATTAGAATTTAACTTTATCATTCAAGTTGAACAGAAAAGGAAGTTATTCTAATCGGTCCTGCGGTAGTTCGAGAAAATTATTTCACCTTTTTTCATGTATTTAAATAGCTAAATCCGAAAGACCTGAATACGTATTAAGAAAAATGGGAGTAGGCCACAAGCTAAAGCTTCCCAAATAAAGACGGAGAGAACACGAGCAGTTTTCAACATGTGAGGGAAAGTGGAAGTATTCGAACAGTTAGTAAACATAAATGCCAATACTGGGGCCCATATGATGCCAAAAGCTTTCAGAACGGCGGAAGGTATGTCATCTGGGCCGCAGGATAGGAATGGCTTTAAGTGCTTAAAGCATTCGTTGACAAGCTTTACATCTGATAAAGCACTTGATGTAGAACCCTACGTGTGCTGCTGATTGCGACTTTAAAACCTGAAGCTTTGTATAAAGATGAGAAATGGTTTACAAGACAGACGGCAGCTGCGTGAACTGGTTTTCCTTGTCCTAAACATCAGCTCTGTTAACGAGTGAGCATTCGATAGGGGAGAAAAAAAAAATCGTTGGGCCGCAGCATTCATATGGCGACGGATTACCCGCGAAGCTATTGAGGCTGCATACATGGGCTGCATGCATTATGAAATCATACATTTTTTTCATACGGCACCCCACTACACCGGCACAAGTGCCGCCGCGATCACCGGACATCCCATGTAAGACCCCTCCATCCACGCGCCACCTCCGCTTCTGCTAAGTAGCGCCAACCATTGATGTGCTCCGTTATTCCCTGATTTGTCGCTCATACCAGTTCCACTTCCGCAGTTTCCGCTTCCGGGGTTCCTGTTTTCGGTTGTTCCGCTTCCGGGATTTCCGGTTCCTGAATTTTCGCTTGTTGCACACTCGCACCTCTATGCATTCGTGACGTCGCTTCCAGCTAAACATAGAAACTGTTACTACGTCAGTTCCGCTTTACGCCAGAAGCCGAGGAGATGAGCGAGGGAGGAGCGTGAAGGAGGAGGGTAGGTTGGCGGTACTTAACCTGGTCGGCAAAAACGTGTATGGCGGGGCTTTACTCCTATGCGTCCGCCGCAACCGCAGCTAGAGCCGTGCCGGCACCTCAGACGCGCGTGACTTTACAACCGCAGAAGCGCAGGCCACGCGCACAGGCGCAGTCACCACACTCTTTCTCCCTCTCCCCCAAATAGTCTGCTGCGCGCGCATGCCTGTCCACGTGTCTGTGTGCCCGCATACGTTCCTACTTCCGGTAGGAACGCATGCGGGGGGCGCATACGGTGGCTAGAGGTAAACAGCTTCGTTGTAATATCGTGTAAACCAACGTGGTCACCGCGCTTGAAAGCAAAGCGAGGGGATTCGTTGAAGACGCTGGAGGAGCTCTGCCTGAGGTCTGACACAGAGGCGGTTAGCTTCAGTGATGCCTGAAACTTGCCGAGATGCACAAGGGAAAAGTCAGAATGTGAGACATCTACCATTTTAGCATTTGACAAGCAGATGTTTAAGACGTTAACACAGCAATTAATTATCAAGTTACGCTGCTGAAGTGAATTAAAGGCCAGAGGTATCCAACAACAGGCTGCACTTGTTCTCTTTGTAATGAGTGTAATGAAATATAGGACTGTTCCAGTCAATTCCAGACGTATTGAAATCGCAAAAAACTACTACTACTACTACTACTACTACTACTACTACTACTACTACTACTACTACTACTACTACTACTACTAAAAGTAATAACAATAATAATAGAGTTGGAGTTTACCCATGAGCTACGAGTCCTTCTTTTCATTATCATTAACAGCATGCAAAAGAATGTAGCATAAGGAACGTATGCACAGGCCGTTAGCTTGTTTCTAATGACTGCAGTTGAACAACCGTGGAGCTTTTAACAACCAACCAACAGCGCTAGCTTGTGATGGATTCGCATGCTTATACTTCGTATAAAGGGGATTTAGTGTAAATTTAGGTCTACCTTTGGGGTGGCGGAGCCTAAAGCTTAATCTGCCCTCTTTATAAAACCACACGCGTTTGATTTTGACGCCCAACCGCTTGACAAATGAGGCCGCTGGGAGCTCTGTTAGCTTACTCGGCGAAAGCCTTGCGGCCACTGCGCATCCCCGTAACTAGTGCGGATGAAGGTATCTGTACCGCGCTTCTGAAAGTTCACTTTCACTACTTGTGCAAAGTATACTGGGCGGCGACGATGAACACACAGGGACACGCAACTGGTGATCTTCAGTTTTGTGTCCACGTGCTTTTTGTCTCTTTCCGGCACTTCGCACCAATAGTAAAAAATGGACAGCAACCAGGTAGCCCTCTTCGTCGTTCGGTTGAGCGACTGCAAGCACAAAGGCCAGTTTTATGATTCACCGCTAGTACCGGATTACTGTACTGTTTGGCATTGATTAGGTTGACAAATAGTCGAAGAGAGATAGGATAAAAAATGAGGTGCGAAAGGCGAAAAGGGTGACAGGGAGAAAAATAGCTAGTTCCCTATCCAGCACTGGGGAGGGGGGAAAGCTAAAAAAGGAAGAGCACATGCAGTGACAGAAAGCAATATTAACAAGAAAAAAAAAACACATGTATACACATAGAAGAACGCGGCAGTGTCCGAGTCATCGGACTATAGGTAGTTTGACCGGAGGAACTTCAGTAGTGCCTTCATTGCCATGTGGTTTGAAGACCGTATAAGCCGGCCCCCCCATTCCAAGATAGTCTGCTAAGAAAACGGCCGGTCATCGAGGCTTTCCAACGCTGACACGGGGGACTGCAAATGTATTAGTGAAATATACTCCAAGCCATAGTCGGCAGAGAATAGTTGTCTCCGTTCGGGATAGCCCAGATGGAACGGGGAGCGGGAGGATGGGTCCAGGCGACGCAGACGGGTATGCCGGAAACCTGGCTCCTGTGACATCCCACGCGATCATGCTAAGCTTTGTTGCTGCTTCTGTTCTTTACAGCGAGGTGAGTTTCTGCATGTCTTCTTCATGAGCACTACAAGCAACTTCAAATAGTAGGACAAAATGAAGAGGTCAATCACAAGATTAACATGACGTGTAAATCTGATCTCCCGAGAGAGAAAGAGACAAAAGGGGAGGAAAGACAGGGTGGTTAGCCAGTGTAAGTACCGGCTGGCTACCCTGTGCTGGGTAAAGGGCTAAATGGAATAAAAGGAGAAAGACGAAAAAAAAGAAACAGAAAAATTCACAAGGTAACGCGATGCTACGAACTACAACATTCAAAGACGGTCGCACAATTCGCATGTCCTTAAAAACTTCAGCAAAGCCCTTAAGGCCTTGAGTGCCGAAGCCGTCTGGACTAGTGTCCTAAAACTCACAATATTCATAACAATCTATTAGTAGTGGTACAGAACCATACAAAAAGCAACAGGCACTTACTGAAGCCTGGTGAAACTTGTTGAAACCTCTGCCTTTCCTTTCTCGCGCTCTCTCTTCCTCTAAGGTTGCTGCATTAAGAAGCTCACATAATGTAGCTGGGAGACGTACACCTTAACTGGTGTCTGTGTTCTATTTGTCACAGCGATAACGGTGACGCGCTGACTGCTCAAGCTGTTTCGATGCCCCCTGGTGACCGTCGCAAGAACGCAGAGTGCTGCCATGCAGAGTGCTTTGCGATAACTTTAAAAATAAAGAAAGCAAAAATTAACTGTGAACCGCGAAGGCTAGAACGCGGTACCCACGCATTGGCAGTCGAAGGTTTTAGCTCACAGCCATTCCACTACTTTTTAGTCCATTTCTAATGCAGGCGAAAAGCTCTTAATATAAAAACATATACAAGAAGCAAAATCGGCAAAAATAACGTCTTACAAACGTCTGCGATCACTCGGCTGGCGCCACCACGTTAAAATGTATCAAGATGGTCAATTCTTCAAGGCGCGGCAACCATTTCGATGTGTACTGCTGTGTATTTTCCTACTGCGCATGGTTTCTTAATCACGGAACATCTGTCAAGAGCACAGAAAACTAAAAAAAAAAAGAACATACCGTTGATAATATCTACAGGACGTCTCCTGGCACAGTATGGGCGGAGATGTTGCTGTGCCGATAAATATGGGATGCTATACAACAACGTAATTACTTAATTAGTGTAACATAGTTTCTTCTCTCCACCTTGCGGATTTCCGTAAAGCTATTACGTCAAACGTAATTACTGTTGTTTTCTTCGAAGTAGTCTCGTGCTGGGCAATAAAAGTAAGGGCATCCGACGCGCTCGTTTTTCGTTTGTTACAATCATACGAAACGAATAGACAGTGAAGGCAGCGAGAGCATAGGAAAAATTATTTGTTATATTAAATGGAAATGCAGGAATATTAAGAAAAAGGGGGAATGAAAGTTGACGAAAGAACAACTTGCCCCTGGTGCGAGACGAATCCACATCTTTCCCATTGCACTAGGCCTACGCATGCCTAATTTCCGCATATCTAATGACAATTCTGCGTTTTACTATGCTATATAGAGCAAGAAACCTGATTATGTGGAAAGTAGTGCGACCGTTTGTTCCAACAGAAAGAAAAGCGGGTTCTCTGAGGCCTAAGTGACAATTTTTTAACCGCATGCTGAAACGCATCACAAAGGTGCACGGACAACATTTCCACAGTCAAAGAACATCTGCTCAATCAATTCATCTTTCTTGCATATTAATAAGTGCGCACCCTATTGTGCGAAAAATCCTTTCTCCGGCACCTATGGTTTCACAGGTAATGTCCTCGTGTGCGAGGTAAAAGAGAAAGTCTTAATTCCCATTGAAACCACCATCTTGTTAACTCTTTTAAGTTGATTGCCGTCCTGAATCAAGACAATACATTGATCGGTACATTGGTTCCGATAGGAATTAGACACAAATATTCCTTTACGAATTCTTGCAAGTAACGTAACTTAGGCAGTCAAGTGAGAAACGCACCGACAGAAATCTACAAGCCAAAACATTTTCAAAAGCCGTGTTTGATCGGTGGAATCTCCGCTATCAAGAGCCCCGATGCCGGAGCGCAACTATGGTATGTCCAGAGGGCCCACGATGCGGCGGTCCGGCATGGCCTGACTGTCCCAACGTGGAAGCGGCCCGCAGCGCGCTGAGTCGCGTACCTCAGGACCTTCATTAAAGTTTTGCATCCATCCATCCATTACTGCTGTACCCAAACGAAACTGGCCAGACTGGGCGCAAAAAGGAGCCCTACACATGCACGAGAAGGATTAAGCAATGTTCCACGCGTTTGACCTAGAAAGACATGTGGCAATCTAAGTCTGCCGTCGCATACCCGCGGGAAGAGATTTGTGCGAATAGAGATTTCTCAAATGGCTTCGCCAATGCCATGGCAGAGAACATGGCTTCCTCCAGTGGACCGATTTAACGCGCTGACAAGGAGTGAAATGGCACAGCGCATTTTCTCATTTCTGTCCGCGTTTGCGTGCTTAATTATTCTGCTGGAAGAATGCATCCTTTAAACCCGAAACAACTGTACCAGCAAGTTGCCTTCATTACTGCAGTCATTAAACGCTGCATCTGCAAGTCGTGGTCGCAACACCAGATGCTGGAACTGGCTGACGCGCTATGATCGATTACCGCCACTTCTTGGTAGCGAATCCATAAATCAGCACCGTAGGCAAAGAACTTGAACGAATGCAGCAGTAAGAAACGTAAAGCAAGGTAAGCCCGAGGGGGAAGAATAATCTGTGTCTGTCCCCTTCTCGACCACCGAGCAGTGCCTTCTGCTTCATGCATGCATGCATGCATGCGTGAATGAATGAATGAAACTTTATTTGAAACGGTTCTACCTCCGTGCCGCCAGCCGCTTTGGGGCCATGTGGAAAAAGCTGATTTCCTTCATCCATGGTATAGTTCGACATGGAGGATAGGATAAAAGCGTCTTCCTATCTCTATGCTTTGTGCGAACAAAGACAACTCGTGATATAGAGGCTGTGTTACAATACCCGCCGTAGACGGCAAAGTATACGGCCAAGTGGGCAGGGGCCATTTTAAGTCTCGTTCCAATTCTCACTAAGACGTCAAAGTAGACAGCTTCCCGAAGACAACATCCAAGTCAACAACGATGCAGGCAACTTTCCGGTCCAAACAAGATGGTGACCGAGCAGGACGCTTGGAAAGCTGACAGGAAGGTCGTTTGCACACAAGAAAACGTAGACACGCTTTCTTGCGCTCTTAATTTAAGTCACATCGTGATTTTCATAGATTCGCCGATACAAAAACATAAAATAAAGAAATAATTAGTGCTTTTCTCAACATCTTTCTTTTGTCGCCGCGAGATGGCGTGATGTCGCCGACGCGTCTTCCATACGTCTTCCGGACGGTTCGGAATAGAGTGTACTAGAACGCGGTTGAGTGGCGCGAACGGCTGGGGAGGCTCATGCTTTGCAGTGAGGCGCGCGACGACGGAAAATACTGTGGCGGCGCTGTGATCTCAGTGGATTGGGCCGCATCAAAGTCGCGCCGTTGCAAAGCCCTGGCGATACTTCTCGGAAGGGGCATTCGTACTACTCCACGCGCTGGTATATGAGTTCAGACCGCTCAAACCGGGTTTATAATTGCACATGACATGTATTTATACATTAGGAATAAATATTTTCCTTGTTATTCAAGCAGCATGTATTTCTCGTGTTTGTATTTTTGCGCATATAGTTTTCCATCAGTAAGTCTTGTAAAAACGTATACGGAAAGACATATGTAACCTTCCTGATTGCCGCTTCAAACAAATAAAGCATATCTGCCACACCCAGAGCCCTGTAGTCTGATTTACAGGAAGTATTCTTATAGAAAAAGGAGAAAAAAACTGCAGCGCAACATTCCATTCATGTTTCCATCTTCCTCGCTTAACAGAATGCGGAGTAATTGGTGCGGGTTCTTTTATTGCGGTTAGACCTCGGGCGTCGAAAACAGTTTTAGGTAGCCATTATATATGCTAATCTTTCGCCCGTGAGACTTGTGAATTTTTTTGTCCAGTACATGCTTAACAACAATAAAAAAAAAGCGTCGTGGTAGCCTATAATTAGTGGCTATAGCGGATATGGCATGTTGCTTTGGTAAACTCCAGCTCACGGGTTCAAACCAGGTCGTGGAATTCGATGGAAACGGAATAGAAAAACACTCGTGTACTTCTGTTTACGTGCTCGTTGAAGAACCCCAGGTGGTGAAAACTGAACAGGGGGCCTCATACTCGTATTGCCAGACGTAAAACGCCAGAATTTGTTTAATTAAAAAAAAGAAATAAAGTAGCTGTGTCCTTGGGATTCTTCTAGGTGTGTAAAAGAGAGAAATTATTCTCGAGTCTGGTAGGCATGTGACGCTTATATTATATTTCATAACTAAATGTAATGCCATTCCCAACTGTACGTCCGCTAGACTAAACAGCTTCTGTATTATAAACGGCCGCTTTCAGTTATCCGGTGCACTATCGTAAGGACAATAATGAAGAAATTAAAGGAACAGCATGCCTCACAGACACGTAGAAATATTTGTAGACCTGCTGTGTTCGTTGGAGAAGATAAATGTGGTACCACATTGGGCACTCAGTTTTAATGGGTTGCAGACATGGTGAGACTGTAAAAAAAGATGTTTTCCTTCCCTGAATCAAGTTTGCAGATTTACAGGCTGCCCCATAACGAGGCGTTTATCTTGAATGACAGCTAAGGCTTTGTCAGCAGAATCGATTCGCACCCGTGCGTTAATTCTCTCAGGAACTTATGCACCTCTGCGTAACAGCCTCGGGCTCTCCAGCATCACAATCATTTGGAATAAGAGTCGTCACTTGCGTCGGCCCTTCACCTTCGAAACTTTAAAAGTGCTGTTATGCGTTACATTCGAACGAAAACGGCTTTTTGATAATTTTTAATAGTAGATTCGGAAGTCGAATACCATCTGAATGGCAAATACCATTCGATTAGACTATATGTTTCTACTTCATATCGCCTGCTGGCACGTTGAAGGAGCTCACCACATAAGCCACGGTGATTACATTGGTCCAGACTTCGCGATCTCCCCGATTCAGCTTGAGTACATAGGCAATATCTTTTCCCTAACACTGTTCATATTTACGTCCATTAATTGCCTTGATTCCTTTTGGCGGAAAGTCGATTGCCTCACCTGGTGCTGGCGCAGCTTTAGAAGAAACACGCTTATTCCGGTCGGGAGTTTTCATTCTTTCAATCAATGTACTTAGAATATTTGATAATTTTTCTCTTGCGTACATGTTTTTGATATATGTGTATACCCTTAGATTTACCTAGGAGTGCATTGGTCATCTGCACCTTTTCGCGACACGCACTTGATAAACCTGGTTTATCTCACCACAATAATGTTTTCTTTGATGCAGTGTCCCTGATCAATATTCCACCAACAAGAAGCGCGCGTAAAATGACACCATATCAATAAAAATTTTTTACGTAGCTTCATGTTGCAGATAGGCGGCTTCTGTGGCAAAAATTACGAGTTACTTTAAAAAAGACAATGTTAAGTGCAGCTGTTCACCTGGCTAAAACTACAATTGGCACCGGCCCACAAGTGTCGCGGGCACATCAAAGCAAGTAAAACCATAAAAAATTTTACTGCACACACTTTGTGCGAGAAACAGTGCACGTCCGCCAGCGTCCGCGCAACGAACGCGCGTTTGCTAGCAGACGACGCACTTGACAAGAACAGCAAAATTGAAAACGTCATGTCGTAGAACCCATGCCTGAAATGTGTATACGTAGCAAAAAGGTGTCAATATAAAGTTGCAGTTGAAATAAAGCACCATTATAAGAGCATACGCGCACGATCGGTCTCAGCGCCCACAGCGAAGTTACGTTGAATATGCTGCGAAACGCGTCTCCGCCCCTATCCAGTTCGCTCGCACCGCCCTCGCACAATTTTTCCACACGCGGCGCCTCAGCGGCAGAGCGCCGCTCGGCCCACTTGACCATTGTCGAGTGCACTGTAGCTCGGAACGCGTTCAATTTACACGGCCTCGAAGCTGTCTCCTGCGGCATCTTTAGCTGTCTGCGTAGACTGCCTCCGATGCTGGCCAGAACTAGAACACACCTATAGTCGGCGGCTTGGTTGGTTGCGCACTAAGTATCGCTCACACCCACTGTGGCGGAAATATCAAGAACTGAATGGAATTATAGACGAGCCGTCACAGAATACAGCTTTCTTTTTCTTCTTCTCGTAAGAAAGTTAAGGGATCACGTCTAGAAATGTTTACTCACCTATGCCACACGAAACATTGCAAGACCTACCCAGCATAATATTGCGCCAGCTATTGCGTCGAGGCTTTGCATGCTGGGCAAACATGTATTGCTTTCTTTACGTGTTAAAGAGCACGCTGATACCTCACAGTGGCGGCAACCGTTCCTCTTCCCCTTTCACTTCGGCGCCAACACAAGTCCCCAGCAGGAGACCCGAGAGGTCAAGGAAAAAAAAATAAATAAAGGGGACGCCCGCTAAGGTCTCCGAGCTCATACTTCAGGAACGCCCACTCACCATATCCTATTGCTTGAGTTTATATATGTTTAGAGGTTAAAGAAGCACGCTGTTTAGCCATTAGGAAAATCACAGTCTAAACTCTCTTCTACGCAAATAGGCTAGCTTTCATTTTTTACGCTGTAGAACACTACTAGGGCCTCTTAATAAACCGTATACTTAAGCGGAGTGATCTTGCGGCTTTCATAAATTTGCTTTCAAAACAGGACTTTTACGCACCATTTCTCGAGTATTTCAGCGAAACGGCTGTGTTGGGAACCGCCATCTCCAGGAGGTGGCTCCCGAGGGTAGCTTACGCTATCAAGGACAACGGACGCATCGTATACCTCGGCGTTTGTTAACAAAAAGTGCGCCGGTCTGCACGATTAACTTCGTGCTCTTAACCTCTCCAAGTAAATGTTGGTCGGGTGCGCGGGACAGAAACGCGGCAGTTCCTCGCCCGAACCAGCAAGAGTTCCGGTAAGAGTTTAAGGGATTTGCCTGCCACTATTGCGGGAGCGAGTTGAGGTGCCATCTGTGTGCGTGCGTATGTGATACTCAGATTATTTCTTGCATTCCATTTAAGTACATAATTAGTCTTGATTAATTGATCAATTTCTCAAATATTATAATTACAGGAAAAATGTCAATGAGAAAATTGTATAAGCATCAGGAAAAACTGAATACGAGCTACGAAAAGAGTTTTTCCGAGCGTGAAAGCGGCCCGTGAATACGCGCAAAGTGCCTCGAGCGGCCAGCGCGGTCATTTGGCGTGCATTCGCGGGTTTCTTTCACGCTCGGAAAAATACTTTTATGTAGTGCGTATTGAACAACAGAAAGCTGTATCGGCAGTTTTTCATGTCGCTCCACAATTTTCTCCCTGGCACATTTCATCTAGCTATATTATTTGAGAAGTTAAATAATTAATCAAGACAAATTATTTAATTGGGCGGAGTGTAGAAAAATAATCTCAGTTTCTCCAAGCGACGGCAATCAAGATTACCATGGTTCTGTACAGCTACGTGGCATTCGCATACTTTTAAAGTTTGGTGGACGATATAGTTGGACACCTCCGTGTAAACCCGCCGTGGTTGCTTAGTGGCTATGGTGTTGGGCTGCTAAGCACGAGGTCACGGGATTGAGTCCCGGCCACGGCGGCCGCATTTCGATGGAGGCGAAAACACCCATGTACTTAGGTTTAAGTGCATGTTAAAGAGCCCCAGGTGGTATAAATTTCCAGAGTCCCCCGCTACGGCGTGCCTCCCGATCAGCTCGTGTGTTTGGCACGTAAAGCGTCATAGTTAAACTTTTTAACCTCCGTATAAGCGGCGATCTTTTTTCTTTTTTCTTTATCTGTAAAACCACCGGAAATATCGAACATGCCTCCGAAAGTGAGCAACCTCATAAGTAGAATAAACGCAAGATAGCCAGAAAAAGCAGCGTTGTTAATAATGCTACTTCAGGCGTGTTCGTAAGCGCACTTCGGGAGGAATCATCAGTGCTCTTTTGTAAAAGTGTTCACTTGTGTTTACCGCTGTATACTCCGATGCATTTTCTGTACCTTTTCTCAACCCACTCCTTCTATAGCGCAAATTGTGCTGCAGTATGTATAAATAAATAAATAAATAAATAAATAAATAAATAAATAAATAGGACGCGTGTCACGTGTCAGAGAGTCAGTTGGGCTGCGGACTTGAACAGACGCAGTATGTGCAAGGTTCTGAAGGAAAGAGAGCGCGAACTTGCTTCCTGCGGGGCGTGTTCTTTCATAAGTTATTCGGCTAATCTGGTAGGAAAGCTTGTGAAACACAATACCTGTGCAGCCGATCCACACACTCTGGATAAGTACGAAGCCTTTTTTTGCATCAAATCAAGAAAAAGGTGTCGACCAAGGCACGCAACTTTGATCAGGTGCTTTAAATGAGCGTAGACGAATCCTATTAAATAACTTAAGGAGGGGAGAGCAGCACATACTTTTTTTTTTCGTGAACCGTGAAGTGCTTCGCGCTGTTCAGGAAGCCGCGTTGTGCGATGAGCAAATAATGAAGCGCATGCACTCTCAACGGCTGACTCATAGAATGTAGCCGATAGTGAAGAAGCGTAGAAAAGGGAAGGGTGGAACGCAGCTTATCAGCGTATACACAAAATCACAAAGCAATCACAACAGCGGTAATGACTGCTTTGAGCGCATCAGAAATCTATAATCTGGTAGCCCGATGGGACCGCCAACTGCGTCTTGCTAGCAATCCTGCATATGTTGAGATGAGCAGAATTGTATCTCGCGATATACGGTGCGCTTCATTTCGATGTTTTGTCTTCCTCCTTGATACTTAGCCAAGAATATTGCTCTGTACTCTGGGGCGCCATATCAACGGTTTGCTCAATCGATCTCAGGAAAAAATTATCTAGTTTGCGTAATGATCCAAGTCAGCAGCGGAGTCGTGCATGAATAATGTCATTCTTCCCGTTCGTACAATAAACGCTCGAGATCAAAGAAAGTTATCAGCATGATCGTTAGGAGTTAAGGTCTGCATAAAAGAAAAAAGAAAAAAAAAGCGCGTCATCGTATATATGTCCTATCATTGTTGTCGGAAAAGTAGGATTGAAAGTTCGTTATGTTAGTGTTATGAGTTATGTTAGGGTGGAAAAAAATGTATATACCAGCTCAAAATAGAATTGACTTCGAACCGACCTCGTGTGACAGAAGTATGCATAATGGGTACGCTTTCCCAATTATATGTGGCTAAGAATTAAAGAATGACAGTGACTTTAAACGATCAGCAGTTATCGTATGCTGATGAACGTTGTTTATACAATCATAATTTTTTTTTCTTTTTGGCAAAATAAATTACTGAAGTGATAGCAGGCAGTTTGTTTATTACCTTCCCTAATTGGTAAGGCGTCGAAGGAAAAGTTTCGAAAGGCCTCCAGAAATAATCGATAACAGCGTTTAAAGTAATCTATGTCCTGTGTGGTCCCTTTTCGTACAAAAAGAAAGCTCTCGTAATGAAATTTAAAAATCCGACAATGAGTCTTCGCGTCAAGGACTGCAGCGCTCTAATGTCGTCAAATACTGTACTATAGTTGATTTCACTGGGAACTTTCCCAGTGCGATCAGTTTTCGCCGGCGCGTCAGCAGCTTCGATTCGTACCAAACGCGGTACCCTCGATGGCTTTAAACGCCCGTATGACGCTCAACCTACTATAAAGAGGTTTGCGTTAGACCTACGGAACAAACAGCGCAGACAACAGGACTGCGAGTAGACAACAACACGGGCACTGACTATCAAGTGTTGATTTTATTCGAGGAGCAGCACAAGAGAAAAGTGGCACGCAAGGTAGATAGCCAACGTCACAAAAACAAAACTAAAGGGGAAAGTTATCAGGCACCGAATGAGGCAAAAGATACGGCCAGCCGGCAACTATAACTAACTGCATCTATCATGCGGGCAAACTGAAGGCACTTCTGAACAATAAGAGAAAAGTAAGCAAAAGTAAAATCACGAGCCATTCCATTCTGTGAAGGTGGATGACCAGCGAAGCTGGTTTGCACACAACACAGAGGTGGCACATAATTTTGAACAACCGCACGAACTCATTTAACGTCTTGACGGGTGGTCATCGTGACGAAAGGTACGCCTACACATTTACTGTCTTGATTGGTGGCCATTATTTGTCGTCATCGGGGGGGGGGGGGGGGGGGGGGTCATAATTTTTTGGTCCTGATGGTGGTGAGGATGGCCTTGTAGTTGCTACGGTACACACTGATCAGCTCGGGTACAAGGTTGGACCTGTTCTTTGCCATGGTGAATCTTTGCGCGACCAATGGCATTTGCGCATTTGCTCAATGAAGTGCGCTGCTCGGTCAGCATGGCATGGCATGGCAAGAACTTTATTTTAGTCCAGAGAAACTAGGGTCCGAGGGCACAAGCCCCCAGGCTAAGTCGGTGGCTCCGCCCACGTAGGCACCGGTAGGCCAAAGGCTTTCCCGATGTCGTGAGCTCTCCGGACGGCCAGGAGTTGATCTTGGAGGACTTCGCTGGATATGCGCCGACTCCAGTCCTCCTCACTGTTGAGATCCGAAGCCCTTTGGTTGGGGCACAGCCAGAACATATGATCAAATAGACACGAAGTGTGTCCACAACTTTTACATTCCGCGGGAAAATCCCGGTCAATTTTGTTAAGCACAAAAGGTGTGGGATAAGATTTAGTTTGAAGCATTCTTAATGTGACTGCCTGAGCTCGGTTGAGCTTCTGATGGGGGGGAGGAAAAAACCTCCTGCCTTCCCTATAGTGTGAGGTGATCTCGTGAAAAGTAGTAAGTGGGTCTTTGTAGGAGCCGCAGTCATCCTGGAGCAGTTCCTGATCTGATGCGCGGCATGTGAGATCTCGCACAGCAGAGTGAGCTTGCTCGTTAGGATTGCAGCCACTGGGGCTGACCGAGTGGCCCTGATGAGCCGGAAACCAGACTAGGTGTGAGCTATCCAGTTGGTCGTAATTATCAGTATTAATACTGTGTATAAGTAACTTGTGTGCTTCCACTGAGATGAAGCCGGCTGAGTAATTCCTAATAGCTGTACGGGAATCAGAGAAAATCGTGGAGCCTCTCCTCATTGTAATTGCAAGTGCTATGCTTGCTTCTTCGGCGGCATGAATGGAGGTCGTTCTTAGTGACGCCGCGTTTATTAATTTACCGCTCTCATCGACCACGGCAATAGCGTAGCGGTTGCCCGATCCATAACTAGTTGCATCGACAAAAAGAGCTGAGCTGTGTTGTTGGTGCAGTTTACCCAGAATGCATTTGGCCCTGGCGTCCCTTCTGCCCTTGTTGTACACAGGATGAATATTTCTAGGTATGGGGTCTACAACTAATTGTGTCTCCACCTCCTTGGGTATTTTGAACTTAGAGACGTCTCCTCCTCGAGGCAGTATTCCGACTTCATCTAGAATTTTACAACCTGGCTTAGTGTTGGAGAGTCTTGCAGTTTGTGACATCGAATGTGCCTCAATGAGCTCATCTATAGTGTTATGAAGTCCTAACTTGTTGAGGAGTTCGGTACTCGTTCCGTGCGGGAGTCCCAGAGCCCTTTTGAGTCCGGAGCGTATAAGTGCGTTTAGCTTAGCCTTCTCTCCCTTCCCCCAGTTCAGGTATGATGCAATGTACGTCACATGACTGATGAAAAATGCATGATATGCTCTGATGAGATTGTCCTCCTTCAGGCCTGCATTTCGGTTTGAGACCCTGCCCAGGAGCTTTAAAGTACTGTTGGCCTGACCTGTGAGACGGTTTAGCGCCGTAGCGTTACAGCTCCTGGCGTCAATGAGAAGACCCAGAATTTTTATTTGCTCTACTCTGGGTATGACCCGTCCTGTGTTGTCTATGATTTTTATTGGCAGAGTTTCTAAAGGCACAAGGTTTCTAACACCTTGTCTCCCCTGTCTGAAGAGCAGCAGCTCAGATTTACTAGGTGATAGCCTGAGTCCGGTGCCCTTAAGGAAGGATTCTGTGGTGTCTACCGCTGCCTGTAGTGTCTGCTCTAGTGCTGCGAGTGACCCCCTTGGGACCCACACTGTGATATCGTCAGCATATATGACGTGCCCCAAGCTCGGGATTTTGGACAATTCCTCCGAGAGCCTGTGCATGGCAATGTTAAAGAGGAGTGGGGACAATACTGAACCTTGTGGTGTGCCGTTGTTGTTTTATTGTTGTGCTCCAGCATGGACGACTGCCGCCACCTCGGGAAGCCAGAGAAAACTAGCCATGCACGTTATTTGAGCGCTGCTGCCCGGTGCAAAGTATACACGGTAAATACACGCGTGACGTACGCGCCACCCCGGCATATCGGTAGGAAACTAGGCACGCATGAGCTTGGAACGACGGCAAAGAGCCGGAGCTCAGTTTTTGCTCGCGCACGTGAAAAGTTCACGGCACGCTAGCCATATAGAGGTCCGCTGTAAAAAAAAAAGAAAGGAAAAAAAAGATGAAAGAAGACAAGAAGAAAAGAGGTAAAGCTAACAAAGAACGCATGTAAGTAACTAATAACCCTAAAGGCAAAATAGTAGAAGTGAGGATAGTCAAAAGGAACGTGGTGAGTGACAATGCGTGTAAAAATAAACCAGCGGTTATCGAGGTATTAAATCTATAAAGCGTTTTTTTAACTGCACCAAATTTTATAAAATTGCCTGTGGTAGATAGCGCAGTTATCATAATTGATCTAAATTACTCGATCAGGCGGTCATTATTTCTACGATAAATCAAAATACTTAATTAAATAAGTAACATAATTCCGTTATTTTTTTTAATTACTAACACTACGGCCACTGTTTCAATCTACGAATTATAGCCGGTGAGCTCGCAAGGCGTACTCATTTGGAACAAATTCTCAGTACTGCACCAGTTTCGAGATATTGATTTTCAGAGTGTCAGGCAAAATCCATTGGTGTTTCAGTTACTTTTGTGCTTGAACGAACAAAACAGCGTTTTCTTTAAAAACAAAAGTTACTGGAACGCCAATGCATTTTCGCCGGAGACTTTGAGAACTAATATCTCGAAACTGGTCCAGTGCGAATAATTCGTTCCAAGTGGACACGCCTTGCGAACTAACCAGCTATAATTCGTAGATTGAAATACGGGCCGTAATCTTAATAAGTGAAAAGTTAATTAACGCAGTTATGCTACTTATTCATTTACGAAATTTTGATTTCTCGTAGAAGTAATGACGGCCTGATCGAGTAATATAGATCAAGGATTAGAATTGTGCTATCTGATACAGGCAATTTTTAAAAATTCGGTGCAGCTAGAAAAAAAAAAAACCTGTATATTGGTCATGCAGGAAAACAGACGGCGTGCTTACACAAGTGTTACTTCTCTGTTGAATGAAACAGGCTTTCCAAATCGCACATGCTCGCTGTTCGTGGTATTTGCTGATTGCGCAGGCCTTGTCAAAGAGCTAAACACCCACACGTGTTACCATGCGAGGTCAAGGTGCGGCTGGTTGTTCAATTTAGCGAGCTAGAATGTGCACGCAACCTGTCTTTTGAACGACAGGCTGCGTAAGGGAATTTCATCCATTCCAATATACACAGACACGTTGGTCCACCTGGTATCGCTTTGCGTAACACCAAACAATGCTGGATATCCAGGTGCCTGCAGAATGCTTCGCGTAACATGGATTCCTAGAGTGCGTGGGGATATGCACAGTTTTGCAGCATCTTATCATTCGAAACGTCCAGTGGCCGGTCTCGTCGATAGTAGAGGTGTGGTTGCGTGCTATCCAATGACGAAGAGGGCAAAAAAAAATATATGCGACATGAAAGGATAGGGCACTCGCTGTTAAATACAACACATTTCAGCCCCCCTAACCCCCTGCTCCACCAATTTTACAGATACGTTATTACCGTCGCAAGCGCATGCGGTATCATATTGAATGCGATCACGTCTGGACCTAACTATTGAGCTGGTTCACACTTCAATAAGCCAACACTCACGCGCGACCTGCAAGAACACAACATTGCATAGGCGCGCGCTGTAAATGTAGTTTTTTTATCTCCTGGAAAACATTGTGTGCTTATAAAGAAGGCTGTGAAAAAAACATGAACACCTAATTTATGGATGCAGAAGGGCTCAAAAATGGAATAGCAAGAAAGGAAAAAAGGAAGGAAGGAGGGAGGGGGAGAAGGAGGAGGAGGGGGAGTAAAGTTTAAAAAAAAAAAGACAAACTGGCTTTCTTTAAAAACTTCTTGTTTGTCTTCCGCTACTCGCTTATACAGAAGCAGCTGTCTTCATCGATTCTGATTCCCACGTTTCCAGTCGATTCCACTATCTTGACCTGGGCTCAACGAAACCGGGAAGCTAGCTGATAGGTGTGCCGTGACGGAGCTTGTAAACAAGGGTGTTCCTATATACAACGCGGAAAGCTAGCGCACTACGGTTATCGCAGTTTTTTTCGATTCGGTGACATTTCTTTACTTTTGCTACTATCGTAGAGTCATTCCGAAGAAATACGGGGCAAGTGATTTACTGGAAGAGCGGAACTTGGAGCCACCGAGTCGATCTACTTATGCAGATGGAGCCGCATAATCTACGCGCTCGTCCCGATCTGGTGACTATCGCTCGGCGCTTACCGCAGTATGTCTTTTTTTTTTTTGTTCTTCTGCTCTTCATGAATTCCCACCTATCTGCATTATTACCATATTTTATCTCGACGAATTTGCGCGAAAAGAAGAAAAACAAAACGCATTATCCCCTCCGTTGCCTTCGCTGGGGCGAAATGACTGACGCGGTATTTGCTCCGCGGCCCTTTCTAGCTCGCATCTCACTCTCCTTTGGCATCTGCACTTTGCCTGTTTGTTAGTAAATTAGGAACGCCTGCGTCATTCCTTTATGCGTTTCGTTCTTTTCACTGACGGGCTTCATTCTTTAAAAGAGGCAATTAATGCGGCTCTCTGAACGCTTGCCAGCGCGTGAAAATGAAAAGAAGGAGCTCGAGAATATTTAAGCACCAGGATCAAACACAGCTGCAGGGCCTCTTATGGGACATCGAACAGCTGTACGAGCACTCATTCTTGAAGAGAAGTAGTGACTAGAGAATCAACTAAAGCGGTGGATGTCGTAGGTGCCATTATGTCAGGTTCCTTTTAAGTAGAAATATAAAAAAAACAAGGCGAAATTCACTGACAAATTTTGTTTTCGTCCGACTGATAGAGCACTGATGACTGATGAGTGGTGTGTTCCACCCGACATCAAGCTTCAAAATATCAGTAATTGAACAAAGAACATGGTAATCGGTACAATACGTTCATAGGTCAGCTGGTGTTACGCTTACATATAGTTGATGGTGAAGAATAAGTGAGGGTCGCAATAGACACAAAGCGTATACATACGGGGCTTAACACGAGGTTCACGGATATAGTGCAAAAGCTAGCAAATACAAAATGAATATTACAGTCAGTAGAAAAGGAAAGACACGCTAAGGATACCGCTCTGTAATTAGGTATATATATATATATATATATATATATATATATATATATATATATATATATATATATATATATATATATATATATATATATATATATATATTTGTGTATCACCCCGTATTTGGCAACATTCGGGCATTAAACATTTTCCCCAACCCAAAACCCAGAAGTAAAATCACAATGAGATGGAAGAAAAATTACCCGCATCAGAAAGTGAGGAGTTGCGTCGTAACTTTATGTACATTCGGGGCAAAGGAAATTGTGTAAGTGCGCACAACAACAGCCAGTAAACTTTTTTCCACTTAGTCTGAGAGTGAATTGATCGGCCGCAGCTAGATTTCCTTTTTTTTTTTTCCGCACGCAAAAGTTGAAAAAGAGGAATCGTACTCTCTGGGCTCTGGACAGGGAACAGAACGGCGCATACGTACCGAGACAAAGCGGGAGCTCGACCGGGGCAAGGCTTTGGCGAAATCCGGGCCATCGTTCTTCGGCGCGCAAACTCTCCCCGCCGGCTGTAGGCGCGCTCATGCTCAGTGCGAAACTCCGCCTCTCAGCAACCCAGGTCCTCGCGCCTGAGTTCGCTGAAAGTAAGCGAAGTTGGGCGGGAGCGTCATTAAGGATAGCACGCCTGCCGCGGCTGCACACGAGAATCGGGGGAATGGCTGGGAGAGCAGGGCAATGGAGAACGGCAGAGAGGCCTCACCCAGGTAGCACAAAAGAGATACGTAACGTTTTCGTAGCGTTTATCCAAGACGATAAAAACGGGTTAAAGAAGACACGAATGAGAGAACTTCGGCGGGAAAACGTCGTATATCTCTGCTAATGTCCGGCTTAATTACTTTCTTGAGACGATCTAGAACAGGTCTGCAAGACGTATTCGAAAAGCTGGTCTAGAAATAGGACTGGGAAAGACACAAGTAATCCCTTTGCCAAAACTATTCGTAAAAAATTTCTAAACGTTTTTAGGACGTTATCAAAAAGCTGGTCTAGAAGCGGTCTTGAAAGGTTTACGATCATCTGAAGCTAATTTTCGCGGGTGACGGGCGCGATCAGACATCGTTGTTCAAAACACGCGTTTAGTTTCGCCTCACGCGACTGGCCTATGCCGCACAGACGTCGTCAGCCGCACCCGTTGGCACGGCCTAGGCCAATCGCGTGAGGTGAAACTGATCGGGCGTTTCGAACAACGATCTCCAATCGCGCCCCGGATGAGTAGAAGCGTCGGTGTTGACTGTAAGAGCCATGGCACAGTGCCAAGCACTGTTCCCCGCATGGGGAACAGTGCTTCCTCTACCAAGTCGCACGAAAATGAGCCTGTTAGGAATAATAAATCCTTAATACCGCCTTTAGTAAGCTACGATGCTTACAACCACAATGGGAATGACATCCTGCAAAGAACAAATGGCCACGTCTTGGCAGGTGGCCAGACCAAGCCCTTCATGCCAAGAGTGCATGAAATGAGAACATTGTGACAAAGCAAAAACACTTTATTAAAATGTAATGCTTATGCAAGGTTCGAACAAACTGTGTGAGAAATACAAATAGAAGTAAAAGTACATCAACAATGACAAAAGTCGCAGAAAGGATTCGTAATGAACTCGAAAGTGAACATTCACTAGCACATAAACAAAATTCCAAGTACACATACAAAAATGAACAGAAAAACCTGGAGTGTACTAAAGTGTCTAATTTATCATAGTAAAGTGCACGTGCTATTAGATGGACTAGAGTTATGCAGAAGTGACATCGGAGCGAATGGAAGAAGTAGACTGAAAAATGCGAGAGTATGAAACGGATGGTAACTGCCTCCAAGCAATGTTACCAATCAGCTAGAAGCTTGAGAAGAGCACAATAAGAAATACCACCGCATACCATCATAAAACAATCCTGTCACAGAAATAAAAAAATGGGAACAATGCAAAATAGGAAATATTGCCTTTAGGATATATCAAAGAAGGTAATGGCAAGAAAAAATAACCATACAACAAAAAAGCAAGAAGTGAAATTAGTACAGAATACTTAAACGGGGGATTCAGTGTAACAAGTGAACACTACTGTAGTACAGCGAACGATGAGACAGTAATGCTGCATCTTGCCACTCCAGAACGTGAGAAATGAATATGCAAGCCTCATATTAGAAACTTACATAAACATGGAAATAAACTGGAATGCACTGGAAGCTGCATTTGTGTAACAAAGGAAGCAATGGTCATAATGAATAGTAAGTGTTTTATCTAAAAAGCCCTTTACAAGAGGCAAAGTTGTACCTCTCTGGCAAAAACAAAGTTGCAACGAATAATTTGCAAACCAGCAAATACATTAATTAGCACACTGACATGTCACACTTTGCGCACATCTCCAGTCTCCTAAAGTAAAAAAAAGCACTCTGAATGAGAAAAACGTTTAACACATGTAGCCCAGAGCAAATTCTTTGCCAGTTCACTCACACTTTCACATCCAAAAAAATTGGCCACAAAGTCCAGGCACAGTTCCACTGATGTTTACCAATTCACCCCCACTTTCACGTCCAAAAATATTTGGCACACAGTCCAGGCAGAGCTTCATAGATAAACAGCTTGAGAGCACCCTACTGATTATTGTGCAGTCCCGCTGCTGGAAATAGAACTGCCGCACATGCTGGTAGTGATTTCAATGTAGACACACTTGCTGCCCTGGACAGGTATACGCTCAGATATCTGCACTGGTGCTCCATTTTGTCGAAGTAGACACATTGATGCACTACGCTGGTAATTGAAATGTTTTGAATGCACAAGTATTGGCTTCACCAGAAAGACTTGCCCACATACCACAACTGGCATATATATGCACTTGCTCTTCACTCAGTAGCATTGAACTTAAAGTGTTCCCTATGTGGGAGCCATGTGTAAAACCGGTGTCACACGACCACTCTCGATCGCGATCAAGCCCGATCCGGATCGAAATTATCGATGCGACTGGCTCACTCTCGTAGTTTGCGCAGAGGAGCCAATCACGACCGAGAAATTCGATTTGTAACGGACTGGATAGCGGCTAAAAGAGCCCCGTGTGAAACCGGTATCAAATAATGCACAGACGTACGCTAGGAAAATGTGTTGCACAAGGACAAAGAACTGCGACAAGCCCTGTTGTGCGAAGCGCGCAAACAGAACACATGTATATATATATATATATATATATATATATAAAACTGCGAAAGTGCTTCGCGAACTCCATGCGCACACATGGCACCCGCACGAACTCGGCAGGCCGCCGTAAAGCGCGAAGGGCGCACAGCGTACATTCCGACACACGTCCCAAACTGCAAACAATCGTACTACCTAAAGCATACAAGTTATTTTATACCCAGGGCATACTCGACTCACGTATGCAGTATCCACAAGCGAGTTATGCAGCGTACATGCTGTATCCATTCGCCAAATAGTAAAATTGATAACAAGCACAAAGCTACAAGGGACTCAATACATTACTACCATTTGAGGCGTCAAATAAAATCGAATTTGGCCGTTTCATATATTGGACACAATATATGGACACATGTGGTACCCGGTAATACCATGAAATACCCATCACGTGGGTAAAGGGGGCATAAACACAATCGAGAACCTGAAGCGCAAACGATAAAAGCACGGTATATGGTGCACGCAAAATTCTGTCAGTGCGCTGTAGCGCGAGGGAAGAAAATAGGGCGAACACTTGACCTCACCTTTTGGGATACCGCACTAGTACTGAATCATTAAAAAAAAGCCTGTTTGAACCAGTTCCCTTGTCTGCAACACTCTTGCTAAACGGGAGACTAAAATACCACGATGACGGCTCTATTGCGGAGATCGGCAAGGTGCGCACAGACAGAAATTTTGCCTCTTTTCTTCGCATTCTGCAAAATGCTTTCTTGTTAGGATCACGCATAGCGGCCGATCCCGACGCTAGGGACACACAGGCACGATTTCGTCCCTCTAACTTTCGTCCTTATACTGCCCTTAACGCCTTAATTACAGCGTCAGTGAAAAGGCGCCTCACATAACATGACAATGAACTTGAAGAGCTGATAAGTGCCCTCCACTCCGCGCCCTCCAATTGAAAACACTACTGATTTCCAAATTAAACTACACAAACAGATCGCACAACCCAAACTAATCACAGAACGTCGTTTTCTTGATGGCAAAACCCTGCAACACTTACATGACAAAGGGCAGCGGCAGCACATTCAGAACAGCCGCTATCATACCACAGCGCAATGCAAGTGCGATAACGCTATTATGCCCGGCTCAAATAGATCGCACAACGCAAACTAATCACAGAATGTCGTTTTCTTGACAGCAAAGCACTGCAACACTTACATGACAAAGGGCAGCGGCAGCACATTTAAAACAGTCGCAAACAGACCATAGTGCCATGCGAGTGCGATAACGCAACTATGCCCGGCTTCACGAATAACGTGGCCGCCTTGGTCACATAACAATTGAAAACACTACTGATTTCCAAATTAAAACCACACAAATATATCGCACAACCCAAACTGATCACAGAATATCGTTTTCTGCACTGCAACACTGCAACACTTACATAGCAAAGGGTAGCGGCAGCACATTCAGAGCAGCCGCAAACACACCACAGTGCAATGCGAGTGCGGTGACGCGACGACGCCATGACGACGCAACTATGCCCGACTCGCCCGGCTGCCCGGCATCACGAATCACGTGGCCACCTTGGTCACATGATTTGACGACGGTATCGCCACCTTGCGCAAGGTTGGATCGCGTTGATGGGTTGAATATTGTAGAAGCCGCTAAAGAGGCTGATGCGCCGTGGCGTGGCGGTGGCGCCTTGAGTCGTTTTCAAAACGTATTCACCCCTCGTTTTTAAGCTGCCTGGCTTCCAACGTTATCAAAACGTATTCACCCCTCGTTTTTAAGCTATCTTGTTTGGAACGTCTTTGATGCGCCGATTTTGGTCAAAAATCCGTTTCAGATGTTGAATCCCTTAATACGACGTTTTCAAGACTTTGTGTGCTACCTGGGCACTCAAGAGAACATCGAAGCGAGAACTGGGCTCCGTTCAGCAAAGGGAAGAACCAAACTGGCTACTGATTGATTGATTGATTGATTGATTGATTGATTGATTGATTGATTGATTGATTCTTTAGGTGTTCCGATTTGAGCACAGAGCTTGCACATGGTGGACATGAATTTCGTTCTTCGACCCTGTTGTCAAGTCCGGGGTCCATGCAGCCGCGAAGGTTCCATGGATGGTGCTGTGCAAGGTGCTGGGAGAAAGAAAGGTCCCGAGCCACGTTCAAGAGATGAGAAAAAGTTTTATATACAAATGTACATGATCGAATGATCTAACAGCTCCATGACTCTCGGAGCACACTACGTACTAAAGTCTTTGCATGTCCGAGCCTCTCCTCACAGCAGTCCAGATCCGCTTTTTCTCTCCTTTATTTTCCCCTTTCACACATCGAGGGAATTCGCTGTTCTTTTTCACGGCCAATCACAAACGCCGAACCGCTCACAGTATCCCGCCCATGACGTCCCACCGTTTTGCCGGACTCCTGGTCTCCAACGTTGCACAATCGCCCCCGCATACGAGGCAACCACGTGGCAAACTGTGAACCTGATGTCGACGCCGTTCCCACGGGAGTCCTCGGCAATGGCCCCTTTTATCAATTCGTTATCAACTCGTTATTAAGGTACCTGCGGTCTACGGGGCTTAACGACATACTTTAATAACGCCGCCCCTTACTGCTCTATAGTGTACGCGCTTTGTTAGTGCTCGGCTCGCTTTCTCTCTATCCTCCCCCCTTCCACACTCTTTCTCTTTTAACCCCCTTAACCTTTCCCCCCGTGCAGGGTAGCCAACCGGAACTACCTCTGGTTAACCTCCCTGCTTTTCTCTGTATTCTCTCTCTCTCTCTCTTTGTAACGGTCAATCTGCGAGGATCGGGAGACTGGCCTTCGCGGTAGTCTGAGGGTGGCGTTGTCGTCCTGAAGTCAGCCGTCATTCTTTACGCGTCACTGTCGGCGCCAGGTCCAGTCGTAGCCCGGGCGGGCACTCGTCTCGCCTGTCAGCTCGGGGCGGACGAAAAGTCGATGATACGGAACATAATTGCTGGTCCGTAAGTCTCAGGTGCCGCTGATTTAGTCGCCTTGAGTAAACGACGAAGCTTCAATGGCACTCCACAGCTGCACGTCTGCCGGTGAAGCATACTTTGTTCCGAGGGATCGCCAGGCACAAGAGCCCGCTGAAATCGGGTCATCTCGGTCTCGGAAAAAGCTCAGCAATGGGCGGTTTTCAAAAATACTGTTGCGCATGCGCGAACACTGTCACGAGCGCCCTCTACATGGTTAGGTACGAGAAGCAGACGAACAACCAACGCAGCCCTAGCGCGCCTTGAGGCGCCGGTTTGTGGTGGTTTTGATCGTGGTATTTTCGTGAAAAGGCCGGCTAGTTCTGTTGCGTATTGTGCACAAATTGCTTCACTGATTGCAGCACGAGTTCATTTCGGTTTCTGTCCGAGAAGAGCTATCCGGCGAGGAAAGCAGCATGGATAAGTGACGGCCGGAGATGCCATCAGAGCACACGACTTGCTCGCTCCTCGCAGAGCCGGTTGTCATCGCGCTATTTGCGACTACTGAATTGTCATATGCCAGCGCCGGGTAGTTTTTACGGCCTGCAAGGTTCGAGACGCCCTTAAACGCAGCCGCATTTTGCCGGAATGTGGAAAGCTCAAAATGGACAAGGACGGACAGCGCATACGAAAGCGCTGTGATGTCACTCAGTTGTCGCTGACATGTAATTATGATAAATATTACAAAGTGAAGTCGAAAGTGCGCCTCATATGACAATTAGCGCCCAGTACTACACCACTGAAGTGATAAAAGAACACACCATCCGAGGGCAGATGGTGTCGCCGATGGGCATCGCGGAGCGACCACCATGCGACAGAGTTCGCCTGGTTTGCTGTTTTCTGCCAACGGTGTACAGATATCCAAATGTATTTTTCATTTAGCCTCTTAATATGCATGCATGCGTTAAAGAGTTCGCAAAAAACTATGCGTTCAATTGCTAGCAGAAGCTTCTTCTTAACCGGCGACACCCACGGCCAATGAGCAAGGCCTGCCGTCTTCATCTGTGGCAATTAGTGCTTATGCAGTCGATGGAACGGCGCGCCGTTTGAGACTTTCCCGTATTTACCGTGTGCGAAAAACGGCCGTCGTAATAAGGCAAACAGCTCCGTGAAACTTTGCTGTGTTGCAGATGGGCCATATTAGTACGCTAAACTCTCCTAAGCGTAGCATCACGTTTGGCCCACAGACTTTCTCAGCAGACGCCGATCACTCGAGCCGGTAGGCCTAGCTCTCGGTTGTCGAAGCAGCAGCCGACGGCGCTTGCAATAAAAACGCCGCGAGTCATAAAACGCTTACTTTCGTGAGCATTTTAGTGTCTGGACAAATATGTCGTGGTCAAATGAACACAGAGTTGGTTCTCTCTATACTCCGTCGGCAGCAAAGAGCTAATAAGGCGAACCGCCTTGCATGGTGGTCGCTGAGCGCGGCCAGCCTGCGAAACCAAGTGTGGACACTCGGCGACACATCGGCAGTGTGTTTCGAGGACGTGAACTCCACTCTTTGTTGAAGGAGTGCATGCCGCTCGCATCAGTCCCGTGCTGGCATCAGCAGCCTACGAATATACGATATTTTTAACGTAATCTTCTTCCTTCAGTGCCGAGCCTCGATGAGCCTGGCGAATAGTGGCAGTTATAGAATGGAGATATTGCCACGCGCGATCAGTTTGGATGGTATGCTTCGAGAAATCGGAGGTCCATCTCATGTACGAGAACTGGAACGGAGGGATGGCGTCTTCAGTTATTTTTGCCGCAGTGAACGCACGCGGTTGCCGCGGCAGAGGCCAGGCAGAAGCCGAGGAACGAAACTCGCTGTCTAACCGCATACTCTCGCACGCAGAGCGCTGAAGCTTTGCCTGTTGTATGCCAGATGGCGCTCACTATTTTGCAAAACGTCTGTTCCCCAATCACTCACTTAGGCCATATTTCTTATCAATCTCTTTCTCTGTCTCGTAGCAAATAATTTCCCAAATAAATTCAGACATTTACCACATTATTCGCAGAGAGAATGGGGCGGAGTATCATCTTCAAGGTTTTTCTAAGCACAGGAGGAGAGATGCGTGCGGTCGTTATTTCACGCACTGAATCAAACATTTGCCATCCTTCAGGGGCATCCAACAAACGTGCTCCACTCTGTCAGAATATGCACTTGAATGCTTGATACTGGATCAGCGGGTTCTCAGGGAGTCACGCGTGATCTTTTTGTATTTTGCCATGATTGCATAGGCGGGACGTTACACAATAATACGCAATAAAGCTAGCTTTTGACAAGAGTCGTTCCCGCGCGATCGCGTGCGAGTAACAATAGCCCCCCTATTCACAAATGCATCTTAATTGGAAGCCCATGCTTGGCTGGATCTAAATGACGCCTGTTATGAACATGTGGAAGGAACGCAATGAGCGTCGTGGGCACGTTCATGGCTGGCGTCACTTATATCAAGTGGAGCATGCGCTTCAAGTTAAGAAGCATTTCTGAATACCCGGATAAGAGGCACCGAGCCGAAATGGAGACGTTGCACAACTCCGTGCCAAATAATAGGATAACGTATGCGGTTATTTCGAAATATCGTGAGAAGCAATTGCCCAACAGGCAAACAAGATGCCCATCTGTGTCACGTCCCAACTACATCGCCCACATATGACACGAAATGACCAACTTGACTTAATACGACCAGCCTCGAGCTCTCATAGAAACCACGCATCGCTACATGCACACTAATTCGGTACTCAAATCCGAAATAAAAAATGGAACTGACAGATAGAATAACGCACTGCGGTATTGAGGTTATAAACAGGATAAGGTGCCTTATAAAAGCCGACTAATCTTTAGATAGGGGGACCTATCTGACGAAAATAGGTCCTCCTATCCAAACGTTGGCCAGCCTTTCTGAGGCTCCTTATCCCTGTTTATAACCTTGAATTCGGTACTCGCTGATACTGCCCGAGCATGCGGAAGAATTAAATCAAGCGTTCATGATGTTTTCTGATATCACTCGATTTTGTAGATTTTCATTTAACAAAGAGCGAGCACACACTACCGGCAGCACGGCAAAGAGCCGGGCAATGTTGCACAACGAGCTTGCACATGAATTTCGTATATTCTTACACCCCATACAGAAAGCCATACATACAGAAAGGCATGGAGCTCGGCCTGAGCCATAGCTTGCTCTCGCCTGCTGCTCTACACAGGGCAATAGGGACGGGGAGGAAAAGGGATGATGAATGATGATTATGATGTGAGAAGGAGGGGCGTATACACACAAGTTCACAACGTTGTGGCCTATCTAAAGCCGTGCGTCCAGCTCGGTCGCTTGTAGAAAGGCTGTAGCGGCACTTATTATCAAGGCTGCGTTGTTTTCATTAGGGTGGACCCAAACGAAACTCGTCTGATAGCGTCATCTTATCGAGTATATTAGTACGTGCTACTAGAAGACGATGATGCTGACCCTTGTATCTTATGGGACGTACCCATAGGCGGCCACTGCTGATCTGATGACGACGACGTGCTTTGCTGGATGTTGGCTCGCTTCCATGTTAGCCAGTGCTCGCTACCCTTGTAAATACACCCTGTAAATAGTTTCGCTACTGTGCTTTCACGTAACATTTATTCTCACGTAACGATATTCTCAAGAAACGGGGCGCGGGCTGAGAGCTCCAGGTACACCTGACTGGCTGGCTGTAATCACATAATTTCACTTACGGCATTTTTGTGAGCATTCTATCTTCCGGTGGATTTGTACTACTTGAAAGCTACCGCTGGGCAGTTGGTTGCTGGTTTGTCAGTAGTTGTGAGGTTATAAAAGTTCGCCTGACTCAGTTTTACGCCAAATCTTGTATTAGTTTGCACCACATTATAATGGAGATGCCCATTAATAAGTCTGTGTATCCATGTGTGCATGTGTGTGCGTATATATATATATATATATATATATATATATATATATATATATATATATATATATATATATATATATATATATGTGTGTGTGTGTGTGTGTGTGTGTGTGTGTGTGTGTGTGCGTGTGCGTGTGCGTGCGTGTGTGTGTCATTGAAGGGCTGAAACCATGTTCCAGATTATGGCGATAGCACTTTCCAGCGATCATCACATAAGGCTACTTCCTGTCTCCTCTGGATAAGCAATAATTACTTTGTTTAGCACAAAATAACGGACGACACAAGAGAGACGACAGGACAGGTGCTACTCCCAACTGACATTATTTTATTGCATCACTCCTTTATAGAGAGCACAATCTAGAAGAACATGCGCAGTGAGCACCATGTGCAAAAACCACCAACATCCGATCACCAGAGCGCACTCATGTGACAGAATTAAAAAAAAAACATTCAGCGCTGTACAAGCTTAAGGAAGGCCCACTAATGCACTGCGAACCCAGTGACTGTATGAAAAAACCTTCCGATAATCCTCGGGCGTTGGCAAAAAAGAGCCGTGATACCTAACCGGAGAATTATCGGAAGTTGTTTTCATACAGTCACTGGTTTCGCAGTGCATTAGTGTGCCTTCCTTAAGCTTGTACAGCGCTGAATGTGGTTTTTTTACTTCTGTCACATGAGTGCACTCTGGTGATCGGATGTTGGTGGTTCCTGCACATGGTGCTCACTGCGCATGTTCTTTTGGATTCTGCTCTCTATAAAGGAGTGACGCAATAAAATGATATCAGTTGAGAGTAGCACATGGTCCTGTCGTCTCTCTTGCACCCGTTGTGTTGCGCTAAACAAAGTAATTATGGATTAGCACCAACTAGTCCGCCAGCGCATTGTGCTGGATAAGCCGCTTTAGATATACAAATACACAATCGCGTTGATTACTTGTCAAGAATAATGGAGCAACCGTTGAGAGTAGCTTAATAAGCAAATAAAGGAATTGGGGCAATATACAAATCATTCGCCTAGCGGCTACAACCCAAACTAAGAATCAACGAGAAATGTCCTGAAGAAATAGATTTGATGTTCCTAGTAGCTGCACAATCCCCGAGAGCTGTACCCTCCCCCTTCCCTGCCTCCCCCTCTCTCTCTCTCTCTCTCTCTCTCTCTCTCTCTTGTTTTTGATTTGTTGGAAACGTGTTTTAGGTAACCTGTGAAGTTTCAAGGGTGGGAGGCCATGGAAGCAGCCGACATGGCAATACATTCTTACTCAGAGAAAAACGAATTGAAAAGAAAATGCGGTGTCCATAGGAATGAGAAATATAGTTGCTGATTTTATGAAAAACTGTCGGCGTTTGCGGGGCAGGAAGCCTTCCATGCTACTCAAGCTGTTAGGCGAGAGTGAAAAATACGACCTATATAGGGACCGTGGAATCACACAAACGGCACATACCGCTACGGACACGCCCACACAAACTAAGGCTTCACTAACCACATCAAAAGATGTCACCTTCACTAATAAGACCGGTGACCTTCAGCATTGCTAGAAGCGTCTTACAGAGAGCGGAAAGGCAGAGCGGTTAACACCGAGAAGCGTCCTAGCGGCGCGCAACGCGCACGTGGTATTTTCCCACGGCCAAAAAAAAGATGTCCTGCAGCTGCAGCCTCAAATCGCAGTGCAAATGTAGTGCGGCTTTCAAATATTGATTGTTTCACAAGTACTGGGCGCAGTAACACGAAGTTCGCTGCACGTACACGGGAAACATCAGTGAGCCTGTCCACAGAAGTTTGAAATGAAAGCATATTGTGCAGGTCTCACTGCGCCTGATGTGGAGATTGCATTCTTGGTTGTGCTGCATTGAAGCTTCGCGATAGGCGAAATTCACCAGATGTATCAAGTTTATAAAGAACTTTGTGTTGGAAGGCTCGCGTGACAACAGACCATTGCGAAAGCTACGCGAAAGTGTTTATATTGGGCTAGAGTCTTTCCTTTGAAAGCGCGCTACGTAAATCCACTCTGTTCCTCTACTGCGTCTGCAGCTTCAGCATCTTGGTGAAGCATGAATCCCACAGAGTGCTCGTATTCCGCAAAGGCCATGCCAGCAGTGCGACATACACTGTTCCAGGGACTCGGGGTTCTTGCAAAATTCAAGGAATCTTGTTTAAGGTCATTGAAACGGGGTGTCCCGCAACGACCAAGAAGCGTTTCCAAAATCAATCACTCACCGGATAGCGTAGTCATAGAATTAAAATGTTAGATACAAGTCTGACCTTGAGCAAACGCGCCCATTCTGGCAAAGGCGGAGTGATTTCGACGAGTGGAGATTGCGCTCGCTGATTAGGTGAGCGCGAGTTAGATTTCACGGAAGTGCGTATTGATGTTTCGCTGTGGTTTGATTATATTCACTGATCATATTCACTGATCATATTCACTGATTATATTCACTGATACTGCCAAACTCCGCACTAATATTTTTTAAGTGTGGCGACTTCTAATGAGATTGATGCGGCACAACGACTGCGCAAGTAATGTGATTTTTTACACTTAGATAACTTCAGTAACTGCAGCAAAGATTAGGTATTATTTACTAATAAAGCGATAGTTACTTGCAAGACAGTAGAAAGAAAACAATCTCGATGCGATATTCAGTGTTAAGGACACTCTAACTCTTAGCACGAAATCGAGGGTTGAAGTGGAGTGAAATGCAGAAACACTAAGGTGCGTGCACATCGAAGAACTGTAGCTGGTCGACAATTAATCCGAAGCTTCCCACACGGTGTCTCATATATCCGTTATTTGAATTCCATGGGCACTTCTGAAATACACACCCCTCCCCCCCCACCCCCACAAGTAAAAAAAGCGACAGCCAAACTGCACATAGACAGCCATGAGGGTGCGTAGGCGCTTGTACGCCGTTTTCCGTACAATCGGATGGCGTAAAAGCCCCTGCCAAGAGTGATGCAGCCTGCTGACTCTGTGCGTGCACAGATCTCTCTGTAGAACGATGCCTACTTATGCTTAGAGATCAAAGAAGCACTGCGTGACCACAGTGGCATGGAAAGTCGTATGACAGCCGCGAGAAGAATGTTGTACAGATGCTCCAGGATGGAACAATCTTTCAAGTGAAGTCAACTTATTTCAGCATTTCTTACAAAAACACAAGAGTGCTAGAACAGGCACAAAATGCTGCTAAGCTGCAACTTCACTGTGTGATTGCTCCATTACTTGGCAGAAACAAGAGACGAAGCAAAATACATTTGAGTAACTAACAAAAAAATATTTACACATTTCAAATTATCAAGTAAAAAAGAAAAAAAAACGCAAAGCACATAAATAAAATACTCGAAAACCTGTAGGACACTGTTCTGTTTTAGTAGGCCATTGTAGACTACTATGAACAGAAGTCTACAGAACAGTATCCTACAGAAAACGCAAAGCACAAAACATAAAATACTCAGAAACCTCATTACAGAAGCAATAACAGTGAGTGACTACAAGGAAACCTAAAAAAATAACAACATAAATATTTGAATTCGGTGTAATAATCTATTTATAGTTACAAAACAACGAACAGTGTGTATGTGTTTAAGAGCACCAGCGGTTTAGAAAATAAGGGTGCCATTTCTCATGCCACAAGTAATTTATGTCTGTATTGTCACTTTCCAAATAATCTAAAGGAGTAGCTATGCGCGATTGTAACATGTTTTCTTCCATGACATTTTCTTGAAAAGGGAATAAGCCAAGAGCTTCTATTTCTGAGTGTATAATGTATCTCGGATAGTTGTGTTAGGGCACATAATATAAGAAAGACTTTTGTTTTGCATAAGACTCTTCTTGTACTTTAATAGTAGATTAAAATCATACAATAGTTGTAAGGAAAGTATGTCATATTTTAAAGATAGGTCCTTGGCATGCGCATCGTCTACTACATTCACCATATGGCACAGGGCCCTTTTCTGTAGAGTGCATATCTGAATGTTGTTACATGAAGTAGTTCCCCCTATAAGAGTACAGTAATTAATGGGAGGTGCAAAGAGAGCGTTATAAAGCAATAATTTAATCTTCTCCGCCAGAACATGACGAAACCAAGAAAGCACACCACACGTTCGCGATAGACATATGCTGTACATGAGCACCCAGCTTAAGTGTTCGGTGAAGATCAACCTGAGTCACAAGAGCTATTTGTTCACTCCCTAGATAAAATTCAATGAATGGTTAACTGTTTTTTGGAAAGGTTTGAACAAAACTGATATTTTGTTTTTGTGGGATAAATTTCTAATGAATTTTCTATACGCGGAGGGGGGGAGGTAAACTTTTATTGTAGAACCAGCACTTTATGGTGGCCGGGCCTAAGCCTCCCATGAAGGGACGTCGAGGGCGGGGCTCCGCAGAGCCTCACGCAACCTCGACGAGAGGGTCGGGGTGTTAATGTGCGTGTACTGTGCTGGGCAGTCCCACAGCATATGCGGAAGCGTAACCGGGTGAATGCCGCAGCACCGGCAGTTGAGGGTAGTGTAAACGTCTGGGAATATAAGGTGGAGGCGGGCGGGGGAACGGTACGTGTTTGTTTGTAGCAGACGCAGGGTAGTAGCCTGCGCCCGGCTGAACCTGGGGTGAGGTGAGGGGAAGGTTCGGCGACTGAGTTAAAATGCCTTAACGAGGTCGTTATAAGTTGTCAGATTGTCCCTGGTGTCCAATCGTCTCCAGTGACTCCGTCGCGGTTGACTAGGCCTCGCGCAGTGGAGTGGGTGACCTCGTGGAAATTGGGGAGGTGTGGGTGGACAGGGCCCGCATGGGCCGAAATCCATGTCAGGGAGATCATGCTATCTTTAGAGTGTGGTGCCTGGCAAAGGATGCGAAGAGCTTGGGGAGAAATACGGCCTTTGCTGAAGTTAGCGACGACTGAGCGAGAGTCACACACGATGATGTGACAGGTGGGATCTAGAACGGCCAGGGCGATGGCCACTTCTTGAGCCGTCTCGGCAGTGGGGGTAGTGACGCTGGAGGCGGGATGTAGGACTCCATGGCGTGTGGCCCCGGCCACAAATCGTGCGCCATGGGAATATTGGGCTGCATTAACAAATGTGACGCCAGGTACGTGAGCACGGGCTTTTATGATAGCTCCGGCCCGAGCTTGGCGCCAGGCCCTGTTATATTCAGGGTGCATGTTTCTAGGGATAGGGTCTGTGTAGATCCAGCTACGGATGTCAGTCGGGATTGGTTGTTTGGGGCCCTGTTGCTGATGGTAGGTGAAGCCAAGCGTGGATAGAATAAAGAGAGAGAGACAAAAGGGAAGGAAAGACAGGGAGGTTAGCCAGTGTAAATACCGGCTGGCTACCCTGTGCTGGGGAAAGGGGTAAAGGGAATAAAAGGAGAAGGAAGAGAGAAGAAAAAAAAACAAGAAAAATGCACACAGTAACGCGATGTTACGCGCAACAATAGTCAAAGGCGTTCGCACAATTCGCATGTCCTTAAGAACTTGAGCAAAGCCCTTAAGGCCTTGAGCGCCGAAGCCCGTCTGGACCAGTGTCCTAGAACTTTCTCTTCTGTGAAGGGGCGATTGTCCAGTTTTTCGAGCACGGTCACGAGCAGTTTTCTTTTGCACATTGTAACGTGGACAGTCACAGAGGAGGTGCTCAATCGTCTCTTCGCAGCCGCAGGTGTCGCAAGCAGGGCTGTCGGCCATTCCAATACGGAAGGAGAAGGAGTTAGTGAATGCCACGCCGAGCCATAGGCGGCACAGAAGTGTTGCTTCCGCTCGTGGCAACCCTGGTGGAAGACGGAGTTGCAAACTTGGATCCAATCTGTGAAGACGTGTGTTCGTGAATTCGCTGGTGTTCCACAGAGTTAGCGTAAGCTCGCGTGCGAGGGAGCGATGACTTGTGGCTGCATCTGTTCTTGACAGCGGTATGGGTACAATCTGGGCACCATCATGAGCCGACCGGGCAGCGTCATCCGCACTGTCATTTCCCGAAATTCCGCAGTGACCCGGTATCCACTGGTAGATGATGTTGTGTCCGTTGTCGATTGCGTAATGGTGGAGTAGTCGGATGTCTGCGACTAATTGAACATTTGGTCCGTGGTTGAAAGGGGACAGCAGACACTGGAGAGCTGCCTTTGAATCACAAAAGATGGACCATGAATGTGGTGAATTGGGACCTATAAACTCCAGAGCCGCACGGATAGCTGCGAGTTCTGCAGCCGTCGATGATGTAACGCGAGACGTCTTGAATTTGATAGTGACAGGTTGAGCGGGAAGTACCACTGTTCCAGCTGAACTATTACAGGAGACAGAACCGTCCGTGTAAACGTGAGTGCGTTCGTTGTGTTTTTCATGTAAGAATGAAAGGATGGTTTGTTTGAGGGCGATAGATGACAATTCCGTTTTCTTTTTGATGCCGGGGATAACAAGAAGGGCCTGGAGTGGATGCAGGCACCACAGCGGTAGAGATGGCCGTGCTACATGTGTGAAGTTTGACGGTAAACTTCCGTGGTTGGCGGCAATAATTCTGCTAAACGCTGAACGAGGTCGAGCGGCAGGGAGGGAGGCGAGATGATGCGATGGAAGTCGGGCAAAGTGCCTGATGTGCACCCGTAAGGAGTCGACATGAATATACGTATTGATAGGGTGGTCATGCGCGATGGCTATTGTTGCTGCCGTTGATGCACACCTCGGAAGGCCAAGACAAATTCTCAGAGCTTGAGCTTGTACAGATTGGAGGGCTCGGAGGCTGGTCTTACCGGTCCCACCTAGTACAGGTAAGCTGTAGCGTAGGAGACCAAAGAACAGTGCGTTATAGAGTTGGAGCATTGCACTCACAGACGCACCCCATGACTTTCCTGCAAGAAATCTGAGCACGTCTGTTATCATCACTAGTTTCCTTTTTAGGTAAGAGACGTGAGGACTCCAGGAGAGGTCCCATTTCAGTAAGGGTAAGCCGTTCAAGCTGAGAGCGTTGTTGGGCCTCAATGAGTTCGGCAAGGGTGTTGTGAACTCCCAGCTGGTTGAAGAGTTCAATGCTGGTGTAATGCGGGAGGCCAAGTGCTTGCTTGTAGCCCCTCGTATGAGGGTGCCGAGCTTGTTTTGCTTAGCCCAGTACCAGTTGAGGTACGCAGCAACGTAGGTAATATGACATATGACAAAGGACTGCACGAGGCGGAGAAGACTTTCTTCTTTGAGTCTCCCTCGTCGGTAAGAGATACGTTTAAGAAGGCGTAGGGTGTTTTGAGATTAGGCACAAATCTTGCTGAGAGCCAAGGCGTTGGAGCAGTTGGTAGAGATGGTGAGACCGAGGACCCGGATACTAGGGACGTGTGGGATAGGACTGTCATCTTGAAGGCGTAGGGTGATGGCGTCACAGGGTCGGTGATCAGATTGGTGCTCGGGAGGGCGACCCCGCTGAATGGGCTTGTACAGAAGAAGCTCCGATTTAGCCGGTGAACAGCGCAGTTCGGTTCCTTGGGGATAGGCTTCAATCTTGTCAAGCGCCGTTTGGAGGGCTGACTTCACTTTATCATCACTGCCTCGGTACGCCCAGATGGTGATGTCGTCGGCGTAGATGGTATGGTTGATATTGCCGACTCTTTCTAGTTGCTGGGCAACGCCAATCATGACTAAGTTAAATTGCATCTGAGAGATAACTGAACCTTGCGGGGTGCATTTGCTGCCAAGGGGAAGCTGGTCTGATCGTAAATCCCCGACCGAAAGCGTAGCCGTGCGATTGCAGAGGAAGTCACGGATGTAATTGTAGGCTCGCTCTCCCAGGTGGAGGTGGGAGACCTGGTCAAGGAAACCTGCATGGGAAATGCTGTCAAAGGCTCGAGTGAGGTCGAGTCCGAGGATGGCTTTCATGTTACGGGAACGGTCGTCTAGCACTTGATGTTTGAGCTGCAACTTAGTGTCTTGAGTAGAAAGGTGAGGACTAAATCCAATGATGGTGTGGGGATAGAGAGAGTTGTCTTCGAGGTGAGTGTTGATGCGTGCTAAGAAGGTGTGTTCGATCACCTTGCCTACGCATAAAATGAGGGAGATGGACCTTAGGTTGTTGAGTCTAGATGGTTTGCCAGCCTTTGGGATTAGGATAACGTTGGCAGTCTTCCAGGCAGCTGGGAGGGCGCCATTGCGCCAGCAATCGCTGATGTAGTCAGTAAGATGGGATACGGACTCATCATCGAGATTGCGAAGAGTTTTGTTAGGGGCCCCGTCTGGGCCTGGAGCAGAACGACCGTTAAGCTTGCGAAGAGCAGCATGTATTTCAGATACGCTGAAATCGACGTCTAGTGTAGGGTTGGGATTACCGATGGAATTGCTGTGTGGATTGACTTGCCCCCTGGAGGTATATTTGGTGCAGAGGTAGTCAAGCACCTGTTGTGGACCTTGCTTAAGGGTATCCGTATAAAGGAGTTTCTGCAGCCAATCCTGTTGGGTGGTGCGGGTGGTGGTATTGTGAAGCAGATGTTTGAGGAGTTTCCACGAGGATGGGCGATGAAGTTGTCCATCCACCGTGCTACACAGCTCAGTCCATTGTTGCTGGCTGAGGGTTTGACAATGCTCCTCGATGGCTGTATTCAGTTTAGAGATCTTACTTCTGAGGCGGCGGTTTAGGCGCTGCCCGTTTCATTGAGATAGGATGGAGGCCTTAGCCTCCAGAAGACGGGCGAGGCGGCTATCCATGCGTTCAACTGGGGCATCTGTAGCTACCACCCGAGTGGCCATTTGAACGTCAGTGCGTAGCGCTTGCATCCAGGTGTTAATGTCTGCAATGCCTTCTGCTGAGGTAGCACCAATGCGCATCTTGCGAAAAACATCCCAGTCGGTAATGGTGAATTCTTTAGTGGGGGCAGGGGCGGCAGCGAGTTGGGATAAAGAGATAGTAAGGATATAATAGTCGCTGGCCAGGTCTTGCTGAATATTGGTCCAGTGTGCATTGTTGATATGTTTGATGAAGGTGAGGTCGGGGCTAGTGTCCCGGGTAGTGGAGGTACCGAGGTGTGGGGGAAAGGAGTTATCTGTGATAAGCGTGAGGCCTAAGTCGTGCTAATCTTGCCAGTGGTTGCGAGCTGCAGCTTCCGTGCGAATGTAGCCCCAACCTGTATGGGCGAGGCTGAAATCACCGCCGATGAGTAGGGGGTGCGTTCCAGCTACGTGAAGAGCCTTCTTAAAGAGGGTGAGGAAGCGACACTTTGCTTTGTCCTTGGCGCTATTGTAAATGTTCAGAAGGAAGATGCATTCTTTACGACTAGGAATTAATTTGAGGAATAGATGTTCGATGTGAGGACTATGGAGATCATGTTTAATAACAGGGATACGACGCCGTACTAGGGTGGAGACCCGGCGAAGAGGGTGGGTGGTATGGAAGGTTTGATAACCGGGGAGCGTGGTGGGGGTGTTATTGGTTTCTTGAAGTATGATAGCATCCGGGCGGTGGGTATGTTGGCGTAGGTATTGATTGAGTACCGGTTGTTTCTAGTGAAAGCCTCGGCAGTTCCACTGCCAAATGAGGGTGTCTTGATTGGTGTGAACCATGATGGGAAATGGTGGACGTCGCCATCGGCGTCCCGGAAGGGTCGCAGATGGGCGCGGCATGGCTAGGAGCCGTGAGAATATGAGTTTCCAGGTTGGTCACTCGTTGGACAATACCAATGAAGGCATGCTGGATGGAGTCCAGTGAATGTTGGAAAGTGCTAATAGTTGTTTGAAGTGAGATGAGCATGTCTGTAACTTCAGAGCGGACCTGGCCCGTGGCTCCATCTTGCTGGGCTCTCTTCTTGAGGGCGGAAGTCGGGGGGGGGGGGGGGGGGGGGGGCTCCTGACTAGGGGCAGGGGCGTTCTGTACGATAGGTGTAGGGGCTGGTGTTTGGCATTGTTTGATGTCTCCAACCTCCTGTGTGAGTTTAGTTAGGAGATCGCGTAGGATGGTGTTCTCGCGCTTAAGCTGAGCTATTTCTGGATTATCTGGTAAAGAGGAGGGGAGGTGGCTTGTGTGTTGGTGATGCTACGACCATCTCGCGAGGTGCCCTTAAGGGCCTCTGCGAAGCTCACCTTGTTGTTGTTGGTAGATGTGATGCCTGAAGCCGATGCAGACCGGGATCTTCAGCGTTGTTGCCTGGATCGAGATGGAGATCTGGAGCGGGAATGGCTCCCCCTTGACGGTGTGCGGGAGCGTGGCCTGGTTCTGGTGTTGAGAGTGGAGGGGCCGGCTTGTTGATAGGTGGCTTGGTTGGTTGCTCGTCGTTCCCCGATACGCTTGCGTAGGACGTTCGGAGTTTTATAACGAGTGGCACAGCTTTTGTCCGCGGTGAGATGGGGACCACCACAGAGGGAGCACTTAGGGTTACAGTTATGGTTGGCGGGGGGGTTGCGGACACCGCAGCCCCGGCATATCTTGTTATTTGGGTCGGGACAAACGTCCATACGGTGTCCGAGGCGGCCACACTGGTAACAAATGTCAATTTGCTTACGATATTGCGAACATGGGAGTAACGTGGAGCCGTAGCGGACTTGATAAGGCACATCCAGTCCGTCAAAAGCGATGAAGTATAAACCCCATGCAAGCAATCTTGCGCGCGACAGCGACAAGCGACGCGATGGAGATGGCTGTCGCGTTCGCTCGTCGTCTACAAGTCGTACCCCCTTGCGAGCGATGACTTCGAGCGACGTGTCCGCAGTGTCGCCGGTATGAGGGCAGCAATATAGGCGCCGAAACTAGCATGACGCGTGCTTTATTAACATAAGTTGATGTGTTTTACTGTAGAAAGCAGCATAAAATATTTCTGAAAGTCTTGCAGTAGGTTCTTATCCTTGCACGTATAAAAATTCAATCGTTTGCTTGTTCCGTGCGACAATCGGAAGTACTTGAGTTATGTTCATCCAGTTCCGGCTTCGCGCTATTGGCTAGTCGCTCATAGCACTTCCGGGCGACGAGCGACGAATTCTAGATTTGCAGTACCGAGCGATCGCGCGACAAGACCGAGCGATCTGTTCACGCGACTGCCCGATCCGTTGCTCGAAGCCGTCGCTCGTCGCTCGTCACGACAAAACCGCGCTCATGGGGTTTAGCCTTGATCACTGTTGTAGTAGAGGCGATGCGCTTGGCTGCCAAGGCTGTCGGGTTTCGGGCTGGGACAATTTTGTTGTGGATCTGCTGGGGGGTCTCCGTGAGTGGGATCCCACTGGTGACCCCCTTCGTCGTATGCTCAGCTGCGGTTTCGTAGGCATTCACTCCGTGGGTGACACCATTCACTTCGATAAAGCGGATGCGAGCGTACCAGTCTGCATAGTCTGGGTGAGGTGTGCTGACGACTACGATGTTTTGTTGCGTATTCGGACAGACATTTCTTCTAAGCTTTCTTCGTCCGTGAGTTTGGCTGCTTGGAGAATGGCTGCGGTCCCCACTAGACTGCCGATCTTGGCTATATGAAGGGCGCCCTTGGGGCGGATGACAATCTTGATATCCTCCGTCGGAAGCGGTAGCATGCGGCCCGCCTTCAAAACTTGAGCTTTAACGGTCAGCCTCGCCCGAGAGCAGGGCCGGTTACTTGGGGCTTGAGATGATTCATCGGTCGGGGTCTAATTGTCCGTGCCGGGTTTTGAGCAGCGGCATCGGGCAGTGAGCCAGCCAGACTGGGCGGTCACTTCTTCCGGCGAAATATCCTAGCCGGTGACCTGGATATCCACAGCGAAGACAGAGGTGTGGGCTCACACTGGTGGGAGATGTGAATGGCGCGCGCCAAGGCGCGACACGCCGCCGAGACGCAGCCGGCGCTGTCGGAGGCCTAACAACCGGCGAGCTAGGCTTTGCGCGGCGGCGACGTGGTGGGCGGACAAAAGGTGCGGTTCCCAGGAAAATGGAAAGTCCCACGTCAAAATGAGGTATCCACAGAGTCCGAGGAACCTCACAAATCGTTTGGTGAAAACTTTAGGTAGCGAATCACAGAAAAAATCTGCGAAAACATTTGAGAAAGCCGGAGCCGACATGAAAACGTCCGCACTCCTCGGCCTCTTCTTCTTCCCCCCAATGTGTGCATTTTTTAAGTGTTGTGTTTGCTAAGTGCGAGCTCATGCACATCGCGGGCTGGGACAAATATGCTTGAGTCATCAGCAAGAATAATGAACTGTGCTTTTGTTACTAATTTTTACAATATCATTCATACATATGTTAAATAATATCGTCCTAATATGCTCCCTTCGCGGACTCCTGCAGCAATATCTCGTAGAAAGGAATACTGATTTGTGACTGCTACTGTCTGTTTCCTATCCTTTAAGTGTGATTGTACAAGAGAAAGAGATAGCCCACGAAACACATAATGATTGTAATTCAGCAAACAAGTTTCGATGACTTATTGTATCGAAAGCTTTGGAGAAGTCCACAGAGACTGCTAGCGTACATTTTTTCCCTCAAGATCCTGTAATAATATTTATTTCTGCGTTAAAGCGAGTTCTGTGGGCATACGCTGGCGAAACCGAACTGTTGTGGCGATATAAGAGTGTTTTTCGCACAACGAGGTTGCTCTTTTAACAATTATTTTTTTCCAAACCTCTAGAACAGACGGGGAGAACGAAAGCATGTCGATAATTTGAAAAATCGCTTTTGCCTCCATTCTTATACAAAACTATTACATTCACGTGTTGCCTTTTTTTCGGGAAAGATGCCTGTAGAAAGATCGATGTTATATACGTGGTTAAGCACATCGACATGAAGTTCAAGGGCACACTTGATTGGCCATACCAATACCATACCAGTCCGCCAATATCTCACGCTTTACTATTCTTTAGGCTTGAGAATACGGAATGAGTTTGCTAGGGCGTAGTCGAAAAAAAAAATGCTGAGGGAATGTTAGGTTCGCTTAAAAGTTCATCGCTGCATTGTTGTGGATGTTCGATACAAAGTTAGCACATTAGGTATTTAATCGGTCTGCCTGTTCCAGGCCCTTTATAAGCCTATTATATACTGCAAGCTGCAGTTCATCGAGTCTATTGCTGTGATTGAAGAGCTTGTTAAGTTGTCGTCGTAAATCTTCCCCTCGACGGGCACATTGTAAAAACGAGCTTTCGTAACACGTACTTTTCAAACTACAGAAAAATTTTGCAAGCAAATTTACATTTTTTTAAAATGAGGCAAAAGCAGTGGCATCTCATGTATGCATCATCTTTGAATACATTGAATTCTTTTTCTTTATTAAGTCCAAGCATTCAAGTGTAAGCGATGGCTACCTGATTCTCTTCGGCTTACTTATTGTTCTAGCTCTAAACGAGTTGTCATATGCGTCTTTAAAAAAATCCATAAAGATTACATACGACTCGTCAGCACTGTGCAATGAAATAATAATATCCAATCTGTGGTTTCTATTTTATGACCAAGAATATCCAGTGTTCTCGTGTTCATATCATGAATAATAAATGTGTAAGGGTAATCACTTCCGTTTCTTTGTAATTCGCTTTGTTCGCAAAACATAAATACAGGCAAATGATTCCTCATGTCTGCGGTAATGGAGCCTGATACAATGTTTCTGTTTTTTGTAATTGGTTATACGCAAGTGCAGAAGCGTTTCAGAAACGGAACTAATGAGCGTAGGCTCTGTTATTACGTTCATGCAGTCAAACGAGGTAAGTAATGAGATAAGTAAGCAAACGAAGTAAGAGCGCTTCGCTGCTTTGCCGAGTTGAAACGTAGGTGGCTGCAATGAAGAGTGCACCCCACCGGTTTGGAAACGGCGTCAAAAAGAGAGCAAGACCCCATGTTTTCCTGTTAAAACATAAAAGCCGGAATCGCACTCAGACTGGCCAAGCACTAGCAAGGCTACAAGGTATGTAGTGACCCGAGAGAGCAAGAAGAGCATATGAAAGAAGCTGATTGAAAGAAGGAGACTTTTAAGTAGTTTTCTTGTGTGCCCAGAGAAGTCTACGAGGACGTTTCTCCACAACAGTTCGCATTCACCCGTGCTTGGTGGGGCAGCGACCCTAGCCATTCAATATAGAAACGGATGACATGACAAGATTGCAATCCTCGGACGTGGAACAGCACATTCGATCGTACCCGAGGGTTCTGGGCGCTTCCTGTTCTTTGCAGTTTATTTCGCAAGGCGCGTGTCTTGAATTCAGAGCACCGCTGACGATCATCACGCGAGAGGCCCGGCGCTCTCGAAGGGCACGTCTTATGGACGTGAGGCAACTGTGCAGCTAGTTATATACCAGGAGCATGCACTCTCCATATTGAAAATGAGAAGTTTGGTAGACATTTTTTTTATTTATACAAAATTTATGTTATCTCTGAAGTATAGGGGCTCGTGCTTTTCTTTTATTGCTTTAGCAATCCTATGGACACTCAAGGCGCAATTTTGCTGCCGTGGTCGCCATGATGTTCCGTATAAAGTCCAAGGGCGATAATGCCGCTCGTCGTATGCTGTATGTGTTAGTGAAAGCGCGCAAGGGGAGCTGACGATTTGGTCTTAATCTGGCGCGCGCAAGGGAGGAAAGCGGAGAGAAGACGCGCCTTCTTCTGTTGCGCGAATAGCCCCAGGGGGAGGGTGGGTAGGGGGGCGGGCGTTGTACTCCGGCAGCAAATGCGTATTGCGCGACCGGGCGCAAGGGGAACCGATGATCGCGACTCAATCGAGCGCGCGCAAGGGAGGAAAGCGGGGAGACACCGTTGAAGCGATAGACAGCACGAAGGTCACTTCGCTCGCTGCTGTTACCACGCTTCCTTACGCCAGCATTTTGACAGCGAGCGTCCGCAGTAATCAAGCGTGATGTGTTCATGTTTGCCTATGCGTGCTGACACCATGCATGTTAATTTAGTTAGTAAGCGAATGTTTCCAAGTTTATACAGACGATAAAGCTACTATCCTTGCTTTGTATATCACTATATTAATTTGCTATTGCAATCGATGTTTCGCCTCTCGGGCGAAACTGCAACTTTTTTCTGCACTGTCTCGTATCAATTTGTTTTCAAATGCGGTAAGACTGCGAGTACCGTTCAATTTGTCACAACTGAAGATTTCCGAAAAGTTAGGAGGCCTAGCTGAAATATGCTTGTTGGACAGCGTGGCCGTGGTATTTTCTACAAATGGTTTCGCGCTGAAGTATGGCCCTGACTTCATAATATGGGGTGTATACTACTTACACCTAGCAAGTCCAATGTGTTCCTGGCAGCCACATCGTGTTGTCATAATTAAAAATGAATTCCTAAGAAGGCGTACAGAAAGTTTTTATTTCTATTGTTGGCGGAGGGAAGAAAAGAAGTGCAGAATTTGAATTGGCGGCAGCGATCGGTGGCCCAATAGAGCCCTTGCAGCTAAGAAGTTACCGTGTTAAAGTTTTTACGTGTGAGATGATGCCATTTGATGCGTAATAGCTCGCGTGTAGCCCTAAGTACAGTTTAATTGACTTTAGACACCGGGCCATAAGCCACAGTTATAACACGTCGTTTTCTAAACAGATACAAGCGTGAAATGTGAAAGTGCTAAAAAGTAATTTCATTTCTTCGCTGCTCTCCTGGATCACACTGGAACTCCTCATCATCAATAAAGAACACGTCGCAATATAACCTTGCGCTACAACTAGACAAATTCACGAATCATCACAAGAGTTCCTTACAGACTGGCAACCCTGGAGAAGTATATCCGGTAAAACTATCATCCACATTTCAATATAATATCCTCACTATAGTACGCACTTTCCCTTTTACACTCGCGTCAAGAAGATTAATGTCTGATTCTTAACTCCCTGTAATGCAGACTCGAAAGCCAGCCAAATGCTTTCGACTTTGTAAGGTTTGTTTGATAGGTCATCATGCTGCACTTGAACGACTGTAATGCGTTAGCATTGGCACCTTACTATCTTTTAATTGTTGTTCACTGGCCTGTGAATAAGGCTTTTCCTCGTTTGGATGACTTTCTGTGAACTTTGTCCTCCGTCTTTGGTTCTTGTCAATATGCATCTGAATCTATCTGCTTGCTACCACCATCACCAATTTAACTTTTTCTTTCTTGATAATTATGATCTCTTTACCTCAACAACACAACTCGGATTATATTATTACATAATAGAAACTTGTCAAAATAATCAGAACCTATGACGATTTGGTTTCGTTTGCTTAACTAGAATTCAAATTACGGGCAATTTCTTCAGCGAGCGTCACGCAGGCTCTGCGTCGCCGGCCCATCCGTCGCGTATTCGGTCATTCCAGCGACGCAGGCGGCGCCACGCGGGCCTCATCCGAACCAGTAACCCGGTGATAGAAATCTGCGACGCACTTCGGCGGTTCGGTGGGGCGGTGTGCATGGGCGCGCCGATGAGGAAAAATGGGAATGGTAATCACATGTGCAGCGTGCCGCAGCGCTCAAACCGTGCCGTAGCGAGTGTTGACTGCTGAGGTATCTTTAAAATGTATTTCAAGACAGGCGTAACGACCTGAGGCACTGCAACCAGTTACAAAGCTCCCACTACATTTGCATGACACTGAATTGCGTACAGAGGGGATCCCACTTGTCTACAGCGACCGAGACGAACTCTGCGCAAAGAAGAAACAAATTGTAAGGGAGGTACCGAGTTACGAAGCAACAACTCGAAACGCAAGTGGCAAAACGTGAAACCCGTTCAGGCACAAGCACTTCGTCCTTAGTCAAACAGCTACGCTAAAGTTCAGTTCATTTGGTCCGCCGTACGCTGCTGGAGGCTCTAGACGAGCGTGATCACCCCTTTACTTTACGAGTTTTGTAAATTGTTGCATTATATAGCCGTTTTTTATTTAGTTTATATTTCGAAATGCACTAAAGTTTGTTTCTTACTGCACAGGAATAATTTGTTGAAAACAGGAGCGCTTGAAAAACAACTAACGTCTGTGACCGGTATGCGCTTGCGTTTATTAAATGTTTGCGAAAACACAAATATATGGCTTCATGCCCGTGAGCATTTTCAAGGCTAGTAACGACATACTGGCCTTTACAGAGGCTGTACCTTCACGTACTGCGGCGTTAACGCAGTGCCGCGGGCCCTTAGAGCGATTCGACGCTGACCTCGATTTCTCAAATGGAATAGTAAGCTGTTGGGCTAGTTGGTTTGACATAATTTTTGCAAAGGGTAGCGCAGAAGCGTTGCGGAAAAAGGAGACGGGGAGAGGAAAGAGGCTCACTTGCAACTAAGTATACTTTCAGAGACAAAACGATTTCGCACAACCTAAAAAGAATCGGGATAAAACACGGCGTCGACCTCGTCTTCACAGCTCCTCTCAAGCTTTTTCGGTCGTGTGCCTTTGCGAAACGGCCAGAACAAGAACAAGACCTGTGGAAAGAAACGCACGAGACGGCTCGCCTCCTGTGCTACCGAAGTCGTATATAAGATACCAGTCGATTGTGGGATAGTTTACATTGCGCAGGCGCGGCGCTGTCTAAATGACAGGCTAAGAGAACATTCTTCAATTTTAAAGGCCCTGAGCAACTCCGCGCACCTTGCTGCGCACAGCAGGGATTGTGGCTCTAAGCCCTTTTTCGATAAAACCGAGATTAAAAGCGGATCCAAAGGCAGGCTCTTAAGGGAAATCATCGAGGCAGGCCAGATTCACGCTCGTACCAAGCTTTGTATTGGTGCTCCGTCAGTGCATCTGATGGATAAGAAATTTACGTTCCTCGCCGTTGGCTGAAGTTTCTACGCCGCCTCCTCTGTCCTCTCCCCCAGAATGTTATTAACGGCGAGGGAATGGTATTAACGGCGACAGCGTTAAGGAGCTCGTGTCGCAGAAAAGCCGGTGTCGGCGTCAGCGGCGTTGGCCGTGAGCGATATATCTCAGAAGGCACTGCATAAATAAAAAACAACTTGCAAGTTTGGCTGGTGGGAATCGAACCAGGGTCTCCGGAGTGTGAGACGGAGACGCTACCACTCAGCCACGAGTTCGTTCCTTCACAACGGGACAAAATCGCCTCTAGTGAATGCTGTGTTGCCTTAGAAACGTGTCGTAGAAAGTTATACTGCGGTGTATATCGGTAATTATGACCATGTAACTTACAGAAGTCGCAGTTTCACGAGTAGCGAAGTACGTTTCCGCTAAATTTCTTCTGCGCTCTGCACACACGCAGAGCCATCTTGCGACAAACACAGAAGACCCCCTCCTCGCTATGTACGGCGCCGCCCCGACACGTGGCGCGCCACTCGCCCCATTACCGCGTCCGCCTTCATGGCGCGTCGGGGCCCGGCTATCTCTGCCGATCGCGACGTTTGGCTGGCGTAGCGCGTTTGAGTAGGCGGTGCGAACGGGGTGCGATAACGCTATCGCGTTCCACTTTTGAAGGCGAAGCTTAAGCGTCCTCCAATTTTTTTGGAATGACTTTTGTCAGGCCACTTGCCCGTGCCGTTGTTGCAATCACCTGCACTATAACCGGTATGCGCTTGAGTTTACTAAGTGTTTGCGAAAACACAAAAATATGGCTTCATGCCCGTGAGCATTTTCAAGGCTAGTAACGACATATTGACCTTTACAATTGATCAGAGAAAGAGTAAAATTGGTAAAGAAAAAAACAGGTCATCTTATAGGCAGTAACGGTAAAAGCAGACAAATTTAGGCTGGTACTTGCAAACTATGATACGCAGCCTTACAACAGAGAAATGATGATAATGACATAGAGGTAATGAATGAAACCGTAACGAGGCTGGCTTCAGAGGCAGCAAGTAAAGTGGGAGGCAAGGCACCAAGGCAACCAGTCGGCAAGCTCTCCCAAGTAACAAAGGACCTAATAAAGAAATGACAAAGAATGCACGTGTCGAACTCGAGAAATAGGATAGAATTCGTGGAACTGTCAAAACTGATCAACAAAACGAACATAAGTGACATTCAAAATTATAACATGAGAAAGACTGAAGAAGCCGTAAAATATGGACGCAGCCTGAAATCAGTGAGAAGGAAACTTGGCATAGGGCAAACCAAGATGTATGCACTGAAAGATAAGCAGGGTAAGATCATCAGCAATCTCGAAGGTATAATAAAAGCAGCGGAAGAATTCTATACTAACCTGTACAGTACGCAGATGACCCAGGAGTACACTGTTCGAAACAATAATTGTAAGGATACAGAAACTCCTCCTATAACTAGAGATGAGGTCAGAAGGGCCTTGCAAGGCATGAAACGGGGAAAACGGCAGGAGAGAATGGAATAACAGTCGATTTAATCAAAGATGGAGGAGACATATTGCTAGGAAAACTGGCGGCTCTCTATATGAAGTGTCTATCGGCTGCAAGTGTCCCAGAAAACTGGAAGAATGCAAGCATTATACTAATCCACAAAAAGCCAGACGTTAAAGAACTAAAAAATTATAGGCCCATTACCTTACTCCCAGTATTATATAAAAAGATTTACCGAAATAATCTCCAATAGAATAAGGGCAACAATGGACTTTAGTCAACCAAGGGAACTGGCTGGCTTCAGGAAGAGATACTCTACAATGGATAACATCCATGTCATAAATCATGTTATCGAGAAATCCGCAGAGTACAATAACTCTCTCTTATGGTTTTCATAGATTACGAAAAAAAAACATTTGATTCAGTAGAGATACCAGCAGTCATAGAGGCATTGCGTAATGAAGCAGTACAGACCGCTTACGTAAATACCCTAGAAAATATCTAGAGAGATTCCACAGCCACCTGAATTCAAAACAAGAAAACTAGGAAGATACCTATAAAGAAAGGGGTCAGACAAGGAGACACAATCTTTCCAATGCTATTCCCTGCGTGCTTGGAAGAAGTATTCAAGCTATTAAACTGGGAAGGCTTAGGAGTAAGGATCGACGGCGAATACCTCAGCAACGTTCGGTTTGCCCATGACATTGTTCTATTCAGCAACACTGAGGACGACTTACAATAAATGTTTGAGGACCTTAACAGCTAGGGTGTAAGAGTGGGGTTGAAGATTTATATGCAGAAGACAAAGATAATGATAAATAATCGGGCAAGGGAACAAAAGTTCAGGATCGCAATCAGCCTCTAGAGTCTGTGAAGGAGAACGTTTACCTAGGTCAACTAATTACAGGGAACCCTGAGCATGAGAAGGAAATTCACCGAAGAATAAAAATGGGTTGGATTGCATACGGCAGACAACCTGAGCTCCTAACTGGGAGCTTACCGATATCATTGAAAAGGAAAGTATACAATCAGTGCATTTTACCGGTGCTGACAATGGGGCAGAGACTTGGAGACTGACGAAGAAGCTTGAGAATAAGTTAAGGACCGCGCAAAGAGCGATATAACGAAGAATGCTAGGCATAACGTTAAGAAGCAGAGAGAGAGCGGATTGGATCGCAGAGCAAACGGGTATAGCCGATATTCTAATTCAAATTAAGAGAAAGAAATAGCGCTGGGCAGGTCATGTAATGCACAGATTAGATAACCGTTGGATCTTTAGGGGGACAGAATGGGTACCAAGAGAAGCCATTTCCGAACGCAGCTAGCAACACCTGATACGAAGAAGCGTTCCTCTATTGCATGCGTAGAACCACCTGTGGCATATTCCAGAGCGAGTCTGGTATATGTGTTCAAGAATTGAAACGTACGTTGAATCTGGCGCTGCTAAGTGCGTTCGGAATCGGCTGCTGAGACACAGTAATAACAGTGACTACGTTGTTTAGTGACTAATGTTACTAACTTTTACGTAACCAACTGCACTTATATCAAGATAACAAAAGGTGTGACACTAGGTATTAACCACTACGATATTCTTTAAGGGTGCAGGTACCTGCAATATGCTTCGCGTAAGATCGATTTTCACAGGACGTGGGATCTATGTTGTATATCCTCCATTCTAAAGCCAAAGCGCCCCCCCCCCACCCCGCGCGCTGGCGGCCCCCGACGATGTGGCAAGGAGGACTCCCTCTCAGAGGGGCCGGACACTTGATACCCCTCTAACTACGTGCCTTGTTGGCGGGCGCGATCTGCGAACAGCGACAGGCGGTGCGCTGGTGCCTTCAAAGTGTGGAGCGCACTATTGCACGTGCTTGGTGCAAGAATGCCTCATTGACACGGTATATTATGCCTTGCCCTTCTCTCTACTCTCTCCCCTTTCCCATACCATCTAGTGAAAAATAAAGGAGTCTTCTTGATGCACTCGAAGCGAACGAACGTCTGTCATTGTTCCATAAGTTAAACGTTCTCCGTCTCTTATTCTACAACATTTTGGTGCCGAAACCCGGGAATAGGGACGTCAAAAGATGGTTATCGACAGAATCAAGCGAAAAAGGGCCGTGGTGCGAACATCTACAACCAATCTGCTCAACGAAGTATCCACCATGGACGGCAGTGCATCAATCGGTGAGCTGGAAGGAAAGATAAATCTTCTTTCTCTTAAAGAGGACTCACTGAAATAGCTAGATTGGGAGATAGAAAAAGGCGGCGAAGATGAAGCTTTCGAAGAGGAAGTTGCATGCTCTGAAATGTACAGAGAAAAGATCAGCGTGGTGAAAACAGCGGTACAACGCATGCTACGCAACTTTAGCTGCACAAATGCTTCATCAGATCGCACACTAAACTCCTCAGGTCAAAGAGAATCTAGCGGAAACGATTCGGAAATACGCCCCCCCCCCCCCCCCCCGAAAAGCTACCAAAGCTCGAAATCAACAAATTCAACGGACAGTTTTAGTCGACTGTCAACGCTAACCAGAACCCCTCAAACGTAGACAAATTCAAGTACCTCAACAGCTACTTGACAGGAAAGGCGGCGACTGCGGTAGCAGGACTTGACTTGTCGGAAGGCAACTACGATGTTGCTCTCTCGCTATTAAAGGAGAGGTGCGGCAAAAAAGGAAGTAATTATAGAAGACCACATGTCACGGCTACTTAATATCAAGTCAGTGCGTGACTCACAGAATCTTGGTGAACTGCGGAGCCTCGTCGACAAAGTAGAGACAGGTGTACGCAGCCTCACTTGCTTAGGTGTGAGTGTTGGCACTTATGGAACTTTGTTACTGACCGTAATAAAGAAAGCGGTGCCTGCTGACCTTCGTCTGGAATACCAACGAAAAAACGAGGCTACGAACGAGGGAAGTGAGCTGGAGGAGCTTCTGCGTTTTTTCAGAAAAGAGGTTGCGACGCGGGAGATCATACAGCGGGCTGAAGCTCCGAGAGACAACAGTGTCAAATTGGTAAAGGCGCAACTGCAACAGTAAAGCGGCGAACGTGCCTACTGCATCGGCACTGCACACCACGATCAAGGACAGCACAGGATGTCTATTTTATAATTCGAACGGCCATAAGACTGGCAACTGCAACGCAAGGATGTCTGTGGCGGATAAGAGAAAGGTGCTGAAGCGTGACAATTGGTGTTTCCGGTGCACAACAAGGGGGCACGCGGCAAGAGAATGCCGTAAAGCTAAGTGGCTCAGGTGGGCACATTGCAAGGGCAGACAGTTAACGACAATGTGTGACCCTGACTTTAGAAGACACCGCAACACTGATGAAGGGGATGCATCTTCGTCACCGGTGAGTGAGCAAGCCACGGTGTGGAATTCCTCATTAGGCACTGGAGATAACTTGATGCGCACTGGAGAGCAGCAGTTTCTCCCACAGACAGCGCGAGCTTGGACAGAGGGTCCACATGAACGTACACTTGTCAGGCTTTTCCTTGATGGTGGCAGTCATCGAACCTTCATGCATTGCAACCTATCCGAAAAGCTGTAGTTAAAAGTGCTGGGGGAAGAGGAGCTTAAAATATTTGCCTTTGGTGAGCAATTACCATAACACGCACAAAAACGCGTCGAGTGGAGCTGTCGCTCAGAAGCCAGTGCGACAGAAAAGGGGTGCCAGTGGAAGCGCAGGAAGTTCCTTGCATCTGTGGAGATATCATGGCTACTCCATCAAATTCTGTTCTACTTCAACTTTCAAAATTTCCCTTCCAAGTCGCAGACGCCTCGCAGGGGGGCGAAAATGAAAATATTGACCTTTTGATAAGCGCTGATCATTACTGGGAAATTGTCACGGGATCCACTAAGCGTCTCAGCTCCAAATTGAGGGCAGTACTGAGGGCAGGACTCCAAATTGAGGGCAGGACTGTTCGGATGGACAGTCCAAGGTCAGGTCGGCACAAGGAAGTCAACAGGAGTCTGCTCCTCGGCTGCTGGCGTGATGCGGATAGGAGTGAGTGAACAAATTGACAAGGAAATATCACCATAGCTAAAGTCTTTCTGGGAGTTAGAGCACATCGGTGTCAAGGAACATGAGACAGTTCGTCACGAAGACGCGGTCCTTCAGCACTATAAAGAAACCATCAACTTTGAGAATGGCAACTCTAAGGTGTCGTTCCCTTGTAATTCGATAGTTTACGAGCTTGGGGACAACTGCGAGTGCGCAGCAGGGCGTCTTAAAGCACAGACAACGCGCCTCTTGGAAGGAGATTCGTTGATTAGTGAATACGACGCCTGCAGAGCCATGCAGAGCCAACCAGCAACGGTACGTCGGAAGGTCCAGTGTACTATATGCCACATCAAGCAGTCGTTCCTCACGAAAGCCAGACTACAAAACTGAGGGTAGTATTCGATGCATCAAGTGTCAGAAATCGCCTCTCACTGAACAATGTTTCGGAAAGTGGCCCAAACCTAAACCCAGAGCTCATTGATCTGCTGAACAATTTCCACACTTAAACATTACCATCGTTGCGGATATTGAAAAGGTCTTTCTCCAAATTTCACTATCAGAGGGCAATTGGAACGCTGTGCATCCTCTGGTACGCTATGACGCCAAAGAAAGGGGAAGAACTTCCAGCTGTGGTGACTATTCGGATGACTCGCGTGCCGTTCGGTGTCACGTCGAGCCCATTTCTCTTGGATGCAACGTTGCAACATCATCTTGAAGGCCTGCCGGAACGGTATGCTAAAACTGCGGGTATCCTGCGCAAGCATTTTTAAGTGGACGACCTTGTAACTGGGGTTGACAGCCTTGACAAGGGTAAAGTCTTGTGCCAGGAATCAAGAGATAAATTGTCTCAAGCAGGCATCCCGCTACACAAGTGGATGTCGAGCTACCGCGATCTCATCAACTTGTTAGCGAATGGCAATGTGGAGAGAACGAACGCTGATGCTGGACATGCTGCAGCTACAAAGGTGTTGGGAGTAGATTGGAATGCTCAGACCCACCACTTTTAATACAACCTAACTTCTCTAATCGACTTCCTCTCCGCAAGAGCCGACAACAAGAGATTTGTGCTGCAGGTCTCGGCAAGAATTTTCGACCCTTTTGGATTTATTGCTTCCGCAACATTATGCGTAAATGTAATGTTCCAGCAGTTGTGGGAGTTGGGAATTGGTTGGGACGATCCCTTGCCTGAAACATTGCAGCCTGAGTGGGACTGCTGGTGTAAGGAGCTTCCATGCGTTGAGGGAGTGTCTATTCCAAGACTGATAGCGGCAGACTTTAGAAACGATGATACGGAGAAAGTGGTGCACGTTTTCTGTGACGCAAGCCCGAAGGCCTATGGTGCTGTCGCATATATCGGGACCAAGTCTCCGTTCGGGCTAATAAATGTCAGCTTGGTCACGGCCAAATCAAGAGTAGCACCTTTGAAACGCCTCTCGCTACCCCGATTGGAGCTGATGGGAGCCCTTGTTGGCGCGCGACTATGCCACTATGTTGCCAAGGATCTGAAGAACGTTGCTACCATCCCCTGGACTGACTCTACAGTAGCTATGTACTGGATCAGGGGAAACGCTGCCCGATGGAAGCCCTTCGTGGCAAATCGAGTCTCAGAGTTGCAAGCGCTGACAGATCCCAGGGGTTATAAACACTGCCCAGGTTCAGACAACCCCGCTGACCTAATCACCCGCGGCATTCTCCCATCGGCCCTACGGGAATGTAAAGGACCCCGCTGGCTTCAGGAGGATGACATGCGTTGGCCAATGATAAATGGGCCGAGCTCGAAGGTTAGGGAGTGCCAAATGGAAGAGCGAAAGGTGACGGTGATGCCCATAGTATCATCGTAATCCATGGCAATTCTCAATGTTGAGAATTACAGTTCATTCAGAAGAGTCGTGCGAGTAACCGCTTGGGTCCGCCGCTTTGTCGACAACTGCCACAACAAAGAAGGAAAGAAGATCGGCCCACTACGAGCAGAAGAAGTAATCGGCGCCGAAAGATACTGGTTGGCTAAAGCTCAAGAAGATGCGTTCAGCGACTACATTTCAAACCTGAAGAATCGAAGACCGCTGCATAAGGGCTCTCCTGTTTTGCCTTTCAACCCGTACTTCGACAAAGAGGGCCTCATGCGAGTTGGTGGACGTTTGCAGTTCAGTGATAACAACGAAGAGACTAGGCATCCCATCGTTCTCCCTGGCAATCATCCCCTCACGTCACTACTCATACGGAAGAAACACTTGAGAATGCTGCACACGGGCGTACGCGATACTCTAGCACAGCTGCGAGAATAGTATTGGATTATCTGAGGACGTGAGGCCGTAAAGAAAGTTATCAAGCAGTGCCTCGTCTGTCACAAACGAAGTTGCCCTCCAGCTACGGAACCAGTAGCATCACTTCCAGCTGACAGAGTCACAAAGGGAAACCCGTTCGACATTGTTGGCATCGATTTTGCAGGGCCCTTGATTTGTCAACAGTCACGCGGCAACAAAAAATGCTACATCGCTATTTTCACCGATGCTGTGACACGTGCCGTGCACCTTGAGCTCGTCAGCGACTTGTCGGCTACAGCCTTACTCTTGGCCTTTAGACGCTTTGTGGCACGCCGTGGAATCTGCTCGACGGTGTATTCGGACAACGCGCTCACATTCAAGCGTGCAGCCAGGGATCTAAAGGCCATGTTCATGTTGTTGCAAGTCGAGGAATTGCAGTCTATTAGAGCCGTCGGACGATCTCGCCGCTGCCACCATTTGAAGGAGTTGAAGGTCGTAGAGAGGAACTCGGTGAACAGGATTTATTTACATATTAACATTTTAGGCAAGACATACATCGACAGTCTAGCGTGACTCCCATATGGAGCCCGCAAGACTAACCTACAGCAAACCGCTTACGAGCACACAGCTCACTAGTACATTTCTAGCATGACAACGAGCACTCAGCTCCCGACGACGAGCACACTCTAGCAGCCGGCAATCGCTGCTTATAAGCCCTTGGTCCCCCCCTTGATTCCCAGTGGACGGATTCCCAGTGGACGGAAACGTTCGTCCACTCATCGTTCGACGTCACCGTTCGACATCACCGTAGATGACCCGCCCTTTTGGAGGATGAGGGCTGTTGGAGGAGGATGATGACTCACATACACATGCCGCACATACACACAGGTGAAAAGGGCCGGAGCCGACGTCAGAGGGCTTCGTAGAACTCTGCTTTGTCCCGGGTGGCGCGGACGAGTACCACATTCCTGAGCTGACCGCGCGCCACGTGGCTGCCGGCCATTCGCAGTTCTCCGAAGTGCGCCCCGTCCGGCCGGATTGGAATACGTGCAGCGGGCTGAAAGCTGGCACGTTGTCAGCCCGTACGGCCATTCCTAACAAGTCATACTTCGCCGGAAACCAGATCAGAGGGAAGTTTATTGTTGAACGGGCAGCTTGGTAGGGCGGATTCTGGGAGCGGATGGTCTGATCTGTGAAAGTAGCATTGCGAAAGGTGTTAGGTCGGAGCAGCCTGAGTTTCGAAGAAATGACCACCGTTCTTTATGAGGTGCAGGCCGTGATCAAATCACGCCCTTTGACTTTCATATACGATCATGCTCAAGAGCCAGAACCACTGTCACCGGCGCACTTCCTTGTCAGAAGAAAGTTGACGACCCTTCCTCCACACCTGCTGCCGGACGAAATTCCTGGCGGTGGCATGCATCTCTCACGACGCTGGAAGTGCCGGACTGCCATGGCCGATGGTTTCAGGAGATGGTGGCGGAAAGAGTAGTTATTGGAGCTCAGACCAGCACATATGTGCCGACCAACGACATCGAGTGATCTGAAGTAAGGCGCCTTGGTGCTCCTGAGAGAAGACCGCTTGAAACGCCACATATGGAATACCGCCAGAATTAAGGAAACATTTAAGGGTAGAGACGGCAGGGTGCGTTCCTGCAAATTGGTATATGTGGGGTAACCGAGGTGAAGCGACTGTACAGCTGCTCTATTCTATCCCTTGGAGATGGTGGAGCAATGAGCTCAATAATAGCTCGCTCATCCGGGAGAGGTTGTTGTATATCCTCCATTCTGAAGCCAAAGCCCCCCCCCCCCCCCCCACGCGCGCGCGCTGGGGGCCGCCGACGATGTGGCAAGGAGGACTCTCTCTCAGATGCGCCGGACACTTGATACCCCTCAAACTACGTGTCTTACTGGTGGGCACGATCTGCGAACAGCGACCGGCGATGCCTTCCAAGTGTGGTGCAAGAATGCCTCTTTGGCACGGTGTACTTTCTCCTTCTCTCTACTCTCTTCCCTTTCCCATACATTCTAGTGAAAAATAAAGGAGTCTTCTTCATGCGCTCGAAGCGAACGCACGTCTGTCATTTTTCCATAAGTTAAAAGTTATCTGTCTCTTATTCCACAACAATCTACAGCATTTAAAAAGAAAAGCAATGCCTTCAATTGTGCATCCCCTTTTTCGCGTTCTCCTCGATAACGTTGCAGGCAAGAATATGGATTAGTGGCGCTGACACGGCCACGCGCGCTAGCTTCTACCTTTCAGAAACATGTAGACTTCCATCAGTGCAGTTATCAAACAACTTTCCACATGTCACGAGCTCTTCGAACATTGTTTTAAAAATGTCTGGTAACCAGAACAAGCGCTGCAATATTGTGTGGGAATTTGATTGCTGGAATTGTCGTTAAAAATTTTATGTGCAATGTGCCTTTATTGTTGACACGTCGAACATGATAATTCATCACTCCTTATAAAAAAAAGTCGTAGTTTGCCCGAAAGGCGAAACATGGATTGCGATAGCAAGTTAATGGACAGCTATACGAAGTAAAAGTAACAGTTTTATTGGCCGTATAAACTTGGTAACATTCGCTCAATAACAGAATTGACAAGCCTGGTGTCAGCGCGCACAAGAAGACACGAACCCATCGCACTCGATGAGCACGGACAGTCGCAGTCAAAACGCTACTGTGAGCAAGCGTGGCAGCAGCAGCGAGCCAAGTGACCTTCGTGCGGTCTATCGCTTCAACGCAAGAACAGCGAGAGCACAGCGCGCACAAAGGTATGAGCCGTCTGCAGATCCCTTCGAAGATACGGCACGTGCGACCCTGCGCGGCCGTGCAAAGTACGGACTGGCTGGCGGAGTCCTCCATACATGGGACGCGAGAGTGAGCCGCGATCGTCAAATCCCTTTGTTCCCGGTCGCAAAAGGCGCAGTTGCTGCAGGAGCCCAACGCCGCCCCCCCTCACTCCCTCCCTCCCATCCCCTCACGGCCTTTCGCGTGACAGAAGACACCGCATTTGCTCTCGGCTTTCTTCCTTCGCGCGCGCCGGATTAAGCCGCGATCGTCGGCTTCCCTAGCGTGCTTTCACTCGCACATACAGCATACGACGCGCCGCCACGGTGTTATCGCCCGTGGACTTTAAACGGAAAATCGCAGCGACGCCGACGGCGACGACAAAAATGTTCCTGGAGTGTCCATATAATTGCTATCGCAATAAAGAAAAAATAAAGACCGAAAGAGAAGATGGAGAGAAAAGGCTGTTTCAGATGCTGCGACTGCAACGACGAAAATCGGTGCTGTCGCACGCGTCGCAATGCGATTTTTTGAGGGCTCATTTCACATGATTGCGATTTCAACAATGCGACTGGTACGACGCCCAGGGTTGCTTACTGCCAGGCTTCGTGGCACACGCTGCATAATTCTTTTATTGTAGTGAATAAAACGTTTACACCATAATATTATTGACTTCTCTTGATTAGAAGCAAATAATATGTACGTTTACTAATTTAAAAACGTTAGTTAAGATTTGTCTTGGGGTGCGCGACGGCGGTTTCTGTAGTTCAGTGCGACATCGCGCACGTAAACAGCTGTTCGCAGGTGGTTCAGCGATTCTTTATTCTATGGTTCAGCGCTGTGTGTTGTCTTATCTACCTTCTATGACCGTTTCGTTCTGCCTGCGCTACAACAATCTACAAGATGACCTATCGACAAGTTCATATAGCTACCCTCACCGTATATGCAGTATTCGGAATTCGGCTGCCACGAAGTTGTCGTGTCAGCCCAACAAGATTCTCGCGCTACCCGTGCTCGGCGTCAGCTTCTGGAGAAATGATGCGTGTATATTGCCCGTCATTGCGCATATGTGGTGCCTGCTCCTAGCCATATTCTTACGCCAAACGCAACAAGAAGCACCAACCCGAACGCCCACGTGTGCCCCTGAACGAAGCCTCAAACGATCTGTGTGATTACGACGTGGAATGAAAATTGTGTTGTGAATTTCAACCTTAGCACTAGCCTGGTTCGTCTATCGCCGTGCTTGCGCTGCGAATATATATATGGGAGCCCTCTCTAAATATTTCTAAAGGCGCAAAAGCCGACGCATCAAATGTTTCGAGCAGTTACCGTCACTTTTGTAGAAACCTGTACGTTGTAACATAGCATTCTAAATGACACGCTTCTCGTCCACTTTGTTGTCCCGTGTCTCGCGCTGGTAGTATACTCGGAACTTCCAACCAGAAGACCATATCAATACGCGCTATTCATAACGCAGGATCGTACGCCCACGGCAGGCGCACTTGCCGTAGAATTTTTCAGCTTTCTGCTCAGCCTCGCACGCCTCTCACGGTTAGCCTGTTTTGTGGAAATAAATATTATTATTATATTAGTAATGTTATTAGATATTATAGTTTCTTCACTGTAATATATAGCAATCATCCAGATTTCTTAAGCTAGTCATGCATTTAACCTGTATTAGATCAACATTGTTACGACATGCTTATGGGAGTCATTTCAAACTAGATTGCTCAGCCAGAGAAAGTACAAATGCAAGCCTCAATGTTTATTCCAATTTGGCATTCCTAAACAGAATATATTGGCAGAATTTTATGCCTGCTTGCATTTCCTGCAATTCAATGTTCAGAGCTGGAAAAACTGATTCCTTTTCTTGCTATCGAAAGGCTGCTTCAATGTCGATAGCAAGCTATAATTATTCACTTCGAAAGTGTGAAGCAATGACTATATGTCTAAGCTTATCAATGCGTTTTTGTTCCACGAATAAAATGAATGAATGACGTGCTTATGTACTTATTTATTTATATACCTCGCAGGCTGCAAGGTTGGAGCATTATGCAAGGGGGAATAAAAAAGTTGTTACAAAAGGAAGAAGGGCACAACATTAAGAAAAAAAATCAGCAAAAAAAGCAGTACCAATACATTGCACCAACTAGCCCAACGTGTTTTACTGGCACAACATTATACAATACTTAACAAACAATAACAGAAAAAGTTACTGCCCATGCACCCTGTAAAGACGGTGAACCAGCGAAGCTGAAATGTGCAGCCCCGGTGTTTATCACTGGGTTAATTCCTATGGTTTATTCAAGTCTTTCTATATTATTGGTTATGTCTGCGTTTCTTAATGAGGTTATGCACATGTTTGGCTTTGGTTTATCACGTTCTTTATTTGGAATGCCACACATTGCACTTTGCAAGATCACCATCATAGAAAGTGCAATGGAGTGGTTCATTGTGTTAATCCAGCGGGTCCATCAAAGTCTTTCTGAATTATGTTACGCACTTGTGTTTTGTAATGCGTTAATCATAATGTTTATGACTCAGTTATGCACTGCAGTTACGAAGTGACACACCGGGGCTGCACATTTCATTTAATTAAATACAGGGACACATTTTCGAACCTATTGGGAAGTCGGAGAGACTGCTGCACGCGCGCTCTGCTGCTAGAGAGAAACGACGTCACTATCGGTCTAGCCAATGGCCCACCACACCTTTGCTGTGATAATAATGACATCATGATCTTGTCTTAACCCCATCCCCCTCTGTGTCCCTTCCCTGCAATAATATGGAGATATAATGTATTTGAAATGCATAAGCATTTCTATGTCTACCCAACAAGAAATGTCACCGTCCATCATGCAAGACGAATGCAATGGCTCATACCCCTACACTAGGGTTTTTGGGATCGGACCATGAGTGTTTCGCCTAGGCATATACAGCTTCACTGTAAAAAGAATGAACGCCTTTTTGCTAGAGACCAAGACAATCATGAGGTGTATTAACAAATGAAAGTTTATTGAACATGCCGAGTAAATGCTGTTCGACAAGCAATAAATCGAATTTACACAAAAAGCAGAAGCAAGATCTGATGTGTGTCCATACAGATCCCAACAGGAAACACATCCATCTCTGAAAGTGTAACAGCGGCCATGCTGACACAAGATTCTCCCAGTGTATTTGCATCTACAGCATCCATACATTCTCTAGGCAGCCGATCTCCACAGAATGCTAGCTTCTTCCTCTACAATGCACTTTCCACATGTGAGCGTGCATTGTAGAGGAAGAAGCTAGCATTCTGTGCAGATCGGCTGCCTCGAGAAATTACGGAAGCTGTAAATCTAAAAATGCTGGGTTAATCTTGTCAGCACGGCCTCCGTTAGGAATGGATGCATTTCCTGTCAGGAAACGCACATGAATTTTGGCTTCTCCTTTTTGTGTATGTTCAGTCTATTGCTTGTCAGCGAGCATTTACTCGGTGTGTACATTAAACTTTTGGTTGTAAGATCATCTCGGTTTTCTTGTTTGTCCTATGTGTTCGCTGGTGCCATTTGCAGCCAGGCTATTCATTCTTTTTTTAGACAGCAACAAGTCACTTTAATGGCCCTCATGATACCTTATAAAATCTTTTATTTGGCCAATGTAGCAAGAATGTACAGTGTGAAGCAGCAAGAACAGGGTATGATAACTTCTAATTAAAAGGTTTATTGTGAAAATGCAGTGATCTATAAAGGTTACCACAAAGTAGTACAGCAATAAAACCTGATAAAGACTAGGGCTTGATGAAACCAAACATAAAAGCAGGAAAGGGAGAAAATACATATAGATATACAAGTCCAGGGGAAAAAAACATTGTGATCACCAAGTGTGCATGTGGCTACCTTCCAGGAAACTCATTTTTTTCCCAATGGCATGGAACTGGAAGAATGTGCTTGCATAAGCAAGCTGTCAGTCTGTCTATTGGAATAACAACAGTGTTTCTTGAAAGGTGCCGGCATGCAGGATTGGCAATTGTAATGATTTTTTCCTGCACTTGGAATTTTTCACTATTTTCTTTCTGTAGCATTTTTATTTATGTTTGGCTGCATCAAGCACCAATTTTTATCTATCCTTCAAAGATGTCTTTCTTTTTCTGGGGAAAACTCGGGGAAGGCAGGAGATGGAAATTCAAGACGATAAGCAACATGAGAACAAGGTGAAAGTAGGAGCCAACGTTTCCACACGTGGACCTTGAAGAAGACAAGTCCACTTGCCGAAACGTTGGCTCCTGCTTTCACCTTGTTCTCGTTTTGCTCATCGTCCTTTTTTTTTCTGGTAATTTATATAACTCGCCACATTTTTACAAATGAACCTCAGTTGAAAGTTAGTCCTCATCCATATCTAGTGTCATCCTGTTGATACTGCTTCATGCTATGCACTCTTGGAACATTTGTGTGAGTGTGTGTGTGTGTGTGTGTGCACACGCGTAGATTTGGATGTGAGATCGGGCCCTTGGGCAGAGGTATCATTCTTCTCCTGTGCAGCCTTATGAATTCATTAACTATAGTGCAACAGAAATGCGATGGACAGGAACAAAGTGAACACACAGAGCACTTCGTTCTTGACTGTTGTCTATCTGTTGCACTTTAGCTAATAATGAATACACACAAACTTATCTAGTTTTCCGTTAATATGTCGGGCTTATAAGCCCGCTTGTGTCCTGGAATATCTGCATGGCTATGTATCCTGTAATTCAATTTCTGGCCATGTGCTTGCAAGTCGCGTGTCAATCTCCTGATTTTCCTGACAATCTTGTGTGATGTGCCGGCCCAGACAGTTTCTGGTGAATCCATACAGGGCGTTGTGCAGGGTGTAATCTGCACTACAAGTGCTGCTTTGATTGCTTTCAGTTCAACTTTTGTAGGTGTAGGATGACCTGGAATGGTACTCACTTTTATGGGGTTTAAGTTTATGTAGTGTCATACTACTGTTACACTGCTATTGCCAGATCAGTGTACTATATGTGCCTTGTATTTGCTTGCATCTTCATGATTAGCAACCTCCTCTGTGTGTTTGGCAGTTGCATATAGTCTCCTGGCCTAATTGTTTGCCCCCATATTCCACGGTATGGGCCTGTTATGTTTCAAGTTCAGGTACTCCCGAGCTTGTGTTTCTGAAGGGAGGGGTAGTCGTCTTTGCATTTCATATGCTAGCTGGCATAGTATCTTGGGACGAGGTTCTGAGCTCTTGAGACAAAGAATTTGTGCTGCAGGCTGCAACTCTACTCTGTCTAGGTGCTTGTTCGTTAGCTATTTCTTATAGAGGTCTTCAAGCATGGTACAGTTGGAAAGACCTGTTATTACTACCCGATGCCTGTATTCGATGTGTTGTCTTTTTTGTGTGCTGCTGGTAATGCATACCGTACCACACCTTGGACACAAGCACAGCATCTGCGATTTTCTATAGTATCCACTCGTCCACCCCCATTATTTCGAGATTATTCTTTTCACCAGGTGTGGAAGTTGCGCCCAGGCATTGCATAATTGTTTCACCCATGTGCTGGCTCTGCCGTCATGGGCTTACACTAGCTGAGGATTTGTGGATGTTGACTTGCGGGCATATTTGTCCAGCTATGTGGATCACAATGTGCAATCTGGGGTAGTTCTTGATTCTAGTCTTTCTTTTTTTTCCGACGTCGATATGAGCTGACTTATCAGAAAGCGAGAGGCCAGACTGGCCAAGAAAGTCTGCAGTGTTGTCGAGAGCTTGTTGCATCATTCTTGATTTCTGTACAAGATAGCTTTCCCATAGACTGTAACACACCATAGGCTGTAGTGTTTTTTGTAGTATGCCCGTGTTGTTGGTGTGTGTGGGCCTAACGTACCTCCAACTCTCACCTGGAATTTTCTGTCTTTCAGAAAGTTACTGTTTAAGTGCTCTACCAGAAATGTTTTTACTCATCATTCCTCTTATTAGAGCAGCATGAGGTACTGCTGTTAAAAGCCTCTTCACTCTCTTCATTCTTTCATAAGCGGTATTACACAATGTCCTGCAATAAAGTTTCTGCTGCTTATGGCCCACTCATATCTGCCAGAAGGGACAACTCTTGAAAAAGGTTTTTTTTTTGTGCTATGTGTGCGACGTAGTATGAGCATTCATGCCTTGACATTTATACATCTGTAGAACCAGCTTCCTGACAGAGTGCTTGCTTTACCTGATCATGCTTATTTGTGCAGTCCTGTTGAACAATACATATTGATGCAATGAATATTTACACTCGAATTATCACGAAAGGTGGTTGTTTTACAATTCTGCCCTTTGCTTTCTATTGGTGTTAGATTTTGCATAAGCATGCCCCCCTATGCAATAGTATCTTGAAGTGTAAGGGTTCAATAAAAGTTGAACTAAGCCTAAGTGCAAGAGCTTTTTTTCTCACCTATGACTCCCATCGAAATGCGACTTCCATGGCTGGCAAATCAACCCCTCGCCTTGTGTTAGCAGCAGATTGCTATAGCCACAGTGGCAGGTGAACAAATTGAAGAACAATATTTCTGTCTATAATTTTTTTTCTTCCCTATAGGTAAGTAAAGTTTGGAATAAGTTTGTCATTGCAAAAAAAGCCCAGTTTGTGGTCTTTTATTGAATAAACCACATATTGTGTATAGTTGAAATGCAGAAATTTGTTCTAAAATCCTCGGGTGATCTATGTTCTTGCAAGTAGCATGGTATTTCATTACTTATAAAGATAGTAATCGCAGCGGATATCGTTATATGGGTTTACACACTAATATATGTGATCACAAACTTATTGGAAACTTACTAGAAACATGTAAGGCATGAATGTTTCTGCACACTTGATCAGCTGTGAACATGCAAGAACTGCTTGTACTGGCTGACTTCACTGCACAGTTCTGATTTACTTTTCTTCAGCGTGTCGTTTTATACTGGTTTATCCCCACAAGAACAGGCTGTTTGCCTGCTTTTCGCATTGTTGCACGAGTTCCACATAATTGTGCAGGAGGGTACGTTGTCACTTTGCCACTATAGCAAGCAATTTAGTTAATGTACTAGCTGTACAGTTAATTACCTTGCAGAGCAAGTGTTCATACAGATGCAGTAAGGATACAAAGTCCGCAACACAGTCTATGTTTATTGGTTTCTGTGCAAGAAAAAAAAAATTCTCCAGAGAAGAGGTGCAACTTAACGTGCATGTAATATTTTATTCAAGCCACGGATTTAATGCTATCGTAGCAAATTCATTACGATAGCCTACACTTTTGCTCTGTCAAATTTAATAAGAGGCAAGATAAGCTTTCAAGATGAATCGGAAAATTCATGCTTGAAAACCGACAAGAAAATGCAACTGAACGGTACCGCGTTCAGCGCAACGTTGAAACTTCGGGTACTTTGCTGTCTTGTCATTTGCCCTTGCCGAGGTTGAAATAATTCAAGCTGCTCCGTAAACGCGATTTTTGCATGCTACTCAACAAAAGAAAATTGTGACGACCTCGTCGTCTGCTGGGGATCGAACACCTCCTAGCACTGACAACTCGCAAAGGCGTACGAAGCAAACGTGAAAATGCACTTCATTTGCTGTGTAGCGTGTCAACAAACGCATAGCAATCGGAGAATGCAATCTGTGGTACAAGTTTTTTTTATTCTCCCTTCGCGTACGTACCGAATTCGACGATCCACGTCTCCGCGCATTGCACTTTTCGTGCGAGACACCATTATCGAAAACAAACCGGCGAAATAGCTCCGTTGACAGCTCTCCGCGCAATTTCGACGGAAAATCGCAGCGATCGGTGCGACGGTGCGACTGTGCGGCCAACCGGTTAGTCGCAGCCGAAAATCGGGGGGTCGGCACTGCGACTGCGATTTTCATCGCAAACGACGGAAATCGCACTTCCGGTGCGACGAAAATCGCATCATGTGAAACAGGCTAAAGGCGAAAACACACACACACACACAAAAACATTTACGTTAAAATTACGCTAAACGATCGTCTGCAAAAGTGGCTAACTGGCAGCTGAAGTGGTGTCCGCAACCGAAGCCACTCGCGCTCGAGTTTGCCGCGCAATTCCCTGCACGAACACACGCGTTTTGGATGTCCGCGATGCGATGGCCGGCGGCTCGTCGCCAACTGGCCGTCTCTGTTCTGGCCCAAGCACCGGGCTTCGCACAAAGGGTCGGCCTGGCCAATGCAGCCAGCGCCACAAAGGGCCTCCTCCGCTCGCTGTAGCGTCTCCCCTTTCGCCGATCCGCTCCAGCCGGCTCCGGAAGCAAGGTGATGCGAGGCGACTCAGTGGGAGGAGACGGCTGGAATGCTGGCCGCGTCATTTTCCGTCCACCCTTCGACTAAATAGCCGAGCACACGCCATAACGTGGCCCGGCCCCACCATCGCCTCTTCCGATACCTATTTCTCTGGCAGCCTTTCGGGAAACGCGGAGACCGACCCGTTTAAGGAAACAGCTGGCGCAACAAGACCGGGTGTTGCTCGCCCAGCCCGAAAGACAGCAGCAGTGAAAGGTGAAAAGTATGAACGAAGGGGGAAGGGGGCGAAGAGCTAAGGCTCGTCGTAAGAATGGAGAGAGTGGAAATCTCGGCCGCCAACTCTGGAGAGCTGGCGCCGAGTCCACTCTCTCCGCGCACCCTTTGTTTGTTTCATTCACTCCCCTTTCACTCAAGTCGAGCTTTTTCTGAATTATCACACTTACACAGGTGCTGTCGCTGCTATACAGGTAAAGCAACAACTGCTGTTCTGAAAGAGGTAAATGCGAAAGTGTCTTGTGGGTCAAAGCATTTTCGTCGTTCCCAGGGGTGCATTGAGAAGTCTGCCCCTTCAGCTGACCAATAGCTACTTGTACCAGTGTTTTCGTGTTTTGTTGTGTTTTTAGCCTGTTTGTATGTTAGTTACAGCGGATGGAGTTCATCGCTTTGTAGTCAGTGGGTCTTTTAAGAGAGCAGTCCATGCATTTTGAGAGTAATTTTTGTCTAGATTTCTTTCTTGTTTTCCCTGCTACCCGGCGAAAGTTAAAAAAAAAAAAAACGTTCTTTATATTTTAGTAGTGCTATGAAGCACTAAGGTTCCTATTTCTGTTTCTTATGAGCTAAATTATCCTATATGATGCAGTTAACCGGCCTTCGTCAGACTTCCGGCCGAAACATCAGTAAAACATATGCCATCACGTTTGCCTTGTTGCTTTTTTGAACCTTATATATATATATATATATATATATATATAGATAGATAGAGAGAGAGAGAGAGAGAGAGAGGGAGAGAGAGATTTAAATTTATGTCTGCTCATTCCTTACTATAACGGAACCAACTCTATTGTGAGCTTGAGCCATTATTTGCGAATACCGTTCAACCAACCTGAAAATATGCTTTAAGCTCAAAACATTCGATGCAATATCTGTAAAAGCGCTATGAGTAACATCCAAATGATGGGCAGGATTTATTACCAGGCGGTAAGCAACATGAGGTCGAGACAACGGCCTTGGCTACAACCTTTCCTAAGGTAACTTGTCTGATAAATAGGGGGAGAAAATGAAGATGTGCGATATGACGATAAATAGCGTTTAATTACCCTTGAAGCTCTCCGTGTTTTTGCTGTTGAAAGACCACATAAAAGGCGAGAAGGCTCTGCCGGCGGACGGCGGTGCATCCGCGATTACGGTAGTAATTGCCGTCGCCTCGGAACCATCAGTTGCACTTGCTGCCTATTCATACGATCAGTTTGTGTACAAATAGACTTTTGAGACCATGTTTGTTAATTTAGTTAATAAGCGAATGCGTACAAGTTTATACGGACGACAAAACTACTATCCTTACTTCCTATAGCTGTCTACTAATTCGCTAGCGCAATTGATGTTTCGCCGTTCGGGCGAAACTACGATTTTTCTATTGCTAAACTTCACCTTGCAAACGCAACCTATCCTTGCTTGGTTAAGACGCCTCTAGTGCATCCTCATTCCATTCGAAGTTGAAAATCCGCCCTAAGCTTATGACAGTTTCGATTTGTCTATATCACTGGGCTAACTCTCTTGACAGTTAACAACGTCTCTCTCTGTGTCTAGAAGGGAATACCATTGTAATTTTGCACTTATTGCGGTATTTTCAGCTCCATATAACGTTCGAGTTTAGCTATCTCTTCAGTAATTTAGATATTGCCAGGCGAAACAAAACATCCCTCTTCTGCACATGATGACATTGAAGCAGCGTTGTCATACACACGTTTCTTTCCACCTCCATAGCCGATCCCCACATTATTTGCAGCTGTACTTATTTTCAACTAATATTACATAGCGCAGCGACACTAAAGGACTCCTCAACCTGTTTTTATCGAAGTGGAGAAACGCATTCCAAGTTTGATATTTCAGAAATATTTTCCCGCGAAAAGTACTCCGATGTGTTCAGAAGAATCGGAGTTATTGGATATCAAAGACGCATTTCGCAGTGCTTCCGCTCCTTCCCCATTGCCTTGCACTCCGAAGGCTATGGCGGAGCGGGGTATGCCCACAACGCTCCGCCTACCGAGGGTCACCGTGGCGCGCCGTTCAAATCTGATTTTGGATGTTCACGTAGACGCCACTGCTTCCGATATTGGAGACTGCGCCAAGCTTCAGCCGAACGCGGTTGTCCGCAGCAAGCAACACTGCGATCAGCCAGCGGACTCGTCGAGGCACCCCGCAGCGGTCGCAGTATACACGCTACGCAGCAGACCGCAAGCTGCATGCTACCAGGCTCGCCAGATTGGGCTATTATTGCCCAAATCGGGCGACTTTTTATGCGGGTTGGCCCGTCGAAAATTCCGAGTTGGCTACATGGCTATATTTAGGCTATTTTTGTCTTAAGGACTTCAGAGTCCCGAGGACCACGTGAACACTGACAAAATTCAGGAACGCCGGTTTATGAAAACCGAAAGATCATTGCTGCTAAAAATATATGTCGGCAATCTCGAAGGCTGTGTATCTAGGCAATTCCGGCGCTTGGAGGACGGCGTTATGCCATGGCTGCCATGTTTATACGTCCTTCCAGCGCTAAGCTCTCTTCTTTCTGCCATGATTTCGATGCCATCTGCTGCCGGTTCACGCGTGCATCAGTAAGAAAAACGGTGGTGCTGACAGCTGTCGAATACGTGTGCCGTGCCGTCTGCTATACACCAAACTATTATGTGGACTTGCAGAACAGCTCAAGTATGCGCACGCATGTCGTGGCAAGCCATTTTCGCCTGTGGTCCTTCAATGTTTATCAAGGGTTTCCCCGAAGCCTATTGCTTGGTTCTCCCGCAAATCACCGCTTTATTTATTCGCCCAGTAATTTTACGAAAAATATCCGCAAGTCGCTTTAAACAATAAATTTTCCCCGAGTTGTCTGAGCTTGCTTTGTCCATACTTGCACTGCCTCTTTCGAACGCAGCCGTCAAACACGTGTTCAGCCAAGTTTCGTTGACAAAGAATGATTTGAGAAACCTCATGTCGAATGAGACACTGCAAGTTCTCTTTCACGTTAAGTTTAGTCTGGCAGAGAGTGGGGACTGCTGCAAAGATTTTGAACCAGCTGAACAGTTTCTGTCGCATTTCAACCCTGCCGTTCGATATGGCTCAAGTTTCAGTGGAAAGTAATTCAAACGGGGCTAGATTGTATCTTTAATCCGTTTGCGTAAATCCCCGGTGTGAGAAGTTTCAACTGGGTCTCTACGCAATCTCTTTTTTTCGTTCTTTGTTTTAGTGAAGCAGATTTTTATTACGTGAAAGTTGCGATTGTTTCATGGTACTTCTTGAACGTAGCAGATTATTGCATTGATAAGTTCTGTAAACATACGAACCACGATGTTCGTCCGCAGTGAAGATGGTAAGACAATTGCTCACCAATGTCGGTGAGTGATTGCCTTGCCAACCTCAGGTTGGCAGGCAAACTCATCGGTTTTCGTGCAGTACTCCTACGACAATTTTTCTCCTTATAAACTATGGGCGTACGAGTAATTGCAATCATGGCTTACTTTTTATATGCACATACTTTATGATTATTGGAATTCCTCTTTGTTCGCCTTACTAGTGATTACATTGAAAAAGTCCACTTGCCGAAATGTTAGCTCCTGCTTTCACCTTGTTCTCGTCTTGCTCATCGTCTTGAGTTTCCATCATTTCTACCGACGGAAGATGCAGGAACAAGGTGAGCGCCCTCGGCTTTCCTTGTCACACGTAGCACTAATTAAACCGTACCTATATATATTGTGGCGAGGAAAGCACATGTCGCCTTGAAGGAGACAAGCCCACTTGTCGAAACGCTGGCTCCTGCTATCACCGTGTTCTCATTTTGCTTGTAGTTATTACATTGTATTTTGCTGTGATGCACTGCAATACATCTTCCAGCTGTGATGAGAAAACAAAACTGTGTTCGATATACATAATATATGCTTGTCGTACTGTTATTACGTCCATATTTTATTATTTTTGCACACATCGCAGGGGCCGTTGCGCAAAGAGTTCTCGAAAATTTGCAAATGTATATGAAGTGTTCTACCGACTTTCTATTCTTATTTGTAAGACAAAGGGGTTTACTTTGTACTTAGCTTCACGACAGCTGTGCGCGACCCATATAAATCAATTTTGTGTGTTTCCTAGTGGAATTATATTTCTTTCTTGTTTTCCAAGTCACACTGAAAGTAAGGTACACAACCCCCCTCGGAAATTTGGCAACACGCGCATTCGTGCCTGCATCGACAGAAACTTACGTACACGTTTTTATATATCGCACGAATCTTGCCAGCGAATCCCTGTGTAAATATTGCGCAGTTCAACTCTTTTGGATACTAATACCACCTGTGTTATTGTCCGCACCGTAATCCAGGTGGCAATTAAAACTATAAAGTTTAATTCACCGCTTCTGTTACAGGCCAGCATGCGGGTCGTTCTGTTTGTTTCCACTTAAAGGCGAATTGCAGTCACAACTGCCGCTCATTCACACCAGTAAATTGCGAGAAAGTTTCAAGTATTTTCCAGAATTCAGTGTGTCTCCAAGCGGCAGCATTTGCTAATTTAGCGTCGAGCTGCTTTCGAGTAAAAAAATACAAAATTAAGAGAGAAAGAGACAGAGCGTGAGAAAAATATCATGTTTATTTTATGAATCAAGCTTAGCAAAAGCATCCCTATTCCAAAATGCCTTGAGCTCGGGCCGCATCTTGGGCACTTGATCGTGACCAGCTGAAGCTGATCCTCGAGGTTAGAGTTGGCAATATTTTGTCCGACTTTTACAGAAAAATGTCTAGGGTAAAGCGAGGCGTGAATAAAGTTAGCTCAGAACGTGGCTCTGTAAATACCCATAACGTCACTTGTAAATCGGAAAAGAAATCCTTCGGCTCATTGTAACAATAAGTAGTGTCCAAATCCACGTCTGAGTAGCAGCTCTCACTAGAATACTTTACGCAGACCTTGAGGCCAGTGTTGTGGTGGTTGTATGCGCCGGAGGTAATTTTTGAGACGGAAATACGCGGTGCGATTCGGACACCATCAATAAGACACCTGCAGAACATCATCAACCGGTTTAAAGATGTTTCTCGCTACATTTGGAGATCATTTGGCTATTTTTTGTTGGGGCTACCTGGCAACCCTGCGTGCAACAGCAGCGTTTGCTTTGTGAGCGACAAGGCCGGAGCGCGCGCTCGCGCTCATATACGCATGTCTGGCTGTGCGACGTGGCACTGACGGGCTTTGTCCTGCACCAGTTTGGCCGACGGATAGTAGCCACACCCAACTTGCGCATTCTGAAGCGCTCTCAATAAGTCTGCCCAGGCGTCTAACCAAGAGCGGCCAGGAGGGAGCGCGCGCTGTCAAGCGTGCGAGTGGTCAGGCCTAAAGTTTCGCGTGTTTCGAGGCTACTTGAGCGTTCAAAACTAGTCGAAATTAGTGAGACCCGACGGCTACGACACCGATAAGCAGGATGGCCAGAGTTTATTTGCTACGCGAGCGGCCGCGACCGAGCGTGAGCAGACGATAGTCGGCTTCTTCATCATCATCATCGGAATTCATCGAAATTATCATCGAAATTTGAAGACAGATTTTCGCTTACTTCAGCCTGTTTATTAAAGTGCATCATTAAATATGCACACCAACAGTGGGAACAGCGGGACTGATCCAAACACCCTTCTTGATTGATGTCAGCTTTTAGCCAATAGCAGCCGCGTATGGGAATCTGCAATATTACGGAATAAAGCGTCCAGAAATTCATGCTCACTGTTATGTACGTACGCACCCTTTAGTTCCTTGAGATTTATTTCCCAAGCATAATAAAGCCAAATTCAAATGTGAACTCAGTGGGCACGGCGGACCATCAACAAGCATGTGGATTTATAAGTCATCCTTCTGCTCCATGCAGGCATACAATATTGATCTCGCCGCATCAATTCTGCAACTGCATACAGACAGCGCGGGACTGCACAAGCCGTATCTGTCGAGCTGTCAGGTGTGCCCCCAGATCACAATTGCTTCACCGATGCCCCTGGTGCCACATCACAGCGTTCCTGGCGACGTCCCTTCGCTGTCTCAAGATACTCTATCAGAGGAGCGACCTGGTCGTCACGTGACGTCGGCGCGCTGCCTTAAAAAGCATCGACCCCAGCTGCACAATTCCAGTGGGCACGGCGGGCCATCAACCAGCATGTGGATCTATAAGCCATTCTTCTGCTTCATGCAGGTGTACAATATTGGTTTCACCGCATCAATTCTGCAACTGCATGCAGCCAGCGCGGGACTGCACAAGCCGTATCTGTCGAGCTGTCAGTTGTGCCCCCGGATCACAACTGCTTCACCGGTGCCCCTGGTGCCGCATCACAGCCTTCGTGACGACGTCTCTTCGCTGTCTCAAGATACTCTATCAGAGGAGCCACCTGGTCGTCACGTGGCGTCAGCGCGCTGCCTTAAAAAGCATCGACCCCAGCTGCGCAATTTCAGTGGGCACGGCGGTCCATCAACAATCATGTGGATTTAAAAGCAATTCTTCTGCTCAATGCAGGTTAGTGATTACTGCAACACAATTAAGAGCGATTATCGCGGTCTTGTGGTCTTGCCGTGCCCCAACAGTGCATCTCTATTGGCAAAAATGTGTGTTATGTGTGCTTGCTCATACTGTACGGAGATATTGAGTTAAATCCCGGCCCCTCTGGTGACAGTAACTCTTCCATTGAATACATGCTCAATGAACTATTGGCAGGTCAAAATAAACTGGTAACGGATGTAACAGCACTTGAGAAACAACATACTAGCATGGAAAAGCTTGTGGCTGGTCTTGGAACCTGGTTTGCTGAGTTGGAAAAAAAACGCTTCGCGTGTCGACGACCTTGCACGAACAGTAAAGTCTTTGGAAGCAAAATTCACTGACCTAGAAGATAGGAGTAGGTGCTCAAACATGGTGGTCTCCGGTATTCCTGAAGGCCCAGATGAGACAGAATCGGTCCTAAAAATAAATTTCTCGACGAAATTTTGGCTGCAAAGCTTGACATTCAATGTAAGTTCGTTGGTACAATGCATCGCACTGAAATGCTGGGCAAACGAAGACCAGTCATAATTTATTTCCAGGATTTTATTGAAAAGCAGCTTGTGTTGAAAAACGCTTACACATTAAAAGGCACCAAACTATCGGTACAGAATGACTATTCGCGAAGAACTCTGAGTAAGCGAAGACTTCTATGGAACAGCGCAGAAGCTGAGAAGGAGCACGGAATAAAGACAGCTTAATTAATGACAGCTTGCGAGTGGGATGAACAAAAAAACTCGAGAGCGCAAATCCGTGGTAATCAAGGTACTCCAAAGAATGACTGACGCACTGCGGTTCCAGTCAAAGAATTACCGGTTCTAAACATTAATGCTCGCAGCATTGTTAACAAAACTGAGAAACTTGAATCGGTTACCTTGAGTTACAATCCCCATGTAATTGTGTTAACCGAAACGTGGTTGCATGACGCTATTGATGACACAGTTCTTTTTCCCCCGTCTTATCAGGCCGATCGTCGTGATATGTCATCGAGTGGTGGCGGGGTAGCAATTTTGGTAAACAAAAATATAACTGCTGTTCTTTTACGTCAAGCCAGTAACCTAGAAGCTGTTACATTGAAAACTTTCTTGCTGGTGCAAAACCTTTCTATTGTTTGCTGTTTATCGAGCCCCCGACTCACCTGCGCAATTCCTTGGCGATTTTTGTGAACATATTGCATCGTTTACAAGGGATAATGTGCTGCTTATAGGCCATTTTAATCTTCCACAGATTGATTGGGAGAATGTATCTTCCTTCACCGAGTCTAATTTGCACGTGAACTACCTACGCAATATTATTCTTTGTCATAACTTGCAACAGGTTGTCAAACATCCGACATGCGTTCACGGCACGTCGGCAACTGTCCTTGATCTTGTTTTTGTAAGTCAATCCATTGAAAATTTTTTGTCTCCGTTGAACCTGGCATTTCTGACCATGAACTTGTGTATTTCCCATGCTCGTTGAACTCATGTCAAGTCAGTAAAAACAAGACAATTACTATTAAAGACTCCTCTCGAGCCAATGATGAAAGCGTTATAGATTACCTCGAAATATGCCTTGACAATTTCCGAGGGCATGATATTACTGAACTTTGGGACACATCTAAAAAAATTGTTCATCACTGCCTCAACAATTTTATTCCCAGCAGAAATAAAAGAGCATCTAAAGTTACTCCCTGGATAACAAGAGAAATCTTGCACCTTAAAAGAAGAGTCAAGCGTTTAAGACGGCGATGTGGTTCACGTGACACAATCCAGGAAATCCAGAATAACAAACCAAAAGTTGGGACATGCTAAGCGTCGGTACTTCCAGCATACACTGCCAAATTTTATTCGCTTCACACCGAAAAAAATTTGGGCCTTTCTAACAAAAAAGAACAAGGCAATTAGCCATATTGTACAATAGGGGCTTATAATCAATGAAAGGCACAATATTGCGCAATATTTTAATCAATACTTCCACAGAGCTTTGATACTACTACACTTCATAACTGTACGCCATGAAACTCTGCATCTGATATTGTGTAATTACCAGGTGTTCTTTCAATGCTACTGAACCTTAAAACTAAATGCTCCCCAGGTCCCGATTACATACCCAACGTTTTTTGAGGTGGTATTCCGAAGCATTAGCACCTTTTATAGTTACTATATTTCACGTGTCCTTGTCTTCAGCTACCCTGCCTAGGGATTGGCTCTTCGTGCGTGGTGTACCTGTACTGAAAAAAAAGGTGACGCCACACTAGTAACAAGTTATCATCCTATATCACTAATTTTCATCATGTTGCAAACTACTTGAACATATCATAGCTAGGGAAATTAGTAAGTTTGTAGGGGATAACAACATACTTTCTTCTTGCCAACACGGTTTTCGCAAGGGTTTTTCTACTGTAACTAACACAATTAACAACAGTTATCCACAATTTTGCTAGTGTTCTTGATCGGACCGGTCAAATTGATGCAATATTTTTAGATTTTAGAAAGGCGTTCAATCTCGTATCACATAGCAAACTTATTAATAAACGAGAATCAATTAACCTTCCAACCTACTTAGTGAATTGTGTGGCTGCTTATCTGACTAACCGCATGCAGTTTGTTTCAATTAATGATCACTCATCCAACGAACTACCAGTATCATCTGGAGTGCCCCAGGGCAGTGTACTGGGTCCTTTACTATTCTTGATATACATTAATGACATTACAAATGAAATTAAATCCCCGGTTCAAATTCGATTATTAGCGGGCGATTGTGTACTGTATAATGAAATAAACTGCCATGAAGATCAGTTAGTACTCAACTCTAATCTCCAAAGCATTCTTTCGTGGTGTAGTCAATGGAGAATGGAATTAAATACCAGTAAAACGGTGTACATGTCAATAACCAAAAAGAAAATTATTAACTGTCGTTTGTCCTCAAACTAGGTTACGAACTGCTTGCGAAAGTCAGCGAGTACAAGTACTTGGGAATTACAATAGCCAACAACCTCAGCTGGAGTACTCACATCTCTAACATATGTAACTCTTCGTTCAGGAAACTTTGGGCATAAGCTAAAACATACACCTACTCGAACTAGGTTAACGGCTTATACACATCTAATTCGACCTAAACTCGAATACGCCAGCATCGTCTGGGATCCCTATACAAAAACTAACATCAATACTCTTGAAATGATACAGCGTACAGCTGTCAGGTTCATTTATTCTAATTATCGTACAAGTGACTCTCCCTCTTGTCTAATGACGCAGCATAACATTCAGACTCTACAATTACGAAGAAAAATACACTAAAATTTCTGTTTTTGCTCGACAATGATCTCTTGTCTATAAACCCAGATCCTTATTTAAAACCACTAACAGCACGTCGAACACGGCATCGTCATGCTGACTCTTCAACACCTTATAACACCCGAACTAACCTTTTCAAATATTTTTTTTCTTTCCACGCACCATGACAGATCGGAACAACCTACCTTTCTCAGTTACGTAATGCTGATGTTTTAGAACATATAAGTCTTTCACATCACTAGCATTAATGTACTGCGAATTTATACCTACACTTTTCTCTTTTCTTGTCTTCGGTTATCCTGTGCGTCGTTTTTTTTTCTTCTTTTTTGGTGTATATATCTGCGTGTGTGATATGCTTTTGACAATTTGATTGCTTCAAGTGCGTAAACAACTTTATATACCACTCTGTTGCTACGCTTTATTGCCCTGCACTTGATGTTGTTATTTGCTAATATTTGTACGGTTCGTGCCTTTTTCTGCTTCTACAATTGTTACTCCTCTTTGTTGCTAGGTTTATGATCTTGTTATAAGCTAATATTTGTACGGCGTTGCTTGGATATATTTTTATCTACTTTTGCCCCTTCTGCTTGAGCCCTCTTTCGGGCCTGCAGTATTCTGTAAATAAATAAAATAAAATACAAAGTATGACCATATCCTGGAGTTGAAACGTTTCAATTCCCCAGCGCTTTCCTTGGCTCCTGTGTGGCTGGACTATCCGGCAGTTCTCACCAAAAAGGGGTTCATTTGTTCAGTTTATTTTCTAATTATGCAAGCAGTGGATTTGACGGACTGCAACACATACACAATTTGGCGAAAATGTTGCTCAATACGGGCGCGTGCATTACAGAAGGACGGGGTTGTCATCAGCGAAACCGGAGCAGGGCGCCTTTCTTTCGCAATGTGCAGTGCGCACGCGCATGAAGTGCTAGCAGACACAGCTGTCACTCACTGCATGCACTCCATACCCGCCTGTCGTACCACCGCGACCATCGCTTGAGCCACCTCCGACGGGGTTATGCCTAGGGCTGCAGCGCCGTTCGTGCCTTCTTCCCGGAGACCATACGCGGTGTATGAACGCATGCTGTTACGGAGTTAGTTCACTCTGATCTCAAGCCTATGTAAGCAGCCTCGCAACACATTTCAATTTCTGTCCCCCAGCGCAAGAGTGCGGTTGCTAGGAGAACCCTTTTGACGTCCTACCTCCATCTCCTTCTACCGCAGCTCCCGTTCTGGCTGGCTCCAAGGTGCCTGATTGGCGCTTCCTTTTCAACACTTTCTATCCAACCACCACACCCCAACTCGGAGCCTTCCTTTCCTCCATTTCCAAAACACGCCAGTTTCTCTGCGTGCCTGGGCATGCAAAGGAATCCTGGTAATGAGCGCGCTCGTGCTCCGCCCAAACAACTCTCACACAGGGCTTCCTGAGGTTACTCTGTCACCATCCGCCACAGTGTTCTTTGTACATATGTCGACTTGCCGAGCTACGCTTCGCCAGCACAATCCTTTACGGTGTCACTCCCTGGCGACAAATGGAAGCGAATACTTTCACGACACCGATTTTTGACACTTGTCTCCAGCTCACCACCACTCATGCGGTGGCTGTTCCGTCCCTCTGTAGATGATCTAGCAGTGCTGCAATATTAACATTTCCCAACCTGCTCCAAACTTGTAACCCCTCTTTCCTGGGAGGAGTGGCTGATGCACAGTGCCGAGGCGGTGGCAGCCATCTATGGGTCACCGGACTACAGGACTTTGCCTTGGAGGCGCAGCTACTCACTGTACGATTGCACAATACAGGTTAATCATTGATTCAACCAGAGGCTCTATTGCAGATGTGCCAGATTCCAAGTTATAAAATGGCATTCGAAGTTATCCCATTTGGGAAAGCACGCAAGCTCGAGCAGTTTCACATAAAAAATAGTCGGTCACTTTAACCGGTTGTTGAAATGTCAGTACAGTTAATTGTGTCTCGTTCACGTGTAAACATTTTCTGAAATATACAGTCAAAGATATGAGAAAACTTAGGGCTCCTTCAGTGTCCGCTCGACATTAGTGTTTGCAGTTTGTGAGTCATTTTGGCTATAAAAAAATAGTACTTTAAAAGGTGGCTTAAGACGAAGCGCTAAAGCGCGGCATTTTAAAGATTTAGCCTTGAACGCTGCACAACAACTGGAAAAAGGAGAAAGAAAGGACCTTGGTTTTGTGAAGCACAAGTCTGGCTGGCTGTCACACAGATGAGCAGGTCTGTAGGGCACACACAAAAATTGGAGGACAGAGTGCAAGCCATGCAGGCACGCAGGACACCGAGGACGTCTCTACGCTGCCTCTCATGCCCGTTGACAACAATATTATGGGCCGAATTCCCGGCGCTTGTAAAAGAGCACGCGAAACTGATTGAAAATGCGGGCCCTTTATAAATTAAAAGAATTGAGCATGACTGTTTGCTCGCGACGCGCTACTTCATGGACTTGTTCGTCGTCGGGCTGCCTAACAAATTCTACAGCAATAGCCTAAATGCTGTCAATAGCGGGGCAACTTCCATGGAGCACTCTTCAGCTAACTTAGGCGTTGTGCCGTTTTTCTTTCTAATTTTTCGGCAGAGATGAATGTAGAGCCATGACCTCTAGAGGGCAGACAATGGGCAGCCATAGAGAGGAGGTACGCACGCTCAAATCGATGACGGCAGCCCGCTCACTGGCAGCGCCAAATTCGCTCCGTACCCTGCGGCCGCGTGGTTAACCCTGACTCGAAATCGGGGATCCTGACTCTAGCGCTAGAGGGTGACGCTCTGACAGCTTACACAGGTCCCCCTTTCCTCGCCTTGGACGCCTTGCGGCGCCCATCGCGAATCTCGACCTAATTGTGAGGGTCTTCTCTGGGCCATGCGTATTTCATTAAGCGGTTTGGAAAATCCAACTACATTTACGTGCCGAACGATAATTAGGTGAAATCGAAATCCCTGCCAGTCATTTCTTTCAGCTGGTAAATGAACGGTAAATTAAATTAACGCGATAGCTATTTAGATAATATATAATAATGCGCTTCCATCTGGAACTTCTTTAGTCTGTTAGCATTCTTAGGGTACCTCAAACACTTTCAGGAGGCTACGTATGCACGTATCTACCTGTCTATGTTTGTATACAGGGTGTTCCAACTATCGTGTACCAAGATTTAAAGATATGCAAATGCCACATAGCTGGACAGAACCAATGTAATGTCATTTGCCGTCGCTTAGAGCTACTCAGATAAGTTTTTGCATTTGCCTAATTACATAATTACTCGTAATTAATAGATCAACTTCACAAATATTATAGTTAGATGAAAAGTGTCATTGAGAAAATTGTAGAGAGAGAGAGAAATAGAAGACAGGAAAGGCAGGAAGGTTAATCAGATGTACGTGCGGTTTGCTACCATGCACTGGAGGAAGTGGTATGGGGATGAAGAGCGAAAGAGCAGATATAGAGAGCACAGTTCCACGCACATTTGAAGGTTCGCACCGAGTCTACACACGGTTGCCAAGACCTGTCGACTTGAGGTATTTGAACAGCGCTTTCGTGGCTTTCTGCGCCATCGATGCGTACGGCCATGGTTCAAAGATCTTCATTACCAAGGTCTAATGGTCTAGAGTCCAGCTGGTTCAATGCTGTCCGGAGAGCTTCACGCTCGACGTCGTATTGAGGACAGATACATAGCATGTGTTCAATCGTTTCTGTGGTTCCACAAGAGTCGTGCGGAACGAGTGGGCCTTCGTAAATGTCATCCCAAGCCAGAGGCGGCACAACACTGTCGCCTCAGCGCGGGGAGCTTTTGATGGCACTTGTAGCTTTAAGGATGGATCCAACCTATGAAGATGACACTTCTGGAGGTTGGGAGAAGACCAGCATATGTGTGTTATAGCTTTAGCCGCAATATGAAGCTTTCTTGCAGCGTGGGTTCTGGATAAGGGGATTGGAACTGGTCGGGCTTCCAGATGGGCAGACCGGGTGGCTTCATCGGCGAGGAAATTACCAGCAATGACGGTATGTCCAGGTAGCCACTGGAATTTAATTTCATACCCTTTAGCGATAGCTTGATGGTGATCTTCTCTGTCATGTCAGCTATCATATCATATCATATCCTATCATATAGGGCAAAATGCAGACTCTGAAGTGCTGCCTTAGAGTCGCAAGAAATGACCGATTTCTGAGGTGTCTTTTGCAGGAGATATTTGACAGCAGCACACAGGCCAGCAAGCTCTGCTACCGTTGATGTTGTTATGTGGGACACTTTGAATTTTTTTTTTTTTTACGTCTGTGGGCCGCGCGCACGTTGAATTTATTTTCATCAGTAGGTACAAACAGTAGTACAAACAGGTGAAGTATAATTGGACAATCGCAGGTCCTATTTCATTGTACTTTTCGTAGTCGGAATGACAACGGCACCTGAAGAGCTGGTAGGTGACACAGAACCATCAGTATAGATGTGAATTCGGTTCCCGTATGTCTCATTGATTAATAGCAGCGTCCTCTGTTTCACAGCTATTGTTGCGTGATTGGCCTTCTTCTTTGCACCCGGAATACTTAGGCGCGCCTGAGGCTGTTGCAGACACCACAAGGGCAATGAACGCCTTGCTGCTGGTATGTACCCTAATGGAAGACAATCTGTATGGGTGATTATAACTTCAGAAAATGTTGCAAAAAGTTTCTGCGATGGAAAGAACGCCAAGTGATGATTGGGGACGCAGGAAAGATGGCGGATATGCGTCCTGAGACAATCCACAGCAATGTATGTTTGGATGGAATGATCTTTGGCGAGCACGATTGCTGCAGCTGTTGTAGAGCAACATGAAAAACTTCCGATACAGCTTTCTGTTGCTCAATGCGTGCTATATAAAAGCGTTTTTCTGGGCGTGAAAGAAGCGCGCTCGGAATTCGCTGCGCGACTGGGCGCTAGAGGCACTTGCTGCTACCACCTGCTAAGGTGGTTGCTGCATTTTTTTTTTTTCATTTTTTTCTCTCTCTCTGCGCTACATTTATCGCTTCTTTATTCTCGTCAGTCAGGACCTCAGGGACCCGGCGTCGGTGTCGTCTCTTCTTGACAGCTGCCTCGCCCGACCTGCAAAACGGTAATTGACCGCGTCAGTTTCTTTCGGGTGACTTCCCAGTGGGGAAGGAAAGTGCAAGAGGCACCGCATTGGTGGCGGAGGCTCAGGCGGTTACCACGAGGGAGTTATTAGTTATAATTAGCGGAGCCGGGCGTTTGTAGCACCGAAAGGTAAATACGGAAGAATGGTTACCATCGCTTCCAAGTCTTAGTCGCGCTACTCGGCGGCGGCCTGTGTGCTGCTCTCAAACGTGCCCGTCGTTTCGTCGCTTCCTGTCGAAGGCTGGAACATGTTTGTTCAACGGGTGGAATTCACCCAAAACGTAGCAAAGACGGCTGGAAGATGTCTTGCGCAATAAAAATTCGTTGGCTGGTTGAAATATCTATGGTCCTAATGAAATAGCTTTTGATCAAGGTTCTACCGGACTGAGTTCGCCCGACTGTCTTGGCGGAGCACGAAATTGATGTTCATATCGCTCTTCTTGGGTAAATAGAACATAGAGGTAGAATGAAAGTTTGGTAAAATATAAGTTTATCGGAAGAGGATCCGCTTTCTTTACTGAAGGGTGCAAGAATGGTGACTGTGTAAAACTATGGTCGGGGCAGAAAAAGTGATGAATCATTATACTTCTGTGAGTTCAAGGAAGAAAGTTGCAGTCACAGGCAACGACTCTCACACATGTCAGCCGACGCTAAAAGAAGCGTGAGTGTCCTGCAAATGGGATCGCAAATGTCCTGCAAATGAGACACAGGCTTGTCGTCTAACAGTTATAGCGCGAATGGAGAATGGTTAATGGTGCAGAATGAATCGGGAAATTGCGTCGTACATGAAGGGGTGGGGGGCACTGGAAGCTTGCTGCGTCATAGTATATATTTGTTTCATGGGAAAAAGTAGCCGGCGCCATCTAAAGGCGCCAACATCTCCTAAATATAGTGTATTTAAGGAAATGTGGGGAGGGGCAGGGAGTGTGGTTGAATATCAGCACCAACGTTTGTAATTATTGCAATTGTAAATGATGCAAGTACGCATTACAATAGTGTGTAACTGACCATTGTTTCAACTCTCCTCAGCCCTGTCTGAAACCACCAATCACATATGATGCCCTCACAATCCAGCACACTGCCAGGATAGATTGTCACTAGTCTATTCACAACCGTATACATGCCGATGGGAGTGCCAGTAGCGAGCCCGATGAGAGACATCACGAGGTGGAATAATTATTTGTGGAAGAAACTCCGGACCGCTGTCCCACGGTTTCAGAAAGAGGCAGTCCGAGCGTAAGCCAGAGCAGTTGCCGAGAGTATACAACAGACTCGTGCATGCCCATTGGGCATGACCCCTAACGAGATTTAGTGCACAAGGGTAGCAATGCTCACAAGCAAAATCCGTCCTAGCAAAACGTAGCCCGTGAACATGCGATGGTCGACTGGTTGAGTTGGCGCGATCATTGCCGGGGAGATCGTAGGTCACAAAACTGATTTCACAACGCCAGGCTCTCTGGTGTACCGAAGCAGAGTTCCTGTGAGCCTGGCCTTCCTGGTTGTCTGCCCACAAAGCCAAAAGAGCGCTTCTACAGTTCCTTAAGGCAACATACTAGAGTGGTCGACTGCATAAATACGCCATGCCTCGTCTACTGCACATGATTAATCGCAACTTTGGTCTTATCTCTCTCTCTCTTCCTTTCACTCCGCCATCACTCTCTCCATAAATCGTGTAGCCAACTCGGCAGTCTAGTTGATCTCCTTGCCTTCCTTTTCCCTCTCGCTTCAATTTAAGGGAACAGATTCAGGGAGGCAACGACAGCTGAGCAGCGTACTAAGGTCCAAACAATGAAACGTTCCTTTCCTTCGAACGCTTCCTAACCTTACATGAGACCTCCTTACTGCGAAGGACCGATGGAGGAAGCAAGCGTACTGTGAAAGCTCCCTTCGCCCGTCCTCACGTAAGGAACGGTTGCCGCATGCCTGGGTTCGAGAAGATCTCGTTAAAGCTTCACGCGAACATCATTATTGAATAAAGATATGTTATATCGCCGCATAATTTTTAAATTGAAGCGCTAGCACAGAGACGCGTGCACGCTTTCTTCAAGTTTTGTTTACTACACGTAAAAAAGTACCACACTATAGCGCAAAACTTGATGGGCTACAGCAACGCTGGCACGCCGGTGTCCTCCAACGCCTAGGAACGCCACACATGCCGAATGTGCGACTGAAATGAACATGCATGGCAAGATGTACCGTGCTCACGCTTCTCCGCAGGCAGGCGCGAGCGCGCATGCGCAAGCAAACGTCGTGTGGCTAAGCAGTGAGGTGAAGCGCTCGTTCTGGGCCAGGAGCGGCGTAAGAACGCATCGCGGTAGCTTCAGAGCTACCTTACGGTGAGGAAGCACCAAGGAATCCTTCACTGAGGGCCCCTCAGAAAGGAAGCTTTCAGAGCGACATAAGGTGGCCTCACAGCAATGAAGGGTTCCTTACTGAGGTAAGGAAGATTTCATTGTTTGGCCCTAATGCTTCAACCATTTTGCGCAACATCACTTGCAGTAAACCGAGATCGGCGACTGCCGTGTGTTTGAACGGGAAGGAAGTGATTCTGCTGCCTACTTATTACCAAGGCTTTTAATTCTTTTTGTGCCTAATACATAACTACGTCATAGCGCTTCTGATAGAATTGTGATAGAATGCGCAGTGTGCCCATTCTTTGGATTTAACTTTTTTGTTACTTCACCACTCTACTTTTTCTCCTTTGTTTTCCTTCCCCGTCACTTCTCCTTGGGTGCAATGTGCTCCTCATGACGGCCGCCGCCAGCCAACCCTTTCTATCGATTTTCTATTTGATAATATTAACAATAATCAGAATAATAAAGTTAAAACGGCTGACTGTTCCAGCAATGATGAATTGCACACATTCGAAACAAAGATTGTTCAAAACAAAAGTAATGAAATAAAGTTTAGCAAAGAGGCACAGTGACATTTGGCGACACCCGAGGAGACGTCTGGAAGTGTCGCAACGCTCCAAGTACACAGAAATTCTTTTTTTTTTAAGTTTCCACCCCGTGTCATACGCATAAATTGAGCAAGCTACAGCATATCTTTTTTTCTAAAAAAAGAAATGGCAATGCGCTAAGAAAGGCGCCGTTCCAGAGACTCACTGCGTAGCAGTGTGTTAGATTACAGGTCTTGAATAGAGATACTTTGAGAGCGACCATAGTACTTCCTGGCCTCAAACCCATTCCCATTCTACAAGAGCACACTGAGCCTAACACGATTTCACGGTGCTGATACAACGTGAACAAAGCAGGGTAATAAATGAATGCCACAATGCTGCGGTAGTAGCACTTCAGCCCCGTTTCTTTGGACGGCCTCCGCAAATTACGCCAAAAGACGACCTTCTCCCGTGGTACCATATACCGGTCACCACAAACAAAACTACGAGGCTCCCCCGACATGACCATCGAGTTACCCCTAGTGAGACTACTGTGCCTGAGGATCGCCGTATTGTGTATACAGATGCGACAGCTTCCTTGCGGGGAGGACGAATCGCCTTCATGGGCCTTTCTCACCTCGCGATTCGTTCTTCTCTCCCCTATGAGACAGAAACGCCGTTTACTACTTGAATATAAAACCATACACGATGCCATCAAGACAATTTGTACAGTGTTCACCATCAGGAGAGTGCAAGCTTACGCTGACTCACCTTGTGGGATGAAACACCTTAAGCAAGTAACAAGAGCCGTAGAAATATGTCAAGCGATCCACAGACTCCATATGTCCTCACACCTTAGTATTGAGGTGCAGTGGCTACAGACCCATGGTTGGAAACGTTTCAGCGACGCAGCAGACCCAACTATAGCTTGATCACCTGCCCGTGCTCCAAGTGCTCCACGTGCCCCAAGTGCTCGGCTTCTGTGACAATGTCAGAAGCTCGACACCCGCTTTGGATGTGTCTGGGAAGGTGGACGATAAGACTAAGAATTTAAGAAAGGCTGGACTGAAGCCATACCCCATACCTATCTGAACATAACGACCTTTGGGTAATGGACAAGTTTGTAATGGCACTGCTGCAGTTCTTGAATGACGCCGAGTTGGAAGCTTTTGTCTAATTTTATTGTATTCTTTATGCCTTGCGGCGAATGCTCTCGAATAAGAGAAAGAAAAAGATATTTTATTTAAAGAGCAGACGATGATGGTCTTCCCCAGTTTGGGCAGCGTCCTAAGTTCAGGGCGCCGTGGTCCCTCGCTGCCCGTCGCGCTCTGTTCCCAGGGCACGAGCCGGTCAGCAGGTTCTCCCACTGCTCCGAAGTAAGGGGGTGGGGGATCGGGGGCAGTGCCTTGTTGTGCGCATACCATATGGTAGGGAGTCCATGGCGCTGAGCATTTCTTGCAGGCATAGTCGTAGCATGTCGGATACATCGCGTGGAGCAATGCACAGTGCGGAAACGTGTTCGTATGTAGCCTTCTTCATGCAACGGCGTCCGCTCTCATCAGTTTTGGATGCCATGGAGGATACCTTCTTCTGCCAAATCTGTAATGCCCCACGATTTCGGTGTATCGTCTGGGTACACCTTCGTCCAGGTGCCCCGCGGCGCGGAGGCCCGGCGGCTCAGCCTGGAGTGCTTCTTCTCGGGCTGAGGCGTGTGCTGCCGCGTTTCCCGCCAGGGAAGGAACTCGTGCCCCGAAGTCCACACTATGTATATGTCCGGGAGGCCTGTGGTCCTTCTGAGCATCTCTAAAGCTGGATCACTTATCCTTCCAAGTTGGTAGTGCCTACACGCAGTTTGGGAGTACGTTATCATCACTACTTGTTCCTTTCCCCTCGCTGTGGTTGCACCGAGGGCGATCGCTGTTTATTCGGCCGAGTCTGTGTCCCGCGTGAGAACCGGTGCGGCCGCGAGCTGTTCTCCTTTGCCGCTCTTCGCGCTGATGGCGTGCGCCTCCACCCCTCTGTACTTTGCGGCGTCCACGTAGCGGACTTGCTCGTTTTCGTACGCCTTTGTACAATACGCTGTGCCAAACAGGCTTTCTTGCACCCCGCACGTGCAAGCAACCCGCTCCCAAACCTGAAAGGCACCACCGCACCGCCGGTCGATGTTCGTAGAACGCTCCCGCGAGTAATATGCACGCAGTTTGAGGGGTGTCAAATGTCCGGCGCTTCTGCCACAGCGACCTCAGCAGTGCCGTTTTAGGTGGGGGAGTCCTCGTCGCCACATCGTCGGCGGCCCCCAGAGCGGGGCTGCTTTGGCTCCAGAATTTAGGATATACAACAGGGCCGGCTTTGTCCAGATAGTTATATCGGCCGCGTATAACGCATGCTTGATACCTTTGATTTCCTTCAGGATCAGCGGCAAGCCCCTCATCGCAAGGTTCAATAGCTGCGGGCAAATTACCGAGCCCTGAGGGGTTCCTTTCTGCGCGACTCTAAGCTTTTCTGTTCTCAAGTGTGCCAGTCCCACCATGGCCGTCCGGTCCGTGGGGAAATCCCGGACATAGTTGTGAGTTTCTGGCCGCAGTGTGTCTTGCCCAGTTTGTAAAGGACAGTGCAGTGGGAGACATGGGGAGCGCTCTTTTGAGGATCGTGCTCTTGTGCTTCGTGCTCAGGTTGTCTATCACGCGTTCCTTTAGTTGTAGGTGAAAATCCTGCGTCGACAGGTGGAGTTGAAAAAAAAGCTATGCATAATACCATAATATATATGAAAGGCAGGGACGTAGCCAAAGGGGGGGCAATGGGGCTTCAGCCTCCCCCTCCCCGAAATTTTTTCGTGCTGTGATGCACCGCCGACCAAAAAATACCCCCGGCGCCGGAAATCATTCAGGATTTTGTCTTTCATGCTGAAAAAAAAAAAAACATTTCACCGCGAACATTGCGAACTCGGGCTGGATTTCCCGGCTACGCCCGTGCAACGGGAGTCACATAACGCAAGGAGCCCCATCCGAGCACAAAGTTTCAAAGGCGTTTTGATGGCGAGCGGGCTCGTCGCGGCATTGCTAATCAAATGCTAATCTTTATGGGTATAAAGTTCTCAAACTTTTGATGCGAAAGGTGCATTGACATTTCCAAAGTCGTGCACTAGATTTTCTATTCCGGAACTTTGTGGGTTTAATGTTGTTCTAAACATTTGACGCCAAAGGTGCATTGATTTTTCTAAAATCGTACGTCGGACCATACAATGAGACAAGCCAAATCAACACACTATCAGACAAGTTGACAAGGCACGCAGCAAAGTCCGATGAGACGAAGCGTCGTAGTGGTTCATTTGTGCCGTCATGTCACAGAAAAGAATATCAACATGTTTTTCACCTGTGCCAAAGCGTCGATGTCGAAACACTAAAGCCAGTAAAGGTAACTACGTTCTTATTTATTTTTTTCTACTTTGACTTTTATTCGTGAGGACACATTGAGCCTCTTCAATTTTCTTGTTCTCGCTGCCCGCAGGCTGCCAGAGCCAGCCACAGCGCATGCGTTTTTCTCGTGTTGCCCCGATCACCGCGTGGCGTACTTCGGTGAGCGTTCGTTTTCCTCTGGCCGAGTGGATTTTAGCCTAGCAGATTTTTGGACGCTTTCTGGCTAGCAGCCGAGAAAAAGAAACAACTGTCGCTAGACGGATTGCAATACGTTAACTTGAGCGCAACCTCTCCGGAAAATCTTGTCTCGCTGGTGTACAGGATGCCGAGCAGTATGCGTATGGTTGTCTCTGGACCAAGCGTCTCACGTCTTCTGGGATATTCCTTCGGTAGCCACATTAGGGGCTCAAATGGAACCAAAAATAACGGCGCATGAACTAGCTGCAGGGGATAGAAGTATGGCGGCGAAAGCGGAAGTGGAACAGCGTGAAAGGTGTTTACTTGAGGGCGCCGATTGTTTTTACAAGAAAAGCTATGAGTCGCGATCGTGGAGATAAAAAGCGTTCAATTCAGCGTATTTTCACCTACATACAGAAAGAACTGTGCCTGCTGCAAGCAGACAAAGATGGCGGCTTGGTTATTTTTCCTAAAGGTACTTTTAAAGAAAGTGGTTATGCCATTAACAAGAATATCGCCCCCCAAAAAGTCCGGACATCACGCGTGAGGAAAGATTTGCTTCGTTTCTGCGAAGACAACAACCTAAAGAAGCTGCAAAAATGCATAGGAAATAGCAAAAATGACTCGCTCCCTGTGTGTTTTTTTTAGTGCCAAAACGCACAAACCGGATACCACTTTACGGAACATTGATAGTGAACGTGGCATTTCTTGGCAACTCAAGGTTAGCCGATTTTTGTTGAATTGCCTTAAGCAACTCAAAGTTGATGATCCTTTTCTAGTATTCTGACGATATCATCATTTTTTTGGTCAACCATAAGATTGATTTTGGATTTTCTGTGGATATAGAAGAATCGTTTTACTTTATTACGCATCGCAAATTGTTTGTTCGCATCAAAGCACGCATCGATGCACATGAGGAAACGGTATTTCAAAACGCAATCGGTCTTAGCTTTAACAATTTTCTGGCCTTATTGGAAAGCTATCTCAAAAGTACTTTTATTCTTTTTGACAACCAACTACGCTTGAAAAAGAAGGGCATATGTATTGGTTCGTGCCTAGCGCCTCTGCTACGTGACATATTTCTTTCGGAAATGAATATCACCCTTGACAACTGTTTTAACAACACGCATGTAATAAACGTTTTTAGATATGTAGACTTTTATTTATTCCTTTTGGATGAACTTCAACTGACAATGATGAAATCAGCGCGGTTTTAGGCCTTTTTAGACTTCACGGCAAGGACATATCTTTTACCCACGAGATTTCGGTTGACAACGTGCTGCAGTTTTTAGATTTTGATATGACGTTTTTAAAACATGTTTGTTGGTGCTATTTAGCACGAGCTAAAAAGGAGGTGTTACCATACGATTCTGCCCACTGGAAAATTATAAAACGAGGGATTGCAACAGCCTGCCTGGGGTCTGCGCTTAAAAAAATCGTGTGATCATAGGATCAAGTTAGTTTTGACAATCAGGTTGAGCGGCTTTTAAAAGCCGTCTTCCCTCGCTCGGTGTTGATGTCAGGGGGGAAACTTTGATGCAGAAGCTGGAAGGCAACGAAAAGCATAAGGAGGGCGACGAAGTCGAGCGTAAGGCTCGAAAGAAGGCACAAGTGGTCCCGTACCTTCACAGGGTTAGCCATAACCTTAGAAAGGTGGCGAACAGGTATGGAATGTGCTCTTTCCCGCCCCGAACAAGCTGGCCCGTCTCTTCCCCCGAATCGCGGGTGGTACTACGAACGGGTGTACAGTACAGCACGTTAAGCTTTTCGTGCATTGCTTTATTGGAGTAGTTTATCTGATTCCTCTCAGCTGTGGCAAGTGCTACATTGGGCCAACCGGGCACTGCGTCAACGACCGAATGAGAAAGCACGCAAATATTTTAAAGAAGGACACAACTGCGCACTTCTCTGAACATTGCTCAGTGGCTATGGTGTTGGGCTGCTGAGCACGAGGTCACGGGATCGAATCCCGGCCGCGGCGGCCGTATCTCGATGGGCGCGAAATGCGAAAACACCCGTGTACTTAGATTTAGGTGCACGTTAAAGAGCCCCAGGTAATCGAAATTTCCGGAGTCCTCCACTACGGCGTGCCTCATAATCAGAAAGTGGTTGTGGCACGTTAAACCCCATAATTAAATTTTTTTAACATTGCTGGTCTTGTCCCGACTGTGAACCACTGTTTTTTAATGTCAGGATCCTAGGCAGAAGCAAGAACAAAGCAGCACGTGAACTGTTAGAGGCCTACCATATCCATACCACTGGTCTAACTTGCGTGAGCAAACTTATTTTACGGTTTATGATTCAGAATTGAAATTGCTAAGCATTAAAAAAAAGGGATAACGATGCCTTCAGCTGACTGGTATTCTTCGCGTGTTTTATGCGTTTGCGCGTGTGTATGTTTGTGTATATATAGGATGCTCTGTTTTCGGAATAAACAGCTGTAAGTGTAGCGTTCATCTTTCCTTTCCTTTTGCCCCTCTCTGTTTTCTTCTTTTTTCAAGTTTTTGAGCTAAAATCATCATGTAAAGCATCATGTTAGGCGCCCAAAGTAGGCATTCGATTGTGGCCGACATGCTTTCCTTTGCGTATTTTTTTTTTTCATTTGGGTGCCCCCGCCCCACAATAGAAAAAAAGACATTGTTGCGGCGCAGCGAATTGTCGCATGGGGAAAGAGCGATTTTGTTACTTCTTCTTTTGCGGGAAGTAATGGGCCACGGGACGCTTCACCTGCTGGATACTCTTATTATAGTATTGCTATAGCAAATATATGGACACTCCAGGCATATTCCTGCCATCGCCGTCCCGTTCTGACCCATCCCGTTCTGCAAACACCATGGATCAATCGCAACATCATTCATATGAAACGTAAAATGAAGAGGTTAAAAAGGGTCCGTACGCAGCCAAACTTTATATCTGAAGTACAAGACAAGCTTGCACTTGCCGTGCGTAGATCAAAGGATTATTATTTTATCTCATATCTGCCTCATTTTATTACAAACGATCCAAGCAACTTTTGGAATTACATTGCCGAAAAGAAGAAACCAATATCCCAAATGGCAATAAATGGACAGATGGTTACGGAGAAGGTTGTACTTGCTCATCACTTTAATATGTTTTTTCACAGTGTCTTCTCGAATCCCAGGGATTCTTCACGTAACTGCCCAGTGTACCAACCATTTGATGTGAATTTTATATCGTATGCTTGTGTACACTCTATGGTGCTGAACCTAAAACCGATATGTTCAAGTGGGCCTGATAATATCCCTAATTTGTTTCTCAGTAGATATGCTGTAACCTTATCAAAGTTTCTTGTTATAATATTCCATGCTTCATTATTGTCGTCTGAATTACCGAGTGATTGGAGAACAGCCCAAACAGCACCGATTCATAAAAAGGGGAGACCGTCTACTTGTAGAAACTTACCGTCCTATTTCTTTAACGTCAGCATGCTGCAAACTCATCGAGCTTATCATAGCAAAAAGCATAACCACATATATAGAAATGCACTCAATTTTAACTAACTTTCAGCACGGGCTCAGAAGAGGGTATTTGACTGTCACACAGCTGGTCACTGTAGTTCATTCCTTTGCATCAACCCTTGACAAGAACGGACAAATAGACATAATTTTCCTTGACTTCCGTAAGGCATTCGATACGGTCGCTCATGATAAATTATTTTTAAAACTTGAAAATGCAGGAATCCCTCAGATGTTTATATTTTGGGTGTCTGCTTCTTTGTCTAACCGGAAACAATTCGTTGAGATAAATCGCGAAAAATCATGCTGCCTTCCGGTCACATAGGTTCTTCCCCAGGGCTCGGTCTTCTTCTTTTTGTTCTATATATTAATGATATTGTTAACACAGTTGAAGGTGGTGTACAGATCCGATTATTTGCCGATGATTATGTGCTCTTCAAAGATATTGTTTCTCTCCATGATCCAACTAGCTTATATTGTAGTTTAAATAATATTCTTGCATGGTGCATGTGCTGGGGAATGACACTAAACACAGATAAAAGCGCAACACTGCGAATGACACATAAGAAATCACCCCTGCTTTATAAATATAAATTAGGTCCATCACCTCTTCATGAATTCACTAGCCATAAATACCTAGGATTGACCCTTAAGAATACACTATCATGGAATAATCACATAATTAACACTTGCACTTCAGCCATCAGAAAACTATGCCTGTTGAGACGCAAACTTAAGAAAGCCCCATCTAACGTTAAAATTCTATGCTACATCTCCCTAATTAGACCTAAGCTGGAACACGCTTGCATAGTTTGGGATCCATACACAAAGACTAATATCAATAGTCTTGAGAAAATTCAGAGGAAAGCGGTCAGATATATATTGAACAAATTTTCCAGATGTGATTCCCCATCGAACTTATGGAAATTAACAGCCTTGAACCACTCGAACTTAGAAAAAAGAAACAGAGACTTGAATTCCTTAAACTACTTCACACCAACAATTTATCCCTTGACCCATCCAAACATTTATCGCAGTTATCGACCAGTTATCGTCACCGCAGACATGATGCATTAACCCCTTACTTTGCAAGAACAAACACATATAAGTTTTCTTTTTTTCCTCGAGCTATAACCCAAGGGAATTGTATAATTGAATCCACTTCCTAATCTTGCAATTTCATGGTTCTTTCTGTTTTGTCAATCTGATTTTCATTGTATGTACCGTATGTCACCCTCCCTGCTTGGACCACGTGTCCGCAGTATTTAATAAATGAATAAATAAGTCGAAGGGCGATAACATCGGGACTGCGCGCCGCATGCTGTACGTGCGAGTAAATGTGTAGTGAAGGGGATGGGGGGGGGGGGGGGTTAGGATTCGGTTATTTGTGAAGCTGTGATTGCGCAACAAGTTTATTTGCCTTGTATGACGCATAACATAGAGTGACGTTTTCTTAGATACGTAGATTTATTGGAGAGTTATACGAATATTTAAATATCTCGTTGCTAGGTTTTGCGCTTACATGCAGTGAACTTTGTATCCAGTGACAATCTTTTGCCCTTTGTCTAGCTCTATCTTCGCATTTATATATTACATTGTATCTTCGCATTGCTAATGTACTCGTATATTTGGCAGAAGTCTTATTTTTTTATATGTGCTGTCTCTTGCGACTATAATTTTGGTGCGATTACTCACAATAAATGACCGGTGACAGCTGCTCCTGCGCATTACATTGGAACAAAACGACAGCGTGATTGAGATTTGTCCTTGGCCATTACATATCTGCCAAAATGTAAAGAAGGTTCTTGAATGACAAAGTTTCATAAAAATATTTGTCCTCAACTTGTTCATTTCATGGCCTTTACATTTTTCATATCAGCGGCATGCACTGCTTTGCTGATTTCGGACTGACTCAGTCCTTAAGTTCGTGTGATATTTTTTTTTACTTATTAACTGGATAAAAAATAAGGAAGCGTTAATATTAGTTATTTCGGGCCCAATTTTCGGGACATACGAGTACACTTTTTATGAGAAAATAAATATTGTACTTCTCTTGACATAGCGTAGCGTTCAAGAATTCGTTTGCAGCATCTTTGGCAATGGCAATGCAGTTATTATTCATGTATTTAATCCCTTAACAAATTATATATGGAGGAGGCCGAGCTGCAACGTGAGCGCCCCCAGGCGTGAGCCAGGAATTTCCCCGAAGGAAATTCCTGGCTACGCCACTGATGAAAGCCATACATAATACTTGCCAGGAATCCCTGTTCCTCCAAGTACGGGAACGTCAGTTGTGAACCATGTGTTCGAATAGCTTGCCCGCGCACAATGTGAGGGAGATCGGGCGCAAGTTTTGTAGAGTGATAGGTTTGTTAGGTTTCGGCATCATGGTCACGTCTGCATGTTTCCCCGCTGCAAAGATCTTGCCGCCTTCCCAGCATTCGGTTAGGTACTTTAGGAGTTGTTCGTGGCCTCATCGTCCAGGTTGCGGAGCGTCTCGTTATTTATATTGTCTCTCCCGAACGTCGTGCTCCTTGTGAATTTCTTCAGGGCGGCCAGGATCTCCGCCTCGGATAAAGGGTGTTCCAGCTCCTGTTTGGGTCGGCCCGTGTACTCTGGTAGGGTGACCAGGGGCTGTTGGTGTTGAGGGCCCAGATACGTTTCGGTGATGGCTTCCAGGATGTCTTACTCCGTCCCCTGGAAGTTGTGAATCAACCCCTGGATGTGTTGTCTCCTGACGGCCTCCGATTCCGCCTTGGTTAGCAGCGTCTTTAGGATCGCCCACGTCCGGCGGATGCTCAAAGTGACCTGGAGCCGGTCTCACAGCTGGTTCCAGTTTTGTCTGGCCAGGTCATCGGCGTACTCTTCCGCTTGCCTCGTGATGGCGTCAATGCAGAGCCTGAGTTTGCTATTTCTTTTCTGCCTCTTCCATCTCCGGAGCAGGCCCCGCCTCGCTTACCGCAGGTGGAGCAAGTGGGGGTCCACTTCACGGTTGTCGACGCTGAGCTGACTGTCTCGGTGTGCTTGTCCGCCATTTCGATGACTCGCTTCGTCCAGTCTTCGATGTCTTGCAGGTACGGGATCTCTTGTTTCCTGAACGCGGTCCAGTCTGTGATCTTGGCCTGACCCGTCCTAAGGGAGGTCTTGTGGTGTATTATTGTCTGAACGATGTGGTGATCGCTCCCCAAGGTTTCGTTTAACCTCGTCCACTGGACCTGCCGTATGCCGATGGAGACGGTGAGGTCGGGGCTGGTGTCCCAGTAGACGCTGTTTCCCACCTTGGTAGGAATATGGGGGTCATTCGACAACGTCAAGCCATGCTGTTGAGCCGCGTCGTGCACATTGCTCCCCTTCTTGTAGGTTACGAGGTAACCCCAGGCGAGGTGGGGCTCATTGAAGTCACCCAGTACGATTAATTTTTATCCCGTGGTGATCTTTTTGACGGCTTTGAGGAGCTTATCAAAGTTGTTTAGGTTTTCAGACGGCGGGCTGTACACGTTTAGTATGAAGAAGGACTGGAGTGTCGTTCTCGGTGTTACTTCTACGGGGGTATGCTCCGTTCTGTGATTGATGTAATGATGTTGCATTGTTTGGTGCTTCTTCGTGAGAATGGCCGTCCTTCTCTTCCCCTTGGCTATGTGGGTCTCATAGCGGCGGAGTTCAAGTTTGTCGGTTTCTGTCTTCTGTAGAGCAATGACGTCCGGTTGATGAATGCAGGGGAATTGTAGAAGGTTTTGCTTTCTCCGTTGTTTCGATCTACAGTTCCATTCCCAGAGTTTGGGAATTTCGTCTTTTCTCTTTTTCTTACTCGTCATTTTGAAGTGTAGGAGTGGTTTGTACGTTAGTCTGATTCGGCTTCAGCTTCTTTCTTAGTTGTCCTCTTTCTTGAGCAAGGATGGCAAGGCGCCGTTCAGTCTCGTCAGCCCTGGTGGTTAGAATGTCGATCGTGTTGGTAAGGTCGTGAGTAGCCTTTCCCAACTTGAGGACGATTGTATTTATCTTTCCGTTTGGGTAAGTCTTTGGTCTAAAAACTGCTCCAGCTGCTAAAACTTTAGTTCGATCTTCTGGTCGATCACCCGCACAAGCTTCTGCTCGATTATTTGGCATATGCGTTCCTCGAGGTCCGCGGGTCGCGCGCTCTGTGCGGATTGCTGTGGCCGTTCCTCGCAGTCTTCCGTGCGCTTCATTAGCTTAGTGTTCAGTTCCCTGAGCAATTCTACAGTTTTCTCCAAAAGGGCAAGAAGCACCCATACTTGAGGCAATATGGTGTGAGACTTAACCGTTCCTTCAGCGAGGATACATGTTCCGTTAACTTATCGTTAATACAGCAGCTCTCATGATCCTCGTAACTTTTGCCACAGCTCAGAGCTAATGCTACGCAACATGATCACAATACATGACGCATTTTTTGTGAAGAAATGTGGCATGCTGGCACAGATGGTTGGAGCGCCCGTTTCCGATTCCGCAGAGCCAGGGCTCGAAACCCTGTTTGTCCTTGTTTATATCATGTGTGCATTTTCAGGGCGCATTGTTTTTATTAATGACTCTCACTTTTGCTACAACCAATATCAGCCGAGCTTCTGTCTTCGTCCTGACGGGTCCCTGGTTTTGCTGCTGGAGATAATATTGCGTTATAGGCTGCTTCTCCCAATACAGCAGACAAAAGAAGAGCACGAAGCCTTCATGTAAATATTTGTCCTGTGGTCAAGCTGTACATATAATGACTCTAACAAAATAAGTACGATACTCTTTGCGCAAGCCCAGTCTGTGGCTCCTGCTTAATATATTACAGCTTTGCGCAAGGAATCAAAGAAAAAAAAGCTTGAAAGTGTGATCCTACCGGGAATAACTATAGGCCGACGGGGTGGTCCAATCCCCTTGGAGAGCGGAAGAACTTCGATCACCGTTGTCCCAGCGCAGTAACTCCATGGCTTAATTGGCGCGTCTTGTAGAAGCTGCCTCCTTCCAGAGCTACTATTTTTTTCTTCGGAGCATAGGATACTGTTGCGCAGGCATCGGACTTCATCTTTTCTTCGTTTTAGGTCTGAAGGAACTTGTAGCTCATTAGCACCGTATACGAGTTGGGCCACTTTTTTGCTACCGGAGTGAAACCTCTGCCGGCAAAGCGCATTGGCAGCGATGTGGAGGGCCTAGTGCATAATCTTTTATATCTACCCGCGTACATGTTGCAAAATAAGAAGGTAACAGAGAAAGTAATATTTTCTAACCAATCGCCTTTCGTATAAAATAAAAACCTGTTAGAAAAAAAAGGCGGGACAAACTTTTAATGTATGATATGCTGAAGTATATCGTTTTATCGCGATTCACGATGAAAATATATTAGCTACATGACCATTTGCACGCTTCTTTTTAAAGCCACGCTTTCTTTGTCTCTTCCTTCGAAGTATGCGCTGCTGCTGTTTTACACGCCGCGTCGTGGGGTGATCCAGAGCGTGTATATACACGGCAGTAGTGGGGTAGAGAGACAAGCCGACGCGAGAAGCTCGTTTGGACCTTTAACATCAACTCACCACTCTCGTATATTGGACTAAATGCTGAAGAAATTACAGATTCGCCGTCAACATCACTGCTAATTATCTTCAATCAAAGCAAAAAGCATAGAAAACTTCGATTGCATTGATTCCCACAATGCGTGGTATCCGTAGATTTCTTTTTCAAACTACTGCGATTCCTCAGATGTCAGATGTATATAGTGCAGGTGTTTTTGTTATACCTATGTGAGGATACGTATGCGTGCCTTTTGTATTAATGACACCAAGCTGTTGGTGCAAAAATATAACACTAGCTTCTTCTTGTCTCATGAATAGGAAGGAGGTGGTATACCTATATAACTTTGGTACACTGGTGTAGTATATAGATTGTATATGAAAACGAGTCATTTGCAATGAGCGCACACAGAACGGCACTACAACATAAGAAACGAGAACATACCTATAATGCCGTAACGACCCCACCACGTACCATACAACGCACCCTTGCCGACAAATTCATCGACAATAACGTTTGTAGAAACAGGAGTGTATAGTGTATACCACGTGCGTCTGTGCACTAATACCACCAGTATTGCTACTTTCCTTTAGGATTTGCTTGATAACAATTAGCGCTCGCTTTTGCGCTGCGGTTGTTGAGCCATAGGCGCAAGAACTTCATCCGATATTAACTCAGCATATTCCTTCCCACCACACTCCAAAGCCAGCGTGCAGGAACAGTAGCGTAAGATGCATCAGATGGCGTTCCCGTGTCGCGTTAGTGATGCGCCTGGTAATACGCCGAGGGGAGCGGGATGGGGGAAGGCGTGAAGGCTTTGTAAGTGCGCAGCCTACGGGCCGGTTATATACCGGGCGCCGCCTTCGAGGAGCGCGTGTTATCAGCAGCAGCGGTGGCTGGGTGCCAGACCGTGTTCGTCGTGGTTCTTGCTGGAACTCTACGCCCGGCGTCGACAAAAGCGAACCCGGTCGATGGGGCTGGCCAGTTGAGGCTGTAGGCATGTTTCCGGAGACAATATAATTAATTACGGCTAAGCGGTCACTGCGCCTTGTCTTGCATAGAGAGCCGGCCGCGAAGCAACCAATCGATTCTTGTTTAGCGGATAACTGTGGACCGGATTTTGGGGGTGAACAGCAGCCGTAATAATTAGATGGATGCGTGCTCGAGCATAAATCGAACGGGTAACTTTTGTTACTCACAGAACAATGACGTAATATAAATATTAGATGTGCGGTAGCAGAGAGAGAGAGAGAGAGAGAGGAATACAGGAAGGCAGAGATGTTAACCAGTCAATAGTCTGGTTGGTTACGCTACGCTGGGGAATGGGAAAAGGGGTAATGCCTCAATGTACATACATATGAATAGTTGGTCCTGGAGCACTTACCACAGCCAATGATGCGCGATTCCAGGGGCAGAGTTAGTCGTTTCGTTACCTGTTTTCAGTGCAGCTATTGTTCTTCATTAGACTTATTAGGTTCGAACGCGTCGGCTAAATCACGTAGCTCAGCGCGCCAGGCTTCAATCCAACTCTCGTGCAAGCGTGAACGTTTCCCGAAGGATGCTGCGTGGTCTGCTTATATATGGTGCAGTCAGGGCAAAAATATAGTGAAATTTTAACTCGTTACTTGAAAGATACCAACATCATTTCTCATTTTCGTGGTGTACTGTTCGCGCATTTAATTACTGGCTATGCAAATAAAACCTGCCGCGAACCAACCCGTGATCCTCTTTCTGCATTCTCATTGGAGACTTGGTATTTATCTATTTATTCATATACCTTAAGGGGCCTTGCGGGCATTACATAGGGCGAAACCACAATATAGAGGGGTCACGTTCAGAAACTATATATCAGAAATAAGAAAAACACGGCTTCACGTGCAATGTGAACGTGCAAAATAAAGTACAACATAATGTAATGCAATATCAAATACGATGCACAAAACAAAGCACAAGTGGGAAAACGATCAAAATTTACAATTTTACGTTGAACAGGGGCCCGATAACGTAAAACTATTCCAATATGTCTTTATTCTAGTTTCCTGACGTCAAATTTACGTAGCCACCGACGCAAGCATCGGGCGGTAACTCGCAACGTTGTTTGAAAAGCCCAATCAACCGCGCTACTCGTTGATAGGAGGTGACTCTTCTTTTTTTTATTTTTTTTGCTTTCAGAGCGAATAGCATCGCCTACACTGAGCAGATTTTCTTATCGGATTGACTGACAGGCGAGGAGCACGCTAAAGTGGAGAGGGCTTCGATGGGGCCGAGCCAGCACTGCGAAAGTGGATAAATAGATAAGGAGGGTGGTGCCTGCGTCTGCGATTGATCCGCTTCCCCTTAGCTTGCGGTGGCTGGTCAAAAATCGCGGCGGCGTGCAACGGAATGGTAAAAATGTCGCCAGAACGGATCCTCGGCAAAGAAGAGTTGGCAAAGTGATGTCGTATATGTTCCGAAAGGGCTCGATAACGTTATATTGCCGCGGAAAATTGCGTATTACACGCATATATACCCATGCTCCCAGGCCACTCCGAGTAGCTAGTGCCAGAGCAATCGGTGTGTAGCCATCTTCTATTTCTTTCGGGACGGGGCAGTTTCCCGCTATAAAAAAAATTCAGTTTTGTTCGGCATATGAATACGTTTTTAACATGTACAAGTCACTTTAGCGCGGTGAGTTTTCGCGGTTTTGTGACATCGCGTGGCACACAAGCGAAGTGGGCGCAGCCGAATAGCGTTTGGTCAATGGCGGAGTATTATGGCGAAAAAGGCGTCGAATCAGAAATAATTATTTTTCTTTCGTTCGGTCTAATCATGCATAATAAGTGTGCAGAAATCACATCCGATGGGGCGTTTTCCTTGTTTTCGTGACGTCGCATGAGAGACAGGCGAAGTGGGAGTGGTCCGACAATTTTTTGACCAATCATAGAGAACTGATTCCAGCATTGGAATAAAAGTTTGGAATAGCGTTACGTTATAGTGACGCAGGTGCTTAAATTTATTAACAAATGAATAGTGATCGCTCGCCATTACAACCTCGCTCGGCCAGTGTTTCCAATGATAAGCTGCAAGAAAGAGTGATGAATTACGAAGAAAGTTAGCGCGCGAGCTTTGGCTGTGCATTAAATGCGCGTTCAAGCGTGAAAAAATGAGATGGGCTGGTTGCAAAGCAAAACAATTTCACTTTGGGCCCCAGAGGCACGCCACAAGGAGCGGTAGTCTCACCACTGCTTCTTAACATTGCCATAAAAAAGTATCGCAAAGGCTTTCATAGAAATGTTCAATCATGCGCTTTACGCTGATGACCTCACAATCTGGTGCACCCGAGGAAGCGAAGGAGATGTTGAATTAGGCTTACAGGAGGCTGTAGATCAAACAGGGATGTACCTAAAAAATATGGGGCTTACATGCTTTCCGAGCAAGGCTGAGCTTCTCCTCAACGGGCCAGTCAGGAGAGGTCCCAAACCTAGAGGCTGGAAACCGTTCTCTGAAATAGACATCAAACTCTGCACTAAAAGCGGCTGTACCATGCCCAAAGTAGACACCATTCGGGTCCTGGGCACGTTCATCGAAGCGAATGGCAGTAACATTACGACGCTCAACAAGCTCACAGCCAAGGCTGAAAACGTGATCAGGCTCATCAACATAGTGTCGAATAGGCGTGGAAACCTTCAGGAAGACAACCTCCTCAGGTTATTCCACGCCTTCCTCATGAGCCATATAGTTTATGTGGGAGCCATGTACAATTGGTGTAACTCAGAGAAGAAAAATTAAGCACGCTCATCAGATAAAGTGTCAAAAGAGTACTAGGCATTACGTTACGGGCGAGCTCGGACCTTCTTATGCAACTAGGAGTGCGCAACACATCGAGGCCCAGGAGTCAGCCCAACTGGCCCGTCTATCCTGTACCGCGGCTGGAAAGAAGATGCTGGCGGTCCTTGGGATCAACCCTATCTTCATGGAAGAGTTTGAAATATCAAATCTCAGAAGATCAAAGGAACAACGTACTAGTCGCACCGTTTCCTCAACACAACGTAGGCAAACGCAGGGCAAGAGCCCTCGCCCTCCTCAAGAGTACCAAAGACGATCGCTACTTGGCATGTTTTGTCGACGCAGCCCAATATGGGCAGTCGCCTAACTTCGCCATTGCCCTCGTTGATCACAACGGACAGCTAGTGAATGCGGCTCCCCTGAAGTGCTCAACATCAGCCAGAGCGGAGCAGGTCGCATTTGCTATAGCGACCCAATCGCATCACGGAAGAAGAATGGAGCTCTGCCATCCAGAGCTCAGAACTTTCACGGCAAACTTGGGCTGTCCAGAGAGCCCACAATGCGGTAGTTAGGCTCGGCCAACCAGTCCCCACGTGGCAGCGGCGCGCAGCTCTGCCCTAGCGCAAAGCTTCTCAGGACCTTGTAAACAGTCTTTTTTCTGTCTGTCTGTAATACATTTAGTTTACTGCAATCGGAGTAGGCAGAGGGGACCATATGAAGTATGCGAATACGCAAGACTACTTATATCATCACTAGATCTGATCTTTTATTTGTTTACATGTACACGGCCATAGGGAGACGGCAGAAATGTTTCTATATGTGTGTGGGCCCGGGAAGTGCGCGCGCTATCTGCTAGCAGGATAGAGCGTTTGGACGTGTTGGCGGGCGTCGCCGAGCCGATGGTCGTTGACCACACCGGATTTCCGAGCCGGCAGGCGCAGCATACGGGCGCCGACAAGCGCTTCACTTGCCGGTCGCCACCGCCTCCACAGTGTCGGACAAAGGGCAAAAGGGCGCGCGCCGGCAGCGCTCCTTGTGAGGCTAATGGGCAGATGGGAGTCGCGTGTCCCAGGTGGTCTTCGTCACATAGGCCAGCGCCTGTCTTCGCGTGATTACACGGCGCACTCTCCAGTGTGCAGCTTGCTCGAGTGCATGGTCCGGGTAACGAACGGATTGAAAAATGGAAGGGAAATGCTCTACTGGCTTTCGTCGGTGTACTTTATTGTTGCTGTTTCTTTTTGCTGGTTTGTTTGTTTGCTTTGACGTAAGGCCACAATGTAAGGAGAGGCCAGCGGAAAACACGAAAGAGCGAAGGGAACCAATTGGAGTGGCCGAAATGTTTGGGCTGATTTGAGCTAACCATTGGTTCATGACAAGTGTGTGCTTGTAAGACCGCTTGTCATTGGTAGAGTTCGCCGGCCCTACGCTGTCGAGGGGCGGGGAAGTGGAATTCTTGTGTTATTCGAATTTTGTAAAACGGGAAATTCGGGAGTTTTTGGGGAGGAAGGGATGAGAGAGATGGAGTCAATGACTCCGTAAGCTATTGCTGAAATGGACATATGTAAATAAACCTGTACATACTTAGGAGTTGTTGCGAGCCTTGTTTGCAACGTGTAACATGACAACGAACGGAGAGAATTGAGGGCTGGGAGCCCAGATCACCAAGGCTGAGCGACGGCCAAGGAACGGCCTGAAGTCGGCAGTACCAAACATGGCTACCTTCTTCAGGAAACGCAGTAACAGGAAGTGGACCCAAGAAAGCCCTAATTTAGAAAAAAGAAATGAAATAGAATGCACGCAAAATGCCTCGAGCGGCTAGGCGCGCTGCAATTTTGCGTGTATTCGCGTGCTTCTTTCACGCTCGTGAAAACGCTTTTATGTAGCAGGTTTTGAGCAACAGAAAGCTATATCGGAAGTTTTTTCACGTTGCTCTACAATTTTCTCATTGACAATTTTCATCTAATATTATAACAATTGAGAAGTTGATTAATAACCCGCCGTGGTTGTTCAGTGGCTATGGTGTTGGGCTGCTGAGCACGAGGTCGCGGGATCGAATCCCGGCCACGGCGGCCGCATTTCGATGGGGGCGAAATGCGAAAACACCTGTGTGCTTAGATTTAGGTGCACGTTGAAGAGCCCCAGGTGGTCGAAATTTCCGGAGTCCTCCACTACGGCGTGCTTCATAATCAGAAAGTGGTTTTGGCACGTAAAACCCCATAATTTCTTTTTCAAGTTCATTAATTAATTGACTCTAATTATGTAATTAGGCGGAATGCAAGAAATGATATAAGTATCTCCAAGCGACGGCAAACAACAATATATTGGTTCGGTCCATGCAGCTACCTAGCATTTGCATATTTTTAAAGTTTAGCTCAAGTTACGTGAAACAAACTGTATATGGCCGATTTAAAGGGGCCCTGAACCACCCCTCGGGCTTTACTAAAAACACATTCAGCGGATGGCACATGCTGCAGTGAACATCTCAGCCAGATTTTGCACTCGTGCGCGACGCGTGGGGCTCACAAGCGCAGCACGAAGTCACCTTTTTCTCAAACGCGCTCGTTTCAAAAGAAGCCATTTTCTCACTCTCTTCTGTTTGCTTTATTTCGTCGTAAAGCGCATTCCCTTAGACTGGCTGATCACTGACATCAGTCAAGAAGGGTGTTTGGAACAGTGCACTTCTTCCTACTGTTAGCGTGGATATTAATTAACACAGTTAACTAAACGGACTGAAGTATAGCTGAAGTAAGCGAAAGCTTCACTTTAAATTTTCATATGGATGACTCACTTCCGGGCAAAACCAACTGTCGTCTCTTGACGCTCAGCCATGGCTCAACGACGCCCAGAGCCAGCGCGACCGCGTCCGTTCAAACTAGTTTTGACCGCACTGTCTTTTCGGCATCGCCGCCTTCGTATCTCTTTTGTTTCGAGTGGTTTTGAAGACCAGAAGTGGTCTCAAACTTTACGAAGCTTATGATGCGGCGCTGCCGCTTAGGTCCAACGCCGCAGATCCCGTCGTGGTCAGTGCGTACACTGAGTACAAAATGCGAGCACTGAGCGCGGGATCCATCGGCGAGCTCTTCGGCGCGCTACAATGTAGCTACGCATACTATTGAAACAAGCAGCACGCAGGCGACGTTACAATCAGAGGTTTGGGGCACCAGTTGCGCAGCCGCGCGCACTCAGAAGCAGGCGACCGTAAATACCATGTTGACAACAGCACCCAGCACTCGTTAATTTGCGCGAAAAGTAACCGCGAAAGAAGAAACACAACATGGAAGTCTGGTGGCGTAACACCGTGGGCGGGGTATCACCATAGGCTCTGCCTCCCTCCCTCGGAACGGAGGATGTTGAGGAGGAATGAGAGACATAAATATTCCTCTCGTGATATCTACGCTCCTACTAGGTCTTTAAAAAAAAATGCTTTCGCTTATATGTTCATGGGAGGTACAAAACTCGTCCGAACGTGCTTTTGAGGCTTCAGAGAAAGGTGGTTCAGGGCCCCTTTAACATTTAGTGAAGCAGTGAATGGGGCTAGTTGCTGGACATTCATAATTGTATTGCGCTTAGTGTTACACTGACGTCAGCGTAACACTAAGCGCTCTACAATCCCGAACCCATTCAATAGCTTGTTGCTTCGTTCCAATTAGGTTTCAACCCACCTGCCAGTTCGCGCCTTGGGTATCAGACGGAAAAATAAAGTGAGAAAGGAGGTCTCTGTCACTAAGTCGACCAGTGCACTGGCGTAGCCTAGGCTTTCACGCATAGTTCAGCAATGCCCTCTAGGCTAGTCTAGAACGTGTTGATTTCAAGGGCCAGCAGATGGGTATCGCCGTCTCTCCTGACCGCCACACGTGTGACGGATGCCAGCGTCGAGCACCGGAAACGACGGTGCGCAGCATTCAGACAAGGTCCACGCGAGTACTATCACTAGCCTCCCCCGCGACCTACTGAATCCTTGTACGAAAAGCATTGCAGTAGGAGAGGCAGTAGGCGATACCAGAAGTCTGCAACCGTTGCACTTGGTTCGGGCAGACATTCGCCCACCTGCACGTTCCGAACACGGCGCGCGTAATCAGTGGACAGCAAGCAGGGCAAAAACATCTGGCAAACTTAGGCCTTTGTCCGCGCACCGGAGCGCGGTGAAATCTTTAATCACGGCTGCCGCCGCAGGTGTTGTGTTCGATCGAAGCTACCGCCTGGAGGAGACAAGGCTGCTGTCTTGACAATCATTAGCAGCCACCGGAGCGAAGGTTTTACCACCGGCGCCAAGAAATACAACCGGCACTGATCGGAGGGCCCCCCGACGTGCAGCCGTGTAATCGAGCCGTCGCAGCAGTCGCCGCCAAAACGGCCCCGAGCCTTGCTCCCGCTCCTATAACTTTCCTCCCGCGCTCGACTTTTTCTTTCACCTGTGCTCCAGTCGAGTGGGTATTCCTTTATTGGGACGGCACGTTCAATTTTCTCGCGAGGAGAATGTTTTCCCTTGCCCTCCTATACTTTCTCAACGCTCCTTTCTGACTGGCCGGAATGAAATGGCCAGAGATGTCCATAAATCACAGACATGGAGCAATATTTTTTATGTCAACTTTAACAGCTAATCGCGAGGGAAATTAAGTGGACGAAATTCATCGCAGACATAAGGCACATTACTTGGTCGTCCGACAGTCACTGTACGATAGTGTGACACGAACGCTTTATATTTGGAAAAAAAAAGAAAGAAAAAGCTGTTTTTAAGCAAAATGAAGAAAAGGCGAAAATGGAATAATCATGACTACGATTTCAGTCTGAAAAACTGTGAGCCTAGAGAAGACTGAAAGCAGTTCGCGTTCACAAAACGCAAGCAGTCCGTGAGCCCCTCCTTCTCCCCCCCCCCCTCCACCCCCATGTCAGCGTTATAAACCAATATCTGAACCCGCATTGCTGCATAATACATGGGTAAATCGAAGTTCGAGATCAGGGCAACCGTCTGTGTTGAGGCAGTTCCGTGCTTCTGATGCAAATAAGGTTCACGAAACACTACGTGGCGCTCAGTGGCCATTGAATATTGTTCGGCTGCCCAGTCTTATGCAAATTGAATTTTTTAAAGCAGGATGAGAATGGCGAAGGACTATGGCATTGCAATCGAGAGTGCGGCGAAAAAGGGAACCTCAATTCACCAACTCGCGCCCACTCACTCTTTTCTTTCTTTTTGTGCACTTCTTTGGTCACGAACAATTAGGTAAATGTTTAGTTTCATCTCCACTATCGTTCCACAGGGGTCCTTCTGTTCAGGTCTTTAGAACTTTATTTCAAGAAATGCCCCATTCAATGCTTAATTTGACAAAAGAAATCCGACTTTTCTGAATCTCGTTGATGCCGTAGGTGTACGGGCCTTCATTATTCATTATGATGCATCATCAGCCTGATTAAGTTTATGACTGCTCCCGTCTATCATCAACCTCTTCGAAACGGCCGACTGCGAACATAAAGTAAGTTTTGCGCCCGTCTGACCAATTAAGAAGCACTAAAGACGGATAAGATTAAGTTATGCGTTTAATACTATACTCACAATAATACTTTATCCCCTAATATATGGGTAAACTAAATAAATAAAATTATGGGGTTTAGATCCTTAAGGCAACTCACAGACTAATGATAAGAGCCGTCAGGGGGCACCCCACATTGATTCAAACGTCGGCAAAGCGCCTAGCATTTGTTGGAGATTCAGACATGTGTTATACGGTAGAACCGGGGATAATAGAGAAGATAGGTGCAGGCGAGCGAGTTCAGATTTGCTCGCTTCCGGCGAGACCGGTTAGGGAAGTGATAGCGAAAGCCAAGCAACACAGGTAGGACAATAGAGTTACTTTAAAGGCTTTGCAGTTACTCTACAGGAAGCCTATACAGTAACGCTATGGGACACAACGAACGAGATATATCTAGTGGTGATGATGGGCGGAGTGATTGATGTGCTGTGGGGACGGGGGGCACGAATCGCGAAGCAAGTATTCAAAGGGGTGACCGATCTGCGAAATGTTTCAAAAGAAGTGCCAATCGTAGCGTGCACGGCGCCAGAGGTCGAAAGGCAGGGGTGCGGTAGTGAAAGGGCACTGCTTACAGTAAGCAGGGAGATCTGGACGCTACAGTCATTGACATGAACTGAGAAGAGCACTCAACAGGTTGCGACGGCGCTTGTGTGCGTAACGGGATACATTTTAGCGCAAGTGTAGCAACAGCGGTTGGACGGCGATTCACGGCACGGGCAGTAGTTACTTTAAGCGGAGCCGAGGCAATCAGGGAGCTAGACTAAGTATTGAACGTAGCAACACACCAGCAAGAGCAGAATTAAAGCAAAACGAATAAAGAAAAGGCATAGGGGATAACAACAGGGACCGCAAAATTTGTTACATATACAAGCAGGGTGGTCTCAAACAGGATAAATGGCTGGAAAATCAAACGAAGCTGAATGACGAAGCTATTAGCGTGTACACCTTGACCGAAACGCATCTATAAGATTTGGAGCAGCCGCTATTGACAATTTTGTATAAGAGCCCCGCAGGGGCGTCTGCGTCAGCAGGTGTTTGGTGTGTTGCGACACCACGTACCCGAGCACACGAGGGTTGGGCCCTCCCTCGTGTAGCCGTGCGCGGCTTAGCCATGTCTGGGGAAAGGGGGATCCTGGAGGTTGAGCCGATGCTGGGTGTTTGGACCTTTGAGGCCCCCCGGCGGAGGCAACACACCTCTTTGGCCTCTGCTTCACATAGACGGCACCCCCGGACTGACCCACCCGGGGGAAATCGGCAGTCGCCTTTTCCTGTCCCCCCCTTCAATCTTTTTTCTTTCCTTTCACTATTTTATCTTTCCTGTCTCCTATTTACTTCACTTCATTTCCAAGTTTCCGGGCGGCTAGGGTTAACCATGTGGGTGTGGCCTTCCTTGGTCATGGTTATATGGTTATAGCTGTTATGTATGGCTAGTGGTTTTTAAAACACTCCCGTGTTGGGCTCCACGGTGGGTGGTCTGCTTAGCTGCCGAACGTATATGTAATTTCATGGATAGAACCCTCTCTTCATCAAAACCTGATCGGAGGCCGGAAAGGCACGGGACCGAAGTAATGAACTTCAATAAACCTAGTGATAGCTTCACAAAATTTTTTGTCATCATGTCTGAAACTGAACAAAAAAAGATTCAAGACATGTCCCCATTCCTCATCGCCAAAGCACTTAAGGAGTGTATTGGTGAGACCTACAAAGCCAAGAAAACGAATTCTGGAGACCTCTTGCTCGAAATTATGACGGCTGAGTATAGCAGGCAGATTAAGAAACTTGAGAAGATTGGCGAGAACAGTGTGTCTGTCTCGCCACATCGTACACTGAACTACGCGAAGGGTGTGATTTAAGATACAGAACTGCTTAAGTGCACAGACGAGGAAATCGAAGAAGCCTTGAGAGATCAGGGTGTTCTAGCTGCAATGGATGCAGAACTTTAAGAAAAATAACATTTAGAAAAAATGACAGTGAAATTTCGACCAGGCACATTGTGCTGACCTTCAACTCCATAACGCTTCCAAGTGCCGTTAAGGCCGCTTACCTGTACCTTAGAGTAAGACCTTATTTGCCCAATCCCCGCCGGTGCTTTCGGCGCCAGAAATATGGGCACAGATCCCAATCGTGTCGTGGAAGAGCAACCTGTGCTAAATGCAGTCAACCAGACCATGGTGATGAAACGAGCACAAACAAGCTGTGCTGCGCAAACTGCGCGGGCCAGCACGCGGCATTTTCGAGATCTTGTCCTCAGTGGAAAAAAGAAAAAGAAGTGATTGCATTCAAAGCACGGGAGAACATATCATACACTGAAGCCAAAAAGAGAGTCGCGTTTGCCGATAGAGGTACTTACGCACAGGCTGTGCACTGAGGGCGTGCGCCGCCGATGGTGTCAGTTGGAACCCTGGTGGAGCTGCTGGACAAGGTGTCAGCTCTCCGGCCCTCATCACCCAGTGAAAGAACAGACGCTCGTCGCAACCCTCTCCCAAGAGGCCCAGAGGCTTCTGCTGAGGCTGACGGCAGTCAGCACGCGGTAGAGGCCAGGAAGGTCTCAACGCCGGTGCTGAAGGACCACTTTCTTTCCAAGAAGACGGCACCTTCACCAAGCACCATCAACGATGAACGCCCAAAGGGCGATTATATGATGGAAGTCTGTCCGCCGGACACGAATCAAACAAGAGAGCCTACATCTGGTAGGCAAACCGAAAAGTCGGTTATTCCCCCTGGAAAACACAAAGGGGGTAGACTTCCGGTCATTTCCCCTGCCGAGGAGACGTCACCTAAAAAGCATTTTAGCAAGTTTCTTGCTCATTGACATATGTCATCTTTGTGACCTTTTACATAGAATATCTTCATGAAGTACTTCATAATCCACATCATCAAATATGGCTACTATTGTGCAGTGGTACTGCCGTGGCTTAAGAACTAATATTGATGACATTTACGATTTTTTCGAGGATGCTGAGGCTTCTGTTATGTGTTTGCAAGAAACTCATTTGAAAGGTTGCCATAAACAATCTCTGCATCGATATGACATCTTTCGAAAAGTTAGGGAACAGTCTTCAGTCGCATCCGGAGGAGTCGCTATAGTGGCAGCTCAAGGAGTCCCAGTAGGTGAAGTGAAGCTTAACACCAACTTAGTAGCTGTGGCAGTAAAGGTTCAGATAGAAAAAACAATAACAGTATGATCCCTGTACTTACCCCCAGGTAAGAATATCGCAAGAAAAGAATTAGAAAATCTCGTGAAAGAACTTCCAGAACCTTTTCTTTTATTGGGCGATTTTAATGCTCATAACAACATCTGGGGCAGTAGCCACACTGACGCGAGGGGGAAAATGATAGAAGAATTTTTAGACAACTGCAATGTGTGCCTTTTTAATGATGGAAAGTCAACATATTTTATGGCTAAATCACAATCTACTTCAAGCATTAACCTCTCCGGTGGCACGCCGTCACTTGCTAGGTTTTTTACTTGGGACGTGAGGGAAAATCCACGTGGCAGCGACCACTACCCTATAATACTCAAGCCGATCGACGAGCCTCCAACAATGCCAGCATGAAGACAGAGATGGAAGCTGGGTAAAGCAAACTGGTCTCTTTTTTTGGGAAAGCTCCGCAATAAGGATTGATGATGTCATCGCACTCAATATTGACGACTTGTGTGATGCGATAACGAAACAAATTGTAGATTCAGCTGAAAACTCCATACCACTTTCACAAGGGAAGCTTCCACGTAGACGAAAACCGTGGTGGAATGATGCATGTGATAAAGCTCGTAGGAAACAAAACTGTGCATGGTCTCGACTAAACAGGTACCCAACTTTCGAAAATGTATTGTTTTTTAAACAAAAGCGCAGTGAGGCTAGAAGGGAAGACGGATAGCAATAAGAACATCATGGGTGAAATATGTGACCTCGATAAACAGTCACACAACAAGTAAGTTAGTCTGGGAGAAAGTGAGAAAAATTGACGGTGTTCATACAGAATACACGCTCCCTATATTTGACAAGGAAACGGATCTTAAAGGGCAAGCAAATATACTTGGAGAGCACTTTGCTGGAATTTCGAGTGACGCTCACTACAATCCCGAGTTTCTTAAGATAAAGGCCACTGCAGAAAAGAAAGATCTTCGGATATCACTGAATAGTACTGAGCCATATAACTGTCCTTTTACAAAAACTGAACTCTTCGATGCGATATATTTAGGGAAGAGCCATTCAGCAGGTCCGGACAACATACACTACGAAATGTTGCGACACCTACACAGGAACACGTAGACACAATCCTTCACCTCTTCAACAGGTTGTGGACGGAAGGCTATTTTCCAAAAGCATGGAAGAAGGCGATAGTTCTACCATTTCTAAAACCTGGAAAGGCACGCTCTGATCCTAACAGTTATCGCCCACTTGCTTTAACCAGTTGATTAGAAAAAACATTCGAAAGAATGGTTAACAAACGGCTTGTACACCTTTTGGAAAGTAACGGGTTACTTGATCAGTACCAGTGTGGCTTTAGAGTCAATCGCAGTACAATCGACCAATTAGTCTGGTTAGAAACAAAAATCCGTGAATCTATTGTCCAAAGGCAACATTGCGTCTCCATTTTCTTTGACTTATCAAAAGCATATGATACGACGTGGAGACATGGCATTTTAATGGACTTGCAGAGATACGGAATAAAAGGGCACATGCTTGGTATAATCAAAAGCTATCTGGAGGAGTGAACTTTTCAGGTGATGTTTGGACCAACTTTCTCCAACTGTTTTACGCAGAAGAATGGAATGCCGCAAGGTGGAGTATTGAGCGTTACAGTATTTTTAGTGAAGCTCAATTCGATAACTACAATTATTCCTTCTTCCCTAATGTATTCTTTATATGTCGATGACATTCAACTTTGTTTCTCCTCTTCTAATATGGCTACTTGCGAACGCCAACTCCAGTCGGGTGTAAACTCTATAGTGCGATGGGCAAGCGAAAATGGTTTGAAATTTTGCGCAGAAAAAACAATATGCGTACCTTTCAGTCAACACCGAAGGCTCACACCGGACCCAGCATTACATATTAAAGGACAGCAAATCACAGTAAAGAATGAACACAAATTTCTTGGTATAATCTTTGACAAGAAACTCAACTTCAAAGCGCACATCGCTTATGCAAAACAGAAATCCCTCAAATCTCTAAATTTAATAAAGCTCCTATCCCATCGATCATGGGGTTCAGACAGAATATGTCTGCTTCGCATATACAATGCAGTTGTTCGGTCACAGTAGACTACCGGTGTTTTGTGTACGGCTCAGCTCGAAAGTCGGCATTAGAGGTTCTTGATCCGGTGCATCATCTTGGACTACGTCTGTGTTCTGTTGCGTTTCGTACGTCTCCCATACAAAGCTTGTATGCAGAAACCAACCAGTTGTCTTTTGGAACACAGAAGACTATTTCTCGGAAACATGTACATAATGAGAGTACTGTCTTGTTTAACGCATCCTTGTAGACTATTATTTACAAGGCCGCGCTTTGAAATACATTTTAGCAACAAACCGGCAATCATTCCTTCATTTTTTTTCAGGTACCAAAAGCTGAATGTGGACCTATGTTACGACGTCAGAAATAAATTCTTGCAAGATGAACCTTCTTTTGATACTTGGGAGATGAAACATGCGCAATGCGACTTTAGGTTAACAAAAAACAGAAAACAATCTTCACCAAGAGAGGCGTTACTAAGCGAATATTTAGAAATAGAATCAGAATATAATTTTTGCATGAAATACTTTACAGATGGATCAAAAAGCAATGACAATGTAGGCGCTGCAGTCACGTCAAATCAATTTAAAAAACAAATGAGACTTCCAAGTCAGGCTATTGTCTTTACTGCCGAACTCCATGCCATTTCGTTAGCTCTTGAAGACATCCTGAAAAGAGGAAATAATCAATCTGTTATATTTAGCGACTCCTTGAACTCTGTTCAAGCTCTCGCACCTAGGTTACCATCTAGAAATAATCTACTGAAGAAAATACAAAATCAATACGCCAAATGTCACAAGAGAGCTTTAAATATCACTTTCCTCTGGATTCCTAGTCATGTAGGAATTCGCGGGAATGAAAGAGCAGATTTTATGGCATCCCGTACCAAAGATTTGGAGCTACATGATGTTGGCCTACCTTGGCAAAATTATAAAGCCACTTTAAGAATAGCAGTTGAGAAACACTGGCAGAAGGTATGGGATCAAGAAAAACTTAAGAAGCTTCATTGCATAAAACCTATTTTACGAGAATGGCGGAGTTGTCGCCACAGACAAAGATTTTACGAGGTCATTTTATGTCGCCTAAGAATTGGTCACACAAAGCTGACACATAGTTACTTAATTAATAACAAACCACAACCAACATGCCAACACTGCGGTGAAATTTTAAACGTGCTACACATTTTAATAACATGTCCTGGCTTTGAAAAATGGAGGCAAATATATTTTAATATGTTTTACGAAAAAAAGAATTCCTATCCATCCCATGTTCTTATTGAGCGATGAACCACTCGTCCCATATGAAGATACTTTTAACTTTTTAAAAGCCACAGGAATTCTACAAGAACTGTAGCACATTTCATGTTTGATATTTTTACTTGGCCATTTACACCATTTTACAGCATTTAAACAAGTAAGCTAATACGAAAAACATGTTCTTGGCGCATTATAGTCAGCACGGCTGCTGCGCCATAAAAATCCCAAATCATCATCATCATACTTAGAATGGTAGTCTTCCCTCTTGAACATTAGTTCAAGAATTTCTGTTTTGTACAAAGCTGCTATAATTCCCAGACGCAAGCTTTTACGGTCTTTATTACCCGATATAAAGAAGTGTCTCATTTCAATATCCATGCAATCGTGGTAACACGCCACAGAACATTGCAATTTCATTGATCGTCTGCTCGCGCCCTGCAAGAATTGGCTTGCGCTATCTTGAACCTTCTGCGAAATTTACGCAAGACACATTCGACAAATATCAGTCATGCTTTGTTTCGTCTTCTTGCGATCACCGGTGCAACTTGACGCGTTAACACACATTATTAGGCTGATGAATAAAAATTACTTTGAACTTTTGCTCTACGACATCAAAGCACTTTATGCGCCATAAAAATCCAAAATCCATCCAATTTTGTATAAGAGGAGTACAACGAAATGATTGGATCAAGGAAAGGCGGCGGTGCAGGCATTACTAATTAGGCGAGGAATGAAGTGGCAATATTTATGGATTAGTTGCACACGGGAAGGAAAGTACACGTGGCTGGCGGTAGCTTGCTTTTGGACAGGTAGTGATAGCGAAGATGAAAATAAGGAGTTCATTAATTGCACTAGAAGTGATAGTGATGAGCTCAAGAAATCGGACCAGGGGATATTAGTGGGAGATACGATTGCGCACAGTCAGAATTTGGACGCATATACTGATTACAATGGCTCTGTAGTGCTGAATTTGTGCCATGAGCAGAACCTTATAGTAGTTAACTGGGAGGATAAAGATCATGGCCAGTTAACGTGGTAATGCGGAAACAGGCAGTCATGTCTCGACTACACCTTAGTCTCAGAAACGGTCTACGAACGACTAGACCAAGTGAAAATAGGCGAAAATGAAAAATATAGCCTGCGTAGCAATCATAAGCCTATAACTTTAATATTTGGGAGCGATGCTAACGCAAAACACGAACCAATAGGCGCAACATTGTTAAACATTAATAAGAAGCAAATAGCAGAGATCGCAAACAACAACAAAAAAAAATGTAGGCGCCTCCTACAACAGTCTGGGAATATAAGGAACTGGTAGACGTTAACATTACATAGCAGGACATTAGAAAGACACAGCAAAAAATGTTGGAATGTAAAAGGAAAACTTAAGTATAGTGGAACAAGGAAATAAAGCAAGCTATAGAAGGGCGTTAGAAGGCGTCTAGGTATCATCGAGAAGACAAAAAAGTCGAAGTTTCACCCAAAAGGCGAAGCACCGATTGCGATAGCAAATTAGTAGATAGCTATACGAAGTAAGACTAGTAGATTTATCGGCCGTATAAACTTGTTAACATTCGCTTACTAACTAAAGTAACAATAATATTATGTGTACGCGCGACTGGTCGAGGACGTAGATAGAAACACACAAACAGAAACAACGCTGTCTCTGTGTCTGTTTATTTCTACGTCCTCATTCAGTCGCGCTTACACATCATATCATGGATTGAAACCAACTAGCCCGCCAGCGTGTTTTAACTAAATTAACAAGTACGGTGTCACGCGCGCGCAGGTAAACATGAACACGTCTCGCTCGATGAGAGCAGGAACTCGCAGTCAAAATGCTGGAGTGAGGAATCGAGGCAGCAGCAGCGAAGGAATTGACCTTCGTGCATCTCGCTCCAACGTGAACAAAACGTCGAAAGCACAGCGCATACGAAACTACCGACACTACGCGCACTCTGAAAACATTGCAGATCGCTTTGAAAATGAGGCCCGCGCGGGTGCGCACTTTGGCCACGTCGCAGACCGCTGTCAAGATACGGGCTGCGCTGTAAGCCAGCAGCCGCCGAAGAAGACCCCCTTCCTTGCATCAGCCCCGTGCCTCGCGCGCGACAGGAGGCGCGCTTGCAGCCCGCCTTCTTCGCTCGCACACGCGAGATTGAGCAACTTTCGCCGGCTCACCCTCGCACGCTTTCACTAGCACATACAGCATAGGGCGCGCGGTGACGATCTTATCACGCTTGGACTTTATACGGAACCTCACGGCGACGACGACGGCAGAAATGCGTCTTGCGTGTCCATGTAGCTGCTGTCACAATGAAATTTGAACTACGCGCCACGGTGACATTAAGTAAGCGGAGAGTTCCGTGCCTCGTTGTACAAGCCATCGAAGGAGCGGGAGCACCGTGATCAAACGGGATCTTTTATCGCCAATAACTCCACTTCTGCTGAACGCATTGAAGTAATTTCTCCTGCAAAGTATCTTTAAAATAATGTATTTTAACTCTAAGTGCATTTCTTGACTTCGATAAGCGTTTCAGAGCCCCTTTAAATAGGAGAGTTAAGATCGAGATCCGACAATAGGGCTAGACAGCGATAGATGTAAAACCTGAACAAATCAAGCAGGCTAGGTGAGTAGTTGTCGCCGCCTCGTTTCAAAGGGGATGCCAATAAACATCAGCATCATCATCATCTTCTTCTTCTACTTCTTCTTCTTCTTCATCATCATCATCAACCGGGGGTTCTTTATCATGCAGCTTAAACGAGGTACGCGAGCATTTTCTACAGCGATTGCTGTTATCAACTCACTGCGCTAGTCCTTTTGATATCCGCCGGAGGACGCTTCTGTCTCTGTGCCTTTCAATTTCCCCAAATTTTCCACGTTTTTCGGGGGTACTGCTCCCTGCATCATGGCGACGGACGCGGAGCCTTCCACCGGCCCGCCCAGCCTGAGGTCTGCTATGGCAAGCTCCCCAGAGAATCAACGCACCAAGTCCAGCAATAACGAGGTCATCACCGAGGCTCACTGCCTTATGGCTATGGACGCAGAGTCAACTGCGGGGACACCCGGCCAGAGGTGACCTATAGCGAGATCGTCGAGGAAACGAGGTACCTGGTCCAGCACCACCGAAAACATCTAACTGTACTTGGTCACAGGCGATGACTCGTCAGATGACAGCTTTGAGTCTTTGATGAGCAGGAAGGCCAAAAGAAGGATCCTCAATGTGTCCTCATCAGCAAGGACATTAACTATGAGGACAAAGAGTGAGCGATGGCCTCACTCCGTTCTCTTCGTGCCCGAGGACTCCTCCGTCAGCCTCCGAGCAATAAACAGGCAAGCTCTCTTCATGTTCTTTGAGGGAATCGCGCCCAATGAAATAAGGGAAGTCAGATTAAACACGCGAAAGAATATCCTCGCTGTGGAAGCGACAAATGGTAGCGCATTATACACAAGCTTCGGAAAATAACCGATTTGGGTGGCATCAAAGTCCGAGCGATTGCTCCATTTGACGGAGCCGGCATGGCGGGCGTAATTTACGACATTGATTTCGCCATTGTGAACTCGGACATGCCAATTCTCATAAAACCAGCGACCGAAGGAGTTATCATCACGCATGTGCTTCGCCTTGGTAACACTCCCTGCGTAGAGTTGATCTTCAAGGGCGATTCCATTCCTTCGCATGTCAAGACTGGCCACTTCTGACATGCTGTTCGGCCATTCGTCCCCAAGCCACTTCAGGGTCATGACTGCAGGAAGATTGGCCATGTCAAGGCGTCTGTACAAAAGAGTACGGTTTGTCCTCGCTGCGATGAGTCGCACACTGTCGACACTTGCCGCGCAACAAAGTTAAAGTCCGGTAACTGTGATGGCTCCAGCATGACGCCTCATCCAAAGGCAGCCCACAAATCAAGAGAGATATTGCCATTTTTAAACAAATGGTTAGAGACAGCTCATCCCACAGAGAAGCTGCTGAGACTGTACGATGCCGGTGTCGACAGAAGCGTAAAAAACAGGGTTGTTCAAACGCAGAATGTTCCCAATTCATCAACTTCGAGCGCAAGTAAACCTATAAGCACGAAGAGCACCGAGAGGGAGAAGTCTAATGCTGCGGGTGACTGGCCTGCACTTCCGCGCATACAGCCTGCCAAGGAGCCTCCCCACTTGTTTCTTCAGCGCATACTTCGTTTGATGAAGTACCAAGGGTTAACCGACAGATCGCACCGATGCTGCGGTCTCTAATGAATGTTGTAAAGGATCGGCTGACAAGTATCGCAACTGCACCCACCCGAAGTGACCTGCAAGTGCTGGATGCGCTGAGCCTAGTACTTGCAGCCCTCGATTAGAACCATGGCTAACAATCACCAATGTTTCCCCAAAGAGATCAGAGAAGCATCGATTATCCAGTGGAATGTCAGAGGACTTAGATGTCGGATGACTGACTTTCGATTCTATGTGTACTCTAACCGCTTCCCAATGATCGTAATTTGTGAACCTAAATTAGCAAACCCAATCCAGCTATCCGGTTATGAATCAGTCATGTCCTCAACCTACAGCAAAAGCAGCAAGGTGTTGTGTTTATTCGTTAGTAACTTACTTACGTCGTTCAGCATGATCCACCTCATGATGAGAATCAGTATGTTTGCCTTACTGTTAAAAAGAAAAGTCTAGCATTTACACTCATGGGTACCTACTTATCACCATCAACCCGATTTGATAGCAAGAGACTGGAAGACATTTCGACAGCAACCCCTGGTCCATGGATTACAACCCCTGGTCCATGGATTATCACCAGGAGACTTTAACGCTCACTACCCTATCTTGGAAGTTTCAAAATTAAAGCAACGGGCCGTCGACTTGCATCATTTGTATCCGATCGTGGACTGTCCCTGCTTAATGATGGGAGCCCTACCTTTTTACGAGGCACATAATACAGCAGTTGCTTAGACTTGGCGTTTGTGTCACGTCACTTTCGTACTCATGTGAAGTGGTTCTTATACATTTAAACGCATGGGAGGGATCATATCCCCAGTTCCCTTAAGATCAAAGGTTTGGCCAGCTGTAATTCGCCAAACACAGTCCGGCGAATTCACTAGTCCACATTCGAAACCAGCATGGAAGAAGTTTGTCGCAAACGTCTCTCTTCTGGCCTTCAGCAAGCCATCAAGGAAGCAACGCAGAATGCGATGTGCACACTGACATGCTCTCGGATGTGTTCAGAATCCGACCTGGAGTTGCAGCGACTCCGTGGGATTCGTCAGCGTGCGGAGCGAAGCTACCGATACACAAAGTCCATCCATGATGTAAGAATAGCCAGGCGTACGCAAAAGAAGATCCAGCGCCGAATGGACAAACTGGAGTCTCACCGGTGGACAAAATTTTGCGAATCCCTAGACCCCCGAAAACCTATTTCCCATATATGGAGAACCGTACGAGCCCTACGCGTATTTCCCGAACAACGCATACCATTCAAATCCCTGGCGCTATTCCAACATCGAGAGGACATCGAGGTAGCGGAAGATTTCTGCAGGAAGACTGCTGGTCAATCAACGTACGCAGGCTCCCTTGGTACTAATAACATCATGCCGCATTCACGGGATTCACGCATGGACCGGCCTTTCACCACCGAGGAGCTCGATGCGGCTTTTGCTTTATGTAATCGGTCGTCGTCGCCTCGACTAGACGGCATATCCTACCGCATCTTGGGCGACTTGGGTGTGCGATCACGAAATGCGTTGCTGGATATATTCAATGAATCCTGGTGGGATGGAAACGTTCCTCAAGAATGGGAGACAAACCGTATGGTGTGACTCCTCAAACCTGGCAAATCACCACTAGAGCTGACGTCATACCGCCCGATCACCATGGCTAGTTGTGTAGGGAAGGTGATGGAACGCATGATCCTTGCCAGGTTGGAGTGGTGCCTGGAACGGTCCAAAGTTTATCCGAACGCTATGGCCGGTTTTTGACGTCTGCGCTGTTCCATTGGTAATATCATCGATCTGGTAACTTACGTTCAACATCAAAGGAGGTTTAAAAGTTATCTGTCACTATGTTTCTGCATATAAAAGGAGCTTATAACAATGTTGCTCATGACGCCATACTTAATGCACTTGAATCGGTTGGCCTTGGTGGCCGACTGTACCGGTGGACACGCAACTACTTACACATAACGTCCTCTTTTGTGCAGACTGATGACTGTCCGACCTCTGAACTCTACACACACCGCGGTCTTCCCCAAGGCGGCGTCTTGAGCCGCACACTATTCCACCTTGTTCTTGTCGGTCTCGTGGATCACATACCAAGTGCTCTCCAAATATCAATGTACGCCGACGACATCTGAGAGTGGACTTCAGGTGTAACACGTCCTCAAAGGCCCGCGAGGCTTCAAAAAGCCGCGACTTCAATATTGGCGTATATTAGCGCACAAGGCCTCCAGATTTCACTTGATAAATGCGCGATGGTAGTCTTTACGCGGAAGCTAATGATCTCCTCCGCCATATGTATCGATGGGCAAAACTTCCGTTGCACCAGTACGCACATATTCTTAGCGGTGATCATTGATCGAGATCTCAGCTGGAGTCCCCATGTGGCCCACCTGAAGAGACGTCTAACGGCCATTTCGCACGTTTTCAAATTTCTTAGACTCAAAACGTGGGGTACGTCAGTACAGGCGATGTTACAACTCTACAGGGCGCTGTTTCTCGGGTATCTGAGGTGCAGCTTACCTGTACTGAACATCCGTACAATCGAGAATGCTCAGGCCCAGATACTCATGGTTTATCTTGGACTGCCGCGCTGTAGATCGACATTAGAAACAATTGCGATAGCTCAAGACTACCCAGCCACAACTCGTATCACATTAGAAGTGCTCAGAGCACACTTCAGGCACACTGTCCGCGCCCCTTTCCACCACCTTGGCGCACTGCCGAAACACTGGCCCAGTGCCCCCTTTTGACAGATAATATCGGCGTACCGTGACAGCCTCCCTCGATATTATACTCCTACCGAGAGGCTACTACAAACTCCTTGGTGTTTGGCTGGCCTGCAAGTTCTACTCTCGGTACTGGGGATTCGAACGAAAGCAGGATTCTTCTCGCCAGCTCAAGTTGTTATCTCTACTCAAGCTGCATGAGAAATACAAGGACAGTCTTCACATATACACCGATGACTCGACAACTGTTGACGGATCTACAAGAGCTGTGACCTTCCCCAAAAAAGCCGTGACCATTCAGCTTAAAACTTCTCACCGGACAACGTCGAATGCTGCGAAGCTTCCTGCACTTAGCAGCGCACTTCACATGATTCATGAATATCTACCACGAAGATGGAGCACATTTACCGATTCGAAGGCAGCCATGCATTGTCTGCTATCCTCTCTACGTCGTGGACCACAAGGCCAACTTGTCGTGGAAATAAGGCAGCTATGTCACCAACTAACAAAAAAGGACATGACATCTCTTTTAAGTGGCTCCCAGGCCACTGCGACATCATGGGCAACGAACATGCCGATTAAGCTGCTAGGAGGGCTCACGAAAATGCTCGAAAGGAACCCATCCCGCTATCAAGAACAGATGTAGCAACAAAGCTTCGCATACTGGATCGTGATGCCACATGATCCATGTAGAACACGCCAAGTTTCCGGCATACTCGACTACACCGCCTGGACCCATTCCTCCGACTAGGCATTCCATCTGGACTTTCCCAAATTGAGGTAACTGTTCTCTGCCAACTGTGGCTTGAAGTGTCCTTTACGAATACATTTGCTTGCCGCATCGGAAAAGCTGACAGTGCTGTCTTTTATAGTTGCGGCAGCGAGGGAACAATTGAATATATCTACTGTCATTGTCCCCGCTACAGCTTTCAGAGACTGTTGCTTGTGACGGACTTGGCACGCTTCGACGACCGGCCGCTTTCTGAACAGACGATCTTAGAGTGCCGGCTGATGCAATCTTCACGCCAGAGGGCGATGAAGGCAGTATTGAAGCTCCTCCGGTCACGCAACTTGTTTGAACGACCGCGACACTCATGAGTGCCTTCGTGTGTGTGTTTGTTTCTTTTTTTCTGTAATCTCTCTCTCTTTCTATATATGTGCATTTTTCTTATCTTTCTGTCTCCCGTTACCCCTTCCACAGTGAAGGGTAGCAAACTGGATATCTATCTTCCCGCTAACTTCCCTGCCTTTCGTATCTCATTTATCTCTCTCTCTCTCTCTTTTTGATATTCGCCAGTGTCCACCGCAGAAATCTCAAAGTTTTTTGAGACAAGCTTGTACAAAAAAAAGGCAGTTTCTTACATAATAAGCCGAAGTGACGAGACAGCTACCGCAATATTACATATGCCCGGTAAGTCTTCCACTGCTTTGCCGCCCTATGTAAGTTACAGCAAGAGGATACTACGCCTGGAGAGCGCGGTAGTACCGCAAGCAACTGATCCCTATGTGATGGCGTGACTAGAACAGAGAGAGGAGACACTGGAGTCACAAGAAAAATAACTATACTTTATCACACAAGGACGTGGGCCGGAATCGAGTGACGACAGTACAACATATCTACACGAGACAGTTAAAAACTGTTCGTGCGTAGGGCACTCTAGCAATAACTACTCTATAGCACACCCGCAAATCGCATTCGGCGCGTGTAATACAGGTCTCGGTCCTGGCCGGTAGCGAAGGCTCTCTGACGGGCTTTGTCCAGGTCACGTGACGACGACTGCGAATATTCTGCGCTGCCGTCCGCCCAATTCCATGGGAAGACGTTTCTCGTCAGTTAACGGCCCGAAAAGAAAAACGGTGTCATTTGCGCCGAGTTTCTGGCATTAATATAACTACAGACACCTGCGAACATTGCAGACTAAGATTGATTTATCGCCATACACTAAAGTGTCGGACCCTGCCAAGGTTAATCTCAAAGAAAGCTTTCTAGTGGTATTGTTGAAGCCGCTGTATTTTATGTCGGAATACCCTACTATTCAAGCCATTTGAATATATTGAACTTAAAGTAATCGAGCATTGGACTGCATACAAGCCGTCTAATTAGGAGACGCATACACACCCTGCACAATGTTACATAACATTATTATTACTAGATAAACTAGATCCGTAGCATACTCGGACGTGTTTAAAGAGCCCCTAATGTGCGTCTTAGAAGGTTTATTTGCTTTCCATTTTCATCCGTCTTTGCTCGTCATTTAAAACCTGTTTCGTTATGCCTAGTGCGGAACGAGCGAGTCTCATGATGATCTGCCAGTAGCACGCGGAAACGGGCCACCATTTTTTTCTTTCTCTCTCTTATTTAACGATCGGCCATTTACCCTTGTCTTTTTCAACCTTTCGAACAAGCACTTTATTTCAGGCACTGTAGACGGCTCACATAGTGAATAGACATATAGCGTGGATCCATGCAGACGCCACACAGAAGGCAAATATCCTGAAGGAATCAACAGGCCAACAGTGGGGTTGTATACACACGCTTTAACATATTCCCTGAAATTGCCCCTGTGAATCCAGTAAGGCTCTTACGTATCCTTGCACTGGGCCCTTGGTCTTTTATTTACAGCAGGCTTTCATTTACACTTGCACCAGGTCAAACAAACAAAAAGTCCCACAGTTCTCCCTGATTCGACGTTCGTGTGGCACAAAACCGCCGTGAACACCTCACGAAGACGAAGGCGGCACCAGGAGGCAAAGGCAGAGGGCTGCGGCGACCTGTGCACCTTGTGCAGATGCCTATACGGATCCCGCGTTTAGGCGTCGACCAGGCCAAGCTCATGGGGGCTTTGCTTACTTTCCATTTGCCTCCTCGGCGGACGCACTGCGACTGCCCCGTTTGCGGCGTGCACGTGGTGCGACAGAACACGCCCAAAGCATACGCGACAGAAAACCAGCTCGGGCTTCTGCGGAGGCGGCCTAGAAAGATGCGGCGTTTGTGTGAGGGTGGGGGACGAGCGGGCTCGGTAGCGGCCTGCATACTGATCGCCATACGCCCATTTGCTGGCGGGAACTACACGCGCACATGCATGCACAGCTCGCTGCGTGTTTACGCTGGTTTTCATATTACAACGCGAATTCGCGCGGGCAGACAGCTTGAAATGAGTTCTAGCCCGCGTTTCTCGCACATGAGAGCGGCGGGGTAGAGAGGGCCGCAAGCAACAGACGAAGCCTCCGTCTCTGCGTCCACAACGTAGGCGGTTTCACTCTGTGCCCCTCACATTCCCCACGGTAACAGATGGCAGCAGGACGTTCGCCTCATTAGGAACTCTGAGAACACTTTCGATCAGCGCGCTTGGCTAACCGCAAACAAGAACGACGAAGTATGGTGGTAATGTAGTTGAGATGGCAGGATGTGCGTGCGTGCGTCTGCGTGTGTGTTTGCGCGCTGCGCATGTACGCGTAAACGGTGAGCAAGACCTCACTGCCGGCGTATACAGCGCTCTGCCCGACCGCGACCCAAAAAGCACCACCGCGAACGAAAGGAACTACGCAAGCGCATGCGCAACCTTCTCCGCGGGTCCCCGAAATGGCTAATCCGGCACGTACATCGGGCTGTGCCGTGGTCTCCACTGTGGGTCGCTTCGATCGGTGGAAGTGGTTATAACGCGGCGCTTTATTTCTACTTGCTGTTTTGTTTTCTCTTTGCGCCATGGTGTAAAGTTCATGAATAGCGGAAAAGCTCTAGACGAGAAGCAAAAAAGCGATCACAGGAAGATGTATTAACCTACAACTGCTGATGGAATATGAAAATAAACATATTTCGTGCATAAAGTTTTCGGGGCCTCACGTCTCATAGGAGAGGCATAATCCGAAACTTGCGCGCCCAGGAGCCACGAAATCAGCCACATTAGGCCGCGTTCCTCGTTTACCGACCGCCGCACGCGATCTCTAGAAGGGGGAGGGATGCCTGAACCTCGCCTATCGTGTCTATGCGAAATAGGCGAGGCGCAAAACGAACGACGTAGCAAATAAATAATAATTCATTCATTCATTATTAATTTAATTAATAATTAACTCTTTTATTTAATATACCCCAAAGGTACTGTTGTACATTGCAGAGGGGAGGGGAAAGGTAGATACAGGGGCAAATAGGACATACTTGATCAATATATACAAAATACAAATAAGCAAAAACTTTTCACCGACAACGGCAGGGAAAGTCCTTCATCCTGCAGGACGAAGGCCTCCCCCTGCGATCTCCAATTACCCCTGTCCTGCACCAACCGACTCCAACCTGCGCCTGCGAATTTCCTAATTTCATCACCTCACCTAGTTTTCTGCCATCCTCGACAGCGCTTCCCTTGTCTTGGAACCTATTCTGCAACCTAATGATACACCGCTCATCCATCCTACGCATTACATGGCCTGCCTAGCTCCATTCTTTCTCTTATTGTCAATTAACATATCGGCTATTCCCGTTTGCTATCTGATCCACACCGCTCTCTTCCTGTCTCTTTAATGTTACGCCTAACCATCTTCATTCCATCGCTCATTGCGCAGCCTTTAACTTGTTCTCAAGCTTCTTTGTCAACCTCCAAGTTTCTGTCCCATATTTTAGCACTGGTAGAATGCAGTGATTGTGCACCTTTCTTTTGAATGAAAGTGGTAAGATTCCAGTAAGGGTCTGGTCATGTCTGCCGTATGCACACCAACCCATTTTTATTCTTCTGTAAATTTCCTTCTCATGATCAGGGCCCCCTGTAAGTAAGTGACCTAGGTAAATGTACGCCTTCATAGACTTTAGAGGCTTATTGGCGATCCTGAAGTCTTGTTCCCTTGCAAGGCTATTAAGCATTATCTTTGTCTTCTGCATATTAATCTTCAGCCCCTCTCTTACAGCTTCTCTGTTAAGGTCCTCAATCATTTGTTGCATTTTGCCTGCAGTGTTGCTGAACAGGACAATGTCGTCTGCCAACCAAAGGTTTCTGAGATATTCACCGTCGATCCTTACTCCTAAATCTTCCCAGTTTAATAGCTTGAATACTTCTTCCAAGCACGCAGAGAATAGCATTGGAAAGATTTTGTCTCCTTGTCTGACCCCTTTCTTTATAGGTATCTTCCTACTTTTCTTGCGGAGAATTAAGGTAGCTGTGGAATCTTTGTTGATATTTTTCGATATTTATGTAAGTCTCGTGTACTCCTTGATTACGTAATGCCTCTATGACTGCTAGTATCTCTACTGAATCAAATGCCTTTTCGTAATATATACAAGCCATATAGAGAGGTTGACTGTACTCTGCAGATTTCTCCATTACCTGACTGATGACATGGATATAATCCATTGTAGAGTATCCCTTCCTGAAGCCAGCCTGCTACCTAGGTTGACTGAAGTCCAGTGTTGCCCTTATTCTATTGGAAATTGGTGAATAATTTACGCAATACTGAAAGTAAGCTAATGGGCCTCTAATTTTTGAATTCTTTAACGTCTCCTTTTTGTCAATTTGTATAATGTTGGCATACTTTCAGTTCTCTGGAACCCTTGTTCCAGAGAACTGAAAGAGCCGCGAGCTTTTCAACATGATATATTATTCATCTTTGATTAAATTGACTGTTATTACATCTACTCCTGCAGCTTTTCCCCGGGTCATGTCTTGCAAGGTCCTTTTAACTTAATGGCTAGTTATAGAAGGAGTCTTTGTATCCTGTTCATTAATACTTCGAATAGAACCAGCGTGGCTACTCTGGGTACTGTACAAGTCAGTATAGAATTCTTCCGCTACTTTTAATATATCTTCGAAATTGCTGATGATCTTGCCCTGCATATCTTTTAGTGCATACATCTCGGCTTGTCCTATGCCAATGTTTCTTCTCATTGATCCCATGCTGCTTGAATTTTTCACTGCTTCCTCTCTCTTTCTCACGTTATAATTTCGGATATTTCCTACTTCCTCCTTGTTTATTAGTTTTCACAGTTCCGCGAATTGCAGGTTTTGTTGCATTCTTATTGACTGTTGGTCCATGATGTTCCTATTAGTGTCAGGAGAAATAGTAGAAAATCCGGGGCCTAAATCGACCGAACTGCTGCAAACAATTATAGAGAATCAGGCGGCAATGGATCACCGACTATCCTCAATAAGCGAGAACGTCGTGCAGTTAAACGCAAAAACAGATCGACTGACTGAATTTCTTGTTATGATACAGGAAATGAACAAGAAAATTGGGCATCTTGAGGCTATAGTTCAGCACCAGGCTGAAAAATTGATCGAGTATGAAAACCGCAGCCGGCGTAACAACTCGTTGGTTTTTGGAATCTCGGAGGAAAGCGGCGACTCAGAGGCGAACTTTAGGGCAGCTGTCATCGATGAACTGTTTCATGAAAAACTGGAGGTTCAAGTTAAAACTGTCGAAAGAATTCATCGCATTGGCAGGAAAAACACTAAGCGACCGAGACCAGTTATTAGGAAGCTTTATGATACCAGAGAAAAGGAGCAGGTACGGAAGAACTGCAAAAAACTTAAAGGAAAATCAGCTAGCATCAGCAATGATTATGCAAAGGAAACAATAGATGTGCGACGAAAGTTGTGGGCGAGCGCTTCTGCCGAAAGGGAAAAGGGCGCGAAGGTATTTTTGATTGACGACAAGCTCAAGGCAAACGATAAGCTTTACGTATGGGACCACGGAAACAACACACGTTTCTTTCTAAACCACCGAGATAACAACAAGCATCGCGCACAAAGGACAGATGACACGCATGGTGATTCTGGTCCCTCAGACAGTCCCAGTGATTCCCCATGCACTTCAACCCTTTCATAGCTCCCAATCTTGTCACTGAAATCACGCAGTATTGGTAAAAGGTAACTGAGTTAGAATACGTGTTGCTGACGGAGACCCCTCAAGTGCTAGTGGTAAGCGAAACATGGTTGAACAGCAATGTACCTGGTCACGGTATAGTGCCCCCAAACTACCGAATGTTTAGATGGGATAGAAGCACTCGCGGTGGAGGCCTTGCGATTATTGTTAAACAGCACATTGACGTTGTAATGACTGAATCTATTATTCCTCAGACAGTGTGGTGCAAAATTACTTACGCGAACACTGTATATGTTGTTGGCGCAATATATAAGCCACCTGCCACTGCACCTGAGTTTTTAGATAAGCTGAATGATTTCCTATGCAATCATTTGGACCATAACACCAGACTAATAATGACCGGGGACTTTAATGTACCTAGTATTAACTGGGAGAGTTTACTACCTGGGCACGTAGAAATTTCTAGTAGCGAACAGCTGCTTCAAATAATGATCTCGCACAATCTAAAGCAAATCGTGAAAGAAAACACGAGGGTAACGCCTGAATCTCGGTCATTGTTGGACTTGATGTTTCTTTCGAATAAAATAGGCGACTATACAGTGTCTGTGGAAGATGGTCTGTCAGATCATAGGATGGTTCTTGTACACATAGTGTCGAGCGCAAGCACTCGTTCCCAGCCGTTTATACCTGTGAAAGTTAAGGACTATAGTCGGGTAGACGACACATCTATTCTCGATTTCTTAGGATTGTCATTTAGCCAATTTGAACTTGTCTGTGATTGTAAATCGGTTGACGAACTATGGCAGCGCCTCGAGAAAACCATAAGACATTGCGTTGATAGTTTCATCCCAACTCGACTAAATATATAAAATGACAGTACCCTTGAATAAATCGACATATCATTCACATTAAGCGCGAAATAAATTACGCAAAAGGAAAGGCATCTCCGCCGAGGTATCGAAATTGCGAAGGGCATTGAAAATGGCTCTGAAGGAATCAAAAGAGCAGTTCTTTAACCAAACATTAAATACCTTTATGAAAACATCACCTCAAATATTCTGGTTTTATCTGAATGACAAAAAAGTACAAATAAACAAGATCCAAGTTAACAATGTAATAGTAACGCAAAAAGCAAATATTGCGAGTCATATTAATAATTTCTTCCAATCAGTTTTTTCAGCGCCTAGCAGCAATTGCGCAGACGCCTGTCTGCCGTCTTCCTTTTCATGTGGATGGAAAATCTTGTCACTCAAGCAGGTGTGTTTAACCAACTGCTACTTTTAGATTCTAAGAAGGCTAGTGGGCCGGATCGAATACCAACCCAATTTCTAAAGCGATACGCGGAGTGGGTGTCATTTTTGTTAAATAAAATCTTTGTTAAGTCATTGCAAACTCACTCGTTGCCACAAGACTGGCATTGCGCAGTCATAACTCCTGTTCTTAAAAGCGGTAACCGATTGCTAATAAATAACTATCGCCCAGTTTCCCTGACTAGCGTCTGTTGTAAAGTCTTAGAGCATATCATAAGTAAGCATATCCTCGTTTTTCTTGAAAATAACGACTTTATTTATCAGCACCAACATGGTTTCCGAAAGGGACTCTCTACAGCAACCCAGCTCATAGAAACTATTCATGATTTTACTTCAGCTATAGACGCCCAAGAACAAATTGACCTCATCTACGTAGACTTTTCGAAAGCCTTCGACAAAGTTTCACACAATAAATTACTTTTAAAGTTGCATAAAGCAGGAATAAATGACACTACTCTAAAATGGATTGAAGGCTACCTACACAATCGCAGGCAGGTTGTGCGTGTGGACGAGTGCTTGTCCCCTGCGTTAGAAGTGCTTTCTGGTGTTCCCCAGGGGTCTGTTTTGGCCCCGTTGCTGTTCTGGGTTTATATTAACGACATTACAGAGATTGTCGAGTTCCCTGTGATATTGAAGCTTTTTGCTGATGACCGTTTAATTTATTCTATGGTAACGCAGATTGACGACCAAATCAGAATTAACCGGGTTCTTCATTCCCTTCGCCTTTGGTGTGAAAGATGGGACATGGAAATCAATTACAACAAATCGACTTTTACACATGTTACTAACAAAAAATGTGTGGCACCATTCTTTTATAATATTGCAATCAACAAACTAAGACATGTAGATACATTCAAGTATTTAGGGGTCACAATTTCACATAATTTAGACTGGCGTAAACATATCGATAACCTCTGCTCGACGGCTTCACAAAAACTGTATTCACTGAAGAAAAAGCTGGAACATGCAACGAAGGATTCCAAATTAATTGCTTATAAAACTCTCATACGTCCATCTTTAGAGTACGCTTGCTTGTCTGGAGCCCCCACCAAAAAGGTTTAATTGACAAACTAGAAAGAATTCAGAGAATGGCTGCTCGTTTTATTGCTTCAAGGTACCGAAGGACGGACTCGGTAAAAACAATTCTGCGTTCGTGTGGGCTTGAGTTGCTGGAAACCCGAAGGAAGAAAGCCAGACTTAAGATTTTTTTCATTCAGTTACTTCAAAGGGTTTTGAAGATAAAAAGGGGAAAATATGCCCAGTTCCCTGCAAATCGTAGCGAGAAAATAAACCACAGCAGAGCTGTCACGCCTTATAACACACGTGTTGATGTTTCTCGTTATTCTTTTTTCGCGGTTGCAATTGAAATGTGGAATGCCTTACCTGATGTTGTTGTAGATCAGACGGATGTGCACAAATTTGAATGCTTGATTGATATTTTTTATCGTGAGCACCCAACCTGATGCTATGAAATGTCAAATTTGCTTGTGTTCTTCTATTTTCCCTCCCTGTAACAAACCTCAAGCGAGGGTTGACAGTATTAATCAAGAAAAAAAAAAAGAAAGAGTTCTATCTCGTCTCTTGGGGCGCTATAACGTAAAACTATTCCAAACTTTTCTATTCCAATTCTGCTATCAGCCCTCCACGATTGGTCAAAAACTTTTTTCGACCACCCCCACTTCACCTGTCTGTCACGCGACGTCACGAAAACCGCGATACCTCCCCATCTGATATGATGTGTACCCACTGATTATGCATGATTTGACAGAAAAAAGCAAAACAGTTATTTCTGATTCGACCCCTTTTCGCCATTAGCCCTCGGCTATTAGTAAAAATTTTTCCGGCTGCACCCACTTCACCTGCCTGTCACGCGACGTTACAAAACCGCAAGAACTCACCGCGTCAAAGTGACGTGTACGCGATAAAGATGCATTAATATGCCGAACAAAACTGAATTTTCTTCGGAATAGCCGCAGGCTGCCCCGTTCCGAAAGGAATAGAAGATGGCTGCCGCCGATCGCTCAGACGCTGGCTACTCGCACCTGCCGGAGAGCATGGGTGTATTTGCGTATAATATGACTTCTTGCGTGGTTGTGTAACGTTTTCGAGCACTTTCCGCACGTTTACCACCTCATTCTGCCAACTCTTCTTTGCTGAGGGTCCGTTTTAGCGTCATTGTTGAGCTTCCGTTGCATGCCGCCGCGATTTTCGACCAGCCACCGCAAGCTAAGTAAGGGAAAGCCGACCAATTGTAGACGCCGGCACCACCTTCTTCATCCGGTAATCGACTTTCAGTGCAGTGGCTCGGGCCCACCGAATCCCTCTCTACTTGAGCGTTCTCCTCGCCTCTTGTCAGCCAATTAGATACGACAAGCCGCTAAGTGTAGGCAATGTTATTCGTTTTTAAAGCAAACAAAAGGGACCTCCTATGAACGAGGAGAGCGTTTGATTGGTCGGTTCATACAACCCTGCGGGTGACCGCCCGGTACTTGCGTTGGTGGTTGCGCAAATTTGACGTCAGGAGATTGGAATAGAAACATATTGGAATAGTTTTACGTTATAGGGCCCTTGATTTTGACACTTTCATTCTTTCTCGTTTCTTTTTTAGGTTTTTTGTTATTTGAGCTTATTTACTAGTTACCTTGGTTCCTTACGTCCTGCTTCAATTGCTGCTTCTGAAGCCAGCCTAGTTACGGTCATTGGCCTAGTATGTCTTCCCTCATCGCTTCATATTTGTTTGTAAGCACGAGCCTGAAAGCACCAGCTTGCACAAGCTGTGAGCAGAATCTCGTTTGCGAGAACATGCACAGCAACCGGGTGAATCATTTACCAGCTACATCGAAGATGTTTTGGACTTTTGTGCTTGTCCAAGAGGCAAGGGCTGCGACACCATCGAAATGTGAAAGTCCTCAACACAGTTGCTCGAACGAAATCGAAATGTTTGTTGACGGTGTTCGCACATCTGAAATTGTGGACACAGGAGCCGCTGTACGTGTTATGGATGCTAAGCTTTGCCGCTTACTTTGAAAAGTCAGGACGTCCCTTTCCGGGCTGTCCATCCACACAGTCAGGTATCAGCATATTCCCCCCTTAGCGCCTTTTACTGATCGTGTTGTCATTGACGACGTTCCACATGCCATAGAATTCATCATCCTTTCCTCATGCCCTCATGATCTTATCCTCGGCTATGATTTTCTCTCGCGCCACAATGCCGTCATCCATTGCGCACGGGTCGAAATAGAACTCTCGCACTGTTGAGAGCGCTGCAATATGATAGCGCACGAGCGCATTCACGTGGTTTTGTCAGATTTCGTGGGCTTTCTTAAACGCAATTGGCCCTAAAGTGAATGTTAAAAATATTGAATCATTCATCTTAGTGAATGAACTAATTAAGTGAAATATAAAAAATACCCTAAGACGCGCCACATGACGGCAAGCCATATGTCATTGGTTTCATTCAGCTGCGGCAAACTACTTTATGTAATCCTTGGTTCAAGTTACGTGAAACACCCCTATATATATATATATATATATATATATATGTATGTATATATAGTCACGTTACTATACATAGGACGAAAACCACTAAATATAATGGAAGCAGACAGTTCCCGTCCGACACCTTCAGTGAGAGTGCGTCTTCGTCGTCGTCGGCCTCAGCTTCTGCAGAAGCGGCACACCCACTACCCAGCCAACTGTTATGCTCGTGACATTACCCCACTTCCAGAAAGCATCGTTTCCACGCTTTAAATGCGAAACAAGGGGAAAAAAACAAAGCACATACATGGCAACACTGATAAAGTTTGTGTAGAGGAAAGTGCCACACAAGCGGTATGAAGGCGACTGGAAGTGACAATGGCATTGTCAAACTGAATGGTACGATTTCATCCTGGAAACAGAAAATATCCGTAGGTTTCACGCGACGGGATCGCCAACTGGTATCTTCAGGGAGAACTTCGTAGTTCACCTCACTGAGGGGACGGAGGACTCTGTAAAGGCCGAAGTAGCGGCGCAGTATCTTTTCCGACCTTCCGCGTTGGCGATTTGGGGTCCATACCCAAACTTGATCACCGGGTTGGTAGGGAACCTTGCGATGGCGAGCGTTATACCTCTGGGAGCCTATGGATTGCTGATTCTGGGTTCGCTCACGTGCACGCTTGTGAGCTGCGTCTGCGAGCCGGGTAAATTCTTCGGCGTCAATGGTAATGAAGTCTTGTTCGGGGAGGAGCTTGGCGCTCAGCATGGTGGTTGCTCACGGCGGTGAACCCAGTAGTTTCTTGAATAACAGTGTCGTACGCGAATGTAACGCGAGGCGAAAGATCGTCCGAGTTCGTGTGGTCGGTGTCGATATACATGAAAAGCACGTCAGCGATTCTCTTATTTAACGTCTCCGTAAGACCGTTGGTCTGAGAATAGTATACAGTGGCTCGGCGATGAGCTGTTCCAATAAGCATCGTGACGTCGTGCATCATCTGAGCTCTGAAAGCTGTACCACGATATGTAATAATTACTGCTGGTGTATCATGCCGGAGGACTATGCTGTGGATGAAAAAGTGTGCAACATCACTGGCAGTGGCTCTCTGGAAGGCTCCAGTATCGCAGTACCGCGTCAGGTAATCAATCGCAACCACGATCCAATGCTTACCAGCAAAAGACTTAAGCAAGGGCCCAAGCAAGTATATGCCGATTTGTTGAAATGGTTGTACTGGTGGTGTAACAGGCTTTAGGAAACCGGCTAGGCGCTGAGGTGGAGCCTCTCGGTGCTGGCAGTTGCGGCAAGTTCTCACGTAATGCTTGACTTCCTCGGCAAGCTTAGGCAAATAGTAGCGTTGTTAAATTCGGGCCAAGGTACGCGCGAATCCCAAATGGCCAGAAGAGGGCTCATCGTGGCAGGCGGACAGAGTATCGGCACGCAGTGCGGATGGAACAACAAGGAGATGTCCAGTTGCTGAAGGGTAGAAATTCTTTTTATACAAGACTTTGTTGCGGAGACAGAACGAAGATGGTGAACGCGTGCATGTCCGTGGAGGATGCGAACTTCGGCCTTCAAGATAGTCGATAAGTTGCCCGAGTTCTAAATCATGCCGCTGTTGCCGAGCCAAGTCAGATATATTGACAGCGCAAAGGAAACAACCGTCATCATCAGCATCACTTGCAAGTGAAGGGTGCGAAGGACAGTAAGCGTCAGTGTGCGTCCGCCCAGACTTGTAGACGATTGTTACATCAAATTTTTGAAGACGAAGACTCCACCTGGCAAAACGTCCTGCAGGGTCTTTGAGATTGACTAGCCAACAAAGTGCATGATGGTCGGTAACCACTCTGAACGAATGACCGTATAAATGTGGCCAAAACTTAGGTATCGCCCAGACGACAGCTAAGTATTCCTTTTCAGTGGTAGAGTAATTTGTCTCTGCAGAGGTTAATGTGCGGCTAGCGTAAGCGATAGTACGTTCAGCACCATCTTGACACTGCACGAGGACTGCACCGAGGCCGATGTTGCTAGCATCAGTGTGTAGCTCAGTGTCGGCATCGTCATCAAAGTGTCCAAGTAGAGGCGGCGTCTAGAGGCGCCTCTGAAGCTCGGAGAAGGGGTCCCTCGGCTCCGGACCCCAAACAAACGGAATATCCTCTTTTGTCCTATCCTTCTCTCTCTCTCTCTCTCTTTATATATATATATATATATATATATAGATATATATATGTTGCACCAGGCAGTACTGTATGAGAAATTTGGTACTGGCAAATAGTCCTACGCATGTTAGAATACACACGCACACACACGTACACACTATAGCAATCGCACTCTTGATGAAATCCGTACCTCGGCCGATATATAAATCGAAAGGAGAGCAGGCGCACATAGACAAGCAAAAACAAGAATTTAATTCAGACGTTTCGGCCGTATATAGATATATCAAAAGGAGAGCAGGCGCACGTAGACAAGCAAAAACAAACATTTCATTGAGACGTTGCGGCCGAGGTACGGATTTCATCAAGAGCGCGATTGCTATAGTGTGTACGTGTGTGTGCGTGTGCGTGTGTATTCTAACATGCGTAGGGGTATTTGCCAGTACCAAATCTCTCATACAGTACTGCCTGGTGCAACACAAATAGATGTGCTCTGAAACGTATAAGTGCTCATTCCAAATATTTCAAGGAGGTGCCTTCGCTAATGTAAGCATGAAGCGCAGGCCAACTATCTTGCAATACTTGCGAGACAATTGCTGTGTAAATACATATAGCCCTTTCTGAAGACTGAAGTGGCCTTTCCCGCCGGACCTCGCAACGACCACTATCATTGCCACACGAAAACATTGAATGTAGACAAAGAACAAAAGAAAGCATATGCATAGCCTTGTCGTATGACGTTTAGTTTTTTTGGAATGTGCTGCACGTATTTTTGCAGCCCTCTTCCTAAAGCGTCTCTCGACGCGTCCCACGCGAGATGCTGACTTTATCTCGTACATGAATTGTGTTTCAGCCGTTTGTCTTTATGTGTGCTGTATGTTAGCCCTTTTGAGCGTTCGCTTCTTTCGTTCCTTATGGGCCTCTTGGGTCGACCTACCCTTCCCGCATTGTGGGCATTTCGCTGGTTTTCGGAGGGACGTGCCATTACCTTTGGACGTCTTGGTAAACACTTGTCTGTGCATGAAAGCTGATAGAGTGCTCATTTTTTACGCAGTTGAGAATTCGGAATACATCTATTATTGCACGCGAAAATATAAGGAAAGGCTGGAATGGGGACAGTGTCTTGAGAAGCGCAAATGGGTGTTCAATAGGTGCCAGTGAAGTGCATGCTGAAGGAAACGTTATGATGCTGCTCGCGTCAATAAAAGACGAGGCAGTATGGACGCTTTAAGTACGCGCAATACATGGAAGCCAGGCCGGAGGGACCCAAATTTTCTATAGGTGTGTTTCAGTTGACTTCGCCTCTTACAAACTTGTACACGTTACAGAAAAGAAGCAACCGACTGTAAAGCGATTGCTTCTTTCAAAAATTCAATTCGTTACATTCAATAGTTAGTGCTTCACGAAAGTAACTGAACTAATATTTCAAGGCAAATCGATTACTTTTAGGTTACGATCGCGACATTTATTAACATTGCAGAAATTCCTCTGCAGCCCTTCACACGTTGTTTATGTTAAGTTACCGTTGCTTTCCAAAATTTTCGTTGGTCATCGTCTTCCCTCATTTTCTTTTGATGACATTTGCAGTGGCGACATTGAAAACTCGCTTGTTGTGCATGCTCGAGGGAAGCTGTAATGTACGAACACCTTACGCGCAACATTGTGGCTACTCAATGAGGCGATGCTTGCGTCTCTAGGTAATTTCTTGACATCAACGCACAAAGTGCCCATCGCTATATCGAGCCCACTGTAGCACCGGTTCAGCTAACCGGTCAACACCTGCTGGATATTTAAGATGAGAAACAAATACACAGAGCCCGGATCTGCCTGTCTGAACACACGCATCCGAGAGACTACTGGGAGGCACAACCGCAAGCGTTCTAGTATAGTTTTTGCCAAATTCAAGTGCATCGAAGATGTGTTGCTTTTTACAGCTTGCAGCGTCGATAAAGTAACTAGTCGGAATTAATTGGTTACAGAAAAATTGAATTAAATTACAGTGAGCATTATCGAGTAAAGATGTAATCAATCAGTCACACAACTACCAATAAATATGATTAATTATTAGTAAATAGATACGTGTAATTCATTACGTACAAGTCTGGACTATTACGAAGTATGAGAGGATAAGTTATTGCAACGCAAAAATAGATAGTCTAAACCGTTACATTAGAAATGTACTATATACTTTCTTGTACACCAGGCAATCTTGTATTGCAATCCATAATATAATAACCAAATAATAAGTAGAGTGGTTTTGATGGCGAACCCACAATGGTGGAGTCCTACGTCACAGCGCACGCATGCACATATATCGCAGTGCTTACGTGCGGTACGCCCAGAGCATACCAATGCCCACCAGTGCTTACCCGCACGTATTCCCTGATGCGAGTTCCCTGTATTGAGGTATGGATAGATGGATGCCGTAAGCGTCCCCTTTGAAACTAGGGTGGTAGGTTGCACTACCAAGCTATCGTTCTTCATTTAACGCTATTGCGTTAAGGGCCCCGTGTCGCAGAAAATCTGGTGTCGGTGTCGGCGTCGGCGGAGTTGTCCGTGAGCAAAAATTTCCACATATAATAATAATAATAAATGCTTTATTAGTCGTAAAAGCACCAGATGCAAAACGGATCAGCCCAAGCCAATGAGGCTTGTCGGGCTGTACCCGGCAGTCAGTTTCAGGGACACAATAAACTACAGGAGTGAGGAAAAAGAAAGAACAAAGCAACAACAACAAAAAAGTAAAGGCAGTAAATTGGGGTCCTATGCTACATAAAGAAATACTGAAAACAAACCGACATCAAACAGCGTCGCACGAGTTTTCCCTTAAATACAATTTGAGAGCGCGTTTTGATGACATGGAAAAAATTTCCGTGGGCATGGGATTAAATGTATCGAGAACATAATAATTTCGCACGAAACATACAAATCGCGTATAACATTGCGGTGTACAAAACATGGAGTGACGCCTAAGTGGTCTTGTGGTGACAAAAGGAAACAGAAAATCACTATTCCCGATATGACGGCACATAACAGTTTGAAAAAATAATGCATCAAAGGAAGGCAACTGTAAAGCAGAAAACAAGCTAGTACCACCGGGAATGCTGATATTATAGGCCACATTCTGTAGCAATGATTGTAATATACAGTTTATTTTGAACGCCATGTGAAAGAACAATGATAAAGTACTGTTATATCGTATCTCAGGATACTGTAACCAAGGGCATGAATGATTATCTTGCCCACAGAAAAGGGGAGGATGAAGCGGCTATTGTAAATAGTACACAATAACGCCCGGAGCTTATTACAGAGGAGCGATAGGTGACTATTCCATGTCATATCTGAGTCGAAGGTAATTCCAATTTACATTTGGCGATGGTATGAGAGGAGAGCATTGGCAATTGGTACATCGTGAACAATGAAGGAAGATTGGGAGAGTGGGATCAATTCGTCTATGCGGATTGTGGAAACAAACCAGACTTGTTTTTGGTTTGTTAATAGTGATAGAGTTTCTGGAAAACCAGTCCATCACAGACACTATGTCACTTTGTAGCATTGCAACTGAGGAAATGAAAACAGAGTGTATGGCAAGAAGAACAGTGTCATCAGCGTATTGAAACATTTGGCATTGGGATGTATATATAGACACATCACTTACATAAACGTTAAATAGTAATGGAGATAACACGGATCCTTGAGGGACACCACATTTTAAGAAAGCCTTCGAGCTGAGGTATATAGGTAGCGAGTGAGGTATATGAAATAAATAAATAAATAAATAAATAAATAAATAAAAAACGTGATCCCCTATCTTGACTACCTGTGAACGATTAAAAAAATTGTTGGTTAATAATTTGTTAAAAGGCCCCCGAAATCCCAAGAGATGTAGTTTGCGCAAAAGTAATGTGTGCACTACGGAGTCAAAAGCTTTGCTTGCATCCAGGAAAAGAGCCGTCAGTACCTCGTTGTTAGCCAAAGCAGAGAAAATTAAATCAGTGAATTGTTCCAAAAGTACTACAGTCCCCTTCCCAGGAACGAAGCCAAATTGAGAGTTTGACAATAAATTGTATTGTTTTTTTTTTTTTTTTGCAGGAAGCCAGTCATCACTCCGGATAAGTGTTTTTCGAGAATTTGACTAATTGCGGGTAAAATTGAAATCAGCCTGTAGTTGTCAACCTGTTTAAAATATGCCTTTTTGTGTAATGGTTTAACAACTGCAAGTTTTAGCTCATCTTAAAGAAAACCGAGTTCAATATAACCGTTCAGCATAAATAAAAGTATATTTTCTAGAACGGGAAAGTTACGTTGTAGCTCGTGCATAGATATGCCATCTAACCCAGGTGCCGTCTTTTGTTTAAAACTGAAGCTGCGCAGATCGCAAGCAGTGATGAAAGGAAGGAATGCAGAGGACTCTGAACTGATAATAATATAACTATACATAGATAACCTAACTATCAAGATGGTACATTAATCGATCATGAGCTTTCAAATACGCTGTCTCCACCTGACTCAGGCGTGCTATTACAACATCTGACTGATCAATACTCGATATTTTTATGCCTTCAGAATAATGAAAACCCTGTCAAAGCCACTTACACAACGCCAACACTTGACAAAGAAGCTTTCATTTATTCAGTGAGCCAAGCTGATTGGTCTTCTATAGCAAATATGAAAGATCAACAAATAGCCTTCTCTTTATATCTGTACTAAAATCGTATTTTGACTGCCACACCTGGAAAGTCAAATGCAAAAAACAAGTTTGCGTCCCTACACAACCCTTGGCTGTCAGATAAGCTTCTAGCCCTGATGCGCAAAAAAGACAATCTGTATAAGAAAACGAAACTGCGGCCATTTAACGGCAATTTCACTAGGACGTATCAGCATTTTCCAACTTTCTTGCTATCGAACTAAAAAAAAACCTAAAAAGATTCATGACGAGAAAAATTATTAGAATGCGGAAAATACATTAGCAAGAAATGGAAGATAGTAAATAATTTTTAAATAGGCGAAACAATCGCGATATTTTAAAGGAAATTATTCATAACGACAGAGCGTACACCACCTCCCAGGATATTGCTGATGCTTTTGCAGAATTTTCTTTAGTAGTGGTTCACATATACCCACGAAATATAATAATTTAAGTCAACGCCTACCTCAATCATTCTTTTTGTTACCAACCACACCACAGGAAATAGAAAACATAAGAAATTTCGAACCAGATCAAGCTAAATTGCGCACCTATTGTCAGATGTTCGCGCAATTATTATTAAACTAATGTTCAAGAATGGAACCTTCCGAAAAGAACTAAAACAAGGTAGAATTTCTCCAGTATTTAAATAGGGTGACCGTGCCTTGATTACTAATTATAGGCATATATGCATTCTACCTTTTTTTAGCAAAGTTATTCAACGGCTGGTAGAAAACGCGCCTAACTAATCACCTATCTAAACTTTTTCTTTCACCATTCTAATTCGGCTTCCGCAAGGGCTATTCATCCGAACTTGCTCTCATCTCCCTAACTGAAGAATTAATGATGGCCATCGATAAGGGCATGTATGCGGTGTCAGTGTTCGCGTATCTAACTAAAGCCTTTGATAAAATTAACCACCGCATTTTATACTTTAAATCTGAATCTCTCGGAATAACAGGTCCTGCTTTAACTTTAATACAAAATTACACTAAACCCCTTCTCTGTGACTGTCCTCGCTACAATTTGCAGGGACGATCGCTCACAATCGCGATAGCGCGCTTTGACCAAAGACCTCTAACAGAGGAACTTATTTTAGAATGCTGACATCACAAGCCATCGCAGCGGAGGGCGACGAAGGCACTGTTGCACTTTTTAAGGGAAACAGAATTTGACAAGCGGCTGTAGCTTGAAGAGATCAAAAGCGTTACGTTTTGGGCGAGTTCGTTGTACATGGTTCTTATTAAACTGTTGCGCGCACAAAGACCGGACGTCGAACGAAGAAAGGACACACAATAATGTTGTGTGTCGCTTCTTCGTTCGACGTCCTGTCTTTGTGCGCGCAAAAGTTTAATAAGAACCTTGAACAGATGTTTATAGTGCTGCAAGTGCTACTGTGCTGTGCTGTGACGGTATGTGGTGATAGTGACCGACTGTGATTGTATGCCTATGCTCCTTTCTTCCTTTATCTCTACTTTGCTATCACTTTACCTCCCCCTCCCCTCTCTCCCTAGCGTAGGGTACCAAACCGGATCTTCCCATCCGGTTAACCTCTCTGCCTTGCCCTCTGTCTGTCTGTCTGTCTGTCTCTCTCTCTCTCTCTCTCTCTTACTTAAATAACATACCACAAAATGTAAGAATTAAGGGTGTTCTTTCCAAATCAATGATTACAAACATTGGCGTACCGCAGGGATCCGTACTTGGTCCACTTGTTTTTAATATATGTTAACTACTTGCCTAATTTCCTGCTTTTTTCTAACTACATTCTTTATGCAGATGACACAATTATCTTTACCTCTGACAATTGTGTAATGAACCTAGTTTCCAAAGTTAATACTGACTTAAACAACGTGTTAAATTGGTCCAATATTAACAAGCTCAATACAAACTCGATTAAAACTAAATTTGTTTTATTCACGTCCCACCAACGCTCATCCACATTCATTCCTACGCTCTACCTTGGTAATATTCTTATCGCGCATAGTGCTTCCTGTAACTATTTGGGTGTAGAACTTGATTCAAACCTTAAATGGTATCAGCACATAGCCAACAATCAAGGCAACCTACGGAATAAGGACACTTTTAAAACTCATGCATAAAAGCCGATGCACTTGACCGGCAGATCAAATTTTGCACGAACTCCGATTGTTTTCGCCGCTATCGTAGTGCTTTGAGCGTAACTTGCTTTTGTGGGAACAGGTTCACCCGATAAAAGGTCAAGTTATTCACAATTTCACCCCTGTATTTTTCACCGTCACTACTACGTGCAATATATTATACTGTGTATGTATATTGCTTTCTTTCTGCTGCGCTTTATCTCTAGTTACACAACTGCGTCGTTAGCGCAAGGCCATTTAGGGGAATTTGTGATTGGCTTTTCACAGCAGCTGCACTGTTCCGAGGAGAACTAAGTTAAATGGCGACAAAACCATACCAAACGAGCTCCTTCGTCAAAATGTGGCAAGTAGTGCAAGGCGGCTTTCCTCTCGAAAAAATCTTACTGTATGTCCCCAAGTGTGCTTGACAGGGGATGAGGTCTCGAGCAGAATCCCTGTTGACGACTTCTTTTCCAGCGGCGGCTGCTTTTTGCGGACCAAGGGCCCTTAGCACTCGAAAAGGATTCGTGGGGAGGATCCTTTTCGGATTTCTGCATTGATAATCTAGCTACAAAAACAAGCCTTTCCGAACGTTCCACTCGGAATGGATGAAGAAGTAGACGCGCGAGCTGTATGTTTATTCTTTACGAAACTCACTAAAAGCGTTGAAAGGAAAGTTTAAAATGCCACACGCTTTTTCCAAGAGAGCCTGAAACATACAAAATATGGGCGAAAGGAATGATTTTCAGCTTCTATTTCGTAGATCATACTTAGTTGTCTTGTGGTTTAAGTTGTCCTCATAATAATTTCCTCTTCGCCTTAAGGAAGAAGAATAATAAGTAAAAAAGGACTTCAGCTGACATTGAAACAAAGGAGCACGCAAGCAGTCGGTACCTTTATTAAAAACAGCGTCTGTGGCTTAACCTCCCCCCACCCTCTTCCATTCATTTCAATGAAGGAAACAATGAAATGTTTTCATTCGAATTTGGTGTATACCAAGCCAGTTCGTACGTGCATTTTTCTGAAAAGTGGCTTACCTCGCAATAACTTTTCTTTTGCTAAACATCATGAGTTGCATATGGTCAAGACAAGTGCCTGTGTAAGAAGGCATGTTGTGAGCAGAAAAGTGTAAACGCCTTCGTTCCTGTGTGATATTACAGGTTCCTTTTGAAACTAAGCACAAGACATGAAAAAGAAAATAGTGATACGATTTAGGCATAAAGCCCCCTAAAATATTTCTATTTACATATTACAATTACGTTCGCCAAATGTAAGCAAAAACATTTTATATACAGCCATTACATTAGATCAAACTGTGACACACGGGTGTCCTGCGTAGCATTTTGGTTACTCGTCTGCTCCGCACGCACTTGTAAAAACAAGCTTCGAAGGTCGTAAGTTTTTCTAATAATATTATTATGTCTCGTCGGTACATTTGCGCAATATCTAGACAGGTCAATGATCTTTTTTCTTGTCTATTTGCCGGACGCAAAAGTGTCAACAATTCGCCTACGTCAGACACCATCCACCAAAGCCAGCAGTAAGACCCAGAAGCCATGACCAGTCGTCGCCACCAATATATAGGTGTGAGTGTGGAGAGGCGAACGGTTTGGTGGCCGGTGCGAAATTTTACTGGCCAGAACATAAGCACGAACAGAATACTTACAACCTGGTGGACAGGCCTCTGTTGCCCCACTTGCATGCATTTGCACTTGCATGTCTGCTAGTGCAACCAACCTGGCCTTAACTTAACCATGATGAATACGTTCCTCCCGAAACGCAGAAAACGCAAGTGGACATGGAAGAGTCGAATCGGCGAAACAAGAAATTAAATTAATGTTATACTAGGCACGAAAACCTTTGTCTCACGTATAGAGAACTGTTCGTGGTCTCCGTGGAACCCCTCAGCAACGCCAGCCTTTCAAGTACTTGGACCTTCACCAACAACTCAGAGAGATTGGCGTCGCTGACGATTTCTGCAGTAGGATTGCTGGCGAAACAAGATCCCCTGGAACATCAATGATCAACCACTCACAGATTTCATGCGACCACTGCATGGACAGTCTTTTCATTATGGACGAAGTGAAAATCTAATGGAGAGATTAGCTCTAGTATGCCTAGAATGGTACCTCGAACATTACCAGGTATATCCAGACGCAATGGCCGGTTTCAGGCGTGGCCGTGTTTCCATATACAACATTACCGACTTGGTGACATACCTCGAGCACCAGAAGTCCTGCAAAAGATTATCTGCTGCCCTGTTTCTGGATGTTAAAGGAGCGAGCGATAACGTAACGCAGGACACGAATTTCAACACGTCAGAGGCAGTAGGACTTGGTTGAAAGATCTATTTCTGGATTAGTAACTACCTACAAAAGAGATCCTTTTTCATACTTACCGAGGTTGGCCCAACTTCCCAGCATTACAGTAACCATGGCGTCCGTCAGGATGGAGTACTGAGCCCAACACTCTTCACTCTAACACTAACTGGACTCGCCGACATTCTACCATGCATTGTTACGCTCTCCGTCTATGCCGACGACATTTGTTTTTGAACGTCAGGTGTGAAGCGACTTCAGAAAGCAGGCCTTTATCATCCTACCTTCGAGGACAAGGCTTTCAAATATCATGTGAAATGTGTGCAGTGGCGGCATTTACCAGGAAACCAATGCCTCCATACGTGATATCCATCGGCGGATAGTTTATCTCGTACAGCACTAACAACAGATTATTGGGGGTGGCCATTGACAGAAATCTCTCGTGGACCGCCGCATGTGAATTATGTGAGAAAAAGCCTGAAGCTAAATATTTGCCATATCCTTAAGTTCCTAGCAGGAAAGTCCTGGGGAATGTCAATACAACCTACGCTGCAACACTACAGGGTCATCTTTACTAGATTTCTGCGGTATAGCCCACCGGTCATCTCCAACACTTGTAGAACGGACCTGAGTGCAATTCAAGACATCCAAGCCCAAGCCCTCGAGATATGCCTTGGTCTACCACGGAGTGCGTCAACGACTGAAGTTATTGCATTCGCTCAAGATTCGACTCTTATAACGCACATTACCATTGAAACAATGCTTCTGCACATAAGACTCTTCGCCCAGATCCCTACCCATCACCTCGCAAATCTCCCAGTAGAAAGGCCCCACACGACATTCAGTGCAACTGTCTTCGCGCACCGTGCCTCTCTCAGGTCAGGTTACGCACCTGCAGCAAGACCTTCCATTCCTCCATGGTGTGTGCGCCGTACTCATGTAAACCTTACAATCCCAGGACTTCAGAAAAAAGTCCGATTTGCCGTCATCAGCACTCAAGCAACTAACTTTACTTCTCTTGTACGAGAAATACAGCGACTGCACACACGTCTATACTGACGCATGAACTACATCAACCAGTTGCGCTGGCGATGTAGTTCTACAAACAATGGGAATAACCCAGCGGTTCAAGACTTGCCCTATTACTACGTCTACAGCTGCAAAGCTCGCGTCTCTGCGCGACGCGCTTTATGTGACAAGTGCTAAAAGTCCTCGAAAATGAGCAGTCTTCTGCGATTCAAGGCCGGCCTTCGAATGTGTGCAGTCGTTTCTCCGACATGGAACTCACGATCAGCTAACGTGCGCAATCGTGGAACTTGTCCATCACTTGAGAAAAAAAGGCCATGATATCTATTTTCCCAATAAAGAAAGGCGTCAGGCAGGGAGATACGATCTCTGCAATGCTATTCAGAGCTTGTTTACAGGAGGTATTCAGAGACCTGGATTGGGAAGAATTGGGGATAAGAGTAAATGGAGAATACCTTAGTAACTTGCGCTTCGCTGATGATATTGCCTTGCTTAGTAACTCAGGGGACCAACTGCAATGCATGCTCACTGACCTGGAGAGGCCGAGCAGGAGGGTAGGACTAAAAATTAATCTGCAGAAAACTAAAGTAATGTTTAACAGTCTCGGAAGGGAACAGCAGTTTACGATAGGTAGTGAGGCACTGGTAGTCGTAAGGGAATACATCTACTTAGGACAGGTAGTGACTGCTGATCCGGATCATGAGAGTGAAATAATCAGAAGAGTTAGAATGGGCTGGGGTGCGTTTGGCAGGTATTCGCAGATCATGAACAGCAGGATGCCATTATCTCTCAAGAGAAAAGTGTATAACAGCTGTGTCTTACCAGTACTCACGTACGGGGCTGAAACCTGGAGGCTTACGAAAAGGGTTCTACTTAAATTGAGGACGACGCAACGAGCTATGGAAAGAAGAATGATGGGTGTAACGTTAAGGGATAAGAAAAGAGCAGATTGGGTGAGGGAACAAACGCGCGTCAATGACATCTTAGTTGAAATCAAGAAAACGAAATGGGCATGGGCAGGACATGTAATGAGGAGGGAAGATAACCGATGGTCATTAAGGGTTACGGACTGGATTCCGAGGGAAGGGAAGCGCAGCAGGGGGCGACAGAAAGTTAGGTGGGCAGATGAGATTAGGAAGTTTGGAGGGTCAACATGGCCACAATTAGTACATGACCGGGGCAGTTGGAGAAGTATGGGAGAGGCCTTTGCCCTGCAGTGGGCGTAACCAGGCTGATGATGATGATGATGAATAGTCGGATTGAGTTTCTTAAGATTGATGATGACACAGGGCTGCTTGCAGATGTGCAAGTGGCACAATGCTCACGCATACCTACAATTCACGCAGGAACTTCCTTCCTTCCTTTTTCGCAAAATATGCAAGCAATTGCCACGGTCGCATCGTATTAAGTTTTAATACTCAATAGGTTCTGAGATCGAGAGTGTTGGTGCCGTGTTTTATATTCAACTAGAGCCATGGTCGGCAGTGTCCAGTTCCTTGCAACTCGATCTCTTAATTAAGCGCTTGTATATACATATATATATATATATATATATATATATATATATATATATATATATATATATATATATATATATATATATATATATATATATATATACTATAGGGATGGGTCACGGCGAAGCGATTTACTGTAGTCTAATTAACTGTTCTTTTTTTGTTTCTGTGTTATAGGCTTTAAGTTTCCACACTGAGAGAAAACGAATGACCGGAAACATTTTTCGACAGATGATTCGGTATCCCCGCGTTACCGATTCAATTCTGCGCCGAAGCCCGTTGCAGTTTAGCGTTCACGCTTCTAGTCTATGTCACCACTGATGCGCCTAAGACTCGCATCTAACCTGATCATAATAAGCATCTGCTACCTGCTTTAAAAACATATGAGGGCTATTTTGCAGCAATGGTGCATCCCGTAGAAGTGGACATTTAAGCGCACAACACTTTGCCTTTTTCATTATAATCGTTTTAAACTCCTGGGCTCCGTGTCTTTTCAACACCATGTACCGTTAGATTGTCAACGCAACAGGTGAGCGCGCGCGGGAGAATGCATGGCTTGTGAAGGCCGCGAATGTATGGCGTCCGAGAACGGGCTGCGAGCACGCAACGTAACGCCGGACTAGCCGTTGGTGGCGGTAACGTGGCGCTCCGCCGCGGCCCCTATAGGTGTTGCACGGTCCCTATAGAATTTAAAGGAATAAGTGCGTAGCCTCGGTCAAGTACACTTTCAAAAAAAAAAAAAAAAACATGGTATAGGACACCCAACTGTCTTTGCTCCAATAAATTCAGTTGTTCATTCGTCTAAAATTTCAGCTTTTAAGGTGACAGCTCCAAGAGGAAGCTTTAGCGCGGGTGCTCCTATTTAAATACATGTAAAAGGAGAATTCGTTTTTCTCGGCAACCAGTGCACCATATTTGGCGAGGTTGGTTGCATTTAAAAGAAACACTTATTATCTAGTGACTGTTGGTTTCGAATTTTCCTTTTAGGTCGTCAATTTTTTATAAAAAATTGGCGAAAATCGAAAATTTTCAGAATTACGAAGTTTATAACTCTCTAACTCAGCAAAGAAAAATTAAGTCACAATTCTGTTAATCGCATCTGATAGTGCATCTAAAGCGGACAAAATTGATATTTTGCACGCGAATCTAGAAAAATATAGTAACATTGAAATACAGCTTTTGCAGAACCCTTGTGCACGACGTAACAAATTTACGTAAAATATAAATTGACATATATAATTGGTCCGCTTTGAACGGCCTAATGGAAGCCGTTTACAGAACCGCGAGATCTGTTGTTATGCAAAACTAATAATTTATAAACTTCGTGCGTCTATATTTTTCAAACTTCCGAATTTTTGAAAACCGTTTTCATAAAATTCAAGCCCTGAATCGAAATTCCACTTCCAACAGTCACTAGAATTTGGCTTTCTCTCTCAAATACAACAAATCTTATTAAAATCGGTCCGGGGGTTATCTCACAAAAGCGTTTTTGCGTTTTACATGTATTTGAATAGGCCGCGTCGGAGTTGGGCCCGAGCTAAAGCTTCCTCTTAAGTGGGTCATAGGTCAAAAAATCCATTGCCTGGTTATCAAAAAAAAAAGAATGACTGTTCCGTGTTATAACATCAAAATTCAATGGCACCAAAATTGACGGTGCTACCCACGACCATTGGTCGGATTCGAACCCACGACATGGGGTGGAAGCCGAACCCTCGAGCTTTGGCGGGACACAAATTCTACGGTGGCATCATTTATGGGGCCATCATTGATGGTCCAACCCATAGCCACCGGTGGGGGTCGAGCCCACGATCTTTGATGTTAAGTAGAAGTTCATTAGAATGCAGGTAATTAAGATAGAGTTAATTAAGACAATCGAACCCATGACATTTGGTGGATGCGAGTAGCACCGTTATTAATGCACAGTTAATTAACGCAGATTTCATTAGGGGACTTGAACCCACGACCTTTGGTGGGAGCCAGACCCTCGAGATTTGGTGGGAGCAAAATTCAATGGCAGCAAAATTGATGTTGCCACCATTGCTGGTCGAACCGATGACCGTTGGTAGGAGTCGAGCCCTTGACTTTTGGTGTGAATTAAGGCAAAATTACTTAAGGTACAGTTAATTAAGCTAGAGTTAGCTAAGGCACTCGTCCACACCACCTTTGGTGGGAGAAAAGTAATAGGAAGGGACAACGCATTCGGATGAGAATGCCAAGTAATTTAATGAATGTCTCGTGAGCGCGCAGGCTTTCGCCTTCATCCTCTTTAGCGTATGCTAAGGTGACTGTCAACTATTCTTTTTTTTTTTTCTTGTGTAAGCATTCGAGTGCGAGGAACGCAATATGGTTTTCGTACAGCCTTCGATTGTAAGGATCGCCATCTCGTGCTTGCGCATAGCGGAAGTTATCGATTATCCCGGCGCTCATGTGCGGATACACCACCTCCGCGTGCTGATAAGTAAGCGATGTTAACACACGCCGCAGCGTCTTTCTTTGCTTTAGTTTTCTTTTTTTTCCCTAGAAGACGCTCTTTGCATGGAAGGAAGTCTCTGAAGATTGATTAGGTACGGCCGTTGCCATAATCCATCCATTCAAGTTCTATATATGCATTCACCGTGTTTCGTTGCCACAGCACACCGCTGTAGCGGGTTGCGTTTCCGCGAGCTCGATTAAAGACGTGCCTTTTATGAAAGTTTTGCCATGCCAATAGCCAGAATGCACCTCCAGGCAAATGCAAGATTAAAGGAGGGACCGATGACAAAGCAAAGACATTCGAACGCATGCACAAAACGCCAAACTGCATTTAAGAAAAATAACCAGAATTGAGGTAGAGACACAGTTGCGCTTGCGGAAGAGCATGAGAAGGAGATCGGCGAAGTTGGGGAAACTCGCGTTCGAGTAAGACGCTCCGCTTTTCCGCTCCTCTTGCGATTGCTTCATTTGGTTCGGGGTGGCGGAATGCGGTGCTTAATCATCGGTAGCTGGAAGTTGATGGGCCAAACTGGAATGTCCACGAAATGAGGCGGGCTCGCCTGCGCACAGGAGCGCAGCCTGTCGTGAAATGTTTATTGAGCCGTGCCAGCAAAGCGCCTTGAAAGCTCTCGCGGCGCGCGCCGTGCTGCTCGGACGGAGTGCTCGCGCCCCGGCGGGCGGAGATGGATACGCCCGGCAGCCGCCGCCGCTCGCTCTTCCGGGGGGGCGCTCTTCGGACGCACCACTGATCCCCCTCCTCGTCTTTTTTCTGCTCGTGCTTGTCAGGAGCCGCATTTGTCTAAGTGCCGCCATTGATCATAGCGTCCGGGTTTCCTGTCTACCACTTCTCGTTTCCTACTCGCGTGTATACCTCCGGCAGCTCTGTCGCGCTACTTTATATTCGCGTTCTGCGAGACTGGGGAAGTTCGCCGATGGTTGGCGGACAAGAGAACTCGCGCAAGAGACAGAACGCTGTTCGTGGCGTCATAAACTCGATAAGAACAGTTCCAGAGGCAAGGAAGCGTGGATGTAAGATACGCCTGTCTTGCAAGCGACATTGTTGCGAGAATGCTAGCGTTCCTTTTGCCCCAGTCTGTAAGGCGCTAGAGCAGGTAGCTATGTAAATTCGCCCTAGTTATTTTGCGACACTATCCACATTACATACGTGTACAATCATTGCAGGGGAAACCTTTTCAAATGTTATTCAAAAGTTATTGGCAAACTTCAGCTGAAAGGAAGAAATTAGCACTGACTATGGGTCCTATTCAGAGCAGGAAGGATAATATCCGCACGGGATATCGCACAAAAGTATTAAAAAAATCATTATGAATTGATCAAATCAAGGTGTGAGTAGCTTTCCAGAACCTCGTATGTGCAGTGAGTGTAAACAATAGCTGAGCTGCACTCTATCGAAGGGAGTCAAGTGTTTGGTTTATTGGCATCCTCCATGCAAACTGAGCCACATACGCTTGCAGAGCTTGCCTGCAGAACGCTTTCTTGCGTGAAGTCATTGGTCAGCCATTGCACAGTCAATTATTGTATATACGAGTAAGATAACGCTTGCAGTTATCGGGGAAGTAAAAGTTTTATACGAGACATAATGGCTGTTCTGGAACATTGTCAACCACATACATAAGTGATGCAGTTGCTCATACACAAATCAGTAGACAACCCTTTTACATCGATATACTTAATGTCAGCTTGCATCAACAGAATCAAAACTGCCATTACAAATGAATCCTACCTTTAAGGACAAAATTTATAAGGAACCTTTTATGTGATGCCGCCGTTACTGATTGCTTCGATGTTCTTCTTCGCACAATTTATTTGAGTGTTTCTCTGTAAGGTTGTTGTGTCGCTTTGTCTATTATACTTCAATACTGCTGTGTGTACTTTAACTACTACAAACTCGTCCTACGTTAACGGCGTGCATAAGTGTATAAAAATTTATTTGTCGAACGTTACCTATTCCTGAGACATAGAGTAACCGGGGCGCTGTATTCCTGCGCCAAGATCTGCTTATTATCATGTCAATTACAAAAGCATTGACAAAGAAGTACCAACCTGGCTTGAATTTCTCATCACAATTTTTTTTCCAATACTCGATCGCTAATGACTAAAGCTCCTCAACTCTTGCGCTTTCATGTGTTCTGCAAGGGTATGTGCTTATTACTTCAAGCAACTCTGAACATTATTGCTGAATGATGCTTATTTAGAATAATGCCATTTGCAGTAAGAACCTGCTAAATAACGCGCTTTCCCCAAAAGTAAATCCAATTGATGCTTACTGTATTGCAGAACTGTATAAAACACAGTTTTCCAGAGGCCCCACCTGATTACACATGAGTTGTACAAGTCACTTGTCTAGGCTTTTTGAAGTGGAATCCTCACGTTGAATCTTTATGCGAAGAACTTCTAAGAATGCACAATTGCACACCAAGGTTTCGTTATCCCTAAGTATGATCGTCTATATTACGTAGCACAGGCAAGCAGATAATTAATTAAAAACTAACTACTTAAATTGTGGGGTTTCACGTGCCGAAACCACGATCTGATTATGAGAAACACCGTAATGATGGACTCCGAGAATTCGGATCACCTATGTTTCTCTAACGTGGACCTAAATCTAAGTATACGGATGTTTTCGAATTTCACCGCCATCGAAATGCCGCCGACATGCCGGGGATTCGATCCCGCGACATCGTGCTTAGCAGCCCGACACTATAGCCACTAAGCAACTACGGCGGGTAGGCGAGCAGATGAGCGTAGCACACAAGACACGTACGTCATCCCTACCTCTCCTATCCAGAAAAGATGCAGCATGCCTGATATTTCTTTTCTTTAAGATATACTAAACGGAGAAACTCTACTTATCTTGCCTGTAAAGGCTTTGTTTGGAGGAAACTGATAATTTGCAATCCCCACACTGTCCCACAGTCGCACTCTACCACTCTAAAATCATCAAGCGACTGGAACAGCTTCCGGTCGGTACTATATCGGAGTTATTGCTCTCAATGATAATTTAACATTAAAAAGTGGGCTGTAAGAACTAAAGGCCTTCCTTTGACTCTATGTGTGTGTTTGCTTCAGAACAACGTTTATATGCACCTAATCGTTCTTATTTCTTTTTTCTTCGCGCATTTTACTTTGTGTTTTATGTGCGCATTGAGACAGTTGCATAAAGTGTTCGTGGATGTTTTGTATTTTGTAAGCTTTCGAAACTTAAAAGCATTTGTAAGCTTTCTGTTTGTACTTTCTGTTTGTTTTTGGGCGACCACTTTCGCTAGTGTGTTTACTACTATGATTTGCCGGCACCTGTTTTTGACAAGGTAACAAATCGCATTGCATATTGCGGAACTGGTTTGGATATTTCTTTTTTTTAATTTACTTCAACAAAAAAGTTGTTCGTTCTGAGCGTGCAACAGATTCTACGTCACTATGTGGACGCAATATAATCGACAGGAAAGGTAAAAAAAAAGCATATGCTTGTCTTCACGTACTTGCTTGTCTTAATACATACTCCTTTAGCGAGTTGTATACTGGCGGAGCCGGTGTACGCTATGCAACTGCCCACGGCACCATAGAAGTATACACAACGCTACCACGCAAGTTCGTTGGCTTGCAAAGAACGACCCGTTATACTAAAGAATTCATGATTTAAGGTTTTGAAGAGCCCTGCTTCTATTCTCACCCGCTCTCTATCTCACTCCCTCTTCACACGTGATATGAGAACATCGGCACAGGCAGCTGACGCCCAAACAGAACGACGCGAAACCACCGCCCGTTGCTACAGCCGTAGGGCACAGATGGATGAATTAATCTCAGAGTCAGTGCAATACACTATGCTGCGCAGCGATTCTTGTTGCTCGAATGCTCAATTATATTAGCTATACATCTCTCTCTCTCTCTCTCTCTCTCTCTCTCTCTATATATATATATATATATATATATATATATATATATATATATATATGTGTGTATATATATATATATATATATACACACACACACACACACACACACACATGGTGTCCTACGTAACTTGAGCCAAACACTAGAGAGAGAGAGAGAGCAAATGATAAAGGAAAGGTAGGGAGGTTAACCAGGACTGAGCCCGGTTGGCTACCCTACACTGGGGAAAGGGAAAAGGTGACGGAAAGATTAAAAGAAGAAGAGAAAGTCTACTGGGTATATCGTTCGGTCACTCAGTTCGGATCACAGACGCTGACTCAATCCCGTAGCCTTCAAATATCGCAGCAGAGCTTTTGTGGCCTTTTGTAGCTGCGATATGCGAGGCCATGGTCCCAAGATCTTCAAGGTGAACGGTGTTCTATCTAGCTGATTGAGCGCTGTGCAAAGGTCATGTCTTTCGTTTTGAAAAGATGGGCAGTAGCACAGTAGATGTTCTATAGTTTCCTCGGCACCGCAGGCATTACAGTCGGCGCTATCAGTCATTCCAATCAAAAACGTATATGCATTGGTGAATGCGACGCCCAAGCGTAAGCGGCACAGCATTGTTTCTTCATTTCGCATAAGCCCTGGTAACAGCCGCAGTTGCATAGAGGGGTCGATGGAATGCAATCGTTCTTGGGTCAATTCAGGTGTGTGCCACTTCTCTAATGTCATATGGTGTGCTACCTTGCTTAGGTGTTGGGCTGCGTCGGTCCGCGATAAAGGTACAGAAACAAGGGTTGCTCCTTCGTGTGCTTTCCTAGCAGCTTCGTCAGCGAGGTCGTTGCCGGAGATACCGCAATGGCCAGGCAGCCACTGGAACACGACGTCGTGTCCTTTCGCTATTATACGATGGTGCATTTCTCGTATCTCCGACACTAGTTGTTCACACGACCCGCGACGAAGAGATGACAGAAGACATTGTAAGGCCGCCTTCGAATCGCAGAATATAGCCCACCGATTAGCCGGTTGGTTATTAATATAATCAACGGCACCTCGAAGGGCAACAAGCTCCGAACTAGTCGATGTTGTCAAGTGAGAAATCTTGTATTGGATGCTTAGTGAACGTGATGGTATAACCACTGCGCCGGTGGAGCTGGTCTGAGTGGAAGAGCCATACGTATATATGTGGACTCGGTCAAAGTAGAAAGTGTTCAAACAATCCAGAGCTGCTTGCTTCAGGGCCAAGGTAGGCAGGTCGGTCTTCTTTCTTATCCCTGGAACCGTGAGACGCACTTGAGGTTGTTCTAAACACCACAAAGCTGAGGTTGAACGTGCTGAGGGTGTGAAGCCCGATGGTAGACAGGCACGATGGATGCTGACCTCGTTGGAGAAGGATGCCTGTGGTCGTCATTCTGGCAGGCAGGCAAGAGAGCTTGATTGCATGCGTGAAACATGACGAACATGGGCCCTAAGCGTGTCGATGCTAATGTAAGTCGCGATCGGATGGTCTCGAGCCATTATAATGGTTCCTGCTGTTGAGGCGCTCCGCGGAAGTCCTAGGCAAACACGTAGTGTCTGTGCCTGCACGCTCTGTAGTTCTCGAAGATTTGACTTGCATGTTTTAGCAAGCACGGGAGAACTGTAACGTAGCAATCCGATGAAAAGTGCTCGATATAACTGTAGCATGGAGCCCACTGAGGATCCCCATGTTTTCCCGGCGATAAACTTGAAGACATGAACAATAGATGTGAGCTTCTACTTCAATTGGGCAACATGAGGGCTCCAAGAGAGGTCCCGGTCCACAATGACACCCAAAAACCGATGATTTCTCTCGTAGGAGATAGGCTGGCCGTTAATGCACACTGGACAATGAGACATTGGTTTTCGTGTGAAAGCAACTAACGCACATTTTTCTGTTGAGATGTTAAGGCCTTGTGTGTGAAGATAGTGAGATGTCTGTGTTGCTGCTTTCTGCAGCCTTGCGCGAACCTGCAGACGAGTGACCGCTGATGACGAGATGCAGATGTCGTCGGCGTAGATTGAGACACTCACTGTTTCCGGTAGGGATTCCGCCAGCCCAAGAAGCGCGAGGTTGAAAAGAATAGGGCTTAGAACCCACCTTGGGGAACTCCTCGGCATGTGTAGTGGTCGGTAGTCGGACCATCTTCCGTACGTACGAACATGGACCTTTGTTTCTGATCCATCGATATACTCGCCCTCCTAGTTCAATTGTCAAAAGTGCGTCTAGAATGGGTTGATGGGAAACGTTGTCGTAAGCGCCTTTCACGTCCAGAAAGAGCGCTACTGATAATTGTTTCCAAGATTTTTGCTGTTCTACAGATGACACTAAATCGATGACACTGTCAATCGATGAACGGCCTCGTCGAAATCCCGCCATAGAATCAGAGTAAATCTTGTGGTGTTCTAGGTACCATTCGAGACGCATGAGGATCATGCGTTCCATGAGTTTCCCGACGCAGCTTGCAAGTTCTATAGGCCGATACGATGCCAGTTCGAGCGGCGACTTTCCTGCTTTTAGTAGCGGTACCAGGCGGCTGCGTTTCCACTACTGTGGGACGACACCATCTTGCCATGAACTATTAAAAAGGCTGAGGAGTTCTCTTCGTGCTTCTCGGCCTAGGTGGCGCAAAGCAGTATATGTTATGCCATCGGGCCCTGGTGAAGACGAACACCTACAGAGCGCCATAGCAGCTTCTAATTCTTCCATAGAGAATGGAGCCTCCATGCTGGTATCTCGTGGACCGGGGATGTCGCCTAAAGCCATGTCAGGGGCTAAAACTGTGCCGCCGGCGATTTGCGCGCAAAATTCCTCTGTAACGTCTTTCTCGCGGCGGTTTTGATAGAGAGCGAGGGCGTTAAAAGGGTGTCGTTGCTGGGGTCTTGAGCAAGGACCCAGTAGGGTACGCCACACACGGGACAATGGCTTGCGGGGGTCTAGTGACTCGCAAAAGCATTTCCATCTTTGATCCGCTAGCTTATCCATTCGGCGTCTTATATTCTTTTGCATGCGCCGAGCTTCTCTGAGGTCAAGAATTGACTTTGTGCGCCTGTACCTCCTTTTAGCACGGCGACGTATTGTACGAAGCCTTTCCAATTCAATGTCATTCTCTGTACGCTTTTTCGAATGTGTGAAGCAACGCATGCAATCTTGCATTGCGTCTGCAATTATGTCTTCTAATCTGCGTGCGATATGTTTCTTGCAGGTGTCTTCTACTCGATCTTGAAAGACTGACCAATCGATTTGACGAGATACATCCGGTAATGCGGCGTCTAGACCATTGATTCTCACATAGGTTGGAATATGATCACTTCCATGGGTTTCAATATCAGTGAACCACTGCACGCTCGAAGTCAGGCAACGTGACACCAAAGTCAAGTCAAGGCAGCTACTGTACGTTGTTCCTCGCAGAAATTTCGGACTTCTGTCATTTAGAAGACACAGTTTGTGGCCTGATGCAAAGGATATTAGTGACCTGCCCCTCGAATTTATCCTGGAGCTTCCCCATATATGGTGGTGAGCGTTGAAGTCCCCTGTTATTATCCAAGGACCGGGAGTAGTAGCCATAATATCTTCTAGTCTTTTGCTGTCAAACTGACTTGTTGGGGATAGGTAGACGCCAATAATAGTAAAAGACAGCCTCTTCTTTTTCACACTAACACAGACGTATTGGTTACCGTCGTGTGGCGCTACGGGTTGCGAAAAATACGTTAGGTCCTTGCGAATATAAACCAGAACCTTACTACTACGGGCACACGTTGTTGAAACAAAAGGTTCATATCCTGATAGTCTTATGGAGGCTGGTAAGTTCGGTTCACAGATCACCAGTATAGGAAAGTGGTAGTCAAACACGAACTGTCGAAAATCCGAAATACGTGACCTTAGGCCTCTCGCATTCCATTGGAATATGGAGGCACTTCTGACATCATCCCCGAACGATCGCTGTTGCTGTCGATGAGCCATGGTTCTGCTGTAGAAGTTCTCAAGCACTGGACTTCTGAAGGCTCGCTAGAACCGGATTGATGGCATCCAGCACTTGCAACGCACTTCGAGCTGTTGGTGTCTGTATCTTGTCCAGAAGAACACGAATATGACTCACCAGAGAGCTGATCATGACAACAATTTGTTGATCTTGGTCCGTCAGTTTATCAGGAACAGTCGAAGTGTCCCTTGCTGTAGAAGTCTGATTTCGCTCAGTAGGAGCATGTAGCCTCGGGAGTGCAGGTCACGCGTCAGCAGCAGGGCTGTTCGTTGCATCTTTGTCCTTTGAGCTGACTGCGTTTGGCCTGGGCGGAAGAGTGGGTGGCAGTGTACGTGGTTGGCGCTCTGCAGAGGCTTTGGAGGTTCGTGATCGACGTCGGCGACGCGATCGTCGCCGCGTAATAGATGTTGCTGCTTCTCGGTGATTCGAGTGGTCTCTAACCATTTTCCTCAATATTGCCATTTCCTTGTGAACTAACGGGCATTCCTTCGAGGAGGCATCGTGAGGGCCGCTGCAGTTTGTGCACTTCAGCAACCTGGCTTCGCACGTGTTAGTGGTGTGGGGCCCAGTGCATCGAGAACAGACGGTAGTGTTCTTGCACACACTACTCACATGCCCAAACTTCATGCACTTCCAGCACTGCAGCGGTTTTGGTATGAAGGGGCGAACGGCGTGTCGGAAGTGGCCCACTTTTACATGCGATGGTAGGGATTCGCCTTTAAATATGATTTTGACACACCGTGACGTGCCGAGACGAAACGCGTTTGTGATGATGGTGTTTTCTGTAGCTGGCTTGATTAAGATCGACAGATCGGAGTCGACAATGGTCTCATCAACATCGTAAATTACGCCACTACTGATTTGTTTGCCCAGCGGAATATGAGGCCGGACTTTCATCCCGTCAAGTTCCGTGACATTGCGCAAAGAGTCCAACGCAGCCGCGTGTTCAACGTCAATTGCTAGGACGTTCTTACGGTTGTTCACTCTGATGATGTCTTTGATTTCATTCGGAACCAGTGCCTCTAGATGTGAAGACACGGCTTGCCTGTTGAGGCGTTTCAGGTTGTCAGTAGCGAGAACTGGCGTGAACAGGATGGTGAGCTCCTCGGTATTCCGCGAAGATCTCACGGTGGACTCACTCGAACTCGAGGATGCGCTGAGAAACCTTCGTTTTGCTTTACGACTCCGCACCAGCTCGAAGGCGTCGTCACAAGAATCTTCACCGCTGACATAGTACTGCATGGTGTCGTCGCTGTCAGTGTCGCTCTCGGTGCCGTTGCGCTTCCTGGAGGCAGCCGCCGCGGGCACTGCCGACTCCGGCGGACGCGCGTGAGACTCCATCTCCATCGCAGTTAAGGAGGAAATAGCAGTTCACTGGCAAAGTCTAAAAAAATCCACAAAATAAGTAGAGCTCAACAGAACCAAGGCCATTTCGTTTGTCGTCGCTCAGATTATTTTTTGCATTCCTCCTAATTAGATAATTAGTCTTAATTAATTAATGAACTTCTCAAATATTATATTGAGATGAAAATTATCAATGAGAAAATTGTAGAGCAACATGAAAAAACCCGGTACAGCTATCTGCTGCTCAATGCATGATACATAAAAGTATTCTTCCGGGCATGAAAGCAGCCCCGAATACACTCAAAGTGCCTTGAGCGGCCAGTCGCGCGACAGTTTTGCGTGCCTTCTTTTACGCTCGGAAAAAATAATTTTATGTAGCACGCATTGAGCGACAGAAAGTTGTGTCGGGAATTCTTCATGTCGCTCAACAAGTTTCTCATTGAGATGTTTTATCTAATTATAATATTTGAGAAGTCGATTACTTATTTAGAATTAATCATCCAATTAGGCCGAATGAATAACCGCCTAATTATGAATAACCGCCTAAACGGAATGTATGAGTCACTCTGTAACCCGTTTTCTGTTTCTCCACGTTTGCTTTGTATTCTCTTCGTGTACACATTTTAGGCTCTGTTAAAATCTGTATTCACCAACTTATTTTTTATGTGTGCGTGCGTGTGTATGTGTGTGTGGACGGGCACTGTTTTTCTTGTGCATTGTTTTGCCGAGTGCGCCAGCACCAAGACCCTCGTGGTTGTTCCTAGGCACTTCAATAAACTCTTTTGATTGATTATTATTACTAGCAGAGGCACTCGACTAATATTGGCTGGCGACCTTTATTAGGACACATTGATTGGGAGTGTCTATCAAGCCACCACACCGAGACAATGAGCGCAAATGAATTATTGAAAATTGTCTTTTTACATTCATTAAGTCAAATAGTTAACTATTACTACTGGTAACACCCGAATCCCGATCAATGTTGGATTTGGTGTTTCTGTCATGTAAGCCGGAGATTATGGTTTATCAGTACTGGATGACATATCCGACGATAAGATGACTTTAATGAACATACTGTCCTCGTCGTGCAATAATTCTGCCGACTAAGGGCGTAAAGAACGAGTGTCGATTAAAGATTATGAACGAGCAGATGATTATTAGGTTTTGGACTATTTAGAACTATCATTTAACATATTTGAAATTGCCCCCCAATCAGAGTCAGTCGAGGAATCGTGGCAGCGATGGAAATGCATTATTACAACTTGCGTCGACAGATTTGTACCAAGTCGTTACCAACAAACAGAAAAATCTATGGATAACTCGTCACATTATTCACATGAAGCGTAAAATAAAAGGCCAACGCAAACAGCCGAATAAATTACATGAACTATCACAGATGCAGAGCATCCTTAATACCGCATTATCAGAAACAAAAAGAAAGTTATTCAATGGCACTCTCAGAAACTTTCTTAAAAGTTCACCACAACATTTTCGTTTCTTGGAGGGGGGGTAATAAGCATAGAGTGTAAAACTAAACCAAAATTAAAATATTGGTTGTACGTGACAAAACCACGATCTGATTATGGGGCACGCCGTAGTGGGAAACTTCGGAAATTTTTACCACCTGGGGTTCTTTAACGTGCACCTACATCTAAGTACACTTGTTGTTGTGGTTTAGGGTGGCGTTAGGGCAAGGAATCCGCCAAAACCATCGACGGCTACGTCAAGTTGTAGGAATAAAGGAAAACTGGTTTATTCGTTTAGTTACATAGCTCCGGTTAAGGAGGCCCACTCCATGCAGGAGCAAGTTAAACGTCCAAGTTCCCATCAGGACCCTCTGTCACACTCTCGAAAAGTATCCGCTTTTAATACCGTCGTCTTCCCTAGGTGAGTCGACTAGGGAATCTGAGGACTGTCCAGCACCGAATCACAATTGTCGAATCCGTTGCGATACCACGCCCATGCTCGCAACACTCCGCAGTAACCCCGCCTCTGAAGCCCGATGGTATGGGATATGTGGCAGTGGTAGCAACCTGCGAATCCAAGGTCGCCGTCGTTGTTCAGTAGCACTGGATGGGCCCCCACCCTTCATCCTTAGTTCAGGCTGTCAGGTAATGGTGAGGTTGGTGGCCTTTTGTGGACTCGTCAAGAGTCGGTGTCCTCGCTCCGTTCACCTCAAGATAGGTGCTGATGGACGGGTTGTGGTTCGCGTCGTGGCAAGCGTCTAATTAACTGCGAATCCCAGGTGGCCTTCGTTGTTCGGTAGTATAGGTTGGGGGCCCTCCGCTTCATCCTTAGTTGAGGCTGTGAGGTAATGGTGGGGTGGTGGGCTTTTGTGTTGTTGAGTCGTAACAGGTTGTTTTCGCAGTTAGCCTCCATCGAAATGCGGCCCCATGGCCGGAATTCGACCCCGTGACCTCATGCTTAGCAGACCAACACCATAGCCACTAAGCATAAAAATAGACCACATAACAATAGAAGGCAACCTTGACACAGACACGCAACAGATAACACATGGTTGCACAGAGATAACACATAGACACACACAATCACATCACCGATGAAGTAAACTATTACTGTACATGTCGCTTGGAACCTCTTTCGTTTCACCATGAGGGTGTGTTTCAAGTGCTGAGCTTAGATTCAAGGAAGGGCAGTGGCCGCGACGGGATACCAGCGGTATTCCTCAAACGACATGCTGAGTGCATCTCCGTTTATTTAGTAATTATTTTTCAACACTCTTTACGCACTCCTCCACTTCCTCAAGAATGGCGCTGCGCTCTCGTTATTGCCGTGTTCAAAAGTGGAAATCGCCTGCTTCCAAATAACATCCCCCTGGATCCCTGAAATCGTTATGTTGCCAGCTCATAGAGCACGTAATAGTAAAACAGGTTATTCATTTTCTGGAAACAAATAAGTTAGTTATACAAATCAGCACAGTTTTAGACACGGCCCCTCAACAGTTACACAACTAATCGAAATGGATTGCGATTTTTCAGTGGCTTTAGACGAACACCAACAGACTGATGTGATTTGCGTTGGTTTCAGAAAACCGCTCGATAAAGTGGCACATATTAAACTGCTTCTTTAACTCCGCCATGTGGGTATCAATTATGATATTTTAAAATGAATCAAAGCATACCCAACAGGTCGGAGGTAAGTTGTACGCGTTAGTAAATGTGTGTGTCAGGTTTTTTGCAGGTATTTTCTGGGGCACCACAAGGTTCGGTGTTAGGCCCATTATTGTTCTTGCTTTATATTAGTGATGCAGTTACAGTTGTTCAGCCGCCAGTGGTGCGGAAGGTTTTCGCAGATGACTGCTTACTTTATACTCTAGTTACCTGTGAAATGATCAGGTTAAAATTAACCAGTGTTTCTACAGTCTTCATACTTAGCGTCAAAAATCGGACATGGAAATTAATTATGCCAAGACCACCTTCGCGCACACCACCCGAAAGAAAAAGGTTGTTTCCTTTCAGTATAATATTGGAAATGTTATTTTGAGAAATGTCTCTAGTTTCAGATATCTTAGTGTATTGATTGCTGCTCACCTAAACCAGCCCAGCCAGACTGAAAATGTTTGCTCAGCATCATACAAAAAGATGCGTTTTCTTCAAATTAAGCTACGAAACGTAACCAAAGACGTCAAGCTAATGGCATGCAAAACTTTCATTGTACCAGTGCCTGCAGTGAACTTGAAATAGGTTGATGATGATGATGATGATGATGATGATGATGATGACGATTATGATGATGTACCAGTTCTAGAATACGCTGCCGCAGTTTGTAGTCCCCATCAAGAAGGTCTCAACACTACACTAGAAAGAAATGAAAGGCTTGCAGTCCGATTTATATGTTCTATGTACAAAAAAAAAACACTCAGTTACCGAAATGCTACGTTCATGTAATTTAGAATTATTAGAAATTAGACGACAAAGGAACAGAATAAAATCATTTCAGATGGTCTAGGCTCATGTAAAGATCGATAAGAGCAGGTACATGCGAGCACTTGGTGGACTTAGCAAGAGAATAAATTACAGTGCAACCATCCGACCTTATGCCACCCGCACAAACGTCTTTCCTTATTCGTTTTTTCCTGATGTCTTCAAGAAATGGAATGGACTGCCTGAACATATTGCTGAATGCACTCATGGAAAAGCGTTTGAAGCTTTTCTTGATGGTTTTGTTCCTTGGAATTCATTCAATGTTTTCTTGATGTTCTGCATTCCTTGTCAATCATTCCATGCCACTAGTTGTTCGATGACTTTGATATTCTTGGATGATGTTTTGTCTTTGTTTGATGTTGCTTGAAAGCTCCTTCCATATCAATTTTGTTTTAGTGGTGTATTCCCTCCCTGTAATGACCCTCAAATGAAAGCTAGCATTACCTTTAAATAAATAAATAAATAAATAACTTATTCCTCTCCCATTTCGCGGCATATTCTTTCACAGCAGTGGCATAATGCTGCAACAAATACCCAGGTTATTATCGTGAAACAAGCAATGAAGAAGTCATATATTTAGCAGACATCCTGTGGCTATATAGCAGCAGGTGCAAAAAAAGACCTCCTTAAGATCGGAGGAGAAATATATTTTTGTTTCACCCGCCGGGGTTACTCAGCGGCTTTGCCGTTGTGGGACTAAGTACGAGGTCGAAGGATCAAATCCCGGCCGCGGCGGCCGCATTTAGATGGGGACGCAATGCAACAGACGCCCGCGTATACCACGCATTGGGTGCGCTTTAAAGAACCCCAGGTGGTGGAAATTATACCAGAAGTCCCTACTATGGTGTGCCTCATAATCAGATCATGGTTTTGGCATGTAACGCCCCAGAATTTAATTTATTTAAATAACTTTTGATCAAGTTTAGACTTATCAGGACTTTAATTTCCCAAAGTGTTTTAAGGACAATGGGAATTTGTCGCTGTTTTGTTAATGAGAGTAATACCTTCCTGCACGCGGACAATAGGAGAAAAGCAATCAATATCTGCGCGACACCCCGGCTTCTAAATTATACGCTTATCTGCGAGGCGTGCGTATACGAAAAAAACATGCGCAGAGGTGCCGCCTGCTGAACCGCATTCCTTGCATGGAGTACGTGTTTTGTTTTCTCTGGGCTGCACATGTATTGTGCTCAACGCCACAAGCTCAATGGCCGTGAAACGTCGCCAGCCATTGGCAAGCACATGTAAGTAAAGTGGCAAAGAGCAATACCTATTGCACGCGTGAACTCCTGATTCAAAGTGAGCCAGCAGCACCTCGAAAGGCTTTTCTTCAGCGGCAGTCTGGCTCGTCCGCACATTTCGAGCACACTATAAACACTCTAGCGATGCCTAAGCATATAGTGTGCCTTAAAAAAAAGTTGCCACCGATGAAATCGAGGTTGGTTTCCCTCTATCAGGTAACAGGTATCAGGTAAAATGGTTGCTTTGATCCTCAACTATAGCGACGTCGCAGAATGCACTCTGGTGCAACACTGGCGGCGGCAGCAGATGGCGAAAACTTGACACGCATGAAAGGAAGAGCAGGGCAGCGTTCCAGGGGGCATTTTATTGGTTGAAAGGCACAGTCGCGGACATATTACGAAACCCTGCGGCGGCGCCGCAGGGGGCGCGTGGACGCTGTGCCAATAATGCCCAACTGCACAGTCAGGAACGGACTCGCTCTAGGGATCGCGAGCTACCGCTCCTTCCCCTCGCCACCCACTCAGACGATGCCGCGCGCAGTTTCGTGCTATCTTTCGCCAAATATGTTGAGTGCAGGAGGAGGAGGAGGAAAGAACATTATTGGGTCCTGAGGAACCCCTTCCCACCCACTCTTGGTTTAGTGGTCGGCAGGGGTCGCGGGCCGCACCCACGTTGGGACGGGAAGCCCGTGAGCCTCCGCCCTTTCGTGAGCCCTCTGGACGGCCCGGAGCTGGGTCTGGTGGTCGTCGCTTCGCAGGGCGTCCATCCAGTCTTCTTCTTTGCTGAACACGGTGCCGCTTAACGCGGAGCATTGCCAAAGCATGTGCGATAGCGAGCAGTACGATTCGCCGCAATCCGGACATTGCGGCTCTACGTCCGGTGAATAAAGGCTCATTCTGCCTCTCGAGGGGAACGACCTTGTTTGCAGCATTCTGAATATAGATGACTGTGGTCTAGTAAGTTTATCGTGGGGGAGCGGGAAGGTCCTCCTCGACAGCTGATAATGTGTTGTTATTTCGTTGAAGGTGAGCAGCGGGTCTCGGTGCTCCCCTCCCTCCCCGCCACTTCGCTCGCCACGATCGCCGCGGTGCGTGAGTCCTCGCGCGCGTCCGTGTGCCAGCTCGTTGGCGTTGGGAAAGTCGGGGTGCACGTCGGCCCCCATGTGGGCTGGAAACCATTTGAGGATGTGATGACCCGCGGCTCCCTCACTGCCGAGGACGGCCGCTGCTTTCCGCGATATCGAGCCCGAGGCGAATGCTCTGGCCGCCGATCGCGAATCTGTGTATACGTATGGACGTTCGGGGTCCCTCATTGCCATGGCTATTGCCACCTGTTCGGCCACCTCGGACGTTACCCCCTTGACCGATGCTACGTTGATGATCGTACCATCCCAGCGTATCGAGACGGCCGCGTACCGGTCGCTGCGCCCGTACTGGGCCGCGTCTACAAATGCCGCCAGTCCCGGACAGCTGGCGGTCGATTTCAGCAGTGCTCGGGCCCTCGCCTTTCGGCGCCCCTCGTTGAATTGCGGGTGGACGTTTCTCGGAAGCGGTTCTACCTTGAAAGTGCCCCTGACCGCCGCGCTGAGCGCGACGCTGCGTGCGTTGCACTTTGCCTCGGCATTTATACCTGCTTCTTCTAGGATGCGTCTGCCGGCCCTGGTGGTCGACAGCCGCACGACCTGTGCCTTGGTCTGTGCTTCGATGATTTCTGCTAGCGTATTGTGGACCCCTAGCCGATCGAGCCGCTCCGTGCTTGTACTGATCGGAAGACCTAGAACCATCTTGATGCTCTTGCGCATCAGTGTGTCTATCTTGGCCGCGTCTCTCTTGGTCCATTTTAGCGCCGAGGCTACGTAATTTACGTGACTCATGAGGAAGGCGTGGTAAAGCCTGATGAGATTGCTCTCGCTGAGCCCTCCCCTGCGGTTGGTCACCCTGAGGATCAGCCGGAGCATGTTCACCGTTTTGGACGTGAGTCTAATGACCGTTTGCGTGTTACCGCCTTTAGCCTCAATTAGCAGCCCCAGGATTCTTATAGTGTCCACTCTGGGGATCGGCTGGCCGTCACTCGTGTGTAATTTGATTGGTATTTGTTGAGTGCAGAATTGCCCTTTTTTACCCACAGGCGATCGATTGCTTCCTCCTATTCTTGCACCGGTCTCAGCGTCGAAGAGAGCGCGCAATAAGTGTATAGTGTATAGCATCGCTGACATTTCACGAGTTCACGAGGCCACATTGAATGCAAGAACTAATCGGACAGACGTGCGCAAACGCACACAAATACGAGAACCACTTAGGCTATGCAGTGCAAGTTGCAAAGCGCTGCCCAGGCAGTGTTCAACCTGAGGAACTTGGCATAATGGTTTAATAATAGCGTAGGGATAACGAAACTAAATGTTTCGCGATAATGGTGCGATGAGGCGAGCTACGCTCCCTCCCAGTGCCTCGACAAGCGCCCACAAGCGACATGGTTCCCCTGCCTCATCCCACGTCGGAGCCGAGTGCCTGCGTGTTTACGCCGTGACCCCCGCATTTTTCCCCCACTCCATTTCTTTTCCCTACGTTGGGCTTTGCCGTTTAAAGTTTCGAGCGTTTCACGGGGATCTCCGTGTTCGCGTTGCTGTTGGCTACTTGAGCGCTGCTTCTGACTTCGAGCCGACAGCTGTGACATTGTTTCTGTTGGCGGAGAGGGAGGCTGCTCCGAGTGAAAGGTGCGGGGCCTTTTGTTTGAATTCGCTCTTGTTCTCGCAACGGGCATCGAAGTATAGTAAATTTGTAGACACCACTGCCATGTGATCAAGACACCGCGCTTGCCCGTCTGCAATACATAAATGTAGTGACCTTTCGGAAGAAAAAGTAAGTCGCTGAAAGTGTTGTTGCTGGAAGTGTCACTGCACATCTCACAAAGCATGTTGTATGGGATTGCGTGTTTGCATATACGTATGCGTGCATGCTCGCCTGTATGTGCAGGAGTCTCAGAACGCGTGCATGCTTGTTTGAGTTGCTCACTTTTTTTTGTTGCTGGCGCAGCGCAGCTGAATATGTTCGTTTATTCTTGCGTCTCCCTATTGTGTTTTCTACATTAAAGAAACGCTCAGGGCTAAACCCCTCGTTCCATATTTCGCCTGTATTCGTTAAAAATGTTGTGTGAGGTGGTGCGAAGAGGTAGCCGCCGTAGCCACGGTTTATTTAGGCCTGCCAGCCATGGTGCATCGAGATCTCGGGAGCGGTCGGCACCGTGGCCGCTCCGGTCGAGCGCACTAGCGTGTTCTTTTCTCGCGATACCTGCACGTGAGCCCACTTCCTCGCCGGCTTTGGAGGCGACAGTCGCGGCGCTACAATGTGTCACTTTATATGGCTAAAAATATATGTGCCGGCAAATTGTCAACTGAAAGTTTAGTTCTATACCAAGTGTTTGCAGTGTATTCGAGTTAATTTTGCCTAATTCTACACATTTACGCACAAATCTTTCCTTAGAAGGCGACACTGCATTACACATGAACCAATAAATGAACGCAAGCGCTAATGAAAGCAAAAGCACACGCGACGCTTATGGGTCCACTACCTTAAACACGCCAATGCTGCAATGGTTCTGTCAAATTCAGCTGTGTATGCATATAATGTATTTAGATATAAGAGGCTGAACTGTCTAACATTTATGAACGGAGCAGCTGTTTGTATCTGGTCGATACGCAGTTCCCTTTGCAACTTGTCCAGCCAACGCATTTCAATTTCACCCATTCTAGTCATTATTCTTGTGAGTATGGGATCAGGGCCTAGAGATTTATGAATTCCCATGCGTAAGAGCGTTTCCTGGTTGGCCTGCTTGCTGGTGGCTATCACTCATGATAGTGATTGGCGTGGCAACGCAACAGTTGCTGGCACGGTGGACAACCTCGGACGCTGAGAAGAAGCTCATAGTTGATTCATATAGGTGGAGGCTGAAATGGGATTTGAAACCAATTGCCGGTGACATCAACTTCTTATGTGTGATTGCAGTGAGGCTACATCTCGTGTAGCAAAACAGGAGTTTTCAGAAATTATACATACATCAATAAAATACTTCGACAAGGTATGAACAGTAACGGTTGAATGAAAAATATTTGAATTAATAGGTAATTTGATTCTTATAGCGGAAGAACATTGGGTACGAATCTGCGTCACCTTTCTACAATCGTGGTGATGTACGCCAACGTAGATAGTATTAACTTATTTTACAGGGCGATTGATCGGTAGCTGTAACAATGAGGCCTGTTCTTTAATAGTGAATGAACCACTTTTGCGATGCTGCGGAGATAATTCGCATGAATTAATTAAGTGCTTTTATTTAGGAACAGTTGCTGGTCTTCGACTACTTGTTCTAGCTGTGTGTTCAGCACGTTTTTTTTTTTGTTTTGCGTAGCCATAATTTACCATGAATGTACACGATGAAGGCAACAAAGCATTGCTGCAACATTGCACAGCTAGTTATAACGAAGAACTAGCCGAAAGCACCGTCGTCACCATCGTCAGTGTTTGGAACTAGTTTGCGAGGCTAATTTAGCATTACGAATTAGTGGGAGTCTCGACCCTAAGGTGAACCCCCCATGTGTCGGAGTCTGGCTTAGGCAAAGGAGGAAGCCAGTCTTTTTCGCCAGTCGAGGGCACAAGTATAGCTGTTGTCAGCTCCGCCCGGATTCTCGACTGGCGTACCGTATGGAATCAGTTCACACGCGCGAGTTTGTCGTTGTGTCAGGGCTCCCGCCTCTGAATACGAAAGCGTCAAAGTGGATTAGTATGTAGAAGTGTAGAAGTAGCACCTTAGCAGAATCAACTAAAACTGAGTTGTTCTCGAATACGATTGCCTTCACATTCCTGATACAAACATATACCATAATTACGAAATTAATAACAAAACTAGTTCAAAATTTTCGTTACTTATCTGCTTGCTAACTCCGTTTTCGCGAAAATTACGTCCGCCAAGGCCCATAAACTATATGTGCAAGCAGAATTGGTGTAGCTAGCACAGCCTTTTTATTAGAATGACTGATGATTTTACTTTCACGACTCTAATTGTCCTAGTATCGGGACCACTACTTGGGTTGCACTAGGCTCGCTCGAGCCCGTTTACGATGAAGACAAGGAGGACAAGGAAAATACATCCAAAATAAGATTAAAACCACAATTACGACGGCTACCACAACAACAAAAATAAACTTCAGTGGCAAGAGCTCGTTTCCATCCGGCCAAATGCAATCTAACCATGCACCCCGCAAACATCTTTCCCGTTTTTTAGCTATATTCCTTTCTTTTGTTTTTCTTTCCAGGGTTGTTAAAGGAAAACTGTTTGTGCGAATTCATCCGGGATTCTGGAGCAATTATGCAATATTTGTCACCAAATAGACGGCTTATATAGCTTTCATTTTGACAAAAAGAGTTGCGCCACTGAGCACACTTCATATCTGCGTAATCAAACAATAAATCCAGACGTAAAACCTGTTGATGTAATGTTGACTCACAGTTATCGCTAAAGCACATATGCTTTTTAATTAAATAGCCGATGTTATTGAACGGGTTCTTTGATATTTTTGTATCCCTCATATTTGGGCTTCGTCATTCTTGAGCCACAAGGCATGTGCCGCTGGGTATGTGTCCATCCTTGGCCGATATTGCGATATGCGTCGTACTTCTCTGTGCCCGTACGCCTCTCATGACCGTTTGCCCCCATCTGCAAGCAACGTGCACCATCTGCCTCCACCTCACGCAGTATATAGGCTAACAGCTATGTCATTGTACGCACGTCATCCACTACCTCTGCTAACGTATCTAACTCAAACGAACTTCTCGTCATTTAAATTCCAGCATTTCGATTTATTTGCGTGTTTTTTTTTATGAAGGCGCACCCTTCCGAAAGGTATTCCGACCAAATTTCTACGGAAATTACCAGCCGCTATACATCTTTATTACTATCATTTATATTAGAGGATCGATTGGGCAACATTTGGACGACACACACAGAAGAGAAACACACCACAGAGCGCTTTGTGGTGTGTTTCTCTTCTGTGTGTGTCGTCCAAATGTTGCGCAATCGAGCCTCTAATATTCTATACCAACACGCCCAGTCCTCAACCTTGGTATTTATATACTATAATCTCAATCCGGCGTGTTCTACAACAGTGCCAGGCATGGCTTATCTCGCGTGACCCAATGCAACTTGCTCTAATTATCATTTTTATCTACCCGTTCGCCCACCACCAATTTACTATCCAAGTAATGAACCAGAAAACAACGCATACCCTTGCTGGAAAAATAAGAATCCGCAGGAAGTACGGAGAAAAGAGTTCCTTTTAGGACGCGAGCAAGGTCCACTTCATTCTTAACTTAGCCTCCTTTCTAACGCGGAGCAGAAATTTCGTAAGCGCCGTTTCCCTCCGCTAAATACTTTAACACTTCAGCTCTTGCTTCGTTCTGTGTGATACCATTGCCATTCCACTGTTCCCTCTGTTCGTCTTGCTGTCCCATGTCTTCCACTGCGTTCTTTTTTAGTCCTTGCTGGCTGAGTTACAAACGACTTATTACCCGTGGCCGCTGCCCCAATGAGAACTCTCGTAGAGGCGGTCCTCTCCATTGCTCGCCCTCTGTCCCCTTTCTTTATCGGAGCATTTATTCGCTGCGTACGTGAAGTCGTTCCTGTGAGGAGCGTCTTTCGAGGCGCCAATCTTGTGAATTTCGACGTGTCGTCAGTCGTGCGGGTCTAAGTTATACGCAGCTGGCCACGTGCAGTGCTTTATCGAGCACGGCTTCTTTGTATAGGCCTCTCTTGCAAGGACGTGCACTCTTTCCTCGTCCTCTTGGAGCAACCTCGAGTGCGCTGAAAAGATGACGTTGAAAATACGAGAAAAGCGAAGGCTATAGACACGCAGACGTGAAAGACCTTCGAGAGCTCCTCTGATAAAGGAAATTCATAGGCTCCTCTGTTGCCTTCTAAAGTTGTACCCGACTTCAGTTTCCGGTTTCTACATTGTAAAACGGTCATGCAGACCGAAATAACTCGTGTAAAATTATTCGTTCAATTTCCTGATTACGCATGCGGCACTGCAACCTGCGGCTGGCGAGGCAACCCCCCCTCTGACATATCAGGGCGGCGTAGAATAAAGTTTCCCCACGTCATGTGATAAAGCGGTCTGTCTCGCTCTTGCTGCTAAAGTGACTATGTGTCCAATCGGGAGGGATAGAGAAAGAAAGAGAGAGAGAGAGATGCAAATGAGAGAAAGGCAGGGAGGTTAGCCAGAGTTGAAGCCTCCGGTTTGCAACCCTGCACTAGGGGAAGGGAAAGAGGAAGTAACGACAGAAAGAAGAGCGGGGAAAAAAAGCAAGGCGTGAAAAAAAGGGACGGGACGGCATCATTATAGTATTTCTAATAGGCTACTGCCACGTAAGAAGGTCAACAAAGCGTTGACCGATTTTCGGTGCGACGACAGTTCATGTCGGCATTCCAAGACTGTCTGTTCTGGAAGTGGCCTGTCGTCGTCGTCGTAGTCGTCGTCGTCGTCGTCGTCATCATCTACATCATCATCATCATCATCATCATCATCATCATCATCCTGTTTTATGTCCACTGCAGGGCGAAGGCATCTCCCTGCGATCTCGTTTACCCCTGTCCTGCGCCAACCGATTCCAACTAGCGCCCGCAAATTTCCTAATTTCATAGCTCCACCTAGTCTTCTGCCGTCCTCGACTGCGTTTCCCTCCTCCTGGTACGCATTCTGTAACCCTAATGGTCCAACGGTTATCTAACCTGCGCATTACATGACCTGCCCAGCTCAATTGTTTTCTCTTGATGTCAATTAGCATATCGTCTATACCCATTTGCTCTGTGATCCAAACATCTCTCTTTGTGTCTCTTAATGTTATGCCTAGCAATCTTCGTTTCATCGCTCTTTGCGCGGTCCTTAACTTGTTCTCAAGCTTCTTCGTCAGTCTCCAAGTCTCTGCACCATATGCCAGCATTGGTAAAATGCACTGATTGTACACCTCCATTTTCAATAGTAATGGTAAGCTTCCAGTCAGGAGCTGACAATGTCTGCCGTATGCGATCCAACCCATTTTTATTCTCCTATGAATTTCCTTCTCCTGATTAGGGTTCCCTGTGATTATTGACCTAGGTAAACGTACTCCTTCACAGACTCTAGAGGCTGACTGGCGATCTTGAACTCTTGTTCCCTTGCCCGGCTATTCATCATTATCTTTGTCTTCTGCATATTAATCTTCAACCTCACTCTTACACTCTATCTGTTAAGGTCCTCAATCATTTGTTGTAACTTGCCTGCAGTGTTGCTGAATAGAACAGTGTAATCGGCAAACTGAAGGTTGCTGAGATATTCGCCGCCGATCCTTACTCCTAAGCCTTCCCAGTTTAATAGCTTGAATACTTCTTGCAAGCACGCATTGAATAGCATTGCAACGATTGTGTCTCCCTGTCTGACCCCTTTCTTTATAGCTATATTGCTGCTTTTCTTGTGTAGAATTAAGGTGGCTGTCGAATCTCTGTAGATATTTCCCAAGGTACTTATGTAAGCGGTCTGTACGCCTTGATTACGTAATGCCTCTATGACTGCTGGTATATATACTGAATCAAGTGCCTTTTCGTAATCTATGAAAGCCCTATAGAGAGGCTTATTGTACTCTGCGGATTTCTCGATAACCTGATTAATGACATGGATGTGATCTATTGTAGAGTATCCCATCCTGAAGCCAGCCAGTTCCCTTGATTAACTAAAGTCCAGTGTTGCCCTTATACTATTGGAGGTTATTTTGGTAAATATTTTATATAATGGCGGGAGTAAGCTAACGGTCCTATAATTTTTCAGTTCTTGAACGTCTCCCTTTTTATGGATTAGCATAATGTCTGCATTGTTCCAGTGTTCTCGGACCTTTGCAGTCGATAGACACTTTCTATAGAGAGCCGCCAGTTTTTCTAGTATTATGTGTCCACCATCTTTGATTAAATCGACTGTTATTCCGCTTTCTCCTGCCGCTCTTCCTCGTTTCATGTCTTGCAAGGCCCTTCTGACCTCATGGCTAGTTATAGGAGGAGTTTCTCTATCTTGTTCATAACTGTTTCTAGTGGAGGTATCCTGACTCCTCTGGGTATTGTACAGGTCAGTATAGTATTATTCCGCTTCTGTTACTATATCTTCGAGATTGCTGATGATATTACCCTACTTATCCATCTGTGCATACATCTTGGTTTGTCCTATGCCAAGTTTCTTTCTCACTGATTTCAGGATGCGTTCATTTTTTACGGCTTCTTCAGTCTTTTTCATGTTATAGTTTTGAATTTCACTTATTTTCGCTTGTTGATCAGTTTTAACACTAGGATGGATAGTTGGGCGTGTTGGTTGAGCATGATCTGAAATGAAGGCGCTAAAACGACGCTGGCGCCCTGTGTGTATGTGTGCGTTCCTTCATCGTCCAGCGTCTATTTTAGCGCCTTCATTTCAGATTAGTTTTGACAGTTCCGCGAATTCGATCTTATCTCTCGAGTTCGACACGTGCAATCTTTGTCATTTCTTTATTAGGTCCTTTGTTACTTGGGAGAGCTTGTCTACTGGTTACCTTTGTGCCTTGCTTCCCACTTCAATTACTGCCTCTGAAGCCAGCCTAGTTACGGTGTCATTCATTATTTCTGTGTTATCTTCATCTCTATGTTCTAACGCTACTTATTTGTATGCAAGTACCAGCCTAAACTTGTCTACTTTTACCCTTGCTGCATCTAGGTTGACCTAGCCCTCACTAACCTATGATCACTGCACTTTACCCTACCTATCACTTCTACATCCTGCACAATGATGGGATCAGCAGAAAGTATGAAATCAATTCAATTTCTTGTTTCAGCATTAGGGCTCTTCCAGGTCCACCTTCTGTTGCTAGGCTTCCTGAAGGTCTTCATTATTCGGAGCTTATTTCTTTCTGCGATTTCTACCAGCATCGCTCCTCTAGCGTTCCTAGAATCGACGCCGTAGTTGCCAATTGCTTGTTCACAAGCCTGCTTTTCCCTCATTTTTGCATCGAACTCGGCCATTACTATTTATCGTATACTGAGTTTGCACTTTTCTCATCGCTAATTCAACATCTTCATAAAGCTGATCTACTTCCTCATCATCGTGACTGGACGTTGGAGCGTAGGCTTGTACTACCTTTAATCTATACCTCTCATTAAGTTTGATTACGACTACAGCTACCCTCTCATTAATGATGTAGAATTCGTCAATGTTGCCCGCTATGTCCTTATGGATTAGGAGTCTTACCCTGTATTGCTTCTATCTGGCAGACCTCTATAGCAGAGGACACGGCCGTTATTCAGCAATGTATGAGCCTCACCAGTTGTAATCTCACTGAGGCCGATAATATCCCAAACAATGTCTGACAGTTCCTCAAAGAGTCCTGCTAAGCTAGCCTCACTCGACAGAGTTCGGCAATTAAGGGTTGACAGGGTCAGTTCCCATTGGTGGCCTGTCCAGACCCAGAGATTCTTAGCCCCCGCTGCTGCGTTACGGGTCTGAACGCCGCCTTGGTCAGGTGCTCCGCAGCTACTGGGAACTGAGGGCCACGGGTTTAATGAAGGAATCATTTGCGAGGTAGTGGCCGAATACTCCACCAGGGAGGCCCATTCCTATTCTGGTGAAGGAGTGCCTTTGCTGAAGCTTTGTGGGCCTTCCTAATTTGGTTGTACCTGGATTAGTATAGCCCCACTCGCTCTCGGGATCTTTTGCCGGTGTCAGGCGTCCCTCCTAGCCCGCAGATGTAGTGCACTGGAGGAGGTGAATTTCAAGCTCACCATCATCATATAAAAAAAAGCTTATGGAAGGATTCGAACTTCCGACTATGGCAACCCAGTATTCCACATAGCTCAGTCAGGTAATCCCGTAGGCGGCGAGGCTACCTTATAGCCAACAAGTACTGCCCTGAGGGACCTACGTGCCTAAAATCTTATTTGATTTATCCGCGATAGATGTATTTTCCTGATCGTGATGGGTAAATCAATATAGAACGATTTCTAAACGGTTCTGATCTCGTAGTTCCAGAGTAGCACTTACGTGGACGGCTGTCAACTCGCCTAGGCAAACCCTACAGGCGTACTGACGCCCTTTCACAGTTGCGAATACAGGCTCGTGATCTGCAGGAGTACCAACGGAAACCCGCGAAAACGAATGTAAGTGAAAATGTAGAAGAAACAACTGGACGCAAACTACGACTTTTTTTCTTTTTTTTTTTTTTTAGTTTCAGTTACAGTTTATTTATTCGCTTGAAATGTTTTACAGAAAAAGTAACTCTAGTAGGTCCCATAGTCAAAGACTGGGGATGGACCTGCAACAATAAATACATAGAAAAAGTACACTTAATACGGTTAACAACAACAGTAGGAATCCTAGGAACAAAAAGTATTAACAAACAAAGTCGAGTCATAGTAATAACAATAAAGTGGAAACTCAAAAAGCAGATCCTAGGAGTATATTCGACATACAGAAGCGTAACAAAACATATACAACACAATCACTTTCCCAAGAAGTGGTGACGAATTTTCCTCTTAAATAAATGAATGGAAGGAGATGATTTAATGGAGGGTCGTAGTGAATTCCATATTGATGTTGCCAAAACGTTCGCAGTAAGTTTGCCGTAGTTAGTCCTTGGTTTCCGTAGGAGGTAGCTATTATGGTGTGAAAATCGAGTGCCAGTGAAATGGGCGGTTTGGTCTTTTGATATCAACGAAATTGGCAATTCTCCTCGACAAAATTTATACGTCAGGACACTAAGACAACATTTATTTAAATCCACTGCTGACAAAACATTATGTGTGCGGAGTACTGGCAGAGCACTACATGAAAAATGGCTGTAACTGATTAATCTCAAAGCTTGGTTTTGTGTGTGTTGCAGGGGTGCCAAGTGAGTTGCGTAAGTATTGCCCCAAGAAGAAATGCAGTAAGAGATGTGGCTGTGAATAAATGCGTAGTAGAGTGAAATTAATATACTTAAAAGAAAATAGGGGCGGACTTTGATTAGTATTCTGATACCATATGCTGCTTAACGGGTTAATAAGGATGTGTGAGTTGTAAATTTCGAATGATTGTCGAGTTTAACTCCAAGAAATGTTGCTTGGACAACAGCCTGAAGCAAAGTCGGACCAATGTTAATGCATGGCTTCTCCTGTACACTTTTTTGCGGGGATGAAAAAATTACAAATTTCGATTTAGTAGCATTAATATTGAGCATATTATCTCGGCACCAATTAACGATTTTAGCCACGTCAGCATTAAGGTAAGATATTAGCGATTCCAAGGAAGTGTTAGAAGAATAAATTGTTGTGTCATCAGCATATAAAATACAACTGGAATGTGTAATGTATTCTGGAAGGTCACTGATGTACACGAGGAATAAAATTGGTCCTAGTATTGAGCCTTGTGGAACTCATCTGTTAGTTTGGTACGCGAATGAGTATCAGAAATAGAGACGATATGTTTTCGATCATGTAAATAACTGCTAATTAGGGAAAGTGCTAGGCCACACACGCCAACAGCGTTTAGTTTAGCAAAAAGTATGTCATGATTGAATGAATCGAATGCTTTAGACAAATCAATAAACAAGGTACCAGCCAATTTACCTGTGTCAATGGCCGTTTTAACATGATCAGTTAAAGTAATGAGCGCTAATTCAGTTGAGTAACCAGATCGAAAGCCAAATTGATTAGATGACAAAATACTGAACTTTATGAAATAGCTAGTTAAACGTACTAAGAATAATTTCAATTACCTTGCTGAAAAATGATAAAATAGATATACGGCGGTAGTTTAATAACGAGTTGTTGCTACCCTTTTTGAAAACAGGAATAACTTTGGCGATGTTTAAGCAGCTAGGAAAGACGCCAGTTTTGAAGATTAGATTTATTATGTGTGAAAGTGTGTCACTGATAAGATGAGCTATAAGCTTTACATGAGATGAGTTGAAGTTATGTAAACCAGCTCCAGTGTTTAAGCTCACAGTGGCCATGCGCACTTCTTCTGGGGAAACTGGACAAAGAAATAAACTGTGTGGCAAACGATGATAAGCCTTGTCGATGTGAACTGAGAGACGTGGCTGGTCGGGTCAAAAATAATCGACGAAGGCGTTAGCAATGGATGAAGGATTATTGAGGGTTTGCTCCCCCAACTTGAATAGCAGTTATGGTGGGTTTTGGCGGTGTTCTATTTAAAAAATCGTTGATAATTTTCCATTGTTTTTTAGAATCGTTGCCAGCACGGTCAATTTCCTTTTCATAACACTCTTTTTTAGCGTTTTTAAGAAGTCTGCTCAAAATATTCGAGTAGCACTTGTAACGAGTCAGCAGGGACAAATTAAATGGCTTTTTTGTTTTTTTATAAAGATTATCTTTTCTGCGCACGCATTTGAGAAGATAATCAGTCATCCACGGACAACAAGGAAAAGCGAACCTTCTCTTACTCGTGGTTATTGTGGTTGATTCGGAAGTAGCGTTAGAAATTATATTGCAAAACAATTCGAAGGTGATTTCTGGATTATTTTGCGACGTAACGGGGTTCCAATTAACTTCGGCGATTTTCCTAACAAACGAAGTTTCGTCGAGATTTTTTCTTGTAACATGCACATCTGGAATATTCATATTGGAATTTATACGCACGAATATTGGATAATAATCAGTTAGTGAAACTTCAATGACACCAGATCCAGGAGTAATCATGAGGTTCGACAATGCATGGTCAATTAATGTATCAGGACCAATTATATTCCGCCGAGTAGGTACAGATACAAGTGATTCGAGGCCATGTCCATTCAAAGTATCTGTATAAGCAGTGTATGATGAACTGTGAACATCTAAAAGATTAATATTGATTTCACCGATAATAAGGATGTTTTTACGTTCAAGCGATAGCGTGTGCAAAACATAGTTTAGTTCTAAACAAAAATCATTAATGGATGACGACGGCGATCAATAAATTGAACCAACCACTAAATTTTTAGCGTCAATATCGAGAAATGATGCGTTCAGCTCAATCCACACTGATACGCAATTTACTCGATTAATTGTTAAGTCCCGACGCCTGGAATATTCTAACTCTGATGAAATGAAGACAGCTGCGCCGCCATGACTGCTGTCACTCCGGTGACAGTATTCTGGCGTATAACATGAAAAAGAGTACAAGTTGTTAACGGCTTCGCTGAGCCAGGTTTCACTTACACATATGATTGAGAAGTGGTGTTGACAGGATGATAGGAAATTATAAATGTCGTCAAAATGTTTCCGTAAGCTGCGTGCATTAAAATGTACAAGGGATCGGCAAGGAGGCTTAAGGTAAGAATCTAGTTCGGATGGTGTGAAGTATGAATCCATAAGAGGTCTGTTGGGGACGGATTGACATTATGCACGTGATTCAGGTTAAGAGATAACAGAAAGGTCCGCTTCACAGTTAATGCGGTGAACTCGGCTATCCTCGGACTTGCGTGCGGTAATACGGCAATTCTTAGTCCAGAGGAAGCGCCATCCTTCTTCATTCGCCATTCTTGAGTGCTAAGGCCTCAGCAAACAGCCTCTTGTTGTCAGGAGTAAGGTGTTCATTAATGAAGATGGGTCCTGCGTTCTCTCCAGAGAAACCAAGACTGCCGGTATCCATTCTGGCCTTGCGAGCCTTTGCCAGGAAATCATTTTTTTAGCGCGGGAGAAAAACCTGGCAATAATATTTTAATGACCTGATTTAGTGGGCACACGATGCGCTATCTCGATCTCGCCCGGAGCAAGAGAGCATGCCGCGGTATCGGTAATGGCAGTTCAGATAGAAATGCAGTCTTCATCCTTTGTAAATGGTATTCCTTTGATCTCAACATTGTTGATCCTAGAATACTGTTCCATCTCGGCTAGCCTTTTTTAAGGGCTTAATTTTCTGAATTCAGAGCCTTGTTTGGTGCCGATAGCTCAGCTTGCTGGGTACGCGTGTTCTCGACGATTTCATTTAGCATGGTCAGACTGCCATCCACGCCAGAAACTTGGGTACGCAGGGTGCTGTTACCCAGTCCAGCTTCCTGCAGCTTCTCTTTCACATCGGAAACAAGTTTCTCGACCAGTTTTTGCAATCTATCTTGAAATTGCGCCTCGAGATCATCGAGTCGCTTGGCCAACTCAGCATTGGTAGGCATAACGGAAAAGCAACTTGAAAAACGATAGAGTACGAAACGCGAATGCAGCAGCAGCAGCAGCAGTAGCAGTTGCGGTCACAAATACTCTTATGCTATCACCAGAGGAAATAAGTACCAACCTGTGAAACGTAGAAGAATGCTTTAACAAGTGCACACTTGGACCGCAACCGCTGCCGCTTTGATGCCGGTGTCCATCCGACGGAAGCTTTTAAGGCCTCAAACGGTCTGGCGCAGGCGCTCTGGATGCCATCCCGTCTCCACGTAGCGGAGCTTGGGAGCACCTGGAGGAGCAGCGATTACACCCACGTACGGTATGGAGCAGCAAACAGCTTCACCAGCAGATGATAGCCCCGGGACGTAGAATTCTGTGAAACGTAAAAGAATGCTTTAGCAAGTGCATACTTGGACCGCAACCGCTGCCGCTTTGATGCCGGTGTCCATCCGACGGAAGCTTTTAAGGCCTCAAACGGTCTGGCGCAGGCGCTCTGGATGCCATCCCGTCGCCACGTAGCGGAGCTTGGGCGCACCTGGAGGAGCAGCGATTACACCCACGTGCGGTATGGAGCAGCAAACAGCTTCACCAGCAGATGATAGCCCCGGGCCGTAGAATTCTGTGAAACGTAGAAGAATGCTTTAGCAAGTGCACACTTGGACCGCAACCGCTGCCGCTTTGATGAGAAGGAATGATGAGAAAATCTGTATGTGAACTTTGCAACTGTTGTCGTTACGTTATTTTTTTTTTTCTTATTGTTTGCGTGCTACTGCAAACCTTATCATCACTTTTTCTTTTCAGTAGCGTTGCATGTTTCTTTTTTTTTTTTATGGCGTGGGGGGGGGGGGGGGGGGGTGCGCTCTCGCTAGAAAGTCAGCGCGAGGCATGTCGGTAGAGTCAGTTTAAGTCCCTTTAGTCTCAAATGCCTGAAAACATGCTTGAATTATCCGCGGTATACGGGTTTTGATGATCCTAGCAGGTGGCACGGCATAGTATTTCTCAATGGTTCTAACATCGTGGTTTCGGAGTCTCCCGTACGCAAGCGGCCATGAACGCGGCTAGATACACGATATATGTTCGGCGGAATTGAATAGCACCTAAATGTAGTGTGAAAAAACAAAGAAAATAAGAAAATGAAAGGACTTTTAGCGCTTACCGCGACTTCACTAGTCGCGACTGGAGGGAGGTACACCAAACAGTTCACGCTGAAGGCGTGCCAACACGGCCGCTAGCGATAGCCGGTGCGCGCTGTATCGAGGACAGTGGCAAAGTACGTGTCCTATAGTCTCCTCACCGCCGCAGTGACTACAAGCCGCGCTCTCGTTCATAGTGACTCGGAAAGCGAAAGATCTTGTGAAAGCGACACCAAGCCATAGGCGGCAAAGTACTGCTGTATCGAGTCAAGAGAGTCCATATGGGGGTCGAAGTCGAAGGGACGGGTCCAGTCGGTGCAGACGTATTTGCTTCAAGCTTGGTGTGTTCGATAAAGATCTTATGGATTCATTTGAGGGCACAGGAATTTTCATTGCTGCGTCTGTTCTTGAGAATGGAATGGAGTCTTGCATGCCCTCCTCATGTGCACATCGTGCTGCTGCATCGGCGTGTTCATCGCCCATTATGCCACAGTGGCTTGGAATCCACTGTAACGTGATGTCGTGTCTTTGGTCGACGAAGTGGTGAAGCAGCAGTCTGATTTCTAGAAATAGTTGTTCGTGGGGTCTGCGGCGTAAGGCAAAAACCAAACAATCAAGAGCAGCCTTGGAGTCACTGGACACGCTCCATTTCTTGGGCAGTTCATCAGAAATTACGCGAAGTGCGCAACGAATAGCAGCGGGTTCCGCGGCCGTCGATGTAGTCTGGTGAGGCAGTCGAATCTTTACGGTAGAGTTCAATCGGGAACTGTGCAAAGCGCAAGTCGGGATCAGCCAGTGCAAAGAGGGAAGTCCAATATTAGCCTCGTTTTACGCTACACTTCTACATCGCAGTAGGGATGCACGGAGAGAGCCACGCTACGCGCTGCCACGTGCGTAATCGGGTAAATTGAACGAATCATTTAGTGCCAGTTATTTCGGTCCGCATTGCCATTTGGAATATAAAAACACGAAACTACACTTTTATTAAGATTCCCTTCTGTTTACCAATATAAAAATGTGCCGTAATGTTTGTAACTAAGAAATTAAGTGAATTGGTTTAACAAGTGAATAGATTGTTTTGATTTTTCTTGCAAATGATTTCCGCCATAATACATAATTCATCTGTAGTAACGCAATTAGAGCAGGTTCTCAGGGCTTTTGCTTGAACTGTTCGAAGTAAAAAACGTACACACTTTATAGAATACATTGAAGATTGAAGAGCTGTTGAAGTGCAACCAAAAGCAGCACTGGCTTGCCAGACGATTGCGACCACGACGACCTCAGCGCTGGTGAGAGGGCGGTGTCGCTCATTCCGTGCGGTGCCGTTTCTTTTCCTTGAATCTTTCATATTTATTTTATTATATCGATGCCCAGCGTACGAATAGCGAGGCTTCATGAGACCATACAGTCACATACAAAATCTGTCTTACATGAATTGTAACTATGAGTCTCTGTAGAATATTTCAGTGATATAGCGTGAGGAGCTATCAGACAGAAGACCATTAGGTACTTTACTGGACAAACACATTTAAATATATACATCCCCCGAGCACCACAGCTAGCACATGTCACGTCGTTAGCACAGCAGGTGAGCTGATGAAAAGCTGACATTCTATCCCTCATAAAAAAAAAAAAAGAGTCTCCATTGATTTTGCCCGAAGGCCGGTGCACAAAGTGAAAGCTCTTAGCCCTTTATACGCTAGTCCGTGTCTGATAACCGCGGAGAGGACATTTTTCCACGCACATCGGCCACTTAGACTGGAGCGCAGAAAAATCCGACGAAGTCCCTATCGGCGCTGTAGCCACACAGCTGTCCCTGCAGTTAATGACGAGAGCCGAAAATAAGCCGATAACAAGCTCGGCAAACCGACACTCTGGTTTCTGTAAAAGAACAAAAAGGTGCGCGGTTAGAGCGTTTTCAAACGACGTGGCGATAGGCCCCAGGCCGCAGCCGTATCGACGGCGGCGCACAATAGGCGAGAGGTGAAGAATGGCAAAAAGCTCGCCGCTGCCCTATGGAATGGCGGCGCCGTCGCCTCCCTTGTTCTCACGCGCCCTCTCTTCCGGCTTGGTTTAGTTCACGCGGCCATCGCGCTGTCAGTAGCAGCGTCCTTCGAATCTAGGACGCACCCCTAGGGTCCTATTGTTTCAGGCATCGGCAAAGCCTAGCCGAGTGAATTATCTCGGGGAGCACGGGCTTGCACTTGATTTCTTTACGCTCGTCAGGCCCCGGCTGGGCCGGGTGGTCGGCCCCCGTGACGGCTTCGGACGGTGTCTCCTTTCCCGTGTGCCGCTTGCTTCTTTTGGGCCTCGTAGAAGTCGCGGTGTGGCCATTAATCAGGTGCTGTCTCAGATTCCCCCCAGGCCGCCGCCAACGCGACGGCTAGAGCATGGCAGTACACCACCCTCAGCATCTCCCTCTCCCGCATTTTCCGATTGGACTGAGCAAACGGACCGAGCTGCCTTTCCTTTCGCCGGTTTCCCTTTGTCTCGAGTCGCGATTAGATTGTCACGAAATGGGCGCTGCAGGCTAAGCTCCCTTTGTTTGCCGCCTGCTTCTCGCTTGCTTCTCGCCCCTGCTCTGCTAACAGGGTGGCTCTCGCGACCAGCGTGGCGTTTGTGCTCATCGCGACGCCCACCTGTTGAGGCGGGAGCAAAGGGGCAGCGCTCAGCGCCTTCGCTCGCGCTCCTCGGCAGCGTTGCGAGCACACTCCGTGCGTCCGCCCCCCAGGCACGCACACACACAAGCATGCATGCACGCGCGCACACACCGGTTCCCGAATTACTTGTTCGCTTCGGTGACGTTCGCTTCGCGCTTCGGAGCGTGACATGGGCTCGCACTTATATCCTGAATAATTGAGAAGCTCATGTGTTCCGCTCGACTATCAACTACATTAATCACCATGTTCAAACAACACTGCACACTGTGGGGAGGCGTTCCATACAACTGACGACACCTTTCATATACTGTCGTGAACAAGGCTAGGATTTCAAAGTGCAAAGTGCGCTGTTCTTCTAGTAGATTTAGAAAAAAAATTAAGAACATGCAAGAAACTGGTAATGCGTTTAGTTCAAATTTAGGTAACATTTACTGATGCTGATAACGATGCTGCAAGACGAAACCTAAAGCATCTCTTGAAAGCTTTTCTATATTGGTCGAAACTATAATTTTTATCTCCCTGGAATCATGATCTGGATGATCTGAAGTAGGCGAACGATTGTAGGCCCCACCGCGGGACTGGCGTTATGACGCTGTCCTTACGAAACAGAAAGGAAGCGGAAAAGATTGCAGGTTTTGTTTAAAAGCCCACAAGACTAAATTTCAAAAGTATTCAGCAAGTATTTGAAAGCTGATCACTGAGCGCTCAGTTACGTGCCGTGGACATGCGATTGCTGTTTTCGAACGATGTGGTTTTCCACTGACATCATTGTATGGTGTTCTTTTTTTGTTGTTGTTGTTGAACCACGCTATTTTCCGGTATTTTCAGCTTATTTACACCATTCCTTCATGAAGTGTTATGAAGAAGTGTTATGCATTGAAAATATTTTGCTTATACTTAATGACTGGGCCACGACAAACCATGAAACACATCCACGAGTTCGACGCCACCGCACACCAGTAGAACGGGCAGTTTCCTGATCAAACAAACCAACGCCATTCCATCGAAAGTGCGAAGACGTACATGGGTGAATGCCTTTCTTTCTCCGCTTTGAGGGTTCGTACAATTCACTGCTTTAGTAACAGCTGTGCGCCGATGTCACATGATGCTTTGAACGTTCGCCTGCTCTCTGCTGTTTTACGCACAGCTGTGCGCCTCGGATGTGATCATCCGGTTTTGTTTTGTTTTCAACTGTGAAGCGCCACCGCTTGTGTCCTTTTCGTTTCTCCTCGGTTTCGCTTTGTGCCCCGGGTTCCACTTCTTTAAGTTCGCTGTTTCCTGGCGTCTGTACCGTAAATCGCAGCCCGCAACACACCGCAGTGTCGAGAAATCTCGATGCCAACATCAACAAAACATATTACAGCGAAAGCTGTATATGACTAACCTTCCGCAGTTTTTTCGGCGTACGGCAACAGAAACGGACTTAGCGATTTCTAGCAAACCCATACATAATGGGTTTCACTGTGTGCTTTGTGTGTGATGACGTACGGGTGCAGTGCGGCGGCGCAGATGTCAAATTGCGGGACAGATTAGAACGCTCGCCGTGAAAAATAGCGTGACGTCAAGGTTATCGCAATATATAAGCTGGAGAGGCATCGGCGCTAGAAACAGCTGCGTTATCGATGGAGCCGACACGTATAGTTCGTACACATGAAGAACAACATGCGTACGAGAAGCGCCGGAGGGAACAGCAACGAGAATGTAAACGGCGCCGGCGCAAAACGACCACCGACGAAGTACGTTCCCGCGATGCTGAACGAAAACGACAATCGCGAGCCCGGGCACCTCCGAACGAGCAACGACGCCAAACTCGCAACGCAAGAAATGACAACCATTCCACTCTGTGAAGATGGAATGGCAGCGAAAGCACTTTGCTTTTCGTTTGAGAGCTGTGACTGTCGTCAGCTTTCGCTGTCATTCCATCTTCACAGAGTGGAATGGTTGTCATTTTCCTCAGCAGATGACCAGCATGTTGGTCAACATATCTGTTGCCAAACAGTCTGTCATACCGCTGAAACGTCAACCTGATGTTGGTTAATAGCCAAGCAAGTTTACACAACCATAACTGACAAAATGAACGCAAGCATGTGCGGCCGCTTTCTTTTCACTGTGTGTATGTTTTATTTTATTTCGTGCTCACTTCCCCGCGTCGGCTACAAAGCTAAGTGACGCTTTTTTTCTGTCTCTGATTTGCAAGGTGCTTGAATGCTGATCGTGCACAAAGCTTTAATGTAATTTACTTTCCTCTGGACACTTCGTGACAATCTGAGCACTGCAAGGAACGCCGGCGATTTCGTGTCATTTCTTAAATAGGAGTCTTCCATGAACAAGCGCTTACTTCTGCGTCTACGAGACTGGCGTACCCTGCCGTGCTGTCGCCATGCAACACCGCAATTTGAGCAGCCGAGCCGGAGAACTCCCACGGTTTTGCCGACGGTGGCATGTACGTCAGTGATCTTGAATACCGTATAATAACATGTTGTTCCTCCCGTTGCGGCACAGTGCCCGAGTTCCTAGTAAAGTTTCGTTTTGGTAACGTTTCCCTGGTTCTAGTTTTTACTGGGAAGTGAATCTCTATTGTGCTTTGCTTAATTGTAAGGCGTCTTTCGTTGGATACAAATATATGAACCTCGTTGTACAGTTGCAGCTCTCGCTTGTCCTTCACCGTCTATATTGTCCGGCCAAGATAGTATAAAGAAAACTGCGGTGATATAGGTGTGCCTCCATGTCTGAAGTAAGCAAGACGCAATTCCGGCAAGCTACCGTAATATCTCGTTCTATCCACCAGCCGCTGAATTTAGTGGGTTATCTGTACGGCCAACAGCATCTTCTGTTTGTCTTTGAGGAGCTTTCTGGGAACGACATTTTTTTGATTAAGTAATGTGCCGATCGTGTCCGCTTGCTCATTTTGTCGATAGTATATCACGTTTTCGCGAGCCCTGATTTTCTGCATAGTTTGCTGGATAATTAAATGTCTAATGGGGGCCAGAGTGTGCATGGGATACCGAAAACGTCGTGTGGGATATTGAGGCGGGATTATGAAGGTGTGGGTTAATTGGGGGAGCCAGAAGAAATTATCAAAATCAACTAACGCCTATCCCGGTAGAAGGGAGTGAAACTCCGGCGTGACGATTATGTCAAAGTAAAACTTTAAAGCAGAGAGAGAAAGACAGTCTTTAATGCGCTGGAGATGTTCGCCTGGCGATGCGCCTAGCATTATATTCCAGATGACAACGTGACAAAGGCGATGCAGGAAATGACCCGCTCATACATCGTGAACACGTGCACAACATGCAGAAGTAACAAGAAACGAGCACATATAACAAGCAACTAGACTGTCCGATTCCGTTTAGTATCCCACAAGAAGGTTAATGTCACCATCGTGGCACGCAAGGCGCCTATCGCTCCTCCAAGGTTCAAGAATATGCAAATGAGTTAGAGTCGGTACCCTGGACCAACTATAAAGATGCGCAGCAATTGACCAAGTCACAAGTTAGCCGCAAGTCACATGCACTAAGTGCAGTGGCAGTAGAGGATCCAGCTCTTTTTTTGGAAGGGGGGGGGGGGGGGTTGCACAACCAGGGAATAATGATGATGATGGTGATGATGATGATGTTGATGGAATCTTCAATTCTGTAAAAATCAGCTCACACGCATTCCATGCGACCATTGCAGAAAATTTTAAATGGGGGAACGTTTTTCTCTTCTAAAGTTCGCAAGCATCGTCAGAAACCATTCCAATATACTAAGAAAATTGTATGGCTATTAGAAATTAGTAATGCTTAATTCTCGAAAGTTTGCGCAGCTGCGTAGGGACAAGAGTTTCTGTCTTGCTTCTTTTTTATTTCTAACAGTCGGCATGGCAGCGGGGAGGAGAGGAATGCTTCCATTTAATGCATACAGCACTGATTTCGTCATTATTTCCTGCATGTTGAGTGTCGTTGCGTTGGCTACAAATTCAAAAAGAGTAACGCCGCAGTCACTCTGCTTTTCAAGCTCCAACGTTGATGGAAAAGTTTGCGCTAAACTGCTCATTGGGGTCACCAGCAGTCAAGGCCAAACATAAGGGCAAATACAAACTTACTTGCCGTTACGTTAGAACAATCAATTATTGGCAGGAACACGTAATGTACATTTCCAATCCCAGTGTACTGTTCAACCCAACTTTTCATGGAAAGATCCTTCGTTTTAATTGAATTGATTTTTTTTATTCAAGTACGACAGTTTACACACTTAGGAGGAGAGCAAATAGTGACAATGCCTAACTAGGCCCTCTCTGCTTTAGCCAGGTATTCGTAACTTCGGTTCCAGAACGGATTATTATAAACTCCAAGAAAATCCGCTCTGTTTCCGTGAGCCATCAAATAGACTAAAACCTCACTTCTGGTGTCAAGGACAACTTTAACGCTCCTAAGTCAGAATGCAGGCTTAGCCGATGGAGGTGACAGCGTGCATGTAAGGCTAAATATCTCAACTCTCGGATCTACCTTTGTGCACTGACTCGTGCCGATAACATTGCTGATGCGCCATCACACGTTTGCATCCACACCGACGTGACACGCAGTTGGTGTTTCGACAGAGTTCACTATTTCATCAGCTACCGATTAATTCTCCTGTCATTCTTCGCAATACAAAATCTATTCGGTGTTGTCTGAGAAATGTAGGAACCGCTAACGCAAAGCAATGAGCGAGAAGAATGAGAGGAACTGAGGAGCTGGTTTTTTTATTAGCAACAGCCATGTGAAAGCCAAGAGGTTATGAAGTCAAGAAAAGCATGGCGAAAATCAATTATGTTTTGAATTGCAATGTAGAAATGTTAAACCGCATGGAAATGAAAGTGCAAGAAAAAATAATATGTCATCAGAGGAAGCCGTGCTCACAGAATTCTCATGACGCATGCTATTGAACTGCAGATGTGCCAGGCGCGATTTTTCTTGAATCAAGGCATTGGTTTACTCTGCTAAACTCTTTTATGGTAAATTGGAACACATTCTTCAGCATTGCGTGGTGCTTCCTCTAGAAAGCGTTTTAGTCAAGGGTCGTGGTTGGCGAGAGCCAAAATAGGTAAAAAGTTTTATTTGTTTTTACATGGGATGGTAGATGAATGACTTGCGTTGCCTCCGTGATAGACTGGACAAAAAGTTCCGGGGAGAAGGGGTCAAGACATTCGGACACACACCTTTTTATTCGCGCCTGAATGCGCCGCCGGAATCACAGAGAAATTGAAACAACTTATCCGGGGGGGGGGTTACTGGCTGCTTCGGAGGTCTCCAAAAGTCATTCTAAAAGAGTACAAATAATTTCACTATCGTCCTTGTAAGAAAGAGGGAAAAAGATTTTGAGCTAAAACTTTGGCCGTGTATTGGTGGCTTTCCCTACAAGCCACAATCTTTATTCAAAATTTCTTTGCTAAATTATTTAATCTTGCATGTTCTTTCGAGCGCGGTGCATTCAGCGGTGGTAGAGGATAGATCGCGTTAAGGGCCAATATCACGTTAACGGAATAGATTGAGATGTTTCGACCCACACAATGATACACTTTTTCACCCATAAAGAAGGACGCACGTAAAGTATTTGTTTCTCGTTTGAACATATCCAAATATGACAGAAGTTCAAAGGGAGACGGAAACTTCAAGTGATCAGGAGAAAGGGAGAGTGAGGTATGCGTACATAAGAACGCTGCTAAAGAAAGCAGTTGCTGCCCTGACGAATACAAGTCCACCTATCCAAATAAAAAGAAAAGGGCAAAAGGATCAAAACGACATTGCTTGTTCGACTACTCCTCGTAGGAAGAGAGTAAGATCTACTTTTTAAAAATTTCTACACATTACTACTTTATGCGTGTTAAATGACTGGACTTGACGAGCCAACCACTCTTATTATCTTTTTTTACCTAGCGGAAACGCAACAATACGAAATAACAAAAATGTCCCTAGGTTCACTGACAAAAACATTATCAGCAATAGTTCCAGTATAAGGGCTACTGTACGTTTATGCATCATCATTATTACAATTCTCTTCGTCATTACCTCCGCGATTACCTGGCATTACTACCACCGGCAACATCAGCTAAACTAAAAAAAACATTTGCTTTTAGTTGTAACCTTGCTCGAAATGTATCTGAGACTTCTATCACCCTGTGGTGGAGAACTAGGAACAAGGTAAGAGCGCTGCCTTGCTGATCCCTCAATCCACTTGGAGCATCCGACTAATGTCCCTGAGCCGCGCTACGCCTAGTTTTCTGCAGTGTTCTCTCCTGTTAGCGCGTTTGCAACGTCCTTGATACCCTTTCTTTATTCGCTTGATGTTCATCCTAAATGTGCGCGCTGCCGCACGCAAAGGGTGGGAAGAAAAAAAGAACAGGGGCGGAAATCACTAAGCTGCGCTGTTCGTACGCAATTTCTTAACCAAAAAGTTCTTACGCTGAGATAAGGTTGCAACCGAAGTGGCACTGCATTTAACTCACAGCGTCGTATGAGAACGAGGAAGAAGCAAAGCTCTGATTAAACGAAAAGAAATAAAAGGAGTGCGGTAAATTGATAACACATCATGCATATGTATACAGTTCAGGCTATATTCTTACAGAAAATCTCTGCACACGCCTATTCCACAACTTCCTTTTCCGTGCTTCTGCTACAGCGCCGACAAGCGCAACCACGCCCGCCTGTTCACCGGACCGCCGTCTAAAGAATGGCAGCGGAAGCGCTACGCATTCCTCGTAGATTTCTGCAACACACAGGACTGGTGGGTACATGGTGACACATCTGGCACAGAAAGAGACGCTCAGTCGGAGCAATTTCAGGCCAGGTCTACCATGCTAAACCCGCCTGTCTACATCACAATCACCACCACAACCGTATTACAAGATGTATTTACTAATGTATTATTTACTGAATGTATTTATTGACTAAATGCCTTTATTTCGATACCAATTACGGGAAGGAAAAAAAAAGAATGCTGCATAATATATAGTTCATATGGCCTCAAGGAAATGCGACCAGAACCCGTACATTCACCAGTATGGTATGTGATCACGCTGCACAAAGTTGCAGGTGCGGTACTAATGCCGCGCAATGACTCAATGCCAGCTCCCTCGGCAGCCGGTACCCTATAAGGTGCTGGTTGAAGACGTGGTCGACTGCCAAGCAACGACGAATTTCGGGCTCCCTTCGCATAGGATCAATTTCGAGGGCACGGAGCGCTATTAAAGCAGTCCTAAAAAATAAATGCAGAGAAAAGCCGTGGCAACCGACACTTGATACTTAGGACATAAGACTTCTCTTCGTAACATCTGCAGGTGCCAGTTTCGCTGCCTATCACTTTTTGACATCCTATCAGCGTTCATCGCTTCTTCACTTCTCCTCAGCTGATAAAATATGACGATGCCTCGCACCCGGTCAAGAGTTTGTTTTGCAGGTACAGGCGGCCGTATTCCGACAGACGTGGAGCACAGAAAGGAGAGTGCGCATCGATTTTGGAGACAGGTAATAAATCATAGGTTGGTGTCGTCAGAGCCTGGAGCCCCTAACTACGCAGTCTGTCATAGCCAATATGGCACCTCATAGAAGTCAAGACTGGTCAGTCAACATCAGCATGATGCTCAGCGCCAACGTTGCCATAAATTTACTAGCCTCATGAGAACACACGCTCAACTAGACGCCAGAATACGGCGCAACACCGTACACATAAGCCCACAGCGGTTCAACATTCGAGCTGGTTTCGCATCAAATCTGTTCAAGTCGTCGATCTTGCGACACTTACGCACTTTATTCAGAGCAGTCACTGCACATCAAGGGGTAGCCAGGGGGGGGGCTTCAGCCCCCCCCCCCCCGAAATTTTTTTTCTGCTGTCCATGCACCGCTTACCAAAGCAATCCCCGGTGTCGGAAATCATTCTGAAGTTTGTCTAGAATGTCTTTTTCACGCTCGTAAAGACATTTCACCGCCAACATTGCGAACTCGGGCTGGATTTCGCGGCAACGCCCATGCACCGGGAGTCACATAACGCAAGCAGCCCCATCCGAGCACAAAGTTTCAAGGGCGTTTTGATGGCGAACGGGCTCGCCGCGGCATCTTGCGGAGGCTGCGGAATCTACGGAGCGCATGAATGTCAATTCTGAAATTTATGGGTATAAAGTTGTCATAAACTTTTGATGTGAAAGGTGCATTGACATTTCCAAATTTGTGCTCTCGATTTTCAATTGCGGAACTTTGTGGGTTAATGTTTCTATAATTATTGAACGCCAAAGGTGCATTGACTTTTCTAAAGCCTTACATCGGGCCATACAACGAGAGAAGCCAAATAAACACACTATCATACAAGTTCACAAAGCCAGCAGGGAGGTCCGATGAGATGAAGCGTTGTGGTGGTTCATTTTTGCCGTCCTGGCACATAAAGAAATATCTTTTTTTTCTCACCTACGCCAAAGCATCTATATCAAGAAACGAAAGCCAGCCAAGGTAACTAGGTTCTTATTTATTTTTTCTACTTCGAATGTTATTCGCGAGGATACATTGAGCCTCTTAAATTATTTTGTCCTCCCTCCCCTATCCGCGGGCTGCCAGAGGCAGCCAGAGCGCGTGCGTTTTTCTCGTGTTGCTCTGACCACCGCGCGGTGCCCTTCGGTGCGCATTCGCTTTTCCCTGGCCGTGTGGATTTTCGCCTGGTAGAGTGTTAGACGCTTTCTGGCTAGCAGACGAGAAAATGAAACTATCGTCGCTCGCCGCCATCACTGTGGGGACTCGACGGATTGCACTGCGTTCGCTTGAGCGCAACCTCTCCGGAAATTCTTGTCTCGCCAGTGTAGGATACCGAGCACTATGCGTATGGTTCTCGGTGGACCAAGCGTCTCACGTTTTCTTCGATATTCCTTCGGTAGCCACATTAGGCGCCCAAAGTAGGCATTCGATTGTGGCCAACATACTTTGCGCTTTTTCATTTCGGTGCCCCGGCCACACGAGAGAAAAAAAAAAGGCATTGTTATGGCGCAGCGAATTGTCGCATGGTGAAAGTTCGATTTTGTTACTTCTTCTTTTGCGGACAGTAATGGGCCACGGGACGCTCCAGTTACCGGATACTCTTATTATATAGTATAGCGACAGCAACTATATGGACACTCCAGGCCCATTCCTGCCGTCGCCGTCGCCCTCATGTTTCAGTCCAAGGGCGATAACATCGTGACCGCGCGCAGCATGCTTTGTGTGCGAGTGAAAGCTTAGGAGTGAGGAGGGGCTGGAATGGGTGAGACGACGATGGCGGCTCAGTCTTGTGTGCGCAAAAGGGAAAAGCGGGGAGGAAGCGTGCCGCCTTCCATCGCGCGCGATACGTCGGGGGGAGTGGATGGAATGGGGGCGGGATCTAGGATTATGTGGATCTCTGATTGCGCAACATGTTTATTTGCCTTGTTTGACGCATTATATACAGTGACTTTTTTTTAGATACGTAGATTTATTGGAGACTTATACGTATATTTAAATATCTTGTTGCGAGGTTTTGTGTATACTTGCAGTGAACTTTCTTTCCAGTGACACTTTTTTTGCCTTTTATCAAGCTGTATCTTCGCATTTGTATATTCCATTGTATCTTCGCATTTCTGATGTACGAAGGCGAGTAAAATGAAAGTGATCCAACCAGCCCCGCGCAATAATGGTTCGGTTCATTATCTGCGAGGCGTGCGTGTAGCACACAGGCATCTCTCATTTACAAAAGTGACACGCAGGTGTGAGGATAAATTTTTTTAATGCTCTCATACATTGGGTTGAACATGGTTGCGGGACTTAATGGACGCTCCAAAAGTTGAGCAGCGTGGTTTCCTGAGGTTTTTGACAGCTGAAGGTATTTCCCAAAAGAAATTAGTCGCCGTATGGCTGCCGTGTACGTTGAACATTGCATTTCATTGGCCACTGTGAAGCGTTCGAGCAAACGGTTCAAGGAAGGACGTGAAACTTGCAAAGACGATCCAAGGCCGGGCCAAAGCCATCGTGCAATCACCCCTAACAAAAGGTTAATGAGCTTATGAGGCAAGAACGGAGGATAAGCATCGATGAACTGGGAGAGTGCGTAAACATCAGTCACGGTTCGGTTCACGCCATAATTCATGAACATCTCGGTTATCGACTCTTGTGTGCGCAATGGTTGCCCAAGATTTTTGAACTACCGCCAGAAGACAGAGAAGTTCAGCGCTGCCTTGACTCATCTGATCCGGTATCACAATAAGGATGACGACTTCTTGTCTCCAACTGTGATCGGGGACGAGCCATGGTGCCACTTCTACGAGCCTAAAACACGACGGCAAAGCTTACAGCGGAAACATTCAAATTCACCACCCCCAAGAAAGGAAAGGCCATCATTTCCGCCGGAAAGGTGTTGTTGACTTTTCTTTCTCGATCGTCAGGGGCCATTATGGATAGAATTTGCTAAATCTTGCGAGGTTATCAATTCTTTTCGTTATTGTGAAACGCCAGATCGACTGCGTGTCACAATCAAGAACAAACTACGTGGAAAATTGACGAATGTGGTCATCTTGTTCCACGACAATTCCTTCCCACGTCACTGATGTGGTTAATACAAAACTGGCAATGTTCAAGTGGGAAACGCTGCAACATCCGCCATACTTCCACATTTTTGGGCAACCGAAAAAAACTGCTCAAGGGAACCAGATTCGTGTCGGACGGTGACATGAAAGAGTCAGTTGCAGACTTTTTGAAACAGCAACCCAAAGAGTTGAATGAGACGAGAATCACACGACCTCGTTAAACAACAGGACAAATGTCTAAACAATCATGGAGACTGCTTTTAAATAAAGTACCCCGTTTGTCATATATTCGCATTGGCTGACTTTCATTTGACTCGCCCTCGTATATTTTGCAGAACTTCGGCTTTTTATACATGTTCTCTGTTGCGGCTATAATTTCAGTGCAATTACTCATGATACACGGCCGGTGACAGCTGCTCCTGCGTAATACATTGGAACAAATGACAGCGTCATTGACATTTTTCACTGGCCGTTGCATATGTACAAGAATCTCAACAAGGTTCTTGAACGACAAAGTTTCATTACAATATTTGTTCTCAGCTTGTTGATTTCATGGCCTTTACATTTTTCATAGCAGCGACATGCCCTGCTTTGCTGGTTTCGAACTGATATAGTTCTAAAGTTCATGTGATATTTCCTTTACTTATTAATTAGAGAAAAAACATAGAAGCATTGACATCAGTTATATTGGGCACAATTTATGGCACATATAAGCATATTATTTTATTAAAAAATACATATTTTACTTGTTTTGACAGTGCATAGCGTTCAAGATTTCGTTTGCAGCATCTTTAGCAATGGCAATGCAGTTAGTATTCATTTATTTGAACCCCGGACAAATTGTTTAAGATGAAGCTTTAGCTCGCGCCTCACTCCGACGCGGCCTATTCAAATACATGTAAAGCGCAGAAACGCTTTTCTTGGGTAACGCCAGGATTGCTTTTAATGAAATTAGTTGCATTTGAGAGAAAAAGTTAAATTCTAGTGTCTGTTGGATGCGGAATTTCGGTTTAGGGAATTTCGATTTTGAAAAACTCGCAAGTTAAAAAAAAAAAGAAAAATAGAAGCACGACGTTTACAAACTAATAGCTCTGCAGCAAGCACATATATCGCTGTTCAGTAAACGGCATCTATTCTAACAGTGAAATCGGACAAACTTGGTGTGTCATTTCGTATCTTACGTGAATTGGTTACGTTGTGTACAAGGATACTGCGAAAGCCGTATTTCCATAATGCTAATTTCTTGAGATTCATGTGTAACATAGCAATTTTGTCCGCTGTAGATGCACTATTAGGTGCAATTCACAGAATTGTGAAATCATTTTTCATTGCTAAGTTATAGAGTTTTAAACTTGATGGTTTCGTTGTATGAAAATTTACGATTTTGGTCAATTTTTAATAAAAAATTGACAACCTAACTGAAAAATTCGAAACAAGCAGTCACTAGAATTTAAGTTTTTCTTTTAGATGCAACAAACCTCATCAAAGTTGGTACGTTGGTTGCCGGGAAAAACGTATTCTCCTTCTACATGTATTTAGATACGATCACCCGAGGTAAATCTTCCTCTTCAGGAGGAGACCGAGCTGCAATGTGAGCCAACCCCCCCCCCCCCCCCCGCCCCCCCCACCCGAACGAGATTTCTGGCTACGCCACTGCTGCACGTATAGTACTATGCGAAGGTGCGAGTGGTGGAATCCAATCGGCGTTCGAAACCATTCTGTAAACATGCGAATGCGGACACGTAATGCGAAGAGGACTGAGGTTCAAAAGCAACGGTCCGTTACAATTGCGAACGAATTTCGGATGCTGTAATACGCCGTCAGCGTACTTTTGTGTTCACTGCAGGACGAAGGCCTCTCCCGTGTGATATATGATTACTCCTGAACTGTGCTAGCTGATGTCAAGTTACGCCTGAAAACTTCCTGATTTCATTACGCGACCTAATTCTCTGCTGACCTCGACAGCGCTTCCTTTCCCCTATCACCTATTCTGTATTCTAATGGAGCATCGATTATCTGCCCTACGAATTACCCGGCCTGCTCAGCTCCAATTTTTCCATTTAATTTCAACTACCACTACCCCCTTTTGCTCTCTTCCTCTGTCTTATCATTATTCCTAACATTTTTCATTTCACCGCTTGTTTGAGCGGTCCTTCACCTATTCGCAATGTTAATTGCTAACCTCCCAGTTTCTGCCCCATACGATAGTATTTGAAGAATGGAATGATTGTACACTTTTCTTTTCAACGACAGCGGTGAGCTCCCGGTCACGATTTGGTAATGCCGGCCGCGTGCACTCCGACCCATTTTCATACTTCTGTAAATTTCCGTCTCATGATCAGGATTCCATATGAGTAAATGACCTACATAATTTTACTTCTGTGTATACTGTAGAGGGTGAGTGCCAATCATGAATTCATGGTCGCTTGACAGGTTATTCAAGATTAACTTTGCCTTCGGCATATGATTTTTCAACCCATTCTTACACCTTCTCCCACCCATTCTTACACCCATAGCAAATTTTGGTTCTATGCTGGAAGTTGTTACGTGTCCTCTACGGAGCGTTCTGCCACAAAAGTTGTTCAGATCGGCTCATTAATAGCCGAAATAGAAATATTTCAGTGTCGCAAACCCATGATTTCAGTAGGCGGGCTCCACTGCCAAGCATGACGCTCTCTCCACTCGCCCCGCCTAGTCTACGCAAGCGAAATTTTTTGACCCTCTACCTTTCTCTCTCCTACCCTATCTCCCTTCTACTCCCATCTCCCCCACCCTTCTGGCGCTGAGCTGTGCTCTCGCATGGATTGCAGAAGATAGTGCTAGCCTTTGCTCCTTCCCCACAAGAACCACTTCTCTCTTTTTCCCTGCGTTCTCCCATACCGGATCTCGAAGAACGCGTGACGGCTCGCGTTCGACAGCAGCTTCGCTCAACAGCTCGCGCCGACGGCGTCGCGCGCGAGCTGTTGTCTCGTTCGCGCAGCGCACGATTTGGCGCGCTGTGCGCTAGAAAACATGACTAGCGGCATAATTCAGCGCTATACGTATACTGAGGCAGAACAAGCGGATCGCAGAGCATTATCACGCGCTGGAACACGGTAGAAAATGGCATAGTTTCTGTACCTGTGCACATGACCGCACGACCGTGGGAACAAGCAGACGATGCGGAAGTGCATCTGTTTTGCTTCGGTGTGAAGTAAAACAAAAAACACGCAGACATTCCGTTTGTGTATTTTATTATTTCTCTAAACTTCAATTCGTCCATTCAAGCAACAGATCGCACAGATAACAGATGATGTCTTGAATAATTCTCGAAGTCACGTGACACCACGAGCGACGTCACACTGCGGACACGACTACGTTACCGTCCGGCTTGGAGCGCGGCGGCCGCGAGGAGAAGGAAAAACGGCGTCTGGTTTGAAATTTCAGGTCTTTCCGCGGCGCGTACCGATGTAATACTTTGCAGACACGATCGTTATTGCACAATGTATGCTCTGCGCTTGTCAGCTCAAAATGGCCAGACTAGGTGAGGGGCCCTTTAAGGTCCTGAGTAAATTGTTGAACTGTGCTTCCGCCGTTGCTGAACAGGACAATGTCATGTGCAAGCTGAAAGTTCTTGAAGTATTCGCCGCTGATGATCGTTCTTGATCCTTTCTAGTCTAATAGCTTGAATACACTCTTAAAAAAATTGACACCCTTTGGGGCTTATCTTGTCACACAACAATAATCATCTGTCTTGCTCGTATTTCCTTTCTTTAACGCTGCAACCTCAGTACTTCCAAGTCACGAACGGCTTGCGCGTTATCAGCATGACACAGCTTTCTCGATAGGAAAGTGGCGAGCGCTGAGTTTCCAAGAAAGGAAACGCAAGCAAAGCAGATGACGATTATTCTTGTCCGACAAGTATACGCCCCAAAGGGTGCAACTGTTTTAAGAGTGTACTTCTAAGCATGTAATGAATATAAACGGATAGATTGTGTCTCCTTGCCTGACCGTTCTCTCGAGGAGTATTTTTCCACTTTTCTTGCTGGTAACTAAAACAGATGAAGCCGGAACTATCCCTAAGGTAGAGTCGAAGCCTGAGGAATTGCGGAAACGTGCGCTGTGACTTTACGTATTTACTTGGCCCTAACACTTACACGGTAATTACCACTGCCCTGATGTGAAGCTCGTTTAGTCCGTCAGTACAATCCATATATGCGATGTGCACTTGCATCTATAGTTAAACGCATATGTCGTAGCTTCGTGCAAGAGCAGTAAATAAAGAGTTCCAACTCTGCGCCGCCCGGAGAGCAGACAAGGCAGCATAATTCGAGCGACGCAAACGATGAACTTGCCGACGTGAAGTATGTTAGGGAGCGCGCTTATAAGTACACGCTTCACATCGTTCGCTTGGCGGTACCGGGACACCCTGGCAGGCCTTTTCACCCGTCATGTTGACCTGACTACTGCCCAGCAGGCGCGGAGTACCGTAAGATCGTCACCGGCTGGAAGAAAATTATTCTGCTGAATTCCCACCTGTACGAAGGGCTTCTTAAGTAAGAGGAGGAAAAGATAGCAAGACCACCGCACGAAGCAAGTGAGATGTGAGTGACGTCATTTCGCCCAGGACTGATGTTAGCCTGAGGTTTAGAATACGTATCTCCAGCCAATCATAAGACGACGATGACTGTCGTCTGCTGTCGCTTTTCTTTGTGGTCTGGTGTTCCCATGACCTGTTGCCTGTTGCTGGCTCTGCGCATGCAAAACAAAAACGTAGTGGCGTCTTTATGAGCGTTATTCTGCGCGTTTTTTAAAACCAAAAACAAAGTGTCTCCGATGATACGTGTCAGTGTGCTTATACACATAGATGTGTGTCTGTGCGTGTGTTTGGACTCATCCAACAATTATTTGTTCCATTCGTGAGGCGTATTTTATTTCACAGCATCGCTCTTGCTCGTGCAGTCCACATTATTTTCATATCAATGATGGTACGTCATTTTATTCGCGATTTTTTTATATGTCATCGCATTTGGCGTCTCGCTTCATATCATAAGCAGTATTGCCGTCCTTCATACGTTCGCTCACACCGTATACGCCACAGTACGAGCAAAACCGTGTGCACAGACACTATGTCGCTTCGATGTAGTGCTGAAATGAAACTATCAGCAATATAATAGAAGGCTTTGGCTAACAGCATGGAAGACGACAGCAATGCTTATTGAGCTTCTTAAGAACAATCCAGCCAAGTTTTGGGAAATGATAAAGCCTAACAATGAATCCGATCAGGTGTCATTACAAAACAGCAGCAATATTCCTGCTCCAGACAGCGAAGTTCATTCTTCAGCTCTGCATTTACACAGGAGGACACTTCAAATCTACCTTGTGTTTCGAAATTCCGCTACTAATACACGGAACCTATTTAATTCACTTTGGAGGCCGTTTCTTTTCTCATAAATAACCTTAAGATGTCTTCTTCATATGACGCATATGGTACAAAGTCAAATATTTTAAAGAATACCGTAGTAATATCAAGCAAAATTCTCCTTAACATATTCAGACAGCCACTTGCAACTGGCCACATTCTCACAGATTGGAGGATGGCAAAAGTTACACCGGTATTTAAAAATAGCAACAGATTCTCCTGTGAGAATCATCGTCCCATATTCTTGACATACATTCCCTGCAAGTTGCTCGAACTTATTATCGCTTCACAGATTTACAGACATCTTGTCACTAACAAATTCATTTTTCATAATCAGCATGGTTTTAGGAAGGGCCTCTCGTGCGAGACACAGTTACTTGAATTTACAACAGATCTGCACACTAACTTAAATTATAAGCTAGAAAATTATTGCTTGTTTCTTGATTTTTCGGGGGCATTTGACCGTGTAGCACATTGTCGCTTAATATCAAAAGTTGAGTTGAGTTGAGTTGAGTTGAGTGGTTGTAGGCTACTGGTGGGATTAGCGTTGCAGTAGCTGCCGGCAATTGCTCCACTGTAGCTACAGTTTAAGTACGTAAATCATATAAATCAGACACAGACCTCACAACTATACATAGTCACTCCTAAGGTCACCATGTGGAGGCCAAATCCGTGTCCTGCAGATAATTTAAAAGAAGGCGAGACACCTCCTTCCTATCTAACTAGTTCCTGCTCGGGAAAACAATGTCCTGAAGAGAACTGTGGGGAATTCCTGTCTTCTTGAGGGACCCGAATAACACACTCCTTTCCGCATTATACAGAGTACAGCACATAAGGTAATGTTCTATGTCACCGCACACACCACACGTTGAACATAATGGTGATAACGCCAGGCCAGTCTTATACATCCGCGCAGGGGTACGAGCAGAGCCCGTGCGAATGCGGAGCAGTCAGGTGGCTTGGTTTCTTTTGAGACCCTTAGTCACACATGTCTAGTGAGGTGAGCTCCACAAAGAGCTGAAGTGGCACGACACCGCTTCTCTGAAGAGTCTCTTGTCCTCTTGAGGCACTTTCCTCAAAGGATTCCCAGACGCCGCTCTATGGGCGAGGCTGTCCGCCATCTCATTGCCTATGATACCTATGTGCGAGGGCACCCATTGGAATCGTATGGAGAAGCCTTTGATATGGAGATTGTGCACCGAGCGTAGGGAGCTTAGACATAAAGCATCAGTAGGGAACCCGTGCTCTAACCTTCGAAGGGCGGATTTCGAATCTGTAAGAATGACCAGGTTGAGGCGTACAAAACCGTAGCTTCTTTAGAGCTGCCTCAATGGCAACGCTTTCGGCCGTTGTGGAGGACACGACTGCAGTGAAGCGAACCGATCAATCATACTTCAAAGACGGAATGTGAAAAGCAGCTGCACTAGATCCTCTGACGTTGTCCACAGAGCCATCAGTAAAAATTTGAAGATGACGTGCATATTCAGTTTCAAGATGTTCCAGTACGAGCGAACTCGTGGCGGCCAAAGGAGAACTCCGCTTAGCACGAACGTGAGGAATTGTCAACGAACAATCGAGGCTCGCGAAAGACCAAGGTGGTTTCAACCTCTTAGTTCGACCTCTAGCGTCAAGACCCAGGTAACCAAGAGTATTAAGGGCCAAGTACGCTCGGGACTCGGATCTCTTTCGAAGGCTCTGTAGAAGGGCTCGACCGGCTATCGTATGTTTGAGGTGGCCAATTTGCATCAACAAACTTTGTGAAGCGACTATGCTAAGAGGTCTCAATAGAGACTCATAAAGTACTGCATTGTTAGGAGCAGTCTTCGGAACGCCAAGAGCCCTCCTTAGGCCCTTTCTGTGCAAAACCTCAAGTCGTTCCAGCTGTGATAGCGAGAGGCAAATTAAAGGGAGCTGGTACATTATTCGACTCGTCACTAGTGCATCGTGCAGCCTGATTATTGAAGAAGGGTGATTTCCCCATTGCTCACTTGCAACTCTACGGATCATTGAGACGCGGAGATAGTGATGTCACAATAGAGTCCACAGCTCGTCGCCACTGTAGACGGTAGTCAATAATGACGCCGAAAAAGCGCTTTTGCTTCAATTGACGAAGGCAAGATTGATCAAGGTCTATCTTCAGCAGCGCATACCGTCTTCCTCTACCTGGAAACATGATGAAGCCAGATTTTTCCACCGAGTGAGTCAACCCAACACTTTGAAGGTAATTTTGAACTGAAAGTTGTGCCTGTTGAGCTATCAGAGCTAAACGCTTGTGTTGATATCCGCTTAACCAAATACAAATGCCGTCCGCATATATCGACATATGGATATGTCTGCAATGTTTTTGCACTTCAGCGGGAAGACCAGCCATTACAACATTAAACAGCGTTGGGGAAAGAACACTTCCCTGAGGTACACTTCGCGATACCACCCTTTCGGTGCTTATGGTACTTCCTAACCGCACTTGAATTTTACGATCACTGATGAATGAGTGAATGAATCGCAGAAGATAGCCCTGTACGCCTATGTCTAGCAAGCTATTTAGTATTGAACTCTGAAGGACGCTATCATAAGCCTTTGATACGTCTAGGAAAATAGCTAGTGTTGAGAGGCCGAAAGCTCTTTGATGTTCAATGTGGCTTATCAAGTCCAAGACGCTATCTTGCGCGCTTAAACCTGTGCGGAATCCAGTCATGCATGTTGGTAGAGCCCTTCTATCTTCGAGCCACCATGATAAATGCTGATAGAAGCTGATAAACGCCAGCTTCTCCATGAGCTTAGCCACACACGACGTCGATGATACAGGACGATACGAGGCCAAGTCTGTCATTTCTTTGCCGGGCTTCAGCACTGGGACAACACAAGCCACCTTCCATGAAGGAGGAACGTCGCCAGCCTCCCATACTCGATTGAGATAGCTTAGGAGCATCTTCCGGTGTTCTAGAGGTAGGTTCTGCATCATCTGGTTGGTAATGCCGTCAGGACCTCGTGCACATCGACGCCGCAGGCTGCTGAGTGCTGTCTGTTGCTCTCGAAGTGTGAACGGGGCGTCCATAACAGACGTAGATGATGGAGGCCGAGCACATGGATGAATTCCTTAGCTTGCACGTACAAATGCATCTGCAAATTTCTCTGCCAAGCACGCGAGAGGTTTCTGCTTGAGCAATGCAAGCGCTTCGAAAGGCCTACTAGGACGAGACTCACCAGCAAGGCTACCAATGACTCGCCAAATTCTCGTCATCGGTGAAAAAACAGACAAGCTGGCGCAGAAGGACGCCCACTGCGACCTACAGAGCTTGTTCGTATGGCGTCGAATGGCAGAGTTAAGCCTGTTGAAGGTCATCTTCAAGGATCTGTCGTCCTTCTTCCGCATCAGTTGTCGCTCCGCCCTTCTGCGCACTGCGCAAAGGTTCCTGAGTTTTAAATCCGGAGTCGGAAAATGATTAGGCAACTTGACCGCCGTGGTAGCAGCCATCTTACCATAGATCATTCTGTCTATCACATCTCCAGGAACACTTGCAAGTTGCTCCCTGTATTTGTCCCAATTAACAACCTGGCTCATTTTAGCGCCGCGCACATGGATGTCGGCAGTAAACACTAAAATCGGATAGTGATCACTTCCCATGCGGTCAGGTGCAGTTGACCACTTCACACGGACGTCAGGTGAATGCAAAGTTAGGTCTATAGATGTGGCTGAGGCTGGAGGCCGGAAGAAAGTGGGACTTCCGTCATTGACCACGCACAGGTCCAAACTGTCGATAACTTCTACAAGTTTGCGTCCGCGGGAGTCTATGTTCCTGTCACCCCAGACCGAGTGATGGGAGTTGAAGACACCGCAGATAATTCGGGGCGCTGGGCAACGGTCACAAAGCTGCTGGAGAAACAAATCCATTGCTACCTTCTTCCGCGGAGACACGTATACGGATGCAACAGAAAGAGTTCGGAAGCCGAGCCGTATCTTTACAGCCGCTACCTCAATACTATCGGTGTAAAGATCGGTGACGTTCACAGCCACATGAGGAATCTCTCTTCGAATGTAAAGGGCGGCACTTCCTGTGGGAAATGACTTTATGCTGCAATTCTTGTGTGCAACATATCCAGTCATAGATCTCCCCCTTGGTAGGCCAGCCTCTGAGAGGCCCAATACTGGAACACAAGTTTCTTTCAAAAATACTTTCAGTTCTGCTAATCGACTTATAATCCCAGCGCAGTTCCATTGCATAATAAACGGCACTTTTCGGTGATTTTTAGTTGCACGAGGTTGAAGAAAGCTATCCATATTATGAGGTAAAGTTCGCTGCGAAGGCGGTAATCATGGACTCAAAGGAAAGAACGAGCTGTAGAAAGTTCTTCAGGGTGCCAATCTGCATCGCTTGAAGATATGAGCGGAGGACTTCAAACAAAACTCGCAGAAGGTCAGACAGATCCCGATTTTTGAGCTCCTTATTTTACTGGACGCACTGCCTCACGACTTCAACAAAAGATGCGGACTGGGACTCACTCTTACCCGCTGCAGCTGGTTTCTTCGTCTCTTTTGAGGCAAGGGAATGTCTTCGAGTCTGGCTGTGATCTGGTCGCTGAGGAACTTGTACGCTTTTGGCTGAAGCAGATCGAACAACCGACTCACCCACAGAGGACTTTGCCGTCTTGCTAGGGTCACTGACGTTGCTTGTTACCAAGCCACGAACTTCCGACTCTAACGCAGGGAACTCAACTTCCGACTCTAACGTAGGGAACTCGTCACTTCCAGGTATCGGCTTCTCAGTATGTCATGGTTTGGGACCACTAATGAAGGACACTCGACGGTGTAAGGCGTTTACACGGAAGGGGCAGCCACCGAAACTCGCTGGATGGTCACCCCCACAATTAGCGCAAGCAAAATCTGCCTTGCAGGCTTTGTGACCGTGGGTGCCACCACATCGTTTGCAACGTTGATCTTTGATGCAAACTTTGGCTACATGCCCAAAGCGTTGGTACTTAAAGCATCGGGGAGGAGTTTCAACGAATTCTTTGACTGCATGCTTGGTAAAACCGAGGTCAATTTTTTCTGGGCGCTCGGTGTTGGGAGCAAACGTTAGCACAACAGAGTTAGTAGGCTTCGCTGCCCATTCTTTTTCTTGAGTCTCCACCCGGCGCATCATACGTTTCACGTGCAAAACACCTTGCGGTTTCAAGTAGTCAAGAAGGTCGCTTTCTGAATACCACACTGGTACTGCCCAATAACACATGTGATCGTCATGTAGGAGTGGGGCAACCGGGCTTTAACTCTTATGTCACCAATCTGAGAGCACCGGAGAAGAACATCAACTTGCTCTTCCGTTGCGATATCTAGTTGAAGAGCACCTTGCGCTGTGAAGCGACTGCGAATCGGAGCGGATTCCAGCAGTACTTTAATGGCTTCGAATAGCCTGATAGGGTTCTGCTCCCTCAAATCAGCACCTTCCTCTGTTGGTAAAACTATCACTGGGATTCCGACCGTTCTTTACTTCCGATGACTCACCACCTTGAAGCCGTCGCTGTCCACTTCCGCCATATCAGCCACTTCCTCGTCAGGGTCGACGATAGTTGAGTCGTCTCCACTGAGCGATGAGGACGCACTGGACTGCTGATCGGCCGTGATCACTGGCAGCTCCACGCCTTGCGAGGCCATGGCCGCCTCCGCCACGCTGGCTTCCTTCGGATGGCGCTGTCCCTTTAAAGATGCCGGCGCCGGAGCAGCCGTACCCTTTCCATAGGGACAGTACCGCCTTAAAGATGCGGCCGTCTTCCAAGGATATAAATAACTCACTCAATAAATAGCAAAACTTATGGAAAAAATACAGAGCTGAGGTGACAACAGATCGAACAGCGTCGTCTTCTCTTAATATCAAAAGTCTCCGCACTCATATTGGACTGTCTTACGTTGTCATGGCTCCGTAACTTTCTGTCTAATCATCAGCAGTTTAGTATTGCAAATAACTCCTCTTCCTCCGTAACAGCCGTTTCTTTTGGTGTGCCACAGGGTAGCGTGCTCGGCTGCTTGCTTTGTCTAATCTTTACTAACGACCTACCACACAATGTGTCCTCCGCTATAAGAATATTCGCCGACGACTGCATAATTTATTCCGCAATTAAAAGTTCAGATGAGCATCTCGTTCTTCAGCAAGACCTCCAACAAATTATTAGCTGGTTCAATAAATGGCTAATGACTTTAAATACCTCAAAATGCAAAGTAATGTCGTTTACCCGGAAGTGGACAACCTCCCCATGTCCTTACCATATTAATAATTACACTGTTGCAATGGCTACACAATATACTTATCTATAGAAGTTCTATTCACATCGAATCTTTCTTAGTCAGAACGCATTACATCCATTTTAGCTAACGCCTCCCAATCGTTGGGATACTTACGACGCAATTTAAGAAATGTCCCTTCTAATGTTCGCAAGCTAGCTTACGTAACTCTCGTTCGTCCCCAGCTCGAGCACGCATCTCCCATTTGGTACCCTCACCAGAAATACATAATTGAAATGTTATAACGGATTCACAACAGGGCAAGCCGCTTCATCTTAAACGATTACAGCTACCAGTTCAGCGTAACACAAATAAAAAACATTCATTACAATCATTTAACACTCACCGAGACGTTGCCCTTTTAACACTGTTTCCCAAATTCATTCACTCCACTCGAACACCAGCATGCTTGAAACGACCCTACTCCACGTCACATAGGCTTCATAATCACTTCAGCTATGCCCACATTTACGGTTCTACACATGCATTCCATTACTGTGCTCTTCCTCGTGCTGACAGCTTTTGGAATTCTCTCCCGGGTAGCATTGCATGCCTGTCCAACTACGATTCATTCCGTGACGCCTTGACCGACTACATGACAAAAAAAAAAAAAAATGTGAGGTTTTACGGTTGTCGCACTATGCTCTCTTGTACTTGCACTATGTTTTACGTCTTATTGTGGTTTTAGTAACTTTCTTATTTTATTTTTTAATCTTTAATACTGTTTAACACTCTGGTCTTGTTAATTGCACGTCCGCATTGAAAATACTCCATGTCATTCATTCCTTGTTAATGTATTATGTTTTTTTTGTAGTTAATCGTAAAATAAGTAATTCTTTTTCACCTCGGTTGTAGCTACGGTTGTAGTAGTAAACTGCTACGGTTTTATGGATGTCATATATTCTATGTATATTCTACGTATGTTCTATGTACTGCCCCTTTACTCAATGCTTCAGTTTGAGGCCTGTAAGGTATGTTTAAATAAATAAATAAATAAATAAATAAATAAATAAATAAATAAATACCTTGTTTAACAGCATCAAGTTTTGATAATTACAAGCACTTAGCCGCTTATTTATTGTTTCATTTCGCATGGAGAAGTATAGCCTCAAAGCGTTGGAAAATATAATCATCCGCAGCCATGTGAGCAAGAGAAAGCTCAAACTAGACAAAGAATACGATAGCTATCGTGTTCTAGAAGCGCTCAAAATAAATCAATGACGAACTGGACTCTTGTAAGGGACGGACACTAATGCTGTTTCTGATAACACCCAATAGAGTGTCATCATGAGTATGAAAATACAGGCTATTCGCGCATACAGAAACATAGCCTATCAGACAGGCAGAAGTTCGCCGCACGGCATGAATGTTACTACCTTCCACAGCAGCGCAGGCTAAATACAACTATGCACTGAAATAGCTCAATAGACTTTGAGATGATAATCACAGCGCGCCACAAAGATATAAGCACGCGTCATGCTCGGCTATCAGTTGCGGCCTCTGGCCAATCAGCCGCAAGAGCACGTTCCAACGCTTACCTGCGTGAGCTCGAGCCGCGCAGGTGGACATAATTATGTTCTTAAGGCTGCTACATCCACAGACTGCTACAAATTTCTTCTTAAGTCGTCATCTGCGACGGCTGTTTAGGTTTCGTGTATCGACTTACGCTTACTATTGGTGCACAGACTGACGTTCGGACCTCTGCTATATACCTTATATATACGCATTTCCGACTACAGCGCTCATAATTGCAGCGTAGAGCATTGCAAGCTTGCTCATCTTACGAACAGTTTTTGCTTTGTGAATACGCTTCTTTTTAATTTTTCTTCAGCCAAAATTTATTCCCAAGTTTGCTTGGTAAATTCTGCCCCAGTCCGCGCTCGAGAACTAACGGTACCTGTCAGTGGCACGGCGCAGCGCATATATTGCATGGGAGACCATTCGGAGAGTCGGTGTTGCGAAAGAAACCTTACGGCCACCGAATGAGCATTAAACCAGTCACATTTGCAAGCATTGAACGCTAGAGCTATAAGGTGCGGGATATTAACAAGACGTAACTCAGTAGTTTAAAGAGAGCGAGAAGAGAGTGTACCAAAAGGTTTTCTCGACTTTATTACGATAAGGCCTGTTACGGTTCACTGTTCGCGGCGATGAAGGAAATAGACGCCAAGTGCCTGAGACGACATGCCTACCCGTCACAATCGTCAGCATGAAAAGCACGTCCGAGGGGCGTGTGGGACGGGATTATGCACCTTTTTCCTACGTTCACCTCCTCTACACCGGGAAGTGGTTTCTCACCGAATCCATCTGTGTGGGTTGACCAGTGTGCTGACAAGGCCCTCAATCAGGGAGCAAAAGAGAATGAGGTTTCCCGGATGGTGTACGATATATAAGAAGGCCAGCAAGACGCCACGACACACGTTATCTGCCCATGCGTGCAGGAGCACGCACGTTGAACGATTTTGGACTTGGAGCTCACCGTTCACGATAATGATGTATTAAACTTCTGTTATCTGTTTTTACATCACCTCGTTTTCCCTGCCGGATGGTCAATCTGGTTCGAGCTCCAAGTAGACGCTGTTAAAAGACGCCGAAACCTCGTCCCCGTAACGAATGGTGGCAGCCGTAACAACTGGTAAGCAGCGGAGAGATATGGAGCTACGAGCCTTATCTACCAAGTCGCAACTGAATGCTGCGTTTGCGATGGTCTACGCTGGATTCTTGGCTGCAATGGTTGTCTAGTTAGGTTGCGGCAAGATAGTGGATAACAGTATAGAGAGCAGCACTGAGAACAGCCATGAATTTGAAGTCATTGCGTAAACCCGAGTCTTTGGACCTGGCGAAGAAGTTACACCTGGATGGCACTGATGCGCTCCGAAAACCACAGTTGATTGAGACTAGTCTTGCTCTAGAGGCTGAGGATGATGAGCTTACAGATTGCCTGTAGATCATTTGAGATAGGGAAACTGCATAACGTCAGACAGGAGAGCGTAAACAACAGGAACGTAAAGAACAAAAAGAACGTGAAGAACGAGAATGTAAAGGACAGAAAGAGCGGGAACGTGAAGAACGAGAACGCAAACAACTGAAAGAACGGGAGTGGCAGGAAAGGCAACACGCACTTGAATTGAAGCGACTCGAGCTTGAAATGGAACGCACTCGAACAGCATGTCAGACGAGCGAAGAAAACAGTGCAGGAGAGCTCGTATCATTAAACATAACAGAGCTAATTAGGCCCTTTAAGCTCGAAGAGGTCATTGGTTTGTTCCTGTTGAACTTCGAGGGGTTATGCGAGAAGCAACAATTCTCCCGTGAAGCGTGGCCACAGCGTCTGCTCACACTGTTACCGGGCGAGGCAACGGACGTATAAGCTCGCTTAATCAGAGAGGAAGCTGAGGATTATGATTGGGCAAAGTCCAGTTTGCTGAGGAAGTTTGGATAGGTAGAAGTTCCGCGAAAGGAAAAGGCTAGGAATGAGTCCTATACTGAGTTTGCATATAAGCTTATGTCAAAAATGGAAAAATGGCTCAAGGAATAAAAAGCCTATGGTGATCACGTGGAGGTTGTTCAGTGATTTGCACTTCAAGAACATTATAATCGGTTACCTGAGAACGTGAAGTGTTGGGTTCAATATAGGTCAAAAGTTAGCACGATAGCTAGAGCCACTGAACTAGCCGAGGGATTTGGGACGCGTCGGCACCACGAACCCAGCGATGGTCTAAAAGGCTATCCTAATTTCAGGCTCGGCCGGCCGACAAAAAGAAACCACGAGCCCATTATTGCGGGTACACCAATATGTAATACTTTTGGGTTGGAAGGGACCCCTGAAGTTAAGAAATTGGAAGCGAGGAAACCCTTTATTTGTTACAACTGTCACAAACAAGGGCACATTGCTGCGCAATGTAACAAGGCATAAGTAGTGTTTTTATCGGTCGGTTGCAATGACGAGAACATGAAGCTGCTCCAACCGTACAAGTGAGATCTTTAGGTAAACGGGAAACCCTGTCGTGTACTGCGCGACTCCACGGCTACTGTGGACGTGGTTGACAGCTCTTATGTGGAGCCTGAAATGTTCACGGCTGAATGCACTTGGATTAAGCAAGTTGTAGAAGCTCACAGTACATGCCTTCCGGTCGCAAAGGTATCTATTAATGGCACTTTTGGCACGATTGAGACGGAAGCTGCCGTATCGCCGACGCTTCCTCCGCAATACCCTTACCTGTTCTCAAATAGGTCAGATCAGATTCGTCGCGAGAAAGGGTTAATGTTCGGGAAGGCTAGCGTGATGGCACTAACGAGATCGAAAGCTCGTTAGATAAGTACAAAAGGAGTCGCGGAAAGAGCACTAAGTGAGGTGGATGGCTGTTCCGAACCTTAGAAAGCGGAGATGGAGAATGCCGCCGTGTTGGAACCTCAGGAATTTGAATCCGCACAGGCAGACGTCCCGGTAGTGGCAGCAGCCGAGTTACTGGAAGAGCAGTCCCCCGATTTGTGTGCAGCGCCTACATCGAAAGGCCTGCAGTGGCTGTTAGAGGTAGGCGGTTCGGCCTTCTTTTTGTCCGAGCAAAACAAGGATCCCAGCCTCTTAGTAATTTTGGTGGAAAATGAGAAGAGAAAAGTAAAGCGCCGTTACTGCCTCTCGTGCGAGGGCACCTCCACAGCGCTGTACGGGTAAGAGAGAAAGACAAATAGTAAGAGAGAAAGATTTAGAGAGATATGAGAGAGGAGCCAAGTGGTAAGGCATGTACATGAAGGCATGTACATGAAGCAACCTAAACGAATGTGTTGCACGAAAAAAACGTGAATTTTTATGACAGAGGAGATCCACTGTACCGGAAGTATATAGATCGCAGGGGCGTCACATTTGAACACCTGGTCGTGCCTCAGGCTCATCGACAGGATCTCTCGCGCTTGTCGCACTGAAGCTCTTGGGTGGGTGGGCAGGCGTTAAAGGGGTGGAGACATCAAAATTTTTGTTCATGCGTTTGTTGACTCAAACGTTGCGTCATGCTTCAGGGAGCACGATACACACAGCGGGATTCATATATATATCCGATCAATAATTTAATAATAGCATTATTATACCGAGCGATTTCGGTTTCGGTTTCTGGGCTCCGGGGGATGCTATGACGCCACAGAGGAGGAAACGCAACATGGCTTGGTCACGTGGGCCACAAAAAATAGTGACGTAAAACGATGCTGCGTCGTCTGCTCACGCGTACGCGTGCTCTCCCAGCAGAGGTAAACAACTGGCGATTCGAAGTGCATGTCGCGATTATTATAATTATTGCGAAGAGCGACAACAACGGTAAGAAAATATTGCGGCTTGTGAGAGTCGGTGATTCATTCCGAAGCGCCGTAAGCTTTAGCTTTGAAGTGAACCGGAAAAGGCCTAGCGACGATATCGGCGGCGCCGAACGATCAGAGGCGGTGAGGCTGCCGTCCGTGCCAGAGTGACCACTCCTCGGTCGCTGATTGGCCGCTTGGCGGTACGGCTGCCGCACAAATGGGTCTCGTGCCCGTCCTCTCTACGGCAAGGAAATCTCGCCGTTCGCGAGCAAAACCGCCGTCGCACGGGGGCCCGCGAACGGCAAACGGCGTCCGGCGAGTCTCCGTGCCGGTAACGTGGACGGGCCCTCACATTGAGAAAGGCCAAGCGAACGAGAGACCGCTCCGAGCTGCCGTACTATGCGACTATGCGAGGAGAGAAGCGGACAACACGAACGCCGCATATCCTGGTCCCTTTCGGAGTCGGCCGGCTGGTGTTACACGCAGTTTGCCGTTCGCGGGCCGCCGTGTGGCGTTCGTGTTGTCCACTTCTCTCCTCTTGTGTCCGTGTCTGCACGCCTTGCCCCTTCTTTGCATTAAGAAAGGATTTCTATATGCCTTGTTACGTTTCGCCTACGACGCGCGGTATAGCCGGCGCGGATGCAACGGACGCCAGGGCTTCGTTCAAAGCGGCGGACATTTTGGCCCGTTCAGCGCCGCCGATACGCCTCCCCGCCAAGCGCGTCCAGGCGTGTTTCAGTGCCACGTGTCTTCGTGTGTGCGTGTGTGTGTGTGTGCCACGCTTGTCAAAGCGCAGCAGCCGGGGAGAGGAGCTCCCCAAGTGTGAAGCGAGGAGGTCTGATCGGCGCCGGCTCGGCGATGCGTCACTACACTCGTCTCAACATGTCTCTCAGTCTGTCCGTGCCCAGAGTCACGTGGTCTCATCCCGAGACGTTCCTTCTTGCCCTCAACTCCGAGAGTATAAGAGCAGCTGCCCCCGGACGCCGAGAGAGAGGCTCCGATTTCTTCTGTTGAGTAACGTGCACTCCCGTCTCTCCACTTCGGTCGACCTGACCGGCCGCTCTTTTGCGATGTTAGAATAAACAAGTTGTTCTGTTACCAGTTGACTCATGCTTTGCCGGGACCTTCGGATGCTTCCAGTGCCCCAGGCCGCCAGGCCAACGCTACCCTTGAGGCTTGCGACCCATTTGCAACAACGGGCGTCAGCACTGAGGTTCCAACAACTCGTGCCAGCGGTGCGATTACAACAGCCTGTAGCTCGGTCATAGTGGAGGCTATGCTCGGTCGCTCGGCTCAGCAGGCTCCGTAATTGGCATTTCATCGCTACTCATGATACGTCACGTATTTGTGCTGGCGTGCTATGACGTCAATATTTTCGTTTCTCCTCTGTGACGTCATAACTGCCGCGCTAGCGATGGGTCTCGACCACGAGAAGGAGTTTTTAATGACTGTTTGGAGCTGAATTAAAATTATTTTGAAATGTTTGCAGTGTCCAATACCTCGTTCTGGGTGTCCTTGCATACGGAAGCAGCCTACAACATGCTTTTTATAACCTCAAAATTTGGTGTCCCAACCCCTTTAAGAAAACTAAGGATCGACTATTACAGTAGTATTATTGGCCAGGTTGTTTCAGCGACGCAGAGCAATTTGTAAGAACTTCCGGCACATGTCAGTGCGTGGGGAAGCCGGTTAAAAAAGCAAGAGCATCAATGAAGCTAGTGCCAATCATCACCGAGTCCTTTCGTCGGCTTGTAGTCGACACAGTAGGCTCACTTCCAGTAACAATCTCGGCATCCTGTAACAATTCGACAGCTTTTTGCCTCGCTAGTAAGTTCCCCGAAGCGATCCCACCTAATGAACTTAGTTCGGTGGAAATGGTTAATGCGCTCCTCTCGATATTCGCGCGAGTTGGTCTTCCCGCCGAAGTACAGTCCGACCAAGGCACCTTCTCCGATGGTCAGTATGGTTCGAGTTCCAAGCTGACACAGTTGAAGGTCACCGAAACCCCGTCGCTGTAACGAACGGTGGCAGGGGTAACCGGGCACCCAACGCACAGTATGCAGGCTTCGAGCTGCTAGAACGTACGTCGAAAAAAAATGTGGCCCGAAATCCATCTAACGTTTCCTTCTGCTAGACATGTCCACTGTTTTCTCAGAGATACGTTCTCTATATTGTTTTTGCTTTTATTTTTATTCCACCGAGTTTCTACGAAGTCGCGACGAAACTGTAGAACGTGACAATGCGTGCCCACGCACGCTGCTGTTCGGCATTTGGGGAGAAGCCGACGAGCCGGCAATGCGGGCTACGTTGGAGAGCCTGCTGCACCATTGGGAGAAGGATTTCTGAAATGGTAGGGCCCACTTACGAAATACCACAGGAGTCGATAGAAACAACTCCGTGGGGTGTGTTAAAACCTCGCTGCAGCCGACAGACACCAACTAACAAAGCGTTGTTTTCTTCCTCGCTCGAAAAGGAAAATAATCGATACTGTTTTTCTACTTCGCCTATTCGCCACTCATGCAACGTCTTCCTGTAAACTATAAAAGAACTACGCACAGTCCTACTCATCAGAACGGTAGTCTACTAGGAGGTTAGTGCGCACCAAACACCTCGTCATATTGAAATCCTTGAGAATGCAACCCTGGCGGCAGCGACCTTTCTCGACTCATTCTTGTATTTTCACTCAGAGTACATAGCTACTTTCAATTTGTCTAACAGAATAAGAAACATAATTTCAGGTTTTTCTTAATTGCACCAGAAGTCCGAAGTAATCACTCAATAAGTCGATCAAGAACTGTATGACTAGTAGCTCGCACAGTCACATGAAACAGCAGCATCTATTTCAAGTTAAGCCACAATAGGTTCAACTTCGAGGCTCAAAAACTATTTGCAAATTATAATGGAAATAAACTGCACCAAAGTGATTAGGTTAGAACCCAAGTTATAATATATTTCAGTAGTAAGAAGTCTTCCAATAATAGCAACATGGCGGGTGACTACAACGTGAAAACTATCTGCGTTGGTTCTTAGTCAGTACGGAAAATCAATTTTCTCGCATTTGTGCCCAAAAATGGCCATTGCAAAAAGAAGTATGCAATACAATGCGCAAAATCTCATTCACAACATTTTTATCGCGCAATGACAGCGTACAGCAGAAACGCTAGCCTAACGGATCTGTGAGAAGAATAGAACTAGATCCATATCCATTAAACTTCTGAGGCCGAATTCACAAAGCTACAGTATTCGTAAGTGTTGTTAGCCTTTGCCTGGCCGCCTTCGCTAATAATACGTCCAGCATAAGGATAGGCTAGAATGTGCTCTTACGAACAATTCTAGCGGAATAACGTTTTTGTGACCACGGGCCATTGTTCTACGCAAGTGTCATTCACAATTGGCCACCACTGCGACGATCGTCTCGTTAACCGGCCGCTCGCTCTCATAAGCGATGGGCACACAAACACCGAGTTTAAAAAGTGCAAAGGAACGTAAACCAGAAGTTCTGCTAATGTGTGTCGTCTTTACAGGGTGACGTTGTGCTCAGAAAGAAAAGCAACACCTTGGTGACCAGAACAGCGACCAAAACGGTCAGCGATCGTTGAATCTAATCACACTGTTTGAGATCGTCCGCTGGTAATAAATGTATCATCATGTGTATGTTCCACAGCGGTTGAAAGGGTTCGAGTAGGTTCCAGAATACACTGCACTCCTGTCTCTCACACAATATAATTAGACGACCATCGAGGTGACAACATTTACGAAGTTTCTAATACAGTCAGCGCAATTTGCGCAATAGTGATAACATAATAGCGTTTCTTCGGTGAAAGTAGCTACCTGCATGAAGTAAAATTTAACATGCTCGACAATATGCGCCGCTCTTCAGAGAACCCTCCCTAAGTGTTAGAGACGATGTGAAAGCAAAACCAGTAAGCGTGAAATCAAACAACCACATGAACAACAAATAAAAAAGCATCAAGGTCAAATTAGGGCCAAAAATGTGTTAGTGTGCGTGGAATGGTGTAGGCGGAATATGCCACGATGGGCCGACGAAGCGTGATGTGGTCCCTAAATTTATTTAGGAGAGCGGCACTGCGGCTGCGGCGCCCAGCTCGGTCCAGATGGAGAGCGCGTTCTATGCTCTCTGGGGGTAGGAGCGCGGCAAGTTCACGAGATATCGGTTGGCAAATGCGCCTTGAAGACGGAGAAATGGTGAAACTGGTGAGGCGAATGGTGCGCCGACGGCGCTGGCCACAGCGTTGCAGGGCACGGGGGGTGCGCACACGAACAATTCTGTTGAAGTGCTGGACGGACCACGAAGCGTGCCTTGCAGGTGGACGTGGCGCCCCCCTGTCCGGAGGTAAAAACGATCCGGCGCAGGTGGAGACTGATACGGTTGGCGTGTATCACCCCGGGCAAAAAGGATGCTCAAACACCATGCCTCATCGAAACGGAGGGTGGATTCCAAATGCGCTATGGTTGTCTCGAGTGGTTGCCGGTCTGGCGGGCGCCCCGCAGTATTCACAGGCCCCTTTGTGTGTGTGCGTGAAAACCATTTCCGCGAACTGTCCGAGGGAAGTGGGAGCAGCCAAAAAGCAACAACGAGGACATACAGGAGAAAAGGAGCAGCCGCAAAGCAACGAGGGGGACTCAGTGCATGCCACGTGACGTTGACGTTAGCAAGATCCCGCCTACAATTTTAGTGGGCCTATTTAAGAGGCTTCGCAATGTAATTCTCATCATTCATTCTCTTCTTTTACATCTTTCACCAACCATTGAATAAACAGTGCAAGTTTCGCACTAGAAATCGTCTCGTCGCTGCCTGGTCGCCATAGTCTACCGGACGCCTGCAGCCTGCCGACAACGCCACGCTACCCAATAGTAACGCCGGTCGAGCTTCGAGAAACAGGCGTCGCAACAAGACGGGGTGCATCGTGAGTTGGCTACGGGCTGGTCGGGCAGAATGGGGCTAGTGCTCGTAGGAGGGTCTGGTCGTTCGCTGAAGCCGACTGGCGCGGGAGGCAACTTAGCTGGCAATGCGACATAGCAAAAACGGGGAGAGGGGCGATACCATGTGGGGGTCAGCGGTGGAGGCGCGCACGTCCGCGTTGATGGCACAGCTGTGTGCCGGACTCTGGTCCTGCTGTGCGGATATCTGTGCAGACGACCCAGAAGAGAGTGCTGACCGCTGAGGACATGACGTAGGCGAATTAACCGGTGGTAGCAGGTTGGGGCGTGTGTCCGTGGTGGCGGTGGCGGGCACGGACGCCAGTAGCCGAATTGCTAGAGTACGGGGCCCGTGCGACGACTCGGAGGCTGACTCACCGGACGGCGTGGACGGACATGTCGTGGAAAAACAATTCGGACCACTAGACATGCTTCGAGCATGGGGAGAGTCACTCGGAGGGTGAATGTCAGGAACAGCAGGCGATCATCGACGGTGGCGAGAAAGGGCGGGAGAGGACCGGCACCTGGGGTGGACCGGTATCCGGGACGAGAAGTAGGTGTACGGGCTCTGACAAGTAAGTCGGTGTAACGGAGGGCGCGAACTCCGGTGTAGCGCACCTCTCGGCCGACAGGTCGCCAAGTGTAGGAACGTGGCGTGCCTCGTCGCGATGGAAGCGCGCTCGATGGGAATCGAGTGGTGCCGGCGTTGAAGGCGGGGCCAAGAAATGAGTCGCACACCTTGCGGTCACTCTCTGGAAGATTAGGCTACGTAACGCCGTATAACGTAAGCATGGCCTCTCGCAGCTGCTTGATAGAGTTACGTTTAATCTCCGCGCTGTAATATCGCCAGCTCATGCGTTTCAATATACGTTACCACATTGCTGTGGGCATAAGAGCAGCCCCCAAAAATACACACACAAATGAAAGGAACACTGACAAACACTGACAATCGCTGCTAGCTGTTATGCTTCTTTTGTGTATGTTTTTTGGCACCGCTGTTGTGCCTGGAATAAGTGACCAACTCGCCCAAGAACTCGTTTTACGGAAGTTACCACATTGCGTACGTATCTTTTCCTTCTCGATGTTGTGTTAAATAAAGCTGTGCATGACATTTGTATGTTTGGTAAGGTAATAACATAAACCATGACACTGTCCATGATACTATAAATATCATGACACAAATTCATGGCATTTATCCAATCATCACTTTTTCTAACTAAGCACATCAATAAATGCCATCGTGTCAAGCACGGCTCCTCGTCTGGAGATCCGAAGACACGTCTAGCTACCTTCAGAAGCTCATCTTCCTTCCTTAGTTATACTAAAAGAACTGTAACTTTGAAAAATCTAGAGGCATCAAGCATAGGAGATAAACTTTTCACTAAAAGAAAAAGCCAGATATTCACGTACATTTCCTTATGAGGAGCCTTAAGTTTACTAGGGTGAGGGCAGCCCTTTTTCGTCCGTATACACAGCTTCAACAAACTTAACGTTAGCGCTCCGTTTCTGCAAACTAATTTATATCCCGTTTTTTTTTCTTAGTTCAAACCGTAGTAGAAACTCATTTCATGCTGCGCAGGTACATTACCTGAAGAGGCGGGGATTACTTGCACTACAAATCGCAATGTACAGGTAGCTTACGAAAATAAAGCGCGAATTAACTTTTCAATTTATCGACTTGAGCACAGATGTTTAAGTTATTTAATTGAAGCTGAACAGCTAAGAGACTATGCCTGCTCAGCGGAAATTCCAAGACTGACACCACTTTCCAGATATCAATCCTTAAAATGTGCTACGAAATACACTAGCTCTGTTTCAGTACAAACTTCGAAAATCCTCCCTCTGGCATATCGGGACCATGTTAACTACAGGACCGCTTCATTTTCTCAGCAGATCATTTGTTACAGATATCGTGAAAGTGGCGATAGTGTTATGTTTTATGCTAAGTAGATATTACTCTTATGCTTCGAGTTCACTATTGCAACACTTGACGTAAGGTTAAAGTTAATTAAAAGTCAGTGTTTTTTTTTATAATCGGCTGTCTGGACTGCGCTTTCTCATGCAGGTAATTTCTGCCTCTCCCAAAAATTAACCTAAAATTGTGAACAGGTGATTTGTATAAAATTTGCTGCAGTTAAAGCAAAAAAGAAACAGGCGGGATATTTTGAACCGTATAAAGCGCAGTATAGACAGTATTTGCTATCGTTGTAATGACAATAAAAAAATGCCAAAAATTTGCTCTTAAAGCGCCGAATGCCACGTGTTCACGTCGGGAGAAGCTTCACGTGTGGGCATATTGTGACATCGTAAAACGTATGCTGTTTCCTGAACCACTGTCGCACCTCTCCTGTTTACGCACTGGAGATTCACTCTCAAATGCCATATTAAAGCTGAATCAGCTACTCCGAGAGCCCTTACTTGCAATTCTTCGGCTGCACTATTGACGAAAAGACAGCAGAACCTTCTCTATTGACAGAACTAAGCACTTCAATCCTCCCCTACCTTAAGATTTTTGTGGAATTGGTGCAGTGGACTGTTGAAGCTTACTTGAGGCGCAACCATTCGCACTGCCTGACCTTTAAGTGTGTTCGAACTGAAGAAAGAATATTTTTTGTGTGCCTTTTCTTGAACGAAAGACTGCTTGAACAAGAGACGTCGCTTCGTGACCTCCGGTTTTTCTTGTTTGCGCCTGTTCAATTCCGAAGCAAAGTGCAGGAAGCTGTAGGACGGACGTTTTGTATGCTTCTCACGAAATAACACATACAAACATAGAAAGTGTGTTCGCGTGAAATTGCCATTCAAAGCCATTGCAGCGTTCAGATTCAGTCGCCTTTCGTTGGTGCAGTGCGTGCACCAGAAGGCGAGAAAAAAAGAGCATCGAACTGTGGTGATCGATCGCCTAACGAAAGGCGGCCGAACAGGACTCACCAAAGCGGCAAATGCGCTTCCGCACCGGTGCAGACCGATTGCTGTACGGATTCTGTTGGCGAAAGGAGGCGAGCGAGAACGGGTGGCCGCTCTAAAGCAACACGGCAGGCAAGAAGTATCGTCCTGTCTACCTCGGGCTGGCCACATCATAGACAGAGCGCCAGTCTACTGCACGACTTTTCTTGCCCTATATGTTTGGAAGGGCCCGCGCACGGAGCCCGCCGGTGAGACGCAGTGCCCCGCTCCGTGGCCCGTGCTTCCGGCCGACGCCTTGGCTGAGCGGAAGGAAGAGCCATGGAGGAAAGCCCTCGCCGGGCCAAGGCTTTCCCGGCGCAGCGGCTACTGAATCCCTGCTGCCTCCGTGCATGGTTCAGGTGCTCAATCAATTCGGCGCACTCCTTCACGTGAACGCGCGCCTTAACCTCGTGGCCCGTGGTGCGCCTCAACCCCCGCACAGCCAGCCTCTACACCCTTACCTCTCCCTTCGTACCACGTGATGGACTTCGCCTCTGGCGCTCCCCATCGCACGGCGGGCGGCCGCTGCCACGTAAGGCACGGGTGGGCGGTGATGGCGACAGCGGTTATAAGGGCCCGCGTCACGCTGGGCGCGAGGGCGGCACGTCAGGCCGAATTTGCCTTCAGGTCTTTCGATTCTGTTGCTTTAGGAGCGCGCGCTGCGACGTGTTTGCACTCGGGGCCTTGTATGTGTCTGTCAGCTGCGACAGCTCGGTGGAAGTGGGGTGAGGTGCTTGGAGGTTTTGTATTGACTTGTCCTTGCGCGTTCCTTGCGCCGTACTGTGCTGCTGCTGCGCGATTTTCCTCGCTGTGTGGATTCATGTATTATTCGGCTTTGTTCTTGGTCTGGCTTTCACCGTTTCTATGCATCCACACAATTGCCATTCCCCTTTCTTTCTTTTTTCAGCCACGAAGTTTCCTTTTCTTTGCCTGCGACTTTTGCGTATGCGCTGATGGATTTGTTTTCTCGGTGTTGTCTTGCGGTACAGGGATTCAATACGAATAAATTTTGGCATACTAGAGAAGATTCGAATAAGGCACATGTATATTCTTTCGGCGAATCGCTGTTTGAGACGGCTCTTGGGTGCCTCTCGATGCATATATTTTCGGGTACTCTGTAATGCGACTTTGCCGGACAGGCTGCCAATAACTAATATAGAGTGATCGTAAGAGATGCTGCTAATTAGGCTTGAGAACTAGTTCGCAGAGGGAGAGGGAAAGTTTTTTTTTTTTTTGAACCCGTCAGCTTGCTATATATGAACCAAATCCCTCATAATATGAACAATTTGAATTGCGAAGAAGCCTAGCTATGCAGTAAGAATGTTTCTTCCCGATGGTTTTCTTTTACCGAGACACCAGTTAAGAACTCGAATGTTGACTTGCTTTGCCCATTACATTTAAAAAAAGTTTACTTTGCCTGTTCCTTCGACTTTCCCACTGGCGCTGCTGGTGTGGCTGTCTTGCGCGCCCCGTCAGGGGGGCTCATAGCGCGCATTATACATGGAAGGATCGTGGCAGAGAGCAAAGGAGAAACTCCCGGGAAGCTTGTTTGGACCTTTGCACCGAGTCGAATGTGTACAATCCCCTCTGCAGCTCCCTCGGTGTCGCAAGAATAGTCTTTTGGCCGCTGTAATTATCCGTGACTTCCCGCAAGAGCATTGCTGAAATTTCAGCGCTTACCTTTCTACTCATGTGCAAGTCCAGAAGGCAGTTAGAGAGAATGGTAGAGAGGAGGGGGGAGGAGGAAGAAAATGGGAAAAACCGACGCAGCCACGAAACGAGTGAATAACACACTTGCCACTCTTCGCTCGCAGTTCCCACAGAAAGGATGGGAGGAGGCGAAGTAAGAAGGCAAGGAAACGCTACTACTATAGACACGACAGCGGTGTCGGGGAAACTGGATAAACTAAAGTACAAGGTACGGTACAGTACGTTTCTGATATTTCTGAAAAATAAACACCATGCAAATAAGTCATGCGGAGAACTTACGCTGGGCGTGCAGAAGCAGAGCCGCGATAATTAAAGCGCACGGGTAGGGTGTACGCAACACTACGGAAGCGGTGGCACGTCAGATCAACACTTCTGTGCCCGCCGCGGTAGCTCGAGGTCGCGGATTTGATCCCGACCGTGGCAGCCGCATTTCGACGAGGGCGAAATAATAAAAGCTCCTGCACTTAGATTATTGGACACGTTATAGAACACCATAGTGACAAAATTAATCCGCAGTCCGCCATTACGGCGTGCCTCATAATCCGATTGTGGCTTTGGCACGTACAGCCTCATAAATCAAGTTTAATACTTTTGCCACGATGCGATTTGCCATGTGAGGTAAGCGCAATGCAACCCTCTCAGAGGTTATGAAATGTGGCGCACAACAACGCCTCAAGAAAGCACCTCGCCCTGTGTGTACTGTGTGTTTAGACGAACAGCCGTGGTGCACGCATGGTAACGTTTAACACCAACTCACCGCTGTCGTGCTGGACTATAAACGTTGAAGAAATTAAACATTCGCCGTGAACATCACCGCTAATTATCGTCAATCAAAGCAAACAGCACAGAAATCTTCGCTTACATCGATTCGCACAGTGCGTGGGATCTGCATAATTTTTTTTTTGTTCCGATCCACCACGAGACCTAGTAGTCGTGCCGCGTCCTCAGTGTCCGCCTCACTCTCACCATACGTAGAAAAAATATTGCAATGTTAGACTCCTTTGATGTTAATTTACTGCGCAAAGCAGCTAACAGAATTACAATGATAAAAATCCTTCGCCTCCCGTAATCGAGATAAGATGTAAGCACGAAATGGCTACCAGCAAAGCAGATTGCTTGGACAATATACTAGCCACAATCTTAAAATGGGTGTATGCATGTTCGCAACGGCACACCTCGCCACACCGCACCACACCATACTGTGCACTGGTTTCGTGTGCACGCAACAGTTTCCTGTCACAGACAGTACCTCACTGCAACTCTCGTCTCAACCAAAGAGCCATCTGCTGCGCGCCCGACGCTGCCAGCTAGCCGGAGGCGCCGCAGAACTCGCGGACCACTGGCGTTGAAAAGAGCACACGAAACCCTGTCTCAGCGCCAAAAGATGACATTAAAGTGTATAGTGCCCTGTATCTTCCTTTTGAACGTCGTGATTGGAAATGACAAGTAAAACTTCAGCGTTCTATAAGTTCTAGCTTGAGTGATATTGTGAACAAACATTAGCAAGTATTCGGAAGCAACATTTTTGTAAGTTGTTTGGGCAGTAACTAGCATATCTAATGTGGTCCTGTACAAAGGGTTTGGGGCCAAAGGCCGCATTTTGTTAGGTTTTGGCTGGTTGCCCGGATGATCTCGTTTTGTTCTCGCGACGATGCCCGGATGTGCTTCCATTCTCGTTTTGGGTGCCCGGAGAACGGCTCAGGATTATGACTCAAGGCCTCTTGAAATTAGATCCCGACAAAGGGATCTAAAAGCATTTTATGCTTGACAACGTCTGTTGCAGGACGTTCACAGTTCGTTGACTGGCACCTCTGATACCGAAGAGCTGTAAGCGTGGGAGGAACACTGAAAGTACCTGCTGCGCCTAAAGCCACTCAGTGGGGTGTACTACATTGGCAGAGCCATGAGGACGACTTCGATCTTCGGTTCATCGACCCTCGCGATTCCTAATCGTATCTACGTACCTTTTTCAGCTTGCCCATAAAAACTATCGAACGTCTGCAGACTGAGCGTTCCACTCCAATGCAGCTACCTAACTTATTTTCGCGGTGAAACAAAACGTTGCCCATCATGCACCGCATTACAGGCATCGAACTGACGCCACCGCGGCATGGGAAAGCCGGTATCTCACTACAGCAATGTAAATTCTGTGCGGGGTTTGGCGCGTGCGTGACGCAGCGACTGAAAGTGGTGCCGCCTGCGCGCATGTGCTTCAGAGGCCAATCAGAAGGCATTATACGTTCACCAATCATAGCTTGGTTCGTGGGGCAGAAACACGTCGGAGTTCGGTTGTCAAAGCGCTGCAGTCATCCTCAGAGTTCCTTTGCAAACTTGCACCTTCGCTGTCTCAGATGTAAGTCAACGAAGTGTCGCCGTCGTGCCGTCGCCGTTGTCATCTTTGTCGTTGCCGTGACCTTATCGCCATCACTGTCGTGTCATCGTCGTAGCACAGAGCCTGCGCAAGATTGCATTAAATTCGCACAAAATTGGAGGAGGGAGGGAGGAGAGCAGGAGTAGTATGCTGTTGCAGAAAATGGATTTAGAGCCGGTGAAAACGCTGAAGTCTCTCGATTACTTTATGGTTACTTGTAAAATTAAATTTCCAAGTTTCCTCATCTTGAGAGGCAAAATCCCTGGTATTCTACCATTTTTTTGCAGGATACAAATATAGACGTCCTTACTGAGTGCAAGGTAGAAAGCAATTTCGCGCGACATGATGGTTGTAGAGGGATTCAGCTAAACGTGGTCAAGTTTTCAGGTTTCAAGCTTGTGTCGACATTAACATCTGTATACTACCTCTATGTTGAAGTAAATTGAAATATTTAGGCATAAAAGTATTAAGGAAGTAAAAAAAACTTGATCTGAAGGTTTAGGCGTAAGCAATCTTGTTCATAAACAGGTAAATAACTTAGTTAGGTAAAGCAATAAATTTGGTGGGCGCCGTGCTGCCTTAGAACGTTATGTTGCCGCCGTCTTCAGAAAAATGACAATCTTGCGCAAAGTGAGGACGAGTAGATCGCTTGGTCTGTAAAAAAAACAACAAAGAAAACAAGTAAGATGAATCGTTGATTCTTTAACCGTGGGATCTAGCTAGGACTATTTTTGGGCTTGCACAGAAGGAAGAAAGTGGCGTAGAAATAGTTTTTTGTTGTATTATGGTAACCAGTAAACCTGATGGAAGGAAGATATTTATTATTTATTTATTACCTGCATTAGGTACCTGCATTAGGTAGGGCATTACAGCAGGGAAGTTACAGACTTAACTAGGCACCTGAACACTCATTTCAGTGCGTGGAAAAAGGCATCATTTGATGGGACATATACAATGCTCGATGGCAAACTGTCTGATCTCGAAAACTTCTAACAAAAAAGAAATAACACAAGAAGTCAGTCCTACAATAAAATTCCCTGACCCTCAAACAGTGGTCCAGTCGCTTTGATATATAGTGTGGTGCCTGGATATATTGTTCGAGGTTTATGCCTGTTTTAGAAAAATAAATATCGGGAAAAAAATTTTAATCTGACACACCTCCTACAGTCCTTCAGCTCTTGCCATTTAAATTTATGTTTACTTTCTGTCATGCTAAGTTACCAGCTGTAGTTACCAAGAACAAACCTAACTGCCCTATTCTGGATTTTTTCTAATTTATTTATAAGTTGAGATTTATGTGGGTCCCAACAAACACATCTATATTCAAGTATTGAGCGTACATGATTGAAGCACCGCTGCGCTTTTAAGTTGCTCAGTAGATGACTGAAATTCCGCCGCAAGAATTCCAAAACTGATGCTGCCTCATTTACAATATAGTAAACATGCGTGTTCCATCGTAAGTCAGAAGTAAAAAAAGACGCCTAGATATTTAAACTCCTTACTTAAGTTCAGAGTAAAATCATGAATTGATGGATGATTAGCGCGTTTTCTTGTGAAGGTATCGTGGACAGTTGTATGTATATTTAATGACATATCCCAACGCACACACCAGTATGCTACAGTACTTAAATCAGTTTGCAGGATTTGTGAATCATATAAACGGCATCTACCACTCTATAAGCAATACAATTGTTGGCAAACATCCTGCATGGAGACTGTATACCAATTGAAATATCGTTAATATACAACCAAAACAATAGTGGTCCAAACACTGAGCCTTGGGGAACTCCCGACGTAATTGGTGTCTATTGTGAAGATATACAGTTAAGAACAACAGCCTGTTTCGCAATGACGAGTGTTCGGCAATCCAATCTATTATTTTACCATCCAAGTTATAAGCTTTTAATTTGTAGAGTGGGAGACTCTGTGCTACTACATAAAATGCTTTACGGAAATCTAAGAAAACGCAGTCCACAACTTGTTGCTTATCAATTGCCAAAGCTAAACCGTGAATAAATTCTACCAACTGTGCACTGCAAGATCACCATGACTGAAACCATGTTGGCTGGGGCTTAGGAGATTGGTAAAATGAGCCATAACACAACTACATATTACATGATCCATAACTTTACAGCTTATGCTAGTTAAGGAGACAGGTCTATAGTTCTGAACGGAAGTTCGCACACCACTTTTATGTATGGGCATGACTCGCGCTAACTGCCAATCAGACATGTCAATCTTATTGAGGGACTTTTGGAACAACCGGGTGAAATAAAAGCATAACGCGTCCGCATAATTCTTTATGATAGCGGCCGGAATGTCATCAGGGCCTCATGCCTTAGCCTGGTTCACATCCTTTATTAATTGACGGATACTATCGACACAAAAAGTAACTTCCGGCATGCGGTCCATCTCAACAGGTTATGCAAAACAGTGGTTTTGGCACGTAAAACCCGATAATTTAACTTTTTAATGCAAAACAGACAGTACGCTAGCTAGATGGCGAAACAGATGAATATTAACGCCTAAAAATTTCAATATTACACTCATTAACATGAACGATCGTTCCATCATTATTCAAAGCAAGTATCGATCGGTTGTCTTTACCATTACGCTTCACATGCCTCCAAAATTCTTTGGTATCCCTGACAAGTCTTTGTCCAAGATTAAAAAAATGCAAGTCCTTAGCAGTGTCGGGCTTTTGTCTAAATTCAATTTTTATTGCTTTGAGCAAGGCCAAATACTCTGGCGAATCAGGCGATTTGTATCTTTGATAAATTCGTCGGCGTCTTCGAATTATGGCACGTAATTTTGTGTTAAACCAGGGTTTGTCTCGAGCTCTCCTACTTGATATAACTCGCGATGGCGCAAAAGCTTCTCGTAGTTCAAACAATTTTTGTTTAAAAGTATTCCACAGTTGTTCGATATTTAGAGTATCCGTGAGTGCATCAAAAGTTGGAAAGAACGACTCGAGAGCAGCGCTAATCACCTCGTAGTTGGCCCTGCTTTAGACATACTTTAGACTTTAGACCTCGTCGTCGTAATTACGATATCCCTATTTATAGCATCAATAACACGCAGATTGCAACAACTAATTCATTCAAATATCTTGGTGTGTATATCTCGCATGACTTAACGTGGAGCTGTCCTATTAACCACATAATAAATTCTGCTAATCGTACTCTAGGTTATCTACGCCGTAACCTTTTACTCGCTCCTCCCCCTATTAAACAACCTGCTTTTCTAACCTTTGTGCGGCCCAAGCTGGAGTATGCCGATGCTATTTTTGACCCCCACCACAATAACCTTATTAAAGCCCTCGAGTCGGTTCATAACCGCGCGGCACGATTTATCCTGTCAACTTATTCGTACAATTCAAGCATCTCAGCACTAAAAGCCCAAATAAACCTACCCTCTCTAGCCTCACGCCGTAGAATAGCACGTCTTAACCTTCTTCATAATTTTTTTTTTTTCATTCTTTGCCTTTTGACAACCCGTACATAAAAAGAGCACATCACATTGCCCGCACCAGTCACTCTAACACAGTATACCCGCCACAAGCCCATACCGTGACTTTTCAGCAATCATTTTTTCTGCGCACAACACGAGACTGGAATGGCCTGCCCACCGAATTAGCCACTATCATCGACCCACTTGCATTCAAGCGACTCATCGGAAATATCCCTTTGTAATTTGTTTTATCTATCTTTGCCACTAACCCACCACTCCTTCATGTAATGTCTCAACAGAGACCCTTGAGGAAATAAGTAAATAAATAAACAAATAAATAAATAAATAAATAAATAAATCTTTCGGCTAGGTGTTTTTCCAACCTTCACATACAGAACTGATATATCTGCTAGAAAAACATTGTGGTCGCTCAAACCGGGCAGCACCCGTACATTATATGCAATATTAGGTACGTTACAGAACAAGAGGTCGAGCACATGACTTATTCCGTCAGTGCGCGATAGCTCGTGCACATGCTGATAGAAAGTCTTCTGATCTACAATATCAGACAAAGATGAGTATAGACTCCCGCGAGCAGTATCCCTTGGTTCCCCAACTGACCATTCAATATCTGGAAGGTTAAAGCCCCCTCCTAGAACAAGGCATTCATTGTTAATGATTTCAAGAAAATTGGAAAGTTAACTAGTGGTTCTACAGAAGGATCAGGAGGCCTATAATATGACCCAAGAACCATTTCTTTCCCATTCGGCAGCCTTACTGTAGAAAACCAATTTCCCTTTCGGGAAATCCCATTTGGAGGCTTGGGATACTATTATGGTCGAGCATAAACACCCCTTTACCATGTGCACAGTGGTCTCGACGAAAACACTCCTACTTTCCAGGACATATTTCAGTGCTTGAGACAGTCGGGTCAAGCCATTATTCTGGGGCCCTATAACGCAAAACTATTCCAATATGTTTCTATTCCAATCTCCTGACGTCAAACTTGCGTAACCACCAACGCAAGCACCGGGCGGTCACTCGCAGGGTTGTCTGAACAGACCAATCAAACGCTCTCCTCGTTCATAGGAGGTCACGTTTGTTTGCTTGAAAAACGAATAACATTGCCTACACTGAGCGGCTTGTCGTATCTAATTGGCTGACAAGGGGCGAGGAGAACGCTCGAGTGGAGAGGGACTCGATGGGGCCGAGCCACTGCACTGAAAGTCGATAACCGGATGAAGAGGGTGGTGCCGGCGTCTACGATTGGTCGGCTTTCCCTTACTTAGCTTGCGGTGGCTGGTCGAAAATCGCGGCGGCATGCAACGGAAGCTCAAGAATGACGCTAAAACGGACCCCCAGCAAAGAAGAGTTTGCAGAATGAGGGGGTAAACGTGCCGAAAGGGCTCGAAAACGTTACACGGCCACGCAAGAAGTTTTATTATACGCAAATACACCCATGCTCTCCGGCAGGTGCGAGTAGCCAGTGCCTGAGAGATCGGCGGCAGCCATCTTTTATTTCTTTCGGCACTATTCAGAAGAAAATTCAGTTTTGTTCGGCATATTAATGCATATTTAACGCGTACACGTCAATTTGACGCGGTGAGTTTTTGCGGTTTTGTGACATCGCGTGATAGGCAGGTGAAGTGGGTGCAGTCTGAAATTTTTGAACTGATAGCCGAGCGCTAATGGCGAAAAGGCATCGAGTCAGAAATAACTATTTTGCTTTTTGTTCGGCCAAATTATGCATAATCAGTGTGTACACGTCATATCAGATGGGTAGCTATGGCGGTTTTTGTGACATCACGTGAAAGACATGGGAAGTGGGGGTGGTCCAAAAAGATTTTGACCAATCGCGGAGGGCTAATTGCAGAATTGGAATATAAAAGTTTGGAATAGTTTTACGTTATAGCGCCCATAGTTGACCAACGTGCTGCTGATTGTGAATAAGCCATAAACATCGTATTCAGCGCTCCACAGCCTATAGTAGCGGGTTATTGTGTGAAACTAGTAAAGCTGCAAACGAAAGCCCGCCCAGTCTCAATGTCACAAACTCGGAAAAACAAATAAAGCCCCGACAGAAACCATGTTCGATAATTATTTAAGTCAACGCTAAACATTTCCCAAAGTCCCCGACGAAAGCATATATGTGTTCCTTAGGAACTATTTCATTTTTGTTTTCAATTCTATGCGGCCCCGCCACCTAGCACCGAGTCACCTTTACTGCCTTCCACCTTGTACTTCTACGCGGTCACCTGCTGCCATTGTCGTTGCTTGCACCAGATGAGGTGGTGCGACGCTGTGGGGCAGCAAGCAGGTCATCTCCTCCACGTCGACCGGAACGTTGAAAATTTGGTCGACAATTCCCACAGTGCATGAGACGTTTCACTCCCATGAACACGATCCGCGGTGCCACCAGGCGTTCATTGATCTCGTTGAAAGGCGCCGGTACTGGTGACTCTTGGGGCATGCTACTTGGAGAAAGACGTGCAACCGTGGCCCCGTTCAGGGAACCGCTGCACGTGGCGCATAGCCCTCAAATTCTCCCGGCGAAACACTCGTTCGAGGAACGCCACATGCGCGGGCCGCGACGACGTCCGATCGCAGCCAGAGGCGCTCGCAGACGCTACAAGCCGCACCAAATTCGTCTACGACGAAATGCTTTTGAAAGTATACGCGTCTGCGCCCCGCAAGTGTCGGCCGCAATCGGCGGCCGTCTACATGCTCAGCGTGTCGCTGCACCTCGGCCGCGTGTATCGAGCGAAATGCGGCCACCGTGGCCGAGATGCGATCCCGCGACCTGGTGCCTAGCAGTCCAACACCACAGCCACTAAGCAGCCACGGTGGATGCAATGACAACAACAGATAAATGTAGTCAGCGTCCGTTGAAAACTGAAGAGTTAGTAGGATCAATTCGTGGCTGGCGTATGAAACGCAAGAACTTTCAATCCGCGTTATTCCTATTGACCCAAAGTTAAGGCGTGGTCTCTACTATATTTAGCCGGCCTATCTTCGGTGAAAAGAAGTGGCTGGTACCACCTATAATGCCAATCACTCCTGCACACATATTTAATAAAAAGAAATAGAAATATGGGAGGGCGTCAAAACTGAGCTGCAGGATTAAGGCGCGGAAAGAGTGAGCAAATCGCATTAGAAACGCTTTTTTTTCTTCTTCTTGGACGATGAAAGTTATCTTCGAACCTGAAATACTCTGCACTTCTTTTTATCTCATTTTGCTACCAGTGCTAGAGATCTGTAGGGCCCCCAGCGGCGCAGAACTCCGCGTCCACTTGCCACTGCCCTGCAGACCAAGCCACCGGCGCTCACGGGCCTATAGCCTCCACTTGTTACTCCCTCGTATGTTGTTTGAATCTTGTCAGCAGTGCGGGTGACGGGCTGCTCAGAAAATACCAAGGTATCTTTCTTGTTGTTGTTGTTGTTGTTCTGAGGGGAGTTTTAAAGATCACCTTTGGGAAATCGCAATATTCAGGGCTAGCCAAATACGAAAATTGGACTTAGTTCACCTGCATACAATTCCGCTAGCAAACAAAATAAATGTTTGATGGGGAAGACGGGTAGCAATGAATTCACGTCCGTTTTGCAGGAATCTTGAGAGCAGCACCGTTTCGACAACCGTCCCAGTGTGCCTCGAACGGCACAGCGTTGAAGTTTCTCGGGAGGGTGCACTTTCGTTCGAACTTCGCAAACGCCTTCTGCGTGCATGGTGGGGCATGTGGTTCTTTATTACTGACACATTTGTTGGTATAAACCCTGCCTGAAGAGAGAGAAAATACGCGCAATTTTGGAGTAACCTTTGTTCCGTATACTTACGTGCTATGCTCGACGCCTCGAGTTTTAAAGTGGCACTTGCTGTCACTCCGTTCCTTCGCTTGGCAAGGCAATGTAGCAAACAGTTCTTCAGTTTCGTTATTCCTGTCCGATTCAGACGCTAACACATGCCTTTTACAATGTTGTGTTATTTCTAATTTTAGATGTATACGTTAAGGCAGCTCATAGACCAAAATGACATAGCTTGCTTTACACTATACTAAGATATAATTGCTCTCTTCATGGCGGTCCTGAAGCTTCGCTAAAGCTTCGGGGGAAAAAATCAGTGCAAGCGAAAAACAGGCGAATATTATTTCACCCTATCGCAGGGAGGAGGAGGAATAAACTTTTATTGTACAACCAGCACTTTATGATAGCCGGGCCTAAGCCTCCCATGAAGGGACGTCGAGGGCTTGCCTCGCCGCCGCCTCGCGGGCGTGCTGGGTCGCCCAGGTTTGGTTGTCGAGGGCGGAGCTCCGCAGAGCCGCATGCAACCTCGACGAGAGAGTCGTGGTGTTAGTCTGTGTGTACTGTGCTGGGCACTCCCACAGCATATGCGGAAGCGTAGCCGGGTAAATGCCACAGCACCGGCAGTTGGGGTTAGTGTAGACGTCTGGAAATATAAGGTGGAGGCGGGCGGGTGAAGGGTACGTGTTTGTTTGTAGCAGATGCAGGGTGTTAGCCTGCGCCCGGCTGAACTTTGGGTGAGGCGGGGGGAAGGTTCGGCGACTGAGGTAAACGGCCTTAACGAGATCGTTATAAGTTGTCAGATTGTCCCTGGTGTCCAACTCATCTCCAGTGACTCCGGCGCGGTTGACTAGGCCTCGCGCAATGGAGTGGGTGACCTCGTTGAGATTGGGGAGGTGTGGGTGGACAGGACCCGCATGGGCCGGGATCCATAGTGGGGAGATTATGCTGTCTTTAGAGTGTGGTGCCTGGCAGAGGATGCGAAGAGCTTGTGGAGAAATACGGCCTTTGCTGAACTCTCGCTCAGCCGTCACTATCGCAGGGACATCGATTTATTTACTGGCTGAAAGGTGTTGTGAATTCTGGCACGCTTAGAGCACGAAAGTTGTGCTAATATACTGAACAAAATAGTGACCATTCTTAAGCTTCGAGTTACAAACCGCCAAAACTTCTGATTGTCGTTAATAAAAATTATTAAACATAGTTTGTGTTGAATTAAAACAAGTCTGTAAATAGATATACCATTCTTTGTCAAAACCAGCACAGCTTTCAATTAAGCATATCAACACCTTCTTCTGTAGCCGTTCTGACCTAGGACGCTATCTTAGATCTTCGTGGCAGTAAGATAATCATACACGTAGTGTTACTTTTAGACATAAAAAATATTTTCATAGTGTTAATTACTTTAATGAAGGCAATCCTTATACCTTCGGAGGCAACATTTTTACCATCCTACAACTTATCTGTCAAATAGGCAAGAGAGAGTGTGGGTGAATAACTTGCTGGTCTTCATCGGAAACCATGCATTATAATGGGGAACCTCAGGGTTGAAATTGCGTCTCGTTTGCACTGTATGCAAACACACTTTCTTCCGCCTAGACCCACTCCGAAGGTTTTATGTATGCAGATGACATGGCATTGAATGTATATGTTGGCGATGAGATTACTGATTTAGCAACTGTATCATGACTGAGGAAACAAACAAATGGGTTTACTGGCTTCTTAAATATCAGCTAACAATTAGGTTAGTAAACCTACTCACGTTCTTTTCCACTCGAACAAGAATGGCGTCCACTGGGACGAATTGCGTATTGATCAACACAATACAACTTCGCCTAGAAGTTTAGGCTAAGCGCAAGAAACTATGTAGCCTCTAGAGTGTACTAGAATACGGTTGAGTCGGACGAGCGGCTGGGGCGGCGCATGCTTTGCGGTGAGGCGCGCGACGACGAAAAATACTATGGCGGCGCTGCGATCGAACTGGATTGGGCCGCATCAAGGTCGCGCCGTTGGAAACTTCTGGCGATTCTGCTCGGCGGCGTCGTTCGTACTGCTTCGCGCGCTTCTGTTTGCGATCAGACCGCCCAAACGGTGTTTATAATTGGATATGAGATGTATTTATGCCTTAGGAATAGATGCCTTTCTTTCTCTGTGACTGCGCCTGCGTTGCGACCCCAGTGTAGGCTTTCGTTCTACTATGTTATTGTACGGTTCCCTTTGGAGAACAAATATTTTTCGTGTTCTTCAAGCAGTATGTATCCCTCGTGTGTACTTTTGCGCACAAAGTTTATCATCAGTAGGTCTTGCGAAGCGCAGCGGAAAAAAAGACAAAACAAATGTAAACGTCCTGCTTGCCGCTTCAAACAAATAAAACATGTCGGCCCCATCCGGCGTCCTGTACTCAGGTTTACAGGAAGTCTTCTGATAGAAAAAGAAAAAAGAAAGACTGCAGTGCAACATACCATTCATGTTTCCGTCTTCCTCGCGTAACAGAACGCGGAGTAATTGGCACGGGTTTTTTATTGCGGAAAAACAGTTTTAGATAGCGATTCTATATGCTAATCTTTGGCCCGTAAGCTGTGTGAAATTTTATCTCCAGTCCATGCTTAACCACAACAACAAAACTCAGCGCCCTTTCACTCTGTGAAGGATGACCAGCGAAGCTGTGTATGTGGCCTGGCGATCGCACTGCACCTCCGCCGAGGGTCGGCGTGGCATTGTACTATCTTCTGGATTTTTTCTGCACGCGGACGTGATAGTTGGGAAAGCAGCCCTTAACACCTTCGCTGTTAAGGGGCCCCTCACCAGGCCTCATAGCAAATTGTGGTTATACGCTGGAAGTTGTTACCTGTCCTATAGGGAGCGTTCTGCCGCAAAAATTTTTTCCAATCGGCTCATTAATAGCCGAGATAGAAATATTTTAGTGACGCGAACCCATGATTTCAGCAGGCGGGCTCCACTGCCAAGCTAGACGCCCTCTTCACTCGCTTCGTCTAGCCTACGCAAGCGAAATTCCTTGCCTGCGTTCTCCCAAAGCAGACCTCGAGGATCGCGGGACGCAAACGTCACAGGCCCCGCGTTTACTTTTTTTCTCTTCGCTTTTTTTTTTGTCTGCGCTACGCGTTTCCGCTGACCGCTCTGTGCGCGAGCCGTGGTCTCGTTCGCGCCGCCCACGATTTTGCGCGCTGTGCACAAGGAAACATGACTAGCGGTATAATTCAGTGCTACACGAATACCGAGGCAGAAAAAGCGGATCGCATAGCGTCATCACGCGCTGGAACACGGTAGAAGATGCATTGTTTTGGTACTTGCGCACGTGACCTCACGACAGTAGGAACAAGCAGACGAAGCGGAAGTACATCTCCCTTGCTTCGGTGCGAAGTAGAACAAAAAACACGCAGACATTCCGTTCGTGTGTTTTATTTCTTTGAACTTCAATTCGTCAATTCAAGCAACAGATCGCACAGATAACAGAGGTTGTCTTGAATAATTCTCGAAGCCACGTGTCACCACGAGCGACGTCTCACAGCTGACGCGATTACATAGGCGCGGCGGCCGTGAGCGCGGCGGCCGTGAGTGAAGAGGGAAGCGGCGTTCGGATCGAAATTTCAGATGGTTCCGCGGCGCGTAGTGATGTAATACTTTGCAGACACGATTCTTATCGCACAATGTATTCTCTGCGTTTGTCAGCTCAATATGGCCAGACCTGGTGAGCGGCCCTTTAAGGGGATATGGCGTTGAGCTGCTAAACTCTAGCTCATGGGTCCAAACCAGGTCACGGAATTCGATTCGTAATTCTGTTTAGGTGCATGTTAAAGAACCCCAGGTGGTGAGAATTGAACAGGGTGCCTCATAAGCATATCGCCAGACGTAAGATGATATAATTTGTTCCATTAAGAAAGAACAAGAAAATAAATAAGGTAGCTGCGTCCTTCGGCTTTTTTCTAGGGGTGTAAACGAAAGAAACTATTCTCAAGTATGATTACTCAGGAACAATATGTTACGCTTATCTCATATTTCATGCCTTCAATGTAATGCCGTTCCCGACTGTACATCCGCTCAACTAAGCAGCTTCCGCAATATAAATGGCTGCTTTCAGTTATCCGGTGCACTATCATAAGAACAATACTGAACATTTAAGAGAATGGCACGCCTTACATACACGTAAACATATTTGTAGATCTGCCGTATTCGTTGAAGAATATAAGTGTGGTATTACATTGGGCATCCAGTTTTAATGGGTTATAGTCCTGCAAACATGGTGAGACTGCCAAAAGATATTTTCCTTGCCTGAATCAAGTTGCAGATTGACAGGCTGCCCCAAACCGGGGCGTTTAAATTGCATGACAGCTAGCAACTTGTTCATCAGAACCGAGAAGCACCCGTGCGTTAAATCTCTCAGAAACTGGTGCTCCTCGGTGCAACAGCCACGACTCTCCAGCAGCACAATCATTCGGAATAAGAGTCCTCACTTGCATCGGCCCCTCACCTTCGAGGCTTCAAAAGTGCTCTTATTCCTTACATTCGAACGCAAATGGCTATTCAATAACTTTTACTAGTGAATTCCAAAGTCGAATATGATCTGAATAGCAAATACCATTCAATTAGACTATATGTAGAGTTCATTTCGCCTGCTGGCACGTTCAAGGAGATCGCGAGGCAAGCCACGGAGATTACTTTGGTAAAGACTTCCCGGTCTCCCCGATTGCATCTGAGTACACAGGCAATATCTTGTTCCAAACACTTTTGTTCATATTAACGTATATTAATATTAATATTATTATTAATATTCGGGCTCCTCCATATTAATATGGAGGAGCCCGAATGGCGAGACTAGAAATGAAATACACTTTATACTGTGCGCTAACCCTGGCGTCATATACAAGATGTGGTCGTACTCAGCAAAGTGCGCTGCAGTGACCATAGGATGGTAAGAACTCGAATTATATAGCCTAGACTTGAGGAGAGAAGGGAAGAAACTGGTACATAAGAAGCCGATCAATGAGTTAGCGGTAAGAGGGGAAATAGATGAATTCCGGATCAAGCTACAGAACAGGTATTCGGCTTTAACTCAGAAAGAGGACCTTAGTGTCGAAGATATGAACGGCCATCTTATGGGCATCATTAAGGAGTGTGCAATAGAAGTCGGTGGTAACTCCGTTAGACAGGATGCCAGTAAGCTATCTCAGGACACGAAAGATCTGATCAAGTAACGCCAATGTATGAAAGCCTCTAACCCTACAGCTAGAATAGAACTGGCAGAACTTTCTAAGTTAATCAACAACCGTAAGACAGCTGACATAAGGAAGTATAATATGGATAGAATTGAACATGCTCTCAGGAACAAAGGAAGCCTAAAAGCAGTGAAGAAGAAACTAGGAATACGCAAGAATCAGATGTATGCGTTAAGAGACAAAGCCGGCAATATCATTACTAATATAGATGAGATAGTTCAAGTGGCTGAGGAGTTCTATAGATATTTATACAGTACCAGTGGCACCCACGCCAATAATGGAGGGGAGAATTGTCTAGAGGAATTTGAAATCCCACAAGTAACGCCGGAAGAAGTAAAGAAAGCTTTGGGAGCTATGCAAAGGGGGAAGGCAGCTGGGGAGGATCAGGTAACAGCAGATTTGTTGAAGGATGGTGGGCAGATTGTTCTAGAAAAACTGGCCCCCCTGTATACGCAATGTCTCATGACTTCGAGCGTACCGGAATCTTGGAACAACGCTAACATAATCCTAATCCGTAAGAAAGGGGACGCCAAAGACTTGAAAAATTATAGACCGATCAGCTTACTGTCCTGCCTACAAAGTATTTGTTAAGGTAATCGCAAATAGAATCAGGAACACCTTAGACTTCTGTCAACCAAAGGACCAGGCAGGATTTCGTAAAGGCTACTCAACAATAAACCATATTCACACTATCAATCAGGTGATAGAGAAATGTGCGGAATATAACCAACCCTTATATATAGCTTGCATTGATTACGAGAAAGCGTTTGATTCAGTCGAAACATCAGCAGTCATGAAGACATTACGGAATCAGGGTGTAGATGAGCCGTATGTAAAAATACTGAAAGATGTCTATAGCGGGTCTACAGCCACCGTAGTCCTCCACAAAGCAAGCAACAAATTCCCAATAAAGAAAGGCGTCAGGCAGGCAGATACGATCTCTCCAATGCTATTCACAGCGTGTTTACAGGAGGTACTCAGAGACCTGGTTTGGGAACAATTGGGGATAAAAGTTTATGGAGAATACCTTAGTAACTTGCGATTCGCTGATGATATTGCCTTGCTTAGTAACTCAGGGGACCAATTGAAATATATGCTCACTGACCTGGAGAGGCAAAGCAGAAGGGTGGGTCTAAAAATTAATCGCCAGAAAACTAAAGTAATGTTTAACAATCTCGGAAGAGAACAGCAGTTTACGATAGGTAGCGAGGCAATGGAAGTGGTAAGGGAATACATCTACTTAGGACAGGCAATGACCGCAGATCCGGATCATGAGGCTGGAACAAGCAGAAGAATAAGAATGGGCTGGGGTGCGTTTGGCAGGCATTCTCAGATCATGAACAGCAGGTTGCCATTATCCCTCAAGAGAAAAGTGTATCACAGCTGTGTCTTACCAGTACTCACGTACGGGGAAGAAACCTGGAGGCTTACGAAAAGGGTTCTACTTAAATTGAGGACGACGCAACGAGCTACGGAAAGAAGAATGATAGGTGTAACGTTAAGGGATAAGAAAAGAGCAGATTGGGTGAGGCAGAACGCGAGTTAATGACATCTTAGTTGAAATTAAGAAAAAGAAATTGGCACGGGCAGGACATGTAATGAGGAGGGAAGATAACCGGTGGTCATTAAGGGTTACGGACTGGATTCCAAGGGAAACGAAGCGTAGCAGGGGGCGGCAGAAAGTTAGGTGGACGGATGAGATTAAGAAGTTTGCAGGGACAACATGGCCACAATTAGCACATGACCGGGGTAGTTGGAGAAATATGGGAGAGGCCTTTGCCCTTCAGTGGGCGTAACCAGGCTGATGATGATGATGATGATGATGAACGTCCAATAATTGCATTGATTCCTTTTCTATTAAAGTCTATTGGTTCACCAGGGCCTGGTGCAGCTTTTAGAAGAAACACGCTTATTCCGGACGGTAATTCTCACCTTTTCAATCCGTGCATTTAGAATAGTTAATAATTTTTGTCTTGCATATCTGTGAAGGAGATATATGTCTATGTACCCTTAGATTTACCTAGAATTACATTGCTCTTTTGCATCTCTTCGCGCCGCGCAGTTATTGAGCTTAGTTTATTTCACTGTAATATTGTTTTCTTTGATCATTGTCCCTGATCAATATTTCACCAACAAGAAACGCCCGTCAAATGACACGATATCACTAACGCTTCCTTACGTAGCTGCATGTTGCAGATAGGCGGCCTCAGTGGGCTAAAATTACGTGTTGCATTTAGAAAACAACGTTAAAAACAGCAGTACACTTGGATAAAGCTACAATTGATACCGACCGACAAGAGTCGCGGCGCACCAATGCAAGTAAAACCATAAAAAAATTTTGCTGCACTGGCCTTTTGCAAGAAAAACTGGGCGTCCGCCAGCGTCCGCGCTACGAACGCGTGCTCGCAAGGAGACGACGCACTACACAACGACAGCAAAATTGAAGACGTCGTATTGTTTAGCACATGGCTGAAATATAAATGCGTGGCAAAAATGTGTTAATCAAAATTTGCAATGGAAATAAGGCACTAGAAGAAAAAGATGATGGGGTTTTACATGCCAAAACCACTTTCTGATTATGAGGCACGCCATAGTGGAGGAATCCGGAAATTTTGACCACCCGGGGTTCTTTAACGTGCAGCTAAATTGAAGTAGTACACGGGTGTTTTTGCATTTCGCCGCCATCGAAATGCGGCCTCCATGACCGGGATGAGATCCCGCGACCTCATGCTCAGCAGGCCAACACCACAGCCATAAGAGCGTACGCGCGCAACTGTTCTCAGGGCCCGCAGCGAAATTACGTTGAATATGCCGCGAAGCGCGTCTCCACCCCTATCCAGTTCGCTCGCAGCGCGGTCGCAAAATTGTTTCCACGCACGGCGCCTCAGGGAAAGAGCACCACTCGGCCTTTTCGACCACAGTCTAGTACACCCTAGTAGCCTCCTGCGGTAACCCATGAACATGACAAGCAAGCCATTTCCTTCAGTGCGCATGTGCGCACTCTTTCTGTCCCACCTTCCCTCTCCCCTTATCTTTTCTTTATATTTCCGAGCGTGAAATAAACCCGGCGTTCTTCGGCTGGAACGACTGTCTCGTTCACTGCGGGAGGGGCGTTGCCTCCACCCGTCAACCATCGCAACACCTCCTAACCTGGACCCATCCATGAACTTGTCTTTCCAGCGGTTGCATGCACCCGCATAGCTGCCGCAATCCTCTTTGTGGTACGCCCGCATCTCTTAGGCGCCCGTTCCTGTGGCGAGCGTCGGCGTAACCGAGCGAAGAAGCGCAGCGAAGGTTGAAAAGAGAACGCGCAGTGCAGCGGGGTATGAAAGACGCAAGGAGGAAAGCCGAGAGGCGGGTGCAGTCGAACCATGAGGCGGAAAGTGGAGGAGAGTATGGCGAAAACGTGAGAAGAAAAAAATAGTGCAGTGACGATGGCTACGAGATGGCGCCAGAGTAGCGCGCGTAGTCTGGGAGGTCTGTCGGCGGCGGCTGCTGTGAAACACGCCTACGCGTCGGCTCTCGCGACCTCCAGTTTAGTGAGGAACTCGTGCCACACTTCGCCCCGTTTGAAACGGGCTGCACGAGACAGATTGTCTGCGTCAGCCAATATATCGCGAAATGAAAGCACGTACAGAGCTGCGCTCAAATTTCGCATTAGGAAGTATTGTAATCGTCGGTGAATTTTTCTCGGTGGGCGCTTTTCACTGGCTAACAACTGTTACAAAGTTACCACTTGGCTCCAGATGCGCCTAGAGATATCGGAACTTTACCGAATGTTGTCGCCGATTCTATGGCAAAAGAAGATTGTCTAATCAAATTGTGTGCACGAAGCGAATCGTGGCGTGCATTCTGCAACATAAGCGAACACCAGCGATTACACTGGACTGTATGGCCATTCATGTAAACAGCCGACGCAGCTGACCAGTAGAATAAGATTTCGACGGCCGACAATTAGGCTCGCCGTTATCGTTCAGTTTTCAGTGCTACTTCTGTTTTCTAGGCACAAGTTCACCACTTAAGCAGTTAGACTCGTGACTTGCAGTTTTGGTACTGCCTGGTCATTCGCCGTAACAATATCTTATCAAGCGAGGATCAGGAATCTAGGCAGCATTGATGTCATTAGGTAGAATGCAAGGGTTTACTAGCCACGTGCCTGTTCTCCTAAGATCGAGTGTTACGTGTCGCCAGCGGACAAAAAAGCACGTTCCACATTCTCCCGCCATGGCTCTGACTGGCGCTGGCTAACACTCTTAGGCCTCGATCTAGTGAATATAAATACCAAAGTTAGTGAATGGATTGAGAGCCGTCGCTGTAGCACAATTGGTAGTGCAACGCAAGCGTAATGCGGAAGTGTGGGTTTGGCTCCCACCGGCGACAAGTTATCTTTTCGTCCACTTTCATTTTCCTTTTCCTTCATGATTTTCTACATTCCAATTTCAACCCCAGTTAATTTCCCCGATGCTTTTCTTGGCTTCGTTGTCTGTTGGCTTTATGTGATGAATATCTTATCAAGTAGCTCACGAGGCGCTTCATGCCAAGCTTAGCCTGAAGCGACGACCATATCGAGACGCGTAACTGCTCCCTCTTCTACCTTTTAATGTACAGACGCCCTCCTTTTTTGGTAATAACTAGCTACCTGCACTCATTATACTCCCTCCTCCTCGGACATTTTCATATACGGACATATTGTCGGCGCCAGCAATAATTGCTTACCACGCTTATCAATTGCCAACGACCCAGAGACGCCCTGTTTGTTAATTAGCCTGCGCAGTGAGTTTGCCGACCCACGCATAAAGTGCAACAATCAGGGTCAGTTCTCAGTACTGTGAACATAGTCAATACTGGATGCCTCCAGGTTTCGGAGTCACCTTGGTGAGCGAATTCATAAACGTTTCCTGCTTGAAAAGTGATGATGAATGCCAGACATGGGGCGAACACTGTATGGGATGCCAAAGCGCAACTTTACACTCAATAAATGCCTATCGAATTTCAAATAAAAGGACATACCTAAGGAAACGATTAGGTCAGTACAGGTGGTCGTCCTAGAGAATGCGAATGAAACATTGCTGATTCACGACCCTACACACAATGTGCCCGAAATATATAAATTGCACCTTTGAGATGAAGCAGCCGGGCAGCCTCTATGAGTATGTGAAGGAGCACGTTTACCTGGGTCAATTACAGGTAACCCTGATCATGGAAAAGAAATTTACAGAAGAATAAAAATGGGTTACAGCGCATACAGCAGACATTGTCAGCTCCGGACTTGAAGCTTACAATTATCATTGGAAAGAAAGATGTACAATCAGTGCATTTTAATGGTGCTGACATATGGAGCAGAAACTAAGAGACTGACAAAGAAGCTTGAGAACAAGTTAAGGAGCGCGCAAAGGGCGATGGCACGAAGAATGCTAGGCATAACGTTGAGAGACAGAAAGAGAGTGGTTTGGATGAGAGAGCAAACGGGTATAGTCGATATTCTAATTGACATTAAGAGAAAAAAATGAAGCTGGGCATGTCATGTAATGCGTAGGTTAGATAACCGGTGGACCATTAGGCTTACAGAATGGGTGCCAAGAGAAGTGAAGCGCAGTCGAGGATGGCAGTGGACTAGGTGGGACGATGAAATTAGGAAATTAGCGGGCGCTAGTTGGAATCCGTTGGCGTAGGGCAGGAGTAATTGGAGATCGCAGGGAGAGGCCTTCGTCCTGCAGTGAACATAAATCGAGCTGATGATGATGATGGTGGTGATGATGATGATGATAATGATGATGATGATAATGATAATTTTCGGCAGAGTACGAAAAAGAAAAAAAGAAGAGATCCCACGACTTATTTTGCATTGACAATCGCTTATTTTACGGTGTCATCAGTCTCCTTTTACCCTCTACGTGCACACTGCCACGGCATCGGGTTGCTCATTGGAATTTAATGCACCTGCGCAGTTACGGGCCATGACTACGTTATTATTCATCGCAGGTCACGCGAAGCTGAGTGAGCACCGGACGTGAACGCCAAACCAAACTAAACCGATTGCAAAGAATGGATGCTGATTGGAAGGAGCGAGCGGCATGCAGACGCACGGCGTGCGCAAATCGGGCACCATTAGGACCTCCCCACAAGAGCAGACAATGTTCATTCGCGGAAAGGAATGATAACACGAATAATAGTACATCTCTGGTAGAAGATATACGTGTGCAGATTCAGTTAGTGTCACAGAGAAACATCATTCAGAGCGAGAAACAGAGGTAAATCGTAATCAGGTTCGACATGAACGCATGGAGCAGTAGAAGCCTGCTGGGGTAAATTCAACGCGGCAAGCATGGAAATGCGGCATGCATGCGATTCCGGCGTATTTTGGGCCACAGCCCGTCGCCGCCTCTGTTTCACATCCTGCTATCAGCAGGCTGTAATCAAGGATGAAATGCTTTCCAAGTCACTGCTGCTTTAAAATACCATCACGTTGAACGTCATCCAGCCTTGATTCAACTTCGCGATGAGTGCAATAGCTGCCGTGGTGACGTTGTGCTAGGAAAAGCGCAAGAAATGTAATATTCTCCTTCTTGCTTCCGCCACGGAGTCGGTATAGGCCAAGTGGCTTGTTTATAGGAACGGATTTCAGAAAGCCGTCGGTGCAGTAGAATGACACGTGAGAACGTGCGCCGGCCAATCACGACAGCGAACGAGATGTCGGCGAAAACGCCAACCTTTGGCAAACAGTTGCTGCGAGAGAAGAGCGTTGTGAATTGGGCCCCCGCTCTCGTAGATAGACGAGGGCCTCAGCAGGAGTTCGACGAGCACCACTGCGTGAAGAGTTGCCCCCGAGCAAGCAATCACCGGGCAAACTGACACCGAAACGTTTCGCTTCTCTGCTCAGGAGAGCCGACAGGCAGACAGACAGACGGGGAAGGGGTAACAAACGAAATAAAAAGAGCAGCCCATATGGGCAAGGGGAGCCAACGTACATTGGCTTGGGGCCCCGAAGGCCCGGATATAAGTTCTTCCGCGAGCAGGATGGAAGGCCCCTTTTCGGCCACGGTGTAAGCAGGCAGAGTGCAACGAGGCGGCAAGCTGACCCGAAGCTAACGGCCGCAGCATGACGAATGCACCCATTCCAAATGCGCGGGCGCGCGCTCCGCTTTTCGCACGACAGACATCTTCGCCGAGCAGAGAGAAGTTCTGTGATGGATTCTGCTCTCGCATGTGGTCTTGCTTCCTTTGGCACCTTGTTCTTTCCGCTTTATTTTTTCTCTGCGTGCCACTCCATTTCCATACTTCGAAAAACTCTCGCTCCGGCTGGTGGCATCCAAGGTTTAGTCGTCAGCGGAATGCCCAATTTTGTCGGCAGCGTAACGTGGCTGTTGAATGCGTCCGCGTTATTCATTCTTGGTGAACCTCAACTTTTGCCGCTCTCTCTCTCTCTCTCTCTCTCAATTCTTTTCGTGTGCATTTGGGCCTTCTTATATGCCGTGTGCCACACATCTTATACGCATTGTGTACGATACGCCTCGGCGTGTCTCTTTTCTTTATGTGTGGATTCCTACCGGTGAGCCTTGAAGTGGAAGCTTCTTCTATTCAAACAAGCCCGGGGGGGGAGGAAGCTGAGCGGTAGTGACCGGCTGAGGCGACTATGCTTATTTAATGCTATGCTAGGCTTATTTTATAGGCGAATAGATCGAGTTATTGCCGCAGCCTTAATCTAGCAGATCTAGCCAAGTAAGCTCCTTGGATTCTCAGCTTTGAACTTGTATGAATGAAACTTTTGTTAGCCAGCTTTTGGGTGGAACGAATAAATGCGCAGGTCTTTCTCTCCTTTCTTTCTTGGGTCAGCGTATTATGCGCGACTGTTCTAAGGTTGTCCGCTCGTGCTTGCACGCTTGTGTACACACAGTATACTCGTGTGGTTCTTGGGCCTTACTCATCATCTTTACTATTTGTTCCTGAGACTGACGTAAATTGTGCTCTCAGTTGGGCGCGGAGAGTGCGCACACGTGCAGCAATCAACGCTAATGCGCCTGTCTGATGGTGGCGGCCAGAACAGGCTGCTCTCGCTGCACAGGGCACACATTTTCGCGTCCTCCACTCTTGCTTTCAACGATTCTCTATGAAGACTGTAAAGCTCGCCAAAACTTAGGAAGTTGTTATGACAGCATTTAACATACGCATATCCGTCGGAGGCGGCACATTAATAGCGGCGTCGGTGCCTCGCATATGAAGATTGACTTTTCTTACCCAAGTATGACGATGGACAGCGCTGAAACATTACCCTACCGAGCTGAGCCTCTTTTCAAACAACTTTTTGAGCATGTTCTTTGCCGATAGCGACACAGGGCGCTTCTTCCTATCAGCGCCGGTGTATGTGCCTTTTGAAGAAAAGAAGTGTTTACCAAGCACCGTACGGCGGCTTTGTATGCCAACATTAGGAATATATAGTTAACCTTCTATACGAGCTTATATTGTGGCTTCAGTAGAATGAAATATCGGCACAAACAAGCGGTGCACGCCCAAGGAACGAACAATTCAAAAGGTGTTCCTAAGTCTAACGTATTATAACAAAACAGTTCAAAACATATATAACAAATGTAGTTCCTCCTAAGTTTCACATATTTCGTGTGTGTGTTTAGGTGCGGGCACCTGAACATATCTATCCCCTGTACTCCCCCTCCAACAAAAACACGCTCGCCTGCTGGCAGACACAAAACGCATGCGTCCTATTCCACTCCACGTGCGGTCCGCAGAATCGCCCCTTTCTCCGACGCTCACATATATATCTGTGGTTTACACCATCATGATGTGGGGCGATATTGCTGGGCCGCAGATATCGATTTTGCCTTTTCACCATTCTAAAGCCCTCTCTGTGCCCGAAAATGCAGGGCGCGTTCTCAGAAAAGTTCCCAGGGCTCGCGGTGCAGGGCCGTTAGTTTCGCCGCCGAGAAACAAGGCAACGGCAAAAGCCCGTAAACGTTGTGTCCCGTTCGAGTCAACAGCGACAAAAGGCGCCCTTCAGCGTAGTGTGGTTGTTTTCCTTTCCTCCACGTCACACTGCTCCCATTGTATAGCTCTGACAGCTCTTATTTCTTTTCTGCGGGTGCGCTGAAAGCAGACACGCAGTTCGCAGAAACCAGTCAAAGGCACCTGCGCCTCGGGATATTCGAGCGTGCAACAACAGAGCTAGGATGCGGCACGGAAAGCGATTGTTAACGCCAGCAAAACACTCACTTCGACGAAAAACACAAAACAAAGGAATAGCAGAACAACGAATGAAGAGCCCGAAAGAAATGTCGTGTAGCATTCCGATCACGGCTCAACTCTTTCCCTGATGACTTTTAGTGCAACATTTAAATAGACCGCTGCAAGAGCGTCCCACGGTGAGCAATCCCTGTATCGATGGTGGCTCGAACTTGTCCCGTGCTATAAGGCGCCAGAGCGTGAGAGATATTCGCGAAGCAGCGTCGGCAACTGCTTTTTACGACGCGTCAACTCGCAGCTGGAAAGTTCTCGACTAATTTCTTTCACTCTACTTGTATGTATGTTTAATTCATTTGCTCCGCTTCCGAACGACCCGCCGCAGTGGCAAATGAATATTTCTCCATTTGCGCTCTTTTCCGTTTTCTAAGTTTTTGATTCATTAGTTTCGCGCCTATTTACGTTGGAAAAGAGAGGGAGGAAAAAAAAATTCTTTCTTCCTGTGTCAACAAAGATATCCAGGAATATTCTCTGTGCTATACTGAGCATTGCCTGCTACACAACGCGAACACCATGCATCCACAGCATACAATCAACTACACAACAATGAAGGGCCAAATCTGCATCCCTATGCCATTATTTGCCGATAATTCGATGTCAGTTTATTTAGTGAGTTTCCTATTCAACGTTCGGCACATTTGAAAGGCTGATAAATATTTGATAAGCTGTGACGTGCAAACACCTCGGTAAAAAAAACGAAACAAAAACGATAAACCTGCGCATATATACACCAGCATGATCAAGAATCCTCCTCGTTTTGCGGCACCAATGCAATGCAAGGCAAGAAAAAATGAAAAAGAACACGTTATTTGTAGCCATAATTAAAATTACGTATTGCTACATTCGTATTCAAATTCGGTCAATAAATGTCCACAACTTCATGGGGAGCGGACTTTCTTTCATTTATCTGCACAAAAATTTGCTTAATACCACCTGAAGATGTGGTTGAGACATAGGTTGCTGGGAATGAATTTACAGCTGACTGAGTTCTATCGAAGGCAGGTTTCCCTCACGCGAGCTTTCAAGACCTACTGTTTACGTGGAGGGCTCACGGTAATCAGAAAGGGTGTTTTACGACTGCTTATTGCCTTTCTTCGACACACGGAATCGATAAGCGTTTGGTGAAGCACCCTTGCTAGCAACAGTACATAATATGACATTTACCGGTGAGGCATGCCAGGCTAATCGCACATACAACAGCACCATCCACACTACCACATCCACGACATAACGCAGCTGTGTGCAGGCTTTTCATGTAACAAAAAAAAAGATGCAGGTACAACGCACATGTTGGAATCTTCGAAGCTTTAGTAAAGTGCTTAATTAAATAATTTACAACTAACAGTGATACCTACGATTTTCTTTACTTTCATCCTATGGAAAATGTAATGTCATGCGATGTATATGTGCAGCAGAAGAACTTTACTCTCATAAAATATTTATGATTACGCACTGCATCACTCACAAGCTACGCCGAAACGCAAACCCCAATTCAGGCCGATGCACAGTGCGAGACACGTGTGCATCGATTACACAAGGACGAAGGCTACGTATGATGCTTGTCTTTGACACGTCTATGCACAGAAGAGTACGACAAGTGTCAAGCAACATTCAGGCATTCTGTGCGTTTTGTATCACAGTGGAACATAGCAATTCTGGAGGACTGGCCAAGAATGGGCACGCACTCAATGGCACCTACCCAATGACTAAATAAAGGAAAAGCAAGTAAATCAAAACATTCGTGAAATTTTACCATGTCTGCTCTATGTAGACGACAAGGACACCGATGGTAGTTGTCGCGGACCCCGTCGCCTAGTGTGGAATATCCGAAGATGAACAACACGTAGGCTTAATCACTTGAACAGGTTTCTTTATTATTTTTTTTTTGTCCGGGATGAAGAGACTGTAGGCAGAAACCACGGCATCAGCAAATTTGTATGTTGGTCAAACAAACACTGTTGAAACAGGCGCACGTAGGCAGTACCATTTGGTATGAGCTTTCATACCAAGGCTGCGAAAGAAAAAAAACTTGCGGCACCTCTGGTCCCGAAACTTTGCTTTCGACTGTAAATACGTTAGATATTACATACGCTTTGTTACGTACGTTACTCTTGTGTTTTTACTCCTGTTTATTCTTACTGCCGCTGCGTCTGCATATCGCTATTACGAACCGCCGCAAGGGAGGCACATCGCTGGCGTAAATCGCACAGCCAACGCCTTCGTCACTACCCTGTCACATTTTAAGCTGCAGCACGCCTTGCTAGATGCTATGTTCGCTTGTACGCGAACAGGTTGGGAGCGCTGCAGTCATGGAGCGCAAGCGGATATGTCACGTGGTATTTTTTTTTTTTTTTTGTATTTCGTGGGCATCTGCAGTAAGCTGAAAAACACTAATACTTAATAGATAGAAAGTTAGAAAGTGCCTAATCGGACATTTTGCAAAGCGCTCTACAACGTTCTAATTGGAATTTCTTGCCTAACTTTGTTGCTCCAGAAGTTGGTTAATTAACCTTGACTAGCTATCTAATTAAGCAAAATACAAAAATAGCGTCCCACACTACATACAAAAGTGAGCAACGTGCATTTGGTCGCGTCATCTTAGAGTGCATCGGCATTATTCTTAAAGTCGGGGTTAATTTGGCTGAAACACCCTGTATGTATATATATATATATATATATATATATATATATATATATATATATATATATATATATATATATATATATATATATATATATATATATACATATATATATATATATATATATATATCCTTAAAGCCGCAGAGCGCTCAGAGTTAGGGCAACATATCAACCCACAAAACAACGTGAGAACGCAAGATACGACTGAGAGCGAAAACGTATTGTTTCATTATGTTTCACTGTGCTCAGTGTTCATTGAAAATTACGGTGAAACGGTATAAACCTAGAAAATTCCGCATGAATGGGCACCGCAACGCTTGCTCTAGCCGTTGCGGAACATGTCACAGCTAGTCAGGGGATTACAGGAACACGTTTCCCAATAGCCTTTCTTCTTCTTCTTCTTCTTTTTTTTTGTTGTTTCATAGCTCTGATGACAGAAGATCTCTGCGTCGGCGGGCGAATATTGCCCAACTGTTTTTCTAATGTGGCAATCTATTTAGCCTCTGCTGCGAAGCTCCAACCAAGCAGCCTCTTGCGCATGCGTCAGAGGTTGCTATGCATGAACTAAAACACTGCTTTCGCTAGATTTCCAAGTGCTACGCTTGACAGAACAATAACATGACAAACTTGACTGAGCTCGTTAGGAAGGGCGCAGCGATTGAGTAACGAGAAGCCGCATCCCAAAAGGCGACGTCTGACGGCTCCTGCGAGCCGCAACGGCCCAATGAGGGGGTTATCATCGTATTCGTGCAATGGTTGTAAAAAACGACATCTTAGTTGAAAATACCACACCTGGGTTTAATTGGGAGAAGTTAGAAAACACCGCTACTTTTCAGTTTGTTTATTTTCGGCTGTATGTATCATCTCGTATGTTCTCGGAAGTAGCAATGCCACAATAAATTTTTTTTGTCAGTAGGATGTATTGTAAACAAACACACACGCTAATATATTATTTACGCGTACTTCCTCTCCCCATGCATACATACATGGCCTCTTCAATGTTAAACTATCAGCAATTATCGCAATTATCGCAAGAACTGCTTGCATCGGAAGTGCTCATCGAAACCTACCGCGCTGCAATCGGCCGCGCTCCAAGCAATAGTATTCACAAGCATCTTCCTTTTTATACTTCTAGAGCGCTTCTGCACGGACTCAATATCCTGCATGAAATTTACGCTCGATACACCACTTTCGCATTCAAGCGAGAGACACAAAACAAAGACGACCCACCGCAATTCAACATATTCGACATAGCACGCCAGTCTCGAAACTGGGGCGCTATAATGTAAAGCTATTCCAAACCTTTCTATTCAAGTTCTGCAATGAGCCCTCCGCGATTCGTCAAAAACGTTTTTGAACCACCCCCACGTCGCCTGTCTGGAAGGCGACGTCACGAAAATCGCAATAGCTTCTCATATGAAATGACGTGCACACTGATCATGCATGATTGCACTGAACAAAATAAAAACTTATTTCTGATTCGAAGCCGTTTGGCCATTAGACCTCGGTTATTGGTGGAAAGCTTTAGGGCTGCACTCACTTCACCTGCCTGTCACGCGACGTCACAAAAGCGCGAGAACTCACTACGTCAAAGTGACGTGTACGCGTTAAAGATGCGTTAATTTGCACTTATTGATACATTTATTGATGCATTTACAGATGCATTTATTCCCCTTCCGAAAGGAATAAAAGATGGCTGCCGCCGATCGCTCAGGCACTGCTCACACCTGCCGGAGAGCGTGGGTTTATTTGCCTACAATAAAGCTTTTTGCGTGGTCGTGTTACGTTTTCGAGCACTTTCGGCACGTTTATGACCTCGCTCTGCCAACTCTTCTTTGTTGAGCATCCGTTTTAGCAGCATTCTTAACCTTCCGTTGCATGCCGCTACGATTTTCGACCAGTCACCGCAAACAAAGTAAGAGGAAGCGGGCCAATCGCAGATGCCGACACCACCCTCTTCATCCGTTGTCGATTTTCAGTGCACTGGCTCGGCCCCATCGAATCCCTCTCCACTTGCCCGTGCTCCTCGCGTCTTGTCAGCCAATTAGATAAGACAACCCGCTTAGATAGGCAATGTTATTGGTTTTTAAAACAACCAAAAGTGACCTCCTATAAATGAGTAGAACATTTGATTGGTCTCTTGAGACAACCCTGCGGGCCACCGCCCCATGCTTGCGTCGGCGGTTACGCAAGCTTGACGTCAGGAGATTGGAATAAAAACATATTGGAATAGTTTTATGTTATGGGGCCCCTGGATGGGGCTGATAAGAGCTCCACTCCTCTGTTCTCGACTGGCAAAAACAAGACTGGCTTCCCCTTTTTCCACGCAATAGGCTGCGTCGCATGAGGGGCGGGGGGGGGGGGGGGGGGGGAAGGGGCTGTTTTTGTCGAGACTCCCGCCTCTGAATGCGGAATCAGCGTACTGCGTGGGTGTCAAATTTGGTGATGCATGGCTCAGAACACAAGCGCTCTAGTTGCACCTAAGAAAATTGAGTTGCGGGTGCCTTTGAATACAGTCTTTTGCAAGTATTCAAATGTATACCACAATCACGAAATTAAAACTGGTAACAAAACTATTTAAGGTATGTATCTATTTATTACTCTTTTGTTTACTACTATTTATTTATTGCTATCCGCCAAAGTGCATACACCACCTCTGTAAGCGCAGCCTGTTATTGAAGCATCGCTTTAGTAAAGTTGTTAACAAAAACCAAAGCCTTTTTTATGAAAGTTCCTGTGAGTTTAACTTTGAATACGCTGTATATATGTTTACTCTGAATAACACCGGACCCTGGTCAAAGGTTGTAATAACAACTTGAAATCTGCTCTCTTCCTTTTGTGCAATTTACAAGCAGTTTTAGCTAACTTGTGCCAAGCTTTGTGCATCATGAAAATACATTTTTAGATATTTCTCAATAGCCTCTGCAACATTTTTTATTGAATATATTGTGTTTACAGCAGGGGTGTGCTAATATTCGAAACTTTCAAATATCGAATCGAATAGTGTGCTACTTGATTCGGTCTTTCAATTGAAAAGTCTCTATCCGCAAATGCGAATATTCTTCAAATACTTTCCGATATTTCAAAACGTCAACTGCACCCAATCAAGCATAAAATTGGAGCAAAAGTACGGTACGTTTTCACCTCCGCGGGCATAGTACAGACACAAAACATGAGAACAATAGTAGTGGAGCACGCTACGCCATACTTTCCATGCTGTAGAGCGATCATTCATGCTCTCTGAGAAGTCATGTGCATGCATGCAAACAAACTATACTTGTGTGTCCCTAATGCTTCATTTGTTTTTTAATCAACAATGCTTCGTAGCGTATTACGTGATGACATGAACTTGCTAACTTTAAGAATGGTAGGATATGAACGTTGTTTTATATCGTTTGTAATAACCGCTGTTCGTTATTCGAAAGTATTTCAAAACTATTCTATATTCGATTCGATTCGAAATCGATTCGATCTCAAAAATCCCCTATTTGCCCACCCCTAGTTTAAAACAATACTTTCAACCTAGTTTAACCAACTGCGGTTGTTTATTGACCTAAGTTTCATAGTAAAAATACCTTGAGACACAGTGAACGATGTTAAGTTGGTTGCATTATCGTGGAGCGCACGTAAATCTTATAGACTTGGCACACGTAGCCTGAAACCTCTCGTATATGAATACAAGACATGGGGCCGTATTCTCAAATGATCCACTTAGGCGATACTATAGCCTCGGCCACGCCTTCGCCATCTGCGCTCACTGATTGGCTGTTTTAGCAAAATTGGATGAGCTACGTCATCCGATTTTGCTCAACCAGTCAATCAGCGCGCGCCTGATGGCGATACTATCGCCGGGGCGCGCGCTGGTAAAGATAGCTAAGGTAAATATAGCTCTGAAATTACTATCACAGAATTCACATATAGTTCAAAGTGGTGCACCGTCACACCACACACTTCGCGCACCAAATATTTAAGAATACAGAACACTAATTTGTAGGCCATTTGTGTTTCGAGGCTTCTTCGATATCGCCAGAACGCGTTCGTTGTACGGCGAAAGCAAGCCTGCTGTAAGAGAACGCAGCACAGAATTTTTCCAAACATTCCTGCGGCGCTCATGAAGCATGCAGGGGCGCAAAGCGTGACCCGCGTCGCGATTAATTATTGCACGTCTTGTGCGGTACTGGCCGTTGGCCAACGTTCCCGTAATGAAACTCATCCATTTAATAGCTGTGCTCAATCACTGACTAGACTGGATTACACACACACACGCACACCCGCGTGGCACTGTCCTGACGTCGCTAACATAGAAAGTGGCTATCATGAATATATGGGCTGGAACAAGAGGATGTGGCATATCGCGCTTGCATTCTCGATAAGCTCTTTTTGCATGCACAGTGTATGAAGGCGCAAATCAATACTCATGGTGGGAAAAGAAGTGTGCGCGAAAATAATGTTCATGAAAGAGACCATTAATTCTCCCTAAAACTGATCAGCGTTCACAGGGCAACGGTATAGCAGCTTTGCATGTAATACTTAAATCACCTACTGAGAATCAACGATCGTGTACATATTATATATATATATATATATATATATATATATATATATATATATATATATATATATATATATGTATATGTACATAATTAATTGTACTTACTAGTAAATTACTCGTGAATTATTTGTACTTACTCATAGAATTAAAAGAAATGATAACTAATGGAAATCAAATTGGATTAAGAAACAACTGGCTGCAGATGGGACACGAACCAACGTCTTCACATTACGCGCGCGATGCTCTTACAAGTTCAGCTACCGCGGCGCCGCTTTCCCATCCGCTTTCTGGGGTATTTATGTTTCTCTGCTTTACCTAACCCTGGGATTGTAAGCCAGCACCACCACCCACAAGCCTAGGCGGCAGATGCGGGACGTCCTTTCTGCCGCAGGTGTCCCGAGTACGTGATCTCTTTTGGGTGACGTAAGTGGTCGATAAACGCACACATGCTACCCGAAGGCATCAATGTTGCCGGATTCGAGGCCCTCGTAATGTAATGAACGACAAGAAAAGATACCGAGAGGCCTGATTTTTATTAATAATTTCGTAAGAAGCCATCCAACAAAGGCACCAAGGGCGACATAGGGGAAATTACTTGTACTTGCTTATTGCATTAAAGAAATGATAAATTAATGGCAATCAAAGGGCATTAAAAAACAATTGGCCGCCGGTGGGATACGAACCCACGTCTTGTGAGATGGAGTATAGGACGTAACGGTGAAGTTGAACAGCTAAGGTGATAACAGCCAACTTTCGAGATTGTGCTGCGACGAACAATATTTCATCACTAAGTAACAAAATGGTGGTAATACGCCGAGCTGTTGATGCACGCAGCTACATTCCCGCGTCACCTGTTGGAGTATAGATGCTGAAGCGGTGAATACGTTAAATTCAGCTGAGTCAGTGCTGTGAGAAAACAGGGGTTGGAAATCTCACACCAGCACCATCACAAAAGCGATGTTATAGCCCTCGCTGATGACAGCCTAGGCCCAAAAAATAAAAAAAAAATAAAAAAGGTGCTCAATATTGTCCTGCGATACCCGCAGTCGCTATTCGACGCCTCTATTTCTTGGTATCGCGAAGTATTGTGATCATCCCGTGCAAACTTTAGTATTGCTTGTAGCAAAGCCAGCAAAGCTACGAAGACGTGTGCGCTTCTCGTGGCGTTTATTTGCCAGTTCTTTCTTTTTTTCTTTTCGCGAGATCAGAAGATTAACCACCTTTGTAACAGACGCACGGCGCAATAGTTATTGCTCATTTGCGGTTGACAGCAGCCGTCAGGCGCACAGGAACCGCTCAAGTGACGCAGGCAGTGAGTGAAAACGCGTTGCTAGGTTTCTGTAGCGGTGGTGCGAATCATAATCACGCAATCTCGCGTACAGAGGGATCCCGGAAATGCATATTTACGAAAAGGTGTCCTTTTAGCGAAAACTAGAAATGTCTGGCACCGTGTTCCCCATTTACCTGATTTAACCCTATGTGGAATAAAACGGTCGACATTAACGGCAAAAATAAAAAAAAGCACGGATGTAGACGTGTACGATGACAAAAATGCCTTTAGAAATTATGACTGCGCAGTTTTTAAACTCGCAACTGAAGAGCCTACTTGTCGAATTCAGTTAAGCTGAATTGTAAGCCAAGATGCCAAGATGCCAATAAGCCAATTAAGCCAAGATGTTTACGTAATTATTTCGCGCAAGTCCTGCATGCCGTACACAGAGGCACGTTGCAAAGTCATAAGTGTGTTTTCTGTTTACTTTCGAACGGGAAATTTTTCATCTGTTCAGGATACAGCGCTTACAGAAGAGACGTGACCAACCAGGAGTTTTCTATATGAAGCAACCGACGATGCACGTTGTTTGTGTTGAAAGCGGCTTTGCTAATTTATAATTTTCTGTGTGCACATGGCCTGATTCTGGCATCCGTTTTTAGTCCATTAAAATGTGCTGTTAATCGCTTCACTTCGGCGCGAATTAACTTTCTTCGCGCATGCCAAGCTGGTCATAAAGAGCCTATATGCGATTGCGAAATGCGATTGGGAAAGCAGAAGCAGGAATAATCCTTAAGTAAAATGAAGGCAAAATTATTTCAGCAAAGAACAAAATAATTATGTAAAAGAGAGGCCTCAACAAAACTTAAGTGTAGGCGATCTATGAACTGTACACGCTAAGCAAAATCTAATCACGTTCGGAGCAACACATAATTTTCTATCGTGGCATAACGAACGAAAGGCTCGTTCCTCGGAATTCCGAGGAGGTGGCTGTTAGGCAATGCCTGGTAGCCACCCTTCACTAAGCTAAATTGACGAAACAAAGTTGTTTCCTTCTCCTCCTCCTAGAAAATCTAAAGTTCGCTCAAGAAAATGGTGAAGGTTGAAGCGCGGCAAAAGCGCATTTGATATGAGTGCAGCTGTATGCTGCCGCAGCCGCCTACCGTACCCTGCAGGCTTCAGCCGTCGGGAAGTGTCTGTGTGCCTCGTTCGTACCTAAGCTCTGGTAACTTTTTTCGACTATGCTTGTGGATTAGGTTGGGTTATTTAATATCCATCGTATTTAATTTGTACACGCCGGATACGCACTTCACGACTTGGGTGACTGGAGTTAGTAAGGACAAGCTCCTGCACCTGTTTATGTAAACATCTGAACGCTGGTATGCCCAAAGTGCTCTCATCGAGTGCTTACTTCTTAGTTAAGGGTAAGCATTGAAGAGTTTTCCTTCAAGGTACCCTACGTTTCATTCTGAGAGAATCAATGAAAGAGAATACACCGCATACATCATTTGTACTTGCGATTTGTTCAGCTCCCAGCTGAGCTGTGTAAAGCACGTGGATCGAAACTTCTCAGCGCGTGAGTGATGGGCTCAGAAGAGCTTTCGCGCCGTCTATTGCAGGCCACTGGTTGAAACGACGAGCTTTGTGCATGCGTCACCAGATGGACTGACCATCGCTTATCGTGCTAAGTGACCTTCAAGGCTCCCTTTTATGAACGATACTACACCAACGAGGTTGAGCCTGGAAAGAAAGAGAAAGAAAAGCAGGGAGGTTAACAAGTTGTACCTGGTTTCCTGCTCCATGCTCGGGTAGTGGGAAGCTGGTAGAAAAGAACGGAAAAGACAGTGATAAGAAGTGAAACGCTTGGACACAACAGCGTTCACCACGCATTCAAAGGCGCCCAACAGTGGCCAATATGCAAAGCGAGGATGTGCCTTATCGCCTTGTGGGACTTACGGCTCACTGCAGCGGCTGTCTTCTCGGCCGAGAGAGTTGCGAGATTAATGATGGCCTGCCATTATAGCACCACTTGCTTTGAAGGAAACAGCCAGTGACCTCCACTAGATGGCGCAAACGCGCGCCGATATAGAAAATGACTGCTGCCACACATCGCTTGAGCACTCTAGAAAAGTATACTGAAGTTTGTATTTTCCCGTATAAGGTGCACAGTCATTCGTCTTTTTGTCACTGTCATAGTCAAGATAATGGCCAAAAGTATGCTCAAAGCAAACAAAGGAAAATTGAATGGCAGTGCCTTTGTGTTCCCATTAATTCCCTTCTCTGGAAATGCAGACATAAGCAAGAGGTAACGGCAAAGGGAAAGTATCGATCTATCAGCTCGTCAAACAAAGGACCGACGCTTAAGTAAGGAAAATTCTTGGTTTAACCATTCCTAAAGAAACAGAGGGAACACAAGTGGAAGACAAACACACCGCTGATAGCGCAAGAAATTGCGGAACAGTCAACAAGCGTCGACAAAACACCAGAAATAAGTGCTGCCACAGCAGTAGAAGAGTGCTATTTCATCGTTTTTTTACGCAACCCATTACTGTGTTGAAAAGTAATGGAAAGCAGTGAGTCAAAGCGATATATTAGGAGTGTGGGGATATTTGTGCCGTCATTCCGTAGGGTATTACTTCAGGAAGATTTAATAAGCGTCATCTTCTGCTGTCGCTTCACTTATAGTTAAAATAATGCAGATGCCTTTTTTTCTGTTCTGTGTGTATGGGTAAACTTGTTTTTCTTATCTAATCGCAGGTGTTTAAATGCCAAAGAAATTTAACAAAATCTGCTAGCTGCCAACCAACTGCTGAAGGCGCACAAAATTTGCTTAAAAACAGCTTTTTGCCGAGGTATCCCTACCAGAAATGTCTTTTTTTTAAAATAAAGCTGAAATGAATGAAAGAATGAATTCCGGTGAAGAAAAAGCAAGCAAACAAAAGGGGAAGATGTGATGCCACGTTTTTCATCATTTCTCGCGCTCAAGAACGTGGACTTGTGGAGCTATTTAAAGCAACATCAATGATGAGTGAAGGCAAGTTGCCTGGAATATTGAAGGCGTACGTAGAGCAGAGGTAACCGAGGGCATTCTTCTTCTCCTTCTCGAAAAGTGAGAAAACGAGACGTGATCATCATTGAGAGATATTTATAAAACATGTAGTCGAAGTCATGGCGTTTTGAGCGTTTTTTTCTTGCTTCTTTTTTTCTTTAACGTAGGAACACCACATAAGTAGGTCGATGGCCGTGGAGTATTGGTTGGCGTGACGTTGAGTTTACTCGCGTCTATTGCGGGCCTAATAAAGCCGTTTCACTCACTCACTCACACGGGTTAGATTACTGATACATGCGTGACCAGCGGCGCTAGCTGATTTATTTAGTCGCTTTGTGACTCTTCGTTTCAAGGAGACGTGTGTTCTTGTGATCAGCATTAACGGCGAAAGCTGGCAGCACAATGCGTCATGCAAGCCAAGAAGAGGGGCGTCACTTATTGAAGTAAAGGATTAAAGGAAACGCAATCTGGATGTCACATGACCTATTACGATAAAGAGAGTTGAATCTATCAAGATATTTGGTCAGCCAAGTAAGCGGAGGAGACAACGGCCACCGCCGTGGCTAAACACATAAGTCACCTGATGCTTCGTGTGGTGGTCATGGGTCCGATCGCGTCGGTTTTTTTGTCTATTTCTCAGTTTGAACATCTTTATCTTAATCATGAATGCGAAGGCAGCGTAATATTATGGGCCTTATGAATTTAGAAAACACTTTTAAAAACTTTCTTTGGCTACTTCGCCCACTTTAGATGGACGTCAGCCGATTTTGCCTAAAGAAAATTTTTGGCAGAACCCATCTCACTATGAATGTAGACGTTAATGCGATTGGCATTAAAGCAGTGTAGCGACACACCGTATTATAACCACCGAAACGCGTTATGCATAAAGGGTGTGCAGAAGCCGGGCTCGTGGACACACTGCACCATCTAGCGACGCCACCGCGAAGTCCGTGCGTGGCCTTCGAGATGTGTGGGGCGCAGGTGCATGCCAACGCTGAAAATTGTTCCTCGCTGCCCACGCGGTTTCGTGGCGCAGCCATAAAGCGTCGGGCACGGCAAAGGTGTGGTACGAAAACCACGAAGAGGAGCTGATCAGCTGGGACCAATGCAAAGAGAAGCTGACAGAGTTGTTTGGCAAACCAGCCGACCGTAATATTGCCGCAAAGCAGGAACTGGCTTCCCGTGCCCAATCCCCCACGGAGTCCTATGTCTCATACATCCAGGATGTGCTGGCACTTTGTCGTAAAGGTGATCACGACATGACAGAAGCTGAGAAGGTCGGGCACGTGCTGAATGGCATTGCTGATGACGCGTTTAATCTGCTCATGTGCAATAGCTGCTCTACAGTTGATGCAATAATTAAAGACTGCCGACAATTCGAGCAGGCCACAAGCCGACGCGTCTTGAAACCATTCGCCCGACTCCCCAATACTGCCGCAACGTCGACGTGTGAAGATCAACCTGCACAGCAGCATGCATCGCCATCAGAGGACGTGGTGCGAATCGTTCGACGTGAACTAGATGCGATGGCGACCACAGCTTTCTGTTCGCGTAGCCCTGATGCTACCACTTTTTTCCGTTCCTCTCGTACAAGGCATCGTTCGCCAGGAACTTGAAAACATTGGTTTACATTCTGTAAGTGCTGTCGCCAATCCCAGAGCTAACGAACGCCCTTCTATTATTTTCGCTCCACCCCGAGGCGTATCTCCGCGTTATCGCAACCCTACTGAGTGGAGAAATGCGGACGACCAGCCAATATGTTTCACCTGTCCCCGCACTGGTCATGTCGCCCGATACTGTCGCAACTCGTGGCCCTCCACACCTCGCACGCCGACCAAAATAAATTGTTTTAATGGAAATGCCCGCAATGTTTCGCCCACAGTCGAGTCTAACAGCGCCGACAACACTGCTAGGAACACCTGGTACAGCCGCTAATCATCGGCGCGCGGCCACCAGTCTCGTTCACCGCAAATACGTCGTCCGTCTTCCGTTCACCGCAGCCACGTCGCCTTTCGTCCCCTGTGGTTTTTGGCCGCACCCTTTCGGAAAACTAAGAAATGCAGTCCTCGGAGGTGGGGCTGCATTGCCGACTACCGCAGCAAATCCGCTGTCTGTGTCCACAAGGAGAAGTGTAATAGACGTTAAAGTAGATGGCGTACCTGTCCAAGCACTCGTCGACACTGGAGCTCACGTATCTGTGATGAGTGCTAGCCTACGTAGACGTTTAAAGGAGGTGCTCACCCCAGCAGCTGCCCGAGTGCTTCGTGTGGCCGACGGCGGCGTGCTGGTTGTTCTTGGAATGTGTACGGCGTGTTTAATTATAGGCGGCCGCCCTCCTTCCGTTCTCTTTGCTGTGATCGACAACTGCCCTCACGGCGTTATTCTTGGATTGGACTTTTTATTCACTCATTCTGCTCTTATCGACTGCGCGACCGGCGTTCTTCAGTTAGAACTACCTCAACTCGCCGATGCTCCGAGTACCGCCCCACCGCACTTGTGCTCGCTTCAAGATGTGCGTCTGTCACCCGAGGCAGTTATTTACGGCACTTTGACCGCCCAGCCACAGGTTCCTGACGATGAATATGTGCTTAGCCCCATCATCGACGTGCTTTTGAACCGGAACGTTGGTGTTCCGCATACGTTGGTCATGGTTACTAATAACGACGTCATTCTCCACCACGGTGCACTTCGACAGTTACTTACAGACCGCGACCGCTCGTTCTTATCTCGAGTTGTCGACGACCTCCTCTGCTCTTGTGCCACTGAGCACAAGCTGTCCACCGCCTATCACGCACAAACGAACGGCCTTATGGAACGTCTCAACCGAACAATTACAGAGATGCTGTCGATGTACGTATCCAACGATCACCGCGACTGGGACGCCACACTGGCTTACGTGACGTTCGCGTATAACTCGTCCCGACATGACACCGCAGGATATTCACGCTTGTATCTTTTGTATTGTCGCGACCCCACATTGCCGTTTGACATCATCCTCCCTTCTGTTCCACGTGTTGCAACTGAGTACGCTCGTGAAGTCATCGATCGCGCTCATATGGCACGTCAAGTCGCCAGATCTGATTTATTAGCCTCGCAGCATATACAAAAAGAGCTTTAAGACCGCTGCCATCTCGATGTTAAGTTCGCACCAGGTGCTTGGGTGCTCCTCTGGTCACCATGTCGTCGGGTTGGCCTCTCCCAGAAGCTTCTCTCTCGCTACACAGGGCCTTATGAAGTCATACGCCAACTTAACGACGTAAATTACGAGATTTCGCCGCTAAATTTTGATGCATCCTCAAGTCAGACGCCTGTTGACCTAGTGCACATGTCGCGGCTGAAGCCACACTTCGCTCGCAATTCTTCGCCTACCATGCGCCGAGATGGCGCTTCGCCACCCGGAGGTCTTGTTACGGAAGGATGAAAGAAGAGACAGGAAGAAGAAGATCGGAAACGCTGGCTGCTGCGTGTTGTTGGTGGTCAGCCATGTTGACTACTCTGACTAATCCTGCATATATATATTGTAAATATAGTCTTTCTATACTCGCAACATCCCCATAAAAATATTATTGGGATACCAATTATATGGACACTCCAGGCGCATTCCTGCCGTCGCCGTCTCCCTCATATTCTGTAAAAAGTCCAAGAGCGATAACATCGTGACTGCGCGCCTCATGCTGCATGTGCGAGTGAAAGCGAAGGGGGGGGGGGGGGGGGGGGGCGTGGCATGGGTGAGCCGACGGTGGTGGCTCAGTTTTCTGTGCGCAAGGGGAAAAGGCGGAGAGGAAGCGCGCCGTCTTCCGTAACGCATGATATATATCGGGGGGAGACGAAGGGGGGGGGGGGGGGGTTCGATTTTGTGATCTGCGAATCTGTAACTGCGCAACATGTTTATTTGCCTTGTTTGACGCATTATGTAAAGTGACTTTCTCTTAGATAAGTAGATTTATTGGAGGCTTATACGTATATTTAAATATATTGTTGCGAGGGTTTGTGTATACCTGCAACGAACTTCGTTTCCAGTGGTACCTTTATTGCCCTTTATAAAGCTGTATCTTCGCATTTGTATGTTCCATTGTATTTTCGCATTTATAATGTGCGAGGACGAGTCAAATGAAAGTGAGCCAACAAACCCCGCGCAGTAATGGTTCGGTTCATTGTCTGCGAGGCATGCGCGTAGAACACAGACATCCCATTTACAAAAGTGACATGCAGGTGTGAGGATAAATGTTCCTTGATGCTCTAATGCACTTGGTTGAACATGGTTGCGTGACATAATGGACACTCCATAAGTTGAACAGCGTGGTGTCGTGAAGTTTTTGACAGCTGAAGGTGTTTCCCAAAAGAAATTAGTCACCGTATGGCTGCCGTGGACGTTGAACATTACATTCCTTTGGCTACTGTGAAACGTTGGAGCAAACGGTTCAAAGAAGGATGTGAAAGTTGTAAAGCCGATCCAAGACCGGGTCAAAGCCACCCTGCAATCACCCCCCACACAATTCCATAGGTTGATGAGCTGATTAGACAAGAACGGAGGATATGCATCGATGAACTGGCAGAGCGTGTGAACATCAATCACGGTTCGGTTCACACCATAATTCAGGAACATCTGGTTTATCGGCTCTTGTTTGCGCAATGGATTCCCAAGATTTTGAACCACCGCGAGAAGACGGAGAGGTTCGACGCTGCCTTGACTCATCTGATACGGTATCACAATAAGGGTGACGACTTCTTGTCTGCAATTGTGACTGGGGACGAATCATGGCGCCGCTACTACGAGCCTGAAACACGACGGCAAAACTTACAGTGGAAACATTCAAATTCACCACCACCAACCGAAGCAAAGACCGTCATTTCCATCGGAAAGGTGTTATTGTCTTCTTTTTGGTTCGTCAGCGGCCATTAGTGATCGAATTTGCTCAACCTGGAGAGCCTATCAACCGTTTGCGATATTGTGAAACGCCTGATCGGCTGCGTGTCGCAATCAAGAACAAATGACGTGGAAAATTGACGAATGGGGTCATCTTGCTGCACGAAAATGCGTGTCTCTACGTTCGTTGATGTGGTTAACACAAACCTGGCGAAGTTCAAGTGGGAAAAGCTGCATCATCCGCCATATAGCCCAGACCTGTCGCTATGCGACTTCCACATTTTGGTGCAATTGAAGAAAGAGCTCAAGGGAACCACATTCGTATCGGACGATGACGTGTAAGGGCAGTTACATACTTTTTGGAGCAGCGACCCCAGGATATTTATGAGACGGGAACAGCTCGACTCGTTAGTCAGTGGGACAAGTGTCTAAATGGTCATGCACACTACTTTTAAATAAAGTAGCCCGTTTGTCATATATTCACGTTTGCTCACTTTCATTTGACTCGCCCTCGTATATTTCGCAGAGCTCCTGCTTTTTATATCTGCACTCTGTTTGGACTATAATGTCGGTGCAATTACTCTCAATACACGACCGGTGACAGCTTGCTCCTGCTCAATACATTGGAACAAAGGACAGCGTCATTGAGATTTTTCCCTGGCCGTTGCATATGTACAAAAATGTAAACAATGTTCTTCAAAGACAAAGTTTCATTAAAATATTTGTCCTCAACTTGTTCATTACAGCCTTTGCATTTTTCTTATCAGTGGCATGCACTGCTTTGCTGGTTTTGAACTGATATAGTTCTAAAGTTCCTGTTATATTTTCTTTACTTGTTAAATCGACAAAGAACATGGAAGAAGCGATATCAGTTATTTCGGGCACAATTTTTGGGACATACGAGTACATTCTTTTATGAAAAAATGCATATATTACTTGTCTTGACAGTGCGTAGCGTTCAAGAATTCGTTTGCAGAATCTTTAACAATGGCAATGCGTTTATTATTCATGAATTTGATCCCTAGACAAATTCTATAAGGAGAAGGCTGAGCTGCAACGTGAGCAGCGTCCCCCCCTGCCCCACCGAACGATATTTCGGGCTACGCCACTGACCTCAGTTGCTTCTTTTTTGTGTGTGTATTCTCTATCTTTAATACCCATTTCGTGCTACCATTCTAGTTTTGTGATATTACAGATATGTTTTAATTGCGATAGGAATTATATGGACAGGCTCTCTAAGCAAATTTGCACCGTCACCGTTGCAATGACGTTTCGTATAAAGTATAAGTGCGATAAGATGCTATCGCGTCTCGCACGCGTATGTTCCGGGTGCGAGGGGAAGCATGAGAGGGCGAGCCGATGGCTTGATGCGCGCCCATGGTTGGAAGTCCCGAGATAAAACGCGCGCCAAGTGTGAGACGGGGCGCGGGGAGCGTGCGGTAACGTGATGAAGCGCGCGCTAGGGAAGAGGCAGCAGGTGAGCGCGCTTTTCCTCCTCTAGCCCGGTCGTGAGCCACCCGCGCCCTATCTTGAGGGTAATCTTCGGCCAGGGCGAAGCTTTGATGAGCCGCGATGGCTGCCGGATGCATCATCATCATCATCATCATCATCATCATCATCATCATCATCATCAGCCTGGTGACGCCCACTGCAGGGCAAAGGCCTCTCCCATATATCTCCAACAACCCCGGTCATGTACTAATTGTGGCCATGTCGTCCCTGCAAACTTCTTAATCTAATCCACCCACCTAACTTTCTGCCACCCCCTGCTACACTTCCCTTCCCTTGGAATCCAGTCCGTAACCCTTAATGACCATCGGTTATCTTCCCTCCTCATTACATGTCCTGCCCATGCCCATTTCTTTTTCTTGATTTCAACTAAGATGTCATTAACTCCCGTTTGTTCCCTCACCCAATCTGCTCTTTTCTTATCCCTTAACGTTACAACCACCATTCTTCTTTGCATAGCTCGTTGCGTCGTCCTCAGGTTAAGTAGAACCCTTTTCGTAAGCCTCCAGGTTTCTGCCCCGTAGGTTAGTACTGGTAAGTCACAGCTATTATACACTTTTCTCTTGAGGGATAATGGCAACCTGCTGTTCATAATCTGAGAATGCCTGCCAAACGCACCCCAGCCCATTCTTGTTCTTCTGATTATTTCCGTCTCATGATCCGGATCCGCCATCACTACCTGCCCTAAGTAGATGTATTCCCTTTCCACTTCCAGTGCCTCGCTACTTATTGTAAATTGCTGTTCTCTTGCGAGACTGTTAAACATTACTTTAGTTTTCTGCAGATTAATTTTTAGACCCACTCTTCTGGTTTGCCTCTCAAGGTCAGTGAGCATGCATTGCAATTGGTCCCCTGAGTTACTAAGCAAGGCAATATCATCAGCGAATCGCAAGTTACTAAGGTATTCTCCATTAACTCTTATCCCCAATTGTTCCCAATCCAGGTCTCTGAATACCTCCTGTAAACACGCTCTGAATAGCATTGGAGAGATCGTATCTCCCTGCCTGACGCCTTTCTTTATTGGGATTTTGTTGCTTTCGTTATGAAGGAGTACGGTGGGTGTGGAGCCGCTATAGCTATCTTTCAGTATTTTTACATACGGCTCGTCTACACCCTGATTTCGTAATGCCTCCATGACTGCTGAGGTTTCGACAGAATCAAACGCTTTCTCGTAATCAATGAAAGCTATATATAAGGGTTGGTTATATTCCGCACATTTCTCTATCACCTGATTGATAGTGTGAATATGGTCTATTGTTATGTAGCCTTTACGGAATCCTGTCTGGTCCGGATGCATGTGCGCTGTCTTTGCAAGCACTGAGCGCTGGAGGTCGCGCACTCTCAAGTTTCGGAGACGCGTTGAAGGGACAGGCAGCAGCAGCGTTCGCTCCACTCTATTCGCACTCTTCATCACGCGAGCGTTGTTACAGTATGTGTGTCATCGAGTGAGTTCTGTTCATGTTTGCCCTGCGCGCGCCTGACACCATGCTTGCTAATTTCATTAGTAAGCAAATGTTTACTGCAACTTATACCGCCAATAACACTTATAGTAACTGCCGCGCGACTGGCCGCTCGATGCACTTTGCTTGCATTTGCTTTGCACTTTGCTCGCATGGTCGGTCTATAGATGGTTGAAACGCTGGAAAAAGGGTTTGTTTGACTTTTCGCGTAATCGAATTATGTTTTCTGGTATATTCAAATTACAATCCGACGTTATAATGCCTGTAGGTTGGGTGTAAGTCGTACTTTACGATTTTTTCTACGTATTTTAGCTTGAGAAATTCAGTTAGTTTAATACCTTCCTTGCGCCACGTGGAGGGCCTGGGTATGTGTGGTTCGAAATCATTTTTGCCTTAACGACGTCCGACGCTGGACGCTCGATTTTCTGGGACAGGGGTCTCTTAAAGCCGTCGCGGTAAAACGACGCGACACCAGCTGCCTTATGATGACGTCCTGCGCAATATATGGCTGGAGCGCATTGGAGGTGTTTTAGTTACATAACCTAGTAACGTTGTAACGAACGCATATTTTACTCACTTGTGTAACTCTCTTTCTATTTGCATGCCGAGCTCCTGGAAAACGTAGTACGCCGCCTCGAGGACACCAGGATTCAGACATATGATGGGTAAAAATGGGTGCCATGTAATGGAGTCGTCCTTTCCTTTATCAAGGAAACCATGACTGCATTCGCAACTTCTGTTACCTCCCTGAAGCAAACGTTCTCCTGGGCATTTGTACTCGCCACGCATAAACTGCAGGCGCACCTGCATTGTAATGCCATTAACGCGGAACGGGCTAACATGCAGTGGGCGAAAACAGCACAGCATACCAACCCATATCGTCGCCACGATCTGCATGGGGAAGGCGGCGACGGCGGATGTTCATATACAGTGAAGGTGCTTCGCACGGCGTGTCACTGTACGGATCCATTATATTGGAGAGTCTTTCTCGAGGCGCGCAACACAAGCTTCCCAGCGGCACGGTTCGCAGGAACACCGGCCGGCACGGTAGCAACAGCGGGTAGCCCAGAATCACGGAGTCGCGGTGACCGCCAGTGGACAGCATATTGAAAAGCGCGTTGGTGATGCCGTATGTCACTAGGAATTTGCAGGAGCACTGAGCGAGAAGGAGACCAGCCGATGAACGGAGAGAATCGAAGGAAAGAGCGAAACGAGCGTGAGCCGCGTTTCGATCATCAAACGTGTGTAACTCCGCTATTACGGCGCCATTTCGAAAAATTCTCGCGGCTAGGTGTTCGTTGCAGACTAGTGAAGAACTGCAACACTGCAACTAAATTTCGACCTCTGGGAGGTTTAGGGGCGCTTTAAGCCACTTTCTGCAGCATCAAATAGTTGGACTTCAGTAACGAATACGTGTTTGTTTAATGTCCTTGTAGTTTTGTTCTTTCCTGCTTTCAATGGGGCGAAATTCAAAAATGCCAGTGTAGTTAGATTTAGGTACTTGTTAATCACCCTCAAGGGGTGGAAATTATTCGGGAGTCCGCCACTACGGCGTGCCTGATAATCAGATCATGGTTCTGGACGGCAAGTAAAATCTCAAAATTTAAGTAAGTTTTAATTTCACTTTTCCTGCACAAGAATATATTTCTGCCTTTTGGCGTGAAGAAACGTGGTTGCAAGTCATCGCTGTGCGTGTGTGCACTCCTATCCATTCCGTTTGCTGCAATGTTACTCTAGGGTCTTATCACAAATGCCGTGAATATAAAGAATTTAAACGGTGCGCGAAAGGGCACAAAAGGTAGGACATTGATAAGGCAACCATGCAGTCGGCATAATTTTGCTTGGATGTACCTCAGCAAGGGCGGACATATCAGCTAAAGTGCCGTTCAGTCATTCCTAAAACTATGGCGAGTGATGACACACGCTACGTTGCAGGATGTTTGCCTAGACCCACGAGCCGTTTCTGCGTAGGAATGGCAGCCCTGTACGATGTAATGTGACATTAAGTCTTGTCCAACAGACGGTCTACACGCATAATTTTTCTACGTAGTTGAAATCCTAGGACAGCAACCTGAGGTGCCCACACACCTGCATACGCGACATGTTTATATCTCTTATAAGCGGTAACAGTAAATTACAACAAAAACACAGTTCTCCTCATCACGAGCGCATGGCGTTTTTATTTTAGTTTAGAGAACATGCGCGTTATCATTTTCATGAGTACCAAAAGAAACAAAAAAATACCAGCTCTATTATCAGATCAAATGTGACGTTTAGAGGGAGAAGGCGATGTAGCATTTCTGTTGGATTCTCCTCAACAATAACACAGCTACGGCAGCCGCGAATGAACGAGAATGTTTTTCTAAAGTAACTTGTAGAAGCTAACCTAGCATACATATAGTTGCGAATTTTGAGGGACATTGTGCAGGCAACTGCACGATTCCAAAAAAAAAGGCATGGGTTTACAGGCACAGTTGCAAAACTCTTTTCAGTGCCCTTGCCTCCATCGAATGTGCTGTAGAATGAAAACTTTAATTTCCACTTCTTTCTTCCGTCTATTGCGCAGGATTGTTCGATTATGTAGAGTCTGCCTGCAAACATCACTTTCAGCTTTGCTTTCGGGCCCTCCGAGTTTTGCTGCGGCGCGTAGTGTATGGAGTTGAGTGAACAGCAGGCTGAAGAAATTGCGCTCCTGAAGGTTGAACCTTCGATTGAATCCAATCTGGCGGAACATGCGCGCGAGGCGACGTGCCTGGGGCCGCTTCGAATGGGTGGAAACAGCGCCCGGCTTTTGTTTCGCTGTGTACCCAGTGAAAGCCTGTCGCCAAGGCATAAACACCCAGCGGCGCGCTCAGTGGGAGAGCCAGTGATATCCCCAGGGGCACCTCCGGGTAGGCAGATGTTCCCTGGGCGTACGTTCCTTCGTGTACGGGTGCGTATAGCCATGCTCCAGTTTCCGAATGTGCACCACGGCCAGTCTTTTCTCCTTATGTCTTTGGTGTTTTGCTGTTTCTCATTCCCTACATCAGCAGTCACACGTCTTGCGGAGAAAAGAAAGTTCTTGGGTGTGTTTCTAATCTTTCCATTGTCTTTCTTTGAGTCAGTCTAAGCACCCTCGAAGAACGCAACTCTGAGGCACCGTTTTGCACCCGACGAAAATACGGTAGCCCCGGTGCCGTAAGACCTCGCTGCACTCAGTACATACAGTTGCTAAAGTCAGGCCAGCGGCTCTTCGTGGATTTTCGCGAGGCATAGCGCGCTTACACGTAGTGCGCTTCAGAGTGCGGTGTGCTTATGCTTGCGCTTGATTTCTCGTAGAAAGCTCCCGATGTTTGTTCTCTTGTGTGCCTCATTTATTGTTACTTTTGATGATTTAGTCCGGGATACTCTAATAAAGCCTATAGGCAAGTGCGTTCTTGTTCGTTTGTTTGTTTGTTTGTTTGTTTGTTTGTTTGTTTGTTTGTTTGTTTGTTTGTTTGTTTGTTTGTTTTTGCCCTCTGGCACCAACGAAACAGCCGACCGGGGACTCGGGAAGTATGTGTGGAGCACAAGACGACGAGGCAACGCAGGGTTCCACTACGCATTCGCATTGCGCTACGCCCGGCTAATGTCGGGAAATTCGCGCAGCCGGTCGTTACTTTGTGAAAGCTGCGCGGCACACGAAAACGCACTCGGCCAGAACACGGCCCCGCGGCCGTGTTTCAAGTACCGTCCGGGTGCGCGAAGCCCTTTGAGGAGAAGTGCGCTTCGTTTAATTCACAAGTTCTCTCGCTTTTGTCAAGCGTAGGAAGACTATCAGCGATGAATCTTGCGCCTACATGTGGCGTCCCGTTTGTGTTTCGAGAGGCAAAGAGAGAAGAAACGATATTTTTAACGGCATAATAGCAGTTAACCGCGCTTTCAAAAGTGTCGCCAAAAGCTTTCAGGCCTAAAATGCGGCTTGAGACAGCTCTCTATGCCCAGCCGTAGGTTTCTGCCTTTTGCACGCTTTCATCGTTAGTTTTGTATCGGGAGGGATATAAGCGCGTATATCGAGGATGAAACCTGTCACTTCCAGGTTTTCGCGAAACAAACAACGCTGCGTGATCGCAGCTGGATTGGCGAAATAAAACGCGAAAGAAAAAAAGAAAGAAAGAAAGAAGGAAAGAAAGAAAGAAAGAAAGAAAGAAAGAAAGAAAGAGCTGCAGCACGTTACGGCATGACTTGCCGTGTACAGCGGGCATGGCGCGCAGCGTTGTGTTTCATTGAGAATGTTTATAACACTGGCGCTTTGGCTTCTTTCGGCTTGGAGATTACCGTCAAGCGCGCTGGCGATGACAAAAAGAAAGCGAACTAAAGAAACCGTCATCGAGAGGCGTTCGAGCACCTCTTTAAGGGTGCCTTTTTGGTGCTCCATGCCAAGAACCTGTATTTTTCCCACTTTCTACAACGAGAGCTGTTTCGTATTAGTTTTTGCCACTCAATTTTACACCATTGGTGCTGCTGGTATCAGTTCTGGTAGTTGTGGTGGACGTCGCAATCGTCGCATTTGTCGTCGCGAAATTCAGAAAAAAAAAAAAGCTCTGAAACCCGCCGAAGCTTTTGTTGCATTTTTATCCCACGTTTGGTTGGTCTCAATCGAGTGCGTTCCCAGAAATACAAGCCAAGCGCTTCAAAGCACCGCCGAATAAACTGCATGCGTTGTGCACCACTGCGCTTATCAGCACAGGGAGTCACGGTTGCGCAAGATGGCGAAAGGTGGGTTGGCGTCACATCACGCCACAAAGTTTTTACTTACAGTGCAAGAGATAAATTTCATATTATAGTCTGTGCGCGCAGCCAGTGAGGTTGCTCAATAAGCATGGGAACAGTGGGCGGTACAAGGATTCACCTACACTCAGTCCTTGTCTTCAAACAACCTGATTTGTCATTTTTTGTAGCTTCTTGAAGCTGATATTGAAGACAATGTCTTCTTTCGGGAGTTCAGATTGATTTGAGCTTCGTGGTGTTCGGGCATGTAACTACTTTCGTCTCGTAAATTAAACGAGTTAATGCTTTATAGTGCACATAGGACAAGACCTCAAAATGAGGCTTGGAAGGAAAAAATCGCGCCATGTTATCGTCGACAAACGTACAGAGCAGTAATATTGCGTAATTAGCGAAAGAAGGCCAAAATTAAACCTAGACGCACTCGTTCATATTGCCCGCACCTAAACCTGAAACCGAAGTGCGGCTTTAGTCAACGAACAATGTGGTACGATCATGGAGATAGTGCAGTTTAAAAGGGAAGTGATATAAAGAAAAGTAATGGTGAAGTGTACTGCTTTATGTAAGTAAGAGAGAGAGTAATATAGGAAGGCAGGGATGTTAACCAGTCAATAGTCTGGTTGGCTACCCTACACTGGGGGAAGGGAGAAGGGGAAGCGAGAAAAGGGAGAGAGAAGGTGTAGATACGTGCATGGACAGCACTTGAGTTAAAGCATAAAAGTCCCTTCACTGCCTTCTGAGCCGATGATCGGTCGGGACGGTGCTCTAGTAACGTCTGTTCACTCAGAGGACGATCATCTAATTTCCTCAATGTGTTGGACAAAGATTGTCTTTGTGCTTGAAATTGAGGACAATGGCACAATAAGTGTTCAATGTTCTCCTCGAATCCGCAAACATCACATGCAGGACTATCAGCCATTCCAATTAGGGCTGCGTAGGCATTCGTGAAGGCAACTCCAAGCCATAACCGGCACAGAAGAGACGCTTCACGTCGGTGTAGACCGGCTGGAGGTCTGAGTTGAAATGACGGGTTTAGTCTGTGCGTCTTGTGCGCCTTGTATGTGTGGTGTTCCACTCTGCTAAGGAAATCGTGCGTGCTAAGATGCCAAGTTTTATGTAAATAAGAGTAAGGTGGCCCTAAAGCAGGATAAGGTGGTGTAGGTGAAGTTAACGCCGCTTCACAGAGGTTGACATCCAAGAAAGGAAAACGAAGTCTTCTTGGGGAGCCTCTCTTCCCTCCCGAATAACAAACATGGAGAAACACGGAACAAAAAGCCAAGATGGCATAATAATGCGTCCTCCAAAACCTCGTCTTTCTTCGATGTCAACCGCTGTTGACTCGTCTTTTTTCGCGTCAAGTTCGTTGTATTGACATCTACTGCTCTGATTTGTCGTCTAATTTCTGGCAGCCAGAAGTTTAGGATTACTTAAAAAATATTTGTTTAAAGTATAAAAAGTTGTTCCGCATGGTCGGCAGCACTTACCAAACATAGCACAGATTAAGCGACACACGTACTGGCAAGAGATACGCTGTAAATTACGTAATGAAATGAACCAGTTATAAATCGGAAACACCTGACTGTGCGTTCCCAAGTCTCGCTTGCTGAACCATTGAAAAATCCTGGATTACCCACAATTACTACGGTGTCAGAATGATTGCACCCACAATGTTTTCTTTTAGTAATGTTAGTGCAAACTTCTATGCCTTATGCCGGCCCGGTTCGCGCCGCGCTCAATAGAAGAATTCAAAATTGTGTTGCTCTCTGGGCGAATATCAGCCATTGTTTATGCACGCAAGATGCGAACTGCGGCCGAAGAATCAGAGCTTTGAACTCCGATTTTCTTTTCTGGTGCTGCACCCTGTCTTGTCCAGACTTTGTGTTTACGAACACTGCATGTTCTTGGCAAGGTACTTTGCATACCACAAGGTATACATCAGGTTCTCATAATGAAGTGTTACTGTATAGGTGCAGTCAATGGTGTCAGAAATGGTTGCGAGCTGAGTGGAGAGGAGTGGATATTTGCCAGCTACTTATGCACCTGGCTGAGTAACGGAAGTAGCAGTTCCTGGGGAAGAAAGGACTGACGCCACTTTTGATGACACTGAGTGCAGTGGTGTCGCGAGGCTCACAAAAATTAAACACATGGCCATTACAATGCCATCACAAGGTCAGCACGGGTTTGCTATTTAAAAATAATACATAATAATCTGTCAGGGTTGGACAATCTGTCAGGGTTGGCATCTACAGCTGTAAGTAAACTGCGAGTTTTCGCAGCAATTATGTTTCTTTCTTTCCCTACCACACACAACAATAGTAACAAGTATTCACAAGTACTCACTAGTGATGAATCAAAAGCAAAAAACAAAATGCTTTTTCGATTCCATGGCCACCTCTCAATCCTAACAAGTGGCTCAAAAACGCGTGATTAATATATTTTAAAAATCAGGGTTGTTTGAAGAGTCAAATTATCGAAATGATTCAATGCGAACCCTTGACAAATAGATGGCTTCAAATGTCGAATTCAATACACATCGTTTCACAAATATTAATAATTAAAGGAAAAAGAAAACTATCGTAAGGTCTACGGTAGGAGCGCTTAGTTATACCCCCCAGTGGCTTGCATTTGCACACACAACTGAAAAGTCCTGGCCTTTGCGGAACGCGCAGCAAGGAAACAACTGAAAAGAAATCGCATCTCCTGCATTGATAGGGTAATCACTATAGATACAATCCATAAACAAGATAGGTGCAACTGCTTTACCATTAGATTTCTATTGAATGTTCTAAACATCATGATATCTAAAAAATTTCAAATATTTGTTCCACGCTTTTATTAATAATAACTCTTCAAATCAGTTTTAAAAAAACACACATTCTCAATATGAATAACGCCAACTCAATAACCAGTTACTCAAGCAATGTTATGATTCGGCAAAATAGCTGAAGCGATGGGCTTATTGTTTTCGACTGGGTTCTTAAAACGGTCGGTATCGAGCCACCACTTCGGTTGGCCCGTCTTCTTGAACCTCCCAACAGCAGTAGCTATAGGCTATGACTTATAATACAGCCTGTGCTCTTGGGAGACAGGAACAATAACGCAGTAGTGCAAAGAATTGAAAGAACATTTATCGCGCCTTTTATATGCCAGTCTAGCCATCCGAACTAATAATGCATTTAAGGCAGAAATCTGGGCTAGTTGGTGATTATTTGTATAAGGGGACATTGCACTAGCGCGTAAAAAAAGGACACGGACAGGAACATGAAAAAAGACACACCGAATGCTAGACATCAACGGGCTTTATTCTCAGGAGGACACAAATATATATGGAAAAAGACGCGTGCTACATGATCAATCCTGAAGCGCATGCGCAATGGCACCTTATTGTGTAAGAATTTGATTTCTTTTGCCGTCAAAGATACGTTAGATTTGCTGACGCAGGCCTGTTTTTCCAGATGAATAAGGAAGGCCTCCAGTATTTCACGCTCTCTCGGATCTGTGCTAGAAGTAATCACTGGAGTCTAATCAAAGAGCGGCATGCATTCATTCCCACGCCGTTTGTAATGTGCCGCAAAGTGCCCAGATCCCGATGGTGCCTCGGCAAGCAGCTTGTGCTCCATTAGACGAACGTTGATACACCGGCCAGTTTGGCCGATGTAGCAACTTCCGCATGACGTCGGAATTCTGTAAACAACATTAGTATTGCACTCCACATAAGGCAGTTCATGTTTAATTGGGCAGGGTGGTTTTCTGCAAGTGGCGCCACTGACAACGTTGCAAAGTTTCCCGAGTTTATCCGATGCCGTGAGCACAACTCGGACATTACCTTTCTCCGCCACCTCTTTAAGGCGGTGTGTCAGCTGGTGAATATAGGGCAGTGCCACGCATCTAGCCCACTCATGAGTTTGTCGCTGAATCGTCAACGCCTGATCACCAGCTTTAACCACTTTTGTCAGGCCTTCAGCCACGGACGCCACAAGTTCCCTAGGGAACCCTACCTTTGTCAGGCGAACTGCCTGTATATGTACACTTTCATGAACCTTGTGTGAGCAGGACTTATCCAGGGCAGCGCGTAAGCATGTCTTGGCGATCCCTCTCTTTATTAATTTGGATCGGGCCGAATCAAAATTCTGTATGGTTTTTTTCGACCTTGGCTGGTACATATAACAAACGCGCGAGTCGCTGAAGAAACACCGAACATCCACGAACTGTATAGCTACCCTCGTTGTTAAGCTCATGGGTGAAGTTCAGACGTTGAGCGCATGACTTAACAACAGCTAACGTCCTTTGCACTACCGACTCGTTCACAACACCTTGACCAATGTGCGCGACAACCAGAAATTCATCGACGTACCTAACAATAAGGTTCTTGGATGTTCGGTATTTCTAGAAGTGTGTAGAAAATAGAAGATGTCGATGGGCTCTGACGAATCGAGGAAGTCTGGCTCACCGCGACAGGAAATCGAGCGATTATGTTAGCCCCCCCCGATGGGCACCAACGCCTAATCGTTCACATGTACAGTCACGCGAACGGTAAAGCACTCGAACGATCGTGTTCGTCCATCCCCGCGTCCGTCTCCGAAGCCTTTCGCAGGGCCATCCCGCGAAACGTGCCAGAAGGCGCGCCAATCATCCATGCACTCTGCCGACCCCAAGCCAAAAAGCCAAACACCAGAGACTACTCCCTTTTGCGCCCCAGTAACCCCTCCGTTAGGTGGCGTTAGCAGCGCAGCACTCGCGCTATTTCTAGTGCTATTCTGTAACTACACCGACTGACGGCGGCGCTTAGCTTCGCGAGGAAGCCGAATTACAGGAGATGCGAGAGCCATGCGAGGGAAAAAACATAAGGGGGCACCAGACAGTCGAGCGTCCACACAAGCCTAAATGGGTATTAAAAAAACCTATTCTGAAATTGAATACGAATTGAATATGCGTATGCTATACTAGAGACAATGCAATTCGTACACAATGTTTATCGAGCCACCAATGTCAGCAAAAAAAAAATATCTTTAATTTGCGTCTTAAAACTGTACTCACAAGAACTATTTAATGTGTCTATGCTGAATATTTCTTTACAGCGTTACCATTATTTGTGCACAACTTTTGTGTCTTCAGCGCGTTCGGCCCTCGGTTTTGGGGCTACATATCTTTAGTCATGGTGCGCGCGCTCTTTGTTCAGTGACGATATCACAGTGAAGGATATCGCAGCTACTCATAGAGCCTCAGCAGTATTCATCCCAGAAAGCAGGCCTACAATCTGCCACCATCTGCGAGCTCTTTTCATTCGACTGCAGCGTCAAAAGAAGAAAATAGGAGCTCGGAAATCACATCAGCAGCGTTCTAGCTCTCTCTTGACGTCGTCCAAATGCATCATTACAGCAAGCATTCCTGCATGGGCACTCCGGCGAACGAAATGAGCCGGCGCTTTTCGTCTGTGTTTAGGGCCAAGCGTGTGCTTTTTCTGTGACTACCGCGCTCGTTTTGACTCGAAATGAAATGCCCAGCAACATTGAATTTCTCGTTTCCAATCCCCTCACATCAATGAAATGCGTTCTTTTTTATTCTACACACAGCGGCACCAAAAAAGCAGGAAGGTTTTTCAGCAAACATAAGTAGAAAAGGAAGTAGATTGGGAAGTATACTGAAAACCCGGAAGACGAAGACTAGAAACACATCAGAAACGTTCATACGGGCGTACTTATAAATTCCGCTGAGTAAACACAGACCCTTGAAGGCACATTTCGGTGCAGAAGTTTAAGTTAGAATTTCTATGTTTCTTTTTTATTTTTTTGCCATTCATCAGACTAGGTGAGCCCTAGTTTCTGCTCTGAGAGGCGGGACGCCGTCGAGTGGAGGCAATGCGCATCACCAGAAGCTATAATGGCGTGCTCTGTAGGCCTGCTTTGTACGCCTGCTATGGACCCACTCTGTAGGCAACAAATAGGAGACGGCGTCAATAATGTAGCGAGAAAGTTGTGAAAGCTGGTAGCGCGAAATGAAAGCTATATTTATTATAACTCTTGATGTCAATATATCCGAAGCGTTGGTGCTCGATTCCTCAGCAAGCACTCGAAAAGCCCCCTTTGGCACCTCCTTGTGGAAGAGGTGCTGTTAAGACCTAGAAAAACCTTAGAGGTAAGTATTAGGCATTAAGGACGCACATCACCCAGGCACTCGGGATGCAATCTGGTCGTGAGGATGGTGCTACAGTGGGTATGTTACCTTGATTATTGCGAAGCTTACTGTAGTGCGTGTGCCCACTTAACAGTAAATGGGCCAGGTAAACATATCGGAAAGCTTCCACGAATAATGGGAGTATAAAAGAGGAAGAAAAATGATTTAAAGTGTGGTTTAATTCATACAAAACAAAGGTAAGATGGAGTCAGTTGATGGAAACACACGTAGCCACATACTCACGTGTGTTTCCTGAGGGTAAGACAAACACGATACGGGAAGCAGCTTGGGCTGCTCAACATATAAGACGTCGTATTTCCAGTTTCTCTTGAAAAATAAGAGTCTTATTAAGAACTTTCCTCCATTCCTTACCAAGTCTCCTTTTGTAGTGCCCCAACATCATCAAAAACAAGAACTTTACGCTATCATTCAAGGCAGAGTATTACAATACAATTTCTTCCAGTTAATAAGCTGCTATGGCTTTGATTTTTCCGGGTTCCAAAGAAAGCGCACGTGTTTCGAAAAAACTGCGACGTGACTAGGCGCTTGCGCGCAGCGACATTAGTGCCCTCGAACATGCTACCAGGCAGCGAATGATCGATTCTGCATCTACAAGCGAAAATGATAGGCGATGACAACATGCATCGTCTCCTATGCATCGTCATAGGCTGTCAAAAAACCTGCTCACCCTTTATGCAATCGGTAAAAAAAGGACGCTGAAATTGGCACGTGCTATTTATCTTGTATCCAATCACTTCATTTGCTTCATTGCTTCAACAAACAAAACTGGAAACGAAGACGTCCGTGGCTAAGACCACTATCTTCAATCTGTCTGTATTTCCTGCGGCCTATTCATGAGTTCTGTCGGCACGCAGCATCGACAATTTGTTGGTAGCATGTTCGAGAGCACTGCGTGAAGGCGCCCACTTACGTGATACCATTTTCTTTTTGAAATTTGTCGAGGTTTCCTTTGCAGCCCAGAAAAATTAAAGCCATAGCAGGTACCATCACGAAAACAAAATTATTTGGATGTTTCTGAAAAGGTCCAGCAACTTATCCATTGAATATTTTGCATTTAAAGCTATACTTTAAAAGTTGGTTAATTATTTATTATTAATTGGTGATCTGAGCTACAATCTCAGGTGCTCCAGAGAACTATGTGCTTTTGGTTCACTGTCATAAGTCGGTTGCATTCTTGTAGCGCACATGCAGATTTGATATATATATATATATATATATATATATATATATATATATATATATATATATATATATATATATATATATATATATATATATATATATATCGCAACGTTCGCGGATACACGGACGAAAATATTTCCTTGCAATTCACAGATACCCTGCACCCAGAAGCGGGTTTCTCCAGACAAGTTTCCTGAATGCGGAGAAGCCAACACCCATGAAACTAAAGAGGCGCATGCATGCCTGCCAAGTTCTGCCGAGCATTACAAACACTGAGCACTGGCTGCCGGTCGCGCAACCACACGTTTTAGTGTCGTGCTGTGTTAATGTAACACACTTGCCGCCAAGCTGCTGGTCACGGTAACGTAGCCTAACGAACCTAATAACTTATAGCGTACTGGTGGCAAATTTTATTAGGGCATGTCATAAGCAAAATCACGCACAACCACACGCACATTGTGGTGCTCAACTTTCTGTAACTATTTTTACGTCACAACGAATCGCATGAGGCTAACATGCCAGCGGTAAATTAGTCGCGGACGTCCATGATGCTAACGATGCAACACGCATGAAATGCTGTCTCTTGCAGCACTGGTGGAGCGCAGCGCATGGATTTCGTAAGGCGAGCATGGCATACTGGCAGGAAATGCGCTATAAAATAACATATGACGAGCCTTCTTTGCTGCCATTATATTTTGTACTGCCTGAAAGCATCGTGAATGTCATAGTAGGCAGGCCGGCGAACGGCTTTGCTGAGGCACCTCACAGCGCGCTCATGTTGTGTGAGTATCCTTTGTAGACGGATAGGTACGATGAATGACGCCAAAATATGTAACATGTTCCCCTTATTTGAGAACAGTGCTCTCATTTTAGGGGTTAGCATAGTAATTGCGAAGTAAATTACATAATTTTTGCTCGTGACGGCATTTCTAGTTTCTAGCACTGGTACCGTACTTCGCCTTGTTGGAACGATAAAGGCTCCAAATGAGGCCCCCTGTATAGGACTCTTATTCAGTCCTCCAGGTTAGGCCTCCAGGTAGAGTCTTCTAGTAAAACCTCCTAGTAAGGACTACGGGTTAGGCGTCAACATGAAGACCATGCGAAGCCAGGGATCAGAACGCGGGAACAGCAACTCCGGGATGAGCAACAGCAGAAAGCGCTAGATTGCCTCCGTCCAGTAAACGTTCTCGAGCCAGGCCCACAGCCTAACAATATTAGGCCTCGACATTCACGACTAAGTTGTTGTTGATGATGACGAGGACGACGACTTTAAAGGCAGTGGCAATTACCAATTCAGTAGTACTGGTCAAGATTAGGGCAGACTTCATGAATGTATAAAAAGTATGAATTTAGAAATGTGCAATTGTGATAAATAGATGTATACCAGTGAAACAGAGAGATATTTCTTCGCTGCCATTTTGGATTAACAATAATGAAACTACATAAAAAATGTCGTCTTTTTTTGTATAATGTTTTTTTTGTATAACCTGTACTTTGATTTCCTTGCACTGTAAAGCTTGATTATTGTACTCCCCGATTGCCACGTTTTCGAAGGAGAGCAGCAGTATTGAAAATAAATAAATAAATAAATATAGCACACCAGATTAACGATGAAATTGATGGGATTCACGAGTGAATTTCTGTACGGTGCTGCATGCATCCCTGTGGTAGTGTCGCCCAGCACAGAGGCTACGAGAGACCACAACACAGGAGAGTACAATGGCAGACCAAGCTGTTGTAGCGTAAATTCCAGAGTCCTTTTTCTCGGGGAGCTGAAGCGACGGCAGTGCAGTAAGTACGAAATGACTGATTCAAATTCGTTGCAAAAGTGGCACAATTGAGAAATCGCCGGACCAGATCGGTGCATGTATAAATTTAAGAATGGGACTCGGCATAGCAGACTCGTCAATGAAACGTCCAACTTACATATCTTACTTTTTTTTCATTGCAACCGTTTTTATTCGAAAGTGCTGCAATTTGGTAGACGATGTAAGGGATGATTTTGCTGTCAAAAGGCTGAACTTTTGAAACCAGAGCGAAGTGATATAATCCGCCGTTGGAAGAAGAGAAAACACAGGCCCTGCAAGGGAAGCGTTAGCCAAACTATCTGCCACTTCGTTCAAAAATAGACCTTTGTGTCGTGGTACCCGTACTAAACATAAACTATGCGAATGATTTGGTGCCACTGAGTATATATCTTTAATGTGCGCGACTCTACGAGAGCAGCCAGAGGGCAGCACAACGACAATAAACTGGGATTATAGCCGCGGTTGTCATGCAAGAGCGTAGTTTACTCAAGGTTACAACTAAGAATTACGTCACAGATATTGGAAGCGTGTTTGGGAGCCAAACAGCAAAAAATACCAATAAATGAAGATGAAAAGGTGCCAAATCTGGCCTTTAACTCGATCTGTGAAGCATCAATTGCTATAAGAACGTTTCTACGAACCTGCTTCAAAGGATCGTGGATTAAGCCGTTAGGAATATGCCAGAGGAGCTGTTTTCTATTGGGGGAAAATATGACATGATAAGTAAATAAGAATAGAACTGAAACAATGCTTACCGTGTTAGCATCCTAAATATGTATTTATTGGTCCAGAAATGACTGTGTGAGAAACACTAGTGGAGTTTGAAGAGGGGCCCATGACATTCCAAAAAATAGAGCTGGCGTACTAATAAAGATCCACGAGGATTGTCTCAGTGAAGATTGATATGGCCTGATGAATGTCTGGACGTAGGATATTTGAAATCCCATTTCTAGAGAATGAATTCAGGTTCCATGCTGAGCACGGCAGTTTGCTACAAATTTGGAAAGCCCAAACAAAAGCGGAGCACTTCCCGTTTCAGCACAATCAAAGGGTGCATACTATACGCAGAGACACCTTAGGGCAAGGTATATCTGCACTCTAGTATAGCTCCTTTGATCTTTAGCACGAAAGTTCATGAGCTTCTGGCTGCACCCCACCTTCCCAAGATCTAGAGCTGAACAAGACCGACGTCATATTTACTTCTTTCTACGCACCTCATCGCCCAGTTTCTCTCGATAATCACGCGAGTGTTCACCCTTATCAACACAGTGATTTGAAAAAGTGGCGCTTTTACTTCTCATTTACTGTTCTGCCTTTCCATTTTTACCCTTTTAGCCACTGAATATCGAGTCATTTCTCAAAGGCCCTTGGGGAACATCTCACATTTGTCTGAATTTTCTGGCGAAATTCCTTTTGAAGGGAATAATACGAGCTGCGCTGCAAGAACTTACCTGCCCATGTAATAAAGCTATAAAGTATTCATACAAACCAATATAATGCATCATCTACAACAACCTTGATTATTCTACACTGTTGTACGCTTTGAGGATGTCTAGAGTAACTAGAGCCGCATATTGCCTGTAGCGTCGTGCCAACTTAATTGTGCGTTTGAGATCAACGTGATCGCAACAGATTCACATTTCATACCTAAATCCTAACCTGGCAAGCGCTCAATAACTATCTTGAGGTCACATATATTAGTCGTTCGAGCTTGTTCCTGTTGTTGTTGCCTCAATACATGGGTTAATTGTACCCACGAGAGGGATTGGCCACACTCGATTGGTTGAAAAGTACACCCAACAAAATACCAAAAGGGCTAAAGGCAAACATTCAAAATGGAGCAATAGGCAATTAAATAATAACCCAAATTTTGAGAGGGTCTATACATAAACATAGGGAAAAGAAATGAAGTACCCCATGATTCGTACCCTAGCAGCGTAACCTTCCGGATCTTCAATGAACTTGTGCAGAGCAGCAATCATCGACCCATGGTCGGTTGCGCCTGATCGACAGGCACCAAGGGACAAAATGTTTGGTGTTGTAAGTGCTGAGCCCAGATTACCAGTGAGAAATATGACAAATAATGTGCGGAGAGAGGAGAAGCGGCGACAAGAAAAAGAAATTGTTAAAAGTTTCTGATTCACTACAAAAAAAAGCAGAGGTTAGTTATGGATAAACCAGATATATAAAAGTGCAACTTAGGCAGGCAAATTTACCATGGAAGCTTGATAACGTCGCCTCGCTTTGTCGTGAAAGACGGTTGGTCGTGTTCCACGGAAACTGTAGATGTCGAAAATTACCTGCGCAAAGTAGGGATGATTTCACTTCATTTCATTTTTTATTTCCTTAAAGACCCCATTGTAGGGGTATCACATAACACATATTACAATTAAGAAATAAAAGGCGTTTAAAGCTAAATCCATTTATATTATAGAAATCAGGAAAATCACTTAGAACCAGACCATTTAGTGACGACGATGCGAGTGAGTCAGCCGATTCATTTGAATAGATTCCACTATGTGCGAGGACCCAGACAAAGTGAACTTCGTACAAATCTTCCGAGGTAAGGGTCGAAAAGATACTCAGCAGGTGTGACCGATTATTAGAAGTTAAATGTGCACAGACCGAAAGCGCATCTTTAACAATTATTACTTTAGATTTCTGGGGACACAACTTTCTGATGGCCAGAATAATTGCCAGAAAGGCTGCAAGAAATATTACGATGTAATCAGTGAGACGAAGCGCAAAACACCAGTTAAGCTCATTTGAAACTCCGGCCTTCTCTAAACGCCGTGTTGTGTCAGCAGAAATGACCAAGCGAGGCAGAAATTGAGTGAAGTGATCTTGAAGGAAACCTTCAAGCATGCGCGCTGGAAGAAGTTCTGCGTTTTTTGGAAAAAATATCATCAAAAATCCGCTCTATCGTCAACGAATTCGCTTTTGGAGAAATCAGGCCCGGTAGACGAAATTGAACAGCGCATGAACAATATAAACTCTGGTTGTCAATCACGCCGCCAACATGTTCCGAAAAATTAATCATGAGAATTGATGAAAATGCTTTGCAAACGGGAAATAAATGCATCTTAAAGTTTCCGGTAAGTCAGCACAGTAGGCTGCTTAACTCTGGATTCAAGCGGAGTAATTACAGCCTCGAGATAAAGCACATTGTTAGTCGCAAAACTTGGCAGCCCAAAACAAAAACCCAGCGCTTGCCTTTCCAGTAATATTAGAAGTCTTACCTTGTATGCTGCACATACTAGAGAAAGAACACAGCCGAATTCGAGGGGGCTGACTTAAAGTTTATAAATCATGAGTAACGCATCCCTACGCAAACCTGTTTTTATTACTGAACCGGCGCAACAATCCCATTACACGTTCTCCTTTACTAGCATTTGCTTCAATTTGCTGCTTCCAGTTTAGCTTACGTTCCTATCTTATCCCTGAGTAGTTCAAAGCTGCAACTTGCGGTGTCGGCTCATTTCGATAATGAAGAGAAATAAAAACGGGATTTGACAATGGAAACAGAAATAACGGGCATTTCTTGACGTTAAGGAAGAAAGACAGTCCGTCAAGCCAGGGCTTTAGTTCAGACAAATATGATTGTAAAATGTGGCATGACGTAATGATATCCCGCGATGAAGAGAAAAATACCATGTCATCAGCGTAGAGATATAGTTGCACATCCTGATGAACTGGGACCGAAGATAACAAAATATTAAACAAAAGCGGATAGAGAACTACCCGACACCACCCCATTTTTTAAATAAAAGAATTGTGTACCAGAAAGGAACTCTTCTCTTGTATCCAGACCACTATCTCTATAGCCTGGAACAGCACAGCTTGCCAATCTAGAAATCTAGTGTCACAAGCTTTTGCAATATCTGAAGTTACTAATGCTGAGATATCTTCTGATAGCTCTTAGAGTCGAAGGTGGCTTTCTAAATCAACGTGTGCTGGCCATATGGAACATTGAGGCCTAGACCATATCTGTCTCGAGCACAGAATGCCGCGAGAAGTAAATTCCTTGAACGGGGCATGGATTATTTTTTAATTTCTTACAGCGAAGCTTTTAGTCTTTAGTTGGTCGGGATTTTTCGCGGTGCGTCCTCACGGGAAAAAAAAGAAACCTTTAGCAATTAAAAAAAAAAAAACCTTCAGCGCTTGGAGCGAGAAGTGACTACATGCTTTAGTAGCACGCATACACCATGCAGCGCATGATTCGTTTCAATAAAGAAAACGCACAAAGCAAGCATAAAAACCACATCATTGGTGATAAGGCGCTCGTGATAACAATGCGAAGCACGTAGCGCTCCTCGAAAACGTTTTCCGGTAAAGATTACTCTTGCGCAAGCTGCCGCGGCGAAAGCAGCTAGCGACGTGCGAGTGACGCCACTAGCCGTTCATATAGAAAAGAACCAGCCTAGCAACTGGTTTCATTGTTGTTGCAGCAGCGATATCGGTAGGCAACGCATAGTTAGGACTCCCGAGGAGCAACGCGAATACGAGGAGCGGCAAAGGGAAAAGAAACGGCAATACGACCAGCGGCGGCGTGTTGCCAAAATTGCCTTTATTGCCATTACTACCATTAATTCAAAGCTATAAAGCATTGCATAAAGCACCCCAGCTGTTGTAGTGGTAGGTTTCAACAGCCTCGCTGGCCACCCACTTTCGCAAAGCTGACATGGCGAGTAGTCAATTTTTTTTACGAGATTCGATGTAAGGGAAATTGGTCGAGTGTTGGCCAAGACATATCTGAGGTTTCGATTTTTATGTTAAAGCACAATTTTCGCAATTTCCCAAGAGTTTGCGATTCATGTATTTTGTAGCGAACAGTTCTATATTCAGAAGTATATTCAAAAGTTCATTGGGGAAAGAGTTACACAATAGTTTAGTCATGGCATTTGTAATACGGTCTGGTCCAGGAACCGATTGATGTGCAGTTAAAACATCGGATAATTCCGCCATGGTAACTTCTACAAACTCCGACGTCGAACTTTTAAACCTCCTAGGTGTAGAACACTTGCGAACAAAAGGGTGCTTTAAGCCCCTTCGCGATAACATCTAGCGAATCCGCTGCATCTTTGAAGAATAGAAGAGCAGAATGTGACCACACGGACTGTTTAAAATATTTTGTTGCTTCGTAATAACCTCAAATGTGCCGATGTTCTTTCTGGTTTTGACAAAAATGAATGCAGCCTGTTTCTCTTTTGTTCATCTAATCAACTAATCCATACCTTGACTGAGAAAGGACACTACGTGACATTTCAATGGCTTCCAAGTCACTGCGGAGTCATAGGGAACGAATACGCCGATAATATTGCTCGGTTGGCTCTTCAAGGGGACGAAGAGGAGCCGATACCGTTATCAAGGACAGATGCCGCTAGAAAACTTCGAATGCTCAGCCGTGATATCACGTTCTCCTTGTGGAACGCAGGAAGTTTTCAAAACAACCGACTCCACAATCTTGACTCCTCTCTACGCCTTTGCATTCCAGCCTGACTCTGCCATCGCGAAGCTACCCTGCTTTGTCGAATATGGCTAGGGGTGGCTTTCACCAAGTCTTTTGCTTTCCAAATCGGATGGGCCGACGACGCCTCGTGTGATGACTGTGGTAATGAGGAGACTCTTCAACATCTTCTTTGTGACTGTCCTCGCTATAATTTACAGAGACCATCACTCGCAATCGCGATAGCGCGCTTTGACCGAAGACCTCTCACAGAAGAAGAACAACAACAACTTTATTGAAGAATAAAACGCTCAGAGGGTGAATCCCCTAGACAAGGGCCCCACTGAGGCTTCCGCGCGCCGTCTCGCTTGTCGGATGATGGCCCTTTGGACCTCTTCCCATGAACTGGACAGCGCCGCCTCCCATTGTGTATGCTCCGTAATTTCTGTGTTTGTCCTTTGTGGATATGCCGTGCATGCTCATGAGATGTGGTCTAAGGTTGGCGTGGCTCGGCACCATGGGCATGTGTCCGTATATCTTTCGGGATGAATTTTATGGAGAAAGTGTAGGTTGTTATATGTATAGGCTTGCAGCTTTCTCCATATAACCTGTTCTTCCTTACTGAGGTTCTTATCTGGGGGTGGTAGCTTCCTTCTATTTCCTCTGTCATAGTTTAAAATTGCAGAGTAGTTCTGGTCAATCGGGATCGGGTCGTCAGAGGCGTCCTGTGAGCACCCGTGGTGTGTAGCATGCGCACGAGCTACTCTGTCAGCTTCTTCGTTTCCTCTGATTCCCTCATGACTGGGTACCCATAAAAGGTGAAATCTGGCTCGGGGTTTTATATCTTGTATAATTCTATAAGCTGCGGTGCATACTCGTCCCCTGAGGTAGCTTCTGCATGCTGCTTGAGTCTGATAGGATGGTTATTTGCTGTTGGTTCGGTTCCGTCGATTTGATAGCAAGGGCTATTGCGATTTCTTCTGCTTCCATGATAGTGGTCTTGTGAGTGGAGGCGCTAATGATTTCTCTGCCCATATAGTCAGTGACAGCAGCTACCGTTCTGTTCTGCCTGCCTGGGTATCTTGCCGCATCCACGAAGCGGGAGTTTGGTTTGTCGCCGTGCGTTTTTTCAATGTATGCAGCCCTGGCTTCTCTTCTGCCTGCATGTAGAGTTGGGTCCATATTTCTGGGTATTGGCGCCACTTTGATGCGGTTTCCGATTATAGTGGGGACGGGTTTAGTTTGGTTGTGTTTTTCTAGGAGCTCGTGATACCCGAGTCTGCCCAGGAGTTTCCTACCCGTGGTCATTTGTGTGAGTCTGTTTCTGCGAGTTATCAGTTGAGCTCCTGCCAGTTCCTCGAATGTATTATGAATCCCTAGACACATGAGTTTTTCGGTTGGGGCGCATTGCGGAATTTGTAGGGTGATCTTGTAGGCTTTCCTTAAGCACGAATTGATCGCATCCCTCTCTGTTTTCGTTAGCTGGTAATACGACAAGCTGTAAATGAAGCGGCTAACCACCAGACTTCTGATTAGGCGAAGGGTGTCTGATTCCTTCAACCCCGTCCTTTTCGTGGCTACCCGCTTTATCATTCTTGCGACTTGTTGTGTTGCCGTCTTGATGAGGTTAAGCCTGTGTTGGCAGTGTTGATTTGATTGTACCCACATGCCTAGTACCCGGATTGTGGTCTTCTCAGGTATTGCATCATTGCCAAGTATGATTTCCAATTTAAGGGCAGGGTCCGTCGGGGCGTTACGATTCCTTTTGCGTTTCCAGACCCGTATAATCTCCGATTTCTCTGAAGCGCATTGCAGCCCTCTGGCTCGCACGTATCTCTCGATTTCACAGGCAGCTGCTTGTAATCGTTCTTCTTTTTCACGTAGCGACCCGGTGACACACCAGACTGTAATGTAATCCGCGTATAAGGCGTGCTGGATACCCGGGTGGCTTGTAGTTTCCTTGCAAGGCCTATCATCGCCACGTTAAGTAGCGTTGGCGAGATCACTGCGCCCTGGTGAGTGCCCTTGTTGGGTGCTTTGAAAGTCTTGATTTCTACTCCGCCAAATTTAATCTCAGCGGTTCGTTGGTTTAAAAAGCTGCGAACATAGTTGTATATCCGCTCTCCGCAGTTTGTTTCAGCCAGGCCATCGAGTATTCCTTGGTGGCTTACGTTATCAAAAGCACCTTTTATGTCGATTGCCATGACAACGTGTTCGCTTGATCTTGGTATATTTGTCAGGACTTCTTCCTTCAACTGTAGGAGGATGTCTTGAGCTGAGAGCTTGGATCTGAACCCAAACATAGTGTCTGGAATGATTTCATTTCATTGTCCTCTAAGTTGTTTTGTAATCTAGAGTTGACTATTCTTTCAAATAGTTTCCCCAGACAGGAAGTTAGGGAGATTGGTCGAAGGTTACTAATTGCTAATTTATTGCCACGCTTGGTAATTAAAACTATTTGAGCGTGCTTCCACTCCCCTGGAATAGTACCCTGTTGCCAATGTTCCTTCATAAATGCAGTATATGCCTGTAAAGCCTCATCGCTTGGGTTTCTAATGATGGGGTTAGTTATCCGGTCTTTGCCTGCCGTTGTGTTTCGGGTCACTTTCGCTATGGCAGCTCTAACTTCTTCGATGGAGATGGGTTCATCGAGCTCAGGGTAAGGCGCCCCCCCCCCCCCCCCCCGTATTTAGTCGCACAGGGTGGGGGAGATGTGTCTGTTCCGAAGCACTTGTTATATAATTCTTCTCCGAGTTCTTGTTCCGTCCCTGGGTACGTATGGATTAGCCGTTCCACCGTTTTACAGCCCTCGTTCTTGGTTTTTTTGGTTCCATAATTGCTCTTAGTATGCGCCAAGTTTTTGCAGTACTCAGTGTGTCATTAAGAGAGTCACAGAAGCGTTCCCAATAGGACGCAGTTATTTGCGTTGCGTACTCTTCCGCTTTGCGGGTGATTTCTGCAATGAGTACTTTTAGGTTCCGGTTCTGTGTCTGTCACTTCAATCTTTTCGTTAGTCCTCTGCGTGCCTCTCAGAGATGCAGTAAGTGAGGGTCCATCTCAGGTATCTCACTTGTGCAGGCGAGTTCTTTTGTGACCTTATCCTTTTGTGTTGTTAAAATTTCACACCATTTACTTAGATCATCGATTGTGGTGCTTTGTTTGCTCTGCATCCGGCGGTATTTCACCCAGTCGGTAATTTTGGCTATTCCTATGGGTCGTTTGATTTTCCCAGTCCGAATTGTGGTGCTGATGATGTAATGGTCGCTGCCTAAATCATTTTGGGTGTTTATCCATTGCGCATCTTCGCAATTCTGCACTATCGTGAGGTCAGGGCTGGTGTCCATGCTCAAACTGTTGCCCTGTCTAGTGGGTACTGCAGGATCCGTTATAATTGTCATGTCGAGTTGTTCTGTTTGTTCCAGAATGTTTCTGCCCTTAGCGTCCTGTTTCGGGTATCCCCAACTAGGATCTTTGGCGTTGAAGTCACCTACTATCACCAGTCGTCTTCCCTTTACCAGGCGGGCAGTTTCCTGCAGGAGTTTGTTAAACTTTCTTTCTCTGGCTTGGTGAACTGTAAATGTTTAGTATAAAGGCATTCTTTTTGTTCAGGCCTTTATATATGATTTCTATTAGTAAATGTTTAATATCCGTGTCGGTAAAAGGATCGCGTTTGATTGCGGTAATCGATTTCGCTACCAAAGTCGCTATTGCTTTCTCCGAATACGGGTGTGTGTACAGCTCGCATCCCTGAAGGGTTGGAGGGGATCCGACTTCCTGAAGGGCTATGACAGCTGGTGGCTCGCTCTGTGAGCTCACCAGCTGTGTTAAAGGTCCCCTTTTCTGCCGGTATCCACGACAGTTCCACTGCCAGATTTCGCAATTTTCTGTTATAGTTGTTTTATGTTTAGGCATGGCTGCTTTCTTGTGCAATGGCTGCCAGCCCTGGTCTGGCGTATAGCTTCTCGGCTCTCTCTCTAATGTTAGCTCCGGCAATTTGCTTACGCACTGTTTTCATGATTTCAATTTGCAGAGCCTGGAGTTTTTTGTCGGACTTTACTTCAAATTCAGTCATTTGTTGCGTTAGTTGTGTTATTTGGGCTGACACCTGTTGGGTGATCTGTTCCGCTATTGAGGGTAATAGTTGTTCGAAAGTTTCTTGGATTTGTGTCTGGAGTGTTTCGACCGACTGTATTCTAGGGCGCTTTTGGGGTCCTGGTACAGCTCGCCCCGAAGCTTGCTCTGACTGTGCCGGTTTAGCCTGTGTGTTCTGTTGCTGCGACTGCATTTGCTTTAGTATCGCATTCTCGCGCTCTAAGTCGCCTAAGCGAACTCTCATGAGTTCTAGCTCTCGTTCTAGGCGCGTTATCTGTGCAGTTGTTTGAGGTGTGTGTTGGGAGGCTATTGCTGACCAGTTCACCTTGTTTTTGTCGCCTTCATTCTTTGGAGATTGTTTCTTGTTCTTCTGTTGGCTGGTGCTTAGCTTCTCCTCTTGTTTTCTGCCTCGAGAGTTGGATCGGCCTCGGGAGGTCGACCTGGTACGCGAGCGGGACCTCTCCGGCGAGTCAGAGTTCTCTCGGTCCGAACTGAGCCACCTCTTTTGGGGGTCCCTGTGACCTCGTTATGTTGCCTCATACGCTGTCTTCCCCTTCGCGGGACGCGCTTCAGTTTTTTGGTGCAATCTGGTGCCGCTGTAGGATGAGCTCATCCGCACAGGGCACAATTGGGCTCCACTCATGGTCCGCTGGTGGGTCGCGGAGGCCACATTTCGCACAAGCCTTGATAGTTGGGGTTGGACAGACGTCCGTCCTGTGTCCTTGATTTTGGCATATCTTGCAGTATTGTCGAGTGGGTTGATAGGGTATAACCGTAGTAATATACGTAGCGTGGCACGATGGGGCCATCGAACGTCAGCACTGCCGTCCTCGATTTGCCAAGCATACGGGTGTAGAGTATTCGTACCCCTTGAGTCCGCACTCTTAGGTTGTTGATGAGTTCGTCTTCTGTAGTTCCAGGCTCCAGTCCGTGTATGACTCCCTAAAGGAGGTTGTCAGGCGTGGAGATGTAGGTGTTTACAGAATGTCTGTTGCCTCGCAGCTCCAGCTCCTTGATCCTCAGGATCCGTTCCGCTGTTCGTTCTTCGGGTGTGCTTGCTATGACGATGTTAGAGCCCGGCCGTATCCGCAGCAAGAAATCGTCTCCTGTGATGTTTGCAGTTCCGCCACAAGCCTGGACTATGGCTCTGGATACCTCATGCGTCCGCAATTCCCGAATCGCCAATCCTGGTTTCGGTCTAATAATGATTTTCATGTCATTCTTGGGTAGAGGGGGTGCTTTTCGGCGTGGGTGGCCCCTTTCCGCCAAGCGTCGTCTCATAGCTCTCTCTCCTGTAGGTAGTATTGCGTCACGGGCCCCGTCGCTTGCTCCTCCGGAGCTAGGGCGCCCCCGTTGTGCTTGTGCAAGTGTGACGCGCCGAGCGTCTCCGGCGCGTTGCTCCACACCTGCTTCGTGCTTGGGGTGGTTGACCCCGCCATTCGACTCGGCGGTCCGCGCTTCTTTTCTGATTTTCTTGCGTGTTCGTAGGGATAATGCAATTTGCCACTGACCTTGCTTGCTGATGTCCTCGGCGTTTTCAGCGTCGGTGGCGGACTCCTCGTAATTCACTTCGCCAGGCGAGAGAAAGTCGTCATCAACACTCGTGACTGCCTTTATTTGACTGCCTCTCTAGTCCTGGCCCTTGTGTATTGTGATCTTTGGTTGATCCGGGTCCATATCGGGTGGAGTGCTGCTCGCCACGTAGCGGTTAGACCGCGTACGGGCTCCTGGAGCCGCGCTCTCCGCACCAGCTGTTAGGGTTAGCGTGGCGAGTCGAAGTGCAGGCGATGGTCTTCGATTTCAGAAGAACCAGAATTTGCATCACCAAAAACTTGGTATCGGCGACATCCTTACGCCTTCCGGTATATATGGTCCAATTTCGGGAGTTGGCCGTTGATTTTGGCCGCAACAGGATACAATCGTAGACGGAGCCGTTGAGAGCGCGTCCGCACTGCTCGGCGCCACCTGGCGTTCCTCCCTCTCACAGAGGAACTTATTTTAAAATGCTGCGATCACAAGCAATCGCAGCAGAGGGCGACGAGGGCACTGTTGCGGTTTTTGAGGGCGACAGAATTGGACAAGCGGCTGTAACCTGAACAGATGTTTATAGTGCTGCAAGAGCTACTGTGCTGTGCGGTGGCAGTATGCGGCGAGTGAGCGACTGTGATTGTATGTCTACGCTCCTTTCTTTCTTTATCTCTACTTTGTTGTCACTTTACCTCCCCCTCCCCTCTCTCCCCAGTGTAGAGTAGCAAACCGGATCTTCCCCTCTGGTTAACCTCCCTGCCTTTCCCCTTTCCCCCCTCTCTCTCTCTAGCTAGCTATTGCCACGGTTAGTTTAAACAAAGCTGCATAGAATTTATAGACCATCCATCTTCTCGGTGAATGACTATGTTAGACACTTTTCCACCCTGTTTTCATTCGACTATAATCACGTGCACATACCTAATTTCACCAAGATGAATTTGATGGCGAGTTGCTAGACATAACCGCAAGTTCAGTAGGCTGAATAGCAGAATTTAAAAGAGATACCGCTAAATCAGCTCTCCGTCCCTCATCATAAGTGGTAAATGATGATAACCCTGAATTTATAGCTCATTTATAAGTTTTATAATTAATGAGCTGTCTTTGTCGTACGATAGAAGCCCGACGTGAAAGCATAATTTAAGATGTGATGGGTAAGTGATCGCTATATGTTACATTGCCAAAGGTGTCCCAAGATGAAATAGACATCTGAGCGGAATAGAAAGTCTGGTTTCATGCAGATGAGAATCGCCCACGTAGAAAATTAATTCAACATGAATTGTGAGATCAAATGTTGCTATTATGCATCCAATTCCACAATCTCTTTCCATGAACATTCGTTTTCGTTCTTCAAGGAGTGTGATGAGAATTAAAATCTGCCAGGAGTATTGCATTTTAACAGATTCAGGAGAGCGAGTCCAGGTGACCAGTGCGCTTGACTTCGTTCGGGATAGGATAGGAATAAACTTTATTTGTCCAACGGTTATTGACGTTGGTGCCCGGGGCTAGGCTCGGTTCGGGAAGTACGCATTAACCACTGTAGACGCAGTGCAACCAGGCTATAAACAATCTAATCCTAAAATTTCGTAGTCTGAAAACACGTGTTCACTAGCGACAATATAGCAAACGGGTTCTGCGGGCTTCCATCCTAGGTTCGAGTCGCGGACCAGGACAAATGTTTCTTCTGCTGCGAGGTTTTCTTTCTGAGGAACACGTATGGGTTTCCTTTGCAGTTTCGTGCTACAATTCGGGTAAATGACAAATTTCTTCCCTTTCATGTAGTTTGCTCCACCTTGCGGGCTTCCGCAGAACTGATTTGCCATATTAAGTGTCCCAGTGCCTCAAGTTGTCGATTAATTTGCCCTCATTCTGCGATCAGCTAGTCTCCTGGTTAGCTCAGATAGTAGGGCGACCGCCCCGGGAAGGTGTTGGTCCCAGGTTCGTGTCCCCGACCAACACGAATTTTTCTTCAATTGTGAGGCTTTCTTTCTGAGAAACCCGTATGTTTTGTTTTTTTTTGTTTTTTTTTTGTAGCTTCGTGCTACAATTCGGGTGGATGCCAATATTTTCCCTTTCAGCCTCTGCCTGGCTCTCAAAGCTTGATTTGTTTGAATGTTGCGCAGGAATACTAGTTCAAGTGGGGGCAGCAGCAGCAGAGTGCGATTGCAGGAGGCTGTGGAATTTGGCAGATTAGCATCTCGGATATACCGTCGGCAAAGGCGTAAAAATTCGCTCCATAAGTATTGGGATCGCCTTGTCAATAGCTGCAGCTACTGCGGCTGAAACTGTGGCGTCAAGAGAGGTGGACTGATGGGATGCAGCGGCTGCGTCTTCACGCTCTTTAATTGATGATATTGCTTCGCACGGGAACAATGACGTTTCTCCACACTCTCAAGCACTTGCATCTCACGGCACAGCGCAGGGCAGTTACTATCCGTAGCACTATGAAAGCCATCGCAAAAGCAACACCTTAGAGCATCTACGTCGCAGTCTGATGTGGAGTGAGAGCCACCACAATTACAGCATCTCACTGAATATCTGCAGGCATTAGCACTGTGCCCATATATCTAGTAGTTTTGACAATCCAGTGTTCTAGGTATCAAGGTCTCCACACGGAACAATAAATATGGCAATGCCTTCACTTCAGACGGGCGCGTTAAATCGGCGAATGAGACAGCAACGCTCTCTGTTTGAACACGATAATGACTCATTGACCTATTGCATCTGTAGACAGAAACAACACCAGGCGCAGAGAGCATCTTTAAAAGGCCTCAGGAGTGATATTTGTGGCTATGCCCTTCACGCATGCGAGATGAGGAGGCACGAAAGCGCAACCGCGATGCTGTGGATCCCGTGCAGTGAAGCAAATTATTGAGGCACTGGACATTAGACGACTTACACAGAATGTGTCTTGTCAAATGGTCTCACCTCCTAGATGTCAAGAGAACGTTCGGGTATACCATCCGTGAAAAATTTCATACTTGCTCAACCAAATAGTTCCCCTATCTGGGTGAACGAGCGCAACGCCCCCCCCCCCCCCCCCCCCCCCCCCCGCAATGTATTCACTCCATTCCGAAGAAAACATCACAGGGGCACTGACTCAGTTGGACGTCTAGCCGACCAGGGCGAGCCCTGGCCGGCATCCGAGACCGGCATTCAGGGTCTTTCGAAAGAAAAAAAAAGCACCTGTAAAAGGAACAAAGCACTACGAGCAGTTAAATGTGGCGAATCCGCTCTCGGATATGAGACAAGTGGAATCACTTGGTTGCCTCATCAAGCAGGATGGTGTCGCGTAGAAAAGTTCCCGATCGAGCACCGTTCTCTGCACTATGGGGAAATTGCAAGAATACCGGACGTATTTTATTTAAAATGAGAATCTGAAATTCAATTTTCAGGACTGATAAAAAATAAGTTATGTGGAAGGGCGAATTTAGTGTATAAGCGACGGCACTTATATCCACTACGGGAGATCATCTAAGAAGCAGGTGGTTTTCAAGCTCTCTTTAGCGAATAATATTTTAAACAAATTACAAAAGATATATGAATATATGAGCGTCAACAGTTGCTAGTGAGACATAAGAGATTGCAAAAATCGCTGAATTTATAAAATCTTCAACTAACATAATAATGGTTAGAAAAGTGAATAAAGAATGAAGGAAAATATACTTTCAGAAATTTAACTCACCAATCGTTTTGTGTCACCGATAAAGTTATCAATTGCACTGCGAGCGTCGGTCCGCTGGCTCCCGTTCAAACACCTGAGTGCCCTGTTCTTTGTCTTCCTTTTTCCTTCTTCTTTGTCGTGGTGATAGTTCATCGGGCAACACGTCATTCAAAACAACACCCGCCAATATCACTCCTTCGCCCTCGGCTGACCGATCTACGCTGACCAGCCACCAATAAGTAGAATATTTAAAATACGATCGTCGCTCTTAGCCTACTTACCCCACTTCGCGGTTCCTATCGCATTTCGGGGCTCTTTACTACGGCGGTATTTTTAGTTAAAATGCAGACACGAAAAAAAAAAAAACTCCGGTACTTGCCGGTATCGAACCTGGCTCCACGAGTGCAAGAGCCCGAAGCTTTAACCGCTCGGCCTCGAGCACGGGCTTGGCAAAGCAGGATTAATTCTCAGCGTTAGCAGCCACCGGCGCGTCACCGGTGCAATCTGCGAGACTACGCGCGCGCCGCTTGGTGGAGCAGCGCTACCAGAGGCAGAGAGGAACCCCGCTGCAGTACACGGCTCATACATGACGCGTCTCGGCGGTGGCTTTTTCAGTTCTCTCTACTGAGTTTCAAAAAGGATCCCGCGATAAGAAAACAATTGCGTACAACATTAAATATTGAAGGAATCTTTAAAGATAATTTCAATAATGAATCTCCCGCCGCCAAATGAATGTGCCCCACGACTAGGATGCTAATCGCATAAACGACAACAAACATCTTGAAAGAATGGGTGGTGCCTGAATTTGTTATGTAAAATTCGGATAGAACTCTCCCCCTCCCCTCCCCTCCACACCAAAATATTGTCACGGCTTAAAACATGTCACTAAAAATTCCTCCCAGATGACAATACATCGGGGTAACGAATGATACGATAACTGACTGATATGCATTTCAACACCTATCTCTGCAACCATATTGGATAAATGTGACAGTTGAGTGGTGCTTAAGAAATGAATTAATTTGTTTAACGACTACTAAAATTAACTTGCATGAGCAAATAATGCAGAACTTGAATGATAAGTACTATGTAACTGCTCGGCGGCTTTTTTTCAACGACAGGAATCATTCGGGCTGCCTACGAGCCACCAGATAGTCTGCCACTACTGGAGGACGCACAAAAATTAAAACAAGGAAAGAACTTTTTATTGCAATAGGCTCTGCATAATGAAAAAAAAAAAAGCTTACAACTCTCACATTCCATTTCCACCGAAGCGTATGCATGGCAGCGTAGGAAATAAAACGCACCCCTTACATTACGGCATTGAATAGCACATCTTAGATTGCGAGAACACACTATGAAAAATGGATATTAAAATTCTGTGCCACGGTCCCTCGATATTAAAATTGTAGTACCATAGATATTAAGAAGTTAAACTTTCTTCCTCGCGTGCTTGTGAAAATTGAAGCTGTTCTTGGCTGTTTTTTTTTTTCTGCCCTAATGTGGGTAATAAGCTTTGAACATATTAAAACCTTCAACTGCCTTATACAACCCGCTCAGCACCGAGCATAAAAGGTGCTGCTGCATAGACATCGACCTATAAAACCCCGTTGCGCACACATAGTTATCTAGCATGATTAAACAGCGGCCAAGACAAACGCGAAGAAAAGAACATGACAGTGCGTTTACTGTAATCTGCAGTTAATCAGAAAAACACACACACATACACTGATCTAGCTCAATGTCCGCTAACACCTCTTTTAGGAAAACGTTAGCCCTTTGCTGCAGTATACTCGTTGACAACGCTGCGTTCTGTGCACCTTCTTTTTTTCATTCGCCTTCCACTTCATTGATTTACCGTGAGCGTCTACACGTACAATTTTTCTCGCCTGCTTGCTACTGAGACAATAAAAACGTCTACATATTTGTATAGTTATTGCAGAAAACGCAGACGTTTGTCTAATTAAAGTCAGAAAAAAAGGTCTCCAAATGCTCTCATAAGTTTGAATCATTAGCAAGTGAGCAATCCCGCATGCTGAGTCAAAAGAATGTCATGGCAGTGTTCTAATGCTTTATGTCTTCCGGCATTATCATGGCCGTGGCGAGGGTGACTCAAGCAAAAAGAATTTGACTCATGTTGACGCACTTAATCCTAATTTATTAAACCTTCAGGGAATCATAAGACTGTTACCTAGAAGCACTCGCCGCGGAAGGCAGAGCAGTGGCGATGGCGTTGCGCTGCTGTGCTTGAGGTCACGGGGTCGAGCTCGGCCGCGGCGGCCGCATTCCAATAGAAGCGGAAGGTAAATGGTGCACGTTAAAAAGATCACCGCCCAAGCACTCCATGCAGATAGTTTACCAGCGAAGCTGAAACGTCCGGCCCCGTTGTTTATCACTGGGTCAATCCAGACGGTTCATTATAACGACGGCTTGGTAGGCTGCCGGATCCTCGGTACGCAGTTGCTGCTTGCACTCGGCTGTACAAGCCTGTTCTTGTGCCCGGGCTGCAGCATCGGCACGGGGTAGACGAGCTCGTTCCCGGTTGTGCTCGTGGCGTTGATGATCTAAAGCTGCCTGCTCCTCAGGGGTATGACGCATGACGCGTGGCCTACCCATTTCGACAACAGGAGAGAAACTGCTGCGCGCGCACTCGGCTGCGACGGAGAGGAACGACGTCACTACTGGCGCACCCAATCGCGCGCATCTCTTGTTTTTTTTTGGGGGGGGGGGGGGGGGGGGGGGGGGGCAAGCGCATGGGGTTGCGCCGGAGGAGCTTTCAGCGTACAGGCAACGGACGGACGAATCGGCTAGCCATATACAGCTTCGGTGTAAAACACCAGGGGGTCAAAATTAACGTGGAGTCCCCCACTACCAACGTTACTAGACTAGGTCCAGCTGTTGAACTCTCCGTAGGCGCCGTATATCGCTGGCGCCCCCGTGCCTTGGTTTGCCGCCAAAGGGCGGGAGCGCAGCAGTAGCTCTGCGCGGGTGCATCTCTGTGTTGGCGAAGGTGCTCGGGTCCTGCGACTTCGCAACTTACGAACTCAACAAATGTTTTCCCCGATGCATTTTTTACTGTTTCTATAGCTTCGCGTTTAGCGTATTGATTGAATAACTTTACTTAGCTGTGAAAATGCTGCTGCACTCCCCCAGAGGGCGCTGTTGGAGTCCTTAGTCCAGGGCCCGCCCAGGGCTCGTCCAGGGGAGGCCTGGCCATCCGCTGAGCTCCAGTAATCAGCTGTTGCTGATGAGTAGCTGTAAGCAGCTGATTGTTAAATGTAATCAGCTATTGTTGATTAGTAGTAATTAATTATTAATGCGAACGCATTACATGGCTCATGAGGCAGAAAATTCGGCGTGCGGCGTTGACGTGACCATACGATGGTCCAAAAAGTCAAGGGAGCCGAAGGCAGCCAATTGAGGCAGGTGACATCAATTAAGGTAAAGTTAATTAAGCAAAAGTTAATCAACACAGATTGGTTTAAGGCGATGTTAGTTAAAGTACTGATAATTAGGATAGAGTTAATTAAGACACTCGAACCCACGGTCATTAGGGGAAGTCGAACCCACGATCGTTGGTGTTCATTTATTTATTTATTTATTTATTTACCCTCAGGGCCTTTCGGCATTAGAAATGGGAGTGGATTATACAACAAATAAGAAGGAAATAAATTACGAGCTTATACACTGTTAGCTGAATGTATGATAAATACAGTAATAGAACATGACATATAAAAGTAACATTAAACAAGAAAAAGGAAAACACCAACAGTAGTTAGTACAAATGTTTGCTATTATACCGTGTTAGCTAGTGCTTTTCGAAAATTATCATTGTTATTAATGGAAACGATGTCAGAAGGAAGTTCATTCCAATCTTTTGACGTACGTGGCAAAAAATGAGTGTAAAAATTATGTCGTGTTACATGCACCAATTCGAACTTTATGCTGATGATCAGCACGGTGAGATAAGCAATATGGTCGCGACATGAATTTTGGATCAAGTGTAGGGTGGTGATACAGCTTATGAAAAAATAGCTCTGATGAAAATAACTCTTATAAAAAATAACTAGCAACGCGTCGAAGACGCGTTGCTAGTTATTCCTAGCGGTTGAAGACCCAGATTCGAGTTCATTGAAAATACGCTCGCACCACCGTTGTAGTTCCAAAGAATAAAACGAGTGGCGTTGTTTTGGATTAGTTCAAGGGAATGTATTAGGTTTTCGATGAAAGGGTCCCATATAGCTACAGCTTATTCTAATTTTGGCCATAACAGGGTTTTATAAAGCAGTAATTTTAAAGGAGAGGGAGCACGAGGAAAGTTACGGCGTAAGTATCCCAGCAAGCGGTTGGCTTGGTTAATTATATATCCGATGTGATCATTCCACGTTAATTCAGATGTTATATGCAGGCTTAAGTACTTGTATGAACTTGTCGATTCTAAAGCAACGTTATTCAAGTAATACACAGGCAGGTTAACGTTAGATCAGGATACTCTCAGAATTTTGAATTTGTTAATGTTGAGTTCCATTCGCCACAATCGGCACCATTTGCTGACGTTATTCAGATCGGCCTGAAGCAGGGTGATGTCGTGTTCGTTAGTTATTTCTCTCAGGATTACACGGTCGTCTGCAAATAAATGTACGTCAGAAGTTAATGCTGAAAGTAAGTCAATAATACAGATAAGGAATAATAGAGGTCTCAGGACGGGGTCTTGTGGCACACCGGACTGAACGTCCCTATGAGGAGTCATGACCATTAGCTGTTACGAACTGAGAACGGTTAACGAGAAATGACTCAATCCAATTTAGAACGTAATGATCGAGGTTTAATATGCTTAATTTATAAAGTAAAAGTTTATGACACACCTTGTCAAAGGCTTTCGAAAAATCTAAAGAGATGCAATCGGTAAGAGAAGAACGGTCAAGTATTTGGTGTAGTTTATGAGTAAATATTAATAATCGTGATTCACATGAAAATAATTTTCGAAAACCATGTTGTGATGGCGAAAAAAATGAATTAGATTCAAGAAAATTTGCAAGTTTAGTAAAAATAATATGTTCTAGCAGTTTGCAACAGGTACTCGTTAATGACATTGGGCGATAATTTGTAGGCGATGTTTTGCTGCCAGATTTATGCAAAGGAATAATTTTTCCTCTTTTCCATTCTGACGGAACAGTAGATGTGTTGAGTGATTGTTGAAATATTTTGGTTAATATAATGGAACTATAAGAGCAGGTGTTTTTCAGAAATTTATCACTGATGTTATCAAAGCCGGGTGACGAATGTATAGTCAGTGAATCTATTAGTAGAATAACTCCGGGAACTTCAGTAGTCACTGGAGGCATAGTTAAGAAGTTATAGTCATTCAAGACAGGTAGTTCAATTTCAGCTGTGAACGAGAAATTTTTAACAAAGTTATTATTCAGGAGAGTTGCGCGTATGTTTTTTGGAACAGGGTTACCAGAGAAATTGTTAAGAGTGATAGAATCATGGGTAGGTGGATGTATGACGTGGCAAATTTCTTTAACGTTAGTTATCAGCATAGATGGTAATGTGGTTGATAAGACTGTTTCTTTAGCGCGTCTGAGTGCGGCTACGTAGGCGTTAGATGCTAATGTGTAGGCTTTCCAACGTGAGTCAGTGGGTGAGTGCTTCGCAGGACGATACAGTCGTCTTTCTTGTTGTTGTTGTTGTTGAATAGTCGCTTTAAATTATTATTGTACCAAGGCGCGCGCGGGTTGCATGTTGTAGTACGGTTTGGGATGTGTTCATTGATTAAGCGATTTACCTCTGCCGAAAACATATCCCAGTTTGACTGCACACTAAGATTTTCAAAATCACTCAATAATATGTTAAGAAATTGACTCAGATCATTATTTATTGCTTCAAAGTTAGCTCTCTTACAGTCTCTAATTATTTTTTTTACTCTTCGGCAGTTTCAGAAACTCAGTATTAAAATGAATATTTAGCAATAAGTCGTCACCAATACCGGGTAAGTAATGGATGGCAGAGGCATAATCGGGACGATTGGTTAGGATCAAATCGATAATGTTTGCGGAATTGAATGTTAATGTTGTGGCTTGTGTGACTAATTGAGTTAACGAAAATGTAGTACAAATACCCGAGAAATATTTTGAAGCAGAAGAAGGTAACAATAAGTTAGGTATATCGCTGTTCCAAACTACATTAGGAAAATTGAAGTAACCAAATAAGAAAAGAGGTGTAGAAGGAAATTTTGTGGTAGTGGAACTAATTACATCATACAATTCATTGGTAAATGCGGGTGACGAGGAAAGTGGATGATAAGAAACCCCTGAAATTACCTTTTGATGGTTCAGAGTTGCTGTAGCCCACACTGATTCCAGGTTGGTGCTGATGTAAACGGTGACGATGGGATGCGTTTCGGAATGGCAAGAAGTACGCCGCCACCACGGCGCTCTGTTCGGTCGCAGCGGCATATCGTGATTTGTTTGCTATCATCAAACAGTTCTGAGTCATGAATGTCATTCGAGAGCCACGTTTCAGTTAAAGCTAATTTATTGGCTGAACACGCGCCAATTTCGGATGATAATGAGTCACGGTTTTTCATAACACTTCTGATGTTACTATAAAGGATGTTGACTTGGTTATATTGCGCATGCTCACCGCCCCTCAGGTGTCCCTAAGTAGAAACGTGTTGCGAGGCAGCCGAAACATGGTTCAGGCCGACGTTGCGTCCTGGCATCTCCTGAATACTATTCGAGTTAGAATGGTACATGTAGCATTTATTGTTTAGTAGCAGTTTCTTGTAGCTGAGTTTAAACTGTGGCGAGTCTGGTTGTTATTTAGCAAACTCAATTAGTTTTTTGCGGGCAAGCCGAGTTGCGGGTGAAAATTTCTCATTAACTGCGATGTTGCTAGGTCTTAACTGTGTGCGTGATGAAAGTACCGATTCTTTGGATTTGTAGTTAGTAAATTTAGCAATTATCGGGCGACATTTGTTAGTTTGGTAAGTGCCAAGCCGGTGGGCTCGCTGAATTGAATTGCTGGGAAAAGAGCCAAGAGCGGCTTTTAAGTGCTGAGGTTAGTTTTTCTTCTGTCTGTTGCCAGGTTTCTCTCGAGTCAGATAGGCCATGAAATATTAAATTATTGTGACGAGACCCGTGTTCCAGATCATCCAGACGCGATAATAAGGCGCTGTTCTGAGCAGTGAGGCTGTCTACGTTGTCTTGCATGCGTGTTAGGTTAGTGTCGAAACCGTCGAGGAATTTTGATTTTTCTTCTAAATCGTCAAGCCTTTTCCCGATACCTGCTAGCTCAGCTTGTATACGTTTCTGTCCGTTTTTAATGGCTTTGACATCCGATACAAGTTGGTTTGACACTTCGAAGACTGTAATGAACGAGAGTGTACGTACTTAAGCAGCTTAAACATGATCTTCATTTGGCCTGCGCGATCATCAGGTAAATCATCCAGTTCAGATAAAGCGACAGTACGTGTATTAGGTCCAGGGTTAGATTCAATGTCACCAGCAAATAACAATAAAATAACCATTGCGTAGCACTGGCGCAATGACTCGCACAACACCCGTGGGCACGGGAAGACAATAAGGCAAGGAATTCATAAGTTTTTTTAGTGTATAGCAAGAACCGTGTACGCACCTGCATCGCAAAAACGTGCTGATTAAGCACAACGTTGCCAACGCTGGTCCCGTGCCCAATGAAGAGCGTGTCGGAGTGCCAGCTGTTTAAATTGGCAGGAAAAAGTGATAACGTTGACGATGGCGCTGGGTAGCCTGGCGGGAGCTGTGTGACGGAAGTTGAATTCAGGAATGGCACATCGGTGAAGAAGCCATGGTTGTACTCGAAGTTCGGCAACGGTGAGACAAGGCCGGTCCGGAATTCAGGAGCAGACGAGAGCCAAGCAAGGGCTAGTGATAATACCGCCTGCATTGCAAAAACGTGCCGATTAAGCACAACGCTTCCAACGCTGGTCCCGTGCCCACTTGGGGCGAAGTTAATTAAGGTCCAGTATTTAAGATATAGTAAATTGAGGCAATCGAACCCACGACCTTTCATATTTATACTTTTTGTGCGCAAACAAACAGGGACGAAGAATAGGGGCAACACAAGGACGAGCGCTTTCTAACAACTGGTTTTATTTTTGAAGAACTACTTACTTAAATACCCACAGAACTGCGCGATCTAGAGAACAGAGCACGCCTACAGCGCATATGATACCCGCTGATCTGCGCGATCAAGTCAAAAGAGCAATGTCAATATTACATATAACACTTGTGATAAAAAAAGACGTGGACAAAAGCCACCCGTTCATACTAAACAGCAAAGTGCATAAAAACAACCACTTACAATAACATGCGTTAAAGATGTTATGATAGAAGCGAATTTTCTTTATCTAACAATGAAACAGAAGGATGGCTGATGCATTTTTCTTTTTGTTTTTCAATCCAGTATGCTTCCACGATTTCCCTAGCGGTTTGATTCCTATGCCTGTACAAAAATCTTTGGTTGGAGTGGAGCCCTCGACCTTTGGTGGTGGCAATGACTTTGCATTCATCCACGTAGGGATAACTAAGTGCGCCTTGAATTTTATTTATTAATCATGTAAACAAACAATTAGTTAATTAGTACAAACAGTTGCTACTAATCAGCAGTTGTAGCTGTCGGAAAGCCGATCAGTGCACTTTTAAAACCGTAGGAATAAATAAAAGGCAGCTTCTCTCGATGTATACACACTCTCAGCACTTCATTTTGCGATGAAAAAGAAAATGAAGCTAGTACGATTTTCTTTTTTTCTTTAGAGCACCAAATTCACAAGTGCAATGTTAGAGCCTACGTGAGCTTTGCTCGCTTGCGAGCAGAATCTACTTGCACACACAAAGCAGGTTCTCGCTGCAGGAAGCGCGCATAAAAATTCAGTCGCGCCACCAAATAAAATTTGAAGATGTGGGCCGTAAACTACTCAAAATTCACACGGCATTCAACGCACACAAGAGTGCCGCAAAAAGCACCGGGACTGCAGCAAAACACGCATGCACACACACCGCAAAAACACGTTATCAGCCGCGGACAGTGCTTCGCCGCCCCGTGCGCGCCGTGCTGACCGAACAGAGTGCGACAGCAGCGCCGTGAAATGTGAGGATGGGTGGCGGGTCCACGCAGTCACAGGTATTTGGGAACTGAACCTAGTCTAGTAACGTTGCCCACTACAGCGTACATCATAACCAGATCATGGTTTGGCCCACAAAATTTAATTTTAACTTTTTAACAATGCCTTAGGACGTCAGTGAGGCAAGGTTTGCGTGACAATCCTGGTTTACCTAGATGCGCGCACGGCTACCATTACAAGTCCAAGCTCCACGAGGTGCAGACCTTGCGGAATATACTGTTACTGTGGGGAAATGATCGCGAAATTCGCAACGTATTTTGCTCCATATAAAGCGCACACAGGAGGGGCGTTTCGACAGAAATGAACCATTGGCGGATGCAGACGATGAACGATGATCCATGGCACAGATTCATCTCAGACACCTTGTGAAATCTGTTTGGCCACTTACTTGTGCCTCACCATTGCTCCTTGTTGCTTTGGCGCTTGCACATCCCCGAGCGCAGGTTACAAAAGAAAGACGTACGAGACACGCAGCACAAAGAGGGCCGGCATGGCAGAACGAAATGCTGTCATCTATCATTTAGGAACTGCGCTGTTTTGTTTGTTTGTTTTTCCTTCTTATTCATCGATTCGTCCGGCTACTCATTTTGCTTTCGTGGCCAAATAGTTCCGACGTTAATCATGTCACTTCTGTCAAGGAAATTTATGCAGTCTTATACGTTGATGCTCTATACCTTCATTTTTGGTTCTTTTTTTATTGTGACGCAACCTGCTCTTCTCTAAGGATGAAAAAAAAGGGAGGGGGGGCTGTAGCACCTCTACGCGCCACTTAGTGCGACGTGAGAAACCTCCTTTCTTTTATCATCGTTTGCCGTGTCGCAATCTTTCATTTTTCTATCATTTTTTCTCGAGCTATCGAATGACCTGCCACTGATTGAACGTAGCAAGTAGAAAGTTCAAATTAGCATTAAGATGAGCGTACCTTGGATGGAGGTTGTATTACGATGAATGTTTCATGTCATGCTACAAATATGAAGCAGAATGTTTATATGAAGCCGTGTATTTATAATGTACCTGATCCGGAGCAGAACACATGCACTGCCATCTACCAGCAATCAAACACCGTATACTATGCCGTTGCCACCCTTTAAGTATGGTTGTATGATCGCTCACCGTAGGAAGGCTTAAAATATCTAAACCAATTAGTATACAAGCGGGAAATCGACGCCGTTAGAAAGTGTGGAAGGCCTTTATATTCTTCTGGTTTGTTAGAACCTACGTTTTATTAGGGCCTTTGTACGTTTTATTTTATTATGAGGGGCCGCACAAAGCTATCCACCCTGTCGCGCAAGCTTGCCAGTCAAAAATGGCTCGCGAACGTTCGGGAAGCTTTGTAAGTCTCGCTTATACTTAAGTTTTTTAACGGCTCAGGGCCATCGTGACACTGAGAATTTCGAGAAGTTATACAAGTTCTGTGCGTCCACTAGAAGGATCGTGCCAGGTAAGTCATCCCATCTCCAAGTTTGGGCGACTGTGGCCTTAAGTCGCTGCGTACACACCAGTTACAATAGATTATATCGCGGTTTGCAAGCTCATGTGGCAGTGATTGCAGTGACGCCCCTGCGGCCAAGCTTAGGCGCTGAAGTATACTTGATTGCTCCTGAGGTCAAAGTCTGCTTTGTTGCAAGGGCTTCGTGCTACAGGGCATACTCCGCTGCGTGAAACGATATCGAGGGTTGTTTTCAAGTTTGATAGACAAATTAAAAATATAATTGAGGCTAAATATCCCGAGCAGTCTTGTAATCAACTTGTCTTTTGGTTTAATTTGCAAGTTATCTTCATGCGTGAACCCGTAGCGGCCGGGCATCATTTATGCCTTCCTTCTCTTAAACTAAATTCATGTGAGTGAGGAGCAATAAAAATAAAATGTGGAAGCTGATTAAGCGCTACAGGCTGAGTAATAGTGTCAGAGGAAGAAACGAAGGCTGTTGATTTTTGAGCGCCACCCGTATAGTCGCCTCCGCGAGTCCCTAGAGAAAAAGGAAGCCGGGCACAGCGGCCGCGTCGCGGATCCACCAGTTAGTTGCGCGGACTAGTTAGCCTCAAAAAAGGACTAATGGTTGTGGCGATGCCGTTTGTCTCCCAGAGGACTTCCTCCCTGTGATTATTTTGTCGTTTTCGCTTTAAGTCCCTTTTTGCACGCAAATTTCACGACACATTCCGTCACCTCTGCTTTCTTTTTGTTATCTTCTTTTCTCTGTAGTTCTTATCGTCCTTCGTTTCTGGACCTGTCCGCCCGTATGGGTGTTGCAGCCGGCACCCGTCCCGAGAGACCTCAATTACCCGACCTGCACTTTTCTCTATGCTAACTTTTCCACCAGTCCTTAATGTTGATATGGCTGTTTAGCAGAGCGCAGAATAATAAATGTTCCTGGCTCTGCGGTGTAATTTAACTCTTTGCCTAGAGCGACGCGTTGTCGTTAAGGCGTTGGAATAGACAGCATGCAGAGGCAAATAGACCTGCACCTCTTTTGTTTAGTGTTTACTTTCTGGCTGCAACGCAACCAGCGCCACTAGGCGGCACAGTTTCTGTTATATCCAGCTTAGCATTATTTTATGTGACAACCATGATTAGTGGATAATGATATAAATTGTCCGATTACTTCTGATCCCACACTCCCCGATACCGCGCTCTTCACCTTGTCTTATTTAGAGTAAGGCACCATGTGTACCTACTACATAGGCACTGTGCATGAGTAGCTATTTCACCACAATCACTGGCTGTTAACGCAATAAAAACAATACGCTTGCATCAATCCAAACAGACGTGGGCTTTTTACGCCCTATTCAAATCACGCATCTCTCGAGACTCAAACACACTCACGACGCACAGTTTGTCGTGCATTTCTTTCCTAACGCGAATGTGTTTCATGCAAATAGGATCAGGCAGGTTTCCTTCTTAAGAAGCACCAAATGCATACGATATTGACAAGTGCGATTCCCAGAACGCCACAACAGCTGGAAACCAACCGAAATAATATTTCGTAGTAATATTTTGTGGAATTGGTAGACGTCATAAAGGCAGTACCCGTCCCATTATTTTGAACCTTCTGGATTTTTGCAAGGAAGCTCCGATGATTAAAAACACCTCTAACCGTAAGGGTTGTGGTCTGCGCATATCGGTATGCCTTTCAGACAACGTAACATCTGTCAGAACAAACTTATGGGAGGAAATCATAGCTTTTCATAACAGTGACGCCTCTGTGAGCTTACAATATGACCCCCTATTTATCGATAATGTGGGCTACAATTGGGATGCGCATACTGACACGATTGTGAAGTCTCAGAATCACGACACCAGGGTCCACATCAGCCACCAATTCTAACCTCCGTATTATAAATATTAATGCCGGAAGTTTATTCAACAAATTTCCTGACTTCTAATCATTAACTTTGTCCTACTCACCCACCCCCCCTTCATTGGAGTCAAAGTTGCGGGGTTTTACGTGTCGAAACCAAGATTTAATTATGAAGCACACCGTAATGGGAGACTCTGGAAATTTGGGCCACCTGTGGTTCTTTAAAGTGACCTAAATATCAATGTACGTATGTTTTCGCATTTCGCCACCATGGAAACGCGGTCGCCGTGGCCGGGATTCAATTCCGCGACCTCGTGCTTAGCAGCGACAACATCAGAATAACTAAGCAATCACGGCGGATTGTCTTTGGAGTCACGGAAACGTGGTTTCAGGATGATAATTGCAATGCATGAGTATCGCTACCTGGTTTGAACGTTATAAGAACTGATAGTACTAAAGGCAGAGGCGGCGGTGTTAAATTGTATTTACTCTATGATTGGAAGTTTTCTGTACTAAATGCCTCTTCTCATACACAGTCCGTTAGATATAAAGTTTATTTTGAATTGATGACTTTTATTGATGGTGCCTTTTATAGCTCACCTAGCTCGTCTGCGGACGCTTAAACTCGTTCATTCAAGAAATTGGGCCGCATGCCCCCAACCTTAGGTGTATGGTTGACTTTAACGCTTCCGATATACAGGGTGATCAAATTTAAGTTTTAGAGAGAGAGAGAGAGAGAGAGAGAGAGAGAGAGAGGTAAAAAAAAAGAGGTATTAAGGTGAAACCTGTGAAATATGTTATCGATGTAATAGCACCGAGTCTCACCCATATATTCAACCTTTGTCTGGCAAATGGTGTCCTTCCTCAGCAAATGCAGATTGCAAGAGTAGCAGTTGTTTATAAGAAAGGTGACAAGAATTACTTTGCAAACTATAGGCCTTTGTCAATACTACCTGTTTTCTCGAAAGGGCTTGAGAAAGTAATTTTGACCTGGATGAATAACTTCTGTAGTAAGCATGATATACTGACACCTTCACAATTTGGTTTTCGGAAATACCGGTCCACCGAAGTCACTCTATTGTTCTAGAACAAAAAGAATACATTCTAAAATCTCTTGATGACAGGAATTTAGCATTAGGAATATATGTAGATTTTTCGAAGGCTTTTGACCACCTGAACCACAAGTTACTTTTAAAAAAGCTTCAAGTATATGCCTTTCGAGGAACGTCATTGATGCTTTTGAGCAGCTATCTCGGAAATCGACAACAGTATGTTGAAATAAACGGTCACCGATCCAATGTTAAAACTCTCTCTTCCGGCGTACCGCAAGGCAGCATTATGGGCCCGTTTCTTTTTAATATATACGTGAACGACATAACACAGACAGACAGAGAAATAAAAATGGTCATATATGCTGATGACACCAGCTTATTCTTTTCAGCCTCATCTGCCTCGAGCGTGGTCATGAAAGCAAATACAGCACTTAGGCAGCTTGAGAAGTGGACAAAATATAACGCTCTAAAAATTAACACTTCCAAAACAAAGGCCATTATTTACCGTCCAAAAACAAGGATGTTCATATTAACGATGATATCATTCTTAATCATATTAAAATATAGATAGTAAATTCCTTTAAAGTACTAGGTGTACTTTTCAATGAGAAAACGACATGGGATGACCACACAAATTACGCAGCATCTAAACTGTCACGTGTCATTGGATCGATTTACACTCATAAGCACCTCCTCTCTATAAAAGTGAAATTGCTACTTCACAATTCATTGTTCTGTTCCCATCTAAATTATTGTCATTTTGTCTGGGGGGAAACATCCCTCACGAATCTACGAAAATTACACGTTCAGCAGAAAAGAATGCTCAGAATAATATACGATGTAGCATATGACTACCCATCTAAACCGCTCTTTATGAAAGACAATATAATGCCGATTTATGATCTGTACGCATACCGCCTAACCTCTAAATACATTACCGAGGTCAAAAACAACGTCTCGTTCATTGCACAACTGGCATCGCTGCAGAAAAGAAATTTCACGTACGCAATCAGAAACACCGATATTTGGTACATACATTCATTCAGAACAGGTTACGGACAACACATGCTCAGAAACTCTCTTCCATATCTCTTAAACCTGTGCCAACATTACAATTTAAATCTCCAACGCACCCGGCCAAAATATTTGTGTCATTTTGCTTCAGTTATACGAGAAAGGGCGGCACTTTCTCTTTGAAATGTACGACATAATATTATGCACATCGCTTTTTTTTTAATTGTGCATTTGTGTAAAAATTGTCATTTGTTTGTGCGCTGTGATATTCCTTTTTGTCTGTACTCATATGCTTGTACTGTTTGCCTTTTTTTTTTATAAACATCATGTATTTGTATCGGGGAGGCGAGAGCCCGTTAAGATGGATATCTAGCTGTTTCTCTCCCCCTCCCACATCCTTGGGGTGGAAAATAAAGGCGTTATTATTATTATTATTATTAATATTATTATTATTATTATTATTATTATTATTATTATTATTATTATTATTATTATTATTATTATTATTATTATTATTATTATTATTATTGATGCTTGGTCTTTTGGGCGAAACTGAGACTTTTTCATACTCTGATTAACTATCCACCATTACCTCTACTTAGCAGTTACATCACATCCGCTAGACCTACATTTACCAGACACGATCATGAGTTGAATGTCATCTTTCCATCACCGCACCGATGTGTTTACATACAGTTTTTTGTGGACGCTACAGAACTGGGGAATACTTTACCTGGTCATGTTCGATCTTACCGCCTGCTGATTTCCTCTTGGATATTGTTAAATACTCATTTTTATTGTATTATGCTTTATTGTCTTTTTTTCTTTCTTTGCCATATCTGTATTTTCTAGTCCCCCTCCTGTGATAGCCTTTCGGAGCTGCAGTATGTTTAACTAACTAACTAACTAACTAACTAACTAACTAACTAACTAACTAACTAACTAACTAACTAACTAACTAACTAACTAACTAACTAACTAACTAACTAACTAACTAACTAACTAACTAATTAATTGATTAACTAACTAACTAACTAAACAAATAAATAGATAAATACTCACAAGTCGGCATTATAATCATATATTATGGTATAATACTCTTAATGGTACATTTGAGGTACAAGCACAAACAAGGCAATGCGATGCAGAGTGGGGCGGTCGACCTTGCCAACTCATATTCTATGCATACCGCGATGTTCACCCGGTTTACCGACTGAAGGTGCATTCATAAAGCCAGCTTGAACCTGCACAATTAAATTTTTCGTATAACGGGAAGCAGAGGCTGCCGTTTCCTTGCGATGAATGACGATCGCACGAGGGTCATCCAAACACATTCAAGACTTTATGCTAGAAATCCCAAGACTTGCTCCTCTCAGATACGGGAAAGGTAATGTGAAATTGTGCAGAATATGATATTTTTTGTCTTGCGACAGTTAAGTGAACCTGCAGCATTAATGACATTGACTAAAACCAAGTTGTACCTGCTTGTCTGTGCATTATATTGACTGTAGTGTTTAGCTGATCTTCAATTACCTAGCCCTTGTAAGAACGTTTTACAGGTCGCTTACATTTCAAATAGAAGCCCAAACGGAGTCGTCATCAGCGTAAAGAGAACAGTGCAACCGAAATGGCAATAGTTGAGGTAAATTCTCCATAATGCAAGTAAAAACAAAAGCCGTTGACACACTACGCTGGGGCACTCTGTGTGAATTCGTGCTTTGCAGAGTTTCCTTCATAGTCTGCATGAATAACTCCCTGTCTCTTACAAAACTGTAAATATTGTCGCAGTGACCTTCCGTGCCCCCCCCCCCCCCCCCGCTACTAAGTTTCAATAGAAGAAGTAAAATATTAATGTGGTTTACGGTGTGAAATGCTCGCTTAATGTGTAAAACTACTTCTAGGGTCATATTTGCGCAACCACGTCCAGCTCTCCGCACGTGTTGCAGTGTCTACAATTGTATATCCATTGTATATCGTCGCTTGCGAAACCCTGTGATGGATTGAGACAGTACTCCTGTTCTATCACACCACCATTAAAGACTGCCGTTTATCGTCCCTTTTATTACTTCATTCACATATGCAGCTGGGCAGACATATGAGACGGGACGAGTTTACAAAGGATGTCTCTAGCGGATTCGTTACGTAAAGACTCGTTCCGTCTCTAGCAGTCTAGCAGTATTCCATGAGCTGGCACGACTTCACTCACTTACCAAGGGTTCTAACTCCACCTCAATCGCATTCAGGGTTGTGCGTACTTGAGTGACAAGATACTACTCTGCAGCCGCAGAACTGTTCTTGCTATCGACTTTTGCTTTCGGCTTGTTCCGAAAGCTTCAGATGCAGAAGATCCTACCCTCCCCGCCTCTTCTTTGTTTTTTTTTTCATCTAAAAATGGAAAGAAAAAAAAAAAAGCTCCGACTGCGGCCTCAGCACCCGAGGCTAAAGTCATTCAAAGTAAATGCGGAGGATTCTGCTTATGGCAACAGTGACAGCAAGCTTGAGTGCTCCCTTTTTTCCTCATGCACTTTACTGCAGATTTTAAAGAGCGAACTGAGTGACCGAACGATATACCCAGTAGACTTTCTCTTCTTCTTTTAATCTTTCCGTCCCCTTTTCCCTTTCCCCAGTGTAGGGTAGCCAACCGGGCTCAGTCCTGGTTAACCTCCCTACCTTTCCTTTATCATTTGCTCTCTCTCTCTTAAAGAGCGAAGAGAGGAAGACAGTTCACGACGCAGGGAATGAGTGTCTGGTTGCGGTGTAGGAAGTTCACCGTCAAAGCACATTTCCTTCAAGAAACGTCACAAAGAAAAAGGAAGAGAAAGAAAGAAAAGAAATCGCGGAACTGAAATAGCGTAGTGCGCCAAGCAGTCCATTCGCTGAGGCTAAAGTCTGCAGAAAATGAGAAAATTGCTTGTATTTCCTTCATGCTGGCGAAATGTATGTCCCCTACTTTTTTTCGTGCGACCGTCGGTTTAGAAAAAAAAAAGATGAAAAGGGATCAGTAGAGTGGCATTAAGGTCTCGGAACGACAAAACTGCCCTCTTCTCCAGCTATTCATTGGCTCTTACGTTGCCGCCACCTGCCAGCGCACTGTGAAGCACATGCTGTATTTCTGGAAAGCATTTTCTTCGCTCCACTTATTCCTTGCAACACTATTGGGCAACTTGTTTTACTTTCGTGTCTTCAGCATTATATATGTGTTCGTTGTACACGAGCGATCCATCCAGGGCACTGGAACTACACTAGATGTCCATTTAAAGTGGTTACAAAACACTAAAAGCTAAGGTCCACAATGAAACGCAAGTATATATTAGTGGCCGTAGCGCTTTACTGTGTACACCCTCTTTCTACTTTTCGCCGAGAAATCCCCCGCGTAGGCCGACTTATCAGGAGCGCAGCGGCGGGGCGCGCTTGCTTTGTTTTTGTATTATTATGGAACAAAGGGGATTGCTGGTTTTCTCAAGGAACAATGGAAGAGCAGAAATTAAGATTGAAGTGCACGTAATTTAGGGAGTCTGAACAAAACTTCATGCGGAAGAACAACAGCAATAAAACAACGATACAAGACATGACCAAAATGAAAAAAAAAAAGAAGAATTGAGGCAAGGCCAGCAGCGACAAAGTAAAGAATCGTACACTATGACGCGAGGAGCCCGCGGGCGAGACTGGCAGCGTCTTTCTGAAGAAAATGGAACTTTTGACAGCTACTGAAAACCAGTGGCGCACTTTAGGCTATCGCTATTTTGTCATTGGCCAGCACCACATTTTCTACTTGTCTTTTTCTTTCGTGCGGTTCGGCTGCCTCAAAAAGGGCGTTTATTAAGCCTGACAACGCATAGTATACGTTCCTTCTTTTTTTTTTTTTTGGTATAGTACGCAGCCTAAAATTTACATCCGTAAAGTGAGACTTTTCCAAGATTATGCGCCACCATCGGCAATATATAGTGTATACCTGATGCAGCCAGCGCTGTATACGACGGGTAGCAAGCGTCGATATACAGGGTGTCCCAACTATCGTGCACAAAGATTTAAAATATGCAAACGCCACGTAGCTGCACAGAACCAAAGTAATGTTGTTTGCCGTCGCTTGGAGATAGTCAGATTATTTTTTGTATTCCGGCTCACTGCATAATTAGTCTTAATTATTTAATCAACTTTTCAAATATTATAGTTAGATGAAAAGTGTGAATGAGAAAATTGTAGAGCAAAATGAAAAGCGCCCGATACAGCTTTGTGTTGCTGAATACGTGCTACACAAAAGTGTTTTCCGAGTGTGAAAGAAGCCCGCAAATGCACCCGAAATTGCCGCGTGACTGGCTGCTCGAGGCACTTTGCGTGTATTTGCGGGCTTCTTTCACGTTCGGAAAAAACACTTTTATGCTGCACGTATTCAGCAACAGAAAGCTTTATCGGGAGTTTCTCACTTTGCTCTACAATTTTCTCATTGACACTTTTCACCGAATTATAATATCTGAAAAGTTGATCAAATAATTAATGCTAATTATGTAATGAAGAGGAATCCAAAATATAATATGAGTATCTGCAAACGACGGCAAACAACATTACTTTGGTTCTGTCTAGCTACGTGTCATTTGCATATTTTAAATCTTGGTGCAGGATAGTTTAGCAGGTATTGAAGTTCGAAATTTATTTTCCTTCTCGTTAGAAAGGAGGAGCAGGGCCTAAAGACCGAAAGGCCTGACGAAGGCCGCGGCCCCCCTGTGCAGTTTGGCATCATATAAAACATCACTTAAAATATAACAATATAAACATAAATATAAGCAACAGAAAGCTAAAAAAAATGAAATCATGGCGTTTTGTGTGCCAAAACCACGATTTGATTATTAGGGACGCCGTAGTGGGGGCTCCAGAATGATTTGGACCACCTGCGGTTCTTTAACGTGCACCTAAATCTAAGTACACGAGTCTTTTCGCATTTCGCCCCCATCGAAGTGCGGCCGCCGTGGCCGGGATCCGATTCCGCGATCTCGTGCTTAGCAGCCCAACACCATAGCCACTAAGCAACCACGGCGGGGCGCAAGAGGAAGCTGTATCGGGAGGTTTTCATGTTGATTTACAAGTTTTCTCATTGACACTTTTCATCCAATTACAACATTTGAGAAGCTGATTAACTCATGAAGACTAATTATGTAATTAGGCGGCATGCAAAATTAATCTGAGTATCTCCAAGCGACGGCAAACGACGTTAACTTGGTTGTGTCCAGCCACGTGCCATATGCATATTTTTAAATCTTGGCACATGATGTTGGGACATCGTGCATATATAAGGGCATTATATAACTCAAATGTAGGCGGCAAATTGCAGCTATTCCCGTTAAGCGCCGTGTCTGTTATTGGCGCAACTTTTCGAGTCGCCCTGCAACATGCGACGCTTTTTCCTCGCCGGAAAAGAAAATAGGCTTGGGAGAACAAAAACGGCTTGAGTAGTTTCACACGCCTCGTCGCCTGTAATCGCTGTGGTTCGCTCGCGGCGGAGGCGCCCCTTCGCCCGGTCTCGCTCCCGTGCTTGCGCGTTCCCGCCGCACTTCTCAGCAGCGACTGTGTGGCGCGCTCGCTCCTCCTGCAAGATGGGATCTGCTGCAGCCGCCAAGAGGGCCACCATTCTTTCTCTCCGTCGCGCTTACTCTGTAAAACAGGGAATCACGCGCGTAGGCGCTACCTTTTGAGAAGCGGCAGCTGCTTCCAGCGCGGTAAAATACGATACACGCGCAACAAGCCGAGCGTTCCACTGGGTAGATTCGCTCGTTTGAGGAACGGCGACTGTTGATTTTCCCGCCGACGCGATACCCTGTGTTCATTCTAATTAGAGCTGCTACGCAGAATAGAACCTGGCGTGCAGCGCCCGGGCGGCGTGTTTGTCCTTCCGGTCGCTAAACGATCCTTCCGGTTGCTCACCGCCGCAGTATTGTTCTCGGCCTCGTTCCCAGTTAAGCTCACTGCAGCGCTCTCGCAAGCGGCTCGGTGTGTGTGCGCAATTGACGCAACATAATAAGCCTCAACAATTCATAAGAGACCGAGACGCGAAAGTTGTCACAGTGTAATTCATTTCCGTAGATTTCTGAGGGGAAATGTGAGGCCGGCAGTGCTCAAATGGCGAATTGACAAGTTTGTTCTATTGATAAGAGACCGAGGGGGGGGAGATGACTGTTCCTCGCAATGTAATAGGCTCCAGGCACAGTGGAGGAAAAAACAAACATTTGTGTGTGTGTGCGTTCGCGTAGAAGTAACGCAGGCGTACACGAAAAGAAAGAAACAGTGACTTCCTGGCAGCCACAGCAGTTTACACGCGAGCACATGTTATCAGTTTCTGCGGCGGTAGGCGGAAACACACGCGAACGAAAGTTTGGTTACGCATGCAAGAGCTGTTTACACGGAACCGCTCTTACCACAGTGGTACAGGTTACAGGAATAGATCCAGGTAAAAAAATAAAGCGCTAATTCGCTCGTTGAACAGCGCATTTATTTGTTTTACCAAGACTAGAAACTCCGAGCTCCTGCCGAGGGTGCTCATAAGTTTCTTTCAGATCTATTACAATAGAGAAGAACTGATGATATTGATTCGATCAATTTGGCTTGCTTGACGTGGCAAAGCGAACAGACAAAAGAAAGTTTTATGCGCGGAGTAGATGATCCGCGTGCTGGTGGGTATTTCAGGGGTATGTCATATATCGTTCAGTGCCATAACTGTCGATAGTGAACTGTTGTTTCCAAAGTTAAAAGCTGTGCTGCGGAGGAAAGCCGAAAGCGTTGACGTCTTAAAAAAAAAATTACATTATTGGGTTTTACGTGCCAAAACCACTTTCTGATTATGAGGCACGCCGCAGTGGGGGACTCCGGTAATTTCGACCACCTGGGGTTCTTTAACGTGCACCTAAATCTACGTACACGGGTGTTTTCGCATTTCGCCCCCATCGAAATGCGGCCGCTGTGGCGGGGATTCGATCCCGCGACCTCGTTGACGTCTTAAGCGTCATTAAAATAACATTTCGGAATAAAAACATCGCTCTGACCTTCCGTCTCAACACCTCACCTATGCATGCTACTAACGCATACGAATGTCCCGCAGATGCTTCTACAGCTGGAGCCTACGAGCCCTACTGACTACATGCAGAGAAATGCTGGCTGCCAGTCACCACCAAACTAAAGAGCCATGCAGCCAACTTGTAACTCGTGGTATAGTAGACTCCGCCTAAATGGAACTCGAAGGGACAGAAAAAAGTTTTCCGTTTACCCGAAGTTTCATTTAAGCGAATAACACTAAAATCGCTAACATTCGCTTTATTCAAGAACTGTCGAAAGGTTTTCATAGTATTGTGTTGAAAAACAAAAAGTTTACCTACCGCACTGGCTTAGCACGAGGTCGCGGGATCAAATCCCGGCCGCATTTCGATGCGGACAAAATTCAAAAACGCCCGTGTCCCGTGCATTGGGGGCATGTTAAGGAATCCTAGGTGGTCAAAATTATTCCAGAGCCCACTACTACGGCGTGTCTCAAAATCATATCGTGGTTTTCGCACTGTTGTGATCGGCCGTTCAGCCCGCGACACCCTTCGGCCACGGTTCGCACGATTGTGGGGAACGGGCCGACGGCCTCGTCGGGATGTTTCTCGACACGGATGAATTATGACCAGCGCGGGAATACCTCGTTCATGAGAGGTTTCAGCGATTAGCAGTGATATGGCTGTCACCTGTCAGCAGCACAAGCTAGCGTGTCCAAGCCAGAGATGTGCTCAGTATGACCCAGCCACCACCCCTCAGAATACGATCGGCGTCGGGGAAAAGGGCGATCTACCTTCGGATTGGTGGGACCTGATGTCAGCGGCCTCCTGACACCGGATTGGTGGGTCCTGATGTCATTGACCTCCTGGCACTGGATTGGGGCAAGTGACTAAGCAAAGATCCCACACGGCATAAAAGGAGCTACGGACGGCGGGAGGAAATCAGCGACTACCACTTTATCATCAACCTTTCTGTATTTCTTTGCATTTATTTGGTATAAAGTCTGTAAACCGGGATAAGGTGCCGCAGAAAGGCTGGCCAACGTTTCGATAGGAGGACCTATCTTCATCAAAGGCGGCCTCGTCATCCTCGGCATGATAGTTCACGGCCGGAGTCGACTCACTCGCTCCTCCGCACTCCCTTACGGCCTTTTGCAATGATGGATGCTGCCGCCAGCCGCCGCATCTCTGTGTGGGCGCTGTCAGCTCACCGTTGCCGCCTCCGCAAAGCGCATTCACAGATGCGCTCCGGCAGGCAGCATACGAGTAAGATCTGCGTAACGTAAGCTGCCAGACGCATCTTATCTCGAATGTTTCAGCTTAATCATTATTTTCAGTGCCAGTAGTCAACGTCATAGCTTCATATGTGAATAAAACGGCTTACAGCTTCTGCTTGAAGCCGTAAGCCTGTAGCAGACGACGCTGGAAAGATTAAAGGAGAATGCTAAGCCAACAATCACAATTAATGATTACACATGTCGTTACTTAGGGCAAGTGATTATTTCAGTCCGCGCACTTCAATTATAACACAGATATAGATACTGCGAAGCTACAACTAAAATAAATATTTACTGATCAATACAGTGCACTCTTGTGCATTTTGGTACCAACAATCTTCACATCATGTACATTAAAGCCTAAAATATTTTCTTGGTGGCTTATGTACATGAGCAAATGGTTTCTCATTTTTTTTCCGTTACCATCTTTGTGTAATTTACTAGAAGTAGTCGGACAAACTTGTCAGCAATCACACCAGCTGTGTGCCTCGTGTGACCAATGCCGACATCTTATGGGCACTTCAAGGTGGGCGATTGTTCAAGGTATGGTGTAACGAGAAGTTGCAGCACTTCGTGCACTTTCGTTCGTGGAAGGTGCTTCACCGCCGTTTAGAAGAAAGCCACAATTGTGCCAAAATGCCAAGAACATGCGATTTGGATAGTGCAGTCCACTTTTGTCCTGTTCGTGCAATAGGGTGAACAAAGGATCCCCTTTGTAGGCAACCTGAGTCCGAAGTCTTTTGATCATGACAAGGTAGCGACTAGCTCGGTGAGCGTCGTTACTGTTGTGTTCACGCACTTTGTCTCTCCTCGGTTACCTCGTCCCGGGCACCAAAAATCTTCATGAGCAGGCAACGGTGACTGCTTTTTGCTTTGATGAATTTCCAGGCGCTCGAGGGTCACGGCATGCAGAGTCCTTACGCGGTCTCTTTGTAGCTGGCACCATGTAGGAGCGATAGAGTTCGAAAATGGTCGGTACAGCTCCCGCAAGCAACTTCCGTATTCGGCATCCGGGAACATAATCGCTTTCATTGAAGTATTTGCTACACACTCCAGTTCATGCGGACTTGCCGTTGATGACGAGATTCTCACGGGAAATGTTTTTTCGCCCCTTGTAACACAGTTCCGAATCGCTAGGAAGTTTGTGAAAGGAAACGCGGGGCGTCTTCCCCTACTGAGCTTAGCAAAATGGCACGCAACAGTACGCCATGGCTACAGTGATAGCGTTTGAGGTAGCAGGAAGAAAACGCTTTCACGCTTACAACGATCCCACGGAGAAAGCTCACAAATTCAGCTGCAAAAGCTGGCACACAATAGGCAGCACGTGAGGAATCGGCGGCATAAGCAAGCTGCTTCAGACGCCGCCGTCAAGCACAGAAGTGGTGAGGTAACTGCGCCAACAAAATCAGACCATGGTTGCAGGGAGGAAGCCAACACTCAAACCGTGGGCATCAGCGGACAAGTGTGGCGAACGTTGTATGTAGACGAAAGTCATCACTCGGGACAGGAGCTACTCAAGAAAATTATATGTAGAACCACCGCGCATGCCTTCGCGCCGCGGACACGTTGAGGGGGTAGCGACCTCGTGCGGCGAGCCATCGAGCTACTCGTAAAGAAACTATTCTGTGTATTCATGTCGTGTTGCGAATGCCTTAAGGGAGCGAGGAGAAGAGAGTCGACTCCGGCCGTGGTTAGTTTTAAAGGGTTAGTGCAGTGACGTCACGTGCGGTTGTTGTCGGTGGCGGTTGGTTGTAAAGGGTGAGACTTCAGAGGTAATGAGTGCTGTCGCCTGACGTCTGTGAGCATGGTTCCCAAAACGAGGGGACAAGAGCGGGAGAGTTGGAAGGCGTGGAGAAAAGAAAAGAAAGAAAAGGAGAGAAAAAAAAAGAGAGGAAGAAAAAGAAAAAAAAGAAGGGGGCATGAGAGGGCGTTGGGGAAGCGAGAGGTTAGAGAGCATTCAGGGGTGTCCTTGGCGGCACGTTTTTGTGGCACTAGAAGAGCCGGTCAGAGTGCGGGTAACACAAAAGACCCCCCCCCCCCCCCACCAAAAAAAAAAAGCGAAAGAAAACATCAGTTGAACGGGTGACTTTAGTAGCATAGCAGCAATGCGTCGAGTAATTTTGAAGTAGTTAAGATGGCGACAAGGAGTCTGGGGTGCAATGTATGGGGTAACTGGAAGGCAGCGGCATGGTATTTCAAGGGACGTTAGCCCCTGTAGCTCAACGTTGTGCTACAGGGGCTACGACACCTACGTACGTAGGTGTCGTTACGGCGGTATATAGAAATGGCGATACCCTGTGTGGCTGAGGCGCCGAAAAAGGTATACTGTCGTCTGGGACTTTGGAATGTGTTGGTGAGCTGGTTTCAAAAAACGTAAACTAAAAACAAACAAAAAAAGAAAAGAGAGGGGGGAACCTAAACAGGTATAATAAATAGGAGGGTGACGTGCGCAGAAGCGGGCGGGGGCAGGTGTACATGGGAAAAGGGGGTCGTACAGTTGATATAAACGTAAAAACATGAAAGAGTACATTAAATTGAGTAGTAGGCAGGAAAAAAATTTTCGAAATGGAGGAATAGGTGACGTTAAGAATTAAGGTTAGCTGGTGGCATAATGTGTTTTGTGTCTTGGTTGATGATATGAGTGATATGAGAATTCAGATTTAACTTACCGCTTTTAGAGATTCTAAGTTGGCACGTGCCAGAATAATTCCCGTCGGGTGTAGGCAATTGAACTTGTGTATGAGGTATGATTCCGTATATTTCCTCTCGCGAGGTGAACGGAATTTTTTTTTGTAGTATGTAGAGCCTTGCTTTGTCAAATATATGACCATGTTGATTAAAGTGGCTGGCTACTGCCTTAGGTAAATTGTGTTTTGTGACCGCGCGGTGATCGTTGATTCTTTTAAGAATTTGTTGGCCAGTCTCACCTATGTATTGTTTGCTACAAGCGGCACATTCTAGACAGTAGACTACGTTGCTTGATGTGCAGGTGAAAGGCGAAGTTACCTTGTGTGCGTAATTCGACGCTGTCCTTTTTACTGTAGTTATAGATTGAATATGTTTGCATGTAGAGCACCTGGGGTGGCCACAGGGACCGGTTCCCAACTTCGTCTTTGTCCTTAGTTTGGCATGCACAAGAATATCTTTAAAATTAGGGTTGCGTCTGTAGGCTACTCTGGGCGGGTTGGCAAAAATCTTATGAAGTTTCTGGTTGCTGGTGCGAATTCGGTAGTATTTACTGAGGATGTTATTCAAGTTTGGGAGTGCGTTGTTGTTCTTGCAATCCTCGGGCGGGGCTTGATGACCTCGGCTCGATCAAGTTTGGTTGCAGCGGTGTGCCCCATACATTGCACCCAATGTCAATGCCCCATACATTGCACCCCAGACTCCTTGTCGCCACCTTAACTACTTCAAGATTACTCGACGCATTGCTGCTATGCTACAAAAGTCACTCTTTCAACTCATGTTTTTTTTTTTTTGTCTTTTGTGTCACTCGCGCACTGACCGGCTCTTCTAATGCCGCAAAAACGTGCCGCCAACGACACCCCTGAATGCTTCCTAACCTCTCGCTTCCCAACGCACTCATATGCCCCCCTTCTCTTTTTCTTGTTCTTTCTCCCTTTTTTCTCTCCGTTTCTTTCTTCTCTTTTCTCCCGGCCTTCCCCCTCTCCCGCTCTTGTCCCCTCGTCTTGGGAACCACGCTCACGGACGTCAGGCGACAGCGCTCATTACCCCTGAAGTCTCTCCCTTTATAACCAACTTCCACCAACAACAACCGCACGTGACGTCACTGCACTAACCTTTTAAAACTAACGTGCCGAGGATGACGAGGCCGCCTTTGACGAAGGTAGGTCCTCCTATCGAAACGTTGGCCAGCCTTTCTGAGGCGCCTTATCCCTGTTTACAAACTTTATACCACAGTGTGCTATTCTATCTGTCAGCCCCTTTCTTGATTTTGGATTTGCATTTCTTTGTAGTTCTTCGCATTTTCTTGTACTTATGTAAATATATGTGTTTGTCCATCTTCCTGAATATCGGACCTAGAACACCGAGCCGCAAAAGCACGTAAAAAAATAAACGCAGAAACTTTACTGCGCTCTGAATGAAATATTGTAGCTTATTTTTCGAGAAGGTAGTGCTCATGCGCGAAATAATCCGTGATAATTGTGCGCATTCCTCACCTTATATATAGCGTTGCAGACTCGCACTGCATCTCTTGCTTTCTGGTCCTAAAGAGTAAATCACAGACAGAACAATATCTATGTCTTCATCACTATAGAATCATGCTCTCCACCCCGAAATTCACCGATAATATTTTCATCTGTCTCTTCAGATCAGGTAACAACTGCACCATCTGAGGTCTATTATTCCGGGACCTGTGAACGAAGCAGTAGTGTCAGTGCGTCTGCAAGATTCTGCATTTCCTCCCTAGAGGTCGTTTCCTCCTGAGTGATTATTACTTGCTTAGCGAAGTCCACGTAACATAGCCACCATTGCAACTTCGATATATTTCGTTGCACTAACTTTCCCGCAACTTCCTGGTGGACTGAAGTTTCTCCACTATTTATAAGCATTGATAAACTTTTCCTGTCCAATACGGCAACGACGCAGGCGGCCGTTTCCGTCAAAGTACCGTTTAAACAAACTGTGTTAACATTGTGCCTACGGGCGCACAACCACAGTTGATACCATTGTTTCGTTTATCTGGCATTTTCGTTTGAGCAAGTTTCGTTTATCCGAAGTCCACTGTATTTCTACACTCCGTGCCAGTGTTGTGTCAAACGAGTCATGGCTTGACTGTAATATAAACTGACTAAAACCGTCGCAGTTTTGTCCGAAAGGTGAAGCATGGATTGCGATAGCAAATTAATGGACAGCTATACGAAGTAAGCATAGTAGTTTTATCGGCCGTTTAAACTTGGAAACATTCACTTACTAACTGAATTAACATGCACGGTGTCAGTGCACACAAGCAAACCTGAACACATCACACTCGATGAACGCGGACACTCGCTGTCAAAGCGGTGGTGTGAGCAAGTGCGGCAGCGACAGCGAGCGAAGTGACCTTCGTGTTGTCTATCGCTTCAACGCAAGAGCGGCTAGAACACAGCGCGCAGAAAGGTATGAGTTGTCTGCAGATCCCTTTCAGGATACGGCGCACGCGACGCAAAGTACGCACTTCTCGGCGGAGTCGAAGACGCACACCCCCCACCCCCCCCTTTCCTCCCACGCTGCCTCCTCCCTTTCCTCCGTATATGCCGCGCGATATTGAGCCGTGATCGTCAATTCCCCTTACGTTCGGTCGCGAAATGCGCAGTTGCTGCTGGACCACAACGCCACCCCCCCTTTCCTCCCTCCCTCCCATCCCCCCGCGGCCTTTCGACCGTGGAGGTATGGGTCACATCCCATCCCCCCATCTCATTCCTGCCATCCCCCCACAGCCTTTGGGGGATCGTACTGTGGGGGGATGGGAGGAATGGGATGGGGGAATGGGATGCGACGAAAGACGGCGCGTTTGTTCTCCGCTTTCCCTTTCGCGCACGCGAGATATAACCGCAATCGTCGGCTTCTCTTGCGTATTTTCACTCGCGCATACAGCATACGACGCGCGACGACAGTGTTATCACCCTTTGGCATTACACGGAACATCACGGCGACGCTGATGGCGACGGTGACGGCAAAAATGCGCCTGGGCCGGGTGTCCATATAATTGCTATTGCAGTAAAAAGTTGACAGTCAATTTAGCATACGCTATAGAGGATGAAGGCGAAAGCCTGCGCACTCACGAGACATTCATTACATTACATTTACATTCTCATTCAAATGCGTTGCTACTTCCTGTTACTTGTTTTCTCCCACCAAAGCTCGTGAGTTCGAGTGCCTCAATTGACTCTATCTTAATGAACAGCGCTTTAATTAACTTCGCGTTAATTAAGACTAATGGTCTTGGGTTCGACTCCCACCAATGGGTGTGGGTTCAACCATCAATGGTGGCACCATCAATTCTGGTACCGTCGAATTTGGTCCCACCAAAGGTAGAGGGTTCGACTCCCACCAAAAGTCGTGGGTGCCAGTGCCTTAATTAAGTTTGCCTTAATTAACACCAAAAGTCATGGGTTCGACGCCCACCAAAAGTCGTGGGTTCGAGTGGCTTCATTAACTCTATCTTATTTAACTGTGCCTTAATTCACCTTAATTAACAGCAAAGGTGAAGAATTGGACTTCCGTCAATGGTCGTGGGTTGTACTCCCACCAATGGTCGTGGGTGGCACCATCAATTTTGGTGCCATTGAATTTTGGTGCCATAACTTTGGACGGCCAATTTTTCGATAACGCCGGGCAACAGATTTCTCGACCCATCAGGCACTTAAGGTTTTTTAATGTATTCATAAAGCAGCTTCATACTTAGGCTTGCTGTAGCGCCGTCTGCTGAATTATGTTTTCAGCGTTTTAGGAACCGCTGCGCGCGTAAGGGGCTGCCTATGGGGGTAGACTCAGCCGAAGCAGGATGCTTTCACGTTTCATGCTTTCACGTTTTCATGCTGACACTAAAGGTGCATTTCGACTTCCTACAAGTAGAAAAGTGCATTCAACAAAAGCGACGAGCTTTGCATTAGCAAAAGTCACTTAAATGCTCCAACAAAGTGGTAGGGAATTTTAGCTAACCTCTTTATTGCCTAGAGGGGTGATGAGTTGTAACATAGACCGATACAGTTTTGGCGTAACCGATGACACTGCTCGCGGTCTTCACGTGTCCCATTCTTACGGGGTCGTCGGATGTCTCAAATGAAATACCCTTAACATTGCCGAAAGAGTACAGAAGAATAATTGTAATTTCCCTCCCCCCCCGTATACACATGAGAACAAATCCACATGTTTCTACATCCAATATATGTGTGCTCTTCATATATATATATATATGTGTGTGTGTGTGTGTGTGTGTGTGTGCGCGTGTGTGTGTGTGTGTGTGTGTGTGTGTGTGTGTCTTTGTGTGTAAAGATCAAGCGGGATATGGCCTGTAGTAACAGTGCTTTAACCGTTATATGCCTTCTCTGCTTCTGTATGAAAATTTCAGCTTTCCGCATGACTCCTTTCAGGTGACTACGACACAAAGACGTATATGAGCTTCAACATGCACCTCCTGCGCCTGTTTGCTGCAATTAGAACGAACGAATTCAGACTCGGCAGCACCCAGCCGAGCGGCTGGAGACGCTAAACAAGGTGTAAAGAAATACCGAGAAGGCGATATTATACAGCCAGCAAGCGGCAATAACACCCTCACGCGCAGGCACGTTCTTTCTTCTGAGAGCACACTGCGCACGATAATCGCCTCGCAAAAAACAAAACTTAAAACAAATAAAATAGCGAAATAAACGTTAGAGCACTTCTCGCGACTGGCACACGAATTTTCAGAAGTAAACGTGCAGAGCTTCAATCCGTGGGCTCCCAAGTGCCGCAGCGTTGCCGTTCATTTCGAAAAGCTACTTCAACGGCGCTTAAGACGCCAAAGAGTGCCGCTGCATGCCATCCAGAGGCGGCGATTAAAAACATGCTCTACATAAGAACACGCGTCGCGCCAACAAAAATGGCGTCGGTCGAGGGTACAGGAAGAGAGCGAGGCGGACACACGTCAAGCGGGAGACGCCGAATGCATATGTGTTTCTCGGGGCAACGGTGGCGCGCGACTTGAGCGGCGACAGCCTCGGCGTGAAGCGGCAACAGCGGAATCGCAAGGATGCGCGCCCGGCGCCGCAATTTCCGCCTTCGGGCTCTGTCAGCTTCTGCGCGGTCGGTGTGGCGCCTTGCTCAGCTGTCCGTGGCTGCGCGATTGATCGGAGACAGCCGATGCCTCCGGGCACACATTCATTCGCTCTTATTTTTCCCCACCGACATTTTGAGGAACTCGCCAGAGAGGGCACGCGATGGTCGATCGCTGGGCTTGCAATCTCCTTTCGGCAGAAACATTTGTGCCGAAATGACCAGCGACTATGTGCATAAGCGGTGTGACCTATGGCGACGGCTTGGGATTGCACGAGCGACACAAAATTCGCGTCACTTCAGACATGCAAATCAATCAATTATTAGGCGTGGTCGAAAGCTATTTGCGGCGGACTACACTTCGAAACTCTTTCTGGCTAGCGCCCTCCAGTGTCGGTCCCTGTCACAGAATGAGCTTTTACCGTCGCACAATGAAAAAAAAAAGCAAAAAAAGTGTCCGTCATCAACTTGCGAAACAACAGATGCGTGCCCTTCGGGCGTTACCTTTTGAATACTTAACGCGCACACTCAATTATACTCAGCGAAGAGACCTCACGAGAACCGACAGCCTGAACACTAAACTTGCTTCTCGTCGACATCAGCGCCGACCCCGCGGCGCTACATTCTATAGCACAACTTATGTGGATTGTCCATTAAGGACTGTACCATGTTGGTTGGTTAAGGTTAAGGTGCTTCTTAGAAGTCGCATATATGTAAAAGTTGGTCGATCGAAGCTAACTGAACCAATCACACTTTATAGAAGGGACACGGTAGAGGCACAGAAATAAATGTACTTATATACTGAAAGCCTTTCCCCTTTTTTCATAATATATGCGTATACGAATACGTTATATCTTAATCTATTCTCTTCATTTTTTTTCAGAGATACGTCATTCTGTTTTCCAGGACTGTGGATCATAATCTATCTATCTATCTATCTATCTATCTATCTATCTATCTATCTATCTATCTATCTATCTATCTATCTATCTATCTATCTATCTATCTATCTATCTATCTATCTATCTATCTATCTATCTATCTAGCTATCATTGTTGCTAACCTTACGAATTCCCTTGACGAAACAGATGAAGTGGCAGGAACGCTTTACAGATGGCGAAATCCCTCTGAGTGGTTTCAAGGGGACAGAACCACATGCATTGGTTGCGATAGCTCTGTGAGATAAACTCTTGTTCCTGGCCTATTAAAATACCAATACAATTATCCTATTTGAGAATATGGGGATCCTTAAAAATAATAATGTATTTTTAGAATTATTATTGATATGAATGAATAAAGAGATGTTGGCAGCGAAATATGGGGCCGGCTACTACTTTTCATATGGGTGGTATGCATCATATGTTATCACATAGTATCACAAATAAGACATAGCATTAGACATCAAAGAAGTCGAAGAAATACATTATAAAATGACACATAATAAGCCGACTCATGTTAAGTGTCAGAAACACCGCAGATACAATGCAAAAGAACAGGTGAGCTAGTTGGTACTGCATAACTTGAGGTATCGCACAACAGGGCACGCAGGACGACAGAAGGAATGAACACACAGTGACACTAACTTATTGTTCGATGCACGTGGTCACTGCATATAGAATACACCATCGTACAACAGGAACTAAACGGGAGAACAAAAGCACCATCACAAAATGGATTACTTTCCCGCATGATCATCCATCACAGACTGCTGGTACGATAGGAACAGGATTTCTTTTTTTCGTCTATAAAATAGATGGCCAGCTTACACAGTTGTTGGGTGTATTCATTACGAATGCCTCGACACTATCCCTAGTCCCTTGATCCATGTTCCTAGATATCACTTTCACCATATCATGCGAGAACGAACAGCCACAGTGCATGCAGTGTGCGGCTAGATAACTCGCCGTTGCAAGTTTGCTAAGATTCGCGTAAGCGATCATTGAGGCGTCTGCCAGTCTCTTCATTATGATATTTCCCGCATGACAAATTAATACAGTAAACCACTCCTTCCAGGCGTGATACATGGTGTTCACTGTACGTGTGTGTGTGTGTTTGTGCGTGTGTGCGTTTTGTTGTTGTTGCAGACAAGGCGCTTCTGTGCAGTATCGTTTACTTTCATGCACAAACCAGAAGTTTGAAAGTGGCGGAGAAAATGACGTCAACACCAACTCGTTTCCCGATTTTCTGCAGATCATGGCTAGCTTGGTGCAAATATAGCACGATAACCACTTTTCTGCCCCTGCACGATTGAGCAGCGGAACTTGGAGAAACTCACGGCGCTTTCTTAGCGTTCTGCCAGCAGCTGTACAAAGTAGCCAGCTGCGCTAATGCGCGAGACTTGGCCGTGGAAGGTTAAGTGCACAAGGTACTCACAGCATTTAACAAGAACCTTTTAAAACAGAGGTTAATGATGCTTCACTTATCAAGCTTAGAACAAGTTTAGAATGGGCTCCATTCCTTGGGACTCGTATAACACTAACACACATGAGTATGTAAGAAACGAAGTGCGAGATCTAAAAACCTAATGAATCCGCTAAGGGACTCTTCATACGGACTCTTCATATTTCAAAATAAGAGGTAAGATGCACTTGCGCAAAACAGAGCGACCCGAAGACATGGTGGAAGCCGAGTATCCATTTTGCTATTGTAAATACTCCCAATAATCGTCAACATACCTCAATACTTTGGCGGCGGCTGATCGTTCTAAGCGAGTGCGCAGAATGCTATCCTAATGAGCGAGAAAGAAGTCGCTTGAAAAAGGTGATAGGCCGGAACGAACACAAACACCCTTTCTCTGTAAACATGTTGAGTCACCCCATGTGGCGATCGTGGAAGTCAAATAAAGCTTTAAAAGTTCTAAAATTTGGTTAGCGGTTAGGCTGACTTCATTCTGAAAGCCCACTATACCGTGGTTGTCAATGATAGCTTCCACGCATTAAAGAAGCTCTATTTGTGGAAAAGAGCAAAATAAATTCTTAATGTGCACAGAGAAGGCACAAAAGCTCACATGAGCGTTTTCTTTTAAAAATTCAATCACTTCTTTAGAGCTGCTGATCATGAAAGGATCGTCAAGAGTTGGAATATTGCGCATTTTTCGAACGATTTCTGCCGGCAGCTATTTTCTAACATTATCACACGGACAATCACAAGAGAGAAAGAGTAAAATTAGTCAAGATGAAATAGGCCAACCTGGACACAGTAGGGGTAAAAGCAGACGAATACAACCTAATGCTCGGAAACAAATATGCAGCTTTAAAGCAGGAAGATTAGGATTACATAAAGGTAAATAATGAAACCGGAATTATGCTGACTTGAGAAGTAGCAATTCAAGTTTAAGGTGAGGCACCAAGATAACCAGTTACTAAGCACTCCCAAGGATCAAAGGACCTAATAAATAAACAACAAAGCGTTAAAGTACAGTATCTAACTCAAGAGATCAAATATGATTCGCTGACTGTTAAAGCTGATAAACAAGAAGAAAGTAATTGATATTTGAAATTATAGTGTCGGGAAGATGGACGAAGCCGTGAAAAATTGTAGCAGCATGAAATCAGTGGAAAGAAAGCTTGGCATAGGACAAGACAAGCTGTATGCACTGAAAGATAAGCAGGGTAATGTCATAAGCAAGTTCACTGATATAATAGAAGTAGCGGAATAATTTTATACTGACTTGTACAGTACCCAGAGCAGCCGTGACACCTTCATTGGAAATAGTGATGAACAAGACACGATACAGAAGCTCCTTCTATACCTAGCGATGAAGTGAGAAGGGCCATGCAAGACATATTCCAGGTAAAAGCGGCAGGAGTAGATGGAATAACAGTCGATTCGTTGAAAGATGACCCACCGTGGTTGCTCAGTGGCTATGGTGTTAGGCTCCTGAGCACGAGGTCGCGGGATCGAATCCCGGCCACGGCGGCCGCATTTCGATGGGGGCGAAATGCGAAAACACCCGCGTACTTAGATTTAGGTGCACGTTAAAGAACCCCAGGTGGTCGAAATTTCCGGAGTCCTCCACTACGGCGTGCCTCATAATCAGAAAGTGGTTTTGGCACGTAAAACCCCATAATTTAATTTTTTTGAAAGATGGATGAGATATTATACATGAAATGTTTGCGGCCCTTTATACGCAATGCCCCTCGACTTAAAGTGCAGAAGATAGCTGGAAGAATGCCAGCATTATACAATACATCAGAAGGGAGACGTTGAAGAATCGAAGAATTATAAGCCCATTAGCTTGCTTTCAGTACTGTATAAAACATTCACCAATATTGTTACACGCCATAGCCGCATTCTGAAGAAGCTGCTCAGCAGGATAACGAAGAGGATAATAGACAGAGCTCGTTCGTGGTTCGTGGTTATATTGCCATCTTGGTGGTTGTAACTTCTCTGTACATATCTTGTGAATATAATTTTGCCTAATCTTTATCTACGTCACATGTTTGGTGGAGCTGCGGGGAAACAAGAAGTTACGGCGGCGCTCCGCAGCGGCCGTCGCTTGGATTTTTCCACAATGGCAGAAGAGGCAGTCTCTTCCACAGCGGCGGCAACGTCAACGGTTGTCCTTGCGCAGCAAAGAGATCCGGGCACGTTTTCCGGAACCGATGACGATTGACGACTGGTTGGCCCTATACGAGCGTGCAAGTGAAAACAACCGATGGGACGATACGGTTATGCTGGCGAATGTTATATTTTACCTACAAGGAACCGCAAAGGTCTGGTTCGGGAATCATGAAGTTGAAATCGGAAGTTGGGATTCCTGCAAGCAAAATATTCGTGATCTGTTGGGAAAGGCCATTGGTCGTACGGCCGCGGCGAAGAAGGCGCTGGCGTCACGTGCCCAAACATTTGTGCAGTCCTATCCTTCTTATATACAGGATGTGCTGGCCCTTTGTCGCAAGGCGGAAGATAACATGACGGAGTCAGACAAAATGGGACATCATTTAAAAGAGATAGCAGATGATGCATTCAATCTGCTCATTCGCAAGGACTGCAGCATGGTCGACTTCATCATACGGGAGTGAAAGCGTTTTGAAAGCGTCAAAAGCCGACGCATCACTCACCAGTTCATGCGACTGCCTAACAAGACAACATCATCGTGCGAAGACGTACCTGCAACACAGGTACCGCTCACCGTGGAGCATGTCACCACGATTATCCGACGCAAAATTGAGGCCATATCTCCTGCTTCCGCGTGCTCCCGCGCCGTTGAGTCTACGTCCCCAATGATACCACTTGTCCAAGCCATCGTTCGTCAGGAGCCGTCCATTGTTGGCTTGGACTCTGTGTGTGCCTTCGCTTCTTCACGCCCAACTGACCGTATCCAAGTCTCCTATGCTCAACGCCCGCGGCCCCTGCTTCGTCGTCGCAATCCGGCCAAATGCAGGACTACCGATGATCGGCCTATTCGCTTTAGCTGCCATCGTAAAGGTCACGTCGCACGCTACTGGAACAGCCGTTGGTACTAGCCTCCTCATGAAACCTGTGCCTATAACCATCGCCCTGAGAGCAATCCTGAGTGTTTCGAACCTCACTTCGCACAATCGCATACCACCAGCACTGACACTCCCACTACATAATATCGACGCTCACCATCTTCGCGAGGACACCAGTCCCGTTCGCCGCTCTCTCGTCGTCCGTCATCTCGCTCGCCCCAATTCTGCCGCCCATCGTCGCCGATTGGACGTCTGCCTTAGGAAAACTAGACGATGCAGCGCCCGGAGATGACGCTGCATTAACGACCTGTCCGCAAAATCCTCTGACCACAATGCCGACTAGACGTAACCTAACAGACGTTAAAGTAGATGGTGTACACGTAGCTGCTCTCGTTGACATGGGCGCACAGATGTCTGTGATGCGTTCAGAGCTTCGTCATCGCTTGAAGTAGGTCCTCACACTGCCCACATTGTCAACCATCCGCGTCGCCGATGGTGAAACGCTTCCTGTCCTTGGCGTGTGCTCAGTACGCAGTAGTGTCGCCGACCGTTCCACGACTGTACTACTTCCTGTGCTGAAGCAGTGCTGCCATGAGCTCATCATCGGCTTGGACTTTCTATCAACCTATTCCGCCCTGCTTGACTGTGGAAGTGGTGTGCTACAGCTCGGCCTGCCTCTTCGCTCTGACACTCCGACCCCACGTCAACCGCGTTTGTGCTCCGTCGATCACGTTCGACTGCCACGTCAAGCTGCTATGTACGTGAACTTGACTTCCCTACCTTTCATTGCCGATGGTGATTACTTGTTGACTCCAATATCCGATGTTCTATTGGCCCGAAGCATTACCGGTCGACACACCCTCGTTACTATCACTAATGGCACAGTGTCACTGCCCATCTTTAACTTTAGCTGGTGCACGCAAATTATCCTGGTAGGCATGGCTCTGATCCACGTCTCTTCTGTCGATGAGCTTGCCATTTATGCATTCGCTGCAGACGATTCTTCGTCTTCCGCTGCGGCCACCTCCTCGTCCAGTTCAACCGATGTCAGTTTTTGGCAAAATAATAGCGCCTGACCTTGTCCTAGCATACGCTGCCGATCTCCGGCACATGTTGATGTGCTATCGCGACATCTTTGAGCTTAATGACCACCCGTTGTGCCAGGTATCCGTCGTAGCTTATCGTATTCATACTGGAGACGCCAGCTCCATCTGACGACGTCCCCATCGCGTGTCCCATGCTGAGCGGCAAGTGATTCTGGGCGAGGTCGACAAGATGTTCACCAAAAACGACATTGAACCTTCCTGTAGTTCCTGTGCATCACCTGTCGTTCTATTAAAGAAGAAGGATGGCAGCTGGCGCTTCTGCGTCAACTACTGGCACTTGAACGAAGTCACACGTAAGGACGTTTACCCACTGCTATGGATTGATGACGCCCTCGACTGCACTCTAAAACAAAATTACACCCTTTGGGTCGTATCTTGCCACACAACAATAAACGTCATCTGTTTTGTCCGCATTTCCTTTCTTTTAACGCTGCCAGCCCGGTACTTCCTAGTAACGAACGGCATGCGCGTTATCAGCATGACATAGCATTCCTAACCGGAAAGTAGAGGGCGCGGCGTTTTCAAGGAAGGAAACGCAAGCAAGACAGATGACGATTATCGTTGTGTGGCAGAGATACACCCCAAAGGGTTTACCTGTATTTAAGGTTATGCTTTTCGGCATAACCTTAAGGGTGTATTTAAGGTTATGCCTTTTGGCTTATGTAAGGCCCCCACTACGTGTGACAGAATGATGGGCTTTCTGCTTCGTGGCTACAATTGATGAACATGCCTCTGTTATCTAGATGACGTGATTGTGTTTTTAACCAACAAATGAGGGCCACCTGACTCGACTATCGGCAGTGTTTGGCGTTTTCCGACGTGCTGGCTTTCAATTGAACTCTTCGAATTGCAGCTTTGGCCGTCGTGCAATTACTGTCCTAGGTCACTGTGTGAGTTCTCGCGGCGTCCAACCTAATCCTGACAAAATTCGTGTTGTGATAGAGTTCCCTGTGTTGCGTTAGGCCATAGACATCCGAGGCTTGATGATGATACAGAAATTTACAGAAGAATAAAGATGGGTTGGAGTGCACACGGCAGACATTGCCACATCTTGACTGGAAGCTTACCACTATCACTGAAACGAATAGTGTGCAATCAATGTATTTTACTGGTGCTAACATATGGGGCATAATCTTGCCTTTAGGACGTACAATCTTTACTGTGTGTGTGGGGGGGGGGGGGATATTTCAATGGACAGATATCCACTGGAACATTATGTACTGTTGTTTCCTTGCTTTTCTGAACTTTGTTATAGTTTTGTGAACCCAAGCCAAGTTTTGCGTGCTGATTTTGACATTTCCAAGAGATGATAAATACCGTCTGAGAATCGTTGAAATTCTGCTACAGTTGATGATGTTGAGTGACATAGCTATAATATCTGCAAATGGTTCCATTTTTGAATGACAAATACGAGATTACAAGAACTACCTTGACAAGAAGCGCCTGTACTACGACCTAATGTGGACCGGGTATATTAAACATATCTGCAGGATATAATGGCAATTGTGGTGCAGCGAACAACGTAATTTGTTTCCTTGCGTGTCTTTAACCAAAAATATAATTATTGATTTGTTCCGCTGACTACGTAGTTCTATACGAAGGCATGTGTGGTTTTCTTGAGTGACTGACGATCCTTTTCAGATGAAAATGTTGCGGCGTCTTCTACGTGTTTTCAAGAGTGTTTAACAACTCCTTGCTGTAACTTCTAGACCATACATTGCAAAGATAATAAATATTATGACCTCTGTTTAGCAACCATTAGGCTCGTGAGAAACACGAATGAGAAATTCCGCAGAGTTGCGCAGAGTCTGCGGACTCACAAACCAAATTCCAGCGAAGCAAAGTTCGACACAAGACGATTAACGCGACCGACGTGCGCGTCATTCTGTCCTAGGGGCTTTTCCCTGCAAAGACGTTTTCGGCTTCCTGTGGAACTTTCTTGCAGTCATCGTGCACCCTGTTCAGCGGCCTTATGCGCTGTGCCGAGTCACGCATGTGGCGCCCGTGCCGGAGACGTTGAACATGACACCGTTTAGAATTACAACGCTCTAAAGATTTTGCCTTAAAAAAAAGCAGCTAAAACGTTCACTCTCAGTGCATCTGGTTAGACTGCAGCATAAATACTGGTTCGCAAGAGTTCGCAAATAAGAGTTCGCAAGGCTCTGGTGGCACCTCGGAAATTTCTTACACGAGGCTCCGGATGGATCTATCACTCTTGCATTTTTTGAGCACGTTGCACACACATTATTTCTACGAAGGTTTGAGCATTTTGCAAATGGCAAACGCTTTTGCACCCAGACAAGCTTCTAGAATAACCATCTAGAATAATAGCAAATTAAACGATTTTCTGCGGCGCTCTCGGAATACCTGCGACTCTGAAACTACTTCAGCGTGCGTTTCTGAAGACAATACTTCGGTTCCTACTATATCATGATACGCCCAATAGTTACAGCGCACTGCTGAATGCCCCATCAGTCAAAATGTCCATAATAAGATAAATTTACGTGATTAGTTATCCCACACATATTGAACTTTGCCCACAAATTATCCTTGACATGCATAATACTCCTTCAAAATCGATTTTACCAGCTATGACGGTTCTCTCAATAAATTTTCCTTGATATTTGGAATTTACGTCCTCGGGTGGACATTCTCCTCGGGCCCCAGTCGCAATAACAGCGTCGCTGTAATTGCGGTAGTTGTAGACGGCGCCAGGTAATAGCGTCGAAGTGATGACGATAGCTGACGTGGCAGATTAGCGGCTATGGCACACTGCTTCAGAACACGATGTCGTGGGTTCAATGCGCCGCCACAGCGGTCCCATTGCGATCGAAGAGAAATTGTGGAAAAAAGAAGAAGCTGAAGTACACCGTGGTCAATTCAGTTCCCTCCACTTAATGTCCACTGTGTATACCTTCTGGACGCTAAACTTCTTTATTTGAAGTGATGACGTCGTGCGTACTGGTTAAGGGCCTCACGCAACCTATGCCCCTCAAGGCGTTGTTGATGAGCAACCTGTCTGCTATCAAAGTTATCACGTGAAATTTTGTTAAAAGTAAGTCTGTGCGTATTTTCGATACGCCTTCTAGTGTCCTCTTGCTTTTTTTGTGCTATACGTCGAATCTGTTGTTGTCTGTGTCTGTTAGTGTTCGCACAAACAGTTATTACCAGTTCACTCTCACCGCGGAGAAATAATGGCTGTGATATACGGCAGCTCAACATGAGGGAGCGGGTGCAAAAAGCGTTCTTGTGCCGTGTTTGGAGTGCAGCTTAAGAAATCATACGTCCCTCATACTCAACTACGTTTCTTCTTGCCGTTAAACCCGACAGTTTAATTTTTTTTTGTTAGTTCTCACCAGCTCGCCTGTGATGCATCATTTTGGTTCTGTGCCATGTGGTATAGTTGCTTGACTGAAATCGAGCCCCTGTGTTTCCCTGGTTTTTCTTGGTCGTTGCTTCATGTCACTGTGTTACGTTTTTTTGAAAATACGGAGTGACGAAGGCATAGCTTAGAGTCTCGTAACTTACGTCATCGATGCCGTTCTGTTTCTGGCTTATGTAAATGCGTTTGTCTAATTACGGTTTTAATACTTCGCACGTGTCAGCACCAAGAGCAAACGAGGATGTCATTATAATGACTAAGCTAACGATCGTCAAGCTCAACAGCGACTTTGACAGGGAAACCAGCTTGCAAAGAGACCGCCAGAAACAGTAGTGCTAGCCGAACAGATTAAGAAATGAGAAGCGTTGACTGGGGATCGGGTTGCCGTAGTTGATTTTAAATTACTTCCTGGCAAATAAAGGGGTGCAACTGCATTCACGCGAGAAAGCTAGCGACAGAGAGAACTTTAACGAACGGAGACTCTCAGTGAGACAAACGAAGCACGTTTATTCTTCATTTGCAAAAGCATTGCGTAGAGGGAAACAGAATAAATGAAAAAAAAAAGAAATGACAGAGCGGGCTCCAAAAGGACATGAGGAAAAATCGTTGGGACCGCCGTGGGAGGTAGTCTCGTCGTTCTAGTGCCGTTCTTTGAGCAGGCATAACTAACTCGCTCAGTAAATACATCGAACAATGTAAACGCATGACACCGCGGTCGAGGACATGTGAAAGGAAAAGAGAATGCCTTCGAGAGTGGCAGTCATGGTCGTTTATTCAGCTGTCAATTCCTCCTGGAACGCGTGCCGGCCGGCATTCCTTCATTCAGGCGAGTTTTGCTTCATTTGTTGCTCACAGCAAAGAACTGCATTTTTCCTGTCACAAGCGCAATGCTCCTATAGCCTGCGACCGAAACTGGAAAGCAGCCCAGTCGGGAAAGGCGCACGTGACAGGCAGCCTTTTCTGACTCAGTTGGAGCCGTTGTTGCCAGGATTCTTGGTACATGCTCACAAAAAAATGTACGTTTTTATGCTAAAGCTCTTCGCTAAAGCAGGCGGCAGTCAATCGAGATATCGGAGATTAAATTAGCGAAGGCAGCCGGCCAATGGCAGACGGTTTTTATGAACGAAAAGCATTGCGAATGGGGCGCCTGTTCCAACGGGCAAGTTCTCATATCCCCACCAGTGGTCGATGATGGAGACATTGCAAGTTTATACGAACCAATGACGATAGGTGGGAATACCAGAATCCTACCTAATTGTGGCAAAATATGGCACCAATGACCGTATTTTGCAAAGCGTTGGTCATATGCAGTATTATTACGATGGCATTCGAGAACTGTGTCCTGCACTAACCTATATTGTAAAGGACTCCATGTAAACAAATACCGCGACCGTTAAACGCATGCTAGAGGACATTTTTGAAGCACGTAATCTTAACACAACCACACCATTACAATTTTTTATGTTTCGCGGCGCGATAAATACAGCCAACACACCAATAATATTACTGACAGGCAATTGAAACTTGTCACCACCTGCCAACGAGGAAGTGAAGCAGATTGAATTATGTAGAGTACCATGTCGTTGCAGAGAAAGGTTTATAAACAATCCCTTTCATTGCGCTTGTAACATTGTCCCAACTACATAATTACACTGAGTAACTAGGTTCAGTTGCTCAATCGTCTTTGCTCAATAGGCATGAAGCTGGAAAAGGATTAGGAAAGGATTAAGTACCACAAAGCTTGCGTTAGTCTTGTTATACCTTCGAACAGTTCTGTCGCTGACGAACACCTTCAATACAGTGCCAGGGAAGTCAGTGCACAGGTGTCTGGATTTTAATTGCAAAGTTTCCAACATTTACTCTCATAAACAAATATATCAAATTTTTATGTTTATTAAGGAAATATAGATGAAACGATTGAGTATGTCGTTACTGGATTTGTTCAACTAACGCACTCTCATGGAACCAACAACAACAAAATAAAACATATAGCCCCCAATGCCTTCCTTCTCTCTCGTTTAACATATTATTTAATAGATACTGAGCCATGATATTGGTGAAGCAGTGTACTTGAAGTAGACACGTTCACGCACACATGGGAAAAGGACATAGACAGGCGCTGATGTATGTTTGTCATTTTTTCACGTGTGTGTGAACACGTCTATTTCAAGTGCGTTGCTTCATCGATATTTTACATTTGCCCGAGTAGCGCTACGCGTTACGCTTCTGTCTTGGGAATCATTTTGCTTCCTACTCCGTGTAATAATGATTAAAGTCAGGCTGTCGCAGTCTGACAGTAAACGTGATAACCATAGATGCGCCGGCGTGAAAGAGCACGCGTCTTCGTAGCCGCCGTTGCAGCTACTGGCGTTGTGCTGGCTAAAATCGAGCAGCGGTGTACGCCTGCGACATGCAATGAAAGATAAGGTGAATATAAGCAAAACAACTATCAGAACGGGTCTTCGTTCCTTCTCAGTGCCGCGGTTTCATGCCCCCGCTGCCGTCCGCTACTGTGCGACAGCGCGGTGGTCTGGACTACCGGCAATGCACGGTCCCCCTCGTTGCAACCGTCAGCACCAGAGCAATCGATAGGCACACTAGAAATTTATCAAGCCTGACAAGGACGCGCGGGAGAGTGAGGGCGAAGTCTGCTGGCATCACTCGAGCGAGGCACTATCGCCGTCAGCGAGGGGAGCGAGATAGCAGCGCCCCGGTGTGGCCCCGCAGCCGCTCCGGCTACCTAAGCCGTGGTCCGTTTACTTTTTTTGGCCAACAGTACGTCTCAAGTTTATGTTCACTTCGTTTTAACCGCGGAAGTTCAAGTAAATTGAATGTACGCAGAGTATACAAGCTAACTCAAAATCTTGACTTTCTTTTCCAAGACGATTGCCCGTAAGGGTTCTCTCTCTCTCTCTCTCTCTCTCACACACACACACACACACACACACACACACACACACACACACACACACACACACACACACACACACACACACACACACACACACACACACACACACACACACACACACACACACACACACACATACACACACACACACACACACACACACTAGAGAAATCGTACCGACTGCATAGTAACGGCAGTCGTGTGTACTTACAGCGAGTATCTTTTTCATCACGAGGTATTGATTCATGAAGTGGTTTTAATTAGCGAAATTTTTAAATATAGCTTGAATTGCAAACATGTCGATTACAAAGTTGTAGGGCTCCTTAACCTCCGAATCAAATGTTCATTTCGTGCTGAAGTGTAGTTTTTCAAAGAAAAAAACAAAAGCGCGCGAAGTACGTTAAACATGAAACGGATGCGCGCTCGCGCGCCGCTGTGCTAATGGTATTTTAGACGGGTCGCCTCCATCCCCCGAAGCAGGGTCGGGCAGATCCGGTGTTCCCCGAACTCAGAGGTAGAGGACAAGCGCGCAAGCCGAATATGTGATTCCCTCTCAGAGGAGAAAATGGGAGACAACATATGTAAACTGGTAGCGAAGCTTCCATAGAAGCCGACATTTCAAGAAAATGGGGCTCGTTGTAACCGTCGCCATCTACGTATCGTGGGGACAACTGATATTAAGCAAAAAAATAAAAATTAAGAAGTGACGTCACAACCAGAAATGGCAGTGACGTCAAGATCTTACGCTGCTTGGCGCGAATGTTCTAATTGCTTTAGCGTCCGGGAGTACGGCCGCTACGACACCAGTTATTTTTCCTTTGCGGCTGAGGCAAGCTTGCGACTCGCCTCAGCTGAAACGCCAGCGTGTCCCATAACTATTAGTAGTGGTGTATGTCCTAATGTGAACGTAAATAGGCTGTTATTGACGGCAATTGCTCCAGTAGCTTCCTTAGGAAGGTGAGCGAATAGGATGGAAATAAATGAGACTGCCGAATAGCTTTCAAAATCAACTTCAATTTTATTCGTCTTCAATAATACGAGTACTATGACCAGCACATAATCGTAATGCATAGCCACCTGTGCGAATCCTTTTCACTGAATCATTCGTAATTCCTTGCGAAACCATGTATTCATATCCAACAATTATCAGACAACATTGCCCCACATTATCATTTAGAAAACATTCCACTCACTAATTTTGCTGCCCGTCGGACACTCAGAGCCTATGTTACGGAGCGTGAACGAACATAGCGCGACGTTCCATCGCGGGGCGTTTCGCATTTATCGTCACGACGAGACTAGCGCCTCGGTTACCACAGCGTGAACTTGCGCGATAACAAAAATCCTGCACAGCACCTTTCGCCAACGAACGCAGTGCGCTCGGTCACGCAACGCTTGAAGCGAAGCAGACGCCACTTTTTGAAGAAAGACGCCAGGAAAAAAAAAACAACTCGGACGAAACTGCTGCGTTCCAGTGAGCAATGCCATTCCTCACGACGTAATAGCTGGCTTGCACAGCCTTGCCAAGTATTGCGCTAGAATCACTGGTTGATACGGGTCGCCAAGAAAGAACTAATATGTTGTGAAATAGAAAAAAAGATTACACTTGTTCTTTAGTGCAGGAAAAATATCAGAAACGGTAAAGGTATTCGTATGCCAGTATTCTGATTAAACATTTTAGAACGTTTTTTTCCACATAGGTTTTCTAGTTTCAGTGTTTGTCCCTCTCTCACCTAGTCGTGCTTCAATCGTGCACCACTAACCAATATCCTTGGCGATAGGCTTTGGCACGCTTTTCGTTCCAAGCTTCGCAACCTATTTAGGTGGACCTTGTGGGAAATGTGAAACCACATGACTAGTGCCAACGTCCGAAAGCTCCCGGCGGTGCCGAGAAAACCGGCGGACGCGCCGTGGGACGAGCGTTCGTCGAGACGACAGCATGCAGTGGCCTAGGTTGCCTAGATTACGGTGGACCGTCGCCAACACCAGCGACGCTGTGCTGCGATGACGTTGCGGCAAACGCTTCAATCTCGACGACTGCTCCGACGACAAGGTTCGGAGCGCCTCAGAGCGCTCAGAGATGGAGGAGAGCGATCGAGGAGAGCCAGCCGAACGCAGGGCGCGCACCCTCTTTCAACCAGCCGAACGCCGCTCGCGAGAGCGCTCCAGAGCACTCAGAAACGACCACCCGTAGATGACGTAGGCAACCTTCGAAATATACGGCTGCATTCGTTTATCACCACATCGTACAAGGCTTCGTCATGTAGGATGGCTCGAGAGGTTTCACGACCTAACTAGCGTGTTGCGATAAGCGTCAGCACCTGCGAACGCAAGAACGTTGTGCTCGATCGTGAGGCACTAGGGATAGCTTTAACCCTCGCGTATTATGAAACAAAGCTACATAAGAAATTCAAGCAATGTTAAAAAGAAACTTCACAAGACAGCACGAAAAAAAGGAAAAAGAAACAGCTATCGGAAGAACAGAAAAGAGCTACTCTGGAGTTTATTTCAATCAAAAATAATCCAAAAGCACGTAAGGCAACTCAGCCGCCCACAAAGGAACATCCAACACACACACAAAGGAACAAAGGAACATCTTTGCAGATGACTGGTTTAGCCACCTGCCCTTTCTGTCTCTTGAACTCCGTAAAAGAGGCAAAACAAAGCAACGTTTTCCCTATTTCTTTCTATCTTTGTCGGAAGCGTTTCTTTATTTAAGGATAGCGTGACATCATGAAGTTGCGTTAAACAGTCACGTTTCACACCACTTTTGAGTGGTTATTTTCCACTACCACTTATAGCACGTGCTCAAACAGGTCACCGTCTGAAGCAATACACTACTTCCTTCTTTCCAACACGTGCTGTTGCAGCTTTGACCAACCACGTTAGAATCTCGCAGCAGACTCTGCTTATTTTTGCCTTTAGGGCATCCGGTGTGGTAGTTTCGCTGCTATACACGCGATCTTTTACGTAGCCCCACAACAAGCACAGTGGCGTCATGTCCGGCGACCTTACAGGTCAGGGTACAGGTCCATGCCGGCCAATCCGCTGTTCAGGAAAAAGCTTGTCGAGCGACGCTCTAGACTGACTACTACTATGCGCGGGAGCACCATCGTGTTGAAACCAGATATTCCGAAGGTGCGCAAGTGGAACGTTATATAACAGACGTCGTTCACGGAGCCCTCGAGGATGTCGTTGTCGTAGCGTTGCGTCTTTAAAACGTGTGTTGTCGGAAAAGATGGGTCCGGTGATGTTGCCATCAAAAATACCGCACCTCACATTAAATGACCCCTGATATTGGTGTCGTGCTTGTGTCAGCCGGTGGGGATTCCTATCTCTCCAGTAGTGCGCGTTGTGAAGATTAACTTATGCGTTTCTGGAGAAATTAGCCTCATGCGTCCAAAGCACGTGAGTGAGAAAGTCTGGTTGTTCACATTTCGTGAAAATCCAACTGGCAAAGTCGTCTGTTTTCAAAATCTCAGTCTTCACGTGTTTGATGAAGATGTACATGGTGCGGGTGCATGTGACCTTTTTGTCAAATCGTGCACACTGATGACCTTGAGGTTCCGCCTCCGCACTGGCGTCGCGCATACTACCGTGAGCGTTAGCAGCACAGACTGCTAAAACATCTGTTTCCGCTTCTTGAGCTGCCGTCGCAGTCCTGTGCCGCTTTTTCTGAAGCTACCCTTCTCGCAAAGGAGTGCGCACGTTGAAAGTATTGTTGACGGACTAGGGCGTCCTCCACAATGCCACATCCGGAATAGCTTGGCTGCCTTCCTCTCGTCGCCGTGCGCCGCCCCCAGAGCCAGGATCATTTTAGCCTTCGGATCATTCGTGAAGGGCACAACTGTCTTCTTAAAGAGCAGGTCACTGGCGTTGTACCATTGACGTCTCCCGTTATTATCTACGCACTGACACGCCAAGCAAAAATGATTTACGTAATCGACAACAGCATATTGTTGGAATCGCACCGCTGGCCCGAGTTGATGGGGTCTCGGTGCTGACGCCCGTTATTGCCAATGGGTCGCAAGCCCCAAGGGTAGCGTTGGCCTGGCGGCCTGGGGCACTGGAAGCATCCGAAGGTCCCGGCAAAGCAAGAGAAGACTGGTAACAGAACAACTTGTTTATTCTAACATAGCAAAAGAGCGGCCGGTCAGGTCGACCGGAGTGGAGAGACGGGAGAGCACGTAACTCAACAGTACAAATCGGAGCCTCTCTCCTGGCGTCCGGGGGCAGCTGCTCTTATACTCCCGGCGTCGTGGTCCAAAAGGGAAGGAGGGAAGGTCACGGGATGAAGGTCACGGGACGGCGCAGCAGGAGCCCACGACGGCGCGAACTGTCGGGCCGAGAGACCTGCTGAACCGAGTGTAGTGACGCATCGCCAACCCTCACCCACACGACGGCGCGAACAGTTGAGCCGAGAGACCTCCAGGCTCCTCATTCGGGGAACTCCGCTCCCCGGCTGCCGCGCTTTGACAAGCGAGGGCACACACACACACACGCACACACGAAGACACGTGGCACTGAAACACGCCTGCGCACGCTTGGCGGGTAGGCGTTGCGGCGGCGTCGGACGGGCCAAAATGTCCGCCGCTTTGAACAAAGCCCCGGCGTCCGTTGCATCCGCGCCGGCATTACCGCGCGTTGTAGGCGAAACGTAACAGACCGCCCCGCCGGGGGAAGGAGATCCCGATGGTCAGGGGACTGCATCCGCTGTCCGGAGGGATGTCGCTCGATGATGCTCATAACCGAAGTCGGGCGTCCTTTGGCGTTTCTTGAGCGCAGCGCACAGAGAAGGCCTCGTTCTCACGTTCAGGTGCACACAGGACACTGCAAAGTGACTTCGGGAGAGTTGACATTTTTGTTCTCGTTTCCGGCAAGCGTTAGAACCACGCCTGAAAGTCAACCGCTCAGTCAGCAAGCACGGCACAACCCTCACTAAGCCCTGCCAGGCTCTTTCCCCTTTTATACTGCTGCCTAGTTCCTTACAGTAGTTTAGCAGCACTCAGAACGCGTCCACAAATCGAAAAATTGCACTAGAAAGCACATCATCACTTTGAAACACTACACAAAAGCAATAAGTTTAAAAAATCCTGCCTCAGGAAGAAAAACATCAGTAACAAGCAATTTTGAGGCTGATTCCCACGTTAGGGGCTTCGACTTAAGCCATCGGCGTTACCGTTGAGACTCCCCTTTTTGTAACGCACCTCAAAGGAATATTGTTGCAAAGCGAGGCTCCAGCGCAGGAGGCGGCCATTTTTGGGAGAGATGGTCTGCAGCCATTGGAGAGGGCAGTGATCCGTCTCAATGATAAACCTCGAGCCAGCTGGGTAACATGACAATTTCTGAACGGCCCACACGATACACGCACACTCTTTCTCGGTGGCGCTATACGCCTGCTCACGACTCGTCAGCTTACGACTAGCATACAGGACGGGGTGTTCTACTTCTCCATTTTCCCGTTGGCACAGTACAACGCCCATGCCTCGCTCACTAGCATCACACTGAACAACGAACCCTTTTGTGTAGTCGGGCGATCGTAGCACAGGCTGGCTTGTTAGGGCGCTCTTTAGGGCGCTAAAAGCTCTTTCCTTCGTCTCATCCCAGACGACTGTTTGCGGCTCTGTCTTTCTTAGAGCATCCGTCAAGGGAGCCGCGATATCAGAGTACCTGGGGATGTACCTCTGATAGTAGCCGGCGACACCTAAGAACGACCGAATATCGGTCTTCGTGCGCGGTTGCGGGAAGTCTCGCACAGCGGCCACCTTTATTTCAGAGGGGCGGCGACGACCCCGACCAATCACGTGTCCGAGGTAGACAACCTCGGCCTGTGCTAACTGGCACTTGGGAGCCTTGACTGTCAAGCCCGCATCGCGCAGGCGGGTTAGCACTGCCCGCAAGTGCGCCATATGTTCCGGCCAGGATGCGGAGAATATCGCTACGTCGTCTAGATACGGTAAAGCGAATTCTTGCTGTCCCCGCAACACTTTATCCATGAGGCTTGAAAAGCAGTATGGCGCGTTCTTCAAACCAAAACTCAAAACTTTAGGACGGAATGTCCCCATTGGTGAAATGAACGCCGCATACCTACTAGCCTCTTCTGTAAGTGGAACCTGCCAATAACCCCTGACAAGATCTAGGGTGGAAATAAACTGAGCGCTACTCACTCTCTCAAGGCGCTCCTCGATGTTAGGGATCGGATAAATTTGATCCTTAGTGATGGAATTAAGCCTGCGGTAGTCGACGCAAGGACGAGGTTCCTTGCCCGGTACCTCAACTAAAATCAAAGGGGAGGTATAATCACTCTCACCCGCTTCAATAACACCGAGCTGTAGCATTTTCTTTACCTCAGCCTCCATAATATCGTTCTGGCGGGGTGACACCCGGTACGCCTTGGATCGTACTGGCTCTGGGGAGGTAAGTTCTATGTCATGAGTAAGGACAGAAGTCCTACCAGGCCTCTCAGAGAACAGACCTTGAAACTCTTGTAAGAGCTGGTGTAGTTCTGTTTTCTGCTCAGGCGACAGCGATGCTTTACTTATTAAGTCACTAATGACTTGATCGGTGTCTTTCCTGTTCGTCACTGAGCCTAGTCCCGGAAGCTCGACCGGAAGCTCTTCTAACTTTCCCGCATCGGGAATTTCCTCTCCAGTATCTGGTGCCTTTAACGCTACAGGCTCAATTTTATTCAGTTCGGGCGTGCTCTGAATACCAGCTTGCTGCGCCTCTGACCCTTTTTCATCGTTCAACAACGTCGGCCCCGCAACTACCGCCTTTGCAGCGAGCTCCCGAACCTTCGATCTGGTTAAGGCCTGAACGCTAGCCTCACCAAACAAAAGCCCCTTCTCGCGCAGGAGGTGATCGGACCTGTTCGAAAATAAGTACGGGTACTGGGGGGGCAGCATAGATGACACTGCGGCCTCCGTCTCAAGTGCTCCGAAAGGTCCTTCAATAAGCACTTTTGCTACCGGCAGACACACGCTATGAGCTTCCACTGCTTGCTTGATCCATGCGCACTCGCCCGTGAACATTTCGGGTTCTACGTAAGAGGGGTGAACTACATCCATTGTAGCTGCGGAATCGCGAAGCACTCGGCACTCTTTCCCGTTCACGAGGAGGTCTCGCATGTAAGGCTCGAGAAGCTTCATGTTCTCGTCAGTGCTGCCTAATGAAAAAAACACGACTTTTGGTTTTGTTTCTGGGCACTGCGCCGAAAAGTGTCCCGGCTTCTGGCACGTATAACACACGCGCACTTGCCTCATCTCGAACCGCTTTCCGCGTTCGGCTTCGGCTGCCGCCGTCTCCTCACGTTCGGTCGGACACTGCGCCGAAAAGTGACCCGGCTTCTGGCACGTATAACACACGCGCGCTTGCCTCGTCTCGAACCGCTTTCTCATGGGCGTGAACTTCGGCCTCTCAAACTTAGAGCCAAATTCACCCTTTTGACCGTCCTTAGCTCCGCGAGCCCGACGCGTCACAAACTCCTCGGCTAACTCAGCGGCTCTAGCCACCGTGCTAACGTCTGGCCTATCCAAGACCCAGTACCGCACGTTCTCAGGTAACCGACTATAAAACTGTTCTAGCCCGAAACACTGCAGAACTTTCTCGTGGTCACCAAACGCTTTCTCTTCTTTGAGCCACTCCTGCATGTTTGACATAAGCCTGTAGGCAAACTCTGTATATGACTCACTTTTGCCTTTCTCATTTTCCCGAAACTTCCGACGGAACGCCTCCGCTGACAGCCGGTACTTTTTTAGCAGACTCGATTTCACTTTGTCGAAATCCTCTGCCTCCTCTTTCTCCAAGCGAGCGACTACGTCGGCCGCCTCGCCGGGTAGCAAAGTGAGCAAGCGCTGTGGCCACGTTTCCCGAGAGAACCCCTGCTTCTCGCACGTTCGCTCAAAGTTAACCAGGAACAAACCAATGTCCTCTCCAAGCTTAAACGGCCGCATCAGGTCAGTCATTTTGAACAATACTCGTTCTCCTGCACCGTGTGCCTGACTTCCATTACGAGCGCGTTCCATCTCTAACTCGAGACGCTTCATTTCCAAAGCGTGTTGACGGTCGCGCTCTTCTTTTTCTTTCTCTTGTTGCTCTCGTTCTATCTGTTCTTTACGTTCGCGCTCCTGTCTTTTTGCCGTCTCCCTCTCCTCAATGGTCTCAAGGCATTCCGACAGCTCGTCATCCTCAGCCTCTAACTCAAGAATAGCCCTTAGCAGTTCTGGTTTTCTGAGTTTGTCTGAGACATCCAGACCCAACTCTCTCGCAAGCTCCAGCAATTTCGGTTTGCGCAACGACTTCAAATCCATGGCTGCTCTGAATGCTGCTTTCTCTACTGCCTACTATTGTCTTGCCGCAAACTAACCCGGTAGCAACGACAACCACAATTACCAGCTCTGTTTCTGACACTAACAAAAGCCTGGCAAAACTCAGAAGAAGAAAGTCCCGCACTCACCAAACCTTGCAGCCAAGACTTCAGCGCAGTCGTTCCGCTGCAGGCAACCAGTCATCACACAGGGCTCGTTGCGCTGCTCCCGGATGGTCGTTGTGCTGCTCAGCATACAGTCAACCGCATCTCTTCGCTGCTGGCCTCCGTTGTCGCGATCTCACCGCTGGCAACCAGATGTTGGAATCGCACCGCTGGCCCGAGTTGATGGGGTCTCGGTGCTGACGCCCGTTATTGCCAATGGGTCGCAAGCCCCAAGGGTAGCGTTGGCCTGGCGGCCTGGGGCACTGGAAGCATCCGAAGGTCCCGGCAAAGCAAGAGAAGACTGGTAACAGAACAACTTGTTTATTCTAACATAGCAAAAGAGCGGCCGGTCAGGTCGACCGGAGTGGAGAGACGGGAGAGCACGTAACTCAACAGTACAAATCGGAGCCTCTCTCCTGGCGTCCGGGGGCAGCTGCTCTTATACTCCCGGCGTCGTGGTCCAAAAGGGAAGGAGGGAAGGTCACGGGATGAAGGTCACGGGACGGCGCAGCAGGAGCCCACGACGGCGCGAACTGTCGGGCCGAGAGACCTGCTCAACCGAGTGTAGTGACGCATCGCCAACCCTCACCCACACGACGGCGCGAACAGTTGAGCCGAGAGACCTCCAGGCTCCTCATTCGGGGAACTCCGCTCCCCGGCTGCCGCGCTTTGACAAGCGAGGGCACACACACACACACGCACACACGAAGACACGTGGCACTGAAACACGCCTGGGCACGCTTGGCGGGTAGGCGTTGCGGCGGCGTCGGACGGGCCAAAATGTCCGCCGCTTTGAACAAAGCCCCGGCGTCCGTTGCATCCGCGCCGGCATTACCGCGCGTTGTAGGCGAAACGTAACAATATGCTGGCCTTACAGATCCACCGAAACGCATTAGATGGACATAGCCTGTCTAAAGTTTGTTTCTATTGCTAAAGGGCCCGCCTATCTACAGAGCAAGATGAGTGAGTAAAATTACAGTCCCAAGTGCGCCGTCACGGTCTCGTGACTTCAAAATCCCCCCCCCCCCCCCCCCACCTACGGCTCCGCTACGCTTATTAATGTGTCAGCGATGTGTTCTCATGATGCCACGGCCATCACATAGCGTGATGCCCTGTATAGAGCTGCCCCCGCTAGTCAAGCCGTGTACCGTGGCTATTCGCTTGGGGGCACTTGAGTAGCGGCACGCGAGCGCGTACCTATTCCCTATTCTGGATGTTTCGCGCGCTTTTGTTTTTTATCGGAAAAACCAATGAGGCAAATCTGAGCACGAAACAAATGCTTGATTCGGAGGTTATTTGAGGTGCCCAACAACTTTGTAATTATTATGTTTGCGACTCGAGCACTAATTAAGGAGTTCACTAATTAAAAACAATTAATGAATACTTCTTGAGGAAAAAAATACTGGCTGTTAGTACACACCACTACGGCTACTATGCAGTCGATACGATTTCTGTAGAGCTCTTGGTATCGTTTTTTTTTTTTTTTTTGTCTTGGTCTAAGTTAACTGGGACACCCGGTATAGGAAATATACTGTTTTTCGGCTAGGTTAATATTGCCTCAATTTGCAAATATGTTAGACGCAATCTTCATAGTTTGTGTTTCGACAACGAAAAGATTAAAAATGATACTGCGGATGGCGTATATATGTCAAATGAACATGGTGAAGTCACTTCTGCACAAACACCTCTGCCCCGGAGGGCTATTTCCTCTAGCTTGAGCCTGCTGTATTTCAGAAGCAAAGTGGATGAGCAAGCTCACGGTAAAATTGCACTGCCCTCCGGCATGAGCGCCTCTTTCTAACTGAAGTAGTTACCTAGCATGATGAAGCGTTTTCCTTCACCTCTTTCTGTTGTCATTCCTTCTCCTTTCCACCAAAGATGAGATGCCAGAGGCGGAAGAAAATAATGGTTTTAGTTCGACTTTTCACAAAAAAGGTATGTTAGAGGTCACATTAGAATACACGTGTTTAGTACAGGAGAACGTTCAGACTACCTCGGTCATGTTCAGAAAAGCTGTGATGGCTCGGGGGCTCGCTTTTCCAACTTCTGTATATGAGAACAAATTTCGGCACCACAGTTACGTTGTTGTGTCAAACACCAACTTGGCCTTTACCAAGGGACCATGCCCACGACCGCTGCCGGATTACTATTTCCACATATTATGAGCCAGGAGAGTCCTATCGAAAAACGAGAGGAACGCGATAAAAGCATTTATAGAAGAGGCCGCTAACGCCACGTTGCTCACAAAATTGTTTGCCGGCTGAATGGCAACAGATCTTCGGAAATATGGAGACGCGTCAGTGTCTTCCAAGTAGGCACACATTCATTGAAAATAAACGACTGCTGAATTACCTGCCGCCTAACTGCGGTATAAGAGTGACGGGCATTCCAGCAGATGGTAAAGCACCCATTGACCCACTCTGGGTTACACTAAAGGACCGGTCACACATCAGCATGTATGACCACCACTCACCATGCGCTTGAAATATAATGCAAACCGTGCAGCACTGTCATCAACTAACTTCAAAGTACAGCAAAACACGCAGAGTTGTGCATATGAGCCGCGTTGTATCTCTCGTGATGAACCGGTATGAGTGACCGGGCTCCTTCAAAAACATACGACGATCAAGAGCAAGCAGTGCGGGCTAATAATGCCTATTTTGGCAGCTTGTTGTCGCTGTTCGTTCGCTTATATTTGCATATAATTTCTGTGTTTCGTTAAAGTGCTCGTAGAGGAAACTGTGCCCGCATATAAACGCCCATTCAGAGTGTCAGCACCTGCCGGAGGAGGAGGATGAGGATTGTATTAACGGCTTGCGGTGTTTGCCAGCAATTGTTCGACCCGAATGCCGCCATTCAGGAAAGGGCAAAAGCTCAATCGATTATGTTCAGTACGCCATCATTTAGAAGCGAGACGGGTGAAGCGAGGTGTCCCCATTTCCCGATCCCTGCATGTGCACCGTTCAAAATGAAAACAGGCTAAATTTAAGTTGTTATCACCAACACTAAGTATTCAGGTCTGCCGGTTTCTGGTGCACTAACTCGGCAGTTGCGCTGGACCTAACCTCCGCTGAACGAGAAGGACATAAACTCAAACGTGATGTTAGTGGCTGTCAAACCACGAAGTTAATGAATATAACTTTGGATAGATGTTTAGTTTCTATCATAACTAAATATAAATGCTAATGCAGTCGTTACGAAAACCTCGTTGTCTTACAGTAAGTCGTTTAGAGGCCTAATTCACGGAGACCGGTCAAACGACAGTCTGCAGACCAGTGTTGTCGGCGTCGTGGGAATCGTCGGCACTAATTGCCGTCAATTGCCACGATTCGTGGTCCAGTCCGCATCGTCCTCGGCATACTATAACAAAGTGGTCTTTCAGCGACACGTCATCCGACTAGTCGGCTGATTATTGCCATCTCCTTCTTCTCGTTGTTGCATGGGCGTCCAGTGTGATCACGCATGAAAGGGCTCGACGAAGCTGGGCACGCCGGCATTTTAGTGAAGTCTTACGATTTGCTGAACGCACCAAACTGTGGGTCAACCAGACGAGAAGTGACGACTATTCTCGCTGCTGACGGCTTACACGTTTAGAGTTCCCTGGTCTCGCGTCTTCAACCTTTAACGTCACACTGAACTCCATATTTCACTCATTCAGCGAAGCTGGGGAAGTGCAGAGAAGGCTGGTATTGAAGCCAGCCAGGCTGGGAAATGCAGCGGTCTCATGTAAATAGCGCGTGCCCAATTCTTGCCTGATTGCGTTTTTCCATCATTCTCCTAGCACAGTCCTGCCTCCGTTGGGGCACTTCGGAAGTCGAGCAGAGTATTAACAAATGCGCAGTTTATGTACGTGATACAAAGTCTAGAGTATGAAGCTTTATTTTTAACATTTTCGGTGAGTACACAGGAACTTTTAATCTGGTGCTGGAAATAACAAAGAAACAATGCACTTAAGAAAGAAACGCACTTAGCGGTACGAGCTGTTGGAAGTGCAACGTGGTGAACGAGTGCGAGGTAGAGAGGGGGGTGGGGGGAGCGCAGAGCGAGATACGGTAAGTGGAGCTGGCGCAGTTTTCTTATTTCTGTCGGCCACGGTGCAGAAGCAGCAATAGCCATAGTGAACATAAAGCACACGTTTGCGACCGGGAAAAGGGAGCGCAATATACGCCTTATCCCTCCGATTCGAGGGCGCCGTTTTGATAGGAGCGGGTATTGGGAGAAACGACCGTAAATCATGGTTACTTGGACCACCACAGCAAAACAGCGTATGCGGGTTGCATGACGCAGTCTCATTTTGTTGCGTGCGTGCGTGCGTGCGTGCGTGCGTGTGTGCGCGTGCACGTGTGGGTGTGTGTGTGTGTGCGTGTGCGTGTGCGTGTGCGTGTGTGCGTGTGCGTGTGCGTGTGCGTGTGCGTGTGTGTGTGTGTGTGTGTGTGTGTGTGTGTGTGTGTGTGTGTGTGTGCGTGTGTGTGTAAGAGGGAGAGAGACAAACAGGCCAATTTATGTTGCACGAAAAAGGCTGCCACACCGAATAGATTGAGTGGTCCTTGCAAAAAGTCGGCCAGATCGACTTGTAATGAGAACAAAGCTTACAACAATTTTGGGATCATTCTGCGGACGGATCATTCTGCAAGCATTGCCTAAATAATGTGTTTCATAACGCCTATACAGTGATAGCTTCGGATCGCCACGCTTGTTTGGCAGATAACTCATTGTTACTTCTTTGAATCTGGAATCCCGCAGCTATCGTTAACTATGTTATTTCGCAATATATTTTGTGCGTCAAATTTTCTTTTTAACAGCAATTTCGTTTAACAGCTTAATTCAATGTATTGAAATATACTTCGTTTTGAAATATTTTGGGCTGCACATTGCGAATATCCATGAATCACACGATGGATTTAAGTAGCAGGATTTTTTTCCCCTTTTGTCTTTCGACCAGGCCCGATAATTTCATATGCCAGGTGTTCTCTGCTGTTCAAAGGCTCTCTTCAAGGGCGGAACTACCAGTGTTGGTTACCTTTCTTTCTCTTTTTTTTTCTAGGAGGGAGGAGGGGGAATAAAATTGGCCGGTCGCGATCCTAAACACTCCATCTATAGCGAAAAGCTGCTAAGTGGGGATGATGATGATGATGATGATGATGATGATGACAAAACACAGATTTTTGCCTTGCTTCTAATGAAGTTCTTCCAAGACCTCTGCCTTATTATTTGAACTAATTAGCCTTAATTTACCTTCTGTGGTGGCGAGTCAGCCGTCGGAACATTAAAAAACAAAACAGCCCCCGATTTTATGAGCCAGCATCTCAATATTGTCCTAGAAAAGCAGCTATGATGCACTCAGCTGGCTCACTAAAATAAGTTCTCTGGTATGTTTTTAGAAGCAGCAACGAATTGAGGCGCATAGGATAAACTGGGAAGGAGACATTTAAGACGGCAATTTAGTGGCTAATCACGTCCTCAAAAAAATGGTTACTAAGATGTCACTAAGACTCCAAACGAGCAAATATATCGTTAAAGTGACGAAAATGTGGCAATATTAAGCGAATTCCTCGCTAAGTTATTAACACTGTATTTCATAAGTTATTCGATACCGTTAATTTTTTTTTTGCGTCTGTCTTGCCTTCCTTTCTGTACATTTTGTTGCAAGGAATATTCGCATCGATGTTGAGATATTAGCAAATACTACATCAACCTCTGCCATGACCACAAATCGGGACACATATGAGGGGAGCGGCGCCACGGGGTACCACATGAGAATTAATGTGTGAATATGCTGCGATGACCTAATCAGTTGCACAGATCACCATGTGCAGCCAATAACCAAGTGTGTTGAGTTAAGCTGAAACAAAAAGCTACCAGACACGTGCCAGAATTGAACCAGTAAGCTCACGTCCATGTCATGAACGACTGGGATCAGTGTTCATCGAAAGCGCTCAACCACGGTTTGGTCGGACATACCGGCTTGCCGTCAGGCTAATATCTGTCATTATGCGTTCGATATTGTGGCTTTGTGAGAAGGCAATTCAGGAATTTTATTGGTGGTTTCGTAAAGCGGCTGCTACGACTAGATGAAAGTGGACCCACTGAATTTTGTAAAACGACTGGAATGTGTCAGTCGGCATCGTAAAGTTTCTTCGCCAGTCATGTTTCTCTGACCAGGAGGCCGCTAAATGGCGCCAGATTTTATGGACCTCCCTACTTCAAACTGCACACGCCTAACCTGGAACGCTGTCCTCGGCCGCGCGAGAAAAACAGTATAGCGCTCATCTTAGAGGCGAGGCTGAGCGTGCAGAGTCTATTGCCTCTTCTGGACGTCTTCGAATAATAGCCTCTGTGGTGAGTTATTCCCTAAAAAACGGAGCTTTCCCACAGAAACCACACCTGTTTCCAGTTCGCGGTGGCAGTAGCACAGTGACATGATTATTCACAAGTATAGGCAACTTTACGAGTATACATAGATAGAATGGTTTATTGCAGTAGATATACTAAACCTTAATTAGCTCGCGCAGTCTAGGTGACAATCTAGCGTAATTTCTTTTCAAACAGTTTCATTAGCGGTCATCATCATCAGCATCATCATTATCACAACAATTACCCTCCAAACGGCAGTGATTAGGGTGGGTGTGTTGAGTTCAGAGTTCAATTTCAGGGAAGTTCAATAGGGATTTATAGGGAAGTTCCATAGGGACCGTCTTTTATTGCGCTTGTTTTAACAAAATCGGGTGTTCATTGGTACTTTGGTATTTCCGTTTAATTTCCAGGTTGAATTAAATTTAACTTTCATGATCTGCAACTTGTCAAAATGCAACAACAGTGCACAAATCATTTCGATGTTATGCCAGTATATATGCCCTATATACCACGCATCTTTATGATTAGTGGCCGACAAGTTCGTTATTTATTGCGTAAACTTCACGCTCTCGTACACATGTGCGAGAGCCTAACTGAAATTACGTCCAGTTGGAAATCGTTCTTCTAGTCTATGTTTAGCGCTTTCCATGAGATATTTGCATATTGTAAACACAGCTGACGGCGTATTCTTTACAAATCGCCTGGCATATCCTCCTTGTTGTATTCGTTTGTTTTTTCAATCAGACTGCGGTATTCAAGAAAAAAAAGTAAGGATCTTCACGTTGTTAATAAAGCGAATGTAAACCCGCTTCGCTGTATACTTTGTTCAAGATCTTGAGTTTTGTGCCATTTTTGGTTTCCTGTATCCCTCGTATCCAGAGTCAAGTTACTGCCCTCTTCTTTCTAATGTGCTAGTTTTCGCAGTGAGGATCATTGTATGCAATCGAATCTACCATCACTCTGGCTGTCGACACTACCACTTCTTGGAAAAGCCGCTCACGACACATTTGTCTCTTTTCATTTTGTAATGGTCTGTCCAAACATTATGCGTATGTGGATAAATTTGATTGGGCGAAACTATTTCAGGGGGGCGTCTGCCCGCTTTCCCGATTTTATTAAGAAATATATTTCCTGTGCTGGGGGCGGTACCTTATGAAGACGGTAATAAACCTATGCAAACGGCACTATGCGGGGGAGAGACAGAAAGACAAGCTTTATAGGTATACGAATGGCAGAGAGGTGGGCACAAAGCCCATGTCTATGGCACGATACTTAGCGCTAGGGAGAGGGGGACGGAGAGGGGCAGGAAAAAAAGAGGTGACATTATGATGATGAGCGAGCCTCATAAATGAGGGCAGGTCTAGCGCGGTTATAAGCAATAACAATAGCAAGAATTGCAGCGCATCACGAGGAAGTTAGCGAACAAAAATCTACTTAATGTGAAATGCTATTGTAGCAGCATCGACATCGAGGAAGATCAGGAGAACGGGGTCTGTCTAGGGACAGGGCTAGGAAGCGAAGCGGGCGCGTGGATCAGATCACGCACGGCCCGCGCGTTGTGGCGGGGATCTTTTTATCAGCCGAGGAACGACCGTCAGGTGGGGCCCTCTGCTGAGTAAAGGTGCTGGTTACAACATCTTTATTAAAAGATCATGGCAGGATCTCAGGGTTGCCCCTGTTGAGGGCGACTCCTTCGGCCCAAGTGACGATTTTCATTTGTTCCCCGAGCTCGGTGGCAGTCCTGAGTAAGACCTGCCAGGTAAGTTTAGAGGGGGCTGGAAAGAGAGATTTTGGGGGAAGTGAACCCCTATATCCCCAGAGGATGTGGTCTTGTGTTGCCAATTCGTTCAGGTTACAAGTTTGACATATGGGGTTAAATTCCCCATTGGTGACAATCGCCAGTCTATGTGGGCTCAGAAAAGAGCCTGTCTCAAGCTGGCGAAGAACGGTGGCCTGCGCTCTCGTAAGGTCCCGATGAGGCGCCGAATAAGCGCGCCTCATTTCTTTATACAAGTTTGTGATTTCGTTATATGGGGTCACTGCCGCACCCGGAGAAACCGTGTCGGAGTGGCGCACTTCCCGGCTTGTTAACCGCACTTCCCGCCTCCTCGTTCCCAGGGTGTCCGGAATGGGTGGTGACCCATACTAGATTGATAAGTCTGTCCGCTTGATAGAAAGTGTGGTAATAATTGTTTAAGACTTGCTGCATAGTTTTGTTAACAGTGCCTTTACTGTAATTTAAGATGGCGCTTTTTGAATCGCTCATGATTGAATGAACGAAATCATTCGTGATGGCTAGAGCGATCGCACGCCTCAAGAGCGGAGAAGGCCTCGACCGTGGCCGCGCTTAAAATGCCGCCGCCCTCGGTCACTACGCTCGCAACGCATTTTTGGTTACCCAGCGCCGGGGGGTGCCGCATCAACATAGGCAACAGCTAGAGTAGTCGTCCTTATGCTTATCGCACAACTGCCTTGCCCTGGCCGTACGACGACTGCCGCTCCTTCCTGGGAGCATGCCTTTAGGAATAGATTTAATGATCAGTTGTCGTCTTGCTATTTGTGGCAAGGGCATTGGCCCTACCGAGGTGATTGTGGGATTTAGGCACATCTTGTCCAGAATGTAGCTGCCGGCCAGTGTACCGGACAGACGGAAAATCTGCGCCGTTTTGCGCGCCTTGATCAGTTCTTCTATAGTGTTATGTATTCTTAATCTCAATAGTTTGTCCGAATTGGTGTACTTGGAAAAACTTCTTGTTCGGCGAGTTGGTGCATATTAGCAAACAGTTTTATAACTGCGCAAACAAACAACCACACAGAGAGAGCACACAAGGATCGGCGCAGCTGATCACGTCTGGTGTCAGTATTGTCAAGAATGCGTTATAGGAGGTTTCTTTTTTGTTTTGTTTATTTAATTGCGTTAGCTTACACTGTGGAATGGAAAGATGGGTTAAACGCAATCGCGAAACATTGTATGCCGCTTAAAGTCAGAAACGTGCGATATGGCCCGTTAGTCGAGTTGGACAACCGTTTTATTCAAAATTTGCTGCACACACGCAATAATGCGAGAATAGTTTTTGGTACTGCCGAAGAAGTTAACGCAACTCCTCTCATGGAAAGCCTTCTTTTATATCACGTTGCTGAGAGCCCAGCGTAAATATTTAATACGTTGTTAACTATTACAGGCCACAATTTAGCAAGAAACCGTAGCCATTGTGAGAATAACCTAGGTCTTTTCAGTTCCCTGATCAACTCTATTATGTCGAGCTCTACTAAATTATAGTAAGAGTGCTTATTATATTGCCACCTCCAATACGCGGCACGTAGAGAAAGACGAAGATCTCGCGCATTGCAGAAGAGAAGACGAGGTCCCTGCGCGATCGTTTTTCAATTTGCCTGCAATTAAAGTGTCCTGCCCTGTTTTATCAGTTCCTGCTGCTTGTGAATCGTGAAAATATCTACGATAAAGTGGCAAGGCTAGAGAAATTACGGTTCCATTAATTAAGGAGAACATTGATTCCTTAGGAACTATTTAACGCAACTTGTTTAACCAATTGTTGAGTCAGGTTATTCAGCACACTTGGAAATAATCACATTCGTGCCAACATTCAAGGGAGGTGATCGTACCAACGCATGCAACTCTCAGCCTCTTCACGTTCTTACAGTATTAGCTGTATGGCTCCCCCCCCCCAAAAAAAAAAAAAAAATATTCTGAACAGTTACGCTTGTTTATTACTAAAAACAACACACTACGCTGCGCAGCACGGTTTCAGGTCTAATCACTCGACCCCTTGACCTACTGCTAACTCTGACAATAACCTTGTTATTAAATTATAATAAACTCGTGAGCGTGCTATTTTCTTGACTAAAAAAACGGCACTTGATAATGTGGATCCCTTCCTGCTACTGGAAAAACTGCTGCACTATGCCTTCGGTGGCAGATCCTCTGAGGTAAACTGCTTACAATGAACTGTAATGAAAATTATAACGTCTCAACTACTGACGTTGCATTCAGGTGTCCCTTATACGTTCTATCCTATTTCATTTATATCTAGATGACGTACCGCTAATATTGAACTATTCTGAAGTTATCATATAGGTTGATGGTACCATGATATTGCAATCTGAACTTTAACCTAAATTAATTTAGACAGTACGGAAAATTATAAAGTGGTTTTCTATCGAGAAGCTGATAGAAAAGGAAAAGAAATTAAACAGCAAAAAAAGAACAAGCAGATGTCATGCGGGTACGCACTGCGCCTGAAAAAAATAATAATTATCCTTTACCTAACCCAGAGAAATCGTGCTCAGTTAAAGACCTCCGAGTTTTATGCCCGATAGAAATATACACAGGAAGGAGGACGTATTATACAGTAAGCGTTAAATAAACGCGTGCTCCATTTCTGATACTGCGCGGTGATTATTGGGGAAGTTATACAACGTGGCTAGAACCTCTTAAACGCTTACATAAGCGCAAAGTAAGCGTAATACGTCATTCCAAGTATACCGAAGACGGTCGGCCATTCTACAATAAACTAAATGCTTTGACTGCTGACCACTGGCGAGACCAAGCTTCGTTTATCCGTATATCCCGCAGTGAAATACGAAAACCCGCTCCTTTCTTCCTTACTCTCCTAAACCTACACCACGGGGCAGTTTTCCTTCCTTTTTTTTCAGAAAAATTGGACATTCTTTCTCTAGAGAGGGTTTCTTGCGACTACCCACACATTTGGGAGTGTTAAGCTATAGAATGCGATTCCAATTTTAAATGCTCCACCTGATAGCAAACATTCTGATAAATTGGTTAGACCTATTAATAAATTTGTTGACTGCTCGGTTAATGTATAGCACTTTCGTTTTTTTAGCAAATGTTTTTTTTTTACGTTTTTCTTATCAACGGTCATGTAGTCCGGATCCATGGACCTGGTTTCATTTCGTCGCAGTCACTTATTCGATTAAAAGGTGCTGCATCTCCTAAGATTGTAGGTGAGTGGGCAGCTTGTTCTCTGAATTCTTTTTTCCCACTATTTTAGCGTCATATTTGCCTGTAATGCAACTTTGACAGTCTTAGTGTCTCATAAAAGTCTAAAAGGGTTCATTTTTAATTTCGCACATCATTCTGACAAAAGGAAAGAATGAATGAATGAATTTAATATTTATTTATTTGAATAATTATTTATTTATTAGGAAAAGAAGGAAGAAAGGAAAGTAAGGTTGAAATATAGCAAAAAACAAAAGCAATGCGACCAAGAAGGTGGAGTCGCCGCAGTTGACTGAGTGTCGCCTAGTAAGTCTTCCGAACGAGGCCCATCCGATAAATTTCATGTTGGGCACATGACTGAACTGTGGTATACGTTACCAAAGAAAAAGAGACAAGAAAAAAAAAACGCAATACGCGTAGGAAAATGGGGTGTCCTCGAGATTGAGAATTAGACCGTGCTTGTGCGCGTGTGCTACACCATTCCCGGCGCAACGTTTTCGGCTATTGATTGCTTTCTCTTGTAAACAAATAGTGCCGGAGTAGAGCAAGGCACACGACGAGCGTAATAGCGCTCACATGATTAATCCACGCAAGTGCCATTTTACGCAATGAGGAAGCCACTATTGGAACTTTCTGCGTTGAACAGCTGACTTAATAAAAAAATTGCTTCGAAAGAAAGGACGAACAGATTTTGTTGATAGAATCAGTCGCGGCGAAAATACGAAAAGAAAGAAAGACACCACCGCTGTTCGAGAAGAAAAAAAATGAGATTGGCAAGGTGGGCCACATGGCTTGATCTAAATGGAACAGTTGCGAAAATAGAATGCTTTCAGTGTTTAGATAAGGCTCGCCCAGAGGCGAATATCGCTTTGAAAATTCGAGAGCCTTCTAAAATGAAAACAGGCGATTGTGCTTCTGTTGAAGAGCAGCAAAGAAATACATATGACATAAAAGCACCAAGCACGATCACGTCTTATAGGTCGGGCTGAAGACTTTTACGCTGCCATCAGAAGGCCTAGAAACGACCTCTCCATGCGGCAGTATGGCGCCAATGCGCCTTCAATGGGAGCTTTGATATTGTGGCATTTTTATGTTCACGTATTCTTTCTTGGTGGTACTCTTCAACTCGCTTGCTCTCCAACGAAACCTTAGCTTCTACAAAAGCTCCTTGAGTGTCTTGCGTCAGTAGAAGCATGATTTCGTGTGTGCGGGTCAATATTGTTTCCTTCGGTTTTTACGTAAACATAAAGCCAGCAGCTCATGAGTCAAATGCGCACCTTTAATTCATCACATACTCATCGGTAAATGCTTACCAATAGCAACTGAACCTACTGTAAGCTGCATACTTGTCAGCTACGCAAACTCGAAAACACAGAACGAGTCTTTTACGTGTCCTGTTCTCAAGTCAAGCGCGAATGTCTGTCACCTGACACTAATTGAGAGAGGTGGTGCGTTTCTGACCTGGTCAGCAATGAGCGAATATTAAATCGACCAAACTGGTTGCCTGATAGGTTTTTGGGCTCTGCAATGCCTACTGGGAGCTAAGCTGCAGGTGCTGCGGCCTCTCACATTAGCTTTCATTTTTTGAGCACCAAAAAAATTAGAAAGAGGCCTCAGAAAATCCAATCCCTATGCCACTTCTTTAGACCGCGCCTCTTTGGCCCCTGCTGAGATTCCGAGTATTTCAAACACGGAGAAATATGCGAGTTCCGCTTCCTAATTCCTTCCGACTTGCGCATAGCTATAGGTATTGAAAATTTTGGATATCGTCTTACGAAAATCTTACTTTTGTAGGGAATAATAGGAACGCAATAGAGGGCCATCCTCTCCAGCGTCTTGTGGCGAATCAAGCTCTCCAGCGCTATTGCCGGAAAACGCCGCTCGCGCTGAGGGTCCGTGCAATGCTCTAACGGTCGGTCCCAAACGCCGGTGACTAATAAACACCTTTACAAGTGTTGGAGGTTGCTTCGGCCTACAACATCAACCCTGGAACTTTGATCCTGTACCCTACGCTCAACCATGCCTGAAGATGCATCCCAGCAAACGCCTCCTACTCCATGCCGGCAAGCGCCTCCTCAGTCGATCCTGTGCTTTGGTGTGCCTCGCCACAGGGACCACAGCAGCGCGGACGACAGCGACGTAGAGGACTGGCTGACGACATATGAAAGGGTAAGCGCCCACAACAAATGGGACGATCCAGCCAAACTGAGCAACGTGCTGTTCTATCTCACGGGTGTCGCCAGTCTCTGGTACAACAACCATCAGACCGACTTTCCGACGTGGTCCTCGTTGAAGACCTCTTTAGTGGCTGTGTTTGGTCGCCCTGCTGTGCGCAAGCTGCGAGAAGAATCATGTTTGCGAAGACGTGAACAGCAGCCAGGTAAACCATTTACCACCTACATTGAAGATGTACTGGACTTGTGTAAGAAAGTCAATGCGACGATGTCGGAGTCCGACGAAATCAGAAATGTCTTAAGAGGGACAGAGGATGATGCTTTCAACATGCTACTTGCCAAGAATACCCAGTCTGCGACAGATATCATCGCTCTATGCCAAAGCTACGAGGTACGCAGGCAGCGCTCGTTGACACGTCGCCATTCAGCGAGTGACGACCTCATTCCTGGTTTGGCTACCGTTCTCACCAGTCAGCGTTGCTTGCTGAAATGAAAGCGTTCGTTCGGGAGGCAGAGGCACGCCAGCTCTCCTTGATATCCTTCGCTCAGCAGCCGCATCTCTTACAGCCGGCATCGAATGTTATGCCTCCGCTTCGTCACGCGATCGAGCGGGAAATCGCCGAGGTCTTGCCAGACCAGAGCCAACACCTTCTTGCGGCTGCACCACTAAGCTACGCTGAGGTCGTTTCGTTGCGCCGCCCCAACAGGTCCCGGTGGCGGCACCACTCAGCTACGCTGAAGTCGTCGCAAGGACCCAGCCACTCTCTTCAAGTATGCCTCTAAGTTCTGCCGACTAGGTGCCGACTCAGGAATACGGGTTAAATGAAGGGATCGCGCCCTTATGGGCAACGTTAACCAGAGCGCAGTTATTGTTTTTAGAAATAGTTGAGCAGATGGTCCGCAGAGAACAGAGGTTCTTCCAAGATTATTTTATTTATGCAAAACTATTTACGCGCTGCATTATTAAAAAGCCCGTCCGTAAAAGATGAAATGGTTCAAAGTTAGGACTGAGAACAAATTTCGGGTAAATGATTACTGGGAGCACGGCCTATATTGAAAAGTCACAGTGCTGCCCTCTTCTTCAGAGTAGCTTCTTTGCCTTGATTTATCGTCGGCGTCAAAGAGTTTGCCGTTCATGCGACCCCAACAGTTTTTCAACAAAAATGTTAGCACTGCAGCATAACACATATAACACGACAACTTCACTGGCGTGCCCTTCTTCACATTCGGGAAACATGTATTTATTCCAGTCTAGATTAGGCTCTAAACTTATAAGTTCGCTTTCGAGGCATTATTAAATACAGTAGCTCAGTCCACATATTTATAACACCTAAAATGAGTCTAGCAAAGTAGATACAAAACATTCGTGCAACTATTTACAAATAAACAGCTGCCTTATTCCGCAGAATTCCAGATTTTCTCTTTTTTGCCTTAGCATTAGCATACAATATTCTGCCATTGATCTTGCAGAAACATAAACGCATAATTTTTCCACCCCGATTTGTAATTGCTCCAGCAATTGGGCACGCAACACTTATTAGGCATTTCCTGGCATGAACGTAATCCACATTCCTTGGCAATGAAGGCTTGCCGGACACACAACCGCAATCGCAGCACAAGCGCAGAGACTGCATGCACGGTTCACGTCTAGAAAAAACGTGCACTCGGAAGCATGTCGCAGCAGGCCATGACTTTTCTAACCCCGAAGCTATCCAAGGAGCGGCAGGGTTCCCGGAACTAATAGAATTGTTATTGCCGTCTTCGCCCACTCGGTCTTCCGCGCCTCATCTTCAACACAGGTGCGCCGCTCGTAGCTTCGTAGCACGCTGCACGGAGCTTCTATGTGGGCCTCTTTTGCAGGACGAAGCTCAAAGGGAGAAGGCACAGCCAGAAGGCCTTAAGTTCTCTAGAGGGTGTTGGCCTAGGCCCCGACTGCCGCCCGCGGTGCAGACATGTCAGTAGCCGCCCCATACAACGCGTCCTGTGACATGTATGGGCCCTCTGCCCCGGCGAGCCGGTGGCGTCCTCCCGACAAGCGACCAATATGATTTGCGGGCAGCTACGCCTGTCACATCGCACATTTTTGTAATCGTGTGCAGTCGCCTAGCATTGTATACCAACCGTGACAAGCCAGCCCAACCATCCATACTACGACCCCCCGTCGGCTATGTCACCGACATTGCGCCAGACGACAACTACCCGCCGTTCACCTTATCCACGCCGTCGCTCAATGTCGCCGATGCGACAACGCCCCGTAAACCGGGACACGGAAAACTAATCATCGCACTCCAAGAGGGAAGGGCTGCCATACCACCGAAATGTGAAAGTCCTCACCGCAGTCCCTCGAACGTAATCGAAGTGTTTGTTGACGGTGTTCGCGCATATGCACTCGTGGACACTGGAGCCGTCGTATGTGTTATGAACGCTAAGCTTTGCCGCTTACTTCGGAAAGTCACGACGGCCCTTACTGGACTATCCTTCCGCACAGCCAGTCCTCAGCATATTCACCCCTTGACAGCTTACACTACACGTGTTGTCATAGTCGGCGTTCTATACGTCATAGAATTCCTCATCCTTTCCTTGTGCTTTCATGACGTTATCCTTGGCTGGAATTTTCTGTCGCACCACAACGCCGTTATTCATTGCGCACGGGCCTTAATAGAATTCTCGCCGCTGTTAGATTTGCCGTTCACTGACAATTCTTTGCTTTCGAGTCCTCCGAACGCCTCAATGGCCGTGTCCATGTCCTGCAGCGGAATGTCAGACGCCGTTGCACTACTGTCTGTCTCCATCTGACCGGTTTCTCACTCGGAAAAGTCTGTTGCTGCCTTTTGCGACAGTGGACATCACACAGGGAAATCACCATTTTCGTTTGCAACCCGTTTCCATACCCTATGTTGCTGCTCCAAGACGAATGTCTTGGCAATGTAGAAGCGATCGAAGACGTGCAAGTTATGAACATGCCCAATGACAATTGTGCGAGTTCCAGCTCGCTCCGTGCTGTTTCTACGTGTGACCTATCGCCCAGTGATGTGTTCGGTTCTTCTATTGCCAATGCCCTTACACCGGTACAGCGGTCTCAGCTTTTGTGCCTTCTAGAAGGCTTTCGTTCTTCTTTCGATATAGGGCAATCTTCCCTGGGCCGGACGCCAACTGCTACAGATCGCATCGATACTGACGCGCAACGGCCATTGCGGTAACATCCGTATCGTGTATCTCCTGCAGAACGTCGCGTAATCAACGAACACGTCGACGACATGCTTTCGCTGCGAGGTGATAGGACCTTCCAACAGTCCATGGGCATCCCCTGTCGTCCTGATTACGAAGAAAGATGCTTCTGTGCGGTTTTGTGTGGACTACGCTGCCTGAACAAGATCACTTCGCAAGGACGTCTACCCTCTCCCGCGCATAGACTGACAGTCTACTAGGCGCAGAATTCCTTTCGTCTCTAGATTTGCGCTCAGGATATTGGCAGGTGCCTATGGCAGACCTCGATTGACTGAAGACAGTTTTTACAGAAACAGAGAGAGAGAGAGAAAGAGAGAGAGAGGCTATTTATTAGAAAAACAAAGAATTTCGCCGGCACGTATACAACCGTTGGTATGCCACTTCGTATAGGGATGGGGAATGGGATTAAAAGATTCCAGAGGAGAGTGGGAACGAAAGAGAATAAAAATAAATATGAAATGCCCGAGTGGTACTGATACTAATATTTACAGGTGACATGGCGGGTAAACTTAGGCTTTTGTATATGAAATGTTCAATCTTTAAAGCTTTCCTATTAGGTCAATTTTTCACAGGTATTTGAACAATAAATCCAAAACCCGCCGCTGTTCTGAAGGGCCGGGCATTGGACCTAAGATGCTGGGTAATGTTAACGGATCGTGTCAAATCATGCCCATTTGTTGCTCAAAAAATTGTTTCGCGTCGCGGTACGCGGGGCTTTCTAGTTATATGTGCTCCATTGTCTCTAAGTTGTCACAGTTATCACAGTAGGCGTTAGTGGTAAGCCTTATGGGGTACAGATTATTGTTCGTGTATGGCACGTTCAGTCGAAGACTATGGTACAATTTCTCTAGGTGTCGAGGAAGTGGTCGTGGAATTTTCGGTCTCATTTCTGGGTCAGTATAACGCAGGAAGTTATCTTGGTGAAGCGGCAGATTCCAGATGCGGTCTTTTTCTTGATAGGCATATTTTTTGCCATGTTTGAAGCGTCAGCTTTTGTAAAAAATTTTCTTTTGAAATTGCGGTATTCGAATCCATTTCGGGTAGCTTCATCCGCTTTTTCATTTCCCGAAATACCGGCATGGCTAAGTATCCACTGGAACTTGATGCAATTCCCAGCAATATTAGCCTTGCGGTGAAGATAAGCAATGCCAAATGCTGGAGGTTGGTTATTACAATGCTTGTGCCTGTTCCACATACTTTGTAGGACTGCTTTTGAATCGAATTTAACGTAATGCCTTTTGGACTTTGTAATGAGGCCGCGACGTTCGAGTGCAAGATAGACACAGTTCTGCGCGGCTTGAAGTGGCACACGTGCTTGTGCTATCTTGAAGACGTTGTGGTTTTTCCTCCCGACTTTACCAGACACTTTCAACGGCTCCAGTCTGTTTTAGCGTGTTTAACAAACGCAGGGCTACAACTAAACCTCAAGATGTGCCGATTTTCTGCTCGGCAGCCTGACAATTCTAGGTAACGCCGTATCCAAGGATGGAATTCTCCCCGATCCCGCCACACTTCGGGCCGTCGGCGAATTCCCTCAGCCAACGTCCGTCAAAGAACTGCGCAGTTTCATCAGTCGGTGTTCCTGCGTCGGACGCTTCATTCGCAATTTTGCCGCCATTATATCGTTCCTGACGAAGCTACTTAGAAGCAACGGGCTTCACACTCTTCTATAACGCAACTTCGGGCGCTATAACGTAAAGCTATTCCAAACTTTTCTGTTCTAATTCTGCAATCAGCCCTCCGCGATTGGTCAAACACTTTTTTCGATCACCCCCACTTCGCCTGTCTGTCACGCGAGGTCACGAAAACCGCGATAGTTCCCCATCTGATATGACGTTGAACACTGATTATGAATGATTGGACCGAAAAAAAACAACAATAGTTATTTCTGATTCGACGCCTTTTCGCCATTAGACCTCGGCTATTGGTCAAAAGTTTTAGGGTGGCAGCCATTTCACCTGCCTATCATGCGACGTCAGAAAACCATGAAAACTCACCACGTCAAAGTGACGTGTACGTGTTAAAGATGCATTATTATTCCGAATGAAACTGAACTTTTTACTGAACAGCCGCAGGCTGCCTCGTCCCGAAACAAATAAAATATGGCTGCCGCTGATCGCTCACGCACTGGCTACTCGCACCTGCCAGAGAGCATGGGTTTATTTGTGTACCATAAAACTTTTTGCCTGGCCGTGTAATGTTTTCGAGCACTTTTGGAACGTTTACGACTTCGCTCTGCCACTCTTCTTTGCTTAGCATCTTTGCTTAGCTTCTTTGCTTAGCATCGATTTTCCACGAACCACTCCAAGCTAAGTAGGAGAAAACGCACAAATCGCAGAAGCCGGCAACACCCTCTTCATCGGGTTACTGAGTTTCAGTGCACTGACTCGACCCCATCGAATCCCTCTCCACTTGAGCGTGCTCCTCGCCTCTTGGCAGCCAGTTAGATAAGACAAGCAGCTCAGTGTAGGCAATCTTATTCGTTTTTAAAGCGAACAAAAGTGACCTCCTATAAATGGGGAGAGCGTTTGATTAGCCTCTTCAGACAACCCAGCGGGTCACCCCGTATGCTTGTATCGGCGGTTACGCAAATTTGACGTCAGGAGATTGTAATAAAAACATATTGGAATAGTTTTACGTTATAGGACCCTCCATCTTTACTTACAGCGCGAATGAACTAACAAGGGCAATGAAGAAAGCCATAACACGAGCCCGGTTGCACATGACTGATAGTTTATTTGTAACAAACATGACATAAATAGGAAAACTCACGCATGCGTACACCCGCGCACCAGCCATTACCCTCAACCAAAGCGCGAAATATAACAAAAGACCGCTATACAAAACATAGCGAGGTCTAACGGTTAGATAGGTCCAGAAATGTTTTCTTTATTTGCTGTGTATCAAATAAATGTGTAGCAAGTTACGCCTTGCTGACGCACCTGTCACCACATTTACTGATCAAGTATGCCTCTGACATGAGGCGGGCTTTTTCATCTTTATTTCTCCAGATTACGCGTGCGCAATCAAACGTGGGCGTGAAACCACAACCTGCGCAATGGTTGCGAAATGCGGCAGACTTGCGGAAGAATGTTCGGAAATAAATGTGTATACGAAACACCAATGACCTCAATTGCACTAGCAGAATTTTCTAGCATAAAATACATAAAAGTTGCATAAAAATTGGGACAAAGCAGTAAGAAAGACGGAGGGAGATACAGCCCCCGTGTTGAAAAAAATTACAAGTGATATACATGCATATTTAAGCTCAAGACAATTGTTTCTCCAATATATACAAAAAGAACCCATGCACTGATGCCATAAAAGAAGGTTCCTGCGCCTGGAGAATGCAGCACAGTACAAAGCAGCGTCATGAGAACCGAAAACTAGTGCTTAGTATGTTTAAAAAGTACGAATACTTGCATACCTTAGGCATGTGACATGTCATGCCTTGAATGGTTGAAATTCATAAATCTTACACGAATGAAGTTACCATCACTCTTATTGGCTTCCTCAGGGGACTCCTTGAAGTTGAACTAAAAAAATGTACATCAGCGTTAAAAACAGAGAAGATGAGACCCTATAGCGTTCTTCCTGAAATAAACCGCGCAAATATTTCATGTATCAATTCTATGGACACTTCGTCAATTCGGTGTACATTTATATTTGACAACCACACAAACAGAAACGAGAAGGATGAATTAAGGTAGGAACACACATGAACGCTGACTCAACTAGAAGTTTATTCGTGAAGACAGATTTTAAACACACTGGCCATCTTCACAAAGAAAAAGCCATGGACAGAAAAAGCGCGGCACAACAAAAAAGGACCGAAAGACATGTCCTCTAGAATAAACATGTGCGTCAAAAACTAACAAAAACACGACAACTGAAAGGTTTGTCCTGTAAGTGATATTAACGAGAAATGCCACAGCAATTCTTTCCCACAAAGGGTCACAGAAATATTGCTTATGAATTTTTCTTCGTAATCAATAAATAATTGTTCCATAAGTCCTCTTGCGTTCTGGTCTTTGTGGTGAAACAATCGTTCTTTCTGCTCTATACCGCAACACCAGAGGAGTTCCAGAAGCAATATTTATTGATCGCAAACGAAACAAATCCATAACTATCTGTTGCCCTTAGTGGGAAGAGTTGCAGTTCTCAAAAGAGTATTTTTCATTGGGTAGTATCACTTATCGGACAAATCTTTCGCTTTTTCCAAAGATTTGTCCGATAGTTTCCGTTTTTCACGCACGTTTATTCTACATGACATGGCTGTTTCATATATTTTCTTGTCGCACGTGGCTGTTTCTGCCACGCATGCACGGATTTTTACCTTTGTTAAGTTCACCAGTGTAAAAGGATAGACAGTTGGGCGAGTTGGTACGGTAACATGATTTTGGCACCAGTGTCTTTAATAGCTGTCTTCAAAACACTTTTAGTTGAGCTTGCGCTCGTGTGTGCTCCTACCTATTTCATCGTCCGTCGTCCGCCTCTGTTCGCACTGCTGTTTCCAGTACGCACTTATCACTTGGTTAGGCTGGTAAACAATCTCACAAGCAAAAGGAAATACCTCCTCTCAAAAGGTAGCCCATCCTTTACTACTAAAAGCCAGAGCAAATCCAAAGTAAGCCTTCACAGCGTCCATGCGGCAGCTAGTACACCACAGAGCAGCACAAAAAATAGCTAAAAATCCCACTTGATGGAGAGTGGCAACAGAGATGCGAGCTTCCTAGTGAATCAGCCACATATCAACGGGTGTCTCTTGCACGACGCCAAGTTGCTCTTGACGTAGAACACTTTAGCACCTGGGCATTTGCTGCATGCGTAACCTGTGAGAAGGGAATGCGGACAGAAAATAAGATTACGCGGATTAAGAATCTGCCACACACTACACATAACTACGTACAAAATAGAAGTACACACTATACTGGTAAGTAAAAATTTGCGACTCTACAAGTGCCGGCGCAAAAAGGAAGAAATGGGTTGCTACGGTAAATGTTAGCTAAGACACGCACAGCGGTGTTTCACAGCGGGGGAAAATATTCCCGGCTCTCGCAGAACCAAAGACCACGCGACAGTGCATAGCCGATACCAAGCAGATATCGAATCTTTGGGTAGAAGTCCAGCAGCAGGAATGACCTAAAGATACGCCGACAGCGATGCGAGTGTGAGCGTGCCTGTGCTATTTGTGGGAAGATTGTCGCGTACACGCCCTTGCGCGTTTTGCGCGGTAGCGTCTGCGCAGTGAGCTAGCTTCATGCACGCGTCATTCTTCGCCGCGCAAACGGTGTTCGAGTGCGACGCTTAGCTCGAGGCGACAACGCGTCCATTGGCGCTCCCTTCGCTTCTGCAAGCAACGCACATTCGGATCGGTCCAGCTCAAAGAGGCACCAGAGAACGGTGGTATGTTTCGGTTATCGCCTATTAAAATTCTGCACTACGCCTTCAACGGCAACGCGCCGCGCTAGATAAAGATGTTTACTGCGGTAGTTTTGGCGTTGATAGGCGATAAGGCGAGGCCATCGGCGGCTGTGTTCTTGCCGACGTCGTCACCCCACCTCTGTTCATTTGCGCTGTGTATCCGTGTACAGTCACCGCGCGGAAGCTGCGACTTATCGGTTGGCCGTTCTCCGCAAATCCCGAAGAGGCGAAATATATCTTGCGGTGCGCCGCATCATCAGCCGCAACCTAAATCGAGGCGCGCTTAACCGCTACGGTACAAAAGGTGATCACACTAACCGCATGGTATACGATGACCTATCTTATTTTCTTGTAGCGCAAGGTTGACACGAACAGAAGGCACATCTGGCACACACAGCGCTACTTTCAACAACAGATTTATCTCTCGTTCTCGTCGCTATATATACACCCTCGACCCGTCATACAGCACGTGTAAAATTTTTGGAAAAATAAACAAAAAATATAAACTGGGAACCACACGCAGGCAGTTTCTTCACTCACATATTCACCGACATGTACACGTTAAACGCGAACAAAGATAATTCAGCTCTTTTGAAGATAATGAAATGGAAGGTTTTTTGACGCATGCGTCGCCGAATGTTGATGTGTCTGGCTTCTAGTATCAAGCGCGTCATTTCACACACATATGCAAGTCAAGAAACTGCCTGCGTGTGGTTCGCAGTTTACATTTTTTGTTTATTTTTTCAAAAATTTTACACGTGCTGTATGACGGGTCGAGGCTGTATATATAGCGACGAGAACGAGAAATAAATCTGTTGTTGAAAGTAGTGCTGTGTGTGTCAGATGTGCCTTCTGTTGTCCGTGTCAAGCTTGCGCTACAACAAAATTAGATATGCCGTACCAACAAGCCCCTATTGCTATCCTCATCGCATACGATGAGCCACTACAGATTTAAAAAAAAATAATTCTGGTGTCGTACGTGCCAAACCAACGAGCTGATGATGAGGCAGGTCGTAGTTGGTTTGTCTTCCTGGAAATTTTTACGTGCATACAATGCACAATGCACGAGCGTTTTTTGCATTCCGCTCCTTTGGAATGCGGCCGCTGGAGGGACCGTATCCACGACCTGGAGTCCCAAATTGCCACGGCGGCCGCCATAGTTATGAAATGCGTGAGCGTGAAGTGCAACACTGCCTTCCGGTACGAGAGTGGTACAAGCGTAGCACAGCTGCACACCTGCTGCACAAATATTTGTCGCGGTTCTCCTAAGCTCGTAGTGCCTGCCTGAATACCTTGAAAGGCAGCGCGCCTCTCACGTATCGGAACGCGATAACAAGCGCTTAGACGGCCCACGTGAGCCTCTATGAAAGATGGCGTGGCCACTGTACAAAATTACCACTGCGCAGAGAAGCTGATCCTTATGTTCCAATTGTGCTCTCTTATACAAATTAAGGAAACGTTATTAGACGGGAACAAATGAAGCAATGCAATTTTACGCACGTGGGGCGCCGCTGCCTCTTCGCCTGCCATTGTTTCAAACGAAGTGACGGCGGCAGCGAGCGTTAGTATCGCGCGCTTTCGTTCCGGGGCATACGGTTTGCTTGAAGAAAGTGAACGATGTGCATAAAATCTCATGCTTGCCAATGTCAAAATAGAAAAAAAAGGCTACGTGCTCAAGAAAACTAGATTACTAATCTATCTGCAGCAGTTCGGCTGCGACTGTTTCGGGGTGCCTTTTCTCCAACAGGCATCATGACCTCTGCTGCGCAACTCATCAAAACAGCCAGGCTCGCACATCAGTCGGACTAGTAGCTGGGTCAGCCAACGACTTCAAAGGATAAACGTTCCACATATCGTCGGTAAAGCATTTCACTAAAATGTGCGTCATGATGCCCGAAAAGAAAAAAAATACTTTCATCAAAAAGCACGAAGCGTGAACCACCGCATAACTGCAACCAAGTGACTGAGCCCGAAAGCCGTTCACAGCTTCACTATCGTATTGAGTAATAAAAACCTTTCAAAAACAATATAACGGCCCTGAAAAACCGCTAATTTATTAGCAATAATTTTTGATCCACTAACCTTCATAAATTTTAAGAACAACCTAATTTGTAGCGTAACAATACATACTATGAAAAAAATGCGACTACGAAACTAGCGGTAACCACGTGTACTGTTGCATAAGTGTGCGCAAAACGAAGCTACAACGGTTGCAACCACGTGCGCGCGCACACACACACACCCGAACGCGACCTTGACGTTCGTAGCGCCACCTAGAAACAAAAAATACTACTAATTTTGCTATTTTTACAAAAATAACGCTTCTAAAATCGTTTCTAGCGCCTTTGCGGATGACGAGGTGACAAGTAAGGTATGATAAGAGTCCGTTACCTGTATTTCTTTCATTTCCCTTTGGTGTTCTATTTAACTGAACACACGAAACCTGCAGGCTTGGGAGGTGAGAGGACGACAGTTCGGCGAGGCTCAAATAAATCGCGTGCTTCTTGCAAGGCGAGAGACGGGAGCAGCCGCAGATAGATACAGCGATTAGCTGTGATACTGCTGCGGCCGTTGCTGAATCTGAAGCTCTTTGAAGTCAATGGTTATAGCGGCTGCGCGCTGCGATCTCAAAGCGCGTTCGTTCTTTGATCTCTAGTACCACGGACATTGGGTAAAAAACAATATTTGCTTTACGGACAGAGCATACGTCGCAGAAAGCTCGAAGACCTCACACGTGTATGTTTGCAGCATGTGCGCCGCTTGCATCCTACGGTTCCCACAGAGCGTGGGATGCTCGAAAGTAGCGTCGTCGCGTGTAGGCGCCTGTCTTATCGCCGGCCGCGCTGCCGCCGTGTTTACTTTTGGGGAACTCCACGTGCGCGTATTCAGCGTGTTTGCAAGTGAATTTTGCATTCTTCTGCTCCCCGAAACGTGCTCATTTTGGATCGTACCAATGGCTATGTCATCTAACGTATGTTAAAACGACGATGGCATTTGTACACCGGTGAAGAAATAAATCGTTATGAACTCGGACGGTCATGAATCTAGTCTAACGTCGCAGCTTTTACGTAGCGAGAACGGCTACGAAAGTGGGGCGGTCCCGGAGACGGGCGCTTCAAAGCCCCAGCAGTAGCAACAGCACGAGGAAGTGGCACGCTGCGCACGCGCCAAGCATTTCAGAGCTTACTGGCTTCGAATGAGAGGAATATGCGCGCGTTCGTGGCCTATTGGTTAGAGTACCGGGCTCGACGGCTGACTTTCGATTCCACCTCATCGGTCACACATTATTTTCTTTTAATGAAAGCGAGGCGAAAGAAGAACCTACCTGCCGCAAAGTGACAGGAATGAGGTTGGAACGCTTCGCAATAAATTTTTGGAATGTCTTCATATGCGAGTCCTAATTATTGTGTACTGGACTCAACTCCTACACAACAAAAAACAACTAGAAAAATCAACACAAATTACCCAATAAATTGTTTATTGAGAGTACTCAACGCTAATATTGTTGTGCAAGGGTTGAGTGAACTCAATTGCGTTTGAAAATTTGTTGAAGTCCGTTGCTTCAAGAAGTGCCCAACAATATATCAATGAATAATCAACAGTCATTTTTGTACGGGCCATTCGAGCGCAAATAGCAAGGAAAAAGAAGCCGTTTGAAAGTGAAGTCAAGAATTTAGTGCTTGGAGCCCAGTCATTACCGGAAGAATGCCAGAAAATGTTTTGTTTTGCACCTGTGTTGTCCCCGATTGAGAAACTGTGCGCGCCTAGATTCATCTCGGATTTCGTTCCCTGAAGTTGAGCGGTCCAGATGCATCGGGAAGGCTGCTGATACCATTGAAAGAACTATAGGTAGGCCCCGCTTGCTTAGGAATTCACGTTCTGTTGTAGATTACCTTGTTTCTTAAGATGTTCGTGTTCTGGTGTTGGACAAAGAAGGGTGCTTTGTAGTGTTGCCCCAAAAAAAATTTCAGATATAGGACGAAGGCAGTTAACAAAAATTTTCTAAAACCTCGTAATAGACGTGCAGTTTATTTGCGAAGGCTGTGAGCTTATTACAGGATTTAGTTCTTGATAATTTGCTGTCAAGAGTAGAAGTGGCTGAAGAACACCAGCTTCAACTCTTCTTTAGCGCGGAGAACCATAAACCTAATATTCCATTCCGGACCATCGCATCTGAAAAGATTTCGTGACAGTTCTTGGTGTCCACGTACTTGCAGAAACATTTCGTCAAATGTGTGGTTTGATGATTCTTAGAATTCTGAATGCATCATTATGTTCCTGAGACGATAATCCTGGAAATAGGAAGCATTTTAGGATAGATATTGAGGATACCGCGTAAAGAATTAAAAAAAAACATGAAAGCTTATATTTGTGATTTGAATGATGAGAGAGGATTCATTGATCAATGTGGAATTAGTGTGGAATAATTCCTTGAATTTCTTTCAATGTACTTGAATTCTACAGTGATATGGTGGGATAATGTCTTGTATAAGCAAAAATCTGTCGTTTGCATAGTAACATATTAAGCTTTGTGAAAAGAAAAATTCAAAAGGAGCGTTGGGGTTGGCTACGAAAATCTTCCGTTTTGAGGTCCATAATTTAGTTATGGTGCTAATTTTGATTTTAGCCAGGTGGATGGTAATATATTGAAGATTTTCGCGAGAATGGAATGGTGCTGAACTTGGCGCGGGTTTATATTTTGCTGAATATGTGTGCAGTGAAGCGAAATTTCGGGCATCTGGTTATCCAATCCTCTGATTCAAAACGATTTCCTGAGGATGTCGTTTTTTTATACGAGTAATACGAAGTAACTACGAACTCTTTGGCTTCTTTTACATATCTACCATAAGGTGATTTCGAGTGGTCTAACGGTAGGAGAGAAAGCGTAAAAGTACCTGTCAGCGTGTAATATTGTTATTGGGCACTCGGTGGTCTTAGCCGCACATATAGCATTAGCAGATGAGGAGGAGGAAAAGAAACTAGGAAAAGCAGGGAGGTCAACCAGACACATGTTCAGTTTGCTACCCAGCACAGGGGAAGGTGTTTGAAAGATGAAAAAAAAGAAAGAAGAGAGATGGAATAAGGTACTCAGCGCGAACACGTGGAGTTGTCTATGACTTCACTCCTAAATCGGTGACTGAGGCTAGTCCATTTCATGAGCTGTAGCAATGCCCACGTTGCTTTGTAAACCTACGACGCGTGGGGCCATGGTCCAAGAATTGTTGTGTCGGAAAATTTTCTGCTGTGTAATCGGTTTAACACATTCCGAAGAACGTCGCGTTCGATGTCATAAAGATAACAAAAACACAACACGTGTTTGATCGCCTCTTCACAGCTGCAAGAGTAGTAGAAGTCACCGTCGAAATCTTTAGACCAAGGTGATTATGATCATTCCACTAAAACCGTGAGCTTGAGCGAATTCCGCACTAGCCTCCGGCGACTTCGTTTCTCACCCTCCATAGTTCATGTTTCTTTTGTTATTTTTCTTGTATGGTTTTTTGTTTTTAGCTTTTTAAAGTGCAGAAACCTGGTCAGTCCACTTAGCCTCATTTTTCAAGAAGATAATTGCGGAAAGTTAGAGTCTCTTCTGATCTCGCAGGCGAGTAGGAAAACGTTTGCAGTACATACACCCTGCGGTATGGTTGGGCAGTGTCGAAGACATGTGTGTCTGAGATATAACATTGAGCTACTCGTATTCGAACGAGGAGAATAAGGGGAATTCAGGCATTCGATTGGTTGCTATTTGCAACTAGATTAAGCCAAGAAACGCATAGGGGAAATTAACTTTTCTTTCGAAATTCAAAGGTAAAAATGATCAAGGGAAATTAAAGTGGACGAAAAAAAAATAAGTTGCCTCAGATGCGAGGCCGAGTCCATATATTTCGCGAGTATAACTTGAAGCAGCGCGATGAATACAAGGACAGGAACTTAAAACAAACAACAGAACTAGCGCTGAACTGGCAACTGAAAAACTGAAGGAACAGCCACCTTTATACGATGTCAAAAACGCCGACAAGAACCAAAAGGTTGAAGGGCAAGCGTACTGCCTACAAGTACTGGTGTTTATCTGGAAAACTTATCTCAAGTTTTGTTAGACTGAGAGACGCTGTGTCGACACATTTATCTTCTGCTTGAGCAATGCAGTAAGCGCCCATAATTTCTTCCTTTTCTTGCTTTTTGTGCGCTTCAGAAACCTAGTGTCACTGAACATTAGAGTACATGCGCATTTGTTGCAGTGCGCAGCTAAATGGCGACTGTGCCTCATTTTTACATTGTTTTTATGCTGCGTAGCTCTATCATTAAAGCAGTGCCCGGTTTGCCCGATGTGCACTCTTCCGCAACGTCACGGTATCTCGTAAAGGACGTCACAGGTGCACTTGAGGGATATTGTTTCGGTATTCGCAGTGCACTGTTGGCGTTTCTGATTTTAGATTGCATGGCACATCTTCCAATGTTTGCAGGGAGTGGGAACCACTAGTTTGACTTGGTGCTTGTTGGAAACTTTCTGTGGATTGTGGGATAATACTTCATGTAATACCATACGGTCACAGGTTATCCCATAATCTAAAGAAAGTGGCCAACAGGCACAAAATCAACCGAATATTTCCCGTTCTCTGCAAACTTTGGAAGCTGTGCCATGCAATCAAAAATAGGAAACGCCAGCAATGCACTACGAATCACGAAATGAAATTCACCAAGGGAATCAATGATGTCGTTTGTGAGATACCGCTAAGTTGCGGAAGAGTGCAATGTTTTAACGATACAGGTAGGCAGCATAAAAACAATGTAACAACGAGGCACAGTAGCCATTTAGCTGCACACTGCAGCAAATGCGCATGTACTCCAATGTTAAGGGACACTAGGTTTCTGAAGCGCGCAAAAAGCAAGAAAAGAAAGAGAAATTGTAGGCGCTTATTGCATTGATAAAGCAGAAAATAAATGGGTCAGCGCAGCGTCTCTCAGTCTAGCAAAACTTCATTTCTTTTCTGGATAAAGACCTGTACTTGCGGGCAGTACGCATGTTCTTCAAACTTTTGGTTCTTGTTTACGTTGTTGACTTGTTATAAAGCTGGCTATTCCTTCAATAAATTTTTTGGTTGGCGGTTCAGATATCGTCCTGTTGCGTTTGTTTTCGGTTTCTGTACTCGTCTTTATCGCACTGCTTCAAGTTATACTCAAGATGGAGCAACTCGCTCAAACCTCGTTGTCTATATATATTTCTCTTTACGCGTGTGAGGGCCTACCGAATGAATTACCGCAGCGATCATTCGCCCGTCCACTTTCTTGGGAATTCGTGAACAAATTCTTAGACCTGGGAGCATTAGTCAGCGCTACCACTCACGGTCAAGGCGGCGGATGTGGGCATTTTGTATGCCTATATCGATGCTCTCACCAAGGCGTTCGAAACCTGTGTTTCAGATACAACAGTCAAAGTCAAATGAGTGCAGAAAGAGTCCAAGCTCAATAGCACATACCCCGGTGGTCCGGGAAAACGCGCCCTTCGGCATCGTCAGGATTGGCCCACGTATGGGGAGTGCTTAACGCCTGCTTCACCTATGCCGTGGGTTGGGCCGGCATTGCACTACCTTGGGGCCGACCCGCGGCGGAGGTGGAGCACTTTGCTTTTCGTTTGAGAACTTTCACTGTCGTTAGCGTCCGCTGCCATTCAATCTTCGCAAAGTGGAATGGTTGTCAATTTTTTCACTCCTTTTGGATGGTGGTATATTATCGGCATCTCCTGGGGTATGGAGGCCAGTTTTCTCCTCACTTCGGTGCCCGCGCGATGAACTCGAGATGAGTTCAGTTGTTACCATCTATTCAACGATCACGCGCATCGCTGTTGCTTCGTTAGTTCAACCTTCTTTGTTTAGACTGATCCATGGACTAGGAATGCGATTCGGTTCGTAGTCAGCCGGTGTGTATGCTCGTGCAACGAGTTACGGCCGGAGAAAACACCAGTTGCGTTTAACTTTTCCTTTTGCTATATGATTTCCTCGAGTGACAGCTCGCCGCGGCGCTGACAGATTCTCAGAGCCACATACCCGCAATATGGTTTAGATAAGGTGGAGAATAACATAACGCGAAACAGCGTCCATCATCAGAGCCTGCAATAACCGTTAAACCCATAAGCAATATGACTGCCACCCGTTACCTCGTCTGACGTTTCCCTAATTGTACAGCACTTTTCCTGCAAAATTGGCAACTGGAAACAAGAGCCGCAAGGAGTTGAGAAATTAAGCGATTTACTAAGGGAGAGAGCCAAGGCAACAGCCAAGCAGGAAGGAAAAGCGAAAATTAAAAAAAATTATCCATTGTTTATGGAAATATTGATGGATCGACATCTTTCTATTTAAAAAGGAGGTAGAGAAAACGCCTCCGAAAGTGCAGAATAATTCCGTTTGTTTTGAATGACGATTCCACAGTTCTACAGTTTTCAGACATGCCGTCTGATGTAGCCACTGCTCTGCTTTGCTAATCTAGGTGTTTTTTCTAATATTCCGCGGCGGGCGCAGTACGTCTAGAGCCGCAGCAGCGTCCTGCGCTCTACGCCGTTTTACGGGACTGATGACCGCGCATCGTTACCCAACTTCCCAAATAACAACACGAGTCGGTTTTGGCACTTAAATTGGTAGAGCACTAAACGAGGGATCCAAAAAATATATAATTCCGCAAATATATATATTTCGCTACAATTCCTCGATAGCTAATTCAAAAAACGCTACTAGAAATCTTTATTTTACACTTTCGCTTGTTTACTTGTTTTTGTCAGTGTTCTTCCGTTGCCTCTTTCATGCTCGAATGCATTTGATGCAGTGCCTTGTTTGCCAAGTGAAGGAGAGGTGTATCTTATAGGCGTACCTGTGAGATATACACCTTATTTCAATTGTCTTTTGCGGGTTTACGCGTATTTATGGCGAATGGTGGGTATTATTCACATTTGTACTAGTAAAGGGACCCCCCCCCCCACTCATCTGCATAGAAAGGTTACCTTGGGCTCCCCCCCCCCCACTAAAAAAAATCCTGCTACTACCCCAACATACTCTGAGATGCCCAGGGGCATTGAAAGCTAGCAAAGAAAGGCAATTTAACCTTATTGTTAGAGGATAAATTTTTTTTTTGGCAGCGATCAGCAATATGAGCAATGCACAGAGTGCGAGCTAGTTCGCAATTTCCAACTTTAGCGACTTTCCATATAGGTGCACTTTGAACATCAGTGCAAATCTTTTATCTCGTTGTCACTCAGACTCAATAACTGACGCGTACGCACTAGAACTTCATAGGATGACGCAATTCTGTCACATAAAGATAAGGTTATGTTCACGGAAGACGTGCCAACCTATTCATTACGTAATCCGAAGCTTGGAGTAGGCCGATTAATGAACTATAGAATTATTCGGAAAATCTCGTTGTTTTCTGCCTAAACACGGACGTACTGCGTATTTCTTTAGAAATATTTGTTTAGGTGTTATTCCTCACTCATTGCTGCCGAGGTTCTTACAGCAATAAGATCTATATTGGAGAAATGCTTACCAGAATGTGTTTATAACACTTCCTAAACACTACCCTCCGTTAGTATATTGTATTTTTACATTTGTACAGCTCAAATCCGCAAACAAATAGGTACAGCTAAAATAACAGACTGGCGGGCGTACAGAGAATCGCTTAAAGAACAAAACATGGACATAAATGATTTAGATAATTGGTGCGAACGCATACGAAATATAAAGCAGAAGCATACCAAAACCATCACCAGGACGGACAAAACACCTGAAGTGGACCTTCATCTACTGCATCTGTGGGATGCAAGACGAAGCCTGACCAAAAGATGGAAGCGACAGAAATGCAACCGCAAACTCATAATGAAAATCAAAGAAATAACCCAGAAGGCCGAGGAATACGCTAATCCACTTACAACAGCCAACTGGGAACGCTTCTGCGGATCACTTAATGGAACCCTACGGACGGCAACAACGTGGAACATCCTCAGAGGAATGATTGACCAGCTCAAAACCAGACGCGAAGGACAAAAGAACTTGGAGAGATTGCTACACTCGCACCCAGGCACAAAAGAAGAACTCCTTCAGGCAGTCCGTAGAAAATGCTGCGGTAACAAAGCCCCGATACCCCCCTACCAAGCTGATTACACCGGACACCCAAACCCAGAAATGGATGAACTCTGCACTGTGGCAGAAGTTAGAGCAGCAATCGCCAGTACAAAACGGAACACAGCGGCAGGGGCGGACCAAATATCAAATGCCATGATTAGAAACATGAATGATGAAGCCATAACAGCCCTTACGAACTTTATAAATGACCATTGGGTCAAAGGAACGATACCACAGCAATAGAAACACGCTGTGATAATCATGATTCCAAAACCAGGGAAGAAATTTGCTTTAGACAACCTTAGGCCCATCTCTATTGCATCATGTGTAGGAAAAGTGTTCGAAAGATTAGTAAACACTAGACTCCAACGTCATCTCGAAGAAAACAACTTACTGCCTGACACCATGTTTGGCTTCAGACCACATCTTTCAACACAGGACATACTCCTGCTTTTAAAATAGGAAGTATTAACGAACGTCCCTAAGGCAGGAGAACACATTGTCATGGCTGTCGACATAAAAGGGGCCTTCGACAACGTAAGTCACAAAGGGATACTGGATGGACTTGCAGAGACCAGCTGCGGTCAAAGGACGTACCAGTACATCCGAAGCTTCTTCAACCAGAGAACAGTAGTTATCAAAGTAGGAAACGATGAATCTGAAGTCATCCATCCTCCTAACAAAGGAACGCCACAGGGTGCGGTGATTTCGCCTACACTCTTAAACATAGCCATGATTGGACTAGCTAAAAAACTCCAAGAAATCCCCGACGTCCGTCATTCCCTATACGCGGATGATATAACGATATGGATAACCAAGGGCAACTTGGGAGAGAAGGAGGAGAAGCTTCAACGGGCAGCCAATATAATAGAAAACTATACCCAACGAAGAAGACTTTAGTGCTCTGCGGAGAAGTCAGAACTCATTCGCCTCACAAAAACCAAAAAACAAAGAACTGACCCGAGACTCAAACTCGAGATCAGGCTGGAAGGGAAAATTATTCCTGAGAGGTCAATAGTAAGAGTGTTCGGGATGTGGCTGCAGTCTAATGTCACATGTTTACACACATTAAACACGATCAGAAAAACAACGCCACAGATTAACCGGATGATAGCCCCTGTGGCTCATAATCGGACAGGAATGGGGGAACAAGACACCCTCAGACTGGTGAAAAGCTTGGTCATTAGCAGACTAATGTACTCCCTACCTTACCATACCATGAACAGGGAGGAAGAAGAAAAGGCTGATAAAATAATAAGGATGGCATATAAGACAGCCCTGAGGTTGCCACGCAACACTTCAAATGAGAAGCTTCTAGCCCTCGGCCTCCACAATACATTTCATGCGCTGGCTGAGGCCCAACTCATAGCGCAGAGGAGTCGATTGGCGCAAACGACAGCCGGCAGAGCTCTTCTTCAAAGAGTCGGCCTTGGAGAATGCATACAAATATACCAAAACGCCAAAGGTCTACCCTGCCAGATTAGAGCTTTGTATGGGGTATCACCAATACCACAAAACATGGATCCGACATTACACGCAGGAAGGAGAAAAGCTAGAGCAGAATGCATAGACAAAACAACAAAATACTCGGATACTACACGATTCACGGATGCTTCACCATATCGGGCTAACGCAAAGAACATGGTGGCAGTTGTCGTAAACCGTAAAGGGAAAATCACGGCCTGTGCTTCGGTTTCCCGAGCAACCATTTTAGAAGCCGGAGAGATAGCCATCGCCTTAGCTATATGAGAAGGCATAGAGCGCAATGCTCCACTAACAATTATCACAGATTCTCAGGCCGCATGCAGGAACTATCAGAGGGGACAAATCGGCGCGAGGGCACGCCGGATACTTACCGAAATCAGCAGAGACCTTGTCGTCAGGTATACCCAAACGATAACATGGGCCCCGTAACACGAGGGTGTTACTGGGAGCCTCCATGCAGATGAGGCGGCTCGAGGTTTCACTAATTGCCGAGCTGCCCATGACAACATGGTGGAGGACCCGACACCCATCGATCCAAGTTATAAAGCAATCTTGCGACACTACAGGGAATTCAGAAGGCTCTACCCAGCCCCGCATAGCAACCTTTCAGCCGCGGACTCAGCGACATTACGCAGGCACCAAACGGACACATACATAAACCTACATAAATTGCACATATACTACCCAACAGCATACAAGGACATATGCCCGTGGTGTGGGAGCACACCAACACTCTACCACATCACATGGGAGTGCACAGCTCACACAGAAGAACAAGAAGATAATAATACGAGAGCAAGGTGGGAGTCATTGCTATCCAGCTCCGCCCTCGGGCATCAGCTCAAGCTCGTCCGGAGGGCAGAAAGGATGGCGAGAGCCAGCGGTGCCTTGGAATAGGGGCCCGACCACACGGCGTTACCCCGTTTTAGGGGCAACGAAGTTCTTTCTACCAATAAAGTTTTGTTCTTCTTCTTCCTGCTCGTTTGACTTCTTTTTACAACATTATGCCTAAACCAATTCTGGGCTTAATATCTTGGAAAAATACTGCCTTCGCGAACGTTTATCTAAGCATACGCCCTACACCAACATAGTATTGATATTTTACTGTTATACCACGCTGCCATTGCTATACATGCCATAGCGTTTGTAGCAAAATATAAAAATTAAGTCTGCCTACGACACTCTCAAGCGGGGATGTGGAGTTCCGGATATTACACAAGGTAAATATTCAAGCATAGCTATTAAACAAGGTCTAGAGGGAAGTTGAAGTAACGTTATTTTTACCACACACACTGGTTAGCTCGTGCAAGTTTATAATATCCGGTTAAGCAGGGAATCATCCACTATTAAAGAAACTTTTGATTTTCTAATTTACCTAAGCACGAAATTTTGTTATGTCCGACCTTACTAGCCGCATAGTAAACGCTTCATGGCGCAAATGCTAACGCCATTGCTAGTGCTGCTGCCTGCATCGTGTACTGCACCTATTCAGGTTCTGTGAATGTGCCATGCTTCGCTGTACCTCTCCTTTTCGCTCTGCCAATGTCGCAGGTATTCGCGCCATCGAGTGAAGCACCTGAGGGACGCTGTTGTAGTTATGCGCCGACCAGCTGGTGGTTGGGCCCATAGGACAATGCTTCCTACCGGTTATAAAAACAGCATGAAAAAATAATCTCTGATTACGCAGTATACCCGAGTGGGACTGATGCATATACTGAACTGTTGCTGAATAGTAATGTAGTGCTCTATGTTGTGGCGCCGACATCAATTTTGACGCGTTATTAGAGGAAACTAGAGAAGAACGAGGTCTGTACAGAGGCAATTAATCAGAAATTAACGCCGCTTCTGGAAGTAATACTTTAGGCTTCAAGGACAACACACACCTCCGAGAAAGTTTACGAACTAAAGCACTCATATTGCATAAATGGGACAGCTACAGATTCTCGATTTCTTTGCATTGCGCTTTCATGAGCTGTGGAGTAGAAAGAGTGTAGGTAAATAACAAAAAGAGGGAGAGAAGAATGAATATGCCATACTGCAGAGAAAACTGGCACCGCCGCTGAAATATACACAAGGTGAAAGAAAAAGACAGGAAGGAACGAAGCGTCGTTGCATGCGCCATAATACGCACGTTTCAGAAAAGAAAATGAATAAAGGCAAATAGAGAACAGAAAGTTGGGCTAGTTGGTTGAAATGCATACTGAAAAAAGTTTGCGCGGAGACACAAGGACAAGCCGAGAAAAAAAGAAGGACGAACGCTTATCCTTTCTTCTTGGCTTTTCCTCACGTCTCCGCGCAAACTTTTTCAGTATGCAAATAGATAAACCGCAAATGAGAACCACAGGCGCCAATCATAGGGCTAGCTAGCCGACGACAATATCGTCCCTGAATATAACGAACTGTCTCCCACAGTTTATGTTGTTGCTTTTAGCCAAAAAAAAAAAAAAACGTGACTTGCACTCAGATAATGGTACGTTTCAGAACGCCAAACGTTATGGGCGCCTTGCGTTAAATCCAAAGGAGAAAGAAAAGAAATGGGGAGCGAGAGAGAGAGAGAACCGTGAACAGAACTAAAATGAAAAAAGAGAAAGTGTTGCGCAAGGATAAACCCGCTTGAACGGCGACCACGGGGCTTGAAAGGAGTGGCTGCGTTCCTGTTTGTTTCTGTAATGGCTTATGTCGCCCAAGAAGTTCTTATTTCCTGGAGCGAATTCTTGCCGCCGATGCCTGGTGTAGCTATGCTTCTAACAATATTTGTATTAGTTCCGCACGCTCATCCGCGTCACTATTTTTCTTCTTACGTTCTTTGATGCTCGGCTTGGTTGTTCCTACAAGTCATGCGTAAGTTGCAAGTTAATGATTGTCAAACTCAATTGAAGAGAGGAAACGTTTCCGCGTTCTTACCTGAAAACTAGACACGCTCTACCGCATCATGTATAGTGCATCAATACGTGTAGTTTTCTCTTCTTGTTGCCTTCTTTTTCTCCCGAAGCCTGGTTCTGTATAATGAGCCGGAACGCCTCCAGCGAGGTGCATGGATGCGTACTGCAAACTTCTCTGCATACGTGTTTCTTGGTGGCTCGAAACCTTCTCAGCAGAGGGCGTTTCTTATTTTTTGTTTTCTTCGTGTACGTTGGAGCGAATTGGTGGACAAAAAAATTGCTTACGGAATACGCGCGAGAAGAAAATATTCCACGATTACAGCATTCGTGATGGTAAGCCATAATTTCACCTGGAGCCTTGCCTTAGCGATCGCTATATGTTTCATTAAAAGCTGAGCGTCGTTTGCAATTTAAGAACTTAATAACATCTGTACAATCACAAGCATCTCTTTAGCGTCAAGTACAGAAAGTTACGTTACTTGGAGGAGCCTAGCTGTTAGTGGCCTCTGCCAGTATATAGGTATGTCGTGCGTCGAAGTTGCGCAGATACATATATTACCCGCGGGACTTTGTTAACGTGTCCCGCATTCATTTCTAAACTTTTCAAAGAACCAGCTGAGACTTCCTTGTAGCAGCTTGGGCACCGAAGGCAGATGAGAAGGGGGCAACGGTCCGCTGTTCTGATGGCGCAAATTCACAGGACGTTGAAAGCTCATTGCAGCCACTCAATTGAAGTGACGGTATGGTGGCAACATTGTTTCTGATATCTTGCAGCTTACAATACTATAGGGACTAGATCCAACCTGCCGTCTCCTAACGCGAATGAAGCATCCCCCGCTGCGGTAGCTTAATGGCAATGGCGTCCCGCTGCTAAGCTCGAGGACGTGGGTTCCATCCTGGCCGCGTTTTGATGGGGCCGATATGCAAAAACGCTCACGTAACTAGGTTTAGATCGACGGTGAAGAACACCAGGTGGTCAAAATTAATCCAGAGTGCGCCAATACGGCATGTCTAATAGTCATATGCGGGTGCTGGCACGTAAAACCCCAGAATTTTTTATATTCCTTACAGCGAAGCTGTTTATGGCTACGATTTAGTGCGTTTTTCGTGTCCGTCAACAAAGTTGTGTGAGCAAGAACTATAATCATGAGCAATGGCTCGTACCACTGCTCGCTCGTTCGCCGTCATCTTCTACCCCAGCTGGCTCGTTGGTGCTCATCATGCTAGGGTTCCCATACTGCGCCTTCCTCTGCGAAGACGCTGACGGCACTGGCCCACTGCCAGTCGGTGCGGTGATTTCGGTCTCAAATTATTTGCTCACTACATCGGGAAATGAAAAACGAATGTATATAACGAATGTATAACATGAATGAACACGGATGTATAAAGATAAACATGTGTGAATACATTTCGTCGCAATGGCTACCGATGAAGAAAATAATTGTGTTCGTATCTTTGTTCAAAATTCGCCGGCACCTTTTTGTCGTGTGCTGCATAGCTTTACTGGTCATCCATCTTCCCAGAGGAAAGGCTCATGATTTTTTTTTTTGTAAGTATCCTCATACAAATCGTGAAGTCGTTCTGTGCTTCATTACAAAAATAACAAGAAATAAATGAAGCGCCGAAAGCCCTCACAATTTGTATCGGCTTCATTACAGTGTGTAAGAAATCATTGTTATTCGCCGCAGAATCGCTAACGAAGTCGTTCTTTTTTTTTCATTTCCAAGCCGGAAAGTGAGTAACAGTATTGGCCACCTGTTCTCCAGGTTCTCACTGGGATTCCCTTCCAATCCGTTGCATTCATGACACTACGAGTGGCTCCTAAACATTAAAAAAATAATTTAAAAAGCCGGGCTAAAGCCAGTGGAGCTTTACTAGTTCAGGTGCAACCACATTGGGAAACCTCCAATGAGCTTTAAAAAGAATATGCCCTTGCCAGGGAAACTTGGCGCAGTATTGGCCACAACCTTCCTTGACTCTAGCGAAATGAAGTTCAGAAAATCATGTCAGGCATAGTATGATAACGGATAGTCTACCAAAGCAATTGATTGTGGTGCCAAGGGAAGAAAAACACAGCCTAGGATGGCAAAGTAGGGGTGAGATAAGAAATGTGCAGGCATCGGACGGAGTCGGATGGCACAGTACGGGCGTAACTAGAGACTGCTGCAAGAAGTTTTCGTCTTGCAAGTGGACATCAAATGGCCCGATGATGATTACGATGATGGTGCTGATGATGATAACGAACCGAAACAATCAAATTTATTGCCATTACCGAAATGTTAGCACCTGCACACGAAGGTTTGAACTACGGTGGGGGCGATGTCAAGCTCTCAGTATAATGTCTATCGTGCGTGCAGTTTGCGTTTAGGCTTGACTTCCTGGAAGTGTAGCCACGCAGTTCTAGGACCACTTTTATTGGCCCCTAAACCCCACGTTCGCTCTCTTTCTTTTCTCTCTCCATTTCTCTCTCTAAGCTTTAGTTTTTCTGTCGCCGCTTATCACGTCGTCTGAGTAAACGAATAAAATTTATTAAGTGAGCAAGACTCATAAATGCACAATTTGCGAAATTTGCGACGAAAGTTGCCGCTAATTCGAATACCATGAAATAAGCAAATCAATCAACCAGTTCTGCATTGGCCCATTTCGGTTACCTGAGCTGGGATAATTGAGCGATACTTGACTCATTTTGTCTTTGCATATAATAATGGGTTTCTACCAGCGTTATCACGAGGATTGACTGGCATCAGCGGTGAGTAAGACGAAATGATTAAAATCAAACAAAATGAATTATTACAGTAAACCGACCCTGTTTTACGAATAATATCTACCCAGAACTACACATTAAGCCATCGTCTGCTTTCAGTTGTTGGCTGGGATTTGCTGTGTTTTTTAAGAATTCTCCTAGAAAGAAATGCGATGTGGTGCTGAAGTCCCTAGCACATCGTAAAATTGAGTTGCGTTGGCAGGAAAGGGCCAGGAGCAAAGGACGCTACCTTGAAATGCATTCCTTGCAATTTCTGACACTACATACTCACGTCTAAGCAGTTTATTGGTTTTACGTTTAGTGGTTTGGTGGTTTTATGTGCTTGCCCCCCATCGTTGGTCTGAATGACTTACGTAATCAATGTTACACCGGAGCTCATTTTCTCGCATGGCTTTCTCTGCAGTTGAAGTGCAACGGGTGCTGGCCCTGCCGGGCAGCCAGGCGCGGCTGCCATGTGACCTGGGCGGCTCGTTCAGCGGGTCCAGTTTGGAACCGTCGCTCATCAGCTGGACGCGCGGCCCGTCGGCCACCGCTGAGCCGCTCTACAGCGTGGCGCGCGCCGAGGGCGTCGCACTGGTGCAGGCCGACCACCGGGTGACGCCGGCCTGGAAGGAGCGCTTCCACTTTTCTGTCTCACGTGGTACACTGTCGCTAGCTGACGTGTCGCCGCGCGACGCTGGGCTCTACGTGTGCCGCGTCCGTTTCCAGCACGCGGTTGAGAGGTCGTCGCGCGTGGAGCTCGTCGTGGTCGGTGAGCGCCTGCCCTCATTGCCCAGTGACTTCGAGATCTCGCCTAGGGGGCTCACTGACACGTCGCTGTGCGCGTGTTTCGTAACTCTGTCATCAGGGTCCCATGGGGAACGCTTTTTTTTTCTAGAAAGCATTGATCCGGGGGGGGGGGGGGGACGTGACAGCGGGGCACCTGGAACAAAATTCTTAACAGGAGTGAGCACTCACATTACGGTTAGCTGTGTTGAGCTTTGTACTATAATTCAGTTCAGTCTCCCCTGAAACGTGCTAGGATTCGTTGGTAAGGCACAACTATAGCAGAGTCAGTGCACAACAGAGAATGTTTAGGATCACGTACTGTATTTCGGTAACTTCTGACTACACTATGCCAAGCAATATACGGCTACAAAGCACGTGCTGTGGCAATTACAAATCACTAAAAGCCCGATGGTTCCTCACGCCGCAAGCAGAGTGACTGATGGCCGGAATCTATCGTGCTATGGTAACTTGTTAAAGCACTTTGTAGAGCCCCATTGCCTGAAGAATTGCCGTTCCAAATTACAGTGCATTATATGTGCTGCAGCTTGATGAAACCGATGCTTGACTCTGTTGTGAGCTGCCTTTGTTGTATTTATGTAATCTAGCTTCAAGTTTGACTTCTTCATGCATGTTACCTTCTTTCTTTCTTTTTTTTAGTCATAGTTTGTTCTACCATTTTTAATGTGCATTCATTTTACGTGAAAGGGAGTAGCTGGCGTCGCTTGAAGGCGCCGTCATCTCCTAAATGCCGTGTAATGTATCTGAAAAAAAAAACATATCTTGCGACTCTGCGAAATTCTAGAAGACCAAAAAATTACGGATACTTGCCAATAATGAGTGGGAAGAGGCCGCATGTATTACTGGAAGATTTCACCAAATAATTTTATAAAATGCTTGTGTATTGCGTTGCATGCATATGTGATAAGAACGATTGAACTAGATGGGCTGAATATTCAAAGATCCAGGTTCCTTATATTGGCACCTGAGCAAGACATGAAGTAAGGAATTCTATCAATTTTTGGAGGACTGGAGAAGGTTTGAACACGATCATTTAGGCAAATACTTGGAAGCTGGATGAAATTCTTAATTGCCTTTAGACCAAATAACACATCCACAATATGAGCAATATCATAGGCCACGCGGCCATCAACGTTCAAAAAGCTTCGGCATTGCCTCACCACCCATTCCTACTAGTTTTCTACAGTTGGCGATTTTCGACGTAGTTGTGACAGCTATGCATAACTGATCGTGTAGTCCTTGTATATGCTGTTCGCAAGCATATAAATATCAGAAAGCCCTATATGCTGTTCAGTACCAGTTCTGCTGCACTGGCACATCGTGTTAAACCCAAGGATTCATCGTGCTTGCGCAAACGAAAGGCCAATAGCCATTCGTATAAAAAAGACGTGCATGTGCTAATATAGCTCCCTAAGTAAAGGGATCAATTTAAAATTCTAGACTGCAGAGAACTATAGAAAGGAGACTAATACGAAGGCCGCGGTCAAAACTTCGCAGTTCATTCTAATTGACTGTGCTACAGTGCACAGTTAAGATGTGGTCAGCTCCAGTGGCGTAGCCAGAAATTTTGTTCGGGGTTGGGGGGGGGGCTCACTTTGCAGCTCGGTCTCCTCCTTATAGAAGTTGTCCAGGGATCAAATACATTAAACATTAATTATAAGTGCGTTGCGATTGCCAAAGATGCGGCAAACAAATTCTTGAACGCTACGGCCTGTACAGACGAGTAAAATGTGTATTTGTTCATAAGAGAATATACACGTATGTCTGAAAAATTGTGCCCGAAATAACTGATATCAATGCTTCCATGTTTTCTGTATATTTAATATGCAAAGCAAATATCACACGAACTTTAGAACTACGCCTATATCAGTTTCAAACCAGCAAAGCAGTGTATGCCCCTGATATGAAAAATGTAAAGGCCATGAAATTAACAAGTTGAGGACAAATATTTTTATAAAACTTTATAAGCCTACCTGCCTTTCTCTCAGTTGCATCTCTCTCTCTCTCTCTCTCTCTCTCTCTCTCTGTCATTCAAGAAGCTTGTTTACATTTTTGTACATATGCAACGACCAGGGAAAAATCTCAATGACGCTGTCCTTTGTTCCAATGTGTTGTGCAGAAGCAGCTGTCGCTGCTCGTGTATTGAGTAATTGCACCAAAATTATAGTTTCAGCAGAGAGAATATATAGAAAGCAGAAGTTCTGCAACATGCATGAGGGCGAGGGAAATGAAAGTGAGCCAACGCGAATATATAACAAACAGGGTACTTTACTTAAAGTAGCCTCCATGAGCATTTAGACATTTGTCCCACTGACTAACTAGTATCGTGATTCTAATAAAACTCCTTGGGTTGTTGCTTCAAAATGCCTCTGAGTATTTCAGGTGTGAATATGGTTCCCTTGAGCTGTTTTTTTTAATGCTCCAAAATGTGGAAGTCGCAAGCCGACAGGTCTGGGCTGTATGGCGGATGTTGCAGCGTTTCCCACTTGAACTTTGCCAGTTTTGTATTAACCACACCAGCGACGTGGGGACGGGCATTGCCGTGGAGCAAGATGACCCCACTCCTCAATTTTCCACGGTGTATGTTCTTGATTGCGACACGCAGCCGATCCAACGTTTCATAACATGGGAAACGATTGATAGTCTCTGCAGGCTTAGCAAATTCGATGAATAATGGCCCCTGACGATCGAAAACAGAAGTCAACACCACCTTTCCGGCAGAAATGACGGCCTTTGCTTTCCTTTGGGGTAGTGAATTCAAATGTTTCCACAGTAAGCTTTGCCGTCATGTTTCAGGCTCGTAGTAGTGGCACCATGATTCGTCCCCGGTCACAATTGCAGACAAAACGTCGTCATCCTTATCATGATACTGGATTAGATGAGTCAAGGCAGCGCCGAACGTCTCCATCTTCTGGCGGTGGTTCAAAATCTTGGACATCCATTGCGCACACATGAGCTGATAACCGAGATGTTCATCAATTATGGTGGGACCTGAACCGTGACTAATGTTCACACGCCCTGCCAATTCATCGATGCTTATCATCCGTTCTTATCTAATCAGCCTTTGCAATTGTGTTGGAGGTGGTTGCACGGTGACTATGGCCCGGTCTTGGATCGTCCTCGCAACTTTCCCGTCCTTCTTTGAACCATTTGCTCCAATGCTTTACAGTGGCCAATGAAATGCGATGTTCAACGTACACGGCAGCCATACGGCAACTAATTTCTTTTTGGGAAACATCTGTCACGAACCTCGCGACACCCCACCGTTCAACTTTGGAATGTCCATTACGTGACGCAACCATGTTCAACCTAGTGTATGAGAGCATTAAAGAACCTTGATCCTCACACCTGCGTGTCACTTTTGTAAATGAGAGATGCCTCTGTGCCTCGCGCATGCGTCGCAGATAATGAACCGAGTCATTATTTCGCAGGGTGAGTTGGCTCACTTTCATTTGACTCGCATTCGTACATTAGAAATACGAAGATACAATGGAATACACAAATGCGAAGATACACCTTGATAAATGACAAAAATGTGTAACAGGAAACAAAGTTCACTGCACATATACACAAAACCTCGCAATAAAATATTTAAATATACGTATAACTATCCAATAAATATACGTATCTAATCAAAAGTCACTATATATGATGCCTCAACCAAGGCAAATAAACATGTTGCGCAACCACAGATTCAAAGATCTCGTGCCCCCTCCTCCCTCCAATCCCCCCGATGTATCGCGCGCGACGGAAGGCGGCGCACTTCCTCCCCGATTTTCTCCTTTGCACACACAAGACTGAGCAACCATCGTCGGCTCACCTATGCCGCACCCCCCCTCCCCCCTCCCCCCATTTTGCTTTCACTCGCACATGCAACATTCCGAGCACGGTCGCAATGTTATCGCCTTTGAACTTCAAAGAGAACATGAGTTCGACGGCGATGGCAGGAATGCGCCTGGAGTTTCCATATAACTGCTATCCCAATAATATAATATGAGTAGCCGGCAACTGAAGCGTCCCGTGGCCCTTTATCCTACGCAAAAGACGTAATGAAATCGAACTCGACTCCCGGTGCATTGGCGTTGCCGCGAATTCCAGCCCAATTTCGTAATGTTCGCGCTGAAATGTCTTTTCGAGAGTGCAAAGGCCAATCTATTAGACAAAATCGAGCATGATTTCTGGCGTCTGGGGTTGCTTTAGTCGGCGGGGCATGACAGCACGAAAACATTTGGGGGGGGGGGGGGGGGGCTGAAGCCCCATCATAAGCCTCCCCCCTGGCTACGCCCCTGGTCAGCTCTCGTTATTCTTTGGCTTTCTCTGTTCCACCTGTCATAAACAACCACGTCTCTCTCTCTCTCTCTTTCTCTCTATGTGTGTGTGATTTTCAGTGCACGCTTTTCAGTTCAGTCTTATTTAAGCATTCTTTGAATACTGTGCACTTAATTCAAATGGTGTCTAAGATATGTACTGCGCAGCAAAGTGCATTTGCTTGCTAAAATAGGCTGTGTGGATACAACTGTGGGCCTGTTTCTTCTTCGTTTACTTTTACGAACGCAGAGCGTAAAGTAGGTTAAACATATGTATTTGTGTGTGTAATAAGATAGCCAGTTTTTTCACAGCATACAAAAGATATGCCATGCAAACGCCATTTCTACCGACACCTCTTTCCGAAACAATCGCAGTGATTAAGTCTTTCAAGCCCAATGAAGCATGTGTGTCCTATGTTGCCGCGAAACAATGGCGCACGATTTGTGTTCACGCAGAGCACCCTGGAACTCCGGTGCTAAAGTTCGACCCAGAGTCACCGGGTGCAGACCGGCTCAGAGAAGGACAGCGACTGCGAGTGCTCTGCGAAGTGGTGGGAGGTGAGCGCCTCTCACCTCTGCACGAACCGTGTTGAAGCGTATACATTTGTGAAGTGCACGCTTCCTCAGCACCTACGAACTTTCGTAAGCTTCTATCAAAGCGGACTTACGTCGTATTTTGTTCAATTTCTGTTTGCTAATTGGAACAATGTGCCACAGAAACATTCCGCGAAAAAAAAAAAGTAGATTGGGTAGCTGCGGTTTCTGCAAATATTGCGACCAAATGGAATAAATCGTTATTTTAGGCACTCGCATGGTATGGCGTTCACTATAAATTGGAATGAATGGCTCATCTTACAACTCTTTCGTCGTTATCATAGTCGATGCCTCTCGCATGCGGAAGCGTGTGATAGCACAATTCCTTGCAGTTTGCGACGTATATAGCGCACCGGTATAGTGCATCTTCGCTCTCTGTGGTCTGTCCTACGACTGCGACTTTTCAGTCAATACTTTCGAGCTAACAAAGCAAACAACATGGACTTGGGCCCGCGCATCAAATTATTGATGCTCATGGTTGGAGTTTTGTATTGGGGGGCGGTAAAATCTCAGGATGACTACCTTTTTTGTTGTTGCTGCATATATAGAAGTTATTTTTTTTTAAATACAAATCTGGAATATTTCCGCTGGCACAATTTTTTGCCGACTAGATTGACTTTCGGCTTTCAGCCGCCTCTCTTTTTTATGTAAAGAAAAAAAATTATACGGTGCTATCTATTTGAAAAGCCTGAAGGCAATACTTATTCAAGCACGACTGCGAAAGCGACAATATCGGCGCTACTGGCATCCGTATGCTGTTATTTACTATACTGTAAGCTGCTAAGCTGAGCAGTACAGAACATTAAGCAGAGAATTAAACCACTGCGCAACGGGAGCGGCTGCGTTGCTTATTATTTTTTCGTGTGCCTGCGTTCTTGCAGCTTTGTTTACCACGTGGATATTATGCTGCTGTCTAAGGTTTGTCAAGAAGTGTGTTAGTACTCCTTTGTGAACGTTTTCGAAGATGAGCGCGCGCTAAAGAAACTTTCGGTTTTACGAGCTCAGCATGCAGCACCAAAGCATCAATTTTCGGTGTGCCCCCCATTCCACTTTCTTCTGGTTGTTCCACACAAAAAGAAAAACGAGAAACTGAAATTTGGCGATGTTACAGTTGCTTCTATGAGGAATGAAAGCCTCAGGCCCGGCGCGGGAAATATCTTGCAGTCAAATAAAAAGTTAGTGCTATAAATATCAGGAAAAACGTGGCCATGCACTCCATTTCTGGTTCTTCCTTCTATGTGCCACAATATTTGCGGGTCCGAAGCAGATCCATCAACACTACCTCGCTACCTCTATTCAAGGATGCTTAATGATACGGCCTTGTGTGGCAGCCGGCGGGAACAAAAGGAACTTTTTTTCTTAACCCGTTCCTTCAGTACCTCAGGTCTAAGCACTTCCTAGGCTTAGGTAAGGCCTTATATTTTTTAAGATGGTCACTATCCCATTCAACCAGAGCGGAATGCCCAATATGTTAGCAGAGACAAGTTACTGTCGTGTAGTCTCAACGCTCATTCAACACGATAAATTTCCCTGCCAGGAAAAGGACACGTGCTCTGTTCACCAATCGTGTCACGCTACGTGTACAACGGTTTACGTTCCTTCTGTTTTTCAACCACGTCTGCGTCTGTGCATGAGCGATGCAGTTATATGATGCCTTTTATTGGAACAGGTATGGCCTGTGAGCTCTGGAGCGCCTAGAATATTACAATTATTTCGCTATGTTTTCGCGTTATGGTGTATATTTCGTTTTACCTCTCAAATTATCACTTTATGCTCAGTCGAGATGTAAATTGCAATGTACATTGCCAAATATTCCAATGCCTTTAGTTCTTTCGAGTCTTTGTATTATACGTTTACAAAACGCATACACGTGTGCTTATGCAGAAAGAGTAATATGGCATGCAACAATGCGTCATCAAACATAATGGAGACAAGGAATTTTTGATACATTTAGGAATACCCTTGTACAGTAAGAATCGCGTACTGATTTTTTTTTATGTGCGTCTCGTGTATTTTACGAGCGTCGTTGGTTAGCATACATCTTATCGCAGCACGTGTTCCATGAACTATTGCAACGACCGCACACTCCGCCTTCGCACTCTATTCCAGCCAGACCCCAATACTTTCGTCATCCAACTCGCCAACAAAAAAGATACGTTCCACTCTTGAATGCATTCAGCTTAGACCAAGAGGTTTCAAGGCTTGTGTAAGCCACATCTCATTCAGGAACTATTTCTTTCATTGAGAAATTTCTACTCCGGCACATTAGAAAGCGTTCTTGTAGGCCACTCATGCTGTCGATCAATACAGAGATAAGTAATGAATTTAATGTTTTGTCGGGTGGGAAACATATTGTATGCTGCATTTAATTTTTGTTTTAAAGTAGTGACACTTGCAGATTTTTCTACCGTGTTGCATTTCGTGGCCTGTGTACTTGATGTATTATATATGGACTTAACCATTAAATAAATAAAAGAGGCTATGGTGGAAGTAGACAAATGTTGCTTTCACAGCTGGTTTATTCACTTTTGCTGACACAATTATCTCGAACAAATAAAGTCAAGAAATACATACATACGAATTTGTAATGAATCGTTTCTTTTGATTTAGGGGCTCCGGTCAAAGTTTATATTAAAAAACTTGAATGCATGTGTATATGAAGACAATTACAAGTTTTATGACACCTCTATCATCCTCGAAAAGGCACGTATTCAAGTTTGTAATATAAATATACACCCTAACTTATAAAGCCCTTTCTTTATTCAAAATACTTATAGTTTAACTTCGAAGGCTCTGTATATACCGGGTGTTTGCTTAATTTTCTTGAAATCGCGTGGTGCAGATAGCGCGGATAAACTGCCTAAGCGGACATCACTTGCACGACAAATTGCCATGTCAAAGTATCTCACTAAATAGATTCACAAACTTAAGAATTATTGCCTTTGGGGCACATATCGAGATTGCGAAATGGAGGCAGTTGCATATAGTGGAGTCATGTCTGCCTAGCGGAAACCTAAGATTAGCGCAACTTTCGAGACATAGGTCTCCAAAACAGGGGAAACAATGCAATGGAGCTCCAATTAAGATCGTCACTGACTGATACAGAGACGCTTTGGGGAAGCTGCTTACAGGAGCGCCAATGCTTTGCGTAGTGTGTTTTAATGGTGCACGAAACAGCAAGTTATCAGTAGATGACCGCCACATTGAACGACAGCGGAAAGGTATCATACCCCAATCTCTGTCGGTTATAATGGTGGCAGCGCATACACTTGCAGCCGGGGGTTTCTGCTGTGGGAAGAAGCAAACGTGTCCCTAATAACGCGATCGCCTTCTCAGGGTTCTTAGTCGATAGTACTGCCTACTTCTGGTGGCTTGAAAACACTGCCGAAATTTGTGTTCTAGCCCCTTTCCCTGGTAATGGGATCGTCTGTTCCAAACTGCTCGATCGGAAATAGATGTCTTTCACTGAACGGCGTTTCTTGTGGCCAAGGCGTAGGGGCGTGACGCGTAAATCACTGCATTAGTTAAAAGTTCTCTCATTAGTTTTCAGTGAGCAGACAAACGATGATAGACGTTCCTACTTCCTCAAGAAAACCCGGGCTTTCCTTTTCTTTCCCGCCCCCCTTCTTCTTTTGGTCCGTCTGCAATGGACCAGCTTTCGAGACTTGAAGAAATATTCTCCCATCTTTGAATGGTTTTCGAGTGCAGTAGGAAATCCAGTTAGGTTTGGGAGCGTAGTCGGTAACCATATTCTTCACATAACGTTTTAGGAAATGGTTTACTTGTTAAAGGGGCACTAAGGGCTAATACTAAGTCGACGTGGACTGCTTAAATAACATTCCAGAAACCTCGCAATGCTCATTTTGTGCCAAGAAAAGACTTAGTTTACGAGAAAATTGCATGTGAACGGTCCGAATACCTTTCTCGAAATTCAAATCTCCCGCCACCCAACCGCGGGAGTGGTGACGTTGCATACGCCATCAATGCCGTTTTCTACCGTCGGTGAGTGAAACGGCGTCCGACAGACGGCGGTACCGAGCCAAGACAAATAAAGTGGGAGCGGCTGATTCCCCGCTGCAGCTGCTGTTTGGCCAAGTGGTGTAGACCGTTCGGGCATCTCGCGACATCCCATAGAAGTTGAATTCTCTGCTACTTGCAATTTGTTCGAGTTTCGCGAGCCAGCAAAACCAGCGCAGCACTACGCGGCAACTACTGACACGCGAAAGCGTGGGCGGCGCGCAGTCGAGAGGAAACGAAGCCCTTCGACCGCCCATGTCGGTGAGAAGGGTAATTTCAATGAGTTCGTTTGTCTAAACATAATATATACCAGGATGAGTAGCATTTTATTTCGTCTTATAGTACAATACGAGGATGTTTTGTGTTTTGTGCAATGAGTAGGTGACTACTAGTGACAGAATTTAACTGAGGAGTGCTTTCGTCATCGGGCAAGTGCTTGAATGTCCCGGGGGAGTCTGTAATCATGTCGTGCATTTACCTCAATTTCTCGATTATTAAGGCTCTGTTCGCGATAATATTGACGCCTTTTAGATTCTCGAACTCTAATCTATCACTTTAGCTTGACTTAATATTTGCCTTTAGTGTCCTTTTAAGCATTGTACCTTTGGTGTTTAGGCGTGCAAGGACATGCAAGCATGCTAACCGCCTCTTGCGGATCCGTGTGAAAACACAGAGGAAGTCGATCAAAATTTAAATAGGCACTTCTGGAGAGCTGGCACCTCGTAATAGCGTTACTTTACTGCGAACAATGTATGGACCTTAGAAAACCGGCGCAGCTAAGCGATGAAACCCCGAATCAAAGAAAGGACTCTGGACGATGCTGTAGCTGCAGAGCCGCCAACCCGACACGCAACACGGCTGCGTCGTTTGGCGGGAGCTCGCTCGAATTGCAGCCAGCCCTTGGGCAGGCGATTCTCAATGGGGCGGAATCCTCGAGTGGCTTCGTTGGAGCGTCGTTCTCGCAGACAACCATTTGAGAATTCCGCGTGCGACTTTCACTCATTTCAATGCAGGCAAGCCACGGCCCAGCCTGCGGTGGAGTCTCTCGCTTTCGGGCGGGTCGCAGCCCACGCCTCTTGAGGCCACGGAAGGCTCGTCAGATGCCCGGGACGGCGTCACGCGTAGCTGGGCGACGTTGGACAAGCTCCAAAGATGGCACCACGAGGCCCGGCTCACATGCCAAGCTTTCAACTCTGAACTTGTGGCGTCTCCCACCTCCTCCCTCCGCCTCCAGCTCGAACGTGAGTGGAAAACCTTGCGCCTCCCTTCTCTGCCTGAGCGGCGCGCTTATTGCGAGCGTTGGTGCGGAATGCCTAGGCATCAAAACAAGCGCAAGGCGCTTTGTAAAGCAGGAAACAAGAAAAATAGTGGTGCAACGCGAAGACGCCAGGAAGAGGTACGCGTTTGCGCTGTAGTTATTTTTGTGCGCTCAGAACCGCTCAAGTGAACCGCAGGAGAGCGGGTTCTATGCAGTCAGAAATTTTCTTAGACCATTTTGTATAGATGTACGAAACCTTGAGAACTTGAAGGCTTCTTTTTTTCGTGGTTGGAGAACACCTTCAAACCTGAAAACTAACTTACGCATGAATCCCTCCCCTGTTTTAGTGTATTCGTTAATTTAGGCAAGGGGCACGGTTCACTTGCCGTCTGCTCGAGGATATCTCATGACCTGGTTTACGTGATGCACTGGTGCTGTCCCTCTATGCGACTCTCGATGAGCGACTGTCGTCTGAGCGCATTTCAGCGTATACCTATGGTAGACAGAAGTGCATGAGTTTTTCTTTCTTTTTTTTTTACAGGCGATAGCTTCCTGAGAGAGAGTTCGATGTGAAACGCTGCCGCGACTATTCCACAAATCAAGACAGGGCATTAACCTGCCGTGGTTGCCCAGTGGCTATGGTGTTCGGCTGCTGAGCACGAGGTTGCGGGATCGAATCCCGGCCACGGCGGCCGCATTTCGATGGGAGCGAAATGCGAAAACACCTTTGTACTTAGATTTAGGTGCACGTTAAAGAACCCCAGGTGGTCAAAATTTCAGGAGTCCTCCACTACGGCGTGCCTCATAATCAGAAAGTGGTTTTGGCATGTAAAACCCCATTAAAAAAAAAGACACGGCATTAGCTTTTCTAGCGCATGTACAACTTGACCTGAGCATACACTAGATAACCAAGGAAGATATAAAAGCGCGACTGGTTGATGAAGTAAATTATTGGTAAGCAAGAATAGTGACCCAATGAAGAAAAATATTCGCTGGTACGTTATCGTAGCAGGGTTTGTCACAAGACAAGCATTAGAGAGTGTGTGTGTGTAGACATCGCACAAGTGTGAACACGCTGGAAAATGTTTCGTAGATCAGTCAACACGGCAGCTGCTACTGGACACCGCCAAGCAACGTGTCTGTTCGTTTGAAAGGTTCCTCACCATGTCTGAGGCGATATTTGGCCATACTTAGCCCTTGCACCGTAAAACCCCTTATATTATCAGCACCATGCTTGAGCATTGCAAACTAGCAAATCCGGTGTGTACATCACGCGATAACAATTCTGTCTCGGATATTACTACACTTAAGAAGAAGCTTTAGCTTGGGTGCTCCTATATTAACACACGTAAAAGGAGAATTAGTTTTTTCTCGGCAACCACTGCACCAATATTGACGAGGTTTGTTGCATTTCAAAGAAAAACTTAACATCTAGCGACTATTAGTTTAAAATTTTTGATTTAGGTCGTCAATTTTTCATTAAAAACTGGCAAAAATTTAAAATTTTCACAAAATGAAATTATTAAGTTTACAACTATGTATATCGGCACTGAAAAAAGATATCACGATTCTGTGAATTGCATATGATAGTGCATATAAAACTGGCAAAATTGATATGTTACAGATGAATATGAAAAAATTCAGCGATATGGAAATCCAGCTTTTGCAGAATCCTTATACACAACGTAAGAAATTCACGTAAGATGTAAATTCACATATCGAGTTTGTCCGCTTTGAATGGTCTAATGGATAACCTTTACAGAACGGCAAAATCTGTTCTTGATGCAGAGCTATTAATTTATAAACTTCGTGCCTGTATCTTTTTCGAACTTTCAAATTTTCGAAAATTATTTTAACAAATTTCAGTCCCTAAATCGAAATTCCGCTTGCAACAGTCGCTACAATTTAACTTTCTCTCTCAAATGCAACAAATGTCATTAAAATCGGTCCAGGGGTTATCTCATAAAAAGGTATTTGCGTTTTACATGTATTTGAATAGGCCACGTCGGAGCTGGGCCCGAGCTAAAGCTTCCTCTTAGGCCATGAAAACAGCTGAATATTCAAAAAAAACCACACTCGCCGTTCTTCTTAGATTAGCCAGAGTCGCCAGCTAAGACGGCATCGCAGATCGCGCCTATCACATCACACGCTCTGCCTGCACCACACAAACACAAATAGCCAGGGGCTGAATTCACAAAGCGTTTCTTTTGTAAGTGCTCTTTGCATATATATCTTGTGAGACAAGGTTTAGGTGGTTAGACTCTTCTTTATTCTCCCGAGTGAGAGCCCCACCACCAGGCCCCAAAAATAGTGATGATGAGTATGTACAGATGATAATATGAAGCGTATGAATAATGCTCACACTAATTTCTCCGCGCGCGCAAGCGGCCAGCCAGGCCGCGACTTAGCCAGGAGGGAAACGCCGAACGAATCGTTTTAGGCGCGATACTTGAGCGATCTCTGAACCACAACAACTATGGTCCGAAGAAACGTCTACGGGAGTAACGCGATAGTTCACGGGGGATGTTTGTACATTAATAATGTAGGATCCAAGGAAGCAAGATTCAAACTTCTCATACAAAGCGGGTGTCCGAATGGGAGTCCAAAGGAGCACTTCCTCTCCAGGACGAAAGGAGATGTCGCGACGAGAGATGTAACGGTGCTTGCGATCAAGCTGACTAAGTTCAGCGTTGAAGCGAGCACGTTGACGGCATTCCTCAAGTCTCGAGACTAACTGTTCGGGTATACTAGCCGAGGTGTTAGTTGGAGCATTGAACAAAGCGGCGTCGATGGTTAATGTTGGTGAACGCCCGTAAACTAGGTAGAAAGGTGAGTACCCCGTAGTTCATTGGATAGCGGTGTTGTGAGCAAACGTCACAAAAAGTTTGTCCCAGTTGTCGTGGTTTGGCCCGATATACATTGATATCATATCTTTCAGTGTGCGATGAAATCGCTCTGTTAAGCCATTTGTTTGAGGGTGATATGCGGATGTCGTCTTATGAACTGTGCCACAAGCTCCGAGTACTTCTTCGATAATTGTTGACATGAAAGTCTTGCCACGGTCACGTAACAGTACACGAGGTGCTGCATGACGCAGCACAATGGCATCCAGAAAGAAGTTTGCAAAGGTATGAGGCCGAACTAGAGCGTAGAGGAGCGGTCTCTGCGTAACGTGTGAGATGGTCAACAGCTGTCAATATGCATCGATGACCTGCCGGCGTTATGGGCAGACGGCCGACTAGGTCTATCCCAACGATGGCAAAGGGTGTCTCGGGACGTGGGATTGGCTGCAAAAGGCCAGCAGGAGGTGAAGTCGGTCGTTTCCGCCGTTGACACTGGGCGCAAGAAGCGACGTACTTGGCCACAAAGGTACGCATGCCTGGCCAAAAGAAACAGCTCCTAACGCGGTGGTATGTTTTATAGAAACCCAAATGGCCAGCAGATGGGTCGTCGTGAAAGGCTTCAAGGACTTGTGTGCGCAGCGAACGTGGAAGAACAGGTACCCACTGGTGTCTGTCGGAGGTTGTAGGTGAAGCGGTGCGGCACATCGCTGTCGAGCTTAAATACGAGCAATAAAAACAGCACTAAAATAACAGCACGAGTGAAGGGACACAGACAACAGCGCTGACTAACAACCAAATTGTCTTTATTGTTTCAGTCAGCATATATATACTCCGCCGCTATCTCAAGCCACAGAATCAACAGAATTGGGCATGCGCAGGGGGGAATGGCAATTAATGCGATAGTAAGGCAATCTCCTTCGGAAGGAGAGAAATAGAAGGAAGGCTTACACATTCTTCGCCGCTAACATGAATGTGGAAAGCTTCGGAAATAAGACGGGCGCGTTCATCGCGGTACTTTGACTGGTAGGTCACATCTTTGAAAGAGGGCTTGCAGCCGCATTCATTGCAATGCAGTGATAACTGACTATCTTTAGCGTGTTTTTGAACTTTGAGTGCTCGCGCATGCGGTCATTGATGCACCGCCCCGTTTGGCCGATATAAAAACGCGTCCAAGAAAGGGAATCTTATACACCACAAAGTCACAACAGTCACCAACAAACCTACGTCTGTGCTGCTTTTACTTTTTTTGTTGTTCTCGGTTACCCGATTGACTTGATGGCACGGGCTACCCGTTTCGGACCATTGTTTCTTAGCGCGGAACCTGGCAACGACAAGTGGGAGTGTTCCTGCAAACGTTTTTGTGCCTCCTTGACGTTTTGTGACCAACTTTTATTTCCCGATGAGTTTTGTTTCGTTCTGCATAATTAAGCAGATTATGTATTTGCGTTCTTTTTTCACGCGCTCATCGTCAGTTGCTTCGTTCTTTTTTTTTTTTTTTTTTTGCTTCAATGTTTTGTGACCCCTCCCTGCTTTGGCTGCCAAGAGGCTGGTAGCAGTATTATGTAAATAAATAACATAAAATAAATATTGCAATAAATAACAAATAAACTGTGTTTCCTCTTTAGGCCGCACATTCTGTATTCCTCTAATCGCATATTGTTTCCGTAGGGGCAACTAGCCTTTACAAACCTCATTGCTATAGCAAGTCGTTCTCCACGCTCCAGGGGTTCTCGAACATGGTGCTACCGTGTGAGGTCCGCTGCGGCAAAGCTCAATAGCTTGTCAAAGAGCTGCGGCGTCATGCAAAATAACTTATAGAAAAATCCGTGGTCACCCTGACGCATCAGCTGCATCTGTAAAAAATGGTTCATTATTACCTGACAAAAAGGCCCGTGCTCTACCCACATAAAGGCGCAGGTTTCAGGAGCTGTACACGCACACGCATAGCCAGAAGCCATGATTAACTTACTGCCTGTATTGTTTATATGCTTAAATACAAACAGTGTGCCGGCAAAACAGGACAGCCAATGAACGTTAGATTAAACAAAAATCACAGGGCCACTGCCAAGAAACTTCCGAAAGCAGACCCACAGTATTTGAACCTACCATGTCACAATTTAATTAAATTGCACTTCGTAGGCTACAGTCACGCTTCCGAGAGACGTAAAATATAGGGAATCGTATCTCATCCACAAGCTTAATATATGACAACACGTATAAAAAGGTGTTCTTGAATGCATGTGCTATACTACTGGCGCAAACATAACTAGCATTCTTTAACTTCTTTGTAGGGGTGCGCTAATACCGAATAGTAGATTTAGAATCGAATATCAAATCAAATAAAGAAAAAAAAAGCTGGATATCGAATAGCTGAAAATTTATTACAAAACCTAATCCTTACAAATTTTGTGCAAGAGGGTGCTACACAAGCTCTGTATATACAGTATGCGCTACTGTTAATAATGCAAGGAGCTCCAAATTAGTATTACAAACCTGGTTACACCTAATTTCTAGTATATGAAGGTCTGGAAGATTGTTCTTTTATTATTAGATTGTCTGTTTAATAGAATCAAGCGCTTCTTCACCTCTGAAGCTCAAGAATTAGTGACGCCACGTTGTACTGCATACGCCTACACGGGTTAGACAGACGGTGTTAGGACTGGGGGCTCAATCCCACCGTTCGTAACTCGTTGTCAAGATTGGAGTCGGGCATGAATTAGAAGGTAGCTGGCCCATACCGTCGTCCAACTTATCCACGCTGAGGACGTTGTTGAAGGGAAGGACTGCTTCTCATCGAGAACGAGGAATATGGGTTTATTTACAGTATCAACATGCAGTTCATCAGTCTAGCATGACTGCGAGAGAAAGTACATCAGTCTCACATGACTGCTTGAGAAAGTGCACCGAGCTGCCGCACAACAGCGGTTTAGAAACACTCGTTTCTCCCCCGATACCCAGGTGACGGAAACGGCCGTCCAGTCATCGTAAACAAGTCGCCTCTCTGCGGGACGGTTTACACACACACACACACACACACACACACACACACACACACACACACACACACACACACACACACACACACACACACACACACACACACACACACACACACACACACACACACACACACACACACACACACACACACACACACACACACACACACACACACACACACACACACACACACACACACACACACACACACACACACACACACACACACACACACACACACACACACACACACACACACACACACACACACACACACACACACACACACACACACACACACACACACACACACACACACACACACACACACACACACACACACACACACACACACACACACACACACACACACACACACACACACACACACACACACACACACACACACACACACACACACACACACACACACACACACACACACACACACACACACACACACACACACACACACACACACACACACACACACACACACACACACACACACACACACACACACACACACACACACACACACACACACACACACACACACACACACACACACACACACACACACACACACACACACACACACACACACACACACACACACACACACACACACACACACACACACACACACACACACACACACACACACACACACACACACACACACACACACACACACACACACACACACACACACACACACACACACACACACACACACACACACACACACACACACACACACACACACACACACACACACACACACACACACACACACACACACACACACACACACACACACACACACACACACACACACACACACACACACACACACACACACACACACACACACACACACACACACACACACACACACACACACACACACACACACACACACACACACACACACACACACACACACACACACACACACACACACACACACACACACACACACACACACACACACACACACACACACACACACACACACACACACACACACACACACACACACACACACACACACACACACACACACACACACTTCCTTGCGCGAGGTTCACCGTCCGGAGCCGACGTCAGACGGACTTCGTAGAACTCGGGGCTTGTGTCAGGAAAGGTGCCTTTTATTCCCCGAGCTGACCCCTGCAGCGCGGCCGGGTGCCCATTGTCTTGCGTCTTGGACGGCGCGTAGGAAGGGGCCTTCGTAGACGTTCCTGCGGCAACTCCTCCGCTCATAGCAGAAGAGGTCGGCGTTGGTGGGATCGGTAACAATAGTTGGCCCGCCGAACGCATTCAGTCACAACGGCGACGAGGCTAGAGCGTAACGGTGGCGTTCCTAGAAAGTTGACGCCGCTGTCGCAACTGGCTGGCAAAACTTGCACCTCAGCTGGGCCGTTCTTAACAGTGCCTCCATGGCCCGGAAAATTTCGGCTGTCCTTGCGCTGACAACCGCTGGGCAGGAAGAGAACGGCTGGTGGTCAAGGGGTGATGTCTTGGCTCGCAGCAACCACTTGGGTAATGTGTCAGCGCCCCAAAACATCTAACAAGGACAGGCAACTGCAAAACGAACCCCACAATACGGCTCTGCGCCGAGATGATATACCTTGGCTCTCACTTTAGACCCGCTAGGCTTCAAAGAAAACATAAGTGCAGAAACAAAAACTGCTGCATTTCGCTATGCCACTTTTTTTAAAGCAATTTCGTGCCGACAAATTCAGCAATCATGGAGGGAATCCTGCTAAATGAGAGGGGATCTTCTTAGCTTAACAAAATTAACACTAGTAACCCTAAAATTTAGGCGGGACCCTTAAACGCAGAATTCAAATTAGCCTGCTCAAACCATCCGCATTGCTATGCAACTTTCCCTTCTTATATCTAACGGAGAAGTTGTACTCTTGGAGAGTGAGACTCCATCGGAGCAAGCGGTCATTTTTGTGTGACATTTGATTGAGCCACGTCAGACGACAGTGGTCGTTCTCGAAGATGAAATTCGCTCCGTACAAGTAACACGACAACTTCTGGGTGGCCCAAAGTAAACAAGCGCATTCCTTCTCTGAAGCGCTGTAGGCTTCCTCGCTTACATTTAGTTTACGGCTGGCATAGAGGATAGGATGCTCCTCGTTAGCGTCGCCGACCTAAGTACCACGCCTATACCTCTGTCGCTTGCGTCGCATTGAACTATGAATTCCTTTGTGTAGTCTGGCGCGCGAAGCACAGGACGAGAAACTAATAGCGTTTCCAAACTTTGGAAAGCGTTCTCTTTGTCCGTATCCCAGTGTACGCTACTTGGTGCTCCCTTTCAGAGGGCGTCCGTTAATGGACTTGCCATTTGCGAGTAATTCGGAAAAACCGTTGATAATACCCCACAAGTCCCAAAAATGAACGAAGGTCTGTTTTCGTGCGCGGCTGAGAAAATTCTCCAATCGCAGCTATTTTCAGCTCGGCCGGCCGTCTCGTGCCCTGGCCGACAACATGGCCCAGATGCCGACAACATGGCCCAGATAAATAACCTGCGAACAACCAAATCTACACTTTTCCACTTTCATCGTTAAGCCGACTTCCCTCAACCGTGAGAACACGTGTTTGAGGTGCGTTACGTGTTGTTGCCAGCTGTCCGAAAAAATTGCTACATCATCAAGATATGGCAAGGCGAACTCCTGCAAGTCTTTTAGGACAATATCCATTAACTTAGATAAGCTAAACGGCGCGTTCTTAAGCCCGAAGCTGAGTGCGAGAGGGCGAAAAGTGCCTACAGGTGAGATGAATGCGGGATAGCGGCTGGCACTTTCTGAAAGGGGAACTTGCCAGTACCCCCGCACGAGATCTATAGTTGAAATGTATTTAGCAGCGCTAACTCTTTCAATTCGTTCCTCGATGTTGGGTATCGGGTATAGCTGATCCCTGGTGATGGCATTTAACTTCCTGTAGTCAACACACGGACGAGGGTCCTTGTTAGGGGTTGTTAGCAGTATTAGCGGTGACGTGTAGTCACTCTCAGCGGGCTCAATAACTCCCAACTCTAGCATGTGCTGTATCTCTGCCTCCATAATCTCTCTCTGTCTTGGAGACACTCTGTAAGGTTTTGATCTTACGGGTTTGGTTGATGTCAGCTTTATTTCATGCGTTATTAGTTCGGTTCTACCTGGTCGATCGCTGAATCTGTCGAGATATTCCCCTAACACCCCTTTTAGCTCATCTAGCTGCTCGGGTCTTAGAGCGTGCGAGCTTACCGAATGTTTTACTACTTCTTCTAGGCCGATTTCAGAGTTGGAAGTCGCCCCATGCTCCCTAAGCTTGGTACTAGTGCCATCCTGCTCTTTGATGGTATAGTTAACGACTCCGCTCCGCTCTACATATGGCTTCATCAAATTGCAGTGATATATCTTCATCTCCTTCCTGCCACCGGGCATTTTCAGAGCATAGTTAGTATATAAAAGTTTGTGCAACACTTTAACGGGCCCGTCCCAGTGAACGTCAAGCTTGTTCTTTCTTAAAGGTTTGAGAATCATTACCTGGTCTCCGGCGTTAAACGTACGAAGCCTCGCATTCTTATCGTAATAGAATTTGGCGTTCTTTTATCTACTCCCATGTTCTTTCCGGCTAGTTCTTCGGTAGCGCTTAGCCGTTCCAGCAGATTTAGCACGTATTCAACCTCTGTAGGACTCTCTCCTCTTTCCTCCCACATCTCTCTTAACATTCTTAGTGGAGAACGGAGTGTCCTCCCATACACTAGATCTGCTGGCGAGAACCCTGTCGCTTCATGTGGAACCGATCGCAAAGCAAACAAAGTTGCCGGCAGACAGTTCTCCCAGTCATCCTTGTGCTCGTAACAGAGCGCACGCAAAACTCGCTTAAGCACTGAATGCCACCTCTCTACACTGTTTGACTGAGGATGATAGACGGAACTGTGCATTAACTTTACCCCACACTTTTGCGAGAATGTGGAAGTCAGTGCGCTTGTGAATACTGACCCTTGATCCGCCTGAATTTTGGCTGCAAACCCAACTCGTGCAAACACTGTCAAAAGCGCGTCTACTACTTCGGTGGAGCTGAGCTCTTTCAGAGGGATTGCTGCTGGTAACTTTGTAACCGGACACAGCATGGTAAACAAGTACCTATAACGGGATTTTGTTTTTGGTAGAGGCCCTACCGTGTCTATCACAAGTCGTCTGAAAGGTTCTGTTATTAAGGGCACTACCTTTATTGGTAGTGCCTTTGTTGGTAGTGCACTACCTGGTTTACCCGAGCGCTGGCAGGCGTCGCATGATCTTACAAAGTTTTCTACGTCTTTGAAACAACCAGGCCAGTAGTATTCCATAAGCAATCTTTCCTTTGATTTCTTTATGCCTAGGTGGCCGGACAACCCATTTCCATGACAGAGACTCAAACGGTCCTCCCTGTACTTAGTAGGTACGACTACCTGATCTAAAATCCTACCCTTTCGATCTCTGTAGTGCCGACACAACAATCCTCCTCTCTCATGTATCGTCACGTTGCGCCTAGCAATGTCTTCTTTAGCTGTGTGATGTAATTTAGCTAAGCTCTCATCATTCTTTTGCTCGGCTGCCAGTGACTCTCTATCCACACGTAAGAGCTGATCAAAGTGCTTTGAGGCCGGTGATAGTAATGACCCTGTCTCGCTTGCGAGTGCATCAGCGGGCTCTTCCTGCAGGGGTGAACTGACACCCTGGCGATACGCTCTCATTGAGCTGGTCAGCTGGCAGGCTTTCCTCGACTGTTTTTTCATCCTTCGAGCCAGCTCGGATTCGGTTATTGAAGTTATCTCTTTGGCTGCTTCCGCTGGAGGAGCTTGTGCATTTTCAGCCGAAAGCGACGCGATTTTACGAGCTTGGCCTCGCGTCAATGCCTGTACTACGCCCTCTCCCAGTTTGAGCCCTTTTTCACGCAGTAACTGATTCGAACGATTCGAAAAAGTGTAAGGGTACTGCAGTGACAAAAATTTGGAAACTGCAGCCTCGGTCACTAGCTCCCCGAATGGTCCACTGATTTTGACTTTGACGCTGTAATCTTCTCCAACCTGTTTGATCCATGCTACTTCTCCAGTGAAGTCATGTACCGTCACGTAAGACGGATGGACAATGTCCATCATGACGGCACTGTCTCTTAGCACCCCGCATGGTTTGCCATTAACTTGCAGGTCGTGAAGATATGGGCTTAAAACTTCCACATTCTCGTCTTTTTTCATCTACGTAGGAAAAAACTACGCTAGGCTTTCCGCAGTTTACAGCTATATGTCCCAGTTTGTGGCATTTATAATAGCGGATTGGTCTGAATAATTCGAATTTTCTTTTCTGCTCTTTTGGTAGTGTTTCTCCGTTTGATTTCTCCTCGCTCTTTTCTGAGGGGTTTTCCTCCACGTCTACAGGCTCCGATCGTCTAGTCTGTGAACCCTTTTTGAATGGAAATGGTTTCCGCGGTCCATTTCAACCGTCCCCATTTCCGTCCTCGGCGTTCAACTTTCTACGCGTTGCGTACTCTTCGGCTAATTCAGCCGCCCTTTCCACAGTGTTTACATTCCCTTTGTGTTGCACCCACAGTTTCACAGCTTGGGGGAGGCTTTTGTAAAACTGCTCTAGACACATGCATTCAATGATCATGTCTCTGCTGTCGTACGCTTCCGCGCTTTTCAGCCACTCGGCTAGGTTGGCCTTTAAGCCGTATCAAAACTCCGGATACACCTCGCTATCTTTCTTGCCTGTGCTCCTCAGCCTTTGCCGAAAAGCTTCGGCAGAAAGGCGGTATTTCTTCTGGAGACTAGCCTTAACTTCTGCATAATCATATGCATCCTGTGCACTCAGTCTGGCGATTACTTCCGCCGCCTCACACAGCAACATAGACAGCAACCGCTGTGGCCATGTACTCGGGCCGAAGTTCATCTTCTCGCAAGTGCTTTCAAAATTGCTTAGGAACCAGCCTATGTCGGTCCCGACCTCAAATGGCTTGAATAGCCTGTCCATGCGGTATGATTCTGCCTCACTTGATCGTCCCAGAGCCCGTTCACTTCCTTGAGACAACTCCAAACGTTTGCTTTCAAGTTCAAGTTGCATTTTTTTAACTCGTGGTCTTTATCGCGTTCCTCTTTCTCTCTTGTTCTTTTCTCTCCCGTTCTTCACTCTTTTTCAGAAGTTCCAACCCCATTTCAATTTCTTCCTCACTGGCCTGTTCGGAAATTAGCTCCAACAATTCTGATTTTAGCATTTCCTTGGTACATCTAGGCCCAGTTCCTCACCAACAATCAACAACTCGTCTCTCATCAGTGTCAACTCCATGGTTGCTGCTTTACTGCCTTGGTCCTGCTCGCTAAATCTATCTAGGAAAACACAACCTAGCTAACAATCAACAATCTAGCTTCCCTACAGTTCTAAACAGAACAACCACAAAATGAAGCCTAGAGAGTCAAAGCAGGAACCAAGCACTCACCGCAGACACAGCACCGCGTCGCAAAGTCCATCTCACCGCTGTCAGCCAGTTGTTAGGATTGGGGGCTCAATCCCACCGTTCGTAACTCGTTGTCAAGATTGGAGTCAGCCATGAATGAGAAGGTAGCTGGCCCATACCGTCGTCCAACTTATCCACGCTGAGGACGTTGTTGAAGGGAAGGACTGCTTCTCATCGAGAACGAGGAATATGGGTTTATTTACAGTATCAACATGCAGTTCATCAGTCTAGCATGACTGCGAGAGAAAGTACATCAGTCTCACATGACTGCTTGAGAAAGTGCACTGAGCTGCCGCACAACAGCGGTTTACAAACACTCGGTCCTCCCTCGATACCCAGGTGACGGAAACGGCCGGGCAGTCATCGTAAACAAGTCGCCTCTCTGCAGGATGGTTTACAGACACACAATCACACAAACACTTCTTTGCGCGAGGTTCACGGTCCGGAGCTGACGTCAGACGGACTTTGTAGAACTCGGGGCTTGTGACAGGAAAGGTGCCTTTTATTCCCCGAGCTGACCCCTGCAGCGCGGCCGGGTGCCCATTGTCTTACGTCTTGGATGGCGCGTGGGAAGGGGCCTTCGTAGACGTTCCCGCGGCAACTCCCCCGCTCATAGCAGAACAGGTCGGCGTTGGTGGGTTCGGTAACAATAGTTGGCCCGCCGAACGCATTCAGTCACAACGGCGACGAGGCTAGAGCGTAACGGTGGCGTTCCTAGAAAGTTTACGCCACTGTCGCAACCGGCTGGCAAAACTTGCACCGTAGCTGGGCCGTTCTTAACAACGGCTGTTGAAATCGCGTGAAGTATGTCACCGCGTATCCAATATACGATCTGCGTGTCTCTGGCGGCTAATCAGCCCCATCTTCGCCCATGCTTTCGTGCTATCCAAAATACATGCTGCTCTTACCGTTCTCTCTCTTCGTGTGCGTCACGTTATCGTTTCAATCGGTGCTAGCTGCCAACCCGGACGAACCTTGTACCGACGACCCGGTGCCGTTCTGCTAATTGGGGTGTTCGCGCGCTGTGTGTGTGATCCCCGCATTACTATTTTAACCCTTTCACTTATGTGTCCCACGCGCGCACTTAGAAACGCTGATAAGGAAAGTAATTGCTGTCCTGACGACGATAAGTGTTCATATCTAAAGATTAGCTCCTTGTTCTACCACGGTAGATCATCGAAAGGAAAGAAGTTACTCACAGCCGTATAGTACCGTCCTTCTTTACGCCGTTGAAAGACGGGCCAGACACACCAACGTCGCTGCGGACGCTTTCTGCGCTCCCGCCGCCTTCGCAAGAGCAGCATCAGTAAAAGCTTCATTCGCATGTGGCATGTTGCGGGCAGAGAATGCTGAAGCTGGCGAAGCAAGCGCAGAAGCAAAAAACTCAACAGCAACGTCTTGCGTACGTAGTCACGCGCAGATTTCAACTGCGGTCGTGGGCAAGCAGACACTATTGTTCGTGCGGATAGATCAGTGGTGATGTTGATTGATGTAGCTTTGCTTACCATAAGGATGTATAGATACAAAAGGCGTGTATTTCTCAACTTAAAGACACTGTAGTAGCTCTAACGTCGATAAATTAAATAGAAAAGGCTAGCCATAATTGAATTAAGGATAAACCTTTCTCAGGAACAAGCGTTTCCGCCGTCGCTGGTCTGTCAACCCTGTGGTACGGACAAAGAAGCACGCACATGTGCGCGTATCATGTGGCTGGCCGCCCTTTTCTTCATCAACCACGTACGTACTCGGAGACGCGTATCCTGTGCAACATTTTGTTGGACCTTAAGCGTATTTATTCTCAACCTCATCATTCTGTCTGTCATCCCTGTGGCATGCACAGAGAAGCACGCACATGTGCAGTTATCCTGTGGTTGGCCGCCCTTTTCTTCATCACCCACGTACGTACTCGGAGACGCGTATCCCGTGCTACGTATGGTTGGACCTTAAGCGTATTTATTCTTAGCCTCATCATTCTAAGTCTGTCATCCCTGTGGCATGCACAGAGAAGCACGCACATGTGCAGTTATCCTGTGGCTGGCCGCCCTTTTCTTCATCAACCACGTACGTACTCGGAGACGCGTATCCCGTGCTACGTATGGTTGCACCTTAAGCGTATTTATTCTTAGCCTCATCATTCTAAGTCTGTCATCCCTGTGGCATGCACAGAGAAGCACGAACATGAAAAACTTCACCGCCTTTTGCGAACACACAACACCACCACCTCACACTTCTCAAAGCGGGACGCCTTTGCCCATACGTAGGCTGCATTTCCCTGTGTATTTCGATAAGCGTTCGTCCCTTGCTCCATACAAAACGAATCACACTTCGTTGCTCGTGCACCGTAGACGTGTGAAGCACAACCGCCATCTTCAGCAACTGGCATCAGCGCCGTGCCACGGGGCTACCGACAGATAGCGCCGGGCCGGTCCGAGAAACGTCCACCGTGGGGAATGGATATGTTGACTTCTCATTTACAGCTATAATTTATCTAAAAAAAGGGGGGGGGGGGGGCAAAGATTTCTTTATTCGCCTCGTATTTCTTCATTGTACGCTCATATAGAAGGGATTGAAGCGTTAGAAAAGTGCATTCACCACGCGTATAATTGTGAGAACTTCGCCATTCATTTTCGAGGTACGTGCTTCCACCCCCCTCAAAGTTAGACAATCCACCTTCAAATTTTTCTCATGGGATAATATTTCAAATAGCGAGTCGCAGCGCTTGATACGTGGCTCCAATTTTCCGAGCAAAATGTGACAACCTATGTCCTAGAGTACAATAGCATATTCACTCCACTAAAAGCACGTGGCTGCATTAAGAGAGGGACGAGCACGAGAAGGACGCGTCCTCAAAAAAGGCGTGTGGCCTTGGTAAATTTCTGAAGGTTGCAGGACAAGAAGAGCGGGAAACGAAAGAAATGAAAAGGTGCAAAGCTTAAGCTACGCAAAGGTGGTGCTGTTTCATTTGTGAAACCTTTACTTCGAACAGTAAACAAAACGATGCATCATGTGGCGTGCGGAACATCCAAATAGAACAGTTTAGCAAGAAAAGATTTACAGCGGTGGGACAACTACTTCGCAAAGGAAGTCAGAACAAGAAAAGCCACAAAGTTTCTGGGGCATACGGCCGCGTCTGGCTGTCTGAACGTCGCACGCAAAGCAAGCGTGGTGTCGACCGGTCCTTGGGCATCGTCAAGGTTTGCGCGTGCCATTCTGCATCGGGAAATCTCCCGCGGTGAAGGCTCTGTTATCCCGCATCTTCGTCTCACCCGTTTGCCACTGAAATCTGCTGCCGCTTCCATGCGTTGAACAACACCGTCCCTTTCCTTTTGTTTTCCCCATGTCCTTGCTAAGGAGGCTCACTCTTGGCGTCAGCTTACGAAAAATTGGGGCTGGACAGTGCTCCCTGGCTCGCTCCATAAACCAATTTGGCGCCGACCTTGGAAGCACGCATGCTGACATTGGATGCTTTATGTCTGTAGTCTGCTTTCTCTATTGCATTCTGTCTCCGGGCATTCCACATTCGAAGCACCTAGTATAGAAAGGCAACAACAAAAAACTGCGATGTCGGCCCATGCCTGACGCAATCTAATGCACCATCGATGAGTGCAGCAGTCGTCTACATGCTTGCCTTTCGATAATTGTGCAAGAAAGCAATAAAAGTGATCTGTCGACAGCATCTCGAGTACACGGGATTTCTTGTCTGGCCCAGAACTGAGCTAAATGTAAATACGAATACCTTCTCATATATAATACTCTTCGATGGATCCGTATGGAGTGGTTAAGATGCCTCCTCCATCCTTCACGATGGTGTATCTTTGCCTAATGTCCTTACACAACGAAGCTTTTCGCGCTCGTCCAAATGCTTTCATCGACATGAGCGTTTGCACGAAGCTGACATATATCACATAGACTAAGCGCGACACGTACCGATCAGGCGGAAGCCCAAATTTATTTATTTATTTATTTATTTATTTATTTATTTATTTATTTATTTATTTATTTATTTATTATACGCTCAGGGCCAACTGACACTTTTTACAGCCAGTATGAAAAAAAGGATACAGTAAAACGGCCTTGTCATACAATTTTATCTAAGCAATTCTTGACGTTTTCCTTGTCATGGCTCGGAGGCTCGGATCCCAAACTTGTGCTGGTTATTCTAGCTTGTGCGGAGGCGTGCATGTTCGACCACGTATGCCAACTATATGCTAGCATGTGCGTATGTATGTGCGTATGTATGAGCGTATGTATGAGCGTATGTATGAGCGTATGTATGAGCGTATGTATGAGCGTATGTATGAGCGTATGTATGAGCGTATGTATGAGCGTATGAGCGTATGTATGAGCGTATGTATGAGCGTATGTATGAGCGTATGAACGTATGTATGAACGTATGTATGAGCGTATGTATGAGCGTATGTATGAGCGTATGTATGAGCGTATGTATGAGCGTATGTATGAGCGTATGTATGAGCGTATGTATGAGCGTATGTATGAGCGTATGTATGAGCGTATGTATGAGCGTATGTATGAGCGTATGTATGAGCGTATGTATGAGCGTATGTATGAGCGTATGTATGAGCGTGCGTGCGTATGTATGAGCGTATGTATGAGCGTGCGTGCGTATGTATGAGCGTATGTATGAGCGTATGTATGAGCGTATGTATGAGCGTATGTATGAGCGTATGTATGAGCGTATGTATGAGCGTATGTATGAGCGTATGTATGAGCGTATGTATGAGCGTGCGTGCGTATGTGCGTGCGTATGTATGTATGTGCGTGCGTATGTGCGTGCGTATGTATGTATGTGCGTATGTATGTATGTGCGTATGTATGTATGTATGTGCGTATGTATGTATGTATGTGCGTATGTATGTATGTATGTGCGTATGTATGTATGTATGTGCGTATGTATGTATGTATGTGCGTATGTATGTATGTATGTATGTATGTATGTATGTATGTATGTATGTGCGTACGTATGTATGTATGTATGTATGTATGAGGGCGTGTGTGTGAGACTAAGTAGTCTCCTTAAGCAAACTACATAAAGTTTTAGCATTACCATTTGTTGGGCGTGTTGGTAAATTGACTTGGAAAGCATATTTACCGCCATCGGACAAGGACAGAAGGGAGACACCACAATGCGCTAATTTCAACCACTTTATTTTCAGGAAACATTCACCTATTTAACCCATGCACACTGGCGCCACATCATCCAAAATTTAACCATCCAAAAAGGCCATCTCCTTATCTAACAAGTCGACTGAAGGGGCACTAACACCGGTATGACTATTCCGACAGGTAGCTTGGAACTCCATCATCTCTCGCACGTCTTTAATTTTGTGCTTTGCAAAAACAAGGCACAACTCAGACTGGCGCCCATCCGCATTCCTGACAGTGAGCAGATAGATAACCGTATTGTTTATTAAGGCGAAAGCCTTTCTGGGCTCATGGTGAAGTTTGTATCAGCAGACCTGACCGCTGGAGTGTCCGCCGAAGCATCATCACGCCATATGAGGACAGATTAAAGAAAGATTAAAGTATGAAAAATGATTGATAGTGACAGTTAGTCAATGATAACGTTATAATAGAGATTGCTAGAGGTTAATAATGACTAGTAGTGACTGATGACTACTAATGACTCTGAAATGACCAATATGCCTAACGACGGCTTGTAATGAATGAAATTCATTAGAAATGACTAGAAATGTCTAGTAATGAGTAGTAATGACTACTAATGACTTGTAATGACTACTAATGACTACTCAATGACCAATATGTCTAACGACGGATTGTAACGACTATAATTGATTACAAATGACTAAATATGCTTACTAGGGAGCAGTAATGATTAATAATGACTGAAATGACTTGTAATGACTACTAATGACTAGGATATGACCGACATGTCTAACGATGGCTTGTAATGACCACAAATGATTACAAATGACTAAAGATGCTTAGCAGTGAGCAGTAATGACTAAAAATTACTGAAATAACTTGTAATGACTACTTATGACTACTCAATGGTCAATATGTCTAACGAGAACATGTAACGAAAATTCATTAGGAATGACTAGAAATGCTTAGCAATGACCAGTAATGACTAATAATTACTGAAATGACTTGTAATGACTACTAATGAATATGATATGACCAACATGACTAAAGATACTTAGTAGTGAGCAGTAATGACTAAAAGAAAAAAAGAGTCAAAGAGATAAGAGGCGAATGATAAGAGGAGGAAGGGTAGGCTTTCGCCGTTCACCTGTTAAGAGAGATCTTAAGAAACCCTGCACTTTTTAACGTGGAGTTTATTTTATATCCTGATAAATATGCAGATACCTCCTCTTCTAGCAGTACGCGGGCTTCAACATGGCGAAACAAAAATGTTGAAAGCTGCAGTACCCATGATAAAGAGGAAGCATGTATACTGCTCAAAACTGCATTTGTGCGTCCTGTATGCCATGCCAGTGATTCGTTTATAGATGGCGAAGTGTGCACCATCTTAGCGGCATCAGAAATAGGAAAACAGCGTACGGCATTGGAGACTAATATGTAGCTGTCAAGCAACTATGAGGAATCAAGAATAAAGAAAAATTTAATAATGTGTCACAAATGAAAAGATATTTATTGACGAGATTGATCTATCAGCGTTAGGACACCATACTTGCGACACATCATCATCCCTGCAAATTGGTAAAAATTACGCAGGGCAAATAATGCAGTTGTCGTTGTTGTTGTTTGAAATATATGCAATACGCAAGAAGATACTGCCACCTTTTGGACGACGCTGACTTCTCGCCTGTTTGAACTGGTGAATTAAACGCATTGCCACGCATGCCCAACAACGTACCACGCTTCACTATCACTTTCTTTGCCTCGACTGTACTTCTTTAGAAAGCATTCTCCCTAGAGCATGTGCTTCCCGCCCGGATCAAATACAGATTCCGAAGTTGTCTTAATTCATCTAGGCTAGGCATTCGAATGGTAGACTGATTTAATCTTTTTCTTTATTATCAAGTTCGCATGGCTTAAGTCGCTTCGCGCGCCGCTATGTTTGGCTCAAAGTTGTGATTTCTTTTTTTTTACCTCTTGCTCTTTCTGTGCATTTCTTCTCTCTTTCTGTCTAACCTTATCCCCTTCTCCAGTCCGGGGCAGCAAACTCGATATTTATCTTCCGGTTAACCACCTCGCTTTCCACATCTCATTTATTTATTTCTCTCCCTGTGAGTTTCGCTGTTTCGCGGGTCTCTGTTTTCTGCTGACGATCGCAAGCTACTGTTGAGCGCAAGTAATTCATTGCTTGTCGAGCTCTTCGAGTATTTATTTGCATGTTCCTCCCTTTTTTATTTTGTTATTGTTTTTGTTATCTCTGTCTTTAATTCCTGCGCCTTTCCTATCCACTTCCCTTTGAGGTGAGTGAACCTCGTTGCTTGGCCGTTGTCAGCCTGTCGCTGACAGTTTTATTTATTTTTTCACTTCGAATCTTAGAAATAATTAGAAAATCACTAAGCTCTATGTCTTGCTTGTGGCCAGGGAAAGTACAACTACAAGAGTAATAAAAGTACACTGGAGGGGGCGGTTCCGTGCTTTTGGCCTGTTTGAATATCCCATAGCATTCGTATCGCGCTAACAGCAGAAACAAAATAGGAAGAATAAGAATAGAAAGCAATACAATTCAATACATCAAGGCGGGCAGGTTTTAATGATGCACGCAGGCACAGCTATAGAGAATGACTGTATAATCAACTGTATACTATTAAAAGGAAATGGTGGAATGCGGCAATGGATAACACAATTAGTTTTCTGACATCCACTTCGTGAAACCTAAGCGCGAGCAAAATAATGTCAGTTTTCCCACTAATTACTTGTTCCGGAAAAAATAATTTGTCTCGCTCTTGTCTCTCATCTTGGGTCAAGGGAGGCCTTGGCCTTGCTGAAAGCTAGGCATTCGCGGCTTCGTAAAGGGCCCGCACGGTGCCAGCTGGGGTGTCAACCGTCGCCGTCGCAGATTAGACAGATCCCGACGATAGATGAGCTGGCCGAGCTTACGAAGATAAACTTCACCGCGATCCCGGTGCACTGCATTGAAAATGCATTAGCGCTAATGAGTTTCGTCAATTCATTATTAATCGATCCGCGGAATAGGCATGCGTCCTCTTTCATTGGCGGTCTTGCTAGAGGTATGCGGGCGTCGCTCGCCCTGCGTCAAAAGAAGCCGCAGTCGGCCCTGGAGCGATGCTTCTGCCACGGGCCTTTCCGCCTGCTTAGCGGATTTCCTCATAGGGCTCCTTCGCGTCGTAAGGGTGATGCACTCGCTTCTCATTAGGGAGACTTAGCTTGGCGTACATGTTTTACTGAATTAACATTACACTGAGCCGTGTCCGCGAGCAGCATTCACGCCTTGGGACTCTACGTTCTGGCCAAGTGAGCTTAACTCTTATTGCAATGCGCCACTCTGTTTTACATGTTCATGTACATGTACATGGTGTAATGGTATCGGCAAAAAAATAAGGAAGCGTCAAATTCGCAATGCTGCGTGACCACCTCCGCTAACAGCAAGACCTGTAAGAGAAGGTTTCTACCGCGTGCAGTTTGAGGACAGCGTCCGTTACCAACGATGCGGAAAAGAATGTGGACACTTGCAAATAACGACAAGGTTGCGTCATTCGGCCCTATAACGTAAAACTATTACAATATGTTTTTATTCCAATTTCCTGACCTCAAATTTACGTAAGCGCTGACGGAAGCATTGGGCGGTGACCCACGGCGTTGTCTGAACAGCCCACTCAAACGCTGTCCTCGCTTATATAGGAGGTCACTTTTGTTTGCAACAAGTTGGCAACCGAGATTATTACCACGGCAAGAGAGAAGGTGCAATCATTTCGTGTAACAAGGGAACGTAATTTTTCGGCAAATGTGTCTTCGGTCGCTTCCTCTACGAGACTGCTTGAGTTGACTCATATTGCAGGCCTTGCAGTGGAACCATACGTACCACCATTGTACACTAAAACTCTAGGGAAAATAAGACATGTTCCAGTGCAATACGCTTGAAAGCAACTACTTGAGTACTTAGAAGATAGCGGCGTCATTTCCGTCAAGAGGCAGATCAGATGGCTCCGGTGAGAAGATGGAGCAGTGGAACCACATGTAGTTGGGAGCGTCATCCTACGATTCTTGCCTAAGAAACCGTTGAAAACACGCGTCATACTTAGATCCACGAGTCATCCAGTAGAAGAATATTTAGAACCTGCAATTTGGTGCTACAATTGCCACAGATTTGGACACATTGCTAAGTCCTGCCATGGCCAATTGCGATGCAAGATCTGCGCTGCAACACATGATTATAAAGCCTGCACCTCCAGAAATCTACCCAAGTCCGCCAACTGCAATGGAGACCATACAGCCTCATACGCTGGATGTACCAAGCACCAAGCGGCTTCATTACTCAGGCGACAAGAAATATTGCATGGTGGGACCCCAAAGCAAGGCTCACCTCCTCCGAACTTAGATGCTGTCAACCCTGTGAAAGCAGCTCCTCCATTACAATCAGCAGAGCGCAAGAAAACGTATGCGATGATTGCTAAATGCTTAGAAGGAGATGAAAGGCAAACCAAGCCGGAAAAACAACCAAAGAAAGGCGTCACCAAGTGTAGTTGATCGCCAACATGAGTCTCAGCAGGTTATCATCCCTTTGAGAACGCAAGCATCTGCTCACGTCTCATGTGAACTGGCATCATCTCAACAGCATATATGGTGATATGTATGCTTTTTGTTGCGTTAAAAGCAATTCTGTGTGCGTTTCCTATGGCGCACGACCATCCAGAGGTGAGCGCAGTTATTCCGTTAAAACCACTGGTACTGCAGAGCTAGATTACAGCATAGCATATTGGCTGGCCAGATGAATAACTGTTTTCGAAACAACCATATTTCAATGGAATGCAAATGGCATTCGATCTAAGCGTGCAGACTTCAGGAAGCTTGTTTCGTAGTACAGGTACCCCGTTCCGTGCCTTAACGAAGCCGGTGCAGAGCACGACTTTCGCCTCTCGCATTATGTGATACACTCATCTTCACGAACTACAAGCCCTAGCTGAACTATGTTATGCATCAGAGGCGATCTACGTTCCTGTCTTCTCTTCTCCTCGGATTCTCATGTGCCTGGATTCTTTGCCTGTAAAGTTCAGTTCAAGAAGCTGCTAGCGACAATTATTTGCGTTTATATGCAACCAACATCGCGAATTACCGAGTCAATTTTCGTGCATTTCTTTCAAAGGATTCAAGGACCAGTGCTATTCAGCGGCGACATCAATGCTCATAACGTTACTTGGGGGAGTTGCTGCACTGATTCTAGAGGCCGATATTTAGAAAAGGTTATGGAACCATGCGGCGTTGTGCTTAATGACGGATCAATTACATTTTTAAGAGGCTGCAATTACGCCAGTTGTCTTGATCTCACTATCACCTCATCTGACCTTAAGCGCTTGATTATATGGTGCACAGATTATGAGGCACGGGGTAGTGACCACTACCCAATTCTCATAGTGCAGCCCCACCCGCAGTGTTTGCTTAACGGCTATGGTGTTGGGTTGCTACGCACGATGTCGCGGGATCGAATCCCGGCCACGGCGGCCGCATTTCGATGGGGGCGAAATGCGAAAACACCCTTGTACTTAGATTTAGGTGCGCTTTACAGAACCCCGGGTGGTCGAAATTTCCGGAGTCCTCCACTACGGCGTGCCTCATAATCAGAAAGTGGTTTTGGCACGTCAAACCCCATAATTGATTTTTTTTAAATTCATAGCGAGGCCCCTTATGCGTTCGGCAAGATTGCCTAGAGCCACTAAACTCACTAAGTGGCAACTATTTGGAGAATATAATTCTGCGGTAGAGAACCAAGTACTTCGACACGTTCATCTCATCGGTACTTAGTAATTACTCTAAATCTACGCGATACACAACTATTCCGGAGGTGCATTACACTGTCGACGCAGACTATGAACGACTCCGAGCAGTTAGAGAGCAGAGCGTAGGTTTAGTCGATCCAGACGGCTTGAAGATTATCAAGAGTCAAGCTGCACACCGAAAATCTAACCGGGACATGCAGAAACTGGGACAACAACGGTGGCGTGAGTTCTGTACGTCACTTACCACCTTCACTCCCTTACCGAAAATCTTGAGGTTAATAAACTCTCTTGGCCATCCGGTATTACAATGTAGCCCATTCAAAAGCCTTGCTATAGCTCGTAGCTCATCTGAACGTGAAATTGCAAACGCGTTCTGCGCAGCACTAGTAAATTTCGTACAGCCTGTCTCAGTTCAATCTATCTTGTTGGTGCAGCAACAGATTCAAGATGCTTGCAATTTACCTCATGCCCAGTTGGATAGTCTGTCCTCTCTAGAAGAACTGCAGCATGCTCTCTCGAAGACACGCCAAAGAACAGCGACTGGTCCTAACATCGTATTGCACCTGGAAAAACCTTGAGCTGACAGGCACGTCCACTCTCCCACACGTATTCAACAAAATTTCGGAGGAATCACACGTTCATGTGAGTTTTGAGGATCACTAACGTATTCCCGTTGCTAAAACCTGGCCAAAATGCCCCTTTCTCTAGACTACTTCCGTCTTGTCGGTTTAACCAGCTGTGTTTCAAAAGTGATGGAAAAACGAGCGATATTAGACTACAGTGGTGGATAGGATCAAGCAATTGTCGACCAGACCAAATGGCTGGTTTTAGAAAACGTAGGTGTATAATGGACTGCATCTTTGACTTGCTAACGTTTGTTGTCCACGAGATTAGCTGTGGCAACATTGATGTTGCTGTGTTTATTGATGTTAAGAAGCCTTTTGACTCAATCAGTCCCCTTCATGTACAGCTTGGACTCTCGACGCTCGGAGTGCATGGCTGGGTTCTCAAATGGATCGCTAACTTTTTGAAAGACAGAAATATATATTGGGTGTCCCAGCTAACTTTAGCCAGAATTTAAATATATGTGAATCCCACATACTTGGACAGAATGGAGGTAATGTTGTTTGCCATTGCTTGGAGATAATCAAATTATTTTTTACATTGCGCCTAATTAGATAACTAGTCCTAATTAATGAATGAACTTCTCTAATATAATAATTAGATGAAAAGTGTCAATGAGAAAATTGTAGAATGACGTGAAAACTTCCGATACAGCTATCTGTTGCTCAATGCGTGCTACACATAAGTGTTTTTCCGAGCGTGAAAGAAGTCCGCCAATACACGCAAAGTGGCTCGAGCGGTCAGTCGCGCTGCAATTTTGCGCGGATTTGCGGGCTCCTTTCACGGTCAGAAAAACACTTTTATGCAGCACGTATTGAGCAATAGATAGCTGCATCGGAAGTTTTTCATGTCGCTGTACAATTTTCTGATCGACACTTTTCATCTAATTATATACTATTTCAGAAGTTTATTAATTAAGGCTAATGGTCTAAGTAGGCGAAATGAAATAAAAAAATTATTTCCGTATCTCCAAGCAACGGCAAACAACACCATCTTGGTTCTGTCCAGCTACGTAGCATTCGCATATCTTTAAACTCTGGCTCAAGTTAGCTGGGACACCGTGTCTGTAAATACAAATGACGGACAAAGCGATGTATACTCCATAAACAAAGGAGTTTCGCAAGGAAGTGTATGAAGTCCAAATCTTCTTAATGCAGCAATATCAGGCTTGCCAGCCGTACTTCCGACAGATGTAAACATATCTATGCACGCTGATGACATTTGCATATGGACACCGCATAAGACTCTAGAGGTTGTCAAGCATCCGTTGCAAGAAACTTTAAATGTAATAAGTGACTATTTAAGAGAATGGGGCATGTAGATATACTATATATGTCAAATCAGTGGTTTTGCCCTTCACGAGAAAAAAATCCAGATATTTGGTCTTTCAGCAGACGGCCGTCACATCCACCTGGTTTGGAAACATTGTTTTCTCGGCGTGATTTTAGACCACCAGCTTCGATGGACTCATCATTTGACCGCCCTGGAGGGCCAAATTAGTTGTATGATAAATGTTACAGAACCAGTTGTCATGTTCACCTACAATTCCTCGCGCCACGACACAGTTGGCTATTCACCCTTCTATCTCTGCTTCGGCCGTAAGCCGACTTTGCCTTTCGAGACTCTCCTTTCGACCACAGTCGACTCGCCCACAGAGTACACTCGGGATGTCATAGCCACAGCGACCCAAGCAAGACAGATTTCCCGCATTCGTCTTTCTGCTTCACAGACACGTCAGAAGTAGCATTACGACCAGCGCCATCTCGTGTGGACTACGAACCAGGTGCTCTTGGGCTAGTTTGGTATCCAACTCGGCGTGTTGGTCTTTCGGAGAAATTGCTGTGGCGCTACTATGGCCCTTACCGCATCCTTCGCCAGGTGACCCCTGTCACATATGAAATGTATCCGCTAAATGCCACGGTGCCTTCACCTCTCTCTGACATCATCCTCGTCAGCCGTCTCAAACCTTACCTTTCTCCTACCGATGAGCCGCAACAATAAGGTGCTTTTTCCAATGGGGGTGATGTCACAGTCGGTAATGTGAGAAGAAGAGAACGCTAATGGTGGCCTTGAAGACGACGAAGAGTCTGCTCTACGCTTGTGGGCTCAGCCATTAAAAGCCATCTGTGAATAGACGCACGCTTCTTTCCTGTAACAATATTGCTGAGTAGACCATAAATATGATCGCTTGGCGCAAACGAGCAAGTACGGGAGGGAACAAGGGGGCTGTTTATTCGACTGTTTATTCTGTATTGTATACCATCCAATGTATACACGCAAGCGAATGCGCAACATACAGAACTACTTCAATCGCGCGATATCCGAATCACAGCCGGCTATCAAAAAAAAAAACCTGCTTTCTGCATGAAAAAGGGAAACTGATGTGTCGCTAATACAAGATGAACCTTGCTCTTTCATATGAAACGCCTATAACAATTCACGTGCGGTGGTGTCCCTGCTTTTTCCACGAATCCGTATCTTGTCCAGTGGTGGCTCACAGGCTTGTGAATTGCAGTGCTTATGCAAATCTGATCCGTCTTTACCCTTACCTACTTCCCTCCAATGCTTTCTTGCTTGCGCCAAGCGATGATATTTACAGTATAATCAGCTTTATGGTTTCCTGCCTTTCCTATCTTTGTTTCCTCTCTATATCTCTCTATGGCTTCACCGGAGGTGTTCCATAACGTAACTCGTTCAATAAAACAGCTCTCCAAGTTTAATACACACTTTCTTTTCCGTATTCTGCAACGCAGAGAGCATGACGCGTTACTATAAACAGATTTTTTTTTCATTGCACTCCAACCCGACAGCTTTTACGCGGGCAGCAACCGGCCCCGCTTTCGCTGCCTGGGATGGAAGAAGGAAGGCGTAACGGTCGCCGGCGCAGCAGACTGCATCCCATCAAATTCGTTGCCACCAATTCGTCACCGGCGGCTGACGCCGAACCGAGGCGGCCCCCATTCACCGAGAAGCGAGATCTTCGCCAGACAACAGAGGGGATTCATCGTCGCGGGAACACTTAATGTTCCGAAGCGATCGAGCGCACAGCCGCCGCGACGCGCGAGGACGATTTGCTGCGCCCATGAGGGAACGGGTTGCGACGCGCGGAGAACGATTCCCGCGCCGAGCCTGCTTTCGGCGCCCCAGGGTCGAGCGGCGGCACTCCGGTCGGTCGCCTGCATCTCACGAGGCGCAGACGAAATTGCGACGCCCGCGATGGACTGCAGGGTGCCCGCCGCGTTGCTGGCTCGCCGAGCGCGACGAAACCGGGGGGGGGGGGGGGGGGGGGGGCAGGCGGTAATGAGGACAGTGTCGACCATTTTCGTCCGCCTTGCAAGAGCCTTGATTGGAAGGCGAATCGGGTAGCAAGAAGGCGGCACCGATGGCGAGAGCCGCTCGCTAAGAGGCTTTTTTTCCCTGTCTTAGACATTTTTTTTTCTTACTTTCTCCAAAGCTAATTGGTTTTGCGGCTGCGGCTGGTGAGGGAGAATTTCTACGCCCTCACCCGTTGGCACGACTCACAAAAGCTCGGAGAAAGTTCGGGCCTTAACGCGCCCGGTGCTTTGGTAGCGGAAACAACTAAAATGAATAAAACGTATCGGGGCCCTACTTCGGCAGAGAGAAAGGAAGAAAAAGTCATTATGGTAGAGTGAAACTGGTTCTACTGTTTCGGACGCGCTTTGTGAAACTGCACCTTCTTCCACTGCGTGGAAGATTCGATGGCACAAGATGCTTAGGGGCACAGACGTGCACTGCATGGTGTAGCGCCGGATCAGCTGAAAAGACATTCGCCAGAAATTCAGCGTGCTGTTGTAATTTAGGCGCTTTTTGCCTGTCTGTAAACAAACTAAGCCAAATAAGAAGCTGCCTAGAGGTGTCAACGTTGAAGTTCAAGTGTTCCCGCGCACTAAAGGTGGCGATTGTTGAGAAATGCGCCGGCACTTTGATACCATTCTCTTTACTTCAAATATGCGGCTAAAAGTGTTTAGAGAGCTTGCACTAGTGTGAATGAAGATCAGAGTAAGCGGAATTTCACGCCAGTCGTGCTCCTCACTAGGTCCGAAAACACATATCGGGCCCAAATAATTAGAGTGGCAGAACTTTGTTGGGCGCCTGAATTATGTATTGATATACTTATTCCGTACTGTCTCCTACAAAATCGAGATGAAAAAACGAGAATTTCACTCAAGAACAACTCAGAACTTGCGCTTTCACCATTGTATGAAATTCTACACCGTGTTCCAATCCACAAGACGCTCGCCGATAACATTAACTCTTAAGAGGTGTATTTTAAACATTAGAGTAGAAAGCACACACTTGCTATCAATGGTTCAGCGGTGAAGAGTCTGCTCATCCCTCATATGGCAACGGTTTTTCAAACACACAATCTCGCAAATAATTAGCAGCAAATCATCAACAATATACCGATATCCTGCGGAGAAAGCAGTACGTCTCGTTTACAAACATAGTAACTTAATATAATGGATTTAGCATTACATACATGTACATGTACATATAGTGGTATCCAGGGACAATATCTTTACGGATCGAGGTTCTCTCTCTCTCTCTCTCACACACACACACACACACACACACACACACACACACACACGCGCACGCACACACAAATTCTCATAAGCTAGAACTGTTTTTAAGAGCAGGTGTCAGCTTGTTGTGCGGTTGAATAAGTTATATGTATATAAGCGAAGACGTCCGGCCAATGGCAAACACCTCTTATGAACGAAGAGCATTGTTATTCAGCGTTAGGTGCATTTAACCACAAGGTCGAATCCCAAAAGCTTCTTGTCCAGAAAAGCAGTGCGTGATCGGCTGACCTCCGTAGCTAATTATGAAAAATATTCATTCAAAAAGTTCGAACTTCAGTCTGTGGTACATGAGTACAGAAACTCGACAAGTCCATGAAAAAAGTTGAATTGACCTCGATTAGTCGCAGACTCACCACTTCACAAAGAAGAAGGCAGTGGATTGCGACAACTCTTATTACGATGAACGTACCGTAGGCTTCACATTACAATGAAAAAGAAAAGAAAGAAAACACTAGCATGGTGAGAAAAGACATGCACTGTGATCGATGTACTATTAATAGGTCAAAAGAGCGATAACAATAGATAGCAAATACAGGCAAATAACAAATAACAGTACTTACTAAACACGAACATATAACTTATGATACCGTGAATGCATCAGTGAAGTAAGTTTAGGAGTGGGGTATTTTTTCATCTTACGCTCGTGACCATTACTTTAATGAGTAGCATTGAAACTATACAGGCGAATATTTATTTGTTGCAGTTTGTTCTCGGGCGCTGCACATTGCATTGTTCGGGGAAGTGGGTTGCGGGGACTATTATTCATCTGATTAGCGAAGGATATTGCTGTGCGTTGGGTAGCTACTTCGCTATGGCTTTTCGATATGCGAGAAAGCACCTTCTAAGTCTACTTAGAATGCGCGCACAAGAAAAGAATAACTCGGTGACTATTGGAACGCGCACCTGACAGATAACCTTTATTTGTACTTTTTTAAACGCGTACGTTGGATGAGTCGCTTTACAAAACAATGAAATCGTGAATCGAATCAATACGCCTTCTAAACTGGTTCAGAATGATACAATATAAGCCTGCAAAAGTCGAGTAGTTTGTTCACAAGATTAAAAAAGATGTCTAGTTTTACCGACGTCAAGTTTCAATTATTTTTTTCTGTGACCACTTCTGAAGCTCCATTAAAGCTAGATTCCCGCAGCGGACCTAATTCCTCAGAGGAGCATAACGTGGCTCAGTGGTGCCCGATCACGCCGCACACAAGGACGAAGCAGATGAGCAGCTGGCTGCGCGGCGGCTCAGCGATGTTTTGCAGGTCCGCACAATTTGGTCCATCGTGTGAACCCAGCTTGTAGATTTGTTGGCTGCACTTACTAGGTGGCCTTGATCCGCGCCCTAAAAAGGTAATTTGTCGCTTGAGAAAATAATAAATTTAGTTTACGTGGTGGTGTGCATGACATCGTTATGGATATATTTTTACATAAATCCGAGGACACCTAAGCACTCCTTACGAGTTGTACATGCGAAGGCATTAATGTCCAACTGAACGCCGCTGAGTGGTCCTTCCAGTTTTGGGCTGCGAGTAATGTTTACGAGTTTTGCTGCGGGGTATGCTATCGAGTTTTGCGATTAAATTGGTAGGGTTACTTTTTTTTGTACAGTTTCTACGTTAGCATGTTGGCTGTAGGCCGGAATCGTTTGGACAATATTGCTGAGACATCAAGGACGCCGCATGCCACCGACGTCAAGCACGACGAGAGACCGAGGAGGCAGCAGCGGCCACCAAGGCCCGCAGGCGCGCGCAGCAGCTGAGCCCAGCGGGGATGAGGGAGAGAGAGAGAGAAGGAAAAACGGCACGCCAGCTTCCGAGAGCAAGACGGCGGCGCCTGCAAGCACTAAACCCCTTACACTTCTTAAAGTATTGAAACTCTCCTCCTCTGCCTTCACTCCTCCTTATTTCTCCTCTCTCTCACGCTCCCTCCTCGACTGCGGCGCAGCCTACATTGCTCGAGCGTAGCAACGGCGCCAACATGCGCTCCTCGCCACTCCGTAGACGCTTCTCGAGCAAAAATGGCGCTGATGCACGGTGCGAGGGCCCACGTGCTGCTATTAGCCCAATAGCGACGCGGCGTTGGCCTCGGCCAGAGCACGCGAGGAGGAGGCGGCATTCTTCAAAGCGTGGCACTACTTTACGAAGTTTAGGGGGCTTTAGCAAGCACGCGTCACGCGACTGCCACGCCGACGACAACCCGTCTCGCCCGCGGCGTCACGTCGCCGTATCTGCACCGTTGAGGCGCGCTGGTGACGCGGTGTCGCGACGATGCCCTCTCCGACCAGGCAACGTCTAGAGCGCTATAGCGGGGCAGCGGGTGTTTCGATTCGCCCGCTCTGTTCCGCCGATGCGCGCTCGTCACGTGGCGTCGCAGCCGATGGGGAATTTCGGTGACGTCTCGCTGCTACAGACGGCGGCTTTTTCGCTCTGTGGGCCATTTGACGCTTTCGTGTCAAAATAAATGGTCTTAGAATTCTCCGCTGAGGGACCCCCGATTTGATACATTTAGATGAAGAAGAGCCACCACTTATTTCGTCATACTGTTGACGTCGGCTTAAGTAAGGTAGTAGTTGTGATAACGTGTGCCCTCGAAAGCGTGTAATGTTCTAGTTTAAGAAATAAAATTTCATGTGAAAGAGGACTACGACCTTAAAGAAATCAATCAAGAAGCTCAAAACAATTTGTTGGTTATCAATTAACTGCAAAACATCTTTCTTTTTTTCTAGATTTAGTGCTAGGTCTACAAAACGCAATTACAGATCCTTGCTGAAAACACCGTGTTTGAATCAAATAATGCCGAAAGTCTGGATAAAGTTATTGTTGCTTGTAATGCTTTTTCTGTTTGTTCGCACGCTATAAGGCCAAGACCCAAAGGATGTGCGCAGTGCTTGATAGACTCGACAATCGCTCACTATCAGAACAGAAAGTTCTGGGCCAGTGCTCCCAAAGGAACTGCGCGTCGAAGGCCATACCTGCGCTGCCCAAGTTCCTGAGCTCTGCCGGCCTGCATAGGAGACCTTGAGAATGCTATCTGCTCCCGCTTTGTTGTGTGTGTTTTACATTGTTTGGGCTCCTCTCATCTTTTTCTCTTCTAATTTGGTTCATCCCCATCCACCCATCCTTCCTGCATGGTAACCAACAAGAATTACTTCTGGTTAACCTCCCCGCATTTGTATGCACATTTTTTCTCCCTCAAGTTGTCCAAACAGCACACTATATGCTTTACATCTTTCCTCATTATCATCACCCATCATGCACCTTTTTTGTCCGTCTTTCGTTCTCTCTTCCCCTTCCCCCAACGCAGAGTAGCTGGCTAGAGGAATGTACCTCAGGCCGACTTCTCTGCATTTCGTATCATTAAGCCTTTCTCTCTCTCTCCACTCGATTCACTTGGAGCGAACTTGAGGGGGCATAATATTTTTCTTCTGTGTGCCTTTCTTTTTTTTGTGTGTGTGTGTGTAGAGTGTTGTCACAGAGGTGGTTCCAGCAGATGGGACGGAACGGCACTGAATACTTCGCGCATGCACAATTCGCTGCCACTATTTCATTTTTTCTTACGTGCTCGTAGCAGTTCCTTGGAGGCGAAACGGCGAGGTTAAATTGGTTAAAAGCACCATGCCTCTTCACAAGCCAGCCGCATCAGCATGGCCCAGATAGCACACGAACGCCTGGAAGTGTTCGAGAACAAAAGTCGCTGACAGTGATAGATCCGTGTTGATCGCTGAATCTTGCGTTTTCCTTTCTTGCGTAGCCTTTCTTTCTTTTGGTGGCCGAAACCGTCGCTAATGGCTTTCTTCACCGTCTCCTCGCGCCTCCTCCACTCGCTAGTGCGATGACGTGTTGCTCATTGCGCTCGAAAGCTTTTGATCTTGTTTTCTATAAATCGGCTGTGTGTGCATGTTAGTGCTACGAACCAACCAAACATAACTCTGCTTATGTCAATCTTACTCAGGTTCCCTTCGGCTACTGTTCTCGATATATAGAGGCCTGTATGCGTTCTAGGGATGAACATTTTCCGGAAATCTTGAGCTAAATGAATATAAGAATCATTTTTGCAGAAAATTTTGGAAATTTTGAGAACTTAAACTCCAGTAAATATAGCTTTTATTCATTATTCTAGCAATGAAATTATTGATCCTTAAATATATTCAATACTTACGCAGAGAGTGCGACAACAATGAAATGAACACAAGCTTGTTCTCTCCTACAAAAGGTTTCCAGTCTAATAACTGACAAAAAGGTCACTCTGTGTCCGATTCACTCTCGCTGGACACACTCTCATATCTATCACAGCTGCTTCTGCATTCAAATTTGATTTTGCGTAGACGAATTTTAGATCAGTTACCTTGTGAGCCTATTTTCAAGCTTGTTATCAACATTTCCAAACAAAAACCAGCGTCGTTCACAAGTGGCAGGTGGCGAAGGTATCTGCAGTAGCCTAGAAGCTATAGCTGTCAGCGGCTGATTAGTACACATTGTTGGAGGTACCACGTGCTTGACGCAGTCACAAACGCCAGTCCTGGACCAAAACCCAGAGACAGTCCTATATTCTGGTACGTTCAGTGCTAACCTTTATATTGACCGTTACATCGGTAATACACAGGTTAGCAATGCGGACAAACAAATTAAACCTGCAAGCATGGGCAGATAATAGCATTTTGGGAGAACTTCAGAATTTGTGGCCTTTTTAGACATTACAGGATACAGGAGCGTATGACAACGTAGACTGCAACATTTTGTGGGATATTCTGGTAGGGGAAGGCTTACGCGACGATTGTCTACAGGTTTTGAGAGAGATTTACCTAGCAAATACCATTTGGAAGTGTAGAATACCATTTGTAATTTGCGTTGAATGGGACGGGATGAGGAGCGAGGAGACAGTTGATATCACCAAGAGACTGAGGCAGGCATGCCTATTATCCCCACTGCTGTTTATGATGTACATGCATAGTGAGGATGGAGAAGGCGCTAGAAGGAAGTAATATCGAGTTTAATCTCTGATACAAACACACGGGTAAAGTAGTACAGCAGCAGATTGCAGATGTATTTTATGCGGATGACATTGTGTTGCTAGCTAACAAGCAAAGTTATTTGCAACGCCTGGCTAATATCTGTGGACAGGAAGGCGAGAATTTAGGTTACAAATTTAGCGTTTGAAAATCAGGTGTTATGATACTCAATGAAGACAGCGAACACACAGTGGGAATACAAGGCCAGGAAATACCGCGGATAAAAGAATATAAATACCTTGATATATCGATAAACGAAGTCAGTAGATATATGGAAACACAGGAAAAGAACAATAACAGTAAAGGGTAAGAGAAATGCAGCCATAATGAAGCAGAGAGCGCTAGGTACGAGGTGCTCCGAGGTATGTGGAAAGGTGTAATGGTTCCAGGGCTTACTTTTGGAAATGCGGTTGTTTGCTCGAACTCTGGGGTGCAAGCAGGACTCGATGGGAACCAAAGGTCAGGGGAACGCCTCGCATTGGGCGCTCACGGGAAGACTACAAATGAAGCTGTGGAGGATGATATGGGCTGGACTAGTTTTGAAGGGAGGGAAGCTCACAGTAAAATTGATTATGAAGAACAACTGAGGAATATAGAATGTAGATGGGCTGGGAGAGTGTTGCGGTATTTGTACAGGAAAAACATTGATTCACAGTGGAGGAAAAGAACTAGGAAGCTTACCAGCAAGTATGCGGCCTGTAGGATGAACAACACAGCAACAAAGAACGTCAACTGCAAAGTCAGAGAGACTGAAATAACCTCATGGGTGGCTGCGATGGAAAAAAAAAAACATGCCATGAGTAACTGCTTAAGCGGAAAAAATGAAATCAGGAAATAAACAATTTATGATAACTCAAATGGAAGCTCATTACTTTTCGAAGCGAGATCAGGATGCCTTAGAACACGCACCTATAAAACGAGACATAAAAAGGAAGAAGAAGCATGTGCTTGTTGCGGTAAAGCTAGGGAAACGGTGGAGCATGTTGTAATTGAAATGTGGAATGCCTTACCTGATGTTGTTGTAGATCAGACGGATGTGCACAAATTTGAATGCTTGATTGATATTTTGTTTCGTGAGCAGCCAACCTGATGCTATGAAATGTCAAATTTTCTTGTGTTCTACTATTTTCCCTCCCTGTAACAACCTTCAAGCGAGGGTTAACAGTATTAATAAAGAAAGAAAGAGAAAGAATGTGAAGATATCTGCCCAGCGGTCGATTTAGGCATCACTGGCCTCCTTGATGCCCTTGGGTTCAGCGAGAGCAGGGGGAAAGTAAACATGTCCGCAATAGGAGATTAGTAAGAGGCAATTCGAGGATTGGTGGAAGAAAAGTAGGAAAACGAGAAAAAAACGGAGACGTAGTAAAACAAAGCTCACAATAGGAGGTCAGAAAATTTGCTGATGGGAATTTATTGTGGGTTCTTTTTTTCGTTTTCTTTTTTGAACCGAGGTAGGACATTAAGCAGTATAATAGCAAGAGCTTGGTGGCGCAACTACTGCTCCGTTCCAAAGGAGATGCTCATAACATCCATCCAACCGTTTGAAAGTTACGCTTCGTTTTCAAAGCGAAACTGAAACCATATAATGAAGACACTTGATAATCGTGCGGCCGTTTTCTTGTCGTCGTGTTCGCTTCTAGAGTCGTATGCTTCACAGGTGAGAATGGCAACTATGAGTGTATGTGAAAATTTTAATGTTATTTTTTCTGTCCCTTGTTTTTTTTTTCACCTCCTCTGCAACGAAGAAAATTATTTTTTTCCTCAATAAGTCAGGGTTTTTTGTACGGCACAACCATATAAAGCTAACGCATAAAGAAGCTAAGGAAAGTATAGGCGGGGTGGCCTCAGTTTACCCCCTTATTCTCTGCAGCTGTACGAATATTTCCATCTTTGCGGAACGGGAACAAGGCAACTATGGATACTATGTTTTTATTATCAGTATCATACATTTGTACAATTCGTCCAGGAAGATTAAAACACAGAAAACTGCAGCACTGCTTTTGCACTCGCACACATCCGAAACACGCTACTTCCGCGTGTTTCTAGAAGACACCACTGCGCACCACAGTGGCGGCCAGCGCGCGTAGGCAATACATGTTAAACAAAGCTTTCGCTTTGCAACAGAGATCTGTAAGCAACCAAGCAACGCTTGTAAAACCAGTTGTCCATCAGCCGCAACCGTGCAAAACATCCTGAAGAGCCCCCTCTCAACAGTCCGCCTTGAGAAGTTTTCTTATACGCTGGCGATGAAGGCATTACTCAAGTTTCTCCGGTAGAGAGACCTGTTCGAGCGACTGTGACACTCCTGAGTTACTTCGTGTGCGTGCGTCCGTGTGCGTGCGTGTGCATTTTTCTTTATCTTCCTATCTTCCCTTACCCAGTGCAATATAGCAAGCTGGATATCTATCTTCCGGTTAACCTCCCTGCGTTTCGTATCTCATTTATCTCTCTCTTTTTGGTTATACGCTGAAGTTGCAATGTACCATCCCGGTAGCATTATACCGCAAGACTATCTAACAATGGTGCAGTAAAATAGCATAGTAAAGATAGATACCCTGCATAGGTTCTCTCGCATTGCCTCAAGCAGCGCTAGCGAGAAACGTTCCTTCTCGTGCACCTTTTCCGCATATCGGTGCCGTGGGCCCAGCCGACGTCTCGCTGCGCGGCGCATTTGCGGAGGCGCCTTTGCGCGCTCCGCGTTTCGACATAGATGGTTTCGACGTGGATTTGCCGAGCTCGCTTTGGTGCCGGCTATTTGCGCGCTTAAGGCTACGCGCATGTGGTGTCGCCCTCTGCTGGCGGCTCCTCCGAAAAATAAGGGCGCGTGAGCTCTGGCTTAAGTTGGCAGCACTCCCCGCGGCACACGTCGGCGTAATTCTCTGCAAACACAGTCGTCACAGCGCGGCCCCTTTATGTGCTTGCACTGGCCGAACCTAGTGAGGGGACCTTTAAAACAAGCGTTTGCTTCTTGCTACGTATTAGTCGTCGGTGATGGGCCAAGCATGTCGGATATCCTTGCCAATCTCCCTACTTCGATCCCTTGCACTGATAAGTTCTGTCGTATTTTTTCCCCTTTCCTTCTGGTTCCTGTGTGCTGCCACCGTTTTGAATTAAAGAAAATGATTCCGTTTACATTGACAGTGATTAGGATAGTTAGGCTTGTTGCTTCCAGTAGCCTGCGAAAGCTGGCTCTAAATGGTGGGGTTCTCAGTTCAAAAGAATTTGGGAGGAAAGCAAGCATTTTTTTAAGGTGTGCCAGGTTGAAAAAATAAGTGCGGGGTCCTCCACTAGAGTGTCTCTCTTAGCCTAAGTGCTCCTTTGGTCGGTAAAGCTCATCAGTAAATAAAACCAGTTCACGATATATGTTTATTTTCTTGTTCACATAAATGATTTATGCGATGCGCTTAGTTTGGCAGCTACGCTTTTTTTTTACTACATAATTACGCATTGCGCTTGAGGTCTAGCTTATGCGCAGTCATTGCTCATTTAAATTTCTAACTGGTTTTACTGTGTTAAAACAAAGCACTGTGTTTCTGCAACGTAGTTAGCGTAGTCTACGTAGTCACTCTCTCTCGATGTGTGTGCGTGTGCGTGTACGTGTGAGCGCGCGCGCGCGTGTGTGTGCGTGTGCGTGTGTGTGCATCGATACCGCAGTTACAACATCTCACAATATCAACAAAAAGCTTTGTTAACTTCGACAGTTGGGTCCAATTTGCCCGTTCCGCCACTACGCGGTGTACGACGACATTCCCCCGGCATGTATTTACCCTTTTCACGGCAATTCCGTAGGCACCGCTATGCTTTATCACGTAATGATGCGTCCATTGCTTGCCTCAGCTACCTCCGTTGCCTCTGTGTTAACAATGGTTGTACTACATGATGCTGGTGCGGCTCAACAAACCTGTTTCAACGAATATCGTAGACGGTGACTGGGTGGATGACACGCGAAGCTTTGGCTACAGCTTCAAATGACATGTAAACGCTTTCAGGGCTCACTACACACAGACACACACACACACACACATATATATATATATATATATATATATATATATATATATATATATATATATATATATATATATATATATATATATATATATATGCTTCGTCCAAACGGCACGAGCCGCGTATACATAACGTATACTACATACATACATGCTTGTAATAAAAGCGGGGCTCAAGATGTATTCCAAGCTATCCTAACTGTCCAGTTATCAATTGAATCAGTATCAATCTGTTTAACTCTTCGTTCTTTATTTGCAAACAGTTTGAGGCAGCAGCTTGTGATGTTTCTGATTCAGTAAACTTCCTTGGTGCGGTCACTATCCATTTGTTTACTTTCCGCCTAGACGCTCGTCGGTGTGCTGAGTTGCGACAGATTTGTTCTTGCAGGGCACAAGGTTTGTAACATAGATGTTCTGTACTTTGTAACAGCTTGTAGCTAATACGTATTATCGCTAGTGACTCGCATTACTGTGTGGACCGTTACGAAACGTTGAGCTTCGAACATCCGTGTGTTGTATTGTAGTGGCCGTCACCCATGCTTCGGCGCATTGATTCAAGTGGGCGTCCGTTCACTTATTCTTGAAACGTTGGCAATAGAGTGGGCGTAAGTTTGCACGTTTGTTAGGGTGGGTGTGTGTAGATAAACTGCGAGAAACTTACTATATGCCAAGATGCGGCGCTACTTGCTTTGTCACCGTATATTTTTTTTAACCTCGAGGGAAGCCGTGCATCGCGAATAGTCGGCAACATAGGCAGTCTTCACGTAGGAGCGGTCCGTGAACTTAGATACAATGTAGGCACACAATACATTCGATTCCTTAATATGCCAGTCACAATTTTTGCAGCCAACCACTACACACGTCTTCACTCCGCTGCTCCATATTTTCCAGCATGAATGGAGCACAGTCCGTTAGCGAAAAACGCAGTTGCCTTCCCGACAGCTGATCGCACAGAACTCGGGCAGAAGTGGTAATGGTTTCGTATTCGTGCACTTTCGCTAAAGGCAACGTGCGACTCGCCGCCGAAAGCGCCATCTCATTTGTCCAGAGGAAACTGCTTCGCGAAAAGGGTGACTATTTGTCGATGGCATGCCCGTTTTGAAGCGGATGTCATCAATGTCATCATCATCATCATGCACGACATTCATCATGACATTCAATGCATGGAACTTACGATATTTGCGAATACACGTGGCGACATATCTAGGATTAATTTTAGCATATAAATCGACAGTGTATCGTCTTTATGAAGACATTACGAACGACGTGGTAACAATTCATCAGGAAGTCATACCGATAGTCAAGCAATGTAAATGTCTGGGCGTATACATAAACGAAGGAACAAAATACCTGTACATCCACCAACATACTCCGTGAATGAAGGGGAAGCGGAATGCAGCAGTAATGAAACATAGAGCACTTTGGGGCTACAATAAATATGAGTTGGTGCGAGGAATTTGGAAAAAATGGCAGCGCTGAGGTTCGGAAATGCAATTCTTTGGTTAAAATTAGATATCTCGTCGGAGTTGGAAATTAACCAAATATCAGTGCGCCGATTGGCATTCGGGACCCATGGTAAAACCTCAAATGAGGCAGTGCAGAGGGAGATGGGTTCGGCTTCGTTTGAAGTCAGAGAAGCGCAGAGTAAAATTCGTTTTGAAGAAATGCTTAGGAACATGGATGAAGAGAAATACGCGGATGAAACACACAATTATCTGTGCGTCAGCAGCGTAGACATGCCATGGAAGAAGAGGTCCCGGTACAGTATAATATGAAGTGTAAATAGACAACTAGGAATCATCAAAAAGAATGTGACAGCAACAGAGACGAGAAATCAAACGCATAGAATGGAAACAAAAAAGACCATGGAGATTTACAAAAACGAGAAGAAAGAAATCAAAAGGTAAAATTTGTACGATGACACAAAGGGCAGCACCTTACTATCTGAGGCCCAAGCTGGTTGCCTGAGGAGAAACACGTATCGGGGCAAATATTCGCAGCAGAGTCAGGCCTGGCTGTCTGCTGCAGCAAAACTCCCGAATCAGCACATGATAATGCATGCCAAGATATTCTCCCAGCAAGACACAATGTCCGCTTTCCAGAAGCACTGAGAATCAAAGCGGATGGAACCATTACCTGGTCAGCGGTCTAGAACAGCAAGAGACGTTTAGATTAATGGTAAGAAAAAAGCAGGGAAGGGATTGATAGAATCGGAGCCGTTACAGGCATGGTTAAATGTAAATCAAATATTTTGATAGAGGTTTTCATGAAGAAAGAAAATATAAAGGAAAGGTAGGCAAAATGCTAGAATGTGAGAAATGTAGCGAAACCTAATTATATAGATCAAGCAGGTTATTATTATCATCATTATTATTATTAATCAATCAAAGGGGTTTACACAGATGGCTACACGTCTACACAGATGGTTCGGTAAAACTCAGCAGCTCTGCTGCTGCATTCATCGTCCCGTCAAAATCTGAAGAAATCAAATTAAAAACTTCATGTGTGACCACATCAACGGGTCCAGAACTTGCGGCACCCCGTGCTGCACTTGATTTCATTAATCAGGAACCACTGCAACAATTGACAGTCTTTAGTGCCTCCAAGGCAGTGCATACAAAGCCCAAAGCGCCACGGATCCAATGAACAACTGGCCTCAGAAATTCGACATATTTATCATCGTAGCCATGACAACGAACACAACATATTTCAATGGCTTTCAGGACATTGTAATATCAATGGGAATGACCACGCCGACGAAGCCGTCCGATCTGCACATGAAAGTGGTCAACGTGTCTTGATCGCGCTTTTGCGAACAGACGCTGCCGCTGGGCTGCTATTGATGCACCATGAATGTACTTTGCCCCTGAGGCACTAGAACGTTTTCACCATGTGTCGTTTGCGTTCGTTGTCTCCGGACGTACGGATGCACCTACCACCTTGGTTACCACGACGTGAACAGACCATGCTATACCGTCTGTGGCTAAGCGCTGCCTTTACGAACTCATGTGCTTTCGTTATTGGAATGGCTAACAGCCCCCGTGCGACACATGCAACATAAATGAGACGCTCGCACATATTATCAGTGTCTGTCCGCGATTGAGTGCTCAGAGACAAGCGATGTGCAGAGTACTGGACCAGTTGGACAATCGTCCACCGCCAGAACTCAAAGCTTTCGGTCAGTGCTCCCAAAAAAGATCCCCGCTGAAGGCCTTACTCGCGTTATTAGGGTCTTGTGGTCAAGGGGCTTCACGACAGACTTTCAAGAACGCCGCCCCCTACCGCTCTGTAGTGTACGCGGTTTGTTCGGGCTCGTCTCTTTTTCTATCTCTCCCTTCCACTCTCTCTTTTTTTCCCTTAACCCTTACCCCTGTGCAGGGTAGCCAACCGGAACTAACTCTGGTTAACCACCCTGCCTTTCTATGCATTATTTTCTCGCTCTCTCCATTATTTTCTACATTCAAATTTCAACTACAATTAATTTCCCTTATGCTTTCCTTGACTTCATTGTCTGTTGGCTTTATGTGCTCAGCAAAGCTTGTGATGTAGTCAGTGACTCACTGCTTGTGATCAAGCTTACGTGCTTTGGTGTTGAGTCGTCAACCGTCAATATCTTGCGCAGTTATCTTCTTGATAGATCATGTTACGTTAACGTCAATGGCCAAATGTCTTCTTTTATTGCGATAGCAATAATATGGACACTCCAGGCGCATTTCTGCCGTCGTTGTTGCCGTCGCCGTCAGGTTGCGCGCAATCGCGCACGGGCTTAGAGCGGAATTATTTAATTAAAATTATTACGAACGATCATTAAAAGCCTCCATCGAATTTGTGCCGCGAGCAATTTCATAAGCTAGACGCAAAAGGCCTTGCAAATGAGGAATGTTTATTTCGATCTATATAAATGCTCGTTCCCGGCTTTTTCTGCGTTCATCCAAAGTTGTGGCACCAGGTTACCAGTAATATAGTTCCCGTACGAAGCTCCACTGGACGGCATTAGCTGAAAAAAGTAAATTATAAGAATGTGTCGATTTGGTATTTAGCGCTTATAGGAATACTGCGCGTAAAGGGGAAACGTGCGAAACTGGTGATTGTGCGACAATACAAACAAAAGCAATTTGCTTTTACACACGTGGCGTCGAAAATAGCCGACTCATTCCGAACCATACTGTAAATTGTGAAGAAAACATCTGATTTCCTAGCATTCCCCCATTCGCGGGCATATCAAGAGCACAAATGCACGGGCGACTGGGCGTTTCCAAAACTACTTGGCCTCAGCCGACGCGATAGTACGCTTCTGTTGTAATCGCACCGCTGGCACGAGTTGATGGGGTCTCGGTGCTGACGCCCGTTATTGCCAATGGGTCGCAAGCCCCAAGGGTAGCGTTGGCCTGGCGGCCTGGGGCACTGGAAGCATCCGAAGGTCCCGGCAAAGCATGAGAAGACTGGTAACAGAACAACTTGTTTATTCTAACATAGCAAAAGAGCGGCCGGTCAGTTCGACCGAAGTGGAGAGACGGGAGAGCACGTAACTCAACAGTACAAATCGGAGCCTCTCTCCTGGCGTCCGGGGGCAGCTGCTCTTATACTCTCGGCGTCGCGGTCCAAAAGGGAAGGTCACGGGATGAAGGTCACGGGATGAAGGTCACGGGACGGCGGAGCATGAGCCCACGACGGCGCGCACGGTCGAGCCGAGAGACCTGCTGAACCGAGTGCAGTGACGCATCGCCAACCCGCCCACACGACGGCGCGAACGGTTGAGCCGAGAGACCTCCAGGCTCCTCATTCGGGGAACTCCGCTCCCCGGCTGCCGCGCTTTGACAAGCGAGGGCACACACACACACACGCACACACGAAGACACGTGGCACTGAAACACGCCTGGACACGCTTGGCGGGGAAGCGTTGCGGCGACGTCGCACGGGCCAAAATGTCCGCCGCTTTGAACGAAGCCCCGGCGTGCGTTGCATCCGCGCCGGCATTACCGCGCGTTGTAGGCGAAACGTAACAGACCGCCCCGCCGGGGGAAGGAGATCCCGATGGTCAGGGGACTGCATCCGCTGTCCGGAGGGATGTCGCTCGATGATGCTCATAACCGTAGTCGGGCGTCCTTTGGCGTTTCTTGAGCGCAGCGCACAGAGAAGGCCTCGTTCTCACGTTCAGGTGCACACAGGACACTGCAAAGTGACTTCGGGAGAGTTGACATTTTTGTTCTCGTTTCCGGCAAGCGTTAGAACTACGCCGAAAGTCAACCGCTCAGTCAGCAAGCACGGCACAACCCTCACTAAGCCCTGCCAGGCTCTTTCCCCTTTTATACTGCTGCCTAGTTCCTTACAGTAGTTTAGCAGCACTCAGAACGCGTCCACAAATCGGAAAAATTGCACTAAAAAGCACATCATCACTTTGAAACACTACACAAAAGCAATAGGTTAAAAATCCTGCCTCAGGAAGAAAAACATCAGTAACAAGCAATTTTGAGGCTGATTCCCACGTTAGGGGCTTCGACTTAAGCCATCGGCGTTACCGTTGAGACTCCCCTTTTTGTAACGCACCTCAAAGGAATATTGTTGCAAAGCGAGGCTCCAGCGCAGGAGGCGGCCATTTTTGGGAGAGATGGTCTGCAGCCATTGGAGAGGGCAGTGATCCGTTTCAATGATAAACCTCGAGCCGGCTAGGTAACATGACAATTTCTGAACGGCCCACACGATACACGCACACTCTTTCTCGGTGGCGCTATACGCCTGCTCACGACTGGTCAGCTTACGACTAGCATACAGGACGGGGTGTTCTACTTCTCCATTTTCCCGTTGGCACAGTACAACGCCCATGCCTCGCTCACTAGCATCACACTGAACAACGAACCCTTTTGTGTAGTCGGGCGATCGTAGCACAGGCTGGCTTGTTAGGGCGCTCTTTAGGGCGCTAAAAGCTCTTTCCTTTGTCTCGTCCCAGACGACTGTTTGCGGCTCTGTCTTTCTTAGAGCATCCGTTAGGGGAGCCGCGATATCAGAGTACCTGGGGATGTACCTCTGATAGTAGCCGGCGACACCTAAGAACGACCGAATATCGGTCTTCGTGCGCGGTTGCGGGAAGTCTCGCACAGCGGCCACCTTTATTTCAGAGGGGCGGCGACGACCCCGACCAATCACGTGTCCGAGGTAGACAACCTCGGCCTGTGCTAACTGGCACTTGGGAGCCTTGACTGTCAAGCCCGCATCGCGCAGGCGGGTTAGCACTGCCCGCAAGTGCGCCATATGCTCAGGCCAGGATGCGGAGAATATCGCTACGTCGTCTAGATACGGTAAAGCGAATTCTTGCTGTCCCCGCAACACTTTATCCATGAGGCTTGAAAAGCAGTATGGCGCGTTCTTCAAACCAAAACTCAAAACTTTAGGACGGAATGTCCCCATTGGTGAAATGAACGCCGCATACCTACTAGCCTCTTCTGTAAGTGGAACCTGCCAATAACCCCTGACAAGATCTAGGGTGGAAATAAACTGAGCGCTACTCACTCTCTCAAGGCGCTCCTCGATGTTAGGGATCGGATAAATTTGATCCTTAGTGATGGAATTAAGCCTGCGGTAGTCGACGCAAGGACGAGGTTCCTTGCCCGGTACCTCAACTAAAATCAAAGGGGAGGTATAATCACTCTCACCCGCTTCAATAACACCGAGCTGTAGCATTTTCTTTACCTCAGCCTCCATAATATCGCTCTGGCGGGGTGACACCCGGTACGCCTTGGATCGTACTGGCTCTGGGGAGGTAAGTTCTATGTCATGAGTAAGGACAGAAGTCCTACCAGGCCTCTCAGAGAACAGACCTTGAAACTCTTGTAAGAGCTGGTGTAGTTCGGTTTTCTGCTCAGGCGACAGCGATGCTTTATATTAAGTCACTAATGACTTGATCGGTGTCTTTCCTGTTCGTCACTGAGCCTAGTCCCGGAAGCTCGACCGGAAGCTCTTCTAACTTTCCCGCATCGGGAATTTCCTCTCCAGTATCTGGTGCCTTTAACGCTACAGGCTCAATTTTATCCCGTTCGGGCGTGCTCTGAATACTAGCTTGCTGCGCCTCTGACCCTTTCTCATCGTTCAACAACGTCGGCCCCGCAACTACCGCCTTTGCAGCGAGCTCCCGAACCTTCGATCTGGTTAAGGCCTGAACGCTAGCCTCACCAAACAAAAGCCCCTTCTCGCGCAGGAGGTGATCGGACCTGTTCGAAAATAGGTACGGGTACTGGGGGGGCAGCATAGATGACACTGCGGCCTCCGTCTCAAGTGCTCCGAAAGGTCCTTCAATAAGCACTTTTGCTACCGGCAGACACACGCTATGAGCTTCCACTGCTTGCTTGATCCATGCGCACTCGCCCGTGAACATATCGGGTTCTACGTAAGAGGGGTGAACTACATCCATTGTAGCTGCGGAATCGCGAAGCACTCGGCACTCTTTCCCGTTCACGAGGAGGTCTCGCATGTAAGGCTCGAGAAGCTTCATGTTCTCGTCAGTGCTGCATATAGACAAAAACACGACTTGTGTTTTTGTTTCTGGACACTGCGCCGAAAAGTGACCCGGCTTCTGGCACGTATAACAAACGCGCGCTTGCCTCGTCTCGAACCGCTTTCTGCGTTCGGCTTCGGTTGCCACCGACTCCTTACGTTCGGTCGGACTGCTTTCACTCGCATCCGCACTACGTGTATCCCCCTTTGCTCTCATGGGTGTGAACTTCGGCCTCTCAAACTTGGAGCCAAATTCACCCTTTTGACCGTCCTTAGCTCCGCGAGCCCGACGCGTCACAAACTCCTCGGCTAGCTCAGCGGCTCGAGCCACCGTACTAACGTCTGGCCTATCCAAGACCCAGTACCGCACGTTCTCAGGTAACCGACTATAAAACTGTTCTAGCCCGAAACACTGCAGAACTTTCTCGTGGTCACCAAACGCTTTCTCTTCTTTGAGCCACTCCTGCATGTTTGACATAAGCCTGTAGGCAAACTCTGTATATGACTCACTTTTGCCTTTCTCATTTTCCCGAAACTTCCGACGGAACGCCTCCGCTGACAGCCGGTACTTTTTTAGCAGACTCGATTTCACTTTGTCGAAATCCTCTGCCTCCTCTCTCTCCAAGCGAGCGACTACGTCGGCCGCCTCGCCGGGTAGCAAAGTGAGCAAGCGCTGTGGCCACGTTTCCCGAGAGAACCCCTGCTTCTCGCACGTTCGCTCAAAGTTAACCAGGAACAAACCAATGTCCTCTCCAAGCTTAAACGGCCGCATCAGGTCAGTCATTTTGAACAATACTCGTTCTCCTGCACCGTGTGCCTGACTTCCATTACGAGCGCGTTCCATCTCTACCTCGAGACGCTTCATTTCCAAAGCGTGTTCGCGCTCTTCTTTTTCTTTCTGTTCTTTTCGTTCACGCTCATCTTTCTCTTTTTGCTCTTTAAGTTCGCGCTCCTGTTTCTCTTTTTGCTCTTTAAGTTCGCGCTCCTGCATTTTGCCGTCTCCCTCTCCTCAATGGTCTCAAGGCATTCCGACAGCTCGTCATCCTCAGCTTCTAACTCAAGAATAGCCCTTAGCAGTTCTGGTTTTCTGAGTTTGTCTGAGACATCCAGACCCAACTCTCTCGCAAGCTCCAGCAATTTCGGTTTGCGCAACGACTTCAAATCCATGGCTGCTCTGAATGCTGCTTTCTCTACTGCCTACTATTGTCTTGCCGCAAACTAACCCGGTAGCAACGACAACCACAATTACCAGCTCTGTTTCTGACACTAACAAAAGCCTGGCAAAACTCAGAAGAAGAAAGTCCCGCACTCACCAAACCTCGCAGCCAAGACTTCAGCGCAGTCGTTCCGCTGCAGGCAACCAGTCGTCACACAGGGCTCGTTGCGCTGCTCCCGGATGGTCGTTGTGCTGCTCAGCATACAGTCAACCGCATCTCTTCGCTGCTGGCCTCCGTTGTCGCGATCCCACCGCTGGCAACCAGATGTTGTAATCGCACCGCTGGCACGAGTTGATGGGGTCTCGGTGCTGACGCCCGTTATTGCCAATGGGTCGCAAGCCCCAAGGGTAGCGTTGGCCTGGCGGCCTGGGGCACTGGAAGCATCCGAAGGTCCCGGCAAAGCATGAGAAGACTGGTAACAGAACAACTTGTTTATTCTAACATAGCAAAAGAGCGGCCGGTCAGTTCGACCGAAGTGGAGAGACGGGAGAGCACGTAACTCAACAGTACAAATCGGAGCCTCTCCCCTGGCGTCCGGGGGCAGCTGCTCTTATACTCTCGGCGTCGCGGTCCAAAAGGGAAGGTCACGGGATGAAGGTCACGGGATGAAGGTCACGGGACGGCGGAGCATGAGCCCACGACGGCGCGCACGGTCGAGCCGAGAGACCTGCTGAACCGAGTGCAGTGACGCATCGCCAACCCGCCCACACGACGGCGCGAACGGTTGAGCCGAGAGACCTCCAGGCTCCTCATTCGGGGAACTCCGCTCCCCGGCTGCCGCGCTTTGACAAGCGAGGGCACACACACACACACGCACACACGAAGACACGTGGCACTGAAACACGCCTGGACACGCTTGGCGGGGAAGCGTTGCGGCGACGTCGCACGGGCCAAAATGTCCGCCGCTTTGAACGAAGCCCCGGCGTCCGTTGCATCCGCGCCGGCATTACCGCGCGTTGTAGGCGAAACGTAACACTTCATACACAGAGGTGGCCACAAGACAGGCTTTCAGCGAGACCATGCTAGACGCTCGCAGAATGCCTTATACTCGCACTCAAGAGAAATGCGTGGGTGCAAAGCCTAATTTCAGTCGTTCAGAAGACAGAATTTTCGAGTTCATGGTTTTTGAGCTCCTCGGCGTTATCTTTTGCGCGTTCCGCTGGCGCAAGCTACACACTCCTGTGCTATCACTGTTGGCATTGCTCGTCGCGTCATCGACAAGCGTGAGTACCGAAGGAAGGTATATCTTGCGGGGCCACGGAAAGCGTCACGAACTTGCCTCATTCACTACACGCCAAACTAACTGTCACTACGGCCGGCTTGCTTTTTTTCTAACTGCGTCACAACCACAGGCGTGGCGAGCGTGCCTCAAGATTATCCTAAAAAGTAACGAAAGTAATTATAATAATGTTGTGGGTCAGAGAAAGCGCCAAAACTTGTCCCGGTAAGATTCAGTACTTGCGAAACTGCGTCAGAAAGCCGAGTGCCGCGAGCATGCCCAAAAATGACCGAAATAAGTTATAATAATCTTGGGGCCCACAAAAAGCGTCGCAAACATCTCCCAGTAAGAGTCATTAACTCAAATTAAGTACGCCAGGATGGCCGAGCTGTTTTTCGCTAACTGTGTCACAAGTCTCGGTTCCACGCCATAAAAGGCAAAATTGCTTGAAATGCGTCGCAAACTGTGAAACAATATTTCTCACCTTGCCGTAGTCCAATAGTGCAGTGGTGCCGTGTCAAAGTGCAGAAAGAACGCAAGAATACGCCGGGAGCCGAACAAACACGCTACACGCAAAAGAGACGAGCCGCCGAACAGGCGAACTTCACATGCGCAACCGGCCTCGCTGGCGCGTCTGGCTCATGCCGCATGCATCGGTCGCGCCCTGCACCTTGCGTGCCGTTAGCTTCTTGCTAGATAACGCAAGAAAATAAGTCGCAAAGTATAAGTTCATTTATACGCAAAACTTTTTAGGTTTAGCAGGAAAGAATAAAAAATAAAGCGTTGTCTGTAAGATCATTTCCCATTGTCTTTTTTTTTTCCCCGATGCTCGCGTCAACTAACGGATGGGATTAGCACTAGCCATGACGTGTTTCCTGTCGCCAGTTTTCGCCCAGTGTCGCCTGTCCCCTCTTGTTGTATTTCTGTCTCTATGTCGATCTGCGATGTTTGCAGAGTGCGCGTAGTGCCGGTAGATTCGTATGCGTTGTGGTGAGGAGGTTTCGTTCGCGTTGAAGAGAGAGATGTGAATTTCATCGCTGCTGATGCCGCGGTTCTCACTCCAGAATTTTGACAGCGAGTTTCCGCGCTCATCGAGGGAGATGTGTTCATGTTTGCCGAAGCGCGCGTGACACTGTGCTTGTTAATTTAGTTAAAACGCGCGTTGGCAGGCTGGTTGGTTTGAATTCATGATAGAATGTGAATGCGCGACTGAACGAGGACGTAGAAAGAAACACACACACACAGACAGCGCTGCTTCTGTGTCTCTGTTTCTTTCTACGTCCTCATTCAGTAGCGCTTACACGTTATACCATTGTTCATTTAGTTTGTAAGCACATGTTTACAAGCGTATACGCCCGATAACACTACCATCCTTACGTCGTATAACTATGAACTAATTTGCTATATCAATCGGTGGTTCGCCTTTCAGTCGAAACTGCGCCGTTTTACATTACAACTAGTGGTGTCCCTCTTTTTCCTAATTTTTGTTAATTACGTTCTTTCCGCTATTCGGAATTCTTTGTTCCTTCTATATGCCGATGACATCAAGATTGCTAAGGAAATTCATGCTGTTTATGACTGTCGCATCCTGGATTCTGACCTGTTTTCTTTTTTTTTCTGGATGCTGCAAAGATAATAACCTCACCTTGAAAGCTGCCAAGACCAAAGTCATGACTTTCGCAGGCTAAATAGCAAGCATTCGTTTTACTTATTCTTTAGATTCTGTACTTTTGTGTAAGGTCTGTAAGAACAATGATCTCGGTATACTTTTGTACACAACCTTACACTTTTCTGCTCACACTAAACAAGTTACGATTCGGCGTACGCGCTCTCTTGGCTCTGTTTGCATACTACCCCAGAATTCAATTCTACTACGCCGTTCCTCAACTTCTACACAACAATCTGTCTTCCTCAACTCGAAAACGCATCGATCGTATGGAATGACATTTCTGGATCTAACAGTAACATTATAGATCAGGTACAGAAAAAGTTCCCAAGCATACATCATTACCGCTTTGCCAACGCCAACACTGGACCTTGTTCTAGCGCTGTTAGATTATTGTAATTCCCCTTACTTCACTGATTACGTAATCACACTGACCTTCTGTTTCTTCTCTAACTGTTTGACTGTATCCGCACCTGGCCCGAACTACTCATTTGTACCATCGTTCGTATGCCGCGCAAGATCACCCGGCAACATAGAAGTTTCCATGTTCCTACCTATCATCACCAACACTCAACCGTCCACAGAATACTGAGTCTTTATAACGCTTATTTTCATGATCTCGATATTTTTTCGCAACTCGGTGTCATTGTTTTTTTTTCCGAGCTTTGAATTTTTGTCATAGTTTCACATATCGTTCAACTACCCTTCTCCTCCTTTTTCTTTTATATTCACCTTGCGCGTTGTTGTATGTACACTCTTGTTTTCAAAATTGTTTATTGATTATTTCTTTTTACTTATATTCCCCTTCAGTTTTTTCTCTTTATCTTTTTTGATTGATTGATTGATTGATGACTTTATCATTATTATTATTATTATTATTATTATTATTATTACATCATTGTCGTCATCATTTAGTACTCCCCTTTAAGTGGGAAAAAGTTGATATCACCACCGCACTGAGACCAATATAGCTGTATTATTTTCATTTCGCTAGAAAAGCAATGTAATATCACCTAGCCTCCCGTTCTTATGTCGGTATTTGTGTGTATTAGTTACTCGGTACTTTTTCAAAATGTGTGCTTTAAGAAAAAGCATTGTAATAACTTTTATGCAGAAGTTTCAGCAGTCGCAGAGTAATGGCGTTTTCACTTGGAACAATGCTCCATAGCTCGCTTGCGCCCTACCTCATCGGCGTTATTGTCGCCAGCTCGTGATGACCACATGCCTTCGTGAGGAATATCCTTTTCAGATTTTGTTTCGCTCCGTCCTCTTTCGGCAAAGCAGCAATAAGTGCTCCTGTTCTTGAATGACCGGCCAACGCAGTCAATGTATGAAGTCAAATACGGCATATATGTGACGCTCGAAGCCCATGCACTCTTGAATTTGCTCGAAACGAGGTATCCTCGCAACGAGAGAAAGCTGAGCCAATTGGTAAGCATTCACGCTTTGAAAAGTGAGGCGAAGACGCGCTCCTGTTATCCAAAATAGAGCACCACCCGTACAAAGCTTTCGATTCTTCTGTATTTTTTTTCAAGTTTGTTGGGTGCTGGTACCGGTGCAACTCATTAAATTCATTTTTAATGCGGTCGCTCTTGTATATGACTCATGGGTCGTTGCCTCAATGAGAGCTTAAGTGCTTATTAACAGGTGGAGCGCCGTCTAACATTTAGTAACGCGGTAGCGAGTGCAAATGCACTCCCAATTTTGAAGTTAGATTCAGACCACCGTGATTTAGACACGCTGTAAAGCATAGGGCAGATAGCCGGCGGACCAACGCAGTTACAGAACGGGTGCCAAGAGAAGAGAAGCGCAGTCGAGGACAGTAGAAATTTAGGTGGGGTAATGAAATTATGAAATTTGCAGGCGTGAGTTTGAATCGGCTAGCGCCAAATCTGGGTAATTGGAAATACCTATGAGATGCCTTCATCCTGCAGTGTACATAAAGATAGGCTGATGATTATTACGACGACGACGACGACGACGACGATAATGATGATTTAGACGCAGGAATGATGAAGTGCTTCCTATAGTCAAGGCGTACCCTATTAACATTTGCGGTAGCACGTCCATCAAACAGCCACTGATTATCCTTCATATTGAATGTTATTCCTTATGGCCCCATTGCTCATAGACAGCACACGCACTCGCGTCCATGAACGATGGGTTGGCGTTGCTTTCCCCATACATGCGGAGCTTCTTTTCCTTTTCTGTCGTTCTTCTCCCCGCCACGATACTGCTTTCTCGTTGAGTTTCGGCGTTCGTGTTGTCCGATTTGTTGCTTATGTGACCGTCATTTTGCGGTGCTCAACGTTCCGAACAGTGGAATATTCTCGACTTCTGTTCACGCAAGTGCCTGTGTCACTGCTTGTGCATGCAAGGAAATGCAGCCTTTAGCAAAACTGAACAAGGCGCGGGACAAGCCAAGTGAAAATTCAGTTTCCCAACGTAAGTCGGTAAATTGTGACAGATTTCTTTAAATTCTTTTTTAAGAAGGAAATGCAAACTTTTGTAGAGCGTAATAAAGCAATTGCTTCGGTGCCTGAATAAATTTGCTCTCCTGAAACAAACGATTATTACAGTGCTTGTTTGGTTAACTGATCTTCACGTCAGTTTGTGTCCCGGACCAAAGATAAAACTTCCTTATCGAAATAATTCAGTAAAATACAAATGAGTTACGACCCTTTAAATGAGGCCGCTTCGCTTTTGCAATGGTCAAAGCACTGAGAGCTGCAGTCGCATAGAAAGGAGGGCGCAGTGAGCTAAGTTTGATGCTTTATATTTATTTTTTTAATCAAAATTCGAAACGCGACGGTACAATACAGCACCATTGAAAGAATGACATGTCTCGAAATACAAAGGGTTCTAATTTATATCACCTCAAAGGGACGCTATTGCAAAGGCAGCGATGAGAAACGCTCTCGTAAACCAATAATTAAAAAAAGAAAGCGTTCCCTCGTAGCAATTATTGATTTTTGTTGATGCGCAGGGACCGGCACAAAACGTTAACGCTTCCGGCACACCAGTGTTCGCTCTGTTTTCGTAGGATCTGCGGTAATTATGGCAGGCTTTTGAAAAAAGAAAAAAGGTCGAGAAAAAAAAAAACATTCGAAGTTTAGTAAAACATTTTTTTAAACTCCTATAGCCACATCGCTGTGGCCGCTTGGCTTTTATTTTATCGCGTTTACTTCCTGAAAACTGTTAATACGACACCAGCAAAAAATTTACTCTCTTGGAATACGGTGTATACGAAAGCTCTCTCTATATATATATATTTTCTTTCTTGTTTTATTTTTGTTTTGTTTTAGCTGTTCATTTGAGATTATATAAAACACATAGTATATATATATATATATATATATATATATATATATATATATATATATATATATATATATATATATATATGTATGTATGTATGTATGTATGTATGTATGTATGTATGTATGTATAGTTCAACATTATTTCGGTTCGCGTCTCCAACCACGAAACGTGCAGGACGGACGCGTTCACAGAACCCCTGCAAGGTAAAGGAGCGCTCCAGCGGTTTCCGTCAAAGTCAGCATAACCTTTTGCTGCGAGAAGAACGCGGCGCGCGTGGCGAGCAAAAGCGCTCATAAAGCACCCATACGCAAATATACAGTTCTGAACGGCTGGAAGACCGTCATGAATACGGTTCATCAAAACGGGCAAAGCCTTTTCTGGATATTTCCGCAGACCCACAATCAAAAGGAAGCGCCGGCCCGCACACCGGCGACCGAGGAGGCAAGGGATTGTTATTACATGTTTTATTACTTTTTTATTATTCTTATAGTTCTCGTATGGTAATTGGACAATCCTAGACGTTCTGTCTTATCTCTGTGGCACTAAGCAAGGGAGAAATTTTTTTTCACAAGCAATTCTTTTGGCATTGTACGTTCTAGGAGCCTGCAAATGGCTCTTGTGAAGCTCTGTATGTCATTGCGAAACGAATATGGTTACTCACGCCTGCATATACCCGTCGACACACTTGCTGGCATAAAGGAAAAAAGAGGGAGAGTTAGCGAGAAAATTAAATGAGCTCGACGTTCTCGTCATACCTACCATTTCCTAACAATACCGCATATCAGACATCGTTCCGTTGGTGGCTGTTGCCGCATACTGCAGTTGCCGTTTGATGGTGGTATCATCCGCCAGTGCAGGACCGGTAATTCATTGCACGCAGCACCGAGGTCGACGATCGAGTAGATAGTGGAACACCCGTACAAAAAAAATTATTGAGAAGGCATTGAATTATTATTGGTCAATGTTGAGTTTTTCATTGTGGAATTGTGGAAATTTTGTTGTAGAATTGTTGGGCTAACTGTGTAGTGGTTTTGAATATTGACAACTGAAATTTAATTGAAACACCATTGGGTGTCTCAATGTTGCATAATTGTTAAGTTATCATTGAAATTCCATTGCGCTTAGGCGGCTCGTTGTGTTCATTTTGTTGAATGGTTGTTAGGTTACCATTGATGCTGCATTGAACTGACGTTTTGGTAGTTCCGTTGACCTGTTGTTGAGTTATTGTTGTCACAGCACTGAAAAGTACATTGTGGCCCAGTTGAGATGGCACTGAGATTTCAGAAGTGGCCATTGAAATATGATTGACATATCGTTGGGCTAGTGGATCTTTATTCATATATTGAAATTCCTTTGCTATTCACATTTGCATGCCCCGGTGCCTGCTCAGAACTTTCACAAACACAAACAAAAGCAAAGGAGAGACTGATCAACTTGAAGTACGTTTATTTACACTAAAGATGCGTGCCCATTGAACATTATTACAGTACATAAGGCACCACTACATCGAACCTGGAGACATAGGCTAGTACCTACAGCACTCTTAACAGTGTAAATACATTTGAAAAAACCTATACATATGAATTAACTCAAAACGACCATTGTGGTCTTTACTTGCGACTTAAGTTTATGACTAGAAGGCAAAGCGACTCAAAAGTCAGGGCTTAAGCATACCCTTTTAACCAACTTTGAACACATGAACACTTAAAGCTGCTTGCGTGTGGATACACACAAGACATCTGAATACGTTATATTAAAATGTTTCGCACACTAACCCATCACAGGAAAAGTTACGGCTGACTGTGAGAAGGCAAAATAACAGACTTGAAACAAATGCCCTCACGTAAATATATACAAGCTTTAGCAGACGTCTTTCACCGCGATTAAAATTTAATGAAGTACCAAAGTAGACTTGTCTGAGCTTTTTGTCTTCGAGATGTATATATTTTCAGGTTGCCCAATTTTTTATAACATAACAACACTCAACTTAGATATTAATTGATGAGACCTCATTTAGAAAGTTGTCGGGCACGGTGAACACCTGAATCATGTTTCTGACGAGCCAGGTTTATAAGAACAGTACACCATTTGTATATGTTAAATTGAGGTACAGAAGAGTTTGTTGGTGGTATTTCCTCAATTTAGTGAGCTCATTTTCAGTTAATTTTTCTGGACTTGCACAAAGCTAATTAGAGCACTTTTTGTGGCCTTTTTCACTATACCCAGCAACTAAGTGGTACCTTGAACAATAAGAGAAAAAATAATTATTTAGCACAGAAAATTGGTAGTAACACACGGCTAACGCAATTCCAAAGAGCCAAATAGATGGTCACCTGCACTTGCAGTATCAAGTACCCCAGAAATAGTCATAAAGGATGGGAAAAGGTTTCAATGACTGGACAGCCAGATTGGTGAGACAGTGAAAAACGCAAATAAATGCGTATACGAAAAACCAATGACCTCAATTGCGCAGATAAAATGTTATTAAAATGCTACCAGAATTTTATTGCATAAAATACATAAAAGTTGCATAAAAATTGGGACAAAGTAGTAAGAAAGACGGAGGGAGATACAGCACCCGTGTTGAAAAAAATTACAAGTGATATACATGCATATTTAAGCTCAAGACAATTGTTTCTCCAATATATACAAAAAGAACCCATGCACTGATGCCATAAAAGAAGGTTCCTGCGCCTGGAGAATGCAGCACAGTACAAAGCAGCGTCATGAGAACCGAAAACTAGTGCTTAGTATGTTTAAAAAGTACGAATACTTGCATACCTTAGGCATGTGACATGTCATGCCTTGTATGGATGAAATTCATAAATCTTACACGAATGAAGTTACCATCACTCTTATTGGCTTCCTCAGGGGACTCCTTGAAGTTGACCTAAAAAAATGTACATCAGCGTTAAAAACAGAGAAGGTGAGACCCTATAGCGTCCTTCCTGAAATAAACCGCACAAATATTTCATGTATCAATTCTATGGACACTTCGCCAATTCGGTGTAAATTTATATTTGACAACCACACAAACAGAAACGAGAAGGATGAATTAAGGTAGGAACACACATGAACGCTGACTCAACTAGTAGTTTATTCGTGAAGACAAAGATTTTAAACACATTGGCCGACTTCACAAAGAAAAAGCCATGGATGTGCAGCAGAAACAGCCCGGCACAACAGAAAAAGGACTGAAAGACATGTCCTGTGGAACAAACGTGTGCGTCAAAAACAAAAAAAAAAACACATGAAAACTGAAATGTAGTTTTGGCGGTGATAGGCGATAAGGCGAGCCCGTCGGCGGCTGTGTTCTTTGCCGAAGTCGTCACCACACCTCTGTTCATTTGCGCTGTGTATCCGTGTACAGTCACCGCGCGGAAGCTGTGACTAATCGGTTGGCCGTTCTCCGCAAATCCCAAAGAGGCGAAATATATTTTGCGGTGCACCGCATCATTAGGCGCAACCTAAATCGAGGCATGCTTAACCGCTACGGCACAAAAGGTGATCACACTAACCGCATGGTATACGATGAGTCACTACGGATTAAAAAAAAGAAAATTATGATGTCCTACGTGCGAAACCAACGATCCGATTATGAGGCAGGTTGTAGTTGGGGACTCCGTAATAATTTTGACTTTCTGGAAATTTTTACGTGCATACAATGCGCAATGCACGAGCGTTTTTGCATTCCGGTCCTTTGGCACGCGGCCGCCGCAGGGATCGTATCCACGACCTCGAGCCCCTAATTGCCACGGCGGCCGCCATAGTTACGAAATGCGTATCGCGCGCTTTCGCTCCGGGGCATACGGTTTGCTTGAAGAAAGTGAACGGTGTGCTTAACATCTCACGCTTGTCAATGTCAAAATAGAAAAAAGGCTACGTGCCCAAGGAAAACGAGATTACTTACGTATCTGCAGAAGTTCGGCTGCAACTGTTTTGGGGTGCCTTCTCTCTAACAGGCATCATGACCTCTGCCGCGCAACTCATCAAAACAGGCAGTCTCGCACATCAGTCGAAGACTAGGAGCTGAGTCAGCCAACGACTTCAACGGATAAACGTCCCACTTATAGTCGTTAAAGTATTTCACTAAAATGTGCGTCATGATGACCGAAAAGAAAAAAATACTTTCATCAAAAAGCACGAGGCGTGAACCACCACGCAACGGCAACCAACTGAGTCCGAAAGCCGTTCACAGCTTCACTATCGTATGGAGTTATAAAAACCTTTCAAACACAAAATAACCGCACGGGTTAACCACTAATTAATTAGTAATAATTTTTCATCCACTAACCTTCATAAAGTTTTAAGAACAACCTAATTTGTAGCGTAAACAATGGGCGTCTTGCGCTGGAGTTTGAGGTATAGTTGCGGCGCCTGGTGGCGGCGCGGGAAACGACATTTGGGTCGTACCAGCTTGGGTCGTATTGAGCCCTGGCTGTGGCGAAGCACGTTTCTAGGCCGAGTTTTGCGTCGATTTGCACTTTTTTCTGCCCTGTTGCGAGTGCGAAAAGGCTCGTCACTTCTCACAGACCACATCGACCACGCTGCGAGCTGGTCGCAGCCTATAGTTTAACGAAAACGGACTCTCCGTGTGTCGTGGGACGTAATGCTGGAAGCAGAAGGAATCGGCGACGCCGATCCGGAGGGACCTAGCTCAGCATCGAAAAAAGCGTCACCGTCGATACTGCTGCGTCGTGGGCTCCCATGAACAAGAAGGCCTGAATCCCAACATACGATTCTATCGTTTCCCTTCGAGGCCTCACGAAGCGGAGCGTCGGGCGCGCTGTATAACTGCAGTTCGTCGCGCTGGGTAAGCGAAACTTCGCGCCATGCTGGCTGCTTCACCTGTCTTGAAGCTTGCTTGATTATAGATCTGCGTTGTAAAATTCGGTCTTTTGCACCTACAGTCCCGACGGCAGACCGATATAGCAGCAGGCATGGCTGGTGATTCACGATTCGAAACCCGGCCACAGCAACAATTAACAATTCGACCGGTGCGAAGTGGTGAAGTGCCCAGGTGTGTGCAAATGACCACAAATGGCCGGGTTGATTCGGTGATAATTCACTACCCCACTACGAGCAGCACAGGTTAGAGAGTTAAATGTGCTCATACTTGACCTCAAGCCAGCATGTTGAGGCAGCGCAGCAAGATAGTATTGATTACAGCAGATCGATTTTCGAGCGTTGTCATTAAAAGCTACATCAAGCGAGCAGCGCACGAGCTCGCGCTGCGCGATTCGCACGTACGTGCGAGCTCATATGCATTGCATCAGTTATTACCAGTTACTAAAAGGGACAGATGGCCGCTACTACAACGCAGGCCTAACTACTTGTTTAGCGGCATGCAGTCAACAAAGATTGCAGGAGACCCGCCGTTTCGCGGCATGTCGAAAGACCGCTGCCGTCGCGGCGCGTACGATCGTGCGCTCGAGCACTTCGTACATCGCGGCATGCTGAAAGACCGCTGCCGTCGCGGCGCGTACCGTCGTGTGCTCGAGCAGTTCCGTACACATGATGTCTGCTTATCGCTGCTGTGGATTCATTTATAGCAAGCATTTCCTCGCGTTTGTGCGCCTGAATCTAGCAGCGTGCAAACCTTACCTTAAGTTCCACTTCGTACGCGACTCGCTTCACTTCCGATTGACACCGCGCTAAAACTTCGCCGCTTAATTCTTGAACGGCATACACGTATTCATCACTGCATAATTTCTTGCCTTTACGCAGCGTGCCACTCCTGAAAAAATCTTCGGCGCCCGATATTCGCTGCAGGCCGTGATACAACACAACCGAAAGTGGCGGGTCCATATTGTAAACGTGCTTTCCGAAGCAGACGACCGAGCTTGGTACGACCCATTTTAGGACAGAGGGCGCTTTTTAGCACCTTTTTCGCAGCGCCCCCTGGGCAATGCAAGAGCCCCATAAATACTACGCCCACAATATGCGACTACGAAACTAGCGGTAACGATGTGTACTGTTGAAAAAGTGGGCTCAAAACGAAGCTACAACGGTTGCAACCGCGTGCGCACACGCACACACACCCGAACGCTACCTTGACGTTGGTAGCGCCACCTAGAAGTAAAAATTACTACTAATTTTATTATCTTTACAAAAGTAACGCTACAAGAATAGTTTATCGCACCTTTGCAGATGACGAGGTGACAAGTAAGGTATAATAAGAGTCCGCTACCTGTATTTCTTTCATTTCCCTTTGGTGTTCTTCTATTTAACTGAACATACGGGACCTGTCCTGCAGGCTTGGGAGACGAGAGGACGACAGTTCGGCGAGGCTCAAATAAATCGCATGTTTCTTGCAAGACGAGAGTCGGGAGCAGCCGCAGATACAGCAATTAGCTGCGATACTGTTGCGGCTGTTTCTGAATCAGAAGCTCTTTGAAGTCAATGATTATAGCGGCTGCGCGCTGCGATCTCAAAAGCCTGTTTCACATGATGCGATTTTCGTCGCACCGGAAGTGCGATTTCCGTCGTTTGCGATGAAAATCGCAGTCGCAGTGCCGACCCCGCGATTTTCGGCTGCGACCAACCGGTTGGTCGCACAGTCGCACCGATCGCTGCGATTTTCCGTCGAAATTACGCGGAGAGCTGTCAACGGAGCTATTTCGCCGGTTTGTTTTCGAAAATGGCGTCTCGCACGACAAGTGCAATGCGCGGAGACGTGGATCGTCGAATTCGGTACGTACGCGAAGGGAGAATAAAAAAAACTTGTACCACAGATTGCATTCTCCGATTGCTATGCGTTTGTTGACACGCTACACAGCAAATGAAGTGCATTTTCACGTTTGCTTCGTACGCCTTTGCGAGTTGTCAGTGCTAGGAGGTGTTCGATCCCCAGCACACGACGAGGTTGTCACAATTTTCTTTTGTTGAGTAGCATGCAAAAATCGCGCTTACGGAGCAGCTTGAATTATTTCAACCTCAGCAAGGGCAAATGACAAGACAGCAAAGTACCCGAAGTTTCAACGTTGCGCTGAACGCGGTACCGTTCAGTTGCATTTTCTTGTCGGTTTTCAAGCATGAATTTCCCTATGCATCTTGAAAGCTTATCTTGCCTCTTATTAAATTTGACAGAGCAAAAGCGTAGGCTATCGTAATGAATTTGCTACGATAGCATTAAATCCGTGGCTTGAATAAAATATTACATGCACGTTAAGTTGCACCTCTTCTCTGGAGAATTTTTTTTTTCTTGCACAGAAACCAATAAACATAGACTGTGTTGCGGACTTTGTATCCTTACTGCATCTGTATGAACACTTGCTCTGCAAGGTAATTAACTGTACAGCTAGTAGATTAATTAAATTGCTTGCTATAGTGGCAAAGTGACAACGTACCCTCCTGCACAATTATGTGGAACTCGTGCAACAATGCGAAAAGCAGGCAAACAGCCTGTTCTTGTGGGGATAAACCAGTATAAAACGACACGCTGAAGAAAAGTAAATCAAAACTGTGCAGTGAAGTCAGCCAGTACAAGCAGTTCTTGCATGTTCACAGCTGATCAAGTGTGCAGAAACATTCATGCCTTACATGTTTCTAGTAAGTTTCTAATAAGTTTGTGATCACATATATTAGTGTGTAAACCCATATAACGATATCCGCTGCGATTACTGTCTTTATAAGTAATGAAATACCATGCTACTTGCAAGAACATATATCACCCGAGGATTTTAGAACAAATTTCTGCATTTCAACTATACACAATATGTGGTTTATTCAATAAAAGACCACAAACTGGGCTTTTTTTGCAATGACAAACTTATTCTAAACGTTACTTACATATAGGGAAGAAAAAAAATTATAGACAGAAATATTGTTCTTCAATTTGTTCACCTGCCACTGTGGCAATAGCAATCTGCTGCTAACACAAGGTGAGGGGTTGATTTGCCAGCCATGGAAGTCGCATTTCGATGGGAGTCATAGGTGAGAAAAAAAGCTCTTGCACTTAGGTTTAGTTCACCTTTTATTGAACCCTTACACTTCAAAATACTATTGCATAGGGGGGCATGCTTATGCAAAATCTAACACCAATAGAAAGCAAAGGGCAGAATTGTAAAACAACCATCTTTCGTGATAATTCGAGTGTAAATATTCATTGCATCAATATGTATTGTTCAACAGCACTGCACAAATAAGCATGATCAGGTATAGCAAGCACTCTGTCAGGAAGCTGGTTCTACAGATGTATAAATGTCAAGGCATGAATGCTCATACTACGTCGCACACATAGCACAAAAAAAAACCTTTTTCAAGAGTTGTCCCTTCTGGCAGATATGAGTGGGCCATAAGCAGCAGAAACTTTATTGCAGGACATTGTGTAATACCGCTTATGAAAGAATGAAGAGAGTGAAGAGGCTTTTAACAGCAGTACCTCATGCTGCTCTAATAAGGGGAATGATGAGCAAAAACATTTCTGGTAGAGCACTTAAACAGTAACTTTCTGAAATACAGAAAATTCCAGGTGAGAGTTGGAGGTACGTTAGGCCCACACACACCAACAACACGGGCATACTACAAAAAACACTACAGCCTATGGTGTGTTACAGTCTATGGGAAAGCTATCTTGTACAGAAATCAAGAATGATGCAACAAGCCCTCGACAACACTGCAGACTTTCTTGGCCAGTCTGGCCTCTCGCTTTCTGATAAGTCAACTCATATCGACGTCGGAAAAAAAAGAAAGACTAGAATCAAGAACTACCCCAGATTGCACACTGTGATCCACATAGCTGGACAAATATGCCCGCAAGTCAACATCCACAAATCCTCAGCTAGTGTAAGCCCATGACGGCAGAGCCAGCACATTGGCCAAATTGCTACAATTGCTACACATTGCTACATTGGCCAAATTAAAGATTTTATAAGGTATACCTTATAAAATCTTTAATTTGGCCAATGTAGCAAGAATGTACAGTGTGAAGCAGTAAGAACAGGGTATGCTAACTTCTAATTAAAAGGTTTGTTGTGAAAATGCAGTGATCTATAAAGGTTACCACAAAGTAGTGCAGCAATAAAACCTGATAAAGACTGGGCCATTAAAGTGACTCGTTGCAGTCTAAAAAAAGAATGAATAGCCTGGCTGCAAATGGCACCAGAGAATACATAGGACAAACAAGAAAACCGAGATGATCTAACAACCAAAAGTTTAATGTACACACGGAGTAAATGCTCGCTGACAAGCAATAGACTGAACATACACAAAAAGAAGACGCAAAAATTCATGTGCGTTTCCTGACAGGAAATGCATCCATTTCTAACGGAGGCCGTGCTGACAAAATTAACCCAGCATTTTTAGATTTACAGCTTCCGTAATTTCTCTAGGCAGCCGATCTGCACAGAATGCTAGCTTCTTCCTCTACAATGCACGCTCAGATGTGGAAAGTGCATTGTAGAGGAAGAAGCTAGCATTCTGTGGAGATCGGCTGCCTAGAGAAATTATGGATGCTGTAGATGCAAATATACTGCCAGAATCTTGTGTCAGCATGGCCACTGTTACACTTTCAGAGATGGATGCGTTTCCTGTTGGGATCTGTATGAACACACATCAGATCTTGCTACTGCTTTTTGTGTAAATTCGATTTATTGCTTGTCGAACAGCATTTACTCGGCATGTTCAATAAACTTTCATTTGTTAATACGCCTCATGATTGTCTTGGTCTCTAGCAGAAAGGCGTTCATTCTTTTTACAGTGAAGCTGTATATGCCTACGCGAAACACTCATGGTCCGATCCCAAAAACCCTAGTGTAGGGGTATGAGCCATTGCATTCGTCTTGCATGATGGATGGAGACATTTCTTGTTGGGTAGACATAGAAATGCTTATGCATTTCAAACATACATTATATCTGCATATTATTGCAGGGAAGGGACACAGAGGGGGATGGGGTTAAGACAAGATCATGATGTCATTATTATCACAGCAAAGGTGTGGTGGGACATTGGCTAGACCGATAGTGACGTCGTTTCTCTCTAGCAGCAAAGCGCGCGTGCAGCAGTCTCTCCGACTTCCCAATAGGTTCGAAAATGTGTCCCTGTATTTAATTAAATGAAATGTGCAGCCCCGGTGTGTCACTTCGTAACTGCAGTGCATAACTGAGTCATAAACATTATGATTAACGCATTACAAAACACAAGTGCGTAACATAATTCAGAAAGACTTTGATGGACCCGCTGGATTAACACAATGAACCACACCATTGCACTTTCCATGATGGTGATCTTGCAAAGTGCAATGTGTGGCATTCCAAATAAAGAATGTGATAAACCAAAGCCAAACATGTGCATAACCTCATTAAGAAACGCAGACATAACCAATAATATAGAAAGACTTGAATAAACCATTGGAATTAACCCAGTGATAAACACCGGGGCTGCACATTTCAGCTTCGCTGGTTCACCGTCTCTACAGGGTGCATGGGCAGTAACTTTTTCTGTTATTGTTTGTTAAGTATTGTATAATGTTGTGCCAGTAAAACACGTTGGGCTAGTTGGTGCAATGTATTGGTACTGCATTTTTTGCTGATTTTTTCTTAATGTTGTGCCCTTCTTCCTTTTGTAACAACTTTTTTATTCCCCCTTGCATAATACTCCAACCTTGCAGCCTGCGAGGTATATAAATAAATAAGTACATAAGCACGTCATTCATTCATTTTGTTCGTGGAACAAAAACGCATTGATAAGCTTAGACATATAGTCATTGCTTTACACTTTCGAAGTGAATAATTATAGCTTGCTATCGACATTGAAGCAGCCTTTCGATAGCAAGAAAAGGAATCAGTTTTTCCAGCTCTGAACATTGAATTGCAGGAAATGCAAGCAAGCATAAAATTCTGCCAATATAATCTGTTTAGGAATACCAAATTGGAATAAACATTGAGGCATGCATTTGTACTTTCTCTGGCTGAGCAATCTGGTTTGATATGACTCCCCTAAGCATGTCGTAACAATGTTGATCTAATACAGGTTAAATGCATGACTAGCTTAAGAAATCTGGATGGTTGCTATATATTACAGTGAAGAAACTATAATATCTAATAACATTAATAATATAATAATAATATTTATTTCCACAAAACAGGCTAACCGTGATAGGCGTGCGAGGCTGAGCAGAAAGCTGAAAAATTCTACGGCAAGTGCGCCTGCCGTGGGCGTACGATCCTGCATTATGAATAGCGCGTATTGATATGGTCTTCTTGTTGGAAGTTCCGAGTATACTACCAGCGCGAAACACGGGACAACAAAGTGGACGAGAAGCGTGTCTTTTAGAATGCTATGTTACAACGTACAGGTTTCTACAAAAGTGACGGTAACTGCTCGAAACATTTGATGCGTCGGCTTTTGCGCCTTTAGAAATATTTAGAGAGGGCTCCCATATATATATTCGCAGCGCAAGCACGGCGATAGACGAACCAGGCTAGCGCTAAGGTTGAAATTCACAACAAAATTTTCATTCCACGTCGTAATCACACAGATCGTTTGAGGCTTCGTTCAGGGGCACACGCGGGCGTTCGGGTTGGTGCTTCTTGTTGCGTTTGGCGTAAGAATATGGCTAGGAGCAGGCACCACATATGCGCAATGACGGGCAATATACACGCATCATTTCTCCAGAAGCTGACGCCGAGCACGGGTAGCGCGAGGATCTTGTTGGGCTGACACGACAACTTCGTGGCAGCCGAATTCCGAATACTGCATATACGGTGAGGGTAGCTATATGAACTTGTCGATAGGTCATCTTGTAGATTGTTGTAGCGCAGGCAGAACGAAACGGTTATAGAAGGTAGATAAGACAACACACAGCGCTGAACCATAGAATAAAGAATCGCTGAACCACCTGCGAACAGCTGTTTACGTGCGCGATGTCGCACTGAACTACAGAAACCGCCGTCGCGCACCCCAAGACAAATCTTAACTAACGTTTTTAAATGAGTAAACGTACATATTATTTGCTTCTAATCAAGAGAAGTCAATAATATTATAGTGTAAACGTTTTATTCACTACAATAAAAGAATTATGCAGCGTGTGCCACGAAGCCTGGCAGTAAGCAACCCTGGGCGTCGCACCAGTCGCATTGTTGAAATCGCAATCATGTGAAATGAGCCCTCAAAAAATGGCATTGCGACGCGTGCGACAGCACCGATTTTCGTCGTTGCAGTCGCAGCATGTGAAACAGCCTAAAGCGTGTTCGTTGTTTGATCTCGAGTAGCACGGCCGTTGGATAAAAAAAGCTATATTTACTTTCCGCACGGAGGGTGCGTCGCAGGAAATTCGAAGATCCCTCACGTGTATGTTTGCAGCATGTGCGCCGTTTGCATCCTACGGTTCCCACAGAGCGTCGGATGCTCGAAGGTAGCGTCGTCGCGTGTAGGCGCGTGTCTTATCGCCGGCCGCGCTGCCGCCGTGTTTACTTTTGGGGAACTCCACATGCGCGTAGTCGCCGTGTTTGCGAGTGAACTTCGCATTTTTCTGCTCCCCGAAACGTGCTCATTTTGGATCGTACCAATTGCTATGTCATCTAGTGTATGTTAAAATGACGATGGCATTTGTACACCGGCGAAGAAATAAATCGTTATGAACTTGGGCGGTCATGAAGCTAGTCTAACGCTGCAGTTTTTACAGAGAGAAAACGGCTACGAAAGTGGGGCATTCCCGGAGATAGGCGCTTGAAAGCGCCAGCTTTAGCGACAGCACGAGGAAGTGGCACGCTGCGCATGTGCCAAGCATTTCAGAACTTACTGGCTTTCGAACGAGAGGAGCATGCGCGCGTTCGTGGCCTAATGGTTAGAGCACCAGGCTCGACGGCCAACGTTCAACGCCACCCCATCAGTCACGCACTATTCTCTTTTTATGAAAACGAGGCGAAAGAAGAACCTACCTGCCGCAAAGTGACAGCAATGAGGTTGGAACGTTTCGCATTTAACTTTTGGTATGTCTTCATATGCGAGTCCTAATTATTAATACTGGACTCAACTGCTACACAACAAAAAAAAAAACAACTACAAAAATGAACACAAATTACCCAATAGATTGTTTATTGAGAACACTCAACGGTAATATTGTCGTGCAAGTGTTGAGCGAACTCAATTGCTTTTGAAAATTTGTTGAAGTCCGTTGTTTCAACAATTCCCCAACAATATAGCAATGGTTAATCAACAGTCATTTTTGTACGGGCATGCACTCCGCTTGCTCATTTGTCGTCGCGTGGCTTGAAGGCAGCGCTTCAATGAACATTTATTTTCCGGTGGATACGAAAAGAGATTAATAAGCGCGACAGAGCGCTATGAGATTTCGTGCGTTTTGTCGTTTTGTACCCTTGTCGTCCGAGCGTACTGAAAGCACAAAGAGCACGGTGACCGCCACGGAGTGTGTGCTTGTGTCTTTCTATGTTGTTTCTATGTCTCTTCGCATCGAATATCCGCTTCCGAGCGCCTTTGCAATCTGTGAAGTAAGGCATGTTGTTTGGCTAGTCGGTTCATAGATCTCTGCTTCAGGACCACTTTGCACGTTGCCCTGCTTCACTATGTTTATTGATAGCGCCTTCGCTAGCTGCTCGGGGTCTGATTATATTATTATTATTATTATTATTATTATTACTGACCACCAATACTCTCACCGTTATGATGCAGCTTTCCACAGCCATCACACAAACGGGGCAAGTTGATGCTGTGCACTGCGACCTCAGGAAAGCCTTCGAAGTAGTCTGTCATCTCCTAATGCTCGAGAACCTACCACACTGCGGTGTTGCAGCTGTTGTTGTAGCTCTGCTATGCAGCTACATATCTCCTCGATAGGTCCAGCATCAATGACCAATTTTCTTTTGTCTAGTGGTGTATCCGAATGTTCCATGTAAGGTCCGCTTCTCTTTTTAATTTGCATCTGAGCAATCTCCAGGTTTTTTTATTGAAGTGAAAATAAAAGAAAGAAATGTAGTCACCCTGTATCGTGACAGCTACTCCTTTTCGCATAGCAGAAACAACAACAATATATATATATATATATATATATATATATATATATATATATATATATATATATATATATATATATATATATATAACCACAGCACACAATTGTATACACCCGCGGACATATAAATATGACAGGCAAAAGCAAGCCGCACCACAAAGAGTTCGTAAACACAGTGACAAACACTCAAACGCTGCCGTGATGTGGACTGTGATGAGAATGGCCAGGGGCCCAGCAATTTTGCGAGTTCAGAAGGACGGTAAGGATCAGTGGAATGAAGCTCGGCTTCTATCTGCCGCCTTTCCATCGCATGTTTGGGGCATTCGATGAGCAGATGGCGAACATCCTTATAGTCGTTGCCACAGGAGCAAGTCAGGTGAAGGAGCCCGTTTCATGCGATGCAGAAAATGTTTGGTGTATGTTGTTCCAAGGCGTAGTCGATGAATTTGTGTCTCGGTAGTTCTCGAAATTTCTACGTAAAGCTGGTATTTGAGTTGAGTGTCCACTAAGTAAAGAATCGATTCCTTAGTATTTTCATTGAACCAGGTTGACATGCACAAGTCCTTCTTTATTACTCATATGCGTTGCGTGTCCATTGGTGATAAATGGACGATTCGAAATTTTGCATCTTTATGGGCCGACTTCGCCAACGAGTCGGCTAATTCATTGCCTGCTACAGCAGCGTGTCCCGAGGCCCACTTTAATATCACTTCATGTGTTCTTTCAGTTGCCTGAGTTGAACTCTTCAGCACTGCTTATGTTAGTCGTGCATGTGGTTGGCTGCCATCAATATTTTCAAGACATACTAAAGCCGATAAGCAGTCCGTACAAATTACCCCCTTTTTTGGTGTCTCATATGTTCTGATAAAATAAGTGGCTTGGAGAATTTCCACTAGTACCGCTATTGTTGGCAACGACGTCCGTCCTAGTCGGCAAGCGTACCATTCCTATAATGATGGTATAACATAATCTGCAGTCGCACTTTCTTTGATTAGAGAACAGTCCGCGTAGGCGTGAGTAGATTCCTGGTACTTGTCAAATAGCTTATGTAACACTAGTTGTTTCGCTGCTAATGTGGAAACGTCCCTTTATTTATAAGCCCTTCGATTGACGTTTCTATTTTCGGTGCCTGTATAAGCCATGGTGAGCAGCACAAATCTAAATGCCATAAAACCGTATCGGGGAAGTCGTGGTTTAAGCTCTTGAAACATGGCGTGTATCGGTGCAAGCGGACAGTTTTCTTTCAGAGAAAGAAGCGGATGCGCAGAATTCCGGGTAGAAATTCTGAAGAGATGTCGGCATGTTTGCAGGCTGCGCATTACGGTGAAATGTCGTTCCCGCGCTTCTGCGATAGTGAGGTGACTGGATGTAGCTTGCGGGACTCTTAGACACACTCGTAAACTCCAAGCCTGCAACAGCTTTAGCCGGTGGAGGGACGTCGCACATAATTTGTGCAATACTGGGGCGGAATAAGTAATTCTCTTATGGGCAAGTGGTGAGCGAACGTGAAGCAGGGATGCAGTTGTTCCACCCCACTTCGTACCTGCAATTCTGCGGAGAAGATTTATGACACAACTAAATTGGTACTCCATGGTGGTCAAATGATGAGCCCATCGAAGCTGGTGGTCTAAGTTCCCACCGAGAAAACGTTTCCAAACCAGCTCGATCTCATGGCCGTCTGCTGAAAGACCTAGATTTCTGACTTTTTTATGTTGTGAATGGCAAGACCGTTGATTTAGCTTAAGATATCTGCATGCCCCGTTCTCTTAGAAAATCACCTATTGCATTTAAAGCTTCCTGCAACCGATGCTTCACAACCTCTAGAGACTTGTGCGATGCCTACATACAAATGTCATCAGCATACACAGATGTGTTTAAGTCTGCCCGAAGTACTGCTTGTAAGTTTTCTATAGCTGCACTGAAGAGAACTGAACTTACGACACTTCCTTGCGGAACTTCTTCGTCTATGGTGCATGCATCGCTTTGTCCGTCATTTGTATGTATATGCATCTTTCTATCTTCCAAGAGGTTAGCGATCCATTTGAGAAACCGGCCATGCATTCCGAGCGCTGAGAGTCCAACCAGGACATGAAGGTGATTGACTAAGTTATAGGTTTTCTTAACATCAATAAGCACTGTGACAGCAATGTTGCCACAGCTAATCTCGTGGACGACAAACGTTACCAAGTAAAAGATGCAGTCTATTGTACAACTACGCTTTCTAAAACCAGCCATTTAGTCTGGTAGACAATTGCTGGATTCTGTCCACTTGCAGCCTAATATCGATCATTTTTTCCGTAACCTTTGAAACGCAGTTCGTTAAGCTGACAGGACGGAAGAAGTCAAGAGCCAGAGATGTTTTGCCAGGTTTTAGCGACGGGACCACGTTAGTGATCCTCCAACTCACAGGAGCATGAGCTTATTCCCAAAACTTGTTGAATACGTGTAGGAGAGTAGACGTGTCTGTCGGTCCAAGGTTTTTCAAGTTGCAATACGATATATTGTCCGAACGAGTCACTGTTCTTTCACGTGTCTTCGAGAGAACATGCTACAGTTCTTGTAGGGAGAATAGAATATCCAACTGAGCATGATATAAATTACAAGCATATTCAATCTGTTGTTGCACCGACAAGATAGATTGATCTTGAACTGAGACAGGCTGTACGAAATTTACTAGTGCTGCGCAGAACGCGTTTGCAATTTCGCGTTCAGATGAGCTACAAGCTATAGCAAGGCTTTTGAACGGGCGACATTGTAATACCGGATGGCCAAGGGCGTTTATTAACCTCGAGATTTTCGGTGAGGGAGTGAAGGAGGTAAGTGACGTACAGAACTCACGCTCATTTCTTCTTTACGCTGATGGTATCACAATATTTAGACACACAATACTGAGTTCTCCTGCGCACTGCAATCCGACCTGCCCTAATTTTGCAAATGGTGTCCTTTAACAGGCTCCCTTCGAACTAATCTACAACCAGGATTATGTCATATTCGCATAAAATCCATAATATCATCTGCCCTTATTCAGTTGAACATGCAGTGTTGATCACGTTTCTTGAACAAAGTGATATCAGGGTGCCTTTTTTACAGTACTTTAATTAGGCTTCTCCGCCTACTCTATGCCCGTAGCATCACGAGGTATGCGCGCACTCGGTTCCGTCTGCAGACATGCAAGATATTTCTATACCCCACTTGCCTTCCTCAAATGCTTCACATCCATATCTATTTCTTTACTTCAATACACCTCAGTGGTGTGGAATGGCACAAGCGATTGAAATAACATATTAATTGAGCGTGCACAGAAATAGTACACGAGCGCATATCAACATCATATTCTGACCTCGCTCACCAACAATCTTTTCAAGTTTAAGTGCTCATCCTCGATTATCGTCACTTAGCTGCAGACGTAGTCGTCCCAATATCCTCTTTTTGTAGGAAATCATCATGGAATTATTACATACACGAATATACTAGCTTCTGTTTGACTGCGGGTTCCGCAGAATACTCCCAGAGAGACACAGACCATTCCACATTTTCAGCGTTTATCAACAGACACTCGCCTCTGCACAGAATGAGAAGTTTATACTATAACGGTAAGTTCCTCGATATTTACAACAATTTGCCTTCTTTTTGTTCGGAGTTTCGCACTCTCTCAGGAGCCTTGCTTTAGCTGAACTTCTCTCCTCTCTTCTCAAGTTTCTGTCTCATTTGGCATACGTGTGTGATGTATAATGTATGCAATTTGATGGTATTGATTGATTCTTGTTCCTTGGGTACTTGTTTATCATGATCCTTTTGTTTTACATTCTACTTATTATCCTTGAAATTTTGGTCGTCTTTATTCTACCATTTTATTATTCTTTTTCGTTTTTTGTGCGCCAGTATTTGAACCGGTGGTTAAAGCTGGATACACAAAATAAAGATTTATTATTAATATTATTATTACTACTACTACTACTACTACTACATTTCGGGTTTGTCTACAGTGAAGAGCGCAGTGAAGGAGTTATTAGTTTTGGTACTGCGCCATGACGATACGTACGCAGCATGCAAGCGCTGTGCGGAACGTAGGAGCGCGTGTCACGTCAGGACTTTTAGTACTGAGAAATGTCCACGTACGTAAGCGGGCGAGCGTTGTTGACGCCGGGGGCGTCGGAGCGCGCTGGCCGCGTCCGCCAGTGCATCGATCAATCGGTCCAACTATAGACGCTGTTGTTTGCGAGCGTTCACGCTACGTCGAACTATAGTTAGGCCTTTAAAAGACTCTTCAGTTAATACGGATGAAATACACGAATCATATCGAGAAGAATAAAAACCGAGTACTCGCTTTCTGTGGCTAGCACGGTCATTTGCGACGAACTGCGCCAACAGGAGGTCGAGCCTTTCGCGCAAAGAGCAAACACTGAACACTTTCTGAAAAACAAAGTTCCTATTTTTCGCTATGCATTCCCACCGTCCAGGATCCGGGAATGGTTTCTGCGTGTTCACATCACGCGGCAAAGCTAAATCGTAGGCCATTGAAAAATACAGCCTTCCGCCGGTCGCATTTGACGCCGCCATTTTGCGGAACTCTTTTGTCTCGCGCTCTCCCGAACAAACGAGAACCACGAGAGCAGCACGCAAGGCTCCCCACGTACGCACGCAAGAATCGGATACGTGCGTGCGCAGGAGCCGCGTACGCATGAGTTGAGTTGAGTTGAGTGGTTGTAGGCTACTGGTGGGATTAGCCTTGCAGTAGCTGCCGGCAATTGCTCCACCGTAGCGACACTTAAAATACATAAATCATATAAATCAGACACAGACCTCACAACTACACTACACATAGTCACACCTAAGGTCACCATGTGGAGGCCAAATCCGTGTCCTGCAGGTAATTTAAAAGAAGGCGAGAAACCTCCTTCCTATCTAACCGGTTCCCGCGCGGGAAAACAATGTCCTGTATAGAACTGTGGGGAATTCCTGTCCTCTTGAGGGACCCGAATAACACGCTCCTTTCCGCGTCATACAGAGTACAGCACATAAGGTAATGTTCTATGTCACCGCACACACCACACGTTGAACATAATGGTGACAACGCCAGGCCAGTCTTACACATCCACGCAGGGGTACGAGCAGAGCCCGTGCGAATGCGGAGCAGTAAAGTGGCTTGGTTTCCTTTGAGACCCTTAGTCACACATGGCTTGTGAGGTGAGCTCCACAAAGAGTGGAAGTGGCACGACACCGCTTCTCTGAAGAGTCTCTTGTCCTCTTGAGGCACTTTTCTCAAAGGATTCCCAGACAGCGCTCTATGGGCAAGGCTGTCCGCCATCTCGTTGCCTATGATACCTATGTGCGAGGGCACCCATTGGAATCGTATGGAGAAGCCTTTGATAAGGAGAGTGTGCACCGAGCGTAGGGAGCTTAGACATAAAGCATCAGTAGGGAACCCATACTCTAACCTTTGAAGGGCGGATTTCGAATCTGTAAGAATGACTACGGGTTGAGGCGTACAAAGCCGTAGCTTTTTTAGGGCTGCCTCAATGGCAACGCTTTCGGCCGTTGTGGAGGACACGACTGTAGTGAAGCGAACCGACCAATCATACTTTAAAGCGGGAATATGAAAAGCAGCTGCACTAGATCCTCTGACCTTGTCCACAGAGCCATCAGTAAAAATTTGAAGATGACGTGCATATTCAGTTTCAAGATGTTCCAGTACGAGCGAACGTGTTGCCGCCAAAGGAGAACTCCGCTTAGCACGAACGTGAGGAATTGTCAACGAACAATCGAGGCTCGCGAAAGACCAAGGTGGATTCAACCTCTTAGTTCGACCTCTAGCGTCAAGACCCAGGTAACCAATAGTATTAAGGGCCAAGTACGCTCGGGACTCGGATCTCTTTCGAAGGCTCTGTAGAAGGGCTCGACCGGCTATCGTCTGTTTGAGGCGGCCAATTTGCATCAATAGCCTTTGTGAAGCGACTAGGCTAAGAGGTCTCGATAGAGACTCATAAAGTACTGCATTATTAGGAGCAGACTGCGGAACGCCAAGAGCCCTCCTTAGGCCCTTTCTGTGCAAAACCTCAAGTCGTTCCAGCTGTGATAGTGAGGGGGAAATTAAAGGGAGCTGGTACATTATTCGACTCGTCACTAGTGCATCGTGCAGCCTGATCATTGAAGAAGGGTGATTTCCCCATTGCTCACTTGCAACTCTACGGATCACATTGAGACGCGGAGATAGTGATGTCACAATAGAGTCCACAGCTCGTCGCCACTGTAGACGGTAGTCAATAATTACGCCCAAAAAGCGTTTGTACTTCAATTGACGAAGGCAAGATTGATCAATGTCTATCTTCAGCCGCGCATACCGTCTTCCTCTACCTGGAAACATGATGAAGCCAGATTTTTCCACCGAGAGAGTCAACCCTACACCTTGAAGGTAATTTTGAACTGAAAGTAAGGCCTGTCGAGCTATCAGAGCTAAACGCTTGTGTTGATATCCGCTTAACCAAATACAAATGTCGTCCGCGTATATCGACATATGGATATGCCTGCAATGTTTTTGCACTTCAGCGGGAAGACCAGCCATTACAACATTAAACAGCGTCGGGGAAAGAACACTTCCCTGAGGTACACCTCGCGATACCGCCCTTTCGGTGCTTATGGTACTTCCTAACCGCACTTGGATTTTACGATCACTGATAAGTGAGTGAATGAAGCGCAGAAGATAGCCCTGTACGCCTATGTCCATCAAGCTATTTAGTACTGAACTTTGAAGTACGTTATCGTAAGCATTTGATACGTCTAGGAAAATAGCTAGTGTTGAGAGGCCGAAAGCTCTTTGATGTTCAATGTGGCTTATCAAGTCCAAGACGCTATCTTGCGCGCTTAGACCTGTGCGGAATCCAGTCATGCATGTTGGCAGAGCCCTTCTATCTTCAAGCCACCATGATAAACGCTTACTTGCCAGCTTCTCCATGAGCTTAGCCACACACGACGTCAATGATACAGGTCGATACGAGGCCAAGTCTGTCATTTCTTTGCCGGGTTTCAGCACTGGGACAACACAAGCCACCTTCCATGAAGGAGGGACGTCGCCAGTCTCCCATACTCGATTGAGAAAGCTTAGGAGCATCTTCCGGTGTTCTAGAGGTAGGTTCTGCATCATCTGGTTGGTAATGTCGTCAGGACCTGGTGCACATCGACGCCGCAGGCTGCTGAGTGCTGTCTGTAGCTCTCGAAGTGTGAACGGGGCGTCCATAACAGACGTAGATGTTGCAGGCCGAGCGCACTGATGAATTCCTGAGCTTGCACGTACAAATGCATCTGCAAATTCCTCTGCCAAGCAAGCGAGAGGTTTCTGCTTTAGCAGTGCAAGCGCTTCGAAAGGCTTACGAGGACGAGAATCACCAGCAAGGCTGCCAATGACTCGCCAAATTCTCGTCATTGGTGAAAAAACAGACAAGCTGGCGCAGAAGGACGCCCACTGCGACCTACAGAGCTTGTTCGTATGGCGACGAATGGCAGAGTTAAGCCTGTTATAGGTCGTCTTCAAGGATCTGTCGTCCTTCTTCCGCATCATTTGTCGCTCCGCCCTTCTGCGCGCTGCGCAAAGGTTCCTGAGTTTTAAATCTGGAGTCGGAAAATGATTAGGCAACTTGACCGCCGTGGTAGCTGCCATCTTGCCATAAATCATTTTTTCTATCACATCTCCAGAAACACGTGCAAGTTGCTCCCTGTATTTGTCCCAATTAACAACATGGCTTCTTTTAGTGCCGCGCGTATTGAAGTCGGCAGTAAACACAAAAATTGGGTAGTGATCACTTCCCATGCGGTCAGGTGCAGTTGACCACTTCACACGAATGTCAGGTGAATGCAGAGTGAGGTCTATAGATGTGGCTGAGGCGGGAGGCCGGAAGAAAGTGGGACTTCCGTCATTGGCCACGCACAGGTCCAAACTGTCGATAACTTCTACCAGTTCGCGTCCGCGGGAGTCTGTGTTCCTGTCACCCCAGACCGAGTGATGGGCGTTGAAGTCACCGCAGATAATTCGGGGCGCTGGGCAACGGTCACAAAGCTGCTGGAGAAACAAATCCATTGCTACCTTCTTCCGCGGAGACACGTATACGGATGCAACTGAAAGAGTTCGAAAGCCGAGCCGTATCTTCACAGCCGCTACCTCAATGCTATCGGTGCAAAGATCGGTAACGTTCACAGCCACATGAGGAATCTCTCTTCGTACGTAAAGGGCGGCACTTCCTGTGGGAAATGACTTTATGCTGCAATTCTTGTGCGCAACATATCCAGTCAAAGATCTCCCCCTTGGTAGGCCAGCCTCCGAGAGCGCCAATACTGGAACACAAGTTTCTTTCAAAAATAATTTCAGTTCTGCTAATCGACTTAGAATCCCAGCGCAGTTCCATTGCATAATAAACGGCACTTTTCGGTGATTTTTGGTTGCACGAGGTTGAAGAAAACTAGCCATATTATAAGGCAAAGTTCGCTGCGAAGGCGGTAATCATGGACTCAAACGAAAGAACGAGCTGTAGAAAGGTCTTCAGGGTGCCAGCCTGCATCGCTTGAACATAGGAGCGGAGGACTTCAAACAGAACTCGCAGAAGGTCGGACAGATCCCGATTTTTGAGCTCCTTATTTTGTTGAACGCACTGCCTCACCACTTCAACAAAAGATGCGGACTGGGACTCACTCTTCGTCGCTTCAGCTGGTTTCTTCGTCTCTTTTGAGGCAAGGGAATGTCCTCCTTGTCTTCGAGTCTGGTTGTGATCTGGTCGCTGAGGAACTTGGACAGTTTTGGTTGAAGCAGATCGAACAACCGACTCACTCACAGAGGACTTTGCCGTCTTGCTAGGGTCAGGTCGCTCACTGACGTCGCTTGTTACCAAGCCACGAACTTCCGACTCTAACGCAGGGAACTCAACTTCCGACTCTAACGCAGGGAACTTGTCACTTCCAGGTGTCGGCTTCTCAGTAGGTCGTGGTTTGGGACCACTAATGAAGGACACTCGACGGTGTAAGGCGCTTACACGGAAGGGGCAGCCACCGAAACTCGCTGGATGGTCGCCCCCACAATTAGCGCAAGCAAAATCTGCCTTGCAGGCTTTGTAATCGTGGGCGCCACCACATCGTTTGCAACGTTGATCTTTGATGCAAACTTTGGCTACATGCCCAAAGCGTTGGCACTTAAAGCATCGGGGAGGAGTTTCAACGAATTCTTTGACTGCATGCTTGGTGAAACCGAGGTTAATTTTCTCTGGGCGCTCGGTGTTGGGAGCAAACGTTAGCACAACAGAGGTAGTAGGCTTCGCTGCCCATTCTTTTTCTTGAGTTTCCACCCGGCGCATCATACGTTTCACGTGCAATACACCTTGCGGTTTCAAGTAGTCAAGAAGGTCGCTTTCTGAATACCACACTGGTACTCCCCTAATAACACATGTGTTCGTCATGTAGGAGTGGGGCAACCGGGCTTTAACTCTTATGTCACAAAGCTGAGAGCACCGGAGAAGAACGTCAACTTGCTCTTCCGTTGCGATATCTAGATGAAGAGCACCTTGCGTAGTGAAGCGACTGCGAATCGGAGCAGATCCCAGCAGCACTTTAATGGCTTCGAAGAGCCTGATAGGGTTCTGCTCTCTAAAATCAGCACCTTTCTCTGTTGGTAAAACTATCACTGGGATTCCGACCGTTCTTTGCTTCCGATGACTCACCACCTTGAAGCCGTCGCTGTCCACTTCCGCCATATCAGCCACTTCCTCGTCAGGGTCGACGATAGTGGAGTCGTCCCCACTGAGCGATAATGACGTACTGGACTGCTGATCGTCCCTGATGACTGGCAGCTCCACGCCTTGCGAGGCCATGGCCGCCTCCGCCACGCTGGCTTCCTTCGGATGGCGCTGTCCCTTTAAAGATGTCGGCGCCGGAGCAGCCGTACCCTTTCCATAGGGACAGTACCGCCTTAAAGATGCGGCCGTCTTCCCAGGATATAAATAACTCACTCAATGAATAGCAAAACTTAGGGAAAATTACAGAGCTGAGGTGACAACAGATCGAACAGCGTCGTCGTCTTCTTCCTCCTTCCCCGCGTACGCATCGCATACCGTTCGTGTTGCGTTTCGCACATGGGCACTTTCCAGAACGTAGCCATGTTATACGTACGCAATGCCGTTGTGTACGCAGCATTCACAGTATTAAAACTGTCTATTCAGCAGTACTAAACTGTGTATTGTCTATTGTGGTCCTGATGACATTCCACCTGATTTGATTAAGACGTAACGGGGCCTTGCTTGTTCGAGTGCTTACTTGTATTTCTAATCCTTCTTTAAAGGCGAACACATTCCCAAAGGCTTGGAAAACAGCGCGGGTCGTTGCCGTCGTTAAGTAAGGGGTAAAAACTACTGCGAATAACTGCAGGCCTATTTCTCTTCCACGCGCAGCATCTAATTTTTTCCAGTCAATTATGCATTCAATAATTTCATCTTCTATTAAAGATAATATCATTCCTCAACAGCATGGTGTCAGAGCGGCACGCTCCACATGTACCAACCTCGTTAGCTTCATGATGCATGCCTCTCAAGTACTGTATAAAAAAAAGACAGCTGGATGTCATTCATTTTGATCTCAGCAAGGCGTTTGATGTTGTATGCCACGAAATACTCCTTCACAAGTTGACACAGCTTGATCTGCACTACTCTATCACAGCGCTGATAAGAAGCTACCTTCGTGACCGGTACTGCTTGGTTGGCGTAAATGATCAGTCGTCATAACATTATGCGGTTACAAGTGGAGTTCCTTACGGGTCCGTCCTTGGCTCTCTTCTTTTCTCGCTGTTTATTAAGGTCGTTTCGGCAGTCATTCAAAAATCTTTAGTTTTGTTATATGCTGATGACGTCAAACGTTTCAAAGCGGTTAAAAATGTTAATGTTTGCGCCGCTATTCAGTAGCACATTGAGAATTTTGCGTCATGGAACGCTGGAAACAAGCTGGTCATAAACGCATCAAAAACGAAAACTGAAAGCTCCACGCGGAAGACTAACAGGACCTTGTTTCCCATGGCATTAAAGACATTCTCCTGCCAAGAGCTCAGGGATCAAAGGACCTTGGAGTGTACTTCCATAGCTCTCTGAGTTCCTCGACCCACGCTCAACGGACGAGGCAGTGTGCACTGGGAACGTTCGGGACAAGAGACTTCAAACAACCTGGGTCATTTGTACCTTTCTTAAGAGCGTATGACTTCTAGTTCTTGAGTACGCCTCCGTCGTTTGGGGTGGCATCCGTAGGTCAAATTGTGAACTTGTCAAAAGTGTGCAAACAAAGTTCGCATCTATATTTAAACATCGATTCTTTCAAAAGCCTTCCATCTCCATAGAGCTAACACAGACACTCACCTTACCTACCCTCGCCTGTAGGCACAACGATTCGGATGCTCTTCTCAACAAATTAATGCATGGAAAAATCTGCTGCTCCCACTTGCTGCTTTTACATTCCCCAGAAAAGCACAAGGAAACAGCGCGCCACGGAAGTACAAGAAAAGAAGTAGGCAAAAATGTCCGATATTTCACACACACGCAAAAAAAAAACGAGAACAGAAATACTAGGAAGAATAAAAACAAGAAAAAAATCGGCAGAACCAATCTCCGACGCCTGTTGACGGAAATGCGTTTAGCATTGAATCAATGTAGCCACACAACGTATTGCCACCGTCGAAACGAGTTATGTATGAGACGTGCACTGTAGCGGGACTCCAATTTCGGCGCTACCCTAAGAACGCTCGGCGCCATCTAGCGACACCGCCACGAAGCCTGCGCGTGGTCTCCGAAATGCATGACGCACCGGTGCTTGCGAAGGCTTATGAACGCGTCATGCGGCAGCCCCTGGACATCTCCCTCTCGCTTCTTTCTGGAGACGCTGTGAAGACGCAGTGCCACTATAGATAAGCAGCACTGCCGAGTAGTGTGGTTCGCCAGTGCCGGCGAACACTGATAACTGTTCGCTCGTATGCGGCACCCTCAGTGGTACGTGCTCGCAAACTGAAGTTGGCGAGAGTTTCACTGAAGGGCAGCGCGTACTCAGTGCATTAATGGCGCACCTTGTTGAAGCGTTAGCGTGAAAGCCGTTCGTTATAAAGCTGCATACCAGGGGTGTAGCAAGGGGGGGAGGAGGGTTTATGGGTCTCCATCCCCCCCCCCCCCCCCCCGAAATTTTGCCGTACTGTCATGCACCCCGACCAAAATAACCCCCGACGCCGGAAGTTATTCTGCATTTTCTCTAGAATGTCTTTTTAACGCTCGAAAAGACACTTCGGCGCCAACATTGCGAACTCGGGCTGGATTTCGTGGTAACGCCCATGCATCTGGAGTCACATAACGCAAGGAGACCCATTTGAGGACAAAGTTTTAAGGGCGTTTTGATGGCGAGCGGCACGTCACGGCATCTCGCGGGGGCCGCGGAAGCTACGGAGAGCATATATTTCATTTGCGAAACTTTGTGGGCATAAAATTCTCTTAAACGTTCGATGCGAAAGGTGCATTGACATTTCAAAAGTCATGCTTTAGATTTTAAATTCCGGAACTTTGTCGGTTTAATGTCGTTATAAATATTTGTCGCCAAAGGTGCATTGACTTCTCTAAAGTCGTACATCGGACCATACAACGAGACAAGCCAAATCAACACACTATCAGACAAGTTGAAAAAGCACAAAGCAAGGTCTCATGAGACGAAGCGATGTGGCGGATCATTTGTGCTGTAATGTCATAGAAAAGCATATCGACATTTTTTTTTCACCTGCACCAAAACATCTATGTCAAGACACTAAAGCCAGCAAAGGTAGCTACGTGCTTATTATTTTTCTCTACTTTGACTTTTATTTGCGAGGACACATTGAGTCTCTTCAGTTTTATTCTTCTCGCTACCCGCGGGCTGCCAGAGCCAGCCAGAGCACTTGCGTTCTGTTCGTGTTGCTCCGGCCACCGTGCGGCACACTTCGGTGCGCGTTCTTTTTTCTCTGGCTGAGTGGATTTTGGTCTTGCAGAGTTTGGGACGCTTCCTGCCTAGCAGACGAGAAAAAGAAAGAATGGTCTCTTGCCGCTATCTCTGTGGGCACTCGACGGATTGCAACGTGCTCGCCTGAGGGTATCACATTCACTTCGACGTTATCACGACCTTTCCGGAAAGCCTTGTCTCACCACTGTAGGATACCGAGCAGTATGCGTATGATTGTCTGTTGACCAAGCGTCTCACGTTTGTTTCAATATTCCTTCAGTAGCCAGTTTGGTGCCCAAAGTAGGCATTCGATTGTGGCCAACATGCTTTCCTTTGCGTTTTTACATTTCCGTGCCCCCACCCCACAAAAGAAGAAGACATTGTTGTGGCGCAGCGAATTGTCGCATGGTGAAAGTTGGATTTTGTTGCTAGTTCTCTTGTGGAAAGTAATGAGCCATGGGACTCTTCACTTGCCGGACACTCTTTTTATAATATTGCGATAGCAATTATATGGGCACTCCAGGCGCATTCCTGCCGTCGCCGTCATGTTCCGTGTAGAATCCAAGGGCGATAACGTCGTCACCGTGCGCCGCATCTTGTATGTGCGAGTGAAATCATAGTATGGAAGCAGGCGATGGGTGAGCCAACGATGGTGGCTCAGTCTTGCGTGCGCAAGGGAGCAAAGCGGGGAGGAAGCGCGCCGCCCTCCGTTGCGCTCGATGCATTGGGGGCAGTACAGGGAGGGGGAGCGGACCTTAGGATTCTGAGATCTGTGAATCTGTGATTGCGCAACGTGTTTATTTGCTTCACGCGTTATATACAGTGACTTTTGCTTAGATACGTAGATTGATTGGAGACTTATACGTATATTTAAATATCTTGTTGCGAGTTTTTGTTTATGCATGCTGTGAACTTTTTGCCAGTGACACGTTTTCGCCCTTTATCAAGCTGTATCTTCGCATTCTTATATTCTATTGTATCTTCGCATTTCTAACGTATATTTTCCAGAACTCCAGCTTTTTATATGTGCTCTCTGTTGCGACTTTAATTTCGGTGCAATTAATAACAATACACGAACGGTGACAGCTGATTCTGCGCAGTACGTTGGAATGAAAGATAGCATCATTGAGATTTTTCCCTTGCTGTTGCATATGTACAAGAATGTAAACAAGGTTCTTCAATGATAAAGCTTCACTGAAATATTTTACCTCATCTTGTTGATTTGCTGGTGTTTACGTTTTTCATATCAGCGGCATGCACGGCTTTGCTAGTTTTAGGCTGATATAGTTCTGAAGTTCGTGTGATATTTTCTTTACTCAATAAATCGACAAAATAACCTGAAATCATTGATATCAGTTATTTCTGGAACAATTGTTTGGGCATACGAATATATTCTTTTGTGAAAAATACGTGTTTTATTTGTGTTGACAGTGCGTAGCGTTCAAGAATTCATTTGCAGCATCTTTGGCAATGGCAATGCAGTTATTATTCATGTATTTGATCCCTCGACAAATTCTATAAGGATGAGGCCGAGCTGCGACCGATGCACTACTCATTCGACCAATGACTACCCGTAACCCAGGTAATCGGGAAAACGGTTAGATAGATACGTAGATAGACACGAGCAAAGTTACAAATATAGCCTCCAGAAAGTGCGTCAAGTACCCTAAGAATGATAAGCCATTAATAATATAAAGCGATGAAAGGAACGCTTAGAAACTTCTTAATCCTTCATGAATTGTGCTATCTTCTTAGTGCCTGATTATAAAGACGGTATATCATGTTTGACATGCCCGACAGAGAAGAAGAAGTGATCTGGCGCCAGCCTTTCAACGAAGAATGCACTGCGATTTAACCAGTCCTGATAGGGCGAGCCAAGTGTTCTCATCTACTTTGAGGTAGGGCTTGGCACGAAATCAGCGTTGAATAAATTAGGAGAGGAACTGCGCACCTACTCAGCCAGGCTGAACGTGTTAGGTCAACGGGACGCCCGACCTTCTTGTGAGGTAAATATTCTGATTGTACGCATGGAAATGAGCTCGTTGACGCAGAGGTAAAGTTAGGGCTCTCCAATTCTGCTTCCATTTCGATACCCCTTTCGAGACCAGATGCTGCCGATATGTTATATCACATCATGCGTGTCACTACAACAAGTTACTGGACGCAGCTAGATAAACACCATCACCGATTCCATCTACTTGATCCATAATTAGCATTTCGCGCACAACCCGACTTTCGTATAAGCCAGGCAAGCTTTCTCCATAGAATGAGACTGCGTGGCCTTTGTTCAACTGCTTCGCCAGCTTATTTTGAACTGATTGTGAGAACTGCCGCGTGCTGAAGAATATTGATCACGTGTCCTTCGAGTGCCCGGTGTGTTCGCGAGAGTCAGCCAACGGCTGCATTCTCGGGACGAATCAACAACCCGCCTTTTTCTGAAAGTCTTGTTTTAGCTCATAATGTTCCGCTTGGTAAGCCATGAAGGTCATTGTGGTTTCTGTGAGTGGCAGTGAACTTGATATGGGACTTCAAGAAACGCTTCCAGTTTGTTTTCCTTTGATCGTCCTGATGTTCTCCATTCATCGTCATTTACTTAGTTGCCCGCCCCCTTACCCTAACGCTGATGAGCTCGCTAGAGTACACTAATTCAGACCAATCGGCGCCTTCTTTTCGAATATATATATATATATATATATATATATATATATATATATATATATATATATATACACGTGTGTGTGTGTGTGTGTGTGTGTGTTTTGGTGAAGAAAGTAGCTCTGCAGATCGGGTGTTCAATAACGTGAAAAAAGTCATGGTTGATATCTTAAATTAACCACTGTTCTGTAAAGAATCGTAGTGGATAGGTCGCGCGCCCATGTAGAGACCCGGATCCCAGCCCAAATATTAAAATTAAATTTTTGTTTTTGCTTTTCTACGTGCGGCTGCATTTTTTTCTTCAAATTTATCTATATATACATCAGCCGCCATTAGCTCAGAAAGCTGCAGATGAATCTTAATCTTAATTTTATTTAATTCTGGGATATTGCGTTCTAAACCAAGATCTGATGATGAGGCACACCACATTGGGGGACTCTAAATTAATGTTTACCACCTGGGGTTCGTTAATATGCACCCAATGCACATTACACGGGCGTTTTTGCATTTCCCCTAGCTTCATCGAAATGCAGCCGCCGTTGTCGGGATTTGATCCCGCAACTTCGTGCTTAGCAGCGCAACGCCAAAGCCACTAAGCAGCCATGGCGGGTCAATCTGAACAGTTACAGACATTCATGAGGTCACTAAATTTACATGACCACATATGCAGACCATTCAGTGCTAAAATACTCCTAATTTTATGAAAAGGATATGCTAGCTACGCAAGTGTACATTGCATAGTGGTTTATGCAGCTTGGGTATGCGGCTTGGGACAAGGCCAAAGAATACGTAATTCAAAAAAAAAAAAATTTATTAAACGCCATTTTTAGTTTCGCAATCATGGTGTATGTCTACATTAGAAAATTTACAATCTTATTCGAAGATAACTAATTCCGTTTGGTACAAGTTGATGTAGAAGTTTCGAGATATTAATTATCAAATTTGGCATTCAGTAGGCTAATTTTGCCTTCAACGGCTGGATTCTTTACGTGCAGACAAAACCCACATATGACGCACTGGCGGAAGAAAAAGGAAACAGTTATTATATTTTTGTCTTTTTCTTTTCTGTTGTTAGATGAAGGTACGAGTGCAGCCTGTAATCAGCTTCACCTGGCTTTTATTTTGGCACGCTGTAGGGGACCGTTACGTCACGTACAGGGTTTGTCTAGACGTCGAGGCAAGCGGTCTTATGCGACGGTTCAAGCAGCATTTGCGTATAGCTATGATAGGATTTACATCAAAATTTTATACTTTAACTTACAAGCCTCAGTTAGGTGGGCTTCCTACCATTCGCGTAAGTTATCTGTTCTCTTTACTTCTTCCCGCCGTGGTGGCGTGGCGGCTATGGTGTTGAGCTGCTAAACACGGGGTCGCGGGATCAAATCCCGGCCGCGGTCGCCATATTTCGCTGGGAGCAAGATGCAACAACGCCCGTGTCTCGTGCATTGAGGGTACGTTAATGATCCCCAGGTGGCCAAAATTAATCCGGAGCCCTCCAGTACGGCGTGCCTCATAATCAGATCGTGCTTTTGGCGCGTAACACTCCAGAATTCTTGCTCTTTATATCACCCATTACTCCGCAAAGGGTAGCCATTCAGGCGACCGTATGGGTAAGCTCCGTACCATTCCTTGGTTTCTCTTTCGGTTCACAGCAGGGCATCAACGGCGCAACATGAGACCCCCTTTTTCTAGCATGCTTGGGCAGCTAATCTTCTTGCAAATTCCAAAGCAGCGAATGCTGTAATGGCGGTAGTAAACTCCTCAGAGATGCATGAAAAAAAGGAGAAGAAAAGAGAACTTTCCACATCCTCGAGTGAACGCATGATAGATATTTTTGAAGGTGCGGCACTCGTAAAAATGCGGAAGCGTGTAAAGAGCGCGCCTCTACTTCTCTACCTGTATAGACGGCTGGTAGTGAATTGTATAACTAAGCCCTTCAAAGAAGAATAACGATAGCTTTATTATGAAGAGATATTCGATATTACTGTTCCGGACGACGTATCCGCCCACGAGAGTTGGCCCGGCAATGAGCACTGTACGGCCCTTAATTACGCAATTAAGAAGGGGGGCAAGGTGAGAATACAGTTTATTGCCTTCCTGAACGAATTACGAAGAACGATACACTTAATTATGCTCGGAAGATTATCAGACAATTAAATAAAGAACAGGAATAGAACAAACTGTATTTCATCCAACGACACAGCGTAGTATTTATCTCCTGACTTGGGCACTTATAGGTTACCGCTGCCTTTTTTTTAATGTGCTGTGCTGCTGCTGTAAGTTTATAAACAGACAATAAGCCGAATGAAGCAAGGAACTATGGCTTACACAAGCTGATTAAAAAGTTCACGTGTGTCGCTTGCATTACATTATAGAGAAAGACCGTACAAATGAGTTCGTTGCGCTTACTCAATCGATGAAGCTTAATGGCCGAATAGAGAAACTTAGTTGCAAGTTTTCTTTTGCCTGGAACATGTAGCCTGCACTTTCATATGCGCATTTCTCATCGCCTATTGGTGACCATTTACTCTGCAAAAAAAAAAAGATACAAATCAAGGTGCCTTTGAAACGAAGTCACTCAGCATACATTGTAATGTTGAATGGTACGCAGAATAATAAGGAAAAGCAAGGGCATTATGAAAAGGCTTATGTCATTGGGCACCCTTTATGACAAGGAGCCCAAACAGCAACGGTTTTAAAAGCATTCAGAGCATCTAAACATAATATGTCAAGGGAAATTTTTCGCATCTTCGTATCACTGCGATGTCGCATGCATTGCATATTTGTTTGTCAGTTTGTCTGTTTTGCAAAAAGCTTGAAGTCGGCTGAAAAAATTCAGAGAAAAGCTAACACGCATCAACGTTGCGGCGGGCAGTCTTGTTTTACCACCGAAGTGAGTAAACGTTTCACCAGGGATGATGCGCTGGTGAAACTTTGAGCGCAGCTCTATACGTGTTTTCATTTCCCGATATATTGGCTGGCGCGGACAATTTGTCTTGTGCGGCACGTTCCAAATGGAGAGAAGTGTGGCCCATCTGCCTCGCTAATCGGGAGATCACGAGAGGCAGCGCGTGGGTGGCGCGTGGGCGCGATTCACAGCAGCTGCCGCAAACAGATCTCCGCTCATGCGGCGCTTTGCTTCCACACAGACGACTCGCGCTACTCTAGCGCCATATCGTAGCCATCGTCTCCGCACAGCGCGTCTTGCGCGTCACTACGCTTTTCTTCTGCCGCTTTCGTTAGACAAACGACGAGAGAGGCCCTTCGTCGCGGGGAAGTCGTGCCACCAGTGTCAGCGGCGACAACACCCAAGGAGCGTCGCACTGAGCCTTACCCATAGCCGCTCTCCTTCGCCCCTTGCAGGAGGAGTGATCCCGTCACACGCTGGTACCGTGGACTGACCTCAGGAGCAGACGCTGCGGACGAGCGTAGCCTTCCCCACCTCCCGGCACCCTGCGCTCCCCACCCCCTCAGAAGCGCAGATGAGATCGCCCACGTGACTGCGGATGACGTGGTTGCCGGCAACTGAGCGCATGCGCAGGCTGTCTCCCCTCCGCTTCTCCTCCGCTTTACGCCTAATGGTTCCGCTGCCCCCTCCTCCTGCGCTTTCGTCCTCCTCTCTTCGCTATGGCCTTTTTTTTTCATCTACCGCTGCGCTCTGCGTTTGCTTTCATTCTTTGCGGCGCTCACACGCTCGGTTTAGCCGACGCCGCCGACGCTCGCAGCAGGAACGGGTTAATAAGAGCTGCGCTTTAAAAAAAAACAAATAAGTATTCTGCGCACCTCTCCTGACCGTGTAAAGGTTTTTAAGAGCAAGAGAGTATCGGTGATTGAAATAGCTTGCACGGCGAAAACCCGCCGTGGTTCCTCAGTGGCTATGGTGTTGGGCTGCTCAGCACGAGGTCGCGGCATCGCATCCCGGCCACGGCTGTCGCATTTCGGTGGAGGCGAAAACACCCGTGTAGCTAAATTTAGGTGCACGTTAAAGAACCCCAGGTGGTCTAAATTTCCGGAGTCCTCCACTACGGCGTGCCTCATAATCATAAAGCGGTTTTGACACGTAAAACCTCATAATTTTTTTTTGCACGGCGAATGCAAAACGCGCCTCTATTCGCGTCCTCCCCTCTGCCAATGTGTGGGACCGGAGTTTCATAATTTGCCTTCTCCGTATTGCAGTGAAGCCGGCACAAGTGCGCATCAAAGGATCGCGCAGCCCGGTGTCGGCTGACGTGGAGGCCGTGATCGAGTGCGAGACGACGGGTTCCCAGCCCCCAGCCAACATCAGCTGGCGGCTGGAGGAGACGCCCCTGAGAGAGGCCCAGGTGCTGGCAAGGGGCGCCAACGGCACGGCCAGTTTGCTGCGCTGGACGCCACGGCCACAGGACAACGGCCGCCGGCTCATCTGCCTAGCCCTGAACGACCGTTTCCCGGAGGACGGCATCGACGACATCTGGTCGCTTGACGTGCACTGTGAGCCTATAGGCACCAAGATACCTGTCACGTGCACTATAAAATGGCGCGCATGAAGGGGTCTTGGTGTCTGCGCATGACTAACTTTCTCGTTTGTGATTCATTATGCATGAATGAGTATGCAGGCCGACTGCAGCAAGCTCTTCGAGCCCGTGCGCACTTCCAACGGACTCCGGGACTGCTAGTACTGAAATGCAGCTCCATATAGTACACTCAGCTCCTATAGCTGAGCGTGAAGAAGTAGCCTTGGAAAACATCGGCTGACTAAACACTGTGCATGCTCATTTCTTCCTTCAGAAGTGTGCATGTGCAGTCTTTAGTCAGCCGGTGTTTTCCAAGGCCACTTCCTTTGAGCACTCGTTGCTCGATGGGCTGGCGGCTACTGCACGTGTTTGTTCTTCGACATTTTAGTTTTAACGAATACCCGCCGTGTTTCCTTAGTGGTTATGGTGTTGGGCTGCTAAGCACGTGGTGGTGGGATCAATTTCCGACCACGTGGTGCATTTCAAAGGGGGGCTAAACGTCCGTGTTCCGTAAATTCGGGGCACGTTAAAAAGCCACAGGTGGTCAAAATTTATCTACAATCCCCCCCTACGGTGTGCCTCATAATCAGATCGTAGTTTTGTCGTGTAAAATGCGCAAATGATCTTTTTTTCTTTTTTAAGTTTTAACGACTACTTACAATGGTCGTATCGCACGCAGGAAGACACGCAGACACACAAAGTACATGAGATAAGACACAGGGCTTAGTGTTGTCGCTTCTATTTCTGTCTTTGTGCGCACACTATAGCCATAAGAAGAGGAGCTATAGCAACAACTCCACATAGCTACTGTCGCCGATTTCAAGACAGCCTAATAATTAATGATTCTGTCCACCGTAAGGCGGGCTTTAATTGCTTCTAAAGTGCAAAGTAGATATGTCCCTTGTCGCATCGTTTGGCCTCTTATACACTGCATAAATCGTCTTTGCTTTGCAGAGGAAAGTACATCTAGTGATGGCGCTGCCTATGAGGCACCACAGCCCGATGTTCCAGCCATTAGGGCACAATCGCGCGTATACTACTCTCGCGCCAACGCCAACTACCTATGTGAGACAATTTGCGTGTGCGCGAGCGCCAGTTACCATTAGGCTGAACATGCAGGAATGAAACGGGCGAGTAACATTCAAGCATAAATCGGCCTATAAAGTCGTACTTCTCCCTACGTGCACTGCTCCTCACCATTATTCACCCGACAAACATCAGACAACGCCTTCGCCCTTGCTACATCACGGCGTCGACCTTTCGCAGTGTACTTGCGCGAGGACATAATATTTGCACTGCATCGCTTGTGAACGGTGTAGTGTATAAACAGAAACATTACATCACGTTAAAGTTGTGACTTGTGCGGTGTATAAACATAAACACTGCCGGAGAGTACACGTTGCATTAGATGCGATAAAGACAACTGTACGCATCGCATTTAGTTTTCTAGCTTTTAATTCACCACTTCACGAATGCTTCGCATCACATAAATTCCATTGTCTGCGTTGAACCTGCATAAATTTTTGAGATTCGCTTTTCATTGCCTTAGCAGTTGGAAAAAGCGTAATCGGCACAAGTACAATGTAAAAAAAGAATCAAAGGTGAAGTACTTTCATGACAGCTGCATTGCCTGCGGCAGGCCACGATAGTGTTTCCGAATAAATGTGCCAGCTCTGGCGGAAAAATGCTCGATGCATATTTGAAAACAAATTTTTGCCTTACGCAAAGTAGTTAAATTTTACTAATTAGTTTTGTCAAATAGACACGCCGTGCACTTACTCACTGAGGCATAAGGGAACAGTGTGGTTATTTGGTTCTCGCATATGCCTAAATCCTGCTTCCTTAAAGTATGGTGCCATTGATATAGCACTTATGGCACGGATTCTCAGGAATTTTAGCGCAGTAACTATGCTTTCAATTTTGGGGTGTGTATATTTAGGCCAACGTCATTTAGACCGAAGTTTTTAAAGGTATATTAATTTTTAAAAAATGGATGCCTTTTGTTGGGTCACGCTGGCAAAATACAAGCAAGCTATGGTTATGAACGAAAAAGAAAGCCTAACCGCATATGGAGAATGAAATGAAATGCTAGTTTATTGTGGATAATTAAAAATCGTTTGACCAAATTGTTTACCCGCACGTGCCATATTGTTACTATTGCCATATAGCGTTCATAATGCAAATGTATTCTCGCGAATTCGGGATAATACGGAGCGCAGCTTGGCAGCAACCAGCGCGAGTTGCACAGTTACCTTTGGTATTTGAAATGTCTGTGATGACGCAGGCAGTCACATGGAGCACCATGTGTGACCAATAAGCGAAGTGAGCTGAGTTAGCAAAAAAAAAAAAAAGAGAACACCCTGGGCGCCAGTATCGAACCATCGAGCACACATTCACCTCAGCAGCGAGGTCGATCGCTGTTCGTCGAAACTGCTCGACCATGGCCGGAACGTCGGCTCGCGGGCGGCCTTAACATGTATATATGTAATTTACTGTTAGATTTCTTGTGCCTGTGTTATGAAAACTGCAATTTTTGAACGTTATTTGGCCGTTTCTAGACACGCCGTTTCCTCAAGCTGAAAGCGCGGCGTTTGGAGCTTTTTCTGACTGTCAGCTGGTGCATTCCGATGAACACCGTAGTTCTTTCGCAAATTATGCTTCTGTGTAAAAAAAATGCCTCCAAAGCTGTACACTCCCCATGGACTTCCATGGATACACTAACATTCGCCACGCCATTTGAAACAAGAATACAGCCGCGATAGGTACCGCCCTTATTGAATGTAGGGCTAGGCGAGTGGGATGTATTTTTTTCGGACATTTAAGGAAATGACGACTTCGCTGATTGGTTAATCATGAAAAAACACCGGTTTGTTTAATAAAAAAAATAGAAATCGTGCCTTTTTCTAGCTCGCGCCTGCTATGGGCGCCAGTTGATGCCCCTAATTGGTGAAATTTTTGCTTTTAGAACGCCCGTAGGACGTTGGCACTGGTAACGTCCAGTGACAATCAGAGACCACTTGCCAGTTTTCTGCGTGTATACTTCCAAAATACGACGTGGTCAACGATACTGGAAACGGCTAGAGTACTGGTGGTATAACAAAACGCTAAGTGGAGCTTTTTACAGCGTTGTCATGGACTCGCTCCCCTAAACGTTTGGTGACTGCCGCTGGCGACAGTGTGTATCGAAGGCACCTCAGAGTTGTTGTAGCTCCGACGGGGCGGCCGGACGGAGGATTTACGGCATGAGGCCTAAACGGCCGGCACGCGCAGCGCCGCAAGAAAGAGCTGGACTGCTTCAGTCGGGAACCAGACAAAGAATGAATTTTTATTTCTGCTAGAGGAAACAGGAGGCAAATTACAGCGTTTGGCGCTGAGTGGCGACCTGACGTAAACGACCCAAAACCGAAACCAGAAGACAACACAGGATACCCAAAAGTGTTTTGCGAGAAGTTTATGAAGAAATAAACAGTGCTAAGTGTCATGCGTGGATTTGAACTCTGGTCCCACAGTGGTCACTAGAAGGCTTTAGCACAAAGCCACTCCACCATTGCTAGAGCAATGGTGGAGTGGCTAATGATAGTGTGGTTGGACCGCCAACTTCTGTGATTGGCTGAAGTTATGCCGTTCTGCTTACCTGTAAACTATCACTGAGGCGAAAGAATGTAAACTAAGCCAGTGTCAAAACGCGAAAGGTAATCTACAAAAAGAAGAAATAAATAGCCGTGTCTCTCCACTTCATATCGGGAAGCGCACCCGCCAAAATGTATGAAAAAGTGTTTTTTTTTTAAACAAGGTCTTCTTAGCCAGCTTCGGACGGATTTGGGGCATATGGGATATTGGTGTCTTGTAACCAATTCTGGAAAGAAACGGTTGGTTAGGTGACGTGTAGATGTGGTGTGAACATGACAATGGTTTTGAATGACACCTCGTCATGTCGAGAATACTTACGAATAGTCAGCCACTTAGGACTTAATAAAAAAATTTGTGTAAGTAGCCGTAAACGGGATGAAATGTGAGTCTCTGAGTCGCTGTCACCCTCTCCCATGCTGCCGCCACGTGCCATCTAACTGGACTGCCACATCCTCCGACAGATGGTGCGGAGTGTCGCAGTTCGATACGATGCCTCAATGTGAGCTCGCCGCTAAAACCCGTCGATAATTTGAAAGTAGCGACGCTCTCCTACCCGCGGCGCTTTCCTCCTCGATTCGCCTCGCGCGCCATCTGCGCACATTCGGCACGGCACGCTCCTACTCTTTGGCTCCAGCGTACGGGCCGCAATATTCGACGCAGGCGCATGATCTTGGGCCAGTTGCACGCCCTAGTGATGTACAAAATTGCGAGAAATTGTGATAACAGCATCCAGAATGCTGAAGGCAACGTTTATGAGGTGGTTGTTTCTTTGCTTAAGGCCGTATGAATGGGGCATACTGATGTAAAATAAGCTTTGAGACGAAAGATAAGTTATGGGGTTTTACGTGCCAAAACCCCGATCTGATTATGAGGCACGCTTTAGTAGCGGACTCGTGTAATTTGGACCGGCTGGTATTCTTTAACGTGCCCCTAAATCTAAGTGTACAGGTGTTTTCGCATCTCAAATTTCCGCACTTTCAAGTTCTCCCAACCCCAAATTTCAGTTGGCCCAGCCCTACCATAGGCTTCCCCATGCATTTTCTAAGGAGCCCTATGTATCTCCATGGGTATTCTCTTTGTATCTATTTCTTGGGGGGAGTGGATGTAAATTGCTCTTTATCGCTTATAAAGCTACCAATCATCTACATTTACACTATTATAACGATTAAACGTCTTAAGTTTGCAAATGATGCATATTTCTGCAGATGCAAGGCATTACACTTTTCGCGTGACGGGGCTTGGCTCCTCACCAAAGAATGCTTACACATTAAAAACGCAGTGTCGAATAGCTGGCGCTCATCGCACGCAATGCCACGGGTATACTTTCCATTAATATTTTTCTGGGACCGCATTCACTGTATATAAGGTATTGACGTACACATCGAAGTAAGCTGGAAAGAAAGCTCCTCTACAAGCTCTATTTCGTTTTTCAGTAAAACAGGGAATGGATCCTAAGAATCACGAAAAGTGCGATCGAGAGGCTGTATCCTCGCACATAATTGTTCACCGCGTAAAGCAGAACCTAAAGGGCTGCATTTCTCACTGAATAAGAGTTTACGACGTGCGAAGTGAGGAGTCCAAGCAGAATGTTCAACATACTGAGAACTACCCCACTTTTACGCAGCGTACAAATTGTCGCAGCAAAAACGCTGATGAGCTGGCCGGAAGAATAAAAAGAAGTGAAGCATTAGGGGATGCGTTGATACGAGCAATAAGAAAGGCGCCTTACCTCGCAAACAACAGTGTTTCTTTGTCGGAACCAAGTTCTTTCGGTCGATGTAGTGCAGTCACTGCTTCCTGCGCAAGCCGTCACGCTTTCCTTGTGGTATCATAAACACTGCATAACCATCTTCAGGCTTCCCGCCGCAGGTATATGCGCTACCAGCATGGCATAGCGCTAGTACAACACCGCAGGAAACACAGCCTTGAACGTTCGCTGCGCCGAGCCAGTCGAGCTAAGGAGAAAAATGGCGCCAATGAAGAAGAAAAACACAAGCAAAACTAGAGTTTACTAGATAGCTAGGTAGAGTGGACCCAGCGTGGGCTCCACTCTGAGACTTTTTTAAGGCTTTCTTTTTTAATAAAATTGATGGCACGACCACCGTCGCCTTCACCTGAATGGGCGGCTCGGAGGTGCATGGAGCTTTGACAGGCGTTTTAGTCTGCTGCATATAGTTTTAATACTCGGTGGCGGAAACAGTAAAAATATTCCCCACCGACTTGTGGTCAATAAAACAGAGAAAGAGCGAGGGAAACGATGCAAATCACGCAACAACGACGGCGCGCCGAGCAGAAGACAGCTACTCAAGCCATGAGCTTCAGGATAAGGCGACGGCAGCGCCGCCGCTATTTCAGCGTATTTTGCATCATCCTCGGCGTTTGTGGAGGCGTCCGCTGGGCCGGCCCAAGGAGGCTAAAGAAAAACTGCTGGAGTGGACGAAGCGCCCGTCAAGCGAACCCGACGCGTCGCCATCTTACGGGGGGCAAAAGCACGCTAGTCGCCGCAGATTATGTTTCGGGTCCTCGTGTCTTGCCGTGCGCGCTGCTGTGCCGATCCCAAAATGTGCTAGCGCGCTCGGGTGTTTTTAGGAAAGTTGAAGTATAAGCAGTTAACATGTTAGCGTTATCTTTCTCGTTTAAATAAGACTGCAGTTTAGCATTCATTGCCTTACTCTAGAATAAAAAGTAAGTAAATTTATTATTGGGGTTTTACGTGCCACTTTCTGATTATGAGGCACGCCGTAGTGGGGGACTCCGGAAATTTGGACCACCTGGGGTTCTTTAACGTGCAGCTAAACGTAAGAACACAGTCGGCAATCGTCAAAATCTGATCAGCGGGTCAAGCGCCTCGGCTTTTATACAGCAGTCGTTGAAGGTTCCAGACTAATCGCTCAGACCCGCGTGTCTTCCACAAAGTTCTACACCATTCGCGTCACGCGATGAAATCAGATAACACAAGGTTCGGTAAAAACAGACAGCTGATAGAACCATCTATAACTTTCGAGAAACTTCCGATACATGCAGGCGCGTCCGGCGCTGTGCGATAACATTTGTTAGGCGGTGAAACGTGTCGCCCGGTAGAGATATACAGGTAGACGTGTCAATATTGATGTCGATAAAATGGAAAATGTCAGAGTACTCAGATATCTTCTATCCGGAGACCACCAATATCGCTCGCCTCACAGCTCACAGTTAGAACTTGAAAATCCGTTAAGCAATTAAAAACCGTTGGAAAAGTCGGCGTACAGTGGCTGCGAAGCACTTGGCAGGCCGCTTCTTGGCTCCCTCAAGATGGCTGCCACCTGCTTCACCCGAGCCTATAGGCCGGTATAGGCGGCTTCCACTCCCGCAGTTTTTCTTTAACGTCATTGGCTGGACCCACTCCTCCATTCTTGACAGAACGCTTGTTTCTGTGCTCTCTGCATTTTTGGTGAACTCTTTGCCTTTCGGGGTGCCTTACCTCCCCGTCTTGCGACCATGGACGCGGAGCATGCCACAGGCCCTCCTGGCCAGAAGTCATCACGGCTGTCAACCGCAAGGAAGCGAGTTGGCTCCCCCAGCGACACCGAGGACACCGAGCTGTACTCTATGTCGGAAGACGACTCATCCGACGACGGCTTCATACCCGTCCGGAGTAAGAGGGCGAAGAGAAAGATCGCCAACACAGCGCCGTCACCTCCTGCGAGCACTACGACTATGAAGTCAAGGCCTGCGCGCTGGCCACACGTCATCATCTTTATGCCGGAAGAACCGTCAAGCAACCTACGGTTGCTGAACAGGCAAGCCCTATCCATTTTTCTGGAACGTGCGGTGCCGGATCAAATTAAAGACATCAGAATAAACCCACGCAAGAATATACTCGCCATAGACGTGTACAACGCGAGTGCGCTTGGAACACTTCAAGAAATCACGGAGCTTGGCGGAATCAAAATGCGCCCCTTCATCCCGATCGACGACACATCGATAGCCGGTGTAATTTACGACATTGACATTGCCATTCCCAATGAAGATTTACCTAGCCTCATCAAGCCGGCAAACGAGGGCACGATCATTACGCAAGTGCGCCGTCTTGGGAATACGCGCTGCGTAAAAGTAATCTTCAAGGGGGATTGCATACCCTCCCACGTTAAAGTCGGACATTTCCGACATCCAGTTCGACCATTCATCCAGAAGCCGCTTCAATGCCATCAGTGCTTCAGGCTAGGACACGTAAAGGGCGTGTGTCCGAACCCGCTTCTGTGTCCCCGTTGCGCTGAACCTCATGGAGAAGTGACCTGCGGTGCCACAGTTCTGAAGTGCGCCAACTGTAGCGGCCCTCACGCAGCCTCGTCGAAAGACTGCCCCCGCATCAAGAGGGAGCGCGCGGTTCTGAAGCAAATGGCCAGAGACAATTCGGCCCACAGGGAGGCAGCCGAAGTAGTCCGGCGTCGGCGTCGACGTCGGCACCGTCGTAAGTCTTCAAAGAAGGCGCATGAGCGAAGCGATAGTACCCGCTCCACTACGGTACCACTTAGTCGCCACGCGATAGGGCCCACCACTTCCACGAGGGCATCAGATAAGACTCTTTCTTTAGAGGAATGGCCTACGCTACCGAGCCGCTCCCTTGCTAAGGAACCTCAGAAGGTCACGGCGCCACCGGAGCCTTCTCCGGCCATTGATGATTCACCTAAAACAGATCAAGTCATCTCGGTGCTACGTTCCCTCATGGAGGCCATCCGAACGATTTTAGTTGAGATGGGGACACCGTCTGCTCGAAGCGCAGTTAAAGTGCTGGACGCCTTAAGCCCAGTGCTTGAATCCCTCAACTAGAAAGATGGCTACCCATACCCCATCCTTCCGAAAAGAAGTCAAGGCAGCGTCCGTCATGCAGTGGAACGCCAGAGGGCTAAAATCACGAATTTCAGATTTCCGTCAGTATGTGTACACCAATGTGTTTCCACTCATCGTCATTTGTGAGCCCAACTTGTCGAAACCAATCAGACTGTCAGGGTACGAATGTTTCATGTCATCAACAAATAGTGCATGCAGCAAAATCATCATTTTTGTTCGTCGGGAACTCACCTATGTTTTGCAACCGATTGCGCCCCACGACGACAATCAGTATATATGCGTAACAGTTAAAAAGAACAAACTCTTGTTTACTCTCATAGGCGTGTATATATCGCCTTCCAACAATTTCGACACTAAAAGATTAGCGGATATCTTGAGTGTTTGCCCCGCTCCATGGGTCATCATAGGAGATTTCAATGCACACCATCCAGCATGGGGAAGTACAAAGACAAATGCAAGAGGACGAAGATTATCAAGCATCGCCTACAACTATGGCCTTACTCTCTTGAACGATGGTAGCCCCACCTTTCTTCGAGGCGTGACATACGGCAGCTGCCTCGACCTTGCTTTTGTCTCCAACTCTCTCGCCAGATATGTGAAGTGGTTTCCAGATATTGAGACCCATGGGAGTGATCACATTCCCACCTATCTGAACATCAAAGGCTTGATGTCTAGATCTGGCCCACGGAATACCATTCGGACGATTCAATGGGCCAACTTCAAATCTGATATGGAAGATGCCTGCAGCGAGGGCCTGCCCTCTGGGTTAGAACAAACAATTAAAAATACGATGCGGAACGCCACTCGCATACTGACGATCTCTCACACGCGAAACGACTTCGACATAGAATTAGAGCGACTTCGCGCACTTCGTCGCCGGGCGGAACGTCGATATCGGCGTACAAGATCAATCCATGAACTTAGGGCAGCCAGGAGGATACAAAAGAAGATTCAGCGTCGAATGAATAGATTAGCGTCGGAACGTTGGGCAACGTTTTGCCAAACACTCGACCCCCGCAAGCCGCTGTCTCACATTTGGAAAACGGTGCAAGGTCTGCGTTGCCTTCCGGAACAGCGTTTTCCATTCAAGGCACTCGCGCTTTTCCAAGGGCGGCAAGACATCGATGTCGCAGAAGACTTTTGTGTGCGAATGGCAGACCAAGCGACACGCCCAGATCCTCCAGCCCGAGATGATGTCCCCCATTCCCGAGATTGCCGCATGGACCTTCCTTTTACAATGGAGGAGCTCGAGGCGGCACTAGCTCTCTGCAGGCGCTCATCATCTCCGGGTCCAGATGGTATATCATACCGAGCCTTGTGCTATCTCGGAGAATCCGCACGGACAGCACTATTGAGTCTCTACAACACCTCATGGCAGGAGGGAAATGTTCCTGACGAATGGAAAGTGAGCCGCCTGGTGCCAATATTGAAGCAGGGCAAATCCCCACTAGAGCTCAGCTCTTACCGCCCGATAGCGTTGGCCAGCTGTGTAGGAAAGATAATGGAACGGATGATCCTTGGCCGCCTGGAATGGTACCTTGAACACTACAAGATTTATCCGAGTTCCATGGCTGGTTTCCGACGTGACCGCTTTTCCATCGACAATGTAGTTGATCTCGTTTCATATGTCCAGCACGAAAGGTCCCGTAAACGTTTATCTGCAGCTTTATTCTTAGATGTGAAAGGGGCATACGATAACGTATTGCATGAGGCTATTCTCGACGCTCTTGTGACGGTTGGCCTAGGTGGCCGAGTATTTTTATGGATTGCAAGTTACCTATCTGCAAGATCATTCTATGTATTAACTGACGATGGCCCAACTACGCGACGCTATACCAGCAAGGGCGTTCCTCAAGGCGGTGCTCTCAGCCCGACGCTATTCAACCTCGCTCTTATTGGGCTTGCTGAACACTTGCCAACTACCACCAAAATTTCAGTATACGCAGACGACATCTGTCTCTGGACTTCGGCAGTCACACGTCCTCAGATACGTGCACGGCTTCAGAGAGCGGCTACTTTGACAGCGAGCTACTTGTGTGAACAAGGTCTCAGCATATCGCCAGAAAAATGCGCCCTAGTGGCGTTTACTCGCAAACCAATGACGCCTTATGTCATCTCAATCAACGGGCGGACCATTTCCTATGTCAGAACCTACAGATTTCTAGGCGTAATTATCGACCGAGACCTCTGTTGGAGCCCGCACGTGGCTTACATGAAACGACGCCTAACAGCAACCTCCCAGTTGTTTAAATACCTGACAGGAAAGACGTGGGGGATGTCAGTAGACGCAATGCTGAGACTCTACAGAGCTCTCTTTCTCGGTTTTTTAAGATACAGTCTACCTGTACTGAACAACACCTGCAAGACAAATATTCGTGTTCTGCAAGCAGCGCAAGCTCAAGCACTCAGAGTTTGTCTTGGTTTGCCGAGATGCACATCAACTGAGGCAACTATTGCGATTGCTCGGGACCATCCAATGCAGACTCACATCACGGTTGAAACCCTGAGAACGCATATCAGACATTTGGCACGGGCCCCCTATCACCACCTTGCAACACTACCTTCAGACAGGCACCAAGCATCATTCTCAAAAACTATTGTCAAGTACAACGACAAACTTCCCTCGGGCTTCACCGCTGCATCTAAACCATCGATGCCCCCTTGGTGCCTTGTCAGCCCCACAGTCCATCTCAACGTGCCAGGAATCGGGAAAAAGTCTGAGCTGTCGTCGCCTGTGCTGAAACAACTGTCTCTGCTTCTTCTGCACGAGAGGTACGCAGACAGTGCACATATTTATACTGACGGTTCCACAAACATCCAGTGTTCGTCCGGTGCTGCAGTCGTCCCAGAAAGAGGTATTACCATCAGCTTTAGGACTGACCACCCAACGACATCTACATCTGCGGAACTAGCTGCTCTTCGAGCTGCACTTTGTTTTGTCAATCGGGAACCACCTCGACAATGGTCAATTTTCAGCGACTCAAAGGCAGCCCTACAATCTGTACTATCAGCTCTGCGTCGCGGGCCATCTGAACAGCTCGTATTCGATATTAGATGCCTACTTCATACATCACATGAGAAAGGACATCACGTGACGTTTCAGTGGCTGCCAAGTCACTGCGGCGTCATCGGAAATGAAGACGCCGATAAAGCCGCTCGGACAGCTCTTGAAGACACACAGGAAGAGGCCATACCACTTTCACGTTCCGACGCAGCCAGCAGACTTCAAGTGCTTGCACAGGAGATCACGCTCTCTCTATGGTGCACACCAAGCAGCCAGACCAACCGCAGCGATCATCAACACGACCTGCCCTCCTTGATGCATCTCTGTATGCCAACCGGACTCCGCCGAAGTGAGGCCACCCTGCTTTATCGCTTATGGCTAGGGGTGGCCTTCACGAAATTTTACTCGTTTCGCATTGGAATGGCCGACAACGCTCTCTGCAATGCCTGTCTTTGCGAGGAGACGCTGGAACACATTCTGTGCGACTGTCCTGAATATAATGTTCAGAGACAGTCCATGGCGTCCGTTCTAGCGCACCTTGACAGTAGACCATTGTCAGTTGCAACCATTTTCACATATCGCCGACTGAAGACATCGCAGCTGAAGGCGACGAAGGGACTACTTCGGTTTATGAAGGATACGGGCTTGGACAAGCGACTGTGACAGTGATGTCACGTACCACACAAGAGTGACAGACTGTAACCAACGATGTGTGTGCCGTGTTATGTGCCCTCTATCTCTTCTCCCCATCTTTCATCCCCCCCATCCCGCTCCCATGTGTAGGGTAGCAAACCGGTTAGGCAAAACTGGTTAACCTCCCTGCCTTCCTTCTCCACTTTTTCCTTCCTTCCATTCTAGTACACCCTAACAAAACGGAAGATCAGCGTGTTTTCAAGGGAATGGCAAGGAGACTAATTGCCGTGCAGAAAAACAGGCTCGAGAGTGGTTGCTGCGGAAGGCAGCGGAAGGGGCGGGAGAGGGGCGAGGAGGAAGTGTGGAGACCACGTTGCGGCGGCAGAGCTCAAAGAGTGCGGTGCTTGCAAATTATCAAGGCACATTACTGGCCGCCATCCATGGTGGGAGGAAGGGCGGGCGCATCGAGGCTGGAGTTCGGGGTGGAGTAAAAGTGGGTCGGACAAGGGCGTTGTCATCGGTGATCGCGCGTGGAGGCGAAAGTGGCACGGCCGCTCCACTATATTCCGTGGCCGGCCTCGACGAAGCCCTAGCGCGCCATCGTATCTCAGTGCGTGTTAACGAAGGGCCGGCGCGCGGCGCAATTGGGCCACGCCCGCGAAAGTGGGCGCGCATACAATCACACAGAGAGTGTACCGGCCGAGTTCGGCGCGGTCCATGTCCTACTCACACCGAAGCTGCTACACCAGAGCGCATCGCGCGCTTGCTTAGCTGGCGCGCGATGCATACGGGCCTGCAGTTCGGTTGCAGTGAAGATAGCGCCATAGAAAAAGGCAACAGAGAAAGACATTCAACAAGAGCGGAAACTCCCATAGAGCCCAGCGGCCGAATTGACTGCAGCGCAACAAGTGGATGGGATTAACACCTGAAGCACACTTCTAGTTTCGGTTTTGGGCGTGCGCGTTCTGAACGCTAGCTGGAACGCGTTACGCCGCTGCGCTGATCGGCGTGGCATTTGTTTTTCGCTTCTACTGCTCAACCGCGCGCGGTCTTGGCGCGGAATCACTTTATTATTTAGTAAAAATGATTGCGAACGATCTTTACAAGCCTCCATCGAATCTGTACCACTTGCAATTTCATAAAATAGACGCGAGACGCCTTGCAAACGAAGAAATGCTTATTTTGCTCCACATAAATGCTCATTCCGGGCTTTTTGTGCATTCATCTAGCGTTGTGGGCCAGGCAAGTAGCAGTAGTTCCCGTACAAAGCTCCACCGGACGGCATATATCAGCTGAAAAAAAGTAAATTTTTAGTATATAGACCCTATTAGCGCCGAGAATTTGGAGTGGCGCCCTATCGCGAGTGACGTCACGGCCAGGACGCCACTCGCTCTGGCTCGCTCTGCTTCCGCGCGCGCTCGTTCCTTTCGTGCATGCTTGAGGTGTGGGTGGTTCGAGCCGTACTTAATGAAGTATATGTCGGCTTCTTTCTGCTGCCAGGCCTGAACAGCACTTCCTTCTGTAAAAGCGCGTGAGTCGAGAAAATGTGTAGCTTGGAGATTGCAAGCTATGTAGCGTTGAAGAGGTGTACTGATTTTGCAAATCATGTATGAGCCGTGTTGGTCCATAAATTTTGCGTAAAATAATGTGGAAGTTGTGTATGATGCTTCGCTAAACATTCAACATTCCCTTAGCACTTAGCTATGAGAGACATTGCATTTTACATGAAGGAAAAATTTTGGTCATCGGTGTCAACATGTTATCCATGTTAGGAAAACACTGCCCAGCGAAGCTGTCAGCACGATTCTTATTACTCTGATGAGTTGTTCTAGTCAGATAAGGCCACTTATTAATGCGTAAAAGAAAGAGTTAGGCACGCATTTCGTATGAAAAAGTTTACTCCTACTTTCACCGTTCTCTGAAACACGCCCCCATAAAACGAATTGCTCAAGGCTGCTAATACGACGGCGCGTCATATGTAGAGTATTTACCTATATAATTAATTCGCAAGTACCATTGTAGCAATCACTTGAAAGAAAAGTTTCGTGGTTAAGAACGAGAGCCAACCAAATGCAAGCGATGAAATGTTTCGCGGTGGTACTCGATCAGTAGCTTTTATCGGCAATATGGCACACCCCTCACGCAACGGTAGCAACCGACTGTCGTTATGGCGAGGCAGGCATTGTTTGTGAAACCCTTCAGTTCAGTACAACTTCGAACTGAAACCATGAAGCAGTCTTTTACAGCGTCAATTCCAATGCCTAAAATATACTCGAGGTACTATAGCGCAGCTTAGGGTGCCTAGAAAAGGAAAATTTAAGCACCTTCTGCCTCACCATATCTCGATCCAGCGTTGTTTAATTATACAAATGGAGAACTATTTGCTTCTTCGGTACATAAAAGGGGACCTCGCAAACCTTCATAACGGATTTCCCACAAGCCTTACATATTTCACTTGATTTTCGACCCTCCACTGGGGAATAATGATATCATCAACATGTCACATACTCCTAATGAATGACGCTTCGGCTTCTTTCTGGCTGCATTCATACGGTCCAAAAGGCATATTTCACTAAAAAATTTGGGCCGAGTGGCCTGTATCAGTTCGCCAAACAGATTCTTCATGTATATTCCTCAAGCAATAAACAATAGTAAATTGCTCAAGTCAGTTGAACGTGTAGCACGGAAAAGGGAATATATATTTTGTACATTCCTTTTCGTATTCTGCAAACAGCTGTAAGCCTCCATTAGCTTTACTTCAATTTACCGCGATTTAAAATAAACACGCGATTAACCGCCTAATTTTGAGAAGCAGTTAGAAAAGCAAGTGGTGCTGGTGGAATATAAACTGCAGTGTTAATTAAGTCGTCGTATTACTGCCGAGCGTTTCTGTGAAGAAATGCAAAAATTCAAAATATACCATAAACTACTCGTCGTGAGCAAACCTGTTTTAGCGGATAATGAAGAATTTCATTATGGGGTTCTACGCGCCAAAACCTCTTTCTTATCATGAGGCACGACGTAGTGAGGAACTCCGGAAATTTGGACCACCTGGTGTTCTTTAACGTGCACCTAAATCTAAGTAAATCTAAGGTGTTTTCGCATTTCGCCTCCATCGAAATCGGGCCGCCGTGGCCGGGATTCGATCCCGCGTACTCGTGCTTAGCAGCCCAACACCATAGCCACTAAGCAAGTGACTAAGACCAAGGTAGCAATTGTAGAAGTCATATATAGCTAGCATGTATGACATGTTCCACCGCGGCAGATACGGTATAATAACTGGATTCTTATATGCTATGTTGTTGCGGTTGTCGATTCGCGCATGAAAAGCCCGCAATGGACTGGTCTGCGCTCCTTCAGCTGGCACTGTAGCAATTGAGAACTGTATTGTCGTCTAAGAAATAAGCTCTTTGAATAAATTTTCGCTTACGAAGACGTCGCAAAATATATTTGAGGCGACTGCCATAAATATACAAGCAGAGGGAACGAGATCGAACAAACGAAAACACTGCAAAAGGTGCCCGGATTGCAGGGACCATACGGACACCGCCCGAACTGTAGCAGACGACAGGCGCGAGTCCGTGCCTTGACGTCATGCGAGCGGCGCTCGCAGCGCCCCTGTAGTTCGTTCTTGGGGCTAATAGGAATACTGGGTGTAGAGGCGAAACATGCGAAAGGGGTGAATGGGCGGCATTACAAACAAAAGCAATTCACGTTTAAATACAAGGCGTGAAAATATCCGACTCATCTCAAACAGTACCATAAAATATGGAGAAAACATCTGGTTTCCAAGCACTCCCACATTCCCCGGCATTCTTTCATGCACTTTAAGAGCAGAGATGCACGGGCGACTGCGCGTTTCCAAAACAGCTTGGCCTCAGCCGACGCGATGGCACGCTACGTACACAGAGGTCGCCATAACACAGGCTCTCAGCCAGGCCATGCTAGACACCCGCAGAATGCCTTCTACTCGCACTCAAGACAAATGCGTGGGTGCAAAGCCTGTTTTCAGTCCTTCAGAAGACCGAATTTTCCAGTTATTGGTTTTTGAGCTCCTCGGCGTTATCTTTTGCGCGTTCTGCCGGCGCAAGCAACGCACTCCAGTGCTATCACTCTTGGCATTGCTCGTCGAGTCTTCGACAAGCGTGAGTATCCAAAGAAGGTATATGTTGCTGGGCCATGAAAAGCGGCACAAATATGCCCCACTAAGATTCAGTAGACGCCCAACTATGTCACCACGACCGAGCTGAATTTCGCTAACTGCGTCACAAAGCCGGGTTCGGCAAGCGTGCCTCAACAGTATCCCAAAAAGTAACGAAATTAATTACAATAATGTTGGAGGTCATAAAAAGGGTCACGAACTTGTCCCAGTAAGATTCAGTACACGCGAAGCTAACTGCGTCGCACGGCCGAGCTGCTTTTCGCTAACTGCGTCACAAAGCCGCATGCGGCGAGCGTGCCTCGAAAACTGCTGAAATGATTTACAATAACGCTGGGGCCCCTAGGAAGCATCGCAAGCGTCTTCGAGAACGAGTCATTAAGTGAAATTAATTGAGCCAGAACGACCGAGCTGTCTTTCTCTAACTGCGTCACTAGTCTCAGTTCTGTGCTGTAAAAGCCTTAATTGATTTAAATACGTCGCAGAGTGTCAAACAAAATTTATCACCTTGCCGTAGTCCAACAGTGCAGTGGTGCCGCGTCGACGTGCAGATGTAGCGCAAGAATACGCCAGCAGCCGAACAAACTAGGCTACATAAAAAAATAAAAAGTAAAAATAACGCGAGAGAGAGAGAGAGAGAGATGCGCGGTGCATCTGAAGTTGGAATATCCCTCTGTTGTATAATCGGCTGAGTGGCTGAGAGGTAAATGTCCTCCCACCACTCTCTGCCACATGAGTTCGCTTTCATGCGGGGCATGTACTGAGCATTTCTTTATTTCATTGCGAACCTGCTGCAAAGTACGGGCACCGGCGGTCGTCAAAACTCCTAGTGGAGTGATTCCATAGCAGCTAATCAAATCAAATCAAATCAAATCATATTTTATTCTCCAGCAAGTATCTGGGTGGTCACCTGGGCAAAAAGCTGTACGAACAGCTTGACGAAGGCCGTAATACTGTAAAAACAAAAGATACCGCTTTATTGCGGTTCCTTTCTGTTTTTCTAATTGCAATGCGATAGAAAATAGAATTGCTCTGCACCCGTTGTAAGAATAAATTTCCAGCTCGAACTTCTTGAAGTTAGGGATATTTCAGCTTTCTTGCATATGGCAAAGTTTTTACCGGTGGACGCTTTGTCGGAGGCCTAGTTACGGAATTGTTTATTGGAAGAGCTTTCCATGCATAGCGGCTAGAGAACAGGAAGCCACACTGTACTACAATATACACATTTTTTGTTTTACTTTTGTGACAGCCTCGAGCACAATTCCTTGATTCACAACACATTTGCAGCTATCCTGCCGCTTGTGTTGGGAGAATCTTCAAATTTCAGTATTTTTTAAAGACATTTCCTCAACGTTACAGTGAGTACCACCCGGCACAGCTGGAAGCAATGCACTTGCTGTTACTTTAGTACACTTATGGGACGATGTAAATAAATTAACAAATAAATAAACAGAAACAGAGCTTGGTGTATGACAATGTGCAATAAGGAAGCGCAACTACCGTGTCCTAAGATTAACTTGTAGAAGCAGCCAGCCATAGTGCGTTATAATATAATATTGTAGAAGCGCGCAGAACGAAATAAGAGGGATACCTTCCAGAGCAGAGTCACACTTAAAGGGACTGCCTACCTCCCGGAACGTGTCCCGAGACTGTGATAGCGATGGACTGTGATAGCGATGGGAATTCATTCTCAACAAGGACAGGAAGAAATGTAGCTTTATCCCTTGAGTAAGAAATTATGTTTACTCGACGCAATAAGTTGCGAAAAGATTACACTAGTCGAAAAACAACAAAACATCGTAATCAAATAAGGTGCGCAACATAATATCAAAAACCGCTGCCAAGGTTTTTTTAAATAATTTCTGCGCTACCACTGATAATTTTACGCTTCCAAAATATTTTTGTGCTCTTAACGACGGGGAATTTCGGCTAAAAAGTGGCACTGCCTTTGCCCCTTGTACCCATGCCGCCGCGGTCCCCACAGTGTATACTTGGAAGTTCAACTATTTGCGCTTCTTGCGATCTACCGGCCTGTGTGAACGACTTTAACTGGAACGCCTTTTGTGTGTGTGTCTCCATGTGTGCGCGTTCCCTTTTTTTTTTATTATTATTATTTTTTTTTTCGTTTTCCTCTCTGTCATCTTTCTAACCCCTATCCCCCATCCCCAGTGTAGGGTAGCAAACCGGAGACTCATATCTGGTTAACCTCCCTGCCTCTCCTCTTCATTCTCTCTCTCTCTCTCAACTATTTGGGCTACCAGGACCGAGAGCGACACACGAGCGTGCCTCACAATCAGAAAGTGGTTTTGGCACGTAAAACCCCATAATTTTTTTAGCGACACGAGAATATATATATATATATATATATATATATATATAAGGTGTTTCAGCGAACACTTTCAAAATTTTTAAAGGTTGCCTGTGGCAGATAGCTCAATTCTAGTTTATGAGCCGGTCTGCTCGAAGCGGCGGACACTACTTGGACAAAACATTGAAATGCTAAATCCACTAATTAACAATAATTCACTAATTAACTTTTTTAGCTAATTATCTTGTGACCCATATTGCAATTTACCATTTCTAGTAGTGGACTTCGTAAGGCGGATCCACTTGGAACGAACACAGAGGACGACACCAGTTTCGAGATATAATTTCTCGATCTTAGCGGAGAAATGCATTGACGTTTCAGTCACTTGGGGCCTTCAGTGCATAAAACAACGTTTTGTTAACAAATTAACTGGAACGCCATTGCATTTCTCCACAAAGTTCGGGAATTTATATCTTGAAACCGGTGTCATCTTGAAAATTCATTCCAAGTGGATCCGCCTTGCGAACTCCACGGCTAGAATTTGTAAATTGCAATATGGGTCACAATTAAATTAGTTAAAAACTTAATTTGTGATTTTTTATTAATGAGCTTATTTTGCATCTCAATTTCTTGTGCAAGTATTGTCCACCACTTCGAGTCAACCAGCTCATGAACTAGAATTGGAATATCTGCCACAGGCAACAGTTAAAGATTTTTGAAAGTGTTCGCTGAAACATATATGCAACGAACATGTCGAAGCATATATGAACGGCGAAACATATAAATATATAAAGCGTCTGATGACCCAGGTTTGATTTGGCTAAAGCAGCAAACCTGCCAACAACTCACATGCAGATAACAAAGTGGCATTTTACGACGAAGTCAACGAAGCTGCGTTAACGCACCCGGTCTGTAGTTCATGCAACGAGACAGGAGACATGAAAGGTTTTTTGTGGTTATGTCCACGCTATTGTATTGCAAAGCTAAAACTCTCTACTGTTTAATGCAGGCCTTGGGCCGCTATTCACAAACCTTCTCGCATAAGTAACTACTGTCCACAATTGGCCGTCATCACGGCGGCCATCTCCTTGTAATGTCGATCGCTATCATTAGTGGCGGTGCCTGAAAGGAGGCCTAGGCGAGAGCGCTTTTACGTAAAGGACCCTTGCGGGAATCTCGAATACACAGCACACCCTGTTAGCTTTAAGCAAATTGTAGGCGATGTGGCATGTAAACAAGTCAAGAAGAAAGTCGAATCTGAAGAATTGAATAAACATAATGACTACAGTACCGACTCAGTGTGCCTGACCCTTTGAATAGATATGCAAAGGCAACGCAAAACAACTAGAAAGAAACACCGTGCGTAAGACAAAAATAATTATACATGACGCCTCTTCCACTCACGAATGGTATGAAAGCTTTAAGAGCGGTTATTTGCGCTTGGTAATCCTTCCATAGGTCACAGCAGCTTTTCTTGTAATGAAAGGATCGTCAGCCAAGAGGTTCAGCGCAAACCCCAACAGAATCGCTCCTTGCGACTCACATACTTTAGGTATCGCGTAAAGGGCGCGTTCGAGCGCCTCGCATGCCGGGGCATCGTCATCGGCTGGACAATTCCGATCCACGATTCGCAGACAAGCCGATCGTGGAGCTGCGGCTGGGCCCGGGCCTGGACTCCTCCGGCGTGCAAGAGGGCCACGACGCCTACTTCGAGTGCTCGGTCCGCTCCAACCCGCCGGTGAGCGAAGTCGCCTGGAGCCTGGATGACCGGCGGCTCAGTGGCGCCCGCCTCATCGTGAGCAACTTGTCGCTGGCGCTGCGACAGGTGACACGCCACCAGGCGGGTCGCTACCGCTGCACGGCGCAAAACTCGGCCGGACGGACAGTCAGCAACGCCGTCCGGCTGCGCGTCAAGCGTGAGTGCGCCTTTCTGAACGACGTGTGTAAAACCAGAGAGGGGGACAGGCCCAACGGGCGCCTTGCTATGGGAAGGACAGTTAATGCGTAATGGGCGTAATTTAACCTCGAGAGAGAAACCCTTGAGACAAGTGAAGCTCTATACAAAGAGCCGGAGACAGACTTGCTCTAGTCCATGTCCCTGCCCATAACCTCCAGTAACAAGCCCATCGCGTAACTTCGTATCATAAATACGTTTGTAATAAAACGTCATAAATGAAACTTCCACTCCAATGTGTTATTTACCTGCCTCTCAAGCACTGTCCGAGATAAGGGCCAAACTTGAAGCAAAATAAATAAATAAATAAATAAATAAATAAATAAATAAATAAATAAATAAATAGGCTTTTCGGTTTCGACAAACGGGCTTTTCTTTGCTCAACGTGCGTTGAGCGCCGGACTGCTACAGCATTTGCAAACCCCGTGACCACACAACAGCAGCTGCCACAAGTGAAATCGTGTGAAGCGCTTGTTTCCAGGCTTTGTCGACTTAGAGGCACCTGATTTTAAGTGGAACTTATGAGCTTTAACACACCGCTCGAAAAAACGTTCTCGCACGATATCAAACTCGAAAGTCAACTATGATTGAACGCTTGCGGAGAATTCAGCGTCTAAGCGAGAGACAACTCAGCTCGTATAACCTGGAAGCTATAGCGAAGACGAAACATTTGAAGACGTCTCGTTTCCGGATGCGCACAAATTCGACTTGCAAAATGCAATGCTAAAATAAAAGTCAGTCTCACCTCGCTACGTGTACGTTTAAGCGCCCGTATGATCGTGCGCACGTATGCGTACTTGCGTATAAAAGTGACAGTGAAGGAAACTTAGCGCCCGTTTATTGCCACTTAATGCGGGTGCTTCCAGGGTGAGCTGGTGTATATATCTGCGCGATTAAACTTGCACGTCACCGAGGGAAAGCTAAGCACCCAAAGGAGCACATAATAACAGTCCATGGATCGATGTGCGGCTTATCGTCGGAGGCACCAGGCTGAGCTTCGTGGAACTCGAAGGGCCAGAAAACTACGTTTCTCGCTGGGCTTCAACCGTTAAAATAATTAAATGTGCAAAGGCGCGAATCTTTCTCAACGCTCCACCGAACCTTTTGATTTATTGACTCAATTTCGACAAGTCAAATACAGGTGCGCAAAAGATCAAATTTTATTGAAAAATCAAAACGCCCAGCCATTGCCTCTAGGCGAGCCTTGGAATCTCGTTTTTCAAAATAAATAAAACACTAAGCAGCAGCATTTGCGAACAGGCTAAGGCTCATGTTCGTTCTCCCGGTAATGTGCCTTCCTTGATAGACTGCGTTTAAGTACCTGTGACCTCTCTTTTTCTCTCTTTCCCGCTTGCAGAATTATTTTTCTTTTTTTTTTCTGAAATGTGGCGGTATGGAATTCGACGCTGTTGTTGAAGCTACGGTGCCACCGAAAAAAAAAAAGAAAGAAACTTAGTGCAGATTGATAAAATCAAAACGATCCAACGAGCGTATACTAAGAATACCTTACCAGCAAAATATAAAGCACAGGAAAGTGGTCGGTGCCTTCTGCCTGCGCTTCTAAATATATACAATGCGCTTCCGCGCATTAA